>NC_092809.1:149583434-150827600 GCF_040954645.1 Diabrotica undecimpunctata
AAAGATCAAGTAAGCCCCCAATTCCCCAAGGATTGTTTATCGACTATCTAGTCTAGATCCGCTGAGTTTAGTTTCAACAGGGCCACCACGAGAAGGGTGCAATCAAAGATTACACACCCCCAATCAGTGTTGGGAGTACCCAGCGGTCTTGGGATAGTTTAAGGAGGTGCAAAGTCCTAAGACTCTCCATGCAAAACTCGTCCCCTGAGAATAGTTCTTTTCCCGCTCAGCTTTACGCCGATTAGAAAAAGAGCACATCTCTCGGCCCCAAAAAACAAAACAAAAATAAAACAAACAAAAAACAAAAAAAAATACAAAACACACACAAAAAAAACAATATTACAAATTTGATTTATTTTACTTAACAATTTTTGAAATTTTTCTTTTTTGTATTTTAGACTTTTCTTTCAACTTTTTATTTAAAACTCGCATTCGAAAATACATCCGACATCTAAAAAATAGTTTTTTCACATCATCAGATGTTTTAACGTGAACTGATCTTTTCAATAAAGATTTTTGATAATTTTTGATGCCAACTTTAATATTATTGTCCCCATTGAATTGGCAAAAAATGTTTTCTAGTTCATGACAGTTTGTAAGTAATGATTCTGAAGGCTTCACCAAACCGCCTTCTGAGAGATGGTTTACCCATGAGAAAGAAGTGTTACTATTTGTAGAATTTTCCAAACTCTCTTCATGTCGTAGCTTGAAAGCTAGATTAGAACCAGCTAAATTTTCTAGTCCATCATAATATAACTCTTCCATCTCAAAATCTGTTTGATGGTTTTCATTTTCTGAAGTTACTGGAAGATTTAATTGACGAAAAAGTGGTTCGGTTATCATCACCGAATCTTCTATGTCATTGTTATAACAAACGGTATTCAAAGAGCTTTCTGCTTTCATGTCTTGAAGCGACATGTTTGTTGTTTCTGGTACGTTACTTACATTGGCCGATAGTGAAATTACTTCATCATTCCGACCCATCATAAAATTACGAAGACGGTATTTAAATTGTAAAGGAGACGGATGGTCATGTAAACCTCCAATCGCACGTATTACTGAGAAGAGTCCTTCTAAACAATCTTGATTCAAATTATATGTTGTTATATACTTGACGTTGAAATCTTTTTTAAATCCAGAAAGAGTAATCGCAAAGATTTAATGCTAACAATAATTCCATGCTGAAAGGGCAGTAATGACTTCGAAGTGGATGTACGAATATTTTTCACAAGATTTTCCATTTTATCTAGAATCATATTTTGCTCATTTAAAGATGTTCCGTATGCTTTAATATGATGTCTTGTATCTTTTTGTTGAACTTTTGAATTGAATATATCAAACCAGTCATTAATTATTTTGATCATTTCAGCACATTCTAACCAGTTGATGTTATTTTCGAATTTTCCCAAAGACCCCAATCTAGTTAATGCGCTAGAAACAGTGTGTGAAAACAATTTTGTTGCCAATTTAACTTTTTGGCGTTGAGGTCCTTTCACTGTTAAAAATTCTTCACTGATTTTGTGAGCAATATTCAAATCAGCACATCTTGTATGCTTGAGCAAATCGACTATCGGCTTGACATAAATCAATTTTCCATTCAAAAAATAACCAGAGTCCAAAAAATGGTTTCTAAACAATTTGATCATATGTGGTGCATCTGCGAATACATAAACTTTATTTCTAGATGATGGATTTTCAAACCAGGGCTTGTTTTCAGAAATACCTAACGCTTTCCACAAACCTCGATTACTGCCACCTAAATCTGAGTTTATAGCATAAACCGGATTGTCAATGTTCTCCAAACTCTCGATTATTTGAAACAATAATTCTTTTGTCATTGACCGATCGTAATCATAGAAGATAGGCTGCTTCCATTTGTGGCAAATATCCGGGCCATAACAACTTGCACGTATTTATGAGGTCCCAAAACAATGTCGTGTTTTTTATCGTATTCAAGCGTTGTTTGAATTTTCATCTCATCGAAAATAATGATGCGGGCTTTTTCCTGTTTTGTTAGCCCGTAATTTTTCATGAGCCTTAAAATTATTTTTAATATTCCTAGAAAAAATATTTGCGTGTTAGGAATGTATATAATTTAAATAAATTTTAAAAATGTTTACCTGGACGAATTTGAACATTGGACGCTCATCTTGTTAAAGTACGTATTCCAGGTAGAGGGTACCCTCGTTTACGTAATAAACGATAGGATCGTGGTCCTCCTGCATACAGTGAAAGTGCTGAAGCCACGTCTTCAATGGACCATTAGATTTGCTTTTTAGTTTTTAATTTTCGCAACTGGCCTTTAGTAAATATTTCTTCTATAGCATCTGCCTCTGACCTTATTTTTTCCACCATCATTCGCAATTGTTTATTTTCTTCTTCAAGTTGTCTAATTTTTTGTGCATCTTCAATTGAACCAGTTTGAGTTCTGATTGAACGTGAAAGACAACAGTAACTATTTTCTTGGTCGTTATCTTCTATTTCCATGTTTACTGGGTTGTCTTTGGATTCTACTACCGGCGATACACTAAAATGTAATAAATTAAATCAATAATCGAGTTTTTTTGTGACATTATAAGTACTCACTTATTATCCAATATGTGTTGAACTAGTTGTCTCCTTTTTTTTGTTTCTGCCCGTTTTTTCTATTGCATTGCGATGCCGAACAAGAAGGGGTTTCAATTGGTAAATAAGCATTAAGTATAGCTTCTGGATTTAGTTTCCATTTTGTTTCTGGATAACCTAACAATTTTTCTTTCAGCTGGTAATCATCTTCAGTAAAATGCTTTGAGCATATACTCGCTGTAAAAACATTTATTTTTTCTTTTTGCATGCACTTCTCCATCCAAATTTTGGCGAGGTTTTTGTACGCGAGAATGTAAAAAACCGACACTTTGATGGATTTTTCAGTTTTTTACTATTATTGCTATTGCAACCAACTATCGCACAGTTTACCATTTTTAAAATATTGCACAACAACAAAGACAATCTACTTCTAATTATATTTAAGAATTTTATTCCGAAAAGCTCATCCAGTACTATATTCACTTACGCAAACTGCATAACAAACCCAACGTAAAAATAGAACATTTGGCGTTTTGTCGTTCGGTGACGTAGGCATAGAAGAGAGAGACAGAATTATTCATGCGCGTGGCCTTATCTTCTTTGTCGGAGTATCATGGTTTTAACTACGATGTGCGCGAGCAGGTCCGTACTTAACATATACTCCCCCACTTTGAAACCCCAAAGACCGGGTTTCAATATTAAATAAAAAAGTGTTTTTTAAAGAAAGTGTCTAAGATCATATTACTTATAGTCAAAAAGAATTTATTGATCTTGGTTTGGTAGAATACAAATTTTCACAACCGTTCGTTTAATACCACCAGTATTTGTTTTTATCATAACCGACCGCACAATATTGTCACTTCCGGTATAAGTTTTCAAAATTCTACCTAACTGCCACTTTAAGGGGAGATAGTCCATCATCCTTAACCAGAACCATGCCTCCAGGCTTGATCAGCTGTTGGCAATTCTCCTTCCACTTGACCCGCTGCTGAAGGTGGGATATAGTAATATAATATATAATAAAAGTGCTGTAATAACTGTTGCACTCTTTGAAATCTTGAAAGATGATTTTCATTCATGTCGATTCTGAATGGTATGGTAAGGTCGAAGTTCTGTTGTGGTGGTATACTCGTCAATGAAGATCCGATTAACAAATGTGCAGGAGTAAGAGGAATAGGGTCATTTGGTACATTAGAAAGAGGATAGAGTGGTCTGAAGTTGAGGCAAGCCTCTATTTGATATACAACCGTAGAAAATTCTTCATATGTTAAGATTGCTTTATCTACTATACGTTCCATGTGGTGCTTAACTGATTTAATAACTTCTTGATGTTTTGTATATTGGGTAAAGGGAGCCAAGAAGGGCCATGAAACCATAAGTTGGAATTAATGAGTAATGAAGGATTTATACCTCGTGACAAGAGATCTGCTGGATTGTCATAAGATTTAACATACTTCCAAAGTTCAAGGTTAGTCAGCTTCTGTATTTGTGCTACTCGATTGGCAATGAAAGTTTTAAGTAAATGGGGAGAGGCGTTTATCCATGAAATAACAATTTTAGAATCAGTCCAGTACGTGATATTTTTAAAGCAAACTCTTGAAGATGAAGTAACTTTTTTAACAAGTTCAGAAAGTAGTGATGCCCCACAGAGTTCGAGTCTTGGAATAGTTAATAGTTTCATAGTAGACACTCGAGTTTTGGCACAATAAAGATTCGAAGTGTAATTTCCAAATGTATCCGTGCAGCATATGTAAATGCATGCACCGTAAGCTGCCTCCGAGGCGTCAGAGAACCCTTTAAGTTGAACAGAAACTGGGTTAGAAGAAAGTACATGTCTAGGTATTTTTAAAGTATTTAATGTTGTGAGCTCGAAGTAGTATTTCGTCCAAAGTGTGTTGTAAATACTTTCAGGAACAGATTCATCCCAACTTATCTTGAGTTTCCAGAGCTCTTTAAGAATAATTTTGGATGTAACTATTACGGGTGAAAGTAGCCCTATAGGATCAAATATTTGTGCTGTACAAGACAAAATTTGTCTTTTGCTAACCTTTGAGTTTGTTGTGGAGATATTTATAGAATATTGTAGGGCAGTGTTTCCCAAAGTGGGGGTCGCCATGAGGTACTAGGGGGTCGCCGAACATTTCCAAAATAAGACAAAAGCACCACTTTGTTAGATCATGTATTTTTATTTTAACAACGCCGTAAATAGAAATTAACAATTAATTTTCAGACGAAATATAAAACTAAATAGTAAAGTCCGTAAAAATAAAAGAGTAAAACAAAGTCAAATATTATAATCTTAATGAGAGCTATGCGCCTGTTTCTGTGAAACTAATCTTTCAAATCTAGGCTGTGTATTTGAGACACACACAATTATATCATTTTCAAGTACGAGACGATTTCTAACTCTTGTTTTAATGGCAGTCATAGACGAGAAACTTAACTCACACAAATAGGATGTTACAAATGGAACCAAACATTTTACAGCTTCACTCGCCAACTGGGGGTATTCCTGCATATTTTCGGTCCAAAATTGGTCCGAGTTCTGGGAAAAAAATTGGAGCTTCAACATTCCATCACTTGATATTTCAATAAGTTTTTCTTTCATGTTTATTGGTATTTCAACATGCTGAAAGGAATCGGCTAAAAACGGATTTAGTATCCATCTACAACTGTCGTAACTGTTTTGAATTTCTTCGGGGAAATAATCACAGAGCTGTTGTTTTAATTTGAGCAAAGTAACATGCATGTCAGCAAAAACTTGTTCAAAATTTGTAGCACTGTAATTGGATACATTTTCCATAATTTCCTGAAGGCACTGAAATCGAGTTGTTTTTTGCCAAGTGAGGTCGACCATAAATCGATAGTAGATGAACAACACGGCCATGACTATCAGCATAGGGAAAACAATGTGTTAGAGAGAGACGTCGCAGTTCGTGACGGCCATGACTATCAGCATAGGGAAAGCAATGTGTTAGAGAGAGACGTCGCATTTCGTGACGTACTGGCGACGTCCGAGCGCGGTGCGCGATCCTATTTTTAGGTGGGTCGTACGGTGCGCGAACCAGATGTGCGGTCGGTACCTTAATTTTTCACGTCGTACGGTGCGCGAACCAGATGTGCGGTCGGTACCTTAATTTTTCACGCGTTGCATTGGGATCTCGTAGATATGAAGGGCGCGGCTGTTTAACAGACGTCAAATGAAAGCGTTGGTGGCACAGAGAATTCTTCTGCCAAAGTTTAATAGTAACTTGCAATTCGTCTTCTTTCCCGTATAGTGCCTAACAGAACATGACATTCGACGCAGGACGTGACAGTCGACGCAGAATGTGACATTCGGCGTAAAATGTCACGTGAAATGACGTGACATTCCACGTGAAATAACGTGAATGGCCTGACATTCGACGTGAAATGTCAAATTCGACGCAGGACATGGCAACGCAAGGCGTCGCTTGACATAAAACGTGATATTCGACATAGGACATATTCAGTAGTAATATGAATTCCCTCGAGTACATACATAGAGTAATGGAATTTCAAAGAAGACTTAATCAATTAAAGAAAGACATTAAATCGTATGAGGATTTTAAACAAATTACAAGACAATTAGATATCCTGCATATTGACAACAAAATGTGGAAACTGGGAGAGGTGAATCTACAGCAGCATCAAGACACCTGGATTTACGCATGTAGAAAACTACCACCAGCTACATATCCATTAAGACGTATTCAACCAACACCATGGGTGTCAACAACAACACCAGCGAGCATATGAAAAGTGAAATAGACAATGTCTATGCAATGTCTTGTGTAATATTAGCATCTGTATTTATCTTAATTTTAAAAATTATTTTTAAAATTGTAAGGAGAAAATTAGAATCTTCATGTAATATAAGACTCGATCAATAAAGTGTTTTAAATAAAAAGCGTTTAATTTTCTAATATATTTATTTATACATATAAAAAATTACAGTGGTATTATGTTATTGGCAAACCAGTGACGTAGACGATCCACATTTCTTTCGGTACATGAAAATAATCCAGTGGCATGACATGGGTTTGCAGTAGGACCAACGTTTCCAGTAGCACGAGACGTACCATCAAACTTGCAAACATCAATAATAGGGGGAAAAACTCCAAAAACGTGACGTTTCTTATCCAAATATTCTGCTTTTTGTTCTCCTCTAACGTAGATGTAATCTGCTGAATACAACAACTTGGTTTCTAGTATTTCATTGATTTTGGACAATTCTACTTGTCCATCAGAGTATCGAATTCCAAGCAGTTTTTTCTCCACATATGATGCAGTCTTTTTATCCTCATTACTTAGCGCATTAAATGGTTTCTGAGGCAAAAAGATGTAATGGCTTCGTTTAAAACCTATTTCAATGGTAAGTTCTTTGGGAACAAACCATCCGTCCACATTGAATCCCTGAATGTCTACGAATGCTACTCTCATGATGACTGCTCTTGTACTACTGACACTTTATGCATCTAATTTAGACTTTTTACAATTTCGCTGAGAGGGAAGTACTCCATTACGCAATCGTGAATTATAATGCAGTAGACTTTGGTATTTTCAGGAAAACCATTATTCGCTTCAATATCGAGTTTTACGTCAACAGTGGATGCTTTCATGCTTTCTTCTTGTTTTGAACAATCGATGACGAACAATGCATGATTCTTGAAAGCTGAGAAATCGAGCAGAGGACGCTTTTGTTGGGAATGTATGTAGCTAGGATAGAATTCAGTATAATTGAAATAGGCCTCATTGTAGTCAGTTTTGCTAAAATCCAACTGCATTCTCTCGTTCGGCCAATATTCTCCATTTAAGGATAATCTGATACTTTGAATATCAACATTGTCAAATAAGGTGGGATCGGCTGAATTCTTGTCACGTTTGTTGGTTTGAAAGAAAACAATGACATAACGAGGTCTTTCAACTGATGTGCTAGTTTTAACGGCCCAAACTTCACGTCTAGCGCCTTTGGTAATGGCAGGTAATTCATGTAATTCCCACTTTCTAAATGGAATAACTATAGGTTGATCTTGTTGAATGGATTTCATAAGCTCCAATTTAATATCATCATTGGGAAATATGTGCTTGACTCTAAGCTCAATGTTAGTGATGTTAATCTTAACAGTTGTAACTTGGCCTTGAGTTTTTTCTTTGACAACTATGCAATCGTTGTCGTTTCGAGCTCGAACTAGTCTTATTGTTTGACGGCCGCACGTAATCATTGGGTAATCATTGAAAATGTTGAATATATGTTTAAGAGGTATCTGTATGTTGAATGAATGATCTGCAGCGTTTAGAATGGGATCTTTAGGGTAATTCCAGCCTGCCATAACCATATAATTGGAATCTTCTTGAGTGTAACATGTCATGGCACGTACAGCACTTATGATACCAGGATCCCGCACTGTTTCCATCTCCCTTGCGCTTTCGCTGTACGTACACGAATCGAAAAGAAAAGCACCCACATTATTTGCTAGCTTGACATCGCCAGTTCCGTTTATTGCGAGTGATCCTTTAATGCATAACAAGGTTTCGCTCATTGCAAAGAACGAGTCAACTTGATTGATGCTAAATTCTACAATGTCATTGCAGTTGAATGATTTGATGAATGGTGCATATGTTCGGTATTCAGCCTGTCGAATCGACTCGTCAAACGTCGGCTTACGATAAATATCAAATATTGGAGGCATTATGCTGTTTGAACGTGATCGTTTTCCATACATAGTTGTCATGTTTTCAGTTTAAAACCAAGTGATTGTAAAAACAATTTGTTTGCAAACGTAAGATGTTGCCGCTTAGACGAGGACGTAAGATGTTGTCGCTTAGACGGCTGCACAACTAATGGTGTACTATGGGCAGTAGATTGTCTTATTAATAATCCCATTTCTCTCTTGATCTAAGTTCCAACACCAATGTGCTCTGTTCTCCTCTAAAGTTTACTGGTCGTCCTTCTTGATCGACAGCCAACACTGTGATATTGGTAATTTCTCGTTGCGGTACAACAGGTAAATACAACAAATTGTGTGGAGTTTCGTCAATTGCGTACCCAGGATTTGATTGTATGACAAATTCGTAGATCGTGTGAGCAGGTCTGTTACCATCGAAGGCTCCGGTACTAATGTTGCATTCAAAGCGTATGCTAGATACTTTAATAATCCTAACAGGTCGATCTGAAGAATGTGTCTGTCCAGGATTTAGTATTGCAGGAGAAAATCCCAATACTGCACCAAGACTGTCAGGTTGCTTAAACGAAATCTTATATTTGCTGAAAATTTGACACTGCAACGTGTTATGGTTAGGTTTTAGACTAAATATCGTTTCTGGTTTAAGCACATTATCAGCACCCAATTTCTGTTGTATGTATTCTTCAATATCGGCAATTTCATAACATCCATCTGGGATATCAAATTGCTGCAATTTGTTTTTGTCGTTGTAGTAATAAAACTTGGTATTTTCAATGTTTGGTATACTATTGTAGGAATGGAAAAATCGAAGAGCTATCTCATAATCTTTATTCGGATCCAACACGATCGGTGTGGGAGGTTGAAATGAGAATATGTAATTGGTGCTGTCTACTCTCAACAACTGCGACATGATTACTGACTCACGTCAATCTATTAATAGGTTATTATATTAGAAAAACAACAATATTTACTTTAATAGTTTTATTTGGTCCAAAGCAAGTTTACAAAAATGACATGAAGCTTGAGAATCAGGTGGTCCATCCCAGTGAGTCCTCCAATCCGGTCTGTTATAATGTACGAAGCAGGGAAGTCGTATCTTCAGGTTAAATTCTCCTCGATATGTTTCAGGCAATTTATGCCATATTTTTAACAATTCTGTAGTTCCTACAGTTCGTATAATATAATCTAGCGGTATGTATTTTAGTTCCTCTTCACTGAATTCTGTAAAGCATTTTTTGTGAAACATATGGTCCATAAGCAGTTCTGTACTTTTAGTAGGCTCCATTATATAAAAACTTTAAGCATAAATGTCCACAAATAATTTGATTGTAGGTTTGATACTGATGGTTATTATAGGAAATGTTGGCACGTGCACCACCCAGATACTTAACAAGTTCTTTGGTCGGCTTCAAATGACCAAATGAATCGAAATACTCTACGTTGTTGTTTATCTTTCTGTATGCTACCCAATGTGTTCCGTTATGTGTGGACACATCCAAGTTTAACGCGCTATCTCAGAGTCGTTGTCGAGGACCGTCTCTAGGCAGAGCGTCATTCATGAAAACACCCCGAAAATGTGGTATTTTAAGGATCTTCGCATAATGTGCAATCTCCACATCATATAGCGGACGATGGGTAGCTTTATTGGAAGTTTTTTTCAAATACAAGCCGAATCCACCTCTCGGTTTCTTACGTAGGTACAGACCCGAACCGATGTGTTCCATTGCCCTGTTATGGCGAATATCCTCCTCCAATTTCTTTTGGGCATTCTTAGCGTCGACTACTGTCTTCGCCACCCCAGCTGCACCCCCCGCTAAAGCCCCTAAAGCGGAAAGGCCAGCAAATAGAGGTATGAGAGGTAGGAAACCTCCAGATTTTAGTGGTAGTACTCGAGGAACATCAACTTCTTTACGACCACCAAGTCTTTTGATTATAGATTTTGCTATTCGTACAGCCGTCAAAGCAGTATCTGTTAACGATGCTCCTCTTTTTATGGACTTTGCAATTTTTGAGACAACATCTCGATTAAAAGAGTAACGTCCTCGTCTTCCACGACGAGAGCATCCCATCCCCAACTTTCTTTTCGTTTCATTCCGCCAGTTACAATTAAAGCAGCACTTTTTTCACCAATTGCTAGCGTCTTTTGACTTGAAGCGCTCCAAGCTCTATCTTCCAATTCTTTATCGGCCTTGTGGCGTTCTTCGAGAGATGAATGCTGCGAATAAGCGATATCGTGTCGTTTGCAAGCTGCGTCTAATGGATTAATTCCTGGATCTCCACGTGCAAGACGTTTTTTTAGTTTTGTTCCAGGCCCACAATACTGATAACCAGGAATATGTAGTTCAACTGGAAGTTTATTAATTAGAGAGTTTACGAGACCTCCTCCTTCAACGACCACATTGGACTGATGTCATGCAAGTGGTGACATCTATAATATATATTACCGTATTTATGTACTACACTTGTCACATGATGAAGGTCGTTCAGCAAGAGCAGACGCTACCAATTGATAATTTGGACATTGTCCAGAAAACAACCAACAGTAAACATGGTAAATTGCTGCCGAATTCATTCAGAGCAATTATTTGCGGTCCAAGTGGGTGCGGCAAAACGAATGTAATGCTATCTCTTCTATTCAATCCGAATGGCGCCAAGTTTAAAATGTCTATGTTTATTCCAAATCCCTCTTTCAGCCGAAATACCAACTACTGCAAGATGTAATAGCGCAAGTTAAAGGTGTAGGATATTACCCATTTAAAGACAACGAAGAAATTATTAATCCCAGCGAAGCTAAACCCCACTCTGTGTTTTTATTTGACGATGTTGCATGTGATGGACAGCAAAAGATTCGCGAGTATTATTCCATGGGTAGGCATAAAGATATCGATGCCGCTTATTTATGCCAAACATATTCAAAAATACCGAAGCAGTTAATTAGAGACAACTGTAACATGATTGTACTATTCAAGCAAGACGAGATAAATTTAAAGCATGTATTTGATGAGCACGTATCGCCAGACATGTCATTTGATGAATTTAAAAAAATTTGTTCTGAATGTTGGCGAGATAGGTATGGTACTCTGGTAATTATAAAAGATTTTGCTCTCAATAATGGCCGATATCGCAAAGGATTTGATAAATATATAAAATTGTAAGGTAATTATTTAGTCGTTGACACAATGTCAGATGATACGGTTGCCATTGCCCTTCGCAAGAAGAAAGTCGCCGAATTGGCTAGATCAATTCGCAAAAAATATTTGGCATTGAAATTAGGTCGAACAGAACAAGATGAGTCCCTAAATAAACTGTTTAAACCACTATCGAAACCTCTCAAAGATATTGCACAATCATCAAAAACGTTACATCATACTATCACTAACAAGTTTGATCAAGTTAAGAAAGAAGAAGTGAAAAAGGAGGAGGAGGAGGAGAATGGTGGTGATGATGATGATGTATTTCTTGACGCACCCGATCTAGCGATACCTGATGAAAACATCATTCAAGAGCCAATCGATATTCCGATGGATGCCACAGACGAATATATCGATCAATATCCTCCAATAAGTCACAAGTACATAAAAGAATATTTGATAAAAGACGATAAAATTGATAAAAACTATGGTCCATTTTACGATTCTATTAGTGGTTGGATATTGGGAAAACGTCGAATAAACTTCGACAAACGCAATGGAGACATAATAATAATTCGGGAACGTGATTTAGAAGAACGTAGGTTAGGTGGTACGCCTGGTCTGTATCAACTTTTATTTTATGCCAACCCTGAACAGTATAATGATGAGGATTTACAAAAGTATAAAACACTGTTGAAAAACACAGAGATTCATCTGGATACTTTAGGACGTCTTAAAGGTTCCAGCGGAGAAAAATATCATTCTATTATTAAACCTCTATTTAAGCCATCTGATGCAGCAATGAAAAAGCATGCAACTCGATCAAAAAAAGAACTCGAACACAGAACGAAAACATCAACACGATCATCGCCATCTACGGCCAAAGGAACGGGATTGGATGACTCTCGTTTAACATACAACACTGCACCCATGGAGTATATTTATTGGGATGATCCAAATGAGCTAGTTGAACGTCTTAAACTATTGGTGGCTTCGAAAGACGCCGGCAACACATCTCTCGACAACGAAATCGTAGCCATCATCAATGAACTAAAAGAAGCTAATATAATAGAGTAATTGGACATGACGACATCATTTCCACTATGAGTGTCGACAAATTCGGTCATCACTCTCGTAACAGTAGTAATGCTCAAAAGGTGGCACGAGTTACATTTCCACATACGTCTGATGGAAATATTAATGCCGAAAATTTGAAAATTTGCAATGTCAAGGATCCATCAGACAATGACGATGCTGCAACGAAAAAATACGTTGATGGACAAATCAATGAGTTACGTAATCTGCACCAAACACATAGTGTGTTGTTGCAGCAAAAAACAAATGACCTACAAGATTTAACCATCGGTCTAAACGATGTGAGAAAGGAGCTTCATATAACTACAGTCCCACTTCTCGGGCAAAAGTTACAAAAAATAATTGCAGATGGCCTGGAAACACTAAGATGGCAAATATCTACAGGACTAAAGCATGCACAAGAAGATCTGGATAACATTAAAGCTACAATACTAAAAAAGGATACGGAAAACAGTATAAATAAGTTGAAGGAAATAATCAAAGATGATTTGAATACACAGAAAAAGGATATGGAGAACAATCTAAAATCTGCTGCAGAAACAGTTGCAAGGCATGCGATGTACGATATAAAGATGGAACAGAGGATAAAACAAGTGGAACAATCATTAAAAAGCATAGTAGAAAGCATTCATTCATGGGATATAGACAGACGCCTTAAAGTAGTAGAAGGTGCAATAAAATAATGTCTAAAGAAAAGAAAGAGGTGGTGTATGAGTTGCATAAACCAGCACGAAAAAATTATCCTCGTCGTCGAACAATAATCAAAGGAATCGATGACTTGTGGCAAATGGATTTGGCTGAAATGCGTCCTTATGCACATCAAAATAAAAATTACAAACTAATACTAGTTGTAATTGATTGTTTTTCAAAATTTGTGTGGACACGTCCTCTAAAAACGAAGACTGGCGAGGAAATTACTCGGGCATTTTCGGATATTCTCGCTCATACTCGACGAGTCCCAAAAAACTTACAATCCGATCTGGGAACTGAATTTTACAACAGAAAATTTCAAAATTTAATGAACAAACACGAAATTAATCATTATAGCACCTACACGATTAAAAAAGCTGCCATTTGCGAAAGAGTTATTAGAACGTTGAAAACAAAGTTGTACAAGTATTTCAGTTTACATGGATCATACAAATGGTTAGATCCTCTACCCATAATTACCGAGGAATATAACAACACAAAACACAGTAAAACAGGATACAAACCGTCTCAGGTTAACAAATCTAACGAAAAAACCATTTTAAACAAAAGTTATACTCATTTAAAGATTGCCGGTCCACGAAAGCTTAAAGTTGGCGACATTGTACGTGTATCAAAGACAAAACATTTCTTCGAAAAGGCCTACACACCCAATTGGACTACTGAATTATTTAGAATTGCACAAGTTAAGATAACAAATCCTATAACGTATTTGCTCGAAGACATGCAAGGTGCACCGATTAGCGGCGGGTTTTACGAAGAAGAATTGCAGAAAACATCAAACCCAGACATATACCTGGTCGAAAAAGTACTTAGACGAAAAGGCAATAAGATGTATGTGAAATGGTTAGGAATGGATAGCAAACACAACAGCTGGATAAATAAATCGAATATAGTTTGAGGATCTATATTTTAATACGCCGCGTAGACATACACTTTTCCAAAAAGGCTAACAATTAACCACAAGGAGTGGGAGATGGCAAAAGTATAAATTTAAGAGAAACTATGATGATCAGTTTACATTCACTTCATCAACGGTGTTCGAAAAACAGTAGTGACATGAGTTCTCAAGATAGTGGGTATTTTTCAGACGATATGCATATTAACGAAGGCTATAATCAAGAATTAGAAAGAATTTTGGAAAATTATGAGGCTGCTGCCAAATCAGAATTTTTCTACCTGCTTACAACGACATACACGTTATCGGGATATGAAATACAATGTGGTATAAGCCCTGCAAGATCATTTACGCCTGCAGTGATTTTATCACAACAATATAAACCTAGCAGAATATCATTCAGCGTATACGAATGGTATTCCTTTATTTCAATCATCACACAACAACTAATTGATTTTTTTCAATCAACTGATGACAACGAGCACGAAACGTTTCCATGCGAAGAATACTGCACTGTTACCTCGATAGTTTACGATGATTGTAAATTCATTATTGTCAAGAAGCATGGTGTGGAGTACTATATGGATGAAGAAGAAGTGAAGAAAATTGTTGAACTTAACACTATCGTGATATCGCCTCGTATACAGTTGTTAGAAAATTTGAACTTTTATGAATATTATTATAATGTTTTAGATTTTTGTAAAAATAGTGTAGTAGATAGTTTAAGCCCCATGCAAATATTGTATGCGTTTTGTTATATAACGCCAAATGATATGGCAAATAATGCTCTTAGGGAATTCGTTTATTTTTATAAAAGTAAGGTAATTAATGATTTAAATAAATAATAAAATTATAAATTTAGAGTTTTTATTTTACATACATATACCTTTACAATTACTATATTTACAATATTTTTATTTAAATATACAGAAAAAGAGAGAGAGATAATTGCTTATGGATTAGACATTGTCATTCATCTCAATATTACTGTCTACATCAGAGTCATCAAACCTGTTATTTCTAGGTGTTTCATGTAATGCATTAACGCAAGACTCGTAATCTTTTAAATCGAATAAAACTTGTGCAAAACAACTATGACACCAATAAAATTTTTGTTGATATACGCATTCAATGATCTCATCAGCATCATATACTTTGTGAGTATGATCGTAGCTCACAAGTAAAAATTTATTTAATAACTCATGGGCTTTTTTAAATGTATAAAAACATGATTTGCATACGTTTAGGCGGTGCTGCTGAAGCCAATATCCACTAACCCATACACAATAACTGGAGTGTTCATCTTCAAATATATTCCCCCAATCTGACTTTCCTAATACAGCATTTCTTAAATGTGGCGGTATTTGTTTAGAACAAGCAATGAATTCTATTCCTTTATATGAAGGAATAGGATCATTTTTAGCACTGTTTATCATCGCTTCCCATTTATATGAAGGAAATTTTTTTAAAATAATTTTTGTTAATTTCCACGGCAAGGGGGACTGCTCGATGAAATTTGATGCTGATACTGTTGTTTCGCAAATTTTTTTGATTGACAACTCGGTCAATGATGGAGCATTCATCTATAACAAAAAAAATCTATTCTAAAATACTGTAATGTCCCCATGGTAGCGTTCTAAAACTATTTGAAATTAAATATCTTTTATCGTCATAAGGACTTAGCGCAATTTTTGTTTGTTCTATACTATAAACGTTATGGCTATATGACCGAATGGAACGTTGAGTAGCAATTTGTTCCTTAAAATGATTTAAACAGTTTACATAATCATTGAATTTTATCACATTTTTTACTATATTATGTTTAGTTCCTTTTGCTTTTTTAGTAACTCGACCTGATTGAACTTTAAAAGTATACATTTTTGAACGTAATCCCACAAAGTTTGTCATAATTTCCCCTTTATTTTCATCTTTCATTACTCCCAAAACTTTTTTATTTACGCGAGGAATATTATAAATATTATCTGCAGCGTAATCAGATGTATCAAATTTTGATATATCTGATTTTATTACTTCCTCATATGCATCATCACAGTATAGTTCATAAATAAAACTATCAGTATCCATATACATCAAATTACATTTATCAGCGCCCAATTTTGGGAGCATATAGTCGTAATGAAATTGGTACATACATAACTTTGATATATCTAAAACAGTCATGCCAATGTATAAAGGTTTATTAAAAACTAGATCTGATTTAATCAGTTCTATAGCTACTAAATTTTCATTAAATATTTTTCTGCTGTGAAACCGTACACTAGAAATTAAATTTTTAGCACCATACCGTCCGTTCCATGATCTGACTAATTTTACTATTCGATGTTTCCGGATGTTCTCCATAGTCTTGCCAAATATGCTATTATTGGCCAACTTATACAGGTTTTTTTCAAAATCGTTCGTAGCTGTAGCTCGTAGTTGTGTATTTAATTCGATGTAGGGCCGCAGCCAGGCAGACTGTTTAAATTTTAAAATTTTGTGAATCTTTTTTAAAACTAATCCATTAGCCAACATTTGTTTTAAATTTCTATAATGAACGATATATTCTTTTTTATTATAAAGTGTTGTCATTAGTTTCGAATGATTTGAACCCGCAGCTTTACGATGTTCAGCAGCGAATGGAAAATCTGAGTGCAGATCATGTAATCTGCGAGGATATTCCAAGTCAACTTGTAACATGTACCCTACGGGAGAGTCATCTGCTACAGACATAACATCAAAGTCTTTGTCATCCATCCATTCGAACCCTTCATAGGGCAATGGCTCGCCCATTGCCCACCCATATAAATTATTGACATCAAAATACATTAAGTACTTTGAGGGCTTTGCAGGATCATATTTAGGCATGTACTTATTATTAGCTTTTGACATTCTACCGCTACATACTGAAATTCCTCCACGAATTGCTTTCTCAATAAACATTATCATGTCAACGTCACGCAATAACTCTAGTTTACACCTTACGTATTTCAACATACAATCCCAAGAATAACCTGGCATTGTGTAGTACCACGCTGGATCTAAACCATAAGTTATTATGCATTTTTTTCGAAAATTTTCAAAAACATCTGCCAACAGCAAAATATCGGTCTTTAAGTACAAATCTGAATATTGACCTAAATTAGCAATGCTAAATTCATCCCAAACTGTTTTAGCATGAGCATACTGTTCATCTGCAAGACCCTTATCGTTTAGTTTATTATAAAATGCCTCTATCGGAGGTAAATCGGTAATGTTTAATTTTTCCCAACAATCAATAAAATCATAACAAAAAACCCCTTTTTTAGTTATTAATTTAAATTTTTCGTCACTTAAATTGCCAAATTCTCGTTTGCAAATTATAAAGCTATTTTTATCTAATGTTGATGCTAACTCATCTAAAGAGGTCCCTAAAAATCTTAATGAATCAATAAATCGAAATTTTATGTTAGTAACTGCATCGTTAAGTGTAAATGAAATGTATTTTTCTTTATTGATTGGTAGTAGACTAATATCTCCTTTTTTACTTAATTCTGAAATTATAAAATGGCTATCATAGCCACTCAGATTGTGAAAAATCAGGGGGACGACAAAGATTTTTTTAAAATTTAAATTACATGCCAGGTGGGCGAAATTTCTGAACGCTCCTGTAAAATGATCGTGATCTCTGACAACGATATCTGTAGGAGAAAAACATTTTTCGCATATGTGGCACACTGTAGCCCCACAAGTACTTGGTTTTTCCTCCATTGGTATAATTGTCTTCATTTTTGAATAAATACTTTGAGCTAAATTTGGTATTTCACTAGCAAACCAATCCATGCAGTCAATGCCTCTATAGCTCTTATAAAAAGACAACTTTTCATCATAACTACATTTTACATAGTATCCAGCACTATACGGAATATGTTTTTGATATTTTTTAGTAGAAATAGATGCTTGGTGATCTGTAACTTTTTCTAGCATGCACTCAAAATCTGCATATATAACAAATGGCGTTGTTTGTTTATAAGTATAATTTTTAAAACTAACAGATTCATATTTAGGAAATGACATTTTACAATTATTAATATTTGCACACATTTTTTCATGTTCAGACAATTTCCCTTCAGTTGAAAAATAATTTAAGCATCTATTACAAAGAAATAATTTGGTCTTTCTTTTATTTACTTGTCTAGAAATTAATCTAGACAAGTTCGTAATGTGGCAGTAGTGGTACTTAATTTCAGAATTATCGTTATCTACTGGAGGTGCTTCATAATCGTTTAATTTAGGAAAATACTGATTTTGAATTAAAAGAAGATTTACGTGTTTGGCAACTACTGTTTTAGTTAATCTTGCTGGATATACTGCGAAAAATGACTTTTCATTATTTTCTATCAATTCTAAAGCATATACATTGACGGAAACATTATTTAATTTTTCAAATTTTGAAATTTGATGTAACGGCATTGGTGCCTCTAAGTCTTCTGTTTTTAATACTGTACTGTACCATGGATATGAGGATGTACGTTCTTTATTTAGTTTAGCCGGATAAAGCGCACTAACTATTGCCCAATAAAAACATGCCTGATCTGAATTTTTTACGTTAATACAAGCTTGCTTTTTTTGAATAGACTCTGGGAGTTTAATATAAGATGAACCATTTCCAATTTCATATCGATTAATATTTACTTCTAAAGATACAATTTTATTTAATGCAAAACCCGAGTCCTTTTCCTGAAATTCCGATAACTTATTATTTATTTTATCTTTAACATTCTCAAAAAACCATCGCTCTGTATCAGTAGATATGTCTAATATAGCATTTTTTGTATTAAAATAATTAAAAGTTAAAATTTCCTCCTCCCCAGATTTTTTAATAAATTCTCCGCAAAAACAAACATTAACTTTAACAACTTTATCTGCTTTTAAAATTTTTCTGATTTTATTTTTAAAAATAATATAACAATCATTTAGGAAATATGCTAGGTCCTTATGATATAAATTAATTATAACTCCAGTTTTAATTCGACTATTGAACGCGGAAACAACATTTTCCCATTTAACTCTTGTTTTTAGTTTATTGTCTAGTCCCATGCCTACATGTCTATTTAAAATACTTTGTTTAAAATGTTTAAAATGTCCAACATGCGTTTGCAGTTTTCTAATTGTACCTATAGGCAAATTGCGTTTTTTTATTACTTTATTGCAAGTTTTAATTTGTTTCGTTATGCGTTTCAACCAAACTTCTTCGTCTTTAGCTGTAAATTTATCAAAAACTATCTTTCTGACTCTTTTGATGAATAACAATAAATTTTCACATTGTTTGACAATATCCATAATGCTTACCTCTCTCTCTTTTTCTTTTGACGCTCTAGATTATTTTGAAACTCGACATGGGCTGGTATTTTCCTCCCAACTCCACCTGGCCTTGATACACTAACGAGTATTTTCCTGATGCAAACTCGGGCACTGCTGGTTGGTATATTTCTGTTACCCGTTCCGGCAAAAACACCACCTCGTCGCCTATGTCCAGTAGTACAGATGTACCAAATTTGGTTGTGACAAGTTTTGCCTCCTTTATCGGTTGCGGGATGTCTTTAGGCAAGTCCTTTAATTTTCGTATTGGTTTTCTTGCTACAACGACAGACGCTGAATTAATTTTAGTTAAATCCATCTGAAATAAAAGAATAATATACTAGCAAAGCAGAAACGTTGCAAAATCAAAAGAGAAAAATGAACAGTAAAACAAACATAATTGGCAATTATTTAATGCAACTACAGATGCTGAATTGATTTTTACATAGAATACAAAAACATAAAAGTAAAAAAGACAAAATGCTAATCTGAAATAAAAGATTTATAACACGAAAAGAGGAAAATGAACAGTAAAACAAACATAATTGACAATTATTTAATGCAACTACAGATGCTGAATTGATTTTTATATAGAATACAAAAACATAAAAGTAAAAAGACAAAATGCCATCGTCTTTTTTTTTTTGTGGACAGTTATTGCAACTATAGATGCTGAATTTTTTATTAAATCTCGGAATGTTATAAACAGCAAAGCAAACAACATTTAATTCAAAAAGAATAAATCTTGATTTTGGTACAGAATAATTACGAAAAACATAAAAAGTAAAAGAAGACAAAATGCTGCGTCTTTTTTGTAGACAGTTATTGCAACTATAGATGCTGAATTTTTTATTAAATCTCGGAATGTTATAAACAGCAAAGCAAACAACATTTAATTCAAAAAGAATAAATCTTGATTTTGGCACAGAATAATTACGAAAAACATAAAAAGTAAAAAAGACAAAATGCTATCGTCTTATTTGTCTTAAAAAATTCGGTATAGAATAATTACGAAAAACATAAAAAGTAAAAAAAAAAAAAAAGAAAATGCTGCCGTCTTTTTTGTAGACAGTTATTACAACTACAGATGATGAATTTTTATCTCGGAATGTTATAAACATCAAACAACATCTAGTTAAAAAAGAAAAAGTGAAAAACTTTAAAATGCTAGCGCCTTTTTGTAGACAATTATTTACTGTAACTACAGAACAGAAAATAAAAAGTAAAACAGAAATTATTTAACATTCAAAATGCTTGCATGAGGTCACAATTATTTAATTTTAAAAAATCTCAAACTTACCTTGCAATCTAGTTACACTAACACACACTGTCAGAATAAAATTGATACTGAAGGTTGAAATGATTTCGCTTCAATTTAAAGCTGCTGTACCCTCCACTTTGTTGGTTGAAAAATACCAGCATTCCCCGTGCACGTGATCAGAAAGGCAGTTCAATAACAACATGTGGGTATAAGAATGTCGGTCGCTTGACCTTATGCGGTATAATAAAAAATAACGACCAATAAAAAGTAGTATTTATTAGCAATTAAATTTCTGCTATCATTTATTTTGCGTCGTTATTTTCAACATTTAATTATTTCTGAATAATTTACGCAAATAACTTTGAGATTAACGACCAATTAAAGTAGTGTTTGAGATAAGAATGTCGGCCGCTTGACCTTATGCGGTATAATAAAAAATAACGATCAATAAAAAGTAGTGTTTATTAGCAATTAAATTTCTGATATCATTTATTTTGCGTCGTTATTTTCAACGTTTAATTATTTCTTAATAATTTACGTAAATAACTTTGAGATTAGATTCCCAGCACGCGGTATGTAAATGTTCTGCTAACATTTATTTTTCATCGTTATTTTCAACGTTTTTACTTTAAATATTTTTTAATAATTTGTATAAAATACCTTAATTAAACATTTTAAGGATTAGTATAAACCAAGATGCTTGTCTGTTTACATGTCTTATTGTTGCTCTCTGTAACTGTGTGTGCAGAAAATAGCACTCTGGAGTATGCTAGTTCTTTTCTAATGCGTTTCGGATATCTAAATGCGTCAAGTAATGCTATTTCTAGTGTAGATGTGGCCTTAGTTGAATTTCAAGAAAGATACAATCTTCCGGTGACCGGAACATTAAATAATGACACAATGAATTTGATGAATAAGCCTCGATGTTCTGTTGGCGACAATAACTATGCAATTCATTCGAAGTGGAATAAAACGAAATTAAGTTGGTATTTTCCTCAAGCTATTAGTAATCCTAGTTATATAAATCTTGCTGCAGAAGCTTTCGCTAGATGGGAGAAAATATCTAATTTAAAGTTTAAACGAGTAATAATACCTTCTTCAAAACCGGATATTACTATAACTGTGGTGCCAAATAATCATAATTTTCGAGCAAGTTGTCAAGGAACCTCTAAATGTTCATTTACTTTCGATGGTCCTGGAAAAGTATTGGCCCACGCATACTATCCCAGCGCAAACGGTGAGTGTACCGAAATTCATCTTGATGCTAATGAACGGTGGTATGTAGGAAATGGTAGAGCTCCTGATGGTGAAGTCAATTTTTTGGCTGTCCTAATGCATGAAATTGGTCATTCCCTCGGACTGGAACATAGTAATAGTGATTCGTCTATTATGTATGCTTGGTATCAACAAGATGTGCCAAGTTTTGGTGATGATGATAAAAAGGCAATGAGCATACTATATGGACAAACAGAACAACATTCGATACCAACAACAACACCAGTCACGCAAGCGCAAACCAGGAGCTATGTACCGAATACACCTGAACTAAAAAACGGGACCTATTTGCCGAAAACACCTGCAATAAAAAACATATGTCTAATTCAGTATCCCGATTTTATGTTTCTAGCCACATCTCCACAGTTTCCAAATTATCGAATGTACGTTGGGTCTGACAAATATTTATGGAAGTTTGATTTAAATGAAATGCGTCTTCCAAAACATCCAGAATTAATTACCGATTATCTCCCTAAGGAGTTGAGGTCTACGCAAGTTTCACATGTTTTTCAGAATTCCGAGGGACACTTAATAACTGTAAGCAATAATAGGTATTACGCTGCATCTTTCCCCAATTTAAAACTTCAAAAAAGTTTTACTTTTCCTTCTATACCTGCGAGAACCAAAATAAATGCCTTATTTCAAACAAACAGCGGTCAAACATATTTATTGTACAATGATAATTCATTCACTGAATTTAATGAAGCTGGAGATGTCTTAAACCGTGGTCCAATAAATTATCTATTCCCCGGAATACCTGATAAAATAACATCAGCATTCAGGTACACGGATGGGTTTATTTACTTTTTTCAAAACAATACCTATTATAAGTACAGCGAATACATACGTAAAGTTGTAGCAGCAGGAACGTTTAGTTGGGAACTTTTTGGAATACCCTGCCCTGAAGACGGTCTATTAAAACAATTAAAAACTTTATTAAACAAAATTGTAATTATATACGAATAAAGAATGCTGTGTTCTTTCTTAGTGATAGTTCTTTTAATAAAAAATTATATTGTTTATCTTGTTTTATTTAAATTCCAAAATTCAAGTTAAACAAAATTGTAATTATATACGAATAAAGAATGCTGTGTTCTTTCTTAGTGATAGTTCTTTTAATAAAAAAATTATATTGTTTATCTTGTTTTATTTAAATTCCAAAATTCAAATGGTCTGCCGCGCCCTTCATATCTACGAGATCCCAATGCAACGCTTGAAAAATTAAGGTACCGACCGCACATCTGGTTCGCGCACCGTACGACGTGAAAAATTAAGGTACCGACCGCACATCTGGTTCGCGCACCGTACGACCCACCTAAAAATAGGATCGCGCACCGCGCTCGGACGTCACGAAATGCGACGTCTCTCTCTAACACATTGCTTTCCCTATGCTGATAGTCATGGCCGTCACGAACTGACGTCTCTCTCTAACACATTGTTTTCCCTATGCTGATAGTCGTGGCCGTGTTGTTCATCTACTGTTATCGTAAACCACAATCTCACAATTTTGTTCATAATACCTATTGCGACAACGATAGTTCAGAAAAAGAAATAGAAATCGAAGTTGATCAGGATTTTTTTAGAACAAGTGCCGCTGACAACGTTACAGTTTACCAAGTAGCAAATAAACCGCTTCTTTACGCGCATATTGAAAATTTGAATATAAAATTATTAATTGATTCAGGGGCAGCTATATCAATATTGAAACCAGGTAAAATTTTAGACTCTTATCACTTTAATCATGAAAATTTTGAAATATTTGGTATTAATAACGAACCAATTCAGGTTACAAAGAGCGTAAACTTTAAGTTATTTTCGGGTGTTCAAAAATTCTATATAGTTGACATAAATTCTCCTTTTGATGGAATACTTGGTTATGATTTTTTAGAAAAGAATAAATGTGTTATTGACTTTGGTTTAAATACTTTATTTGCTAATCGCGAGGAAATCCCATTGTTTCAATCTGATCAGGAACATAATATACTTAGTGTAAATAATATACACGAACATCAAGTCCGAAGTAATAATGTTATTGACGTAACTGAAAAAATCGATACTATTGTAAGTAGGTAAACTAAAATTAGAAGCTCTGCCAAGAATTCGATTAAACCATGTTCATCAAAAACAAAATGAATATACCGAATTTGAGAATATTAAAACTAACTTAAATTTAAATAATTTCTCCTACTCTAATGAGCAAATCTTAGACGTTAACAATAAGAATATTTTATATCTATACGATGAGAATGACAGAAATGTATATCATTTCGAAAATTTCATTTTAATAATGTAAAACCATTTTATGATGCGATTAACTAAACGAAGTTGAAGTGTAACACGACAAGTAGTAGATATGAGCTTTAATTATCCATATTATAAAGGAATTTTAATCAATAATGACTGCAATATATAATTCGATTACCTTGTGGTACACTTCATCTACGGCTTTCTCATAACAACAAAAGTAGAATAAGTTATTGCCGGTTGGTTTTTTTTTGTTCCATGTGAACCTAACTGCCCTGTACGGAGTATGAGAGGCTCTTCACTACAAGTCAAAACTTCGAAGCTGCAAAAGAAGCCCTTCTTGGACACCCCAGCTTCGGTCTTCAGGAGGGAGGTGTTATGGCGAGCACGCCACTGTGTGTGTGTGTTTTATCTCAATATTCAGACTACTTAGAAGATGATAAACATCCACGCTGAGTATCTCGAGGTGTTTACGATATTATCAAGAACTATGAGAGGTTTTTAGGATAGTTTGTAATTCTTAAGTTAGTATAGTTTTATACCCTAAACTGTTAACATCTAAATAAATTTGTGCATTTCATTCAGAGTTACGTTATTTAATTCTCCAACGAACACACATCATTTTATAGAGAATAAAAGTTTTATACCTGTATAATTGTTGGGGTTGGATATACAGAAGAATTTTGAAAATACCTTGGAGAGACAAAGTAACAAATAGTAAAGTTCTTCGAAGAATAAACAAAGAACGGGAGGTGTTGATCACCATCAAGAGAAGAAAGTTGGAATATTTTGGTCATGTGCACCGCCTCCGTGTTATTCGGTTTTGCTGTGAGAGTAGCATAAAATGAGTCGATGATATCTATGAAAACAGGAGATACCATAGATAAATTAAGACAATTGCCTAACATAGTTTCACGAATGAAAAGCACAAATACTCCATTGCACTTTTAAAGTACAGAATGGACTCGCTACTGCAACTCTACTAAGTAAGCTTTTATCGACAGTGATAAAATTTAAATATTTGTGATAGTTTTTTCAAATTTTTTTACGGCACATATACGTAAAATTTTAATAGAAGATTATAATACCATCTATAATTAATACTTTATGAAGTTTGGTAAAAGTTGCCAAATTTTTAATTTAGTATCGGATACTTTATAATGGTATCCGTTAATTATTTATGTATTGTTTTGTATTACATTAATTGATAAGTACTTACTTGCACACCTGTCCTCAGGATAGCCTTCTGAACATAAATGAAAATTAGTTAATTTGACACCAAAATTTTGCTCGTACGTTTTAAAACATTTTAGCTGATCACTAATTGTAGCCTCCGTCTTCAATTTCTTATTATACGTGCTATTCGCCATTGACCATCCTATTTCAATAACTTTGTCACCAGCTTTAGCTATTTCATTCAGTTTTGGCAAGCAGACTGGTGAAATATTGTCTAAAAAAATGTTCCAACATTATTAGCATATACCAAATTTTTCATATAATTCAAAATATAATTTTGTATTGTTAAAACTAGTCGTAAAAACTACTGTTAAACTGTTATGATTATAA
Source organism: Diabrotica undecimpunctata (assembly GCF_040954645.1). Classification (NCBI taxonomy): domain Eukaryota; kingdom Metazoa; phylum Arthropoda; class Insecta; order Coleoptera; family Chrysomelidae; genus Diabrotica; species Diabrotica undecimpunctata. The sequence continues at coordinate 149,609,220 of NC_092809.1, forward strand.
TCAACCTTTGGTCTAGCTCGTACCAAAACACCCAACATTTAACTTTAATTTTCGACAACAATTTTACTAGTCACGATTTAATTATTTTACATTTTAAAATAACTGCTTAGTCTTCACCAGAGTTAAACTAATATTTTATACTCATGGTTAAAAAACAACTATGGGTGTAAAAGCACCTATAATAACTTCAATGAAGATGCTACTTAACATCGTTATAGTGTCATTAATATATTATAAATCACAACGATATTTATGTAAGAAAAGACTTTCTGCATCTATTTACATAGCTAATTTCAATTACTTTTAATGTAATTATTTTACACGTATTTTGTAATTTACCAGTCAAAATTTTACCTTATAATATATATATATATATATATATATATATATATATATATATATATATATATATATATATATATATATATATATATATTGTTATGATGTTTTATTTGTGAATGATGAGCAGTGAGTGTTCTTTAATAATATATATAGGGTTTTTATGGCGGTTCTCAAAGAATTAGTTTGTAAGCACTTTTTTAAATTATCTTTATTATATCTATTATGAAACACACATATATATCTAACATAACCAATGCAAAATTTAAAATAAACTATCTTTAAATTGAAATTCTTATGAAACTAATTAAATTATATAGACAATGTAAAATTTAAACTATCTTTAAAATTGAAATAATTATGACACTAACTAATTTATATTAACAAAATTTTGTACCTTTCTTTCACTGAATGCCTAAATGAAAATGTTCTCCAAAATAAAGATTTTAATCACCACTCAATGTCTTCGTTCTCAGCCTCGGTTATCCTTATTTTTGTGAAATTACTTTTTCCAATTATCAGCTTCCACCAATTTAAAATATTTTTCTTCTTAACAGCATATATTCGTCTTTTTAATATACCAATATCCAATCACCAAATATATTATATAATTTTAATTTTCAATTAATACTTTCTTCCATTATCCAATTACCATTTTTACATAACATAATTTTTAATCTTCAATAATATTATCTTTATACTGTTTCTTAATCTTCATTGAACTTATTATATTGAATATCTGGACCTTCTGACTATCTTGAACTTACTGAACAATTGACTTCACTAACTAAATGTCTATCTTCTAACTAACTTTCTTACTAACTGACTGGCCTCATAGTAACTGTAACTGAACTGATAACTGATAACTGATCACTGATAACTGATGCCAAATCACCGGGTATTTATATATTTTTCCATGTTCCAGAATCATCTGGCCAGAAATCATGTTCGATTTGTTCCATCTCCTACATGTCTGAATTTTCTGGAACAGTCCATTTCGCAAACAAAGCCATCTCCGGTGATCTAGAGAATTCCTTACTTTTCTATCCAGAATTTTATCGACATTTAGGCTTTTCAGATCAGAATATAAACTTAAATCAGTGACTATATATAAACTAAACATTTTTAAACTAACATATTATTATAACCCCACTTATATTCGTAAATTCTTATTCAACCGTCATTTAAATGTATAGTTGGTTGTCTATGCACATGGCTCACTTAAATATATTTACAATATTATAATTATAAAAAAAATACTTTTTATATGCTAATTTCTTAAAAATGCCCTCACATAAATAATTTTTATAATATTCTCTAGTATATAACTTATTAAAATAACGAAATACTTTTTATATCTAATATTATCTAGTATATAACTTATAAATTAATTTTTTAAACAATATCATTTCAACATATATATATATATATATATATATATATATATATATATATATATATATATATATATATATTATATATATATATATATATATATATATATATATATATATATATATTATTTAGCTATCAGATATCGTTATTCTCTAATATTTGGGACTTACCAGTTGATTTAATATCTTTATTCAACCGAATCAAAGCAATATTATCTTTGGTGAGACCATCCTCAACTCCATAACCTGGATGTAAAATTACTTTTTCGATATCGACATCAACGTAATCATTTTGGTGGCAGTTTTCGCTAGGTAGGCAGTTGTGATCTCCTAAGCGAATTTTGTCTCTATAATATAAAATGAAATGTGATGATATATAAACGTTATAATAATAGGTATATGTTCTCATATATATGTATATATAAGGAGAGAGAGAGAGAGAGAGAGAAAGAGAGACGGTATACATACGAATAGATCTTATTGTTTAAAACGAAATTGATAATTTAATTTTAAGCATGCCAAGGCGGTGTCAAAGTGTAATTAACGCTGCTGAAGAAAACACAAGATGTTTTCTATTGACTTTTGTGTTATAGTATCACGAATAAAGTACGGGATACCGGCAACAATACATTGGCTTATATAGTACAGTCTTTACAGTAGGTATCCTGTCCTATACAGAAAAATGCAAGCGGGTGTGGGGTAATACTGCACTTTTGTTTCATTGGTGGTGTATTGGCTAAGTCGTGCAGGATACGATACTGCAGTGAAACCACAGACTTATACTTCGTGGTGGTTAATGCATGCTGATGATGTAGTGTTGGTAGAAAATAGTGAAAGCGACTTAAATACAAAAACTGGAACAGTGAAGACAAGGCTCTTGAGTAAACTGGTTTAAAATTTTTGGTTGCTTTTAAAGATGGAGAGTACAAATACAATGATATATTTTAATGGTGAACTAATTGTCAAAAGTAATAGTTTTAAGTACCTAGGATCGGTGTTAGAGAGTCATGGGGGAATAGATGGAGATGCTTGCAGTAGAGTTAGGGCTGGGTGAATAAAGTGGAAAAAAGCGAGTGATATGTTGGGAGACAGGAAAATTCTAATAAAGCTGAAGGGAAAATTTTATAAAACAGCTGTAACACCAGATATGATGTGCGGAATTAAATATTGGGCGATTCAAAAGAAAGAGAAACAACGAATGTATGTGGCGGAAATAAGAATGCTTAGATGGATAAGTGGAGTCACAAAAAAGAATAAAATTAGGAATGAGTACATTAGAGGACGTCTACGGGTGGCATCATTTATTGCCAAGATGATGGAGCATATGTTAAGACGGTTTGTTCATGTTTAATGTAAAGACGTTAATCACCCAATACAAGGAATTCCTGATCTGTGCGTTTCTGGAAGTAGAAGGAGAGAAAGACCAAAAAAAAGGCTTAGGCAGGACATGTCGGTAAAGGGTATTAATATTGATATGACCCAAGATACACACTACAGAGAAATTATATCACACTAAATTAACCCATTATTACCTAGCATGCCATATCTGCTACAGAAAATGGTACTGTATTTAAAAATTAATTTCAGATTTTCTGAAAGTTTTAGATGTTTGCAAACCTCATTTCATATTAGTATTTTATGTTGCCTAGATGATAGTGTACACTTAGTTAATATTTTGTGCATGGTATATGTACAGTTTAATAACCTAAAAAATGTTCAAAATGTTGTAAGAATAAAAATGAGTATAAAGCCAGGTATAAAGCATGGTCTGATAACTGCAGTTTAGTTTAATACTTATATTTTGTAATTATTTTATAAGCCTTTGTTTATTAGCTTACCATATATGGCACTTTAGGCTAAACGAGTCTGTTTTTTTTTTAGTTGAGTTTTTAGTTTAAGTTCTTCAAGAACTTACGGATATCATTGAATCTGACACAATGTGTCAGATGAAGATTCAGCTGAGGAAGACTGAAGCTTTGTTAGACAATTTGTCAAGTCAACAGTTACAAGCATAAGCCGAAGCTGTTTCTCTAAGCGGTAGAAGGATAAGTTCTAAACAGCATGAAGAAAATTTACCAACCAAGATAATTTAAGAAGAAAAGGAAATTTACCAACTACTTCTCACACAAAACAAAATAAAGAAAACAAAATATGTAATTGGGCAAAAGATACAGATTTGGCTTATACCCTGAGGAACAATAATTTCCGAGTACAGAAATATACGCAATATCAAGATATGACAGCTGTGGATATTTTCGAAAAAAATTTTGATGATGAAGTGGTTGAGTATTTAGCGAATGAAAGTAATACATATGAGTTATTCATAAATTGTCCGAATCCAAAGATTACAGTGAGCGAAATAAGATGTTTTCTTGGTATACTCATTGTTTCTGGATATTGATCTTCCTTCTAGAATAATGTTTTGGGATTCAGGTAAAGCTGTAAGAAATAATATGGTATACCAAGCTATGATATAAATAACAAGCTATGAAACGTGACCTTTTTGACCAAATTATGAGATTTGTGCACTGCAGTGACAACAGAAACCTATACAAAGATGATAAAATATGTAAACTTCGACCTTTGATGAATTTACTGAAAGACAGATTAATAAAATATTTTGTATTCGAAAGAGAAATTGATTATGATGGGTCCATGATTGAATATTTTGGTCGCCATGGGTGCAAACAATACTTCCGTGGCAAACCAATAGGTTTGGGTACAAATTTTGGTCTCACGACACTAAAAAAGGATATTTGATCAATTTTAAAGTATACCAAGGATCTACTTCAAACGCCAATGAGAATGATTAAAAACAGTATGAATAAAGCAACAGCACCTCTCATATTACTTATAAATGATCTAGATATTGAAGGCAGAGAGCTACCGTTTAGATTTTATTTCGATAATTTGTTTACGTCTACGAATTTGCTTATATACATGACAGAACATAATTACGGTGGAACTGGAACAATTAGAGAAAACCAAGTTTCCATACTTGTCCTTTAAAATCGGTAAAAGAAATGAAGAAGACTGATAGAGGAACATACGACTACAGTGTATCAAAAAATGATTCGATTAGGGTTGTACGATGGAAAGACAATTCCGTTGTCACTGTGGCATCTAATGGGGTATTTCCTCTAACGTCAGCAAACAGTGTGCTTCTCATAAGAAAAAGATAGCAATTCCACGAATCTGACGCTATAATCCAATATAACAATTACATGGGAGGCACTAATCAGATGGATGCTAATGTCAATGTGTATCGGATTGGAATTAGAGGAAAAAATGGTGGTTTTCCATCTTTACATGGTTGTTGGATGTCAACATTAAAAACGCATGGATTTTTGCCAGAAGTATTGGGAAAAAAATTGCCAACTTCAGTTTAGAAGGAAAATAGCTTAATGCTACTTATTAAAATACAAAAATCTACCTAAAGGTTTTGCCTGTCCTTTAACATCTGCTGGGGACTACTTGCCGTACGAACGCAATGCCAAAAATGTGATAGTGGGTTATGAATTACATGTTTTGCTTCCTTTCATAGAAAAAAATACTTTATACTTATTTGTTTACTGTTTAAATGTTTAGGTTTCTTAAGTTTAATTTAATTTTTTAACAAATTTTCACAAAAAAGACGTTATTTCAACATACCTTAAATTCCTACCGTTCCATATAAGGCACGGCCTCTAACTCAAAAAATATTTAAACAAATGTGCTAGTTTAAGTTATAAATTGCTTAGAATATGTGTCTCATGTGTATATTTAAAAATTAGTACTGCAACTTAAAAAAAATAATTCAGATAATAATTGGTTAAAAATAAGTTCATTTCTGACTAATTAAACATTATAACGGTATGTCACTTAGACATTTTTGATGTATTTAGTTACTGAAATAAAAATTAGATACCCATAGTAGGTAGGACATCTGGCTAAAGTTGAAATAAACGAAAGATGTGAATAAGTATGTCAGCAAAATCGATGTGTCTAACTAGCACGAAGCTGCAAATAATGGAAAGCTAGACTAAGGAAATTCGGGGCTTAACTAGAACAGATGGCGATGATAATGACAAACATAATTAAATAAGGAAAGCCTAGTATAAACGTTTTGAAAGAAAATTTTTCTTATAAAAAGATACTTAAAATATGTATATTAAAATACAGCTAATACAACATAAAAAACATATGATACTTACATATTTCTTTGTGGTTCTAAGCATCTGCCTGTTGTCAAAATGTACCTTTTGTTGATCAAAACACCATCACAATAAAATTTACCAGGAGAATTGCTGAATGAAATTCTAGCCGACCACGGAAACTCATGATTTCCCACAAGTGAAGACGAATTACTTGGAACCTTAAATTGTTAACACGAATTGAATTACAATATAATTATTATTGTGAATTTATGGGTTGGAAAAAGTGTTTAAAAATCTTTTTTTTTTTTTTTTTTTAACAATTTCCGAGTTGAAAGATCGCTGATATATCCTGGTAAAGCTTTAAAAATTTTACATCTAAGACATCTAAGAACTTAATTTTAATGAAGCTATCTAAGTCAAAAGTTTCAATTAACTAATCTGGATTTATCTAGTGAGTTATTTTTTGCATTATTTTTGTTTCCACTTTATCGGTTACTTTTGTTTGCTGCTCTTGAAAAATTTATTAAAAATATTAAATAAATAGGTATGAATGCGAAAAAGTACGAAATTACTCGTTACCGTAATATCAAAAATATATAATTCTCTTAACGTGCCCCATCCCTAAGGACATTAGCGATCATCATGGCCCATTTGACTCTATCTGCAGCCGTTCTGAAAAGTTTTATTGACGTTTTCCCACACCATTGTCTCAGACTTTTTAGCCAGGACATGCGTCTTCTCTTCGGTCCTCTTTTGCCTTCCACCTTCCCTTGTGTGACCAGTCGCATCAATTCGTATTTCTCGTTTCTTAGTATGTGACCAAAGTAGCTCATTTTTCTTTTTTTTATATCCTATATATCCTAACAGAGAAATACTTAAAACCTGAAAGAACAAATAAAAAGAAATGGATGACGGAGGAGATTCTATGTATGATGGAAGACAGAAGAAACGCTAGAGATAATAAGAATTACTACAACAACATAAATAACGAAATAAAAAGGGCTATTAAAACAGCAAAAGAAAATTGGTTTAGCTTGAAGTATACAGAGATAGAGTCATTACAACAAAAACATGATTCATTTAACCTCCATAAAAAGATAAAAGAAGCGGCAGGCTTATATAAACACAAGAACACTGGATTCCTGACAGATAATCAGGGAAACATAGTACTGGAAATAGAGCATAAAAGAGATATTTGGATTAAATACGTAGAAAAAACTTTTGAAGATATACGAAGTAACACTGGTATTACAACAAACACCAATTGCGAATCTGGACCACCATTTACAGTCGAAGAAGTAAAATATGCCATAAAAAGCACCAAAGATGGTAAAGCAGTAGGCCCTGATAATTTTCACTCAGAATTCTTAAAACTTATGGACTATGTTGGCATAAAATGGTTGACAAATATATTTAACAGTATATATGATACGGGCGTGGTTCCCCAAGAGTGGTTAGTGTCAACTTTTATAAATCTTCCAAAAAAACCCAATGCGAGAAAGTGCGAAGACTATAGAATTATAAGCCTTATGAGCCATTTACTTAAAACATTTCTAAAGGTCATTCACAAAAGAATATATACAAAATGTGAGGAACAACTAACAAGAACACAATTCGGATTTCGTGATGCTCTGGGAACACGGGAGGCCCTTTTTGCTGTACAGGTGCTATTTCAGAGATGCAGGGATGTGAATTGTGACATATACGTATGCTTTATAGATTACCAGAAGGCATTTGACAGAGAAAAACATGACAAATTAATGACTCTAATGCAAGAAATTGGAATTGACAACAAAGATCTTAGAATTATCAGAAACATTTACTACAATCAAACGGCCAAAATCAAAATAGAAGACCAGTTAACTGATAAAATTGCAATAGAACGTGGAGTACGACAGGGCTGTATTTTGTCTCCATTGTTGTTCAACATTTATTCTGAATGGATATTTAAGGAAGCTTTAGACGGTTGTGCGAAAGGAATACTAATAAACGGTGAATGGTTGAATAACATTAGATATGCAGATGACACTATAGTTTTTGCCGATAATCTGAATGACTTACAGATATTAACAAATCGCACAACAGAAGTCAGCAACAGATACGGACTAGCTCTTAACATAAAGAAAACCAAATTTATGACAATTAGTAAAAAACCCATACTAAACGCTCAACTTACAATCAACCAACAGAATATCGAAAGAGTCGAGCAATATACATATCTAGGCACCAATTTAAATAGCCAATGGGACCACTCAACAGAAATTAAACAGCGAATAATAAAAGCAAAAGCAGCATTCGTTAGAATGAGAACTATTTTCAACAGTCGAGACATATCATTAAAAACAAAATGCCGTCTATTGAACTGCTACATATTCACAGTTCTGCTCTACGGAATGGAAGCATGGACACTGACTGTTGTATCTATGAATCGGCTCGAAGCTTTCGAAATGTGGTGTTATAGGCGCATCTTACGTATATCCTGGGTTAACAGAGTTACTAATGTGGAGGTCCTGCGTAGAATGGGGAAAGAATGTGAAATTCTCATGACCGTCAAAACTAAAAAGTTAGAATATCTAGGACATGTAATGAGAAATCAAGAACGTTACGGCCTTCTCCAGCCGATTCTCCAAGGGAAAGTAAATGATAAGAGAGGACCGGGAAGAAGACGCATTTCCTGGCTTCAAAATTTACGAAAGTGGTATAACACGACTACCACTGAACTGTTCCGCGCTGCAATAAATAAAGTAAAGATAGCCGTGATGATCGCCAACATCCGGAACGGATAGGCACTTTAAGAAGAAGATATCCTATATAATTATATACTATATAAAGTACGTGCTTAATTGTAGTAAGATGCAGTTCACACTACTTCTTCTTTAAGTGCCGTCTTCCGATCGGAGGTTGGTCATCACTATCTACCGCTGCTCTGAAGAGTTCTATAGAACTGCATTTAAACCAGTCCCTTAAATTCTTCAATCATGACACTCTCCTTCTTCCTATACTCCTTTCTCCTCTTATCTTTTCATTTATTATCAACCTTAGCAGTTCATATCGCTGTCCCCTTATTACGTGTCCCAGATATTGTAACTTTCTTATTTTTATTGTGTTAGTTTTCTTCTGTATCCATGCTATTCTAAGCATCCTTCTGTAACACCACATTTCAAAGGACTGTAACTTATCTATGTGTTCTTGCTTTAATGTCTAGCTTTTTACAGTTAATACTACACTGGCAATAAATATCCGAAATTCTTTTTAGGTTATAATAATGAAAATATCTCCGATATAACAGACATTATACTGAAATGATGGCATTTCCTGGGACAAATTGTTCCGGAAGCAAACTGTTCGCTTAGGGAGTTATCTAGTTGACCATAAAATACACTAATGTTTATAATATTTGCCATATTGGAATGGATTAATTGGTCATTGAATGAAATTTTGATGTGAAGTAAATAATATACTTACCGAGTGTCCACATTCAGCATCAGGAATTAAAGGATTTCTAGAAAATTGACTTTGCACTACAACAAAAAATAATTTTTCGATCAAAAAAGTAGATTTAGAAATAAATTCTTTAAAAAACTTTAAACTAAGCTCTTGCAAGATATTTCAAAACAGAATGATTGGTAATTATATCACAATAATTTTCTAACAGTGTGCAAAATATAGATTGTCTTTATAGTTGTAGCATTTTATTTTGAAGTCCCCTCGTATATGTGTTAATTGAAATCCCCTTATATATGCATTATAATAACGAAGAATTTTTTTAATGTTTCTTAGTTCATATCCTTCAATTTAAAAACCCAAATAATCTTTTTCGTTCTTTTTAGGTCGCCGCCGTCGATAATAAATCGTTTTATTGTTTGTTTATGTCACAAGCGCAAATTCTTCGATATTCCTTTGTTCAAACCGCCCGATATTGCGTTTTCAAATTTATTTACGTCTTAATTTCCGTTGTGTTTAGTTTAAACCCTAAGTGCTACGTTTGTTCTAACTTATGCGAGCAATTTTTAAAGATAATTTCGTCACTTTCGTTGGAGCCGCGGTGAAGAGCGGTGATCTGATCTCCAGCGTCATGTCCAAATTCAATTTGAATTTGTAGTTTACTGTTTTTGTCCCTTTTCAGGGAAATCTTCGTCTTACCAATGGAAATCAATTTTAGTAGCAGTTAATCGTCTAATTATACCTGTTCCGGTTGTTTAAGATTAAGAGGCAGAGTCATAAGTTTTGTGCTCAGTGCCGGCTTCGGCCTCAAATGGTCGATCCAATTTGCAGTGTGAGATCCATTTCCTTTTGTTCGTGTGTTCGTGTCCAGAATTCAACTCCAGTTTCCAACCTCAGGAACTTGTTTTTGTATTATTGTGAAATCCAGGTAACATTTTGTTGTGTAAATTTAAAGTAAAGCAGACATTTTTTTAAAAAAGTAATAATTGCTTTCATATAAAAAAAAATTGTAATATTTAAAGTAGTAAATTTTATGGTTTGACTTTAACTGTCAATTTATTTGTTTTGTTTTCTTTAAAAGAAAGGTTAACTTACATGTAAATTTTGTAAGTTTTTGTAGTATCTCCAACTCCTGGAAATTGTAAACAGATGACACATGTAAGTTTTTTTTATATTTTTGTATTTTGCGACTATTGTGGTAATATTTTGTATTGTCTTTTTTGAGCATTTTTGTGTTCTCAATGTTTTGTAACTGTTTGTGGTGACTCAAAGATAAACGTTAAATTTTGTTTCTTAACATTTGTTTATTTTTTTTAACTAACCCTTTTTGTTGAGTTTCCATTTGAAAAAGATATGTTTTTTTATGTTTAATAATTATATCTCCAGTTACAACTAGGTTCAGTAAAAAGTTTTTCGACAAATCTGTCTTTATGAGCTAAGTAAGCAAATCTTTATCGTTTACTATTTTGGTTCCAGAAGAATCATCATTTTATGGAGGTCACCTTTTTCGTTGTGTTGTCTGTCGACGCTCAGCTACCTTTAAAGAGATTTGCGAGCAATACAGAGATTACGTAATTGCCTATAACGGAACAGCGACTGTTATATTTAATAAATACCAGCAAGGAAACATAAGATGAAGAACACCTACGCAGAGTACATTTTGGCATTAGAAATAAAAGTTGAAGACTCTATCCCTGACTAACCTGTATCCCTGTAAATATAAATCAAAGTGAATTTTAAGCTAACGCTAATAACAAAATGGGTCCTATTTCACTTCTAACAGTACACTTGCAAAAATGTGGTTGCACAGTTCATCTAGCATCGAGTAACGCTTACTCATTAATAGTTTTAACAACTATTGATGAAGCTAAGCAAGTTGTTGAAGCTTATGTTGTTGGTAATGACACGGACCTATTAGTTTTGTTGACTGTCCACGCACCATCAGAGAAAAAATTGAAAATGGTGATACCAAAGAAATACAATTAGCAGGAAAAAGTCTACACTATTGCTGACTGTCAGCCAAGCATTGATATTATGAAGGATATACTTTTTCTAATAAAGGCATTTACAGGATGTAACACGGTATTAGCTATCTATAAGAAGGGGAAAATTCTTCCAAGCCAACGGCGCTCTTCGTAGTAAACTTCTAGTCTTTAAAGACCACAAAGCGGACTCCAGTCCAGCAGTTGACTCTGGAAAACATTTCCTTCTTACGATATTTGTTGTCAGGAACATATAAGATCTAGATTGTTTCTAGATACAGATCAGTCTTAATTGAAGGCTCTTGCAAAGCAGCTTATACATTATTTGCTCAAGTTAGCTGCCCTACCCCCATTTCAGGATATTCCAGCCAGAATTCATTTAGACCCTACCAACAGTTACAGCAGTAACTGAAACTGAAGAAGAAAATAAGAAGAGCGGTGTTAAAAGAAGATTAACGAACACCAATTACAACAGTACGTGCTGCAGCTCCCGAGAAATTACTCTCTTGTAATGTGTACTTGCAAAAATAAATGCATCCGAAAGAGTAGGTATGGAAAGAGTGGTCTAAACTGCCTAAGCATATGTAGCAACTGCCTAGGATGTGATAATAGACTCACAACCATTATAGACGAAGATATAGAAGATGAGGATGTTCTACATGAAGGGAAATAAAACTGATGAATAAGTTTAGTTGAACTGATAAAGAAGTTTACTAGATACACATTGCAATATAGCCATCATAGCCATCAGACAGTGTCAGAAAGTTCAGAGTAGATATCTCCCTACCACAGTTTTATATTGCCTAGCTCTCTGGAAGTCTATTTCCTCTTAGAAGGTAGCGCCTCTTGAGAAGGTGGTAGGGTTAACGTTCCTTCAAGGGCTTATCGCTAACATACCATTGGCCACTGAATAAGCCAATTGCATTTACAAAACACAATTCTGGTAAAAAAATTAGTTTCCTCAGTTAGGATATTATCATTTGCCCCTAAAATATAACAAATATGAAAAAGCTCCACTTTTAAACCCTTCGTAACTCCGGAACGGTTGATTTTAGAATAATTATGCATTTGACCTTTCTTGTTTTGAATTTCATGTAAAACATTTTTGTATAAAACCTTTTTTACGCTAGACCGTAGAGTTTTCGAAATATTTGCGAATTACCTAAAAAACTACTAATTTACTGATTTCGTCCCCCACTCCCGCTCAAAACCGATGCTCGAAATAGTGTAACTTTTTACTGAACTATATCTGGAACATATTATAGAACAATTTGGTGTTAGAAAATAACTTTTACTTTGGATGTCAGTGTTTGAGTCCAATTATACCGTACTAATTGAGAATATGTAAAATCTTCGACGAAGATAGCGCGAGTTGAAAAGTTAGAAAAAAATAGAAGAACGGAGTGTGCAAAAAAGTATACAGAGAGTACATTGCACAAAGCTCAACTTGAGGTCTTGCAATTTTTTAAATGACGGATTTATTTTTTTATTTATGTTTATATTTATGTATACAAATATTAATGCATATATATATATATATATATATATATATATATATATATATATATATATATATATATATATATATATATATATTCTCCTAAAAATAATAAACGATTTTTTAAGTTTTTCTTTATATTTTTTAATTAGTCCATTTCAGGACAAAAAGTAAGAAATGGGGCCAAAAAAGAGACGGGGGTATTTGAGACGGGGTGTGATAGTATAAATGTAAACAATTTATTGTGTTAGTACTTAAGGATAATGAAAGAATGATCAGTGTACCATGGATGAGTTTTGGATGGCTGCAGCAGTTCGATCACAGTCTGGCGAGACTAAAACAATAGTATATAAGACCAATAGACACCGGGGTGTGTGAGGGCAATATACACCTGAGAATGCACACCCCAACATACGCACACATAGTATTAGTTTAGAGTATTTAAAAAAATAAAACCCAAAAAAATATATACGGAGTGAGTGAGAGAATTATACACTTGAGAATGCACACTTCATAGGTAAGTTAGATTAGTAGTAGTATTTAAGACAAAAAAAAAACAAAAGAAATCGCTCACTGTCTAAACAAAACCAGTTCTTCATCAGAACACCGAATGCCATCTGCTGTTTCGTATAAAAACTTAAAAACCCCAATTAAAAAGTATAAAAGCTCATCAGGCCTTTCATACCAGCAGTCAGGCATAGGCCCTTCAGGCAGATCGAATGCTGATCCTATCGCGATTTCCGAGCACCGAAGTCATGTGCGGTATACATGGGCTCGGTAGCCGGACCCTACTCGGATGCTCTGGGAGCGAAGAGAACAAACTTTATTTTGCCAATTCGACGGCTGAGTGTACGAGCACACACTCTTTTTCGGACAGAGAGTCATTAGCCCAGGCTGGTGGCTCTCAGTTCGAACCACACGCTTTTTTTTTAGGGACACCAGTCTCGATGTCAAGTTAGAGTAACTTCTATAGAGTTAGTAAAGTAAATAGGCAGAAACGCCGCTATGTGTGCTACCCCTACAGTTAGGTGGCTAAACCACAGTCAATAAAAACAGAGGGTGTTCCATTACCCAAAGCACCCAAAGTAACTTTCGGATCATAAGCCTCCTCAGGTAGGTCACCCGCTGAGGAAGGGTGGAGGCAAAGTCTGGGGGTCAGATAGGTACCACTTCAATAGCGAAGTATGACCGGTTTCATCTTCGGACATGTATATCCCACTTTATAATAGTATACACATGTTCCTTAGGGACAGGGTTGATCACATGTGTGTGTGTGTGTGTGATCAGTGTACCTTAACAAATGTTTAAAAGCAAAACGTATTCTACAAAAAGAAATCACACTAGTTTTTGCATCAAATTTCAATACAACAATAAATACGATATAATCAAAAATATATAATAAATACTTACGCGAATTGCCGACATAAGCAAACAAAATCAAAATTAAAAATATGGTTGAATTTTTTGCACTCATGTTAATGAATATCCGCAGAACTTTCATTAAAAACTAATAGCAAATCTGTTCTTACTAGCTATTTGTACTCTGTAATTTAACAAGAAGTCTTTCTACGAAAAACAATTTGTAACATTTCATGAAAAGAATAGATGTAAAACACAGAAAATACTGCTTATTTTTAATGGTTGACAAAGCACGACTAATAAATATAAATTTTGGAAAAATTATTTAGTCAGCAATAATAAAAAAACATTTTGGAATTATTGTGTCATTAACTTTTGACATTAAAGATAATATAATACAAAATTTATCTTATTCTGAATTATGTTTAATAGTACATGGAATACGTTTATAGTATAGATAGAAGTGCATATAAATGAGAGTATCATCATATTAGTATACAGAATATAAATATTGTTCTGAAGCTATTTTCTTGTAGCATCTCAGTCTAATTACTATTTTTATTGGGAATAAGCCCCAATTTAAGTATAAAATAAGTTTATTTTTGATGTTTTGATTTCCATATCGCAACTCGTTGCCAAAATACAAAACAAACAATAATATATTAAACAAATTTTGGTTTTTGTTACTTGTTGAAAAATGTTTCTAATCATTTAAAGGGTTGACACTATCCAAGTGTACTTGGTTAAAGTCTGCTTGGACGTTGCGCGCGCATCACTTGGAAGCTACTTTGATCATGTCACCTATTCATCCAAGTACACATGTATCAACAGGTTCTATCCAAGTTAAGTATGACGCTGGCCAAGTTCCTTGCCAAAAATCGAAAACGAGAAGTAAATACAAAAAGAAAATGGTCTGAAAGGGAAAGTGTTAGATTCATGAAGTTATTCGTCGTGCCGAATTGCCCATGAATTGCCGATTGGATGAAATTTCCACCGAATCGGAAAAATCATTGTCTTCTGTCTTTTCTGTGGCTATATGGATGGTTTGTTTGGCTGTAATCATCAGTATCTTGAAAACGAATAAAGTATAGTTAAAAGAAACATATCTTGAAAAATCTTCGTCCACCGTGTTGTCGAGTTGTGGGTTTTCATAATTTTCTACCAGTGATATATTTTCTATCTCTTGAAAAACTTGCACTTTATAAAGAATGTTTTATATAATTTTTGAAAATATATTTTTTGCCAACTTTTGTTCATCATATGATTAACAGAAAGAACTGAAATTTTGCTTGCCATGTCATTCGAACTAGCTGACGACGCCGTGTCATAAAAATTCATATTTCTTTCATGTATACATCTTTTTTAAGTAAGAATTGAGATTTCCTCTAAATACGTCTTAATAGATCTCGTTCTAGGCTACTCTCCATCGTGTGCATGTGGAGCTTTAGTTTGAGGGGAATGAATAAAAGAATTTTTTTTTCAAGTAGTATTTATTGGGCGAAAGATCATGAGATCTAGTGAATCAAAGCAATGAACTTTTATTTGGTTATCATTAAATGGACCAACGTAATTCTGGCTTTATATAGTTTCACAATATCTTATTAAAAAGTGGTTTAGGGAGCTTGATCTATAAGGCAAAACATGTGTACCCATCTGGATGTATCGCACGTCGGTCCTATTACCCCTAATAAACATCAAAGATGATCTGCTTTTAAAAGTATTACCCCCTATTAGGAGAATTCCAACAGTGTAATGCAGAGCCTTGCCATATAAAATAGAAAAACCCATCTTTTACCACGGGTCGCTTTGTCACGGCCTTTGTTCATACCCAAACATCACTACAATTCATCACTGACAAGACAATTGTATTCTATTCGAGATCCTAGTTCAGTCGTCTTTTGCACCAAACCACCCGATTATATCGTAACCT
This sequence comes from Diabrotica undecimpunctata, assembly GCF_040954645.1. Lineage (NCBI taxonomy): Eukaryota > Metazoa > Arthropoda > Insecta > Coleoptera > Chrysomelidae > Diabrotica > Diabrotica undecimpunctata. The sequence goes on from NC_092809.1 coordinate 149,625,302, forward strand.
AGAATTTAGAGGTAGAATAAACTAGTGATGTGAAATAAATCAAAAACTTCTAATACGACGATTAATGGTTTCCCTTATAATAGGCTTTCCATGCACTCGAAATCATTGGTCTGCAGTTGACGCAGATGTGAGTAGGTCCCGATAAGACAAAAGTCTAAGACGGCGATCTTGGTGTGGGGCCGCTCTTTTGACACGCCCTGTAGCTTTAGCTCTTCAAGTAAGGCCTTCCTGATTCCATGCCCGACAACGAACCACAATCGTATTAATACGTCTGTGTATCTAGTAGCTATTTTTCTAAAGGACAAATCGGCCTCACACAAGCTCACTATTCGCCCTTCCTATCAAAGTAAAATGTAACTAAACTATGTATGTAAAAAATATAACTAAACTGTTAAAAATTTGCTCGTATTCTTAATCTAGAAAGAATTAGCTAATTAAAGAAGCTTTTTTCATCGTATTTTACTTAATATTATATTTAAGATGATGGCCAGCTTGGGATTAAACAACAAAAACAACATTAGTTACAAGGAATGGGCTAGCGTGCCATCGATAGCCAGACTCTTTAAAGTCGAGTAGACTAAAATGTTTAACTCTACTTAAACTGTAGGTTACATGAGTTTCTATGCCTTAGGGGAAGCCAATCTTATGCCCTGCAGTGAACCTGGCTGAAATTCACAACAGCAACACAAGTGATTTGTCGGACAGGCATAACCATGTCACCTCGTTTCCTAAACCGAAAGCGATACACAAAACACAAAAGAGTGCTCTACACTCAACAGGTAGTTGTCTGCTAATCTCTACTATACGCCTAGCGAGACAAGGTATTCGGCACCGGTTCTACAAAAAAATTAGGATATAAACCCCAAACCTATATACTACATACGACAAAATGTGACTCTCACATGTGTCTCCAATCAAAATAGTTTATCTGTACCAAAATTATCAAAGAAACTATATTCCAAAGGGATAAAATCAAATCAACATACATACTCGAAAACAAAAACATGGGATAGAATATACTAATTACTTGAGAATGAACTATTGTCCTGATCTGACACAAAAGGCTTTAAATCTTTAACATGCCACTTACCAAGATCAGAACCATTTAAATCTGACAAAAGATATACTACTGGTGACAATTTTTCCTTGACAGTTGCTACAATATACTTTGGTGCTAGTTTAGACATACACTTGTTGACTGCACAAGACAAAACCTTATTTCTTTTCCAAACTCTATCACCCACTTAAAATTAGACTTCAATTAGCACCTAGGGAGCTAATATGGAGTTATTTATTGTGAAGACGCTAACCTCCCTATGGTGACAATATTAGATTCTTTTGATGTTTGTTTTTTATAATTATCCAATACTAACCATCATTTTATATAAAAATACGAAGACGACCTGGCAATACAATTATCTATAAATATATTACTTTGTTTCTTGTCCTTATTATTTATTTTTTTTTTTCGGTAATCTTTCGAATTATTAGTAAGAGTATTCTGGTTAAGCCAGTTTCTTTGATTATTTACATGAAAATAATAACAGAATTAATCTTATTTAAGAGTTGACATTTTTTATAATTATGTTAGATATTAACAAAATAATAATTAGCATATTTCCATGTAAACTAGTAAAATATAAATTCCCAAACGTCACACATTTTATTTTAAAACACAAGTCACATGCGATGTCTTCATGGCCTGAGTCCTTGATACAGGTTTTTTCATGAAAGACTTCATCAGCAAACTGGGTAGTATTCGTACCCTTATAGAAAAATTCAAAAAAATTGTAAACTAACTAAATACTAAAACAGCAAAATAAAAGGTGAAAAGGTATTAAGTCAATATTTTCGTTTTATATTACGATTCGGACTCATAGTTCAATGTCAGATTTATAAATATTCAAAGAATTAAAATATACACGATTTTATTACTAGAGCTGATTGAAATATAGACCAGACACTATCTGTTTTGGTTTGGGTAAATCGTATATTATGATCCTATTTTTTGCTTTAATCAGTTTGAAACTTCAAAGTACGTGCAAAAGAGCTTTGTTGAATTGGAAGAGACAAAATTCATTTGAACAACTTAGTAAGAGTAACTTTGCTCCAATTTTAAAAGAAGCGGTAGATACTTTTAAACCATCGGTTCTCTTAAGTGGTTTTAGAGTGTGTGGTCTCTGTCCCTGGATCGCGGATAGTATTAACTACAGCAAATGCCTAGGTAAAAAATATACCGTAGATAAATTTAGCGAAACCACAACAGAACTAATCAATTTGACTGATTTTTGCAACATATGCGATAAAGATACTTTACAGCTCTTAAAAGAAATCAGAAAAAATGGAAACTCTGATAACACTAGCAAAAGTTTTAGGGTACTACTTGATCTATTTAACATTTTACATCCAAATAATGAAGAAGGCGATAATTCACAAATTGTAATAGATAAAATGTTTTTGGAAGATATGTCTGTAGTAGAGAAGAGAACAGCGATGGCTTTAACGTACGATATAGAATCTGTACCAGTTATTCTTTTGGAAGAAGTTCCTGAATAAAATACAGAAGTGGCACAAAGTTTAGCACTTTACTCAGAAAATACTCAAGAAAGAATCACAGGGACAATACCAATCCGGGACAACTTCTTGTGCACATTAAGCTTTGCAGATGAACAAGTGGTAACGGCTCAAGATGAAGAAGATCTGTGCTATATGCTCCGAAAATTAGAAAAGGAATACACAAAAAATGGACTGGAAAAAAATCTAGAAAAGACCGAATATTTAACAACAGAGCAAGAACCAGTGAGAAACTTGGAAATGGACGATAATAGGGCAATTAACGGCACTGACAAATTCAAATATTTAGGATTCATACTCTCAAAAAATGGAACCACCGAGCAAGAGATAACCAGCAGATTAACACAGACAAGAACATGTATTAAACAAATGAACGGGGTACTGTGGGATAGACAGATTACCAGAAATATAAAGAAGAGAATTTATAACACCTTGGTAAGCAGTATAATGACCTATGGAGCAGAGAATTGGGTAATAAATAAACGAAACAGGACCAAAATCACAGCAACTGAAATGGAGTTCGTGAGAAGAAGCTGCAGAGTGACAAAAATGGATCGCATCAGAAATGAGGAGATAAAACGAAGAATGGCAGTAGAACAAGACATACTCAGCTACATCGAAGAAAAACGTTTAATTTGGTATGGACATCTGAGAAGAACAGATCATATAAGGTGGATAGCAAAGATTTTTAATTGGAGTCCAATAGAAAGGAGGAAAAGAGGTAGACCCCGAAGATCATGGAGAGATGAAGTGGACGAGGCCATAGAAAGACGAGACCTTAGAGATGGAGAATGGCAAAACAGAAAGGACTGGAGACGTTGGCTGAAAGAAGGAAAGCGGCGATAGCTGTAAAAATCCTTATATAGATAGATAGACAATCACAGGATCCGCTGCCATTTCAACATTTTACTCCACTAGTCAAAACTCTATAAATAAGAGCAGTAACATGGAAGGTTGTTTTCTTTGGGCAAGAACTCCTAAACGTAATGAAATACGTAATACCCAAAGATCTAGTTTTGTAATTTCTTCTTCACTTTATAAACGAGAACTAGAGGAAAAGGAACGCGAAAGAAATGAAAAGGAGCGAAAAAAGTTAGAAAATAAAGCAGAACAATTTCTGAAAAGTAAAGAAAATTCCTTGTAAGGAAAAAGTGTTAAACGAAATACTAAGATTAAGGTACTCAAAGAAACACCTTTATTTCAACGGAAACCTAGTATTTTAGAGGACTTAAAAGTAAACAAGCTTTCAAATAAAGAAGATGATCGACAGCTCCATGAAAACATATGGAAATAGGTCAATTCCAAAATCACGTTAGAAATCTGTCAGTATTAGGATTTGATCCAGAAGTTCCAGAACTCCGCTCACCACCTAAAGATAATATTTTTATGGGTAAGGGTATATGCTTTACATGTACTGGAAACTTTTCCCTGGTTAGGTTTGGAGTTAAATGCCAGAAGTGTTCCAGAACATTTCGCAAGGGATGTTTTGAAAAATATGATTTTTATAAAATATATTTTGTTTGTAAAACTTGTCTTAAACGATTTGTATAAAAAATATTGTTTTTGTAAAATTTGTTTTTAAGAAATATATAAATAAATGACACTTTGTACGTAAGTACTTATGTTTCAGTTTATTTTTCAATGCTCAATCAATATTTTGATATAAAAATTATGCCAATTACTGGGTGCCAATGATTGAGTACACTGCCAATTACTACGTGCCAATAACTAGAATATAACTGTCAATAATTAGGAAATGTATATAATGTCTAAAATAACCCATTTTTGCATTATTTTCCTCAATATTTATAAAAAAAAATGACATTTAATCTGTGTTCAGTAATAATAGTAAACTATAAAAAAATTCAAAATATCCCCTATTATGTTACCTATATTAGCAAATCTATGTTTAAGCAACTTTTTTCGGTAAAGTGCCAATAACTGGGCGGTTTACTCTATATGAAAGAGATAGAACTTATATATCAGACGCAAGATGGCTCTCCTAGGATGTATAACACTATAGTTCACCACTACCCGGAAGGAATCTATTTATTCACATTCGAAAAATGTAATAATATAATATTGTACATGACTAAGCCATAAGTAAAAAGAAATCTATTGTATTCTCTTATAAATTTATAAATTTAATTAAGTTATTTTATCAAATAGTCTCTTGTCAAATAATTGTTGTTGTAGTAAAACTTTTTTAAAATTGTTGTGTAATATATAATTGATAGCACAAGTATCACAAGAAGTTGTGTAAGGCATAACCACCAAAATAATTCTGATGACAGTCCGAAACCATGCTGTATCCCTGCGAACATAAAACGATTATTGGCAGATATTATCACAATCTACAGTTATAAACTGTTTTGTATTATGATTCATAAGTAATGTAAATTATTCTTTTACAAATCAAGAAACAAACAAAAAGGTCAGCCCGATGAGGTTTTATGCCTACTGTTTCATGATTTGTGAAAGAGTGTGTGCCAAGTGTGCATCGCACACGGGCGGCCAACAATAGGGGCGGCCAAAAGCGGTCTACTGATGATAATACTTTTTTAAAACGAAAATAAATTTAAATAATTAAATAGTAATGATTCAGATAATTCTGTGAACTCTAATATTCCAAACAATAATAATTATTCAGTACGTGATAATACTCTAATGCGTTTTATGTATAAGTCCTCCTTTTTTTCATCCTAATCTAAAAAAAATGTCAGAAAATATTATTTATTGTGTGAACTGACGCCCTTTTGCAGGTACAGTCATAAAGCAGTTTCGGGAATACTTTTTAATTCAAAGCGGCTGGCGACTTTCGGACTTCAGTTATTTGGAATTTCACACGTAGATACTTTACAAGAATTTAGGCAAGTGGTTGAAAAGTTTCTGTTATAATATTGTTAATATGGTTATGTTTATAGATGGGTTATTATGTCTTATGTTCAGTCTTAGTTCAGAATTCGATGAATTTAAACACGCTTTTGATAAACGATTTTGTTTGTAAAATATAGTAGTGTACCCGATTCTTTTGCACAGTAGGCACTGTATTTCGAAGTAACGTCGAGATCAGGCAATTTTATTCGTATACGCGTTACGGCTACATATTATTTGGAGAAACACTATTTGGACAACTTATTTGAAGTGTTTTTGGATGTATTTTGTTAAAGTAGCCCGGCTTCTTTCTTAAGTGATAATTTCAAAATGTCCGAAAGAAAAAGAAAAAGAAAACGACTTTCGGGCTTTCAACATAGAAAAATAAAAGAGGCAAAAACTGAGGAAAAAAGCTAACATAGAAGAAGAATTCCCTAGCTCCTCTACCGAACGAATTAGAAGAAGAAAAGTACATTTTGAGTATGAAGGAGCTGATGAACCTATAGTATCTCCGGAATTGTCATTTAAAATAAATTTTTATTTTAAGATTTTGGATGCTGTCATAACAGCAATTGAAGAACGGTTTCAATTACTTCAACAACACACAGACATTTTTAGTGTAATATATGGCATAACCAAAGTTAAAAACGATGATGAACTTAAAACCAATTGTGAGAAAGTGAATCAAGCCCTTACAGACATAAACAGCTCAGAGACTGAGATTAGTGCAACCGATTTATATGAAGAAATTAAAGCTATTCAACAATTTTTTTTGCAGAAAAAAGTCCTAGTGATATTCTTGAATATATTTACGAAAATAATCTTGTATCAACATTTCCCAACTTAACTTTAATTGTACGTATATTCCTGATTCTAACTGTTACTGTAGCTACGGGTGAGGGGTCGTTTTCAAAACTTAAGATTATTAAAAACTATTTGCGATCCTCAATGAAGCAAGATAGACTTTCTGCTTTAGCAATGTTATCTATAGAACATGAAGTGTGTGCGGCATTGGACATTAAAGATATTGTCAAAAAGTTTTCCGATACGAAATACCGAAAAGTGCGTTTTTAGTTTTTTATGTGTTTATGCTTCTATTCACGGTTTATTTGAATTAAATGGACGTTTAAATTAGGATATTAAGAATTAGGATATACATATTCTGGACGTTGGATCATGATTATTAAATTAGGATAAAGGACGTTTAAATTAGGATATTAGGATGGGATATTAGGATATTAGGATATACATTAGATTAATATATGGACATCGGATCATGGAGATTAGTCTAAATGTTCAATTCAGTATTTATCTATTTACAAATTATTATTGTTATATTATGCATCTTCTGCACATTTCTTTAAATAATAGTATGTATGTGTAAAGTGTTGGAAGGGGGGCGGCAAATATTAAGTTGCACATAGGCGGCCAATACCTTAGCGGCGGCCCTGGATGTTTATTACATTAGTAAGCCATTTATGAATACGTCGAAATTAAAACTGAATGTCTGTTGCAGAACGTCCGTTGAAGAACGTCATAGGTTCTAGAACCTCTATGACGATGTGAATTTTTCAGACTCCGTATAGGTGTGGTGTCCTAGTATTGTGTGTGGTATTAATTTTCTTCTTGGGTAGTCTATCAGGTGTTCCTTGAATTTGTGCAGAGTTTTATATATTTTGTTTTTCATTGATTTGGTTGGATTATTTGTTAATTTCTGTGACCAACTGTTGAATTTGCTGATATTAATTTTTTGTTTTTGTTCATAATTACAGTTGCGGACTATTTGTCAGTTGGTGATGATATTATGTATTCATCTTCTTTTAGAGCTTTGACAGCTTTGCGTTCTTCTTTACTAATGTTTGCTTTGGACTTTCTCCAGTTCCTTTTTGAACAGTACACTATATTCTTCCTTTTCATGTGTTGGTAGTACTTGACAGACTTTTTTAACTGTACTACTTATGTACAATTTCCGAACTGATAGGCATGTGACAGTATAGTTCAGACCTGTTGAGAGCAACAGGTTTTCTGTTACGTTCAACTATTTTGAGGATAGATTGACAGCTTTTGAGCTGTTTGTTTTGTTTCTTATTAGGTTGTTATAATATTTTTGTTTTTACTGATGTTTTCTAACAGGCTGCTAAATTTTTTAATGTGTGTAGTTCGTTATCTCTTGAGTGTGTTAGTGTATACTATGTATACAGTGTGTTATTCTATTATACTCAGAATTTAATATTTTATAATCCGTAGAGTTCTCAATACTTATAAGTTTAAAATTAATGAAATAAATTAAACCAATGCTATTGAATCATTACCCTTATTATGGCTTAAACTTAATCTAACCTACGATGGTTCTAAGGCAACATCATTCCTAAAGGCCTAAAGCTAAGGCCAGCTTATTCAAGTAGAAGATAAGACAGAATCCTACACAGACAGACCCAATTTAGTCATAATAAGGGAGAGGATACAATTTCACAGATTTAATTTGTTTTTAATTAAACAGAAAATTGGAAGTATTGAAGACTTTCTGTATTATAAATTACTAATTTCTAATTATGGATCAAAGTAGTAATGATTTTCGTAAACAAAACTTTGAATTAGCCATGGACTTATCCCTAAATTCGAGCCCTAGTCTTTGTGAGCAAACCTCTCCATTCTTAACGGTCTGTAGTCATTCTCCTACACACTCGACTACCAAGGAGATTCATGACGTTGAATCGTTGATTCATGACAAGCATTGAATACATTTCTAATGGACATCAACAATATCAACAATGGCATCAAAAAAAGAATCATCAAATTATTATATGATAGTGCCAAAAACACACGTACTCTAATAAAAAGGCGTTGTAAGAAAAAAAAACCTTCTTACAAAGGTCCAAACCAAATATGACAACAAACAAAAGATATCAAAGAACTGCATCTATAAAATACCCTGTGAATCCAGCAATTTCTATGTAGGAGAATTCGCAAGACCACTAATTGTCAGTGTAAACGAGCATGAAACATACATTAAAAACAGGGACTTAGACAAATCATAAATATGCAAACATGCCTGTGGCAATAACTACAGAGTACAATGGAAAGAAACATCAAAAACCATAAAATAAATAGACATAAAAAAGGTAAAATCAAAGAAGTAGCCCTTATCATACTTAACGAAGAAAAATGGGCAGGAAACCCATCAGAAAAATGTAGTATATTTTGACTGCCAATACTAAAAGAAGAAATCAACAACAATAATATATATCAACAACAGCGGAGTAAGAAATTTTGAGACATTCGTCTTTAACCATACACAACACACGTATACAATATACGAACGCTCTACACCATAGTGAAAAAAATCCAACTCTATATCTTTTCAGCCAAAGTATGGCTACATTGTCTATAACATTTTATGCTCCGTAATTTCAGGTGACGAAGTTAGAATGCAGATTTCAGTATTGTGAATATATAAAAGTATGTTTCTTTCAAAAATTACACTAAAACACAAAGAAGCGCTTACTTTATTATAAAAAATATAAATATGTGGTGTGCAAAGTCACCTGCTAGTGTCGGGTGATTTTGTCTTAAGCTTCATTTTACGTTTATTGTCTATGATTATTATTGTTTGTGCTACTGTGCTCAATATCTGCCTTTAATTTTCAAAGTTAATTTTTGTTTTGTGTGCTTATCGCCACAAAATTTATTACAAATAAAGGCATTAGCATTCGTAAGAAATACTGCATCCAAGTGTGTCAATTTTCAATTTTGTGAACTAGCATAAGCCCATAAAGAACTTTGATATATATATATATATATATATATATATATATACATATATATATATATATATATATATATATATATATATATATATATATATATTGTATAATATATATAGATATATATAACTATATATATACTTTTTAACAAAATTCTAAATATTCTTTTTTGAGAACGACTTCCGGAGTGGAAATAGAAACGTCCAGCTTTGTACTCAAAGAAGTGATTATACATCTTTGTTATAAACGCAATATTTAACTTGAACATGTCATTAAAAAATAGATTCAGAACCTTGTAGAAAAAACGATGAAACGACTTTTACACATGTTATTACAAAAAAGAGTCCCAAAGTATGAGGCTTTCCTCTATTTATATTCCACTACAAAATTGGGAACCTCAAAAATTATTTGTAATAAAAAAATATACAATGCATTCTTTTATAAATAACATTTTATTAGTCAACACTCATCATTTAATACAGCATATTTATTAATTTTTAACGTTGTCGTGTATCCATTGCAAATAATTTTTCACTTTGGTGAAGACACTGGGTATGTCTGTATTACACCTAGATGGCCCAAAGGATGTAATACCTTCTAACAACCAGTTATTTTCAGGTTTCCTCAATCTAACTAGTGCACCACCCGAAGAGCCTAAAAGCAAAAAAAAAAGTCTTTTTTATGTGTCTGTAGAGCTGCTTTCATTAATTCTAGAATTTTGTGATGTCGAACCTCGTCAAAAGCCTTTACAAAATCGATTGCAAAGTTGCATTCATTTTGATTTATATCTTAGCATATCTCTATAAATTAGAAACAAATTTAGCTAATTTTAAAAAAGATAGCTCTTAAATTATTAGCTTTAATATGCACAATAGACAGTTCCGAATGAAAAAGTCTTGCAAAGGCTTTTAAAAGAAGCAGAACTGAATAATGAAAAGGTAATAAAACTACAATACTTTGGCCACGTGATAGGAGAAACAAAATTTAAGCTTCTCTAGAATAACATGCAGGGACAGATTTTAGGAAAACATAGCGTTGGAACTCAAAGAGTAATTCAATTGCTCGTCCACCAGCGTTTTAGAGCAGCAGTGCCTTATACGTAAGAAGATGGAACCTTAAGAAGAAACGATTACTGTTTCAAACAATTACATTTTGAGAAAATGTTGTATTTTAACAAACGGGTTAGTAACAAACCTACAAGTAGAACTCAGTTCCGCCAGCAAACTCTATTTTTATGTCTTAGAAGACATAATGTATCTCGTAACAGTTGGGTGCATGACGTACAACGGGTAAGCATATGTAGTAGACAAAATAAAAACTTAAACAGATTTTCTAAAGGGATAAAAGTCTAATAGAAAAATTATGCAGATACCAAAAGACCTAACGATGACAAACCCGTCATTTTCATATCCCGTTAAAAACTGGTATTCTTTACTGAAGATTTAAAATATTCATAGCTTTTTCACGAAAGAACGAAAGACAGGCTTAAAGTTGCCACCTGACATAAAAAACGACTAGACCAAAATTCTTATAAATATCAAATAGAAAATTCTTATAAATATCAAATATCAAATTAACAAGTTATACATATGTAAAGAAAGGATAATATCCACAAGATCTAATTAACTGATTGACAGAGGTCACTCAAATATCAAAGGCGTATAAGCACCAGAGCAGAGAGCAAAAGAAAAACCCACCATGTAAAAAAATTTCAACAAACAATAATTCAAAGTAGCAGTAGTAAAAAAAACGGATGAAAAAAAGATTTTACTTTTAATGATAAGCTAAAGGATTCTGTACCGGTCTTCTCCAAGATCATATCTTAGGCACGGAATTTTTATTTTAACAGTTTTCAATAACAAATAAATAGCGTTTGATCTATTTAACACAGCTTTGTTGGTCTGCCTCGCTGTCAAGGATATTCAGAGCATTAGTCTATGCATCCACATCGCAAACGCCTCTAGGCGATTGATTGTATCCGACTTAGGAGTCCAGGTCTCGATGCCATATAACAACACTGCCAAATTTATCATCTGATTCTTTTTTAACGTAATTTTAGGTTTTAGCTGTGGTTACAAAATATTGAGTTCATTTTTAGAAACGTTCTGCGAGCTACATCAGTTTTGTATTTGATCTCTTTACTTGGGTCTAGTTGGTCTGTAATGTTGCATCCAAGATATTTAAAGTGAGTAACTCTCTCAATCTTTTGTTGACTTATATGTGTAATCATAAATTTTGTCTTAGAAGCATTTATTTTTAGACGCACTTATCCTGTTGTGTTTTTGCAATCCAACAACGTTTAAAGATCATGGAGACTATTGCATAATATAACATTATGTGAAGAATTGTGTGGGTACTTATAGGCAACCAACTGTACATAGGTCTAAATAAAGTGGTGTAAAATAAGGATTCTAATAAAAAGCCCTTTATGTTTTGCAACATTTGGTACCTGGAAAATGCAAAATAGACATATGTGGAAAGTTGTTCTTGAAACTTTGTTGTTGATGGGTGAATTAGGAAATAATATTTTTGAAAGTGCTATTAAGTAAATACAATAAAATAGACTACTGTCTGACGCCTCTTTGAATGTAGTATTCGTCAGTTAATCTTCCATCGACTAGTATGACTGATTTCCTACTTTTAAGACAAGTTTTCTATGATACGTAGGTATTTTCATCAACGCCTTTGGTTCTTAATATGTTCAAAAGCTTTCCATGCTTTTGCCTATCGAAATTCTTGTTATAAACGATGAATGCCAATCAAAAAGCTTACGGGAGTGTACCACAACAAAAACTAGCAAGCTTTAGACAAAAACAAACATCTACGCAACTTTAATCAAAGCAGTACAAGAACTCTACAAAACCAACACGAGCAAAATATAGATAGTTCAAGAGATATCCAAAGGGTTTGTGGTAGACAACGAACTCATATAAGGATGCTGCATGTCCCCGACTTTGTTTAAGATCTACTTTAAGATCGACTAAGCAAGCGCTGAAGACGTGTCAAAGGAAATGTAGTGCTATGGAAATCTCTTTAAACGAGCTCATATTGTACACACTATTTTTGAGACCACCAAATATGCTTGGTTTAGGACTACGAAGATCTAGAATGTATGGCACGCAAACTTATTCAAGAATATCAGGATCTGCCTGCACGAAAGCCATTCTGTTCTTCAACATCTGTCATCTCTTTTTCAATTTTGTTTTTTATTATTTTTCCATACAGTCTTGAGAGTGAATTTATTACACTTAGCCCCCTGTAGTTTGAACAATTCTTTCTATCTCCTTTTTTCTAGATGTTGTTAATATGTGCTTTTGTCCACTCCGGTGGTAAGTCGTGTCCATTATAGAATAAGTAATAAATAAGTAAATAAATAAGTAGTAGGTGATATAATAAATAGAACACTACATTATAAACCAAGAAAAGGTATAAAAATTAAGTTTTATAAAACTATTAACATAAACATTTCTCGCTTGCACATCAATCGATGACGCGATTGTACTATGGTTATTTTCTGTTAGTAAAAAATAGCATAAACTTTTATCAAAAAAATAACAATAATTAAAACATATTACTTAAATCTATAATTACTTACTTGTACAATTGCCATCGGGATAGTCTCCTGCACATAAATGTGAACCAGATAAGCTGACATGCCAATTGTTCCAATAATAATATTCAAAACACTTTTGTTGGTCGCTAATGGTAAGCTCCGCTTTCAGTTTATCAATGCTGTTCCTAGGCCATCCTACCTCAAATGCTTTCTCTCCAGGTTTTGCTAATTCGTTAGGTTTTGGTAAGCAAACTGGTGAAATGTTGTCTAAAACGTATAATAATTATTCCTTAATAAAGTGGTTTTTGCAAAGACTGACTAAAATCCTATTCGGTAACTTAAATTGTTACAAATAGCAAAAAGAGCTAAATGCTTCATGCTAAATTCTTCTTGTACTACCTCAAAAATGTATAACAAAACATTTTTCTTTTTACCCGTAACTCCAATTGAAATAAAAAATACAATCGATCAACTAAAAAATAAGCCTAGTACTGGTATTGATAACATTTCTGTAAAAATAATAAAACTGATAAGTGATCATATATCGATTCCTTTAACCCATTTAGTTAATCTCTCAATAACAACTAACCAATTTCCATCCATATTTAAAATGGAAAAAGTTATTCCAATCTTCTTAAAGAATGACCCTCATGATATTTAAAATTATAGACCAGTATCTGTCCTAAGCATAATTTCAAAAGTAATAGAGAAGGTTGTATACAACAGAATGTTAAATTTTATAGAAGAACACAATTTAATAACTCCAACCCAACACGGCTTTAGATAAAAAAAGTCAACACTCACGGCTGCATGCAGCTTGTTTGAACGTATTTATGATGAATTAGATAGTAGAAACTACGTGGCAGGACTATTTTTTGATCTATCACGTGCTTTTGACTGCTTAGACATAACATTGATTCGCAATAAATTATATAACGTTGGTTTTAGAGAGATATTTCTAGAATGGATAAAAAATTTCTTAAGTGACAGGAAGAGTGTTGTTAAGATGAAAGAATCAAGCTCAAAACCATACACGACAAATAAAGGAGTACCACAGGGATCTGTGCTGGGACCAATATTATTCCTAATTTTTATTAATGACCTACCAGATTGTCCTCCGGAGGCGTGTCAGTCGGGAGCTGACAGCCGTGCCGGACGCATCAAGGAATTTGGAGATTGGTCAAAATACTTGGGAATTCCAAGTTTGGCCAAATCCAAATTTCTGATTGACTCGATGCAGGGAAATTCCACTTTTGCTACGTAAAACTTGTTGCTTCCGTAAGTCAAGGAACACTTAGAGATATTTCTGCATTTTTCCTATATCTTATACTTTGTACATTTTTATTGTTTTCATCCTAAGTGTTGCTTCCGTAAGTTAAGAAACACTTAGAGATATTTTTGCATTTCTCTTCTATTTTTTTATTTTTTGTATCTTTATTCTTTTCTTTTTTTTATCCTAAGTGTTTCTTCCGTAAGTCAAGAAACACTTAGAAATATTTTCTTTGCATTTTCTTGTTTTACTAAGTTATTTCTTCCGTAAGTCAAGGAATACTTAGAATATTTTATCTACCTTATTTTCTGTGTTAATCTGCTATTTTGTAACTGTTCCGTTGGAAACTTTGGAACCGTTACCTATAACAGATATTTTCCACAGTAACTGTTATTTATAACGGTAACAGTTTTGATCATTTTTGGAGCGACAAGACCAAGATGGTAAACACCAGGTCCGACTCCGGAGATAGAAAGAAGCCCGTAGAGCCTTTGATGGGTCCCACAGGCCCAAATGCCCCCTTTCGGCAACATGGCGCCCAACGTGGGCACTTATAATATCAATGTTTGCTGATGACACCTCGGTAATAGTCTCTGCACGTACACTCGAGGAATTAAAAATGACAATGAAGACTGTTGTGACTGCTTTATACCCTGGTGTAATATTGACAAGACGCAAATTATTTATTTTCATTCATACCACTCATCTAAATATGACTATATCTTAACCATCCATGATAGAAACAATATGTTATCTTTCACTCACTCTACAAAGTTTTTAGGTGTATTCATTGATTGTAATCTCAAATGGTCAGAGTAAGTGAATTCAGTGAACATGAAATTGAATAAAGCTTTTTATGCTATATCTAGCATTAAAAACACACTACCCATCTCGGCATTAATGAACGGTTATTATAGTCTTGCTTACAGCTACATGTGCTATAATGTAATTTTGTGGGGGAACTCAGTAGATAGTAACAAGGTGTTCATTAACCAAAAAAAAATTATCCGTAAAATTTTTAATTTGGACTATCAACAGTCTTGTAAACCAGTTTTTATTAAACATCAAATTTTAACTTTCTACTGCCTATATATCTATAAATGTTTACTTAATGTCAAAGGGGAAATCAATACATTTCCAGTAAATTCAGACAATCACTATTACAATACAAGAAGTGCTGAATCTTTACGAGTTCCTAAACACAGAACATTCAAATTTCAAAATTGCTTCAGATATATGGGACTGATCTTATACAATCATTTGCCAAAAACTGTGAAAGAAATACCACTTATCTCTAAATTAAAAAAAAATGTTAAAGATTTACTCTTAAGAAAAGCATAAAATTCTATAAATGAATATCTTGAGGACAAACTGCAGTAGCTTCATATTTTACTTGTAAAAATGTTATTTTATATATTTTATGTTTTGTCAATTTTTTTTTACACTGTGAATATTGTATTATACACATTAATGTTTTTTATACTAAATTCTGTAGTGACGTATCCTATACATTTATTTTGAATGTCTTAAAGAATCAATAAAGATAACTATGACTATAACTAAGTACAATCTTGAATGTATAAACTAAAAAGTCATATTTAAAAAAATTAAAATTACAAGTTTAATACGGTAAACTAAAATATATAAAATATTAAATTATGTGTGTTACAGGCGAATGTGTTATTGTGATTGTTAAGTCAACATTACTGTTAAACACCTCCTAACAGAATGTGGAAACCATACAGTTAACAGACAAAATAATAATATTTCCAATGATTTAAAAACAGCATTAGGTGAACATTTACATACCAAAAACTTAATTTGCTTTCTTAAATGTATAATTTAATATATTGTAATAATTACACAGTGCTAGTCAAAAGTCCGTTCCCACCCTCGTATCTCTTGAACGGTTATACTTAAAATAGTGAAATTTGAAGGGAGGTAATAAACAGACGTAGGCTTCTTAACTAGTCATAAAAAGTGACGTAATCGTGACAGATGACGTTACAGCGCCACTATGACAGATAATTTTAAATATGACCCTATAGAAAGTGATACCTTGTTTGAAAGGTATTGAAAATACCTATTAAACCATACTAATTTCATTTGAGTTTAAGCTCATTTCGATGAATAAATTAAATAAATACTAAAATTGTAGTTTTGCATTTAATTAATAAATATTAAAACCTCCGCCTATGGTTAGTAGTCAAAAAGTTGACGTTTTTCAATTCTCTAATTGTTTTTACGTCAACGTCAACTTTTTGACAATTAATCAGAGGCCAACGTTAGAATATTTATTAATTAAATGCGAAACTACAATTATTTTAATACTTTGTTTTAATTTAAAATGATTTTGAAGAATAAATTAAATAAATACTAAAATTATAGTTTGGCATTTAATTAATAAAAATTCTAACTTTCCCTTTTGGTTATTTGTCAAAATGTTGACGTTTGTCAATTCTCTAGTTATTTTTAGTTTTTTAAAACTTAATAAAAAGCTTGCTTCATAATTATTGAATTAATTATTGTAGCTACCAAATATTTGTAAAATGTTTAAATATAAACCGGTTTTATGTTATAACCGGCATTAATTTTTTGTTTCATTTAAACACCTTTTTTAATACTTTTTTTTTATATAAATTTTCTTTAAATTTAATACACTTGTCTCTACAGAAAGTTTCATATTCGCTGGAATTTAGATCTTTTAATACAGCTTGGGCACTTAACTGGTTTTCTGTTTCGAGAACTTAACGCTGTTTTGTTTTTAGTAACTTTTTCAGTAAGGTCTCGTATAATGGGGCAAAAATACTGCGATTAGCTTTGCCACTTCACCAGATGGTACAGCACTCGTTCATCACCAGATCCATTCCACCGAGGTATTAGCGTCGCCATTCTACCAGGCTCGATCCCAAAGCATGGTGCAGTACTCTTCCATGTGTTAAACTACTAAGGGACCTGGTATCATACCTACTATCAGCAATTTTCCATCCAGCAGCTATTCGACAAAGACAGCCGTGCAAGTTAATTATTTGTTTGTGCAATTTTTTTTCTTTCTTTGTTAATAATTTATTTAGCAAATTTGTACAGGACTTACTGTAACGTAGAGGCAGGTGTATTTATTTAAATAAAATGTTGACATAATAAAATGATTAGCTGAAGTAGCTATGAGACGAGAGTAGAGATCTCCGTGCTTGTCTTTATAGTAGTAACAAGGAGATACTTTAACTAAGGTTGACTTCCTTACGATCCTTAGTCAATCCTGAATTTAAAACTGGTATAACCTGCATGATTTAAGACAAGAATCCAATTAGAAACAAACGTCTCTCCTAAATGGTAATAGTCATTCTTTAAAGCCTAATCTTAAACATATATGCAGTCTATGCAGAAAAGATACGGAAAGGCTTGTTAAGCTAAACGTCCAACTTAAAATTTGCAATTTAAAATCTACAACGGGCTTCTTCTTCTTGTAGTTCCTTCTCCTATCGGAGGTTGGCTATCATCACAGCTATCCGTACCTTATTGGCGGCTGCTCTAAAAAGATATAATGAACTGCAACTATACCACTCTCTTAGGTTTCTCAGACAGGAAATTCTTCGTCTTCCTATGGATCTCTTTTACCCTTGATTTTACCTTATGAGTATTATGACCCTTAATATCTCATATTTTGCACCTCTGGTAATGTGGCCTAAATATTATAGCTTTCTTGTTTTGATGTGCTTTATGACCTTGCAATCCTTTTGTAGCCTTCTTACAACGGGCGAAAGAAGATTATTACGAGTATACAAAAAGAACAAAAAATATTTGTACTTGGGAATATATACATGTAACAATTAATGAGAAATTGATAAAGAAAGAAAAGCCAAATATATCTAAACCAGGCAAATCATTATACGTCGCAATTCGTATGGACAGGGGAAAAGAACTTTAGAAGATAGAATTGTTCTTGAACATCAAACATTAAAATTAGACTATACAACCATAATGAGATTATTGGTTAAGCTTCACAAACTAATCGGTATAGACTTTAAGTGTAAATGGTCGAATTTGGATAATCAAATCAATTTTTCACTGATGGTCGCAAAGTCACAAGATGAAAACAAAAAAGAATGTCTAGAAGAGGCTGATCTAGATATAGATACCAAAGAAATGAAAAAATTTAACTAATTAAAAATTTCTGGTTGATGAGTGATAGTAGTAATCATCATCCAGCCTCAAGAGTCCACTGCTGAACATAGGCCTCTTCTTCATGTTTCCAACCCTCTCTATCTTGCGCCGCTCTCATCCAGTTTTTATTGAGTCTTCTTAAATCGTCAGTCCATCTTGTAGGTGGTCGACCGACGCTTCTCTTGTCTTCCCTTGGCCTCCATTCCAATAACCTCTTTCTCCATCGCCCATCTGTCATTCTGGCTATATGTCCTGCCCATCTCCATTTTAGTCTGGCTATCTTCTCGATGATGTCAGTCACTCCGGTTCTTCTCCTGATTCGTTGGTTATTCTGTCTCGCAGAGTTATTCCTAACATGGACCGCTCCATTCTTCTCTGTGTGACTCTCAGTTTGGTAGCTGCTACTTTTGTTAAGGTAAGTGTTTCTGCTCCGTACGTCAAGACTGGGAGGACGCACTGATCAAATACCTTTCTCTTTAGGCATGTGGGCAGCTCACTTTTAAAAGTTTCTCTCAGTTTTCCAAATGCTGCTCACCCAAGGCCGATTCTTCTCTTCATTTTATGAGTTTGGTTATCCCTGCCAATCATAATTTCATGTCCCAGGTATTTATATCTGTCTACGAGTTCTATTTCTTTCCCACCAATACTGATGTTCTGGTTGGGTACCAAATTGGTCATGATTTTTGTTTTCGAGATATTTATATTTAAACCTACACTTTCTGTAGCCACAACGAGTTCCTCTGTAGTACCCTGTTAGTAAAGACTTCTTAAAAGTCATATTAATATTACACAGTACTTACCATTGAATTTAACATCTTCTTTTAACCGAATTAAACCGATGTCATCATGGGTAACGTCATTTTCGTTTCCATAGGCTGGGTGTAAAATTACGTTCTCGATATCAACATCGACGTAACTGTTACTGACACAATCTTCCTCACCGGGTAAGCAGTTATGATCTCCTAGGCGAATCTTATCTCTATAATATGAAATTAACGTGATTAAAACTAACTAGTGTATAAACTGTTATACTAATCTATACTATTATACTAAAAATTTCCCAGAAATAAAGTAGCGTTTTAAAAGTTTAGAATATGATGGATGAAAACTTAAAAAGTGCAGTAAAAAATTTCTTTATGGTATCATATCGCCCGCTGTCGACGTCATCTGGAAGGATAGCTTGTATTTAAAAACTACACGGAAACAAATTTATACTGGCTATAATACTGGCTTATAGAATAGTACATCTTGCACATCCAATCATCGTATTATGTGGTATGTGTACATCGGCAGGGGATAGATCTACTTTAGAATTAGCACACCTGCCCACGCGAGCTCATGGATTTCCCCAGCTTCCCATCCCCGGGGAAACCATGTCCAAACCCAAAGCATTCCCATCTCCACCCTTTTCTCCTCCTACTTCCAAACCAACACGCACTAGCCAAACGTGGCGTTTTAATGGCTTAAAACCTCAAAAGATATTTTCGATAAACGACGAAACTACTGAACGGCCCTTAGTTTCCGATGGCTCCAACACCCCCAAGCAAGGTAGCGGTTGGAACAGGTTTGGAGGAGAGAGTTTTAAGAATCCCTGGAAAAAATCAGGCTACTACAAAGAGCGACAAATGCAAATTACTTTATACAATGTTAGAACTCTTATATCAGAAAGAAGATGATGGAACTGGAGGAAGAGCTGAAAAAACATAAAATGGGACATCATCAACCTTAATGAAATAAGAGGGAGAGAAAAAGCCCAAATTACTTTTAAATCAGGACACATATTACATTTTAGAGGTGAAGAGAACACTTCAAATGATGGAGTAGGATTTGATATATATATATATATATATATATATATATGGAACAGATCCAACAGATCATTCTTCAGGTTGTTCCTTTCAATGTTCCTTTTATTAAAAAGTATGTTGATGACATTATTATGTCGTGCCCACAAGGTTTACAATTTGAGCTCTTAGACATTTTCAATAGCTACGACTCCCACATTCAATTTACTCTTGAAAAAGAGGATCAAAACCAATCTGTTACTTTTCTCGACACAATGTTTATTAGAGAACTGAATAACATTATTACAATTGATTGGTATAGAAAAAAGTGTAACTCTGGATGATATCTCAACTACCACTCTTACCACAAGTCAAGCATGAAAATTAATCTAGTCAAACAAATGACCACACTAGTTTGTAAACTAGCTGACCCTGTTTTTAGAAAGAAGAATCTCAACATCCTTTTACAGTGGTTCCTAGATAATTCTTACCCCGAATCCTTACTTAGAAAAATCATCAAAATTAGCTCTGATTCCCACTCACTGACTAACAATATTCCTAATATATCTTTTGTATCACTTCCATTTATTAAGGACGTCTCTCCCAAATTGACCAGAATTTTTGCTCAATACCTACCAAATGTAAAAATTGCTTATAAAAGCACTCTAGTTGTGGGATCTTTGTACAAGTCATTGAAAGATAAAGTACCAAACTTGGATGTTGTCTACAAACTTAATTGTTTGGGCTGTGAAGGTTCTTATATAGGTCACACCTCCCAAAAAGTTTCGAGCCGCTTGACTCTTCACAAGAGTGACATTAGGTTACACCCTGATAGATGTTCTCTAGCCACACATGCTAACACAACAGGGCACTCTTTCGATTTTCCAAATGTAAAAATCCTATCCACGGAGAGCAATTATTTAAAAAGATTGTTTCTCGAGATGGCTTTCATTTTTCAAGAAAAAGAAACTATTAACAAAAAGACAGATACCAATAATTTAAGCAACTTATAATCATTATTGTTAACTTTGGATAAACACGAATCTACTAATACAGACAATTCATCATCAACAATATAAGTTTCATTATATATGAGATATACACTACCTATCCTACTTCTTCTAAAATAAGTCTTTTTACCTTTTCTGTTTCAAGAAGTTCAGCGTCTATCAGGTATACTATTACCTTTACATTGTTATCATTAAGATCTAACGTTCTATCGTTTTAAGTTGGCAGTAACGAATTCACAACCAATTCTTTTGTTTCTGATGAGAATGTTTATAACCTAAATTTTATTTTATGACATGTTCTGTAATTCTTTTAACATAATTTTATTTAAGTGTTCATGTATATGTGTTTTAAAGTGTTTTAAATATGTATTTGTTAAAGAACGTTTTCTATTTAAAAACAATTTTGGATAGTTTTCGCCATCATTTGTAGGGGTCAAATGAGTTGCTCATTTCATTTGATAAACATCACGACAAATAACCTCAATTAGTGTAAGATGCAAAATAATTATTTTTCTGTATTTTGTACTAATTTTGTTTATTGTAGCACCCTGATGATGCAAATAAAGATTTGCGAAAGCTTGGTTTACTAAAAAGAGTACTTCTTTGTCCTATCTTCCGCTGCACACCCAAATCTTTGAGTTTTGTATTCTATTTGATCAGCGTTGATGACAAGCGTTTATCGCTTTTTCACTATATATATATATATATATATATATATATATATATATATATATATATATATATATATATATATATATTGTTATGATATGTTGAATTAATGTAAGAAAACTACAAGTTGCTCTTATTTACCGGCTAGCTTTATGAAGATAAAAATATTTTTTTTTTTAAGTTGATTAATTTGTAATATTGATAAATTTAGAAATGCTTTTAATAAAATTTATTGAACGCCTGAAAATATAAAAAAAATTTGACAAACATTGATTCTACTCACCTTGTATTCTCTAAATCTCACAGGATACTGCTTTTTTTTATGCAAAGTGAATCTTTTCTATTATTGATAAAAGAAAATTTCGTTGGTTAATCTAAAGTATAGAAAGAAACGTGCTGTATATTGAATTTGAATTTTGACTTATTTTTCTTAGAACATGCAGACTCTTAACTCAAGCGAGTTCTGTGACCTGTAGTGCTTGATAAAGAAATACAAAATTATATAAAGCAAAAATCACCACACAAGAAGTTTTATTTTTAATGTACTGTGCAATTATTCACAAGTGATTTAAATATTACACAACGATATCTTGTATAATATATAAAAAATTATTTAAGATTCTTCCAATAAATAAGCCAATACTTAACCGTTTAATACTAATATGAATGGATTTAGATTTATGACGTAATACAATATTGAAGTAAGTTTATGAAATTAGTGTTTTGTGAAGTTGCAACAAGAAATACTTGATCTAATACGTGTTTGTTTGTCAAAGTATTTATAACCTCACTTACTATCTTTTTAGAGCGAAAACAAAGGTTTATAATCCTTCAATTTTTAGTTTAATATCGATTAACTGTTTTGTTTAATGATTTTAGTAAGCAAAAGAAACGGCGAATTATATTTGGTTAATATTACAAAAGCGATAATAAAATTTTTGTGAACTTGACTTCAAATTAAATTTTTTTTTTTTTTTAACACAAAGATGATTTAGAATGATATAGGCTGTTTAAAAAGGTAAGGTTATTTCTAAAGAAATTTCAAAACTTGCGTTTAACTTTATTAAAGTTCACTTTCGTCTTTCAGATAATCCCTTCTCTAAAATTTTATGGAAATCTTCAATAACAAAGATTGCATCTTTCAGTGACGTCTTCTAATAGATTAGGGCCGCAAAACTATCAGAATTATCTCTCCAATGGTTGAGAAATATTTATAAGTACCCAAAATGAATTTTAAATGATCTTCAGTCAAAAATAAACACCAAACGGTCTCTTTATTCAGCGAGAATTCAAATGAGTGGAAAAACTCACCTTTCTGGTAGCTGTTGACCTCTTTTATGATGACTGCTAACAATTCCCTTATCGGAAAATGCACTGTTAATCTGCAGGCTCTGCTGAGATTTGATCAGAAACGATGGTTTCTTATCGGCAAGGCAATTTGAATACACTCTGTTACAATTCAGGACTTTTTCAAGGCTTTTAAAATACTTTAGAAAAATTGTGTCTGCTGAAAAATCAAAAATTTTCTGGCTTCTTCGTAACTATTGATTTTCTATCTTTTATTTTTCATTGCTTACCAGATCTCCAAGCATTTTGACAATGTTTTTAAAGATCTGACAGGATTTTTGTATATTTTTGACATTTATGATTAAAATAAAAAATATTTTAAATTTTAATAAATTGTTAAATCTTGAGAACTATATTGACTTTTGAAATGAATTGAAACAAATACTAGAGAATTTAAGCTTTCTTTTGACATATAATTTCTACAACAAATGATAATTTAAATATTAAAATTTTTACTAACAAATTTGACATACACCAATTTTAACATGAATTAGTTGCTTTTATTTTGCTTTTATTTAATTTTAAAGCTATCTGAAAGCACTTTTGATATTGAATCACTGAGAATTGTCTTCAGATTACCTGTCCATTAAAGATTATATCATTCTGAACTCTTATTTATGAGCTATATCCTATTTCACCTCCTAACACGTTTTATCTTCCGAGCTCTATCCATGTTAACTGTATGTTTACTAACAAATTGAAACTTCTTACTTTGTGAATAAATGACTTAAATATTTTATCTGTTTTAGGACTGTTGAAGATTCTATTGACTTATATTAATATATTGTATATATTGTATATATTAGAATTTAGATTATAATAAAAATTGAAATTAATTAATAAATACAAATTTATGGTTTTTATTTCCACTCGATCCGAAGTGGTTTGATATTTGCTTTTTGTATCTTTATGTTGTGGCTATATTGGCTTATTCTGTAAGTCTCTCTTACATAAATAATATAATATATATAACGAACAATAACTTAAGTTTAAATCATAATCAATTTCATGATCAACAACTGTTTTTGGTTTAATTTTTTTTTATATATATATTTTTTTTTATAATTGAAAAGTGTTTATCAACCAACTATAACTCAGTGGCTATAATAACTCACGTATTAAAAGAATCTTATTTCGATTATGCTAAATTTGTTTATAATAAACCAACTGGTTTTAATTATAATAATAATAAAATTATTTTGAAAACATTAATTAAATCTGGTGATACAATATAGTCGTTATTGGTTTGTTACATTATGTCTGTAAATTCTGCTTATTTTTGCTTTTAGTTTCTTTCTTATTGTTGAATCTAGTTTCAACTATTAAATTAACAACAATAATACAATTGTTTGAGTTAAATATATATGTGGTATATTCAATATTGTCATTTTGTTTTATGTTCATACTATTCATATAAAAAAACTGTTTAGGAGCTTTAATTTCATAACAATATATATAATATATATATATATATATATATATATATATATATATATATATATATATATATATATATATATATATATAGTTGAATTATCATTATAGGCCCGAGGATTGTATATCTCATCTCCAATTAAATGCAAGATATAACCTTAAGGTAATCCAGACATAATATGGTCCAACGACTACCCACTCGGATGAAGAAACTGAAAAATTTTCTGAGGACTTAGAAACAGCGTTACATGCCAAATCAGCATATTACATAATAATTATGGGCGACTTTAATGCAAAAATGGGGTTTAAACAAGATGATGCAGATGATAGCAATAGGTAAGTATGGCAATAGCGAGAGAAATGTACGAGGGCAAAGATTGCTGAACTTCTTACACAAGAAAAATTTGTTCTTGTGTAAGAAGAAGAAGAAGAAGAAGAAATCAAAGACATCAAAGTACTGAACAAATTTTCAATAGGAAGCCACCAGAGATTAATTCGAGCTAAGATACTATTAAATATCAAATTTAAAGGAAAAAGATGATCCTAAAAACAAGAAAAAATAAATGGACTCTCCCAGAAAACAACTACGTGTATGAAGATACACTAACCAGACATATACAAGACTTGACACACGAAATAGAAAATGTAAAGCAAGCAAATGATGGCATAATAAATGCTCTAATAGAAACGGAAATACCAAAGAGTAAATAGGTAAAAGAAGACAGCTGACGGAAAAATACGGCTCCAACTACACAAAAATGAAGAAATTAAAAAAGATATCCACCGGTCAATCCGAAAAGATGCAAGAAAAAACAACAAGTTTTGAGCCGAAATGCGAACAATCTTTTTCTTAACGTGCCTCATCCATAAGGACATTGGCGATCATCATGGTCCATTTGACTCGATCTGCAGCCGTTCTGAAGTTCTATTGACGTGTTTTCCTACTCCATTGTCTCATATTCTTCAGCCAGGACGTGCGTCTTTTCTCTGGTCCACTTTTGCCTTCCACCTTCACTTGTATGACCAGCCGCATCAATTCTTATTTCTTGTTTCTTATTATGTGACCAAGGTAGCTTATTTTTTCTTTTCTTTATAGTGTTAAGTATTACTTTATCTTTTTTCATTCTTCGTAGCGTTTCCGCATTTGTTATGTGTCGTGTCCAAGATATTTTCCACATTCTTCGATAACACTACATTTCAAAGTTAATGAATTTTTTCTCTCGCCTCTATGATTGTCCAGGCCTCAACTCCCTACAACAGGACAGAGACCACGTAGCATCTCAATGCTCTAGTTCTAATTTCGATGTTGAGTTTTCCATTGCATAATATTGCTTTCATCTTATTAAAATCACTTCTAGCTATCTCAATATGCCGTTTTATTTCCGTATACTTTTTTAAAATCAACTCATTTTTATCGATTTAAAAATGTGTTACATTAAAATAAAACGATGACGTCATCACTCTAATGTGTATCACATTGTATATTGATATTTTATTGTAAAATGCAGAACATAAATTTAAAAATCGACGTGTTTTAGATTTTTTTTAAAAATGCTTTTCATTTAGGACATATCGGAATAACACTGTATAACACTAGTTAAAATTTTAGTGTATACCAGCGCTATGTTAAACTAATCGTATACTTTACATAGTAAGTAAGTTTTATTTTGAGTTTTTAGTAGATGTAAATTTTTTATATAAATATTGAGAAAGTGTTTAATGTTAGTACGGTACGATTATATAACATATTAAACTCACAAATTTCCTTTACGTTCTAAAGTTTTGTCTTCTATACACAAGCCAGCAGTCAGGATATACCTCTGGTTGATCAAGACTCCATCACAAAAAAATTTACCGGGATGTTTGCTGAATGAAACTCTGGCTATCCAGGGAAATTCCTTATTTCCAACAAGTAAAGATGAAACACCTTCAACCTTAAATCAGAAAAATGTTTTTAAAATAGCTTAAAAAATTAAACTGTATTAAACACTTTAAATTAAAGTTAGTCTTTAACCTTAGATAATGATATTTAAAACGCTAATAGTAGACCAGGGAAATAAGCAAAAAAACTACCCTGTTTGTGACACTGTACCGGCCGGGCAAACGACAGTTGTTTTGAGTAGTATGGACCTCTGTAACAAAAATCTACATGTTTCCTGCAGTCGATTTTTTTGGACTTAATTAGTTATTAACAAATTAAGGTCAAAAAATAGAAAATTCATGCCATTTTCGTCTATCAGCAAAAAGTGGAGCAATTTAAACAAATTTTACAAGAAAAGAAAGTTTTAAGTCGGTTTTATGGCGTGTTTTAAATGTTTCTATCTATCTATCTATGTTATATAAAAACTTTTTTCAAAATAAATTTATAACATTTATATTTCATGGAATGCTGTGTCTTGTAGTCCTTAAAATATGGTTAAAATTTCAAAGTGACTGGTCGAATAGTTTAATAGTTATTTTATTTGTTTATCCCAAATAAATTTTTTTTGCAACAATATAAGTCCGAAAATTATACAGTTTATAAAAAAATTAAGAAAATTAATTTTAAATATTGCAAAATAATTTTGCAAAAACATGTCGATTTTTTGCTTATAAACAATTAGA
The DNA here is from genome assembly GCF_040954645.1 of Diabrotica undecimpunctata. NCBI lineage: Eukaryota > Metazoa > Arthropoda > Insecta > Coleoptera > Chrysomelidae > Diabrotica > Diabrotica undecimpunctata. Next base: position 149,652,349 of record NC_092809.1, read on the forward strand.
ATAACTTTTTAACCATTGCCTATAAGAATATTATTTTTTATATTAAAGAAGTTTGGATTTTTTTACAAACTAAAAAGAAAAAAATGTGTCCTAAAATAATTTGGGACAAAGTTAGCCTCTTTTTTATATAATTCATAGCAGCTTTATTTATAACAATTAAAAAATCTTATTTCTTTCATTTAGTTAAAAGCACATACTTTATAGTTTTAATGTACCAAATTTTAAAAATATTGTCCTTTAATGGAATCGTCCACAAAGCTTCAAAATGTGTTCTTTAAAATCGGCCGGCTTAGAAATTCGCTGGAGTTGAGCGGAGGGGGAAGGCGCTGTTAACCGTATCTCTGGTCCTTTTTTATGTATTTCAACGTTTTTTTTTGAACTTGTATGTACTTTTTGCGTACATTACGAATATACATTATTTCAATAAATAAATTGTCAAATAAACCACCTAAGTTGTTAAAAAAACTTTTTTTTTTCAATTTTTTTTTAATAATATTTAAGGTAAGTTTGAATGTAAAATAGAAATATTTATGATTAATGTATACTTCTTTAATAAAATTGTTAATAATTTATTAATAATTTGATATAAATAAAGTTAGAATAATTTCTTTTCATGCAAATTTTATATATATACTTATATATTTTTTTATCTTATCTATGTAAATTTATCAATCTATTTTTTACAATATTGTAAGTAAATCCAATCTAATACATCCAATTTTTTCATTACAATAATTGCAATTATTCAAATATACATTCAAACATTATGTTATTCACAAAATTAAATTTTTACATGTTGTAAGGGACTCCGCTAGTGCTTTTGCAAAATTATTTTGCAATATTCAAAATTGATTTTTTTAATTTTGTTTAATGTTATTAATAGAACAAGTCTTCTTCTTTTATAAACTACCCTTACAATTACTAAAACTATATAATTTTCTGACTTATATTGTTGCAACAAAAATTAATTTGGGATAAACAAATTACATAACTTTTAAAATATTTGACCGATCACTTTGAAATTTTGGCCATATTCTAAGGCACAACACTCCATAACATATAAATGTTATAAGTTTATAACATTTATAAAAAACCGAAATTTTTACTTATTTTGAAACTTCCCAAGCAACAAATAATATAGAAACATTTAGAAAACGCCATTTTGAAAGTTTTTATATTACTTAAAAGTTTCTTCTCTTCTAAAATTTATTTAAAATGCTTCACTTTTTGCTGATGGACGAAAAAAGCAAAAATTTTCCGTTTTTTTACCTTAATTTGTTAATAACGAATTTAGTCCAAAAAATCGACTGCAGGAAACATATAGGTTTTTGTTGCAGATGTCCATACTACTCAAAACAACTCTCGTTTGCCTGGCCTGACGAGTATCATAAAAAAATACTTATTTCCCTGGGCTATAGGTATCAAATTATACATTATTAGTATATAAGCACAATATTATTGTACCATTATAACTAAGTAGCGACTAAAATTTAATAGCAATTTTTAACACCAGCTCCAAAGGCCTAAAGTATATTCGACCACACATAAATATAGTTGCGGCATAAATAAAACAGCGTAATTAATAATTAATTAGATTATTTATTTATTTATTTAATAAAAATATTATACATTTTATTTCTTTAGAACGGTAATAATATTTGAATATTATATAACTACATAGTAATTTTTGTGATGCTATGTATTTTCTACCCTTTTATATGGAGTCGAAGCCTGAAATATTGATTTCCCTATCTCTATATAGTGATACAAACGTAGTCCTTCTACTTTAGAATTATTAAATGCTACGTTTGGTCAGTTCTTCTGTATGAAGTTAAAGTCTGGACATTAAAATTAAACAACATAAGGCGAGTAAAAGCCTTTGAAATGTGGCTTTGTCGCAGAATGCTCAGAATATCATGAATACAACAAATTACGAGTCAAAGAGTAATCAATACCATAAATAGAGAGGTAGAACTTATAACTACGATTAAGAAAAGCAAGACCTCGTACTTATGCCACCTAATCAGAAATGACAAATATAACCTGCTACAATTAATAATTGAAGGCAAAATATATGCCGAAACGGAGTAGGCAGAAGAGCCATATCATGGCTTCGCAATATCAGAACTTGGATGGGCAGGAATCAACAATTACTAAGGGTGACACAGAATAGAAAACATTTTGATGTAGTGATCGCAAACCTCCACAAATGTTTAAGTGTGAAAAATCCTTTGGTTTTCAGAATAACTATTACACAATTTAATTTATTTTTTTACAAATGAAAATCTGTTGAAATAAGCATCTGAATAATTTTATTTCGATCAAGAACAATATGTTGTCTCCAATGATGAAATGTGTGTTCCACAGCCAAACAATTCTAATGTAGGAAAGTCAGTTATCTAAAAAGGAGTTACATATTACAGATCAGACAAAAGAATAAGATCTAGAGGATAATTTGTAATCTTCTTTTTCAATGTTCACTTTTATATCTTAGAAAGTTATCCATAACTATCTAAATAGTTATTTTATAACTATTTCTAGAACAAAAGGTAATAATTGCCCAGAAGAAATTAGACACATTATTTGTGAAAAACGAAAAGTTAGAAGCAGATGGAAAGAGACTGAAGCCCTACTAGGTAAAACAGCCTATTCAGAACAGAAAAGGCCTATTCTATAAAATTTACTAATGAGAAATCCATATAGGACCAGGGCTCGAAACAATATTCTAAAAGCAAAAGTATTTGCAGAACATTTACAGGCGACTTTCCAACCAAATGATGAAGATCTTGAAGACTGGACTGAACCAGAACCAGAAAATGAAGTGTTTAATAATATTTAAATAAACATAAATCCCAAGAAAACACCTGGCTTTGACCTTATCACTGGAGAATTACTAAAACAACTACCAAAAACTTACTATACTAAATACTAAAACTTAATTAATCATATCAATGCATCATTTCGGTTGAAGTATGTACCCAAGATGTGGAAACTCTGTCTGTTTTTCAATGTGCCTCAATTAAGTTGTCGTTCCATCGTTTTCGTGGTGTTCCTACTAATCGTCTTCCTATTGGGGAATCGCCCCTTGTCGTCTTTACTACTCTATTTTTTGTCATTCGGCATAAGTATTCCGTATTTAGTTCTTCGACTTTGATTTTTGTTTGTGTTGGCGCCGCTCTCTTGGGTGGGAAGTATTTCACGATGATTAATATTTTACATAATACTAGACTATGGTCGCTACCTACATCTGCTGAGCTTAGTATTATGTAACGACCTTACATGTATTATTTTCGATGGATGTATATCTCTGTTGATTATAACATAATCTATCATAGATCCTTGTCCACGGGTGTTATTAAATTTATATTCGTAATGGTGTTTGTGGTCAAAAAATGTGTTGTTAATTCTTAGTTCATTATTCGTGCAGAAGCTGATCATCAGTTCTCCATTTTCATTTTAAACATTCTCGTTATGCTTTTGTTTAATGCCGGGTATTACTTGATTGCTTATTCGAGCGTTAAAATCTTCTTTCCTCTGACTTGATCTTCTTCCCTCTGACTCGAAGTTGGTCATAAAACGCTTCCCTTGTTGTTTGAGGCTTGTTATTTTCTGGGCCGTATACTCCAATGATGTTCAAGTCTTCATTCTCCATTCTTGTCTTTGCTGCTACTATTTTTTGTTATAGGTATTGGCACTCTTTGATGTGATTTTGGTACCTTTGGTGTATTAGTAAGGCTACACCTTTTTTAGCCCTATTTTCTTTTGCTACTCCACTGTAGATTAGTATGTATTCACCTAATTTTGATTCACCTTTTCCTTTCTTTTTTCTTTCCTGTGAAGCACAAATATCTATTTCTTTTTCTTTCAGCACTTCTGATCTTTAAATCAGGAAAATCACCACAAGAAGTATCAACCTATAGCCACATTTCAAAACTTCCCTTCATGTCAAAACTGTATGAGAAACTGCTGCTTAACGGGTTACAACCAAGTAAAGAAGATAAGAATTTGATCCTTACCCATCAATTTAAGGGGAAGTCATTCGACAATGTACCAAGATCATCGACTTACTGGTCATCGAAAAACCTTGAGAAGAAATACACGTTTAATCCACTGTCTTATTGGATGTGGCACAAGCTTTTGACAAAGTTTGACAAAAGTCACTATTTCACAAAATAGCAGTGTTACTACCTCAGCAATATTTTTAAATTTTAAAGTCTAATTTGACAGACATGTAATTTAGAATAAAACAAGAGAAGTGTTACTCTGATCTAAAAGCAAATAAGGCGGGAGTAACTCAAGGTACCTCAAGGTAATGTCATTGGACCAGTGCTGTATCAATTGTACACTAGCGATATATCTGACTTTTAAAATTATACAATGGCTATCTTTGACGATGACACGGTAGTTATGGTAGTGGTAGATAACCATGAAGGAGTTATTGTATTGACGTATATTAATCAAATTTTCACCTGGACTAAAAAAATAGCGTGTAAAGTTAAATAAGAACAGATCCATTTATATCAACTTCACAAGCAAACAAGATACTTATATCACTCTTAGAATAAGCAATGCTATGTTTCCATGTGCTAACACAGAAAAATATTTACTGGATTTTGGACCTATGGCATACAACTTTGGGGACATGCCAGTAAAAGCTACATTAAAGTTATACAGCGATTCCAAAATAAAAGGGTTTCAATTATTATTTTGAAAATGGATTTTACCTGGTTCGCTTTCAAGGAAACGTTTTTCAGAATTAATTTTTTTGACAGTAAATAAAGAGTTGTACCTATAGAATGGCCTACGAGGAACTAGTTAAGCTCAATATGTCATTTTTGGCAAAATGTGCAAAAAATGCTTTAGCGCGTTTTTCTTTTAAGCAGGTCGATTATTAAAAGATCTATTTGAAACACAGGCCTGAACTATTATTATCAATCAGGAATATAATACTAAACCCGTAAAAGTATTGTTTTTATATCAAAGTAACCAAACAAAGCAATTTATTTGTATTTTAAAAACGATTTTGGAGCTGGAAATCTAAAATTTAAATATAAAAAGGATAACTAAATATCCTCATAATTTATTATAATCGAGAGGATTAGCTTGTGATTGATAATGGCTTTATAACAAATTAATAATGTACTTACTGAACGGCCACATTCAACATCAGGAATTAGTGGATTACTGACAAATTCACTTTGCACTGCAATAAAAATATTATTTGAAATAAAAACTAGGGCCTAATATAATTGAGTTATAAGTCAATTTTTACATGGATTTTATATCACAATAGTTTTATTTTATTCATTAAATAACATTCTCTCATATTAAATATATTAATTCCTATACTTTTTCAAGAACCCAACTTTCCACCTGTGTCTATTCTCCATTTTCCAGGTACCAAATGTTATTGAAACATAAAGGGCCTTATATTAGAATCTATTTCATCACACCACTTGACACTGTATAGTTGGTTGCCTATCTATAATCACATAATTTTCTCACCACAATTTCATCTCACATGCATAATTTAAAACAACAACATTGATGGTTGATACTGTTATAATTTTTTATTTATATTTCAACTTTCACAATTTTAAATAACGTTAGCTTCTGTCTTAAATAGACATATACAGTTACACTAACTGCTCTGTCACAACTTCCGTCATAACCTGTCAATATTGTCATTTAAATCAGTTGCTTTAATAAAGTCCTCGTAGACATACCGTCTCAGGACTTGCAACTTAATGTAGAGTCATATGTCGCCATGTTACCCATTCAACGGTAACTTTACCATCTTAATTTTAAACAAAACATAATGTAAACTAAATTTCATTTAGTAATTTTTAAAGGGTTTTTACCCCCATATTTAGTGGCTACATTTATGTATTAACCTTTAAGTATTAACCACATTTTACATTAACCTTAGTCAAAATTTAAATTATTTCAGGTTCTTTTTAATTAAGTGGTTAAATACTTTTTAGGACACTGATGATGGAATACTTATTCCGAAAACGTTTTGTCTATTTAACATAGCCCGACTGGGTTTTTTATATACCTTTTTATAAAGGATTTTCTTGAATTTTTTTTTAATATATGGTATACAGCCAACTACAGGAACTTAGTTTCCTTGTGGATATTAGAGAGATAATCTCAACTAAAAAGTGATGGTTCGACAAATCTAGACAAAAATATGCTAATAGGAGAATTATAAAAGTTCCCACTGTGTAATAGCAATGGAATTTCAAATATAAAGGAAACATATTACAATCAACTGCTAATATGTAAAGAGTGCGAACGTGAAAACACTCGATAATATTTCCGCGAAATCCGACCAGAATAATATTAAATTTTCTGTTCGTGATATTTTTGGTTTTACTATTTCTTTGTGCTCTTAATACATCAACTACCATTCTCCTAAAACGTCAAAACGATTATTTAATTAGAGATCTTAATACTTAATACTTAATACTTAATACTTAATACTTAATACTTAATACTTAATACTTAATACTTAATACTTAATACTTAATACTTAATACTTAATACTTAATACTTAATACTTAATACTTAATACTTAATACTTAATACTTAATACTTAATACTTAATACTTAATACTTAATACTTAATACTTAATACTTAATACTTAATACTTAATACTTAATACTTAATTAGAGATCTTAATAAAAACGTTAGACTTGAGGCGAGAAATTGCCCTACCCGATATTAGAAAGGTTAATCATATTTACAGATTAATTAATTCATAATAAACACAGAATTCCTTAAAAAGTAAAATTACATATTTTTTCTTAGGTCTTCTTGATGCGATGATAGTTAAATAAGAAGCGATCAAAAAGACTGTTTTTGACACAAGTGCCACGATCCACTGTGTACGAACTAATAAAAGACGATAGTGTTGCTAAAAAAGAAAGGATTCTGGTGCCCATCGAGTATTACCGAATTTTCAGTTATTAGCTATACGGTAAACAATATATCATATGTATTTAGTGAATAACTTACCAACTTTAAATAAACTTTTGAGTGAATTAAGAAACAAAGAAATAATCCCCGAGTGTCATAAAACTATTTTTTGGAGGTTTTTAAAATCTAATGGTTTTATGTTTAAAATAGTGAATAAACAGCAGGCAATTATGGAATCCAGCCATTTAATAAAGTGGAGCTTCAATTATTTGGAGAGTCTAAGGTCTTTTAGAAGTGAATGGAAGAACTTGTATTATTTGGATGAAACTTGGTTTGACACCCACGAAATAGTTAAAAATGTTAGACCGTTGGTCTTCATTCACCAGAATTCTGGACCTTTCAGATTTCTAGACTCATGGTTCAGAATTCTTCAAAATGTAACGAAGAAAAAGAAAATATGTTAATTTACACAACACTTGAGGTATTTACTCCATCTCAAATTGTTAAAGTCCGCAGTGACGTAGAAACTTTAAATAACACGGTTATACCAGAACACATACAAACAGAAGCACAACAACAGTTTACTAACACAACATTCGAAGTTTTTAATTTATTATTTAAACCAAAATTTTCAAGGTGAAAATGATCCAGTACAAAGAGAAATAGAAATTGTAAACAATAGTGTAATTCATAATGAAAAATCTCAAGAAAAAGAACAGCAGTTAAATACAATGACAAGGCACGGCGTCAGGTGTAACCGACAAAAGAGGAAAGCATTCTAATCATAAGAAAATTGACAGAAGCGTCATTAGAAATGATATAGAGAGTTACAACTCAAGTATTGCTCATTACAGAAGAAAACGTGCACCAAATCGCCGATACCTCCCAAATGATATGACCATTCAAAGGATGTATGATAACTTTAGACGAAGTGAAAACTTTTTTGCCTGTTATTACGATTTATATAGAAAAATTGTTAATGTACTCAATATAAGTATCATTTACGAAACTCGGTCATGAAGAATGTAGCATGTGCTTCAAGTTTAAAGAACATGATAAAGACCACAGTCAGGAAAACTTGTCATCAGATTGTTTGGTTTGCGTCTGTTGGAAGAGCCGTATTGCAAAAGCTACAGAATCAAGACAATTATATAAAGAGCATACAAAACTACAGTCATCCAATGACACCATGTTCTTTTGTGTTGATCTTCAAAAGGTCATCATGTTGCCACGCATGGATTCCTTTAAAGAAGTCATGTGTACTTGAAGAATAATAGTATTTATTGAAAGTTTTGTACCTATTGGTACTAAACGTAAGACCTTAACTCTCGCGGTATTGTGGCATGAGGCAATTAGTGGAAGAACAAAGGAAAACATCCTAAATGCCTTTTACTCGTTTTTTTACCATTTCAGAGATGTAAAACATATTTGTATTTGGCTGGACAGTTGCTCAGCACAAAATAAGAACTGGACTTTCTTTACCTTTTTGTGTATATTGTTAATTATTAGCCGGAGATTTCTGTCGAAGCCATTTTTATTTCAAACCAGGTCACACTTATATGGCTGCTGGCTCCTTTCACCATCAGGTAGAATTAGCTATGAAGCATAGTGGAAAAGTGTACGATTTCCAAGATTTTGTTATGTATGTTCAGGAAGCAAACTTAGGGAAAGTGGAAACAAAGGAGCTTAGTGGTGAGGATCTTTTCGCTTGGAAAGACTACACTTCTAAGCCAAAACTTAAGCATCGTGGCAACGATACCGTTTTGTATCTTACAGACATTGTAAAAATAATAGCTAAGTGAGGCAATACAAATCTACTATATTCCACTGATTACCAAGAATCTAATACCAAAGTGCTAAATTTCTTACAAGCTAAATATATCGAGAACTTTCCAATGCCTGAGAAAACTAAAGGGGTAAGAGGATTTAATAAAGCTAAGACAAAAGAAATAGTTGAACAATTGTGCCCTATAATGCCATCTAATCGCCGTGGATTTTGGTTAACCATTCAAGAGTCAGAGGAGCCAGATTTATTAAACATTGACTGACGCTGAATTAATTATACAATCAATTTTTCCCTTATGTTACTTAGTTTTAAGTTATTTCATAACTTTAAATTTTTATATGTCTATTCATTTTTAGATATTACACAGTTCTTAAAAACATAAGTTGTATTTTCAATAAACCTTTTATGTTCAGTATGTATATAATTAGTTAATTTTTAAAGTAAAAAGCTTTAACTGCCTATACGAGGGAGTTAGGGCTTCTTAGAATCTGATATGTCAGCATTCAACTTTAAAATAAAAAGACCTAAATCCATTTTTTTTCCTTAAATATTAAATACTCTTATGTTAACGTTAAAACCATAATTTTAACATTGAAACAAAACACATTAGATTTATTTAAAAATATCAAAACTGTGATGCTGGAGAAAAAATATTGGTTTTTCTTGTCTCCTGTAAAATTTTGTTTTTTGGAGATAGTGTATTTTAGCTTATGAGGGCAGAGCAGGTGACTTTGCACACCACATATTTTTTTTATAATAAAGTAAGCGCTTCTTTGTGTTTTAGTGTATTTTTTGTAAAAAAGTAGTCAATAACTCAAATACAAATAAATAAAGAAACATACTTTTATATAATCAGAATACTGAATTCTACATTTAATCTTCGAAAGTGAGTCAAAGTCACCCGAAATTACGGTATATCTATATTTAAAAACAACACTACAAAATCCAATGCTAATCCAATAAAAAGCACATTATAGTCCAAAATGGAATAAAAAAATTTAACCTAAAACTAACTACTAAAAAAGTAAATAGTAGAAAAATAATTTTTCAATATATTTAAGGTAGTAATAACGTTTAAAATACTCACATGTATTACCCACAAATGTACACAAAAACAAAGTTAAAATAAACGTAAAATTTCTTTGATTCATATTGGCAGATATTTTCTCGAGCGACTTCTCTTAACAACTATAAATAAAGACGGAGCCGATATGAAACGGTAAATTTTAAAATATTAAGTATCAAGAAATAAATTCGTAAAAATAAAAGTGACTCGTCAATACTAATAACTAGAAATAATTTATGTTAATCTATAATTATGAAAGAACTCAACTAATCATAATCGTATACAGGTAAACTAGTAATTTTTTCCAAAAATATTTTGAGGAAATTAGGAAATTTTAGCGGATTATATAATATATACAAGATTGTTATAAGTTTCGAAAATAAATAAGAGTATCATCCAGTTTAATTAACATAATATATATATACAGGGTGGATCAAAATACTGAAAACGCGTAATTATCTCTTAAATGGATCATCCTAATTAAACAAAAACACAGATATGTCTATTTTGCAACACGAATAATATTTGAAATTTTATGGTTCTAACGTTGCCGTATTTACCCTTTCTCCGTTGTCATTAGTCACTTTAGGTTTTTTAAATACAACATCCTGTATATTGCAGCAAATTGTACAACTTTATTAAAATCTGCACTTTAATGCGTTCAACTAATACTGTTCATAATGTTCATGTAATAAAGTTCAACTGTATAAAATACTTTCCATTTTGTGTAGTACGAAACATCTTAAACATAAGACTAGAAATGCCTCATCGTCAACCATCGTCAGGGAAATATATCTGATCGAAATAACGCCGAACATTTACACCAACAAGAGCTAGAGTAAGCAAGCAAGCAGCCTGTGAAAAATGTTCACCCCTAAGAATTACGTTCGGGTGTAACAATTCATTGGAGCGAGGTGTATTAACTCGAGTAAAAACAGGAGTCACTTCACTGCGCTCCAATGCTCCACACGATGGCTTTTCCCTCTATAGCACTCTGATGCGCTATAGGGGCACAACTATCAGCCACATGCTCTTAATGTGGAGGTCCTGAGTAATAGAACCCCAACATGGTTTCCTAACCGAATTCAAAACTCAGGACAGCGCATTTTCGCTATATTTCTGTTATCTTAATGTGGCTTATCCGCGAACTAAAATTGCTTACTTATGCCTCAAGCCTTCGCTCTGAGCTAGGCTCAGTTCGGCGAATTGGTGCTTAAGGGGTTGGGCCCTACGTGCCTGGGTTTTTATTGGTTTTTGTTAATATATTTTTGAACCAGTTGAACGTTGAAACTAAACGCAGTGTTGGCAAAAATGAACCCTCTACGGCTACTGGTGTTAGTGCTGCTTTTATAATAATAGCTTCCCATGCCCAGAGACGAAAAATAAGATGGTGGCAGCGACAGTTCTTACAAAATGGGACAACCTATGGTGACAACCTTATGGCGGAGTTACTCCTGAACGATGGTAGTTCGTGCCGCTGTTTTGTCAGACTTACAAAATCCGATTTCGAAGAAGTCCTCTGTTTGGTTGCCCCTAAAATCATTAAAAAGAATTACCATACGATTCCACCATCAATAAGATTGATGGTCGCTCTACGAAATTTAGCCACAGGAGATTCGTTTACGAGTTTAATGTACCTGTTTAAAATATCTAAGCAATCAATCTCCTTAATTGCACCCGAAGTAGGCGAAGCGATCATCGATGTGTTCAAAGGATATTGTCAGGTAAGGAAAAATGAAACAAGACAGTTACTTATTAATTTATTGTCAATGCTAGTAGATGTTTACAAAAAGGTTTAACGAGAAATGTTTTTGGTACGGCACTTAGTGAATCTGATTTCCACGGCATATGAAAAGAATGTATTGATGGGTTCGGTAATCGAGACGGGTGGGGTGATGGACCATATAATGGGATTAAAACTGAAGACGATGTAGGCGACGCTTGCTAAGAATAGTAAGTGGTTGATTGATGTGTAGCATCCCTATTATGCGCAAATTCTCCCATCTCTAGTTAAAAAAGTATGTTGTCTATGCAATTTTTGGCTGTAGATATGGCTCGAGTATTTTAATTTGTGCCGCGCATTCTACTGGCTACGTTTTCGCCATATACGGCAAAGTCATTTTTTAATTTCACAGCATCTTGGACACTTCGCATAAAACTATAAGCTTCGTCAACCCTGCCATCACTTTTTAATGTTTTGAATCGCTTCTTGGATGCTGAAGCGTTCGCGTCCACTTTCGGCGGAAGTCTTATTGACTAAGAATTCTAGAAATGCGGCTTTGCCTTGAAAGTTGATGCTTCCGATAGAGGTCTTATTGGTTCAGAGTTCGATGACTTCGTTGCTATAACAGGATCACCGTCATCTTCAGTCTCATTTTCCTCGGCGTGTTCTGGGGATGATGTATTCAGGTCGTCGTCATTATTGCCATTCTATTCTCCATCTTTTACCTACAACAAATTTAAATGGTAAAAAAACTTTTTCGCTTTAATTTAAACTTTAATTTAACAAACCCTTCATTTGGAAAAAGTGTCAAATAACTGTCAAAGTGTGGTTACACATTTTAAAGTTTCTCCACATTTTAAAGTTTAATTCGAGATTCCAACCCTGCGTTTAAAATATTGTTAGCTAAATAGAGTATTTAAACAACAAAGTTTCTTCACACAAAAAATAAACTGTGAGTACATTACCAATTTAATACAAATTCAATATTATTAAATATTATACATAACCCATAATTCAATACAACACATCAATTAATCCAGTCTCTGGTTTTTTGGCAACTTCCACAAGTCGAACTAATTAGCCGATACAAGACCGGCTCTAGAAAAATTTTATCAAATGAAGAAAACAAAAATTAAAAATGGATAATTCTGAAAATATTAGTATACCTACTACATCATCAACATCGACATACTCCAATGCAGTAAGCAACTTCAATTTTCCTTCAAAAGAACAAGCCATTATTCTGTCAGCTATCCAAGGTATTAAAATACATGAATACATAGTAGCCATAGGGTCTCTACTCACACCAAAAAATGTTATCTTTGCATCACGAATAGCTAACAACAGAGTTTGTATTTACTTGAACAATACTAGCATAGTAGATACCTTACTAAACAACCATAAAACAGTACTCATCCAAGGCAATGAGATAGAAATTCGAAGACTTATTACGCCAGCAAGGAGACTAGTAATATCAAACATCTGCCCCAGCATTCCGAACAGTATTTTAGAAGAAGAACTGAAACAACTAGAAATAACTGCAGTATCCAAATTAACGTTTTTAAAAGTTGGCATGCCCGAGTCTGAGTATAGTCATGTCTTAAGCTTTAGGCGGCAAATATTTGTCTCTCCGATAATCACCAAACCAATTCCAAATACAATCTTAATAACCTATGACAACACTCCTTACAGAATCTTCCTATCCCTAGATGGTTTAAATTGCTCTAGATGTAATACTACTGGCCACAAAGAAGAAAACTGCACATCAACATCAACTGGTACAGAAACACTTAAAGATCCTTATACCTCAGAACTCGAACTCATGGAAATAAATCAGAATAATTCAGCAACAAATATTTCAGATGATACAACCAACTGTTTCAACCCTATTTCTGCAGATATCCCAACGACAAATGATTCGCTTATAGTACACAGCATACCTTCAACTAAAGCTAACAGCAATAATAGTAAAACAACCAATCAAGCAAAAAGGCAAATTTCAACCTCTCCTGAAATCTCAGAAACTAAAAACCTAAACGAAACTTTCATAACTCCAAAAAAATCCGCACACAAAAAAAAGAAAAAGGCTTTAGATGTCGAAGCCACATTAAAACCAATTGAAAACATTTTAATGACAGCATCTCCTTCATATACGCTAAATTTCTCTGAATTATGCGACTTCGTGATAAACGCAATAGGATCTAAATTTCCTGAAGTCACAGCTAAAAACTATACAGAAGATTTTGACGGCTTATACACCTTATTAAAAATGGTTCACTCAAAATTAAATGATAGACGCATGAAAAATAATATCACAAGAATTATAAAGAAAATAAATCCAACAAATGAATCTTCCCTCACTGAAGAAAGCGACTACGATTTATCTCAATAGTCCAATTATATTCATTCTTCAATGGAACTTGAATGGCTATTATAGCCACATTGAAAACATTAAAATGCTAATCAATGAACTGTCACCACTAATAATATGTCTTCAAGAAACTCGTCTTTCCAACAATCAAGCAAAACTAAAAAATTATATGCCCTATACAAAAAATCGAGCAGTACAGCAAATATCCAGTGGTGGAGTCGGAATTTTTGTACATTCAACCATCCAATCCCAAGAAATTCCGTTAAATACAAATCTGGAAGCAGTAGCAGTTTCGGTAATACATCATTTTAAAATCAACATATGCAACGTATATTTACCACATCCTGACGAAACTACTCTATTAGAACTTCAAAATGTAATTAAACAAATTCCATCTCCAAAATTAATTTTGGGTGACACAAACTGTCACAACATCGCATGGGGATCACAAAGAACAGATAAAAATGGACGAATATTATTAGAAGCAATTAATAACATAAAACTAGTTTTATTAAACACAGGAGCACCTACTAGATTCAATGCACATAATGGCACTTTTTCCTCCATAGACTTATCTATCAGTGATTCAACTTTAGCTCCATTTTTACAGTGGAATACATTGGACCACCTATACGACAGTGATCATTTTCCGATAATAATTACTCATGACAAAGATGAAAAAACCTGTACAACACCATATGAAACTTGGAAATTAAAGTCAGCCGATTGGGAAAAATACTCGAACTTAGTAAGCATACGTATACCAAATCTCGTTATATCAGATAATATAGACACTACTCTATCATCTTTCAATGGTATAATTTTAGACGCAGCCAGAGATTCTATAGGAAAAACCAAAAATATCACAAAAGCTCCTCTTCCTTGGTGGAACACTGAAATCGCATCCGCTTTAAAGCAAACAAAACATGCTTTTAATATATACAAAAAGTTTAACACACCTAATAACTTAAACAATTTTAGATCTTTAAGGGCCAGATCTAGATTTTTAATAAAACAAGCAAAAAAAGAGAGCTGGACCAATTACGTGTCGTCAATTGACTCGTCTACGCCCATAAGGGATATATGGCAAAAAATAAGGAAAATAAAAGGTTCAAAAACATTTAACCATATTGACACAATCACTACAAATGATCTAACAACTTCAGACAAACACGAAATCTCAGAAATTTTAGTAGAACACTATCAGTTGTATTCAAGCAATCAGCAGTACCACCCAAATTTCTTAGAACACAAAGAAAGAACAGAAGCATCAAAAATTAATATAGAAGATACTGCTGATCCACTAAACACTTCCATAACACTTGATGAATTAAATGAAAGTCTTAATAACCTCAAAAATACCTCACCTGGACCTGATGACATACCACCAATTTTCATAGAAAAACTACCTATAAGCGCGAAGGTTACTTTAGTAGAGATCTACAACAAAATTTATTCGACCCATAAATTTCCATCTCTCTGGCGCGAAGCAATTATAATACCATTTTTAAAAGACAATAAACCAAAAAACTTATCTTCTTCGTATCGACCAATATCTCTTACCTGTAGCATCTGTAAAATAATGGAAAAAATTCTAAGCAAAAGATTAAAATGGTACTTAGAAAAGAAAAATCTCCTTACATCCATCCAAAGTGGGTATCGATCAGAACGGTCTACAATAGATAACATTATAGCATTAGAATCTGAAATACACGAAGCTTTTATACATAAACAAAAATTAATAGCAATTTTCTTTGACATCACAAAAGCATTTGACACCACGTGGACATATCACATCTTAAAAACAATGAAGAGTTGGAAAATAGATGGTAAATTCCTAGCCTTCGCCAAAAACTTCCTGGAGAACAGAAGTATAAAAGTTAAAACAAACGGTGTCATGTCAACTAAGAAATCACTGGAAAATGGTATTCCTCAAGGATCTGTATTAAGCCCCCTGCTATTCTTAATAGCAATCAACAACGTATCTAACCATTTTATGCTTCCAGTAAAAGCAAACCTTTACGCCGATGATCTTGTAATATATATGAGAAGTAAAAACCTAAAATCAGCTGCATCAATATTACAAAATACACTAAATAAATTAGAAGGGTGGTCTTTAGATATAGGCTTGAGATTTTCAACCGAAAAAACTAAAGTAATAATATTTGACAAAAGAAAAACACAACACCACTTAAATTTAAAACTTAACGGAAATACTCTTATAACAATCAACGAAATCAATTTTTTGGGAATGACATTCGACTCTCAACTAAAATGGACATCGCACATAAATGAACTAATTAAATCATGCCAACAGAGAATAAATCTTCTAAAAGTTCTTTCCAATCACAAATGGGGCGCAGACACAACTATTCTTCTGCGATTATATCAAGCTCTAATTAGAAGCAAACTAGATTATGGATGTATATGCTACGAAACTGCTACTAAAACTCAAATGAACAAACTGGACATCATCCAATCCACAGCATTACGCATAGTTTTCGGAGCTTTCAGAACCACGCCAATTAGCAGCCTTCAAGTCCTAGCAGGAGAACCGCCATTAACTCTCAGAAGACAATATTTTTCAATGTGTTGTGCTACTAAATATCTCAGTGCAAAGGAAAACCCGTTTATAACAAGCCTAATAAGGAGCAACCCTCCAAATCTGTACTCAAATTATTGCCCTAGAAACTTACCTTTCAATGAACGAATAAATCGATTTGAATTCGATATACATCAATTGAGAGCCACTTCTACAAACAGATGCCAGTCTCCTCCCTGGAAAGTTCAAATACCAAAAGTAGATTTTACCTTACTTAACTATCCCAAAAATTCACACAATCCTTCTGAAATACAACAACAATTCCGGTCTACCATCTCCAGATACCCTGATTTCAAACTAATTTTTACTGATGCCTCTAAAAGCAGTAATGGTGTAGCTGCTGCAGCTATTTTTGAAGACAACACCTCTGTCACCCGTCTAGCCAAGGAGTGTAGCATATATACTGGAGAACTGCAGGCAATCTTCAACGCACTGAACCAATGTACCAGCATTGATACAAACTTTCTTATTATATCAGATTCTCTAAGTGCCTTAAATGGTGTCAAGCAGATGTATCCTACTCATGCCAATTTAGCATTAATAAAAGACATGCTATACAATGCCCAAACATGTGGTAAAAACATAACATTTTTATGGGTACCATCCCATGTTGGGATAAAGGGTAATGAAGCAGCTGATAAAGCAGCAACAGAAACTATCAATAACATGACAATTCCTATTATGCAAAACATACCAATTTCAGACCAAAAAACATTAATAAAAACTTACATGAACAAAATCTGGCAAGTAAAATGGAACCAAACAGAAGCAAAATTAAAAAGTATCAAACCAGATGTTACTTCTGCTTTACTACCGCTCCCAGCTAAAAGACATGACCAAGTAGTTATTAACAGACTGCGGCTAGGTCATACAAAATTTACACATGGATACATCATCTCCAAGGACCCTCAGCCGATTTGCCACATCTGTCAAATACCATTTTCAGTGCAACATATAATGATAGACTGTCCAGTGTACTCAACAGCAAGATCGACAGCAAAACTTAAACACAATTTGAAAGAAACTCTAAAAGAAGACATCAGCAATACAATAAATTTTATCAAAAATTGTAAACTGTATAACAAACTGTAACATAACATAAAATGTTTGTATTTTACAAAACTGTTATGTAAATTTAAATAATATACTAAATGTAACTTTTCTAAAATAAAGATATACCACCCGCTAATAACCCTAGGGGTTGATGCGGTACAAAAAAAAAAAAAAAAAAAAAAAAAAAAAAAAAAAAAAAAAAAAACCCTTCATTTGCTTTTAGGAAAAATAGGAATATTTTTCGTTTTATACGGTTGCTGCTAAATTTGTTGCAGTATACAGGCTGCTAAATTTGTAAATGTGTGTAGTTCATTGTCTCTTGTGTATGTTAGTGTATACTACGTGTACAGTGTGTTATTTTATTATATTCAGAATTTGATATTTTATAATCCGGAAAGTCCTCAATACTTATAATTTTAATATTAAAATAAACTAAACCAATTGTACTGAATCCTTCCTCTTATTATGGCTTAAACTTATTCAGCTTATTTAAGTACAAGATTAGACAGAATCCTACACAGACCAATTTAGCCATAATAAGGGGGAAGATTAAATTTGGGAAGCCCGTTTTTTCCATCCTATATACATGGCCTGCCCATAGAAGACACTGTATGCGGACATTCTGTGAGAAAGGTGGTTCTTTGTGGTGCTGTTCTCATTTATAGTACCTAGTAATCGTGTCAGTACATTTCTTTTAAAGATGTCTATGCGGTTTACAGATTTTTCAGTCAACACCCGAGTTTCACATCCATCGCTCAATATCGGTCAGATTATGGTCTTGTAGATTCGTATCTTAGTTCTTTAATGTAAGTCTCTTGATTTAAATATCGGGCTAATAGCAAAGTATGCCGTATTAACTAGGATGATTTTTCTGTTAAGCTCTGCACCGTGAATGTTTTCCTTTGTAACCTTAACTCCTAAATAGATAAAGATATCTACTTTTCTAAGTTGTCAACTGTCGTGTTGTTCTCTACGATCCACTTTGTACAAGGATTTTAGTTGTTTTTTGTTTATTGACAAACCTATTGTTCTAGTAAGTGATTTAAGTTCCATATACGTTTTTTCACGTGTTACTTTGGTTCTCACCAAACACGTGACATTTTTGTTACCGGATATGCTGCTAGTTGGACAGATTTATTAACAAGTACGTTTTGTAATATGTATTTTTCCTACCTTCTGATTCTTTCCATATTACGTATTTTAGGGCTATATTTATATATACATAGAAACGTATATACAAATAGAAACGTCAAGCATTGTAGCCAAAGACGTGATTATAAATATTTGGGATAAAAGCAATATTTAACTTGAGTATGCCATTAAAAAATAGTTTCAGAACCTCATAGAAAAAGCTATGAAATCAGAATATTTTTACACATGCTATTGCAAAAAATTGTCCCAAACTATGAGGCCCTCCTCTACTTATATTATACTACAAAATTGGGAACAGCAAAAATTATTTGTAATAAAAAATATATAATGCATTCTTTTATGAATAAAATTTTATTAGTAAACACTCATCATTTAATACAGCGTATTTATTAATTTTTAACGTTGTCGTGTATCCATTGCAAATAATGTTCCACTTTGGTGAAGACACTGGGTACCTCGGTATTACACTTAGATGGTCCAAAGGATGTAATACCTTCTAACAACCAGTTATTTTCAGGTTTCCTCAATCTAACTAGTGCACCACCCGAAGAGCCTAAAAGCAAAAAAAAATGTCTTTTATAAAATTATTTTTACATTTTCTTCTAGTTCCATAACCATTACCGATCGTTGGATATCATGTTGGTTACCATGTTCGCTATCCTGACTTTATTGACAGCAGCTCCAAATAATGATGTAGTCTATTTTCCTTACCATTATCTTAGATTTTTCAGCCATGATGTTCTTCTTCTACCAGGATCATGTTTACATTGGAGCTTTCCCTAAATAATCAGATGCAAAAGTTCATATGTCTCAGGGTATCTCATAATGTTACCAAAGTATTTCAGCTTGCGTATCATTATTATATTGACCACTTGGTTTTTGGTTCAGCCGTGTAAGGACATCCTCATTTCTAACTCTGTCGACCCAGCTTACTTTTAGTTGTCATTTATATGCTTACATCGTAAAGCATATAAGCATAGCTTCACTTAGAGTCCACGCTTCTACTCTGTACAATAGCACTGAAAATATATAGCAATATGTCATTCTAATGCGAAGGTCAATATTAAGATCGTGGTTGCAAAGTACGTTCCTCATTTTTACAAAAGCTGCTCGGGCTTGTTCTATTTGGATTTTAATTTGTACGGTTGAATCCCAGCTTTAATTGATATACCGCCGAGATATCTACATGAGTTTTTTCACTTGTCTCCAGTATTACCTCTCCTACTTTTATACCGTTTTACTGTATATAATTTTATTTAATAACTATTATATATAGTTTTCTTAAGTTGAGTTTAATCCATACTGATCGCAGGTTTGTTTCGTTTTGTTCATTAGATTTTGAAGAACTAAGGTATCATCGGCATATCTAATATTGTTCATCGTTTCATTCACAATAATACCTTCTTTTGTCTCCATTAACACTTCCTTGGATATTTCCTCTGAATATAGGTTAGAGAGTAAAGGTGACAGTGTAGAGCCTTGTCTCACTCCTCTTTTTTTAGATTTATTTCATCTGAGAGTTTTTGTTCAACTTTTATTTTTGCCACTTGATACCAGTATAGATATCTAATTATTCGTAAATCTTTATCGTCTGTCGAGCTGCTTTCATTATTTCCAGCATTTTGTGATGTAGAACCTTGTTAAAAGCCTTTTCAAAATCGATTGCGCAGATGTATACATTTTGGTATATATCTTAGCATCTCTGTATAAATTAGAAACAAATTTAGCTTATTTTAAGATAGCTCTTAAATTATTAGCTTTAACATGCACAGAGTGCAATTAATATAGACAGAGTTAAGAATGAAAAAGTCTTGCAAAAACTTTTATTAAAAGAAGCAGCACTGAATAATGAAATAAAGGTAATAAAACTACAATACTTTGGTCACGTGATAGGAGAAACAAAATTTAAGCTTCTGTAAAATAACATGCAGGGACAGATTTTAAGAAAAAGTAGCGTAGGAATGCGACGAATATCATGGCTGCTCAATCTCAAAGAGTAATTTAATTGCTCGTCCACCAGCGTTTTAGAGCAGCAGTGCCTTATAAGTAAGAAGACGGAACCTTAAGAAAAAACAATTACTGTTGCAAACAATTGCATTTTGAGAAAATGCTGTATTTCAACAAACGGGTTAGGAGTGCTACAAGTAGAACTCAGTTCTCTATTTTTATGTCTTAGAAGACATAATGTATCTCGTAACAATTGGGTGCATGACGTACAACGGGTATGCATCATGTAGTATACAAAATAAAAGCTTAAATAGATTTTCTAAAGGGAGAAAGTCTAATAGAAAAATTATACAGATACCAAAAGGCCTAAAGATGGCAAACCCGTCATTTTCATATCCCGTTAAAAACTGGTATTCTGTACTGAAGATTTAAAATATTCATAGTTTTTTCACGAAAGAACAAAAGAAAGGCTTAAAGTTGCCACCTGACATAAAAAACGACTAGACCAAAATTCTTATAAATATCAAATAGAAAATCACATTAACAAAGTATACATATGTAAAGAAAGGATAATAACAACAAGGTCTAATTAACTGATTGACAGAGGTCACTCAAATATCAAAGGCGTATAAGCACCAGAGCAGAGAGCAAAAGAAAAACCCACCATGTAAAAACATTTCAACAAACCCTAATTCAAAGTAGCAGTAGTAAAAACAACGGATGAAAAAAAGATTTTACTTTTAATGATAAGCTAAAGGATTCTGTACCGGTCTCCTCTAAGAACATATCTAAGGCACGAAATTTTTATTTTAATAGTTTTCAATAACACATAAATGGCGTATACTCTATTTAACACAGCTTTGTTGGTCTGCCTCGCTGTCAAGGCTATTCAGAGCATTATTCTATGCATCCACATCTTAAACGCCTCTAGGTGATTGATTGTATTAGACTTGGGAGTCTAGGTCTCGATGCCATGTAACCACACTGCCAAATTTATCATCTGATTCTTCTTTGACGTAATTTTAATCTGTAATGTTGCATCACAGATATTTAAAGTGAGTAGCTCTCTCAATCTTTTGTTGATTTATCTGTGTAATCATAAATTTTGTTTGAAAAGCATTCATTTTTAGAGACGCATTTCTCTTCATGTTGTGTTTTCGCAATCCAACAACGTTTAAAGATCATGGAGACTATCGCATAATAGAACATTATGTGAAGAATTGTGTGAGTAGTTATAGGCAACCAATTATACATAGGTCTAAATAAAGTGGTGTAAAATAAGGATTCTGATAAAAAGCCCTTTATGTTTTGCAACATTTGGTACCTGGAAAATGCAAAATAGACATTGTGGGAAGTTGTATTCTTGAAACTTTATTGTTGATGGGTGAATTAGGAAATAATGTTGTTTAAAGTGCTATTAAGTAAATACAATAAAATAGACTACTGTCTGACGCCTCTTTGAATATAGTATTCGTCAGTTAATCTCCCATCGACTAGTATGACTGCTTCCTACTTTCAAGACAAGTTTTCTATGATACGTAGGTATTTTCATCAATGCCTTTGGTTCTTAATATGTTCAAAAGCTTTCCATGCTTTCCATGCTTTCTTAATATGTTCAAAAGCTTTCCATGCTTTTTATCGAAATTCTTGTTATAAACGATGAATGCCAATCAAAAAGCTTACGAGAACGTACCACAACAAAAACTGGCAAGCTTTAAAAAACAAACAACTACGTAACTTTAGTCAAAGCAGTACAAGAACTCTACAAAACCAACACGAGCAAAATATAGATAGTTCAAGAGATATCCAATGGGTTTGTGGTAGACAACGAACTCATATAAGGATGCTGCCTGTTCCCGACTTTGTTTAAGATCTACTTTAAGATCGACTAAGCAAGCGCTGAAGACGTATCAAAGGAAATGTAGTGCTATGGAAATCCCTTTAAACGAGCTCATAGTGTACACACTATTTTTTGGAGACGACCAAATATGCTTGGTTCAGGACTATGAAGATCTAGAATGTATAACACGCAAACTTATTCAGGAATATCAGAAATGAGGCTTAAAAGTAATAGGTGGCATAATAAATAGAACACTACATCATAAACCAAGAACATGTATAAAAATTAAGTTTTATAAAACTATAAATATAAACTTTTCTTGCTCGCAAATCAATCGATGACGCGATTTAAATGTGTTTATTTTCTGTTAGTAAAAATAACAAAAATTCCTATCTAAAAAATAACAATAATTTAAACATATTACTTAAACCTATAATTACTTACTTGCACAATTGCCATCGGGATAATCTCCTGCACATAAATGTGAACCAGATAAGTTGACATGCAAATTGTTCGAATAATATTCAAAACACTTTTGTTGGTCGCTAATGGTAAGCTCCGCTTTCAGTTTATCAATGCTGTTCCTAGACCATCCTACTTCAAATGCTTTCTCTCCAGGTTTTCCTAATTCGTTAGGTTTTGGTAAGCAAACTGGTGAAATGTTGTCTAAAACATATAATTATTAAGATGAGATTATTGGTTAAGCTTCACAAACTAATCGATATAGACTTTAACTGTAAATGGTCGGATTTGGATAATCAAATGAATTTTTCACTGATGGTCACAAAGTCACAAGATGAAAACAGAAAAGAATGTCCAGAAGAGGCTGGTCTAGATATAGATACCAAAGACATAAAAAAATTGAACTAATTAAAAATTTCTGGTTGGTGAGTGATAGTAATAAAGACTTCTTAAAATTCATATTAATATTACACAGTACTTACCATTGAATTTAACATCTTCTTTTAACCGAATTAAACCGATGTCATCATGGGTAACGTGATTTTCGTTTCCATAGGCTGGGTGTAAAATTACGTTCTCGATATCAACATCGACGTAACTGTTACTGACACAATCTTCCTCACCGGGTAAGCAGTTATGATCTCCTAGGCGAATCTTATCTCTATAACAAAATATTAAAGTGATTAAAAATATCTATTGTATAAACTGTTATATTATACTAAACTACACTATTATACTAAATTTTTTCCAGAAATTAAGTTTCTTTCTAAAAGTTTAGAATAGGATGGATGGAAACTTTAAAGGTGCAGTAAAAAATTTCTTTATGGTGTTGGCATCATCTAGTAGGATATGCTTGTATTTAAAAACTACACAGGAACAAATGTATACTGGCTATAATACTGGCTTATAGTATAACACATCTTGCACATCCAATCATCTTATTATATGGTATGTGTACATCGGCAGGGGATAGATCTACTTCAGAATTAGCACACCTGCCCACGCGAGCTCATGGATTTCCCTAGCTTCCCATCCCCGGGGAAACCAAATCCAAACCCAAGGCATTCCCATCCCCACCATTTTCTCCTCCTACTTTTAAACCAAATCGCCAACACGCACTAGCCAAGCGTGGCGTTTTAATGGCTTAAAACCCCAAAAGTCATTTTCCATGAAAGACGAAACTACTGAACGGCCCTCAGTTTTCGGTGGCTCCAATACCCCCAACCAAGGTAGCAATTGAAACAGGTTTGAAAATAAAGTGCTAAGAATCCCCGGAAAAAAACTACTAAGAGCGAAAAATGCAAATTACTTTATACAATGTTAGAACTCATATCAGACCATAAGATGATGGAACTGAAGGAAAAGCTGAAAAACATAAAATGGGACAGTGAAATAAGACGAAAAAGAGAAGCCCAAATTATTCTTAAATCAGGACACATATTTCATTTTAGAGGTGAAGAAGACACTTCAAATGGTGGAGTAGGATTCATTATACATAGAAAACACACACCAAATATAGTTGAAATTATCAGCATAGGCGCCAGGATTGTATAGATCATCTTCAAACTAAATGCAAGATGTAACCTTAAGGTAATCCAGACATATGGTCCAACGACTACCCACTCGGATGAAGAAATTGAAAAATTTTCTGAGGACTTAGAAACAGCGTTACATGCCAAATCAGCATATTACATAATAATTATGGGCGACTTTAATGCAAAAATGGAGTTTAATCAAGATAATGCAGATGATAGCAATAGATAAGTATGGCCATAGCGAGAGAAATGTACGAGGACAAAGATTGCTGAACTTCTTACACAAGAAAAATTTATTCATGATGAACTCTTTTTTCGATAAAAAGACTCAGCGTAAATGAACATGTAGCAGCCCAAATGGCAGTATCAAAAATGAAATAAATTATATCATAACAAACAAAAAAGAAATAATCAAAGACATCAAAGTACTCAACAAATTTTCAATAGGAAGCCACCACAGATTATTTCGAGCTAAGATACTATTAAATGTCAAATTTAAAAGAAAAAAGATGATCCTAAAAACAAGAAAAAAGAAATGGACTCCCCCAAAAAACAACTACTTGTATGAAGATACACTAACCAGACATACACAAGACTTGCCACACGAAATAGAAGATGTAAAGCAAGCAAATGATGGCATAATAAATGCTCTAATAGAAACGGAAATACCAAAGAGCCAATAGCTAAAAGAAGACAGCTGACGGAAAAATACGGCTCCAACTACACAACAATGAAGAAATTAAAAAAAGATATCCACCGGTCAATCCGAAAAGACGTAAGAAAAAACAACAAGTTTTGAGGCGAAATGCGAACAATCTTTTTCTTAACGTGCCTCATCCATAAGGACATTGGCGATCATCATGGTCCA
The DNA here is from genome assembly GCF_040954645.1 of Diabrotica undecimpunctata. NCBI lineage: Eukaryota > Metazoa > Arthropoda > Insecta > Coleoptera > Chrysomelidae > Diabrotica > Diabrotica undecimpunctata. The sequence goes on from NC_092809.1 coordinate 149,677,676, forward strand.
TCTGCAGCCGTTCTGAAAAGTTCTTTTGACGTGTTTTCCTACTCCATTGTCTCATATTCATCAGCCAGGACGTGAGTCTTTTCTCTGGTTCACTTTTGCCTTCCACCTTCCCTTGTATGACCAGCCGCATCAATTCTTATTTCTCGTTTCTTATTATGTGACCAAGGTAGTTCATTTTTTCTTTTCTTTATAGTGTTGAGTATTTCTTTATCTATTTTCATTCTTCGTAGCGTTTCCTCATCTGTTATGTGTCGTGTCCAACATATTTTTCACATTCTTCGATAACACCACATTTCAAAGTTAATAAGTTTTTGTCCAGGCCTCAACTCCATACAACAGGACAGGGAACACGTAGCATCTCAATACTGTAGTTCTAATTTCGATGTTGAGTTTTCCATTGCATAATATTGCTTTCATCTTATTAAAATTACTTCTAGCTATCTCAATACGCCGTTTTATTTCCGTATACTTTTTTAACATCAACTCATTTTTATCGATTTAAAAATGTCCTAAAATACAGGGTGTTACATTTAAAAAAAGAGCCAATGACGTCATCACTGTAATGTGTATCACATTGTATAATGAAATTTTATTGTAAAATGCAGAACATTAAATTTAAAAATCGGCGTGTTTTATATTTTTTTAAAAAGGCTTTTTATTTAGGAAATATCGAATTTATTCCATACTTTACGGACACACTGTATAACACTAGTTAAAATTTTAGTGTATACCATCGCTATGTTAAACTAATCGTATACTTTACATAGTAAGTTTTTTTTTGAGTTTTTAGTAGATGTAAATGTTTTATATAAATATTGAGAAAGTGTTAGTACGGTACGATTATATGCCATATTAAACTCACACATTTCCTTGACGTTGTAACGTTTTGTCTTCTATACACAAGCCAGCAGTCAGGATATACCTTTGGTTGATCAAAACTCCATCACATAAAAATTTACCGGGATGTTTGCTGAATGAAACTCTGGCTGTCCAGGGAAATTCCTTATTTCCAACAAGTGAAGATGAAACACCTTCCACCTTAAATCAGAAAAGGGTTTTTAAAATAGCTTGAAAAATTAAACTGTATTAAACACTTTAAAAAAATTAGTCTTTAACCTTAGATAATGACATTTAAAATGCTAATAGGTATTAAATTAGACATTATTAATATATAAGCACAATATTATGGTACCAATATAACTAGGTAGCGACTAAAATTGAATAGCAATTTTGAACACCAGCTCCATTTTTTTATCTTACAAGTATATTCGACATCACATAAATATAGCTGCGGCATAAATAAAATTTCGTAATTAATAATTAATTAGATTATTTATTTTAATAAAAAGATTGTACATTTTACTTCTTTAGAACGGTAAGAATATGTGAATATTATACAACTAGTAATTTTTGTGATGCCATGTATTTTCTACCCTTTTATATTGAGTCGAAGCCGGAAATATTAATTTTCCTATATCTATAGTAATACAAACGTAGTCCTTCTACTTTAGAATTATTAAATGCTACGTTTGGTCAGTTCTTCTGTATGAAGTTAAAGCCTGGACATTAAAATTAAATAACATGAGAAGAGTAGAAGCCTTTGAAATGTGGCTTTGTCGCAGAATGCTCAGAATATCATGGATACAACACATTACGAATCAAAGAGTAATCAATACCATAAATAGAGAGTTAGAACTTATAACTACGATAACCTGCTACAATTAATAATTGAAGGGAAAATATAAGCCGAAGCGGAGTAGGCAGAAGAGCCATATCATGGCTTCGCAATATCAGAACTTGGATGGGCAGGAATCAACAATTACTAAGGGTGGCACAGAATAGAAAACATTTTGATGTAGTGATCACAAACCTCCAGAAATGGACAAGTGTGAAAAATTCTTTGGTTTCAGAATAACTATCACACGATTTAATTTATTGTTTTTGTTGTTATTGTTTTTACAAATGAAAATCTGTTGAAATAAGCATCTGAATAATTTTATTCCGATCAAGAACAATATGTTGTCTCTGATGATGAAATGTGTGTTCCACAGCCAAACCATTCTAATGTAGGAAAGTCAGTTATCAAAAAAGAGGTTATTACAGAGCAGACAAAAGAATAAGATCTAGAGAATAATTTGTAATCTTCTTTCTCAATGTTCACTTTTATATCTTAGAAATTTATCTAAACTTATCTGTCTATCTTTATAACTATATAAATAGTTATTTTATAACTATTTCTAGAACAAAAGGTAATAATTACCCAAAAGAAATTAGACACATTATTTGTGAAAAACTAAAACTTAGAAGCAGATGGAAAGAGACTAAAGCCCTACTAGGTAAAACAGCCTATTCAGAACAGAAAAGGCCCATTCTATAAAATTCACTAATGAGAAATCCATATAGGACCAGGGCTCGAAACAATATTCTAAAAGCAAAAATATTTGCAGAACATTTGCAGGCGACTTTCCAACCAAATGATGAAGATCTTGAAGACTGGACTGAACCAGAACCAGAAAATGAAGTGTTTGACAATATTTAAATAAACACAAATCCAAAGAAAGCACCTGGCTTTGACCTTATCACTGGAGAATTACTAAAACAATTACCAAAAACTTACTATAATAAATACTAAAACTTATCAATGCATTAATATTATCAATGCATCCTTTTGGTTGAAGTATGTACCCAAGATGTGAAAAGTCTTCCTTTTCTTCTTCTTCGTCTTGTTCTTCTTCCTCTTCTTTTTATATAGACATGACTCTGTCTGTTTTTCAATGTGCCTCCGGTAAGTTGTCGTTCCATCGTTTTCGGGGTCTTCCTACTAATCGTCTTCCTATTGGGGAATCGCCTCTTGCCGTCTTTACTACTCTATTTGTTGTCATTCGGCTTTTATAATCGTTCCATTCTACTCGTCTATTTCTTACCATCAGTTCTTGATGTTTTCCACCTTGCATCTACGTCGTATATCTGTACTTCTAGCTCTGTCCCATAGTGTCTTACCATCAATTTTTCTAAGTGTTTTCATCTCTGCCGTTTCTAACATCCTTTTTGTCCTCTCTGTGTCAGATCTTGTTTTTGCCAAGTATGTCATTATTGGTCTGATGACTTTTTTGTAAATTCTGCTTTCGTTTCTTTCCCGATATTTTTATTTCTCCATATTATTTCATTCAGGCAGCCTGCGGCTCTGTTTGCTCTACTCACTTGATTTTCCACTTCCGTTTCGAGCTTTCCGTAGCTAGATAATGTGATGCCTAGATATTTAAACTCATCACGTGTTCTATTATATGACCTTCCAGCTCCAATTTACATCTTAGTAAATTTGCTGTTGTAACCATGCATTTGGTCTTTTTTGGGGAAATTAACATGTTAAATTTTCTGGCGGTTATATTAAATTGGTGCAGCATACGTTGTAAATCATATTCACTTGTAGAGAGTAATATTGCGTCGTCTGCATAGCAGATTATTTTACGTTGTTTTTCTCCCATTTGCTATCCTTTTTTAGTTCTTACTTTTTTTATTACTTCATCCATAATTAGATTCAACAATAGAGGACTCAGGGAATCTCCCTGTCCTATCCCATTGCCATCTTTAATAGGGTCGGTTAGTTTTTCTTCTAGTTTTACTTTTCATGTATTGTTTTGGTCGATATTTTCGATCGTTTTGATTATTTCTAGAGGTATCTCTCTTGCGTACAATAAGTGGATAACGTCTTTTAATTTGACCCGGTCAAATGCCTTTTTAAGGTCCACGAAACATAGATATACCGGTTTGTTGTATTCTAATGATTTCTCTTGCACTTGCCTCATTATAAATATAGCGTCGGTGCATGATCTTCCCAACCTAAAACCTGGTTGTTCTTCTGCTAATATTATAATTTCATGCAGTTGATTTGTTATAACTTTGGTTGATAATTTTAATGTTGTGTTTAATAAATTAATTCCTCTGTAATTTTCCGGATCCGATTTGTCTCTCTTTTTAAAGAGAGGTATTAGGATTCTTGATCTCCATTCTTGAGGAATTCTGTTTTGTTCTATTATCTTTTTATTATTATCTTCCCTCTGACTTGATCTACTACTTGATGTAATTGGTCATAAAACGCTTCCGTTGTTGTTTAAAGCTTATTATTTTCTGGGCCGTATACTCCAATGATGTTCAGGTCTTCCTTCTCCATTCTTATCCTTGCTGTTACTATTCTGTCTGATATATATTGATACTTTTTGATGTCATTTTGGCACCTTGGATGTATTAGTAAGGCTACTCCTTCTTTGGCCCTGTTTTCTTTTGCTACTCCACTGTAGATTAGTATATATTCACCTAATTTTGATTAACCTTTTCCTTTTTTTTTTGTTTTCTGTAGAGGAAAAGTGCTCTTTCAGCACTTCTGATCAATAAATCAGAAAAATCACCACAAGAAGTTTCAAGGAAACTTTCTTTCATGTCACTGTATAAGAACTGTATAAGAAATTGCTGCTTAATAGGTTAAAACCAAGTAAAGAAGATAAGAATTTGATCCTTACCCATCAATTTAAGGGGAAGTCATTCGACAATTGACCAAGATCATCCACTTATTGATCATAGAAAAATCTTGAAAAGAAAGACACGTTTATTCCACTGTATTATTGAATGTGGCACAAGCTTTTGACAAAGTTTGGCATAAGGTACTATTTCACAAAATAGAAGTGTTACTACCTCAGCAATATTTTTAAATTTTTAAGTCTAATTTGACAGACATGTAATTTAGAATAAAACAAGAGAAGTCTTACTCTGATCTAAAAGCAATTAAGGCGGGTACCTCAGTACCTCAAAGTAATGTCATTGGACCAGTGCTGTATTTATTGTACACTAGCGATATCTCTGATCTTTAAAATTATACAATGGCTACCTTTGCCGATGACACAGTAGTTATGGCAGTGGTAGATAACCATGAAGAAGTTATTGTATTGACGTGTATTAATCAAATTATCACCTGGACTAAAAAAATAGCGTGTAAAGTTAAATATTAACAAATCCATTTATATCAACTTCACAAACAAACAAGATACTTATATCACTCTTAGAATATGCAATTCTATGTTTCCATGTGCGAACACAGAAAAATATTACTGGACTTTGGACCTATGGCATACAACTTTGGAGATGTGCCAGTAAAAGCAACATTAAAGTTATACAGCGATTCCAAAATAAAAGGGGTTTAATTATTATTTAGAAAATGGATTTTACCTGTTTTGCTTTCAAGGTAACTTTTTTAGGAATTAATTTTTTGACAGTAAATAAAGAGTTGGCCTACCTATACAATGGCCTATATGAGGAACTAGTTCAGCTCAATATCTCATTTTTGGCAAAATGTGCAAAAAAAGGCTTTAGCAGGTTTTGCTTTTAAGCAGGTCGATTAATAAAAGATCTATTTGAAACACGGGTCTGAATAATTATTATCAATCAGGAATATAATACTAAACCCGTAAAAGTATTGTTTTTATGTCAAAGTAACCAAACAAAACAAGTTATTTGTATTTTAAAAACGATTTTGGAGCTGGAAATCTAAAATTTAAATATAAAAAGGATAACTAAATATCCTCATAATTTATTATAATCGAGAGGATTAGCTTGTGATTGATAATGGCTTTATAACAAATCAATAATGTACTTACCGAACGGCCACATTCAACATCAGGAATTAGTGGATTACTGACCAATTCACTTTGCACTGCAATAAAAATATTATTTCAAATAAAAACGTGAACGGAATAAAACAAAATAAATTAATTATTTACAAAACTAAAGAGCAAGCGTATATATAATAAGAATTTAAACTCGTGTATAAGTATTAATATCACGAGAAAATTATGTGATTTGTGTAAAACTGGGACTATTTTAAATCACATAGTCTTCGTGACTATGTGATTATGTGTTATAATAAAAACTTTATCGTATCATTGACTTCTTGTTACTAAAATAATATATTTTCCATCAAGGACTCATCTAGTATAGTTACGAGACTCATCAAGTAGGCGATATCTGCAGAAAACCTTAACGAAAAATAATTCTGTTGAATTGAGATGAGATAAGCAGCGTTTAATAAAGATCGAAAATCTTCTTCTTCTTGGGGTGCCTATCCGTTACGAATGTTGGCGATCATCATGGCAATCTTTATCTTATCTGCAGCAGCGAGGAAAAGCTGCACAGATGTTGTATTGAACCAGATTCTGAGGTTCTTTAATAAAGATGTTCTTCTTCCTGAACCTCATTTTCCAAATATTTTTCCTTGCAGGATGGCTTGAAGGAGAGCATATTTGGATTCATTTTGCATAATATGTCCGAAGAACAGTAACTTTAGAGATTTGATGGTGGTCAGTACCTTTCGGTTCTTATTCGTTCTTCTGAGGACCTCCTCATTTGTGACTCGGTCAGTCCACGTGATCTTAAGCATTCTCCGATATAGCCACATCGAAAATCACTGCAAGTATTCCCTTAATGCTGTAACGTTAGTCACCCTTAGACTTTCGTTACATTAGGTTCAATTTTAAATTCTATCCAAAGTTTAAAGGTGCTTTACTAAATGATACAAAGTAGGTATAGCCAGGTACGTATTTCAACTTTGAGTTATTAACAAATGGTAAACAAAATTTTCAGAATTACAAATTTCTAGGTACGTAAAGCCAGTTTTTATAAGAGATTAGAAAATTTCTTGGCATTTTATTCAGGTAAAAGGAAGTAATGTTGACTTCATATCAAATTATCACTAAAAAAGCTTCATTGAGAAGAAAGTTTATTTGAAAAAAACTTTATTTTTCTTTTGTCAGAAAGTCAGAAGTCAGAAGTCAGTGTAATAACTATAAATATGAATGATATTAAAATGATTAGTAATGATGTCCTGTATTTCTGTCACTATTTCAGGAAGTGAAGACGAGTCTGAACCTGAAACACGTTCTGGTTATATTCATCTCACACACGATGCAAAGCAAATCGTGGTTAACTTTTAAAACGGTAAGTACTCGTTAAAAATGCTCATTACTTAACCTTTCTAATACCGGGTGAATTTTAAAACGACCAGTACCAGGTGGGGCGACTTCTCGCCCCAGTAGTTTGGTTCACTTTTAAGTGCAAGGATTCCATGTATCTCATTATTCTTGGCATTTTTTTAACTCTTTTTTGTCTGTATACTTTGTTTAGTACAAATTCAACAAATTAAAAATCAAAGACAGAGGACAGTCACATTCAGAAACTCACTAAATAAACAGGTAATTTTAGCAGTAATCAGATATCAGACGTACTTAGGGCTTATTGCACTTTACAAATTCTTATAAAGACAATCCCAACTAAAAAGTGATGCGTCAAAGATTCTAGACAAAAATATGCTAATAGGAGAATTACAAAAGTTCCCACTGTGTAATAGCAAGAATGGAATTTCAATACATCATGGCCAGAAATATCATTACAGTTATTAGTAATCATGTTCCAAAACTTTCGCCTAAACTGATAAAATTGTAAAACGTGAAAACACTCGATACCACGTGGGGCGAATTTTCGCCCCACATATATTTCCGTGAAATGCGACGAGAATATTAAATTTTCTGTTCGCGATATTTTCGGTTTTAATACTTTTTTGTGCTCTTAATACATCAACTACCAATGTCCTAAACCGTCAAAGCGATTGATTAAACTTAATTACAGATATTAATAAAAACGTTAGACCTGGGGCGAGAAATCGCTCCACCCAGTATTAGGAAGGTTAATCATATTACCGATTTTACCAGAATTTTTTCTTAGGTCTTCTTGCGACGATGGTTAAATAACAAGCGATCAAAAAGACTGTTTGACACAAGTGCCACGTTCCACTGTGTACGAACTTGTAAAAGACGGTCCAGTGTTGCGAAAAAAGAAAGGATTCTGGTGCCCATCGAGTATTACCGAATTTTCAGTTATCAGCTATACGGAAAACAATATATCATATGTATTCAGTGAATAACTTATCAACTTTAAATAAACTCTTGAGTGAATTAAGAAACAAAGAAATAATCCCGAGTGTCATAAAACTACTTATTGGAGGCTTTTAAAATCTAATGGTTTTATGTTTAAAACACTGAATAAACGGCAGGCAATTATGGAATCCAGCCATTTAATAAAGTGGAGTTTCGATTGTCTTTTAGGGGTGAATGGAAGAACTTATATTATTTGGATGAAACTTGGTTTGACACCCACGATATAGATAAAAATTTTAGACCGGTGGTCTTCATTCACCAGAATTTTTGGACCAGTTCAGAATTCCAGAATTCTTCAAAATGTAACGAAGACAAAGAAAATATGTTAATTTACACAACACTTGAGGTATTTACTCCATCTCCAAATGTTCCAGTCCGCAGTGAAGTAAAAACTTTAAATAACACGGTTATACCAGAAGAAATACAAACAGAAAATAAACAATTCAAAGCACAATGACAGTCCATTGACACAATATTAGAAGTTTTTAATTCATCAAATTTAAACCAAAATTTTCAAGGTGAAAATGATCCAGTACAAAGAGAAATAGAAACTGTAAACAATAGTGTAATTTGTAACGATATATATATTGCCTACCTCAGGGTAAGATTATGGGGGTAGAAAATTGGGGACAGAAACTATGGGGGCGAAGATAGGGCAAGCAAAACAAACGTTACGTATGCGAACGGCACTCAGGGGGTTGTTGGAGAGCTGGGGTCGTGGATAAGTGAATGGCAAGGGGGTTGAAATTGGGGTAACTACCAAAATATGAAAACAAGGGGTTACTTACATAAATCTCCTGGACAAATGGGCAAAAAAAGACAAGAAGAAATACCTCTAGCTATTTAAAAGGGACGCCGCTTCGAGAAAACTTCCTGCTGGAGGAAAGAAAGTTTCTTCCTTCCTAAAAAGTAAACATACAAAAAAAAGGTTAGGAGATTTTTCTAAAATAAATAAAAAATTGGATGGAGCAATAAATTAAACATTTATTTGTGTCTCTAACAAACAGTTATCAAACATAAATGGCATAAAAAATATACTATATAAATAGTTGCCAAATACAGAATAAAAAACTTACATGTGTCCGTTTACAAACTTCGTTTACAAAGGGGTTGGAGATACTACAAAACTTACGAATGTTATCGCACAGAGATTAACTTTTTTTTTAAACAAACAAAACAAATGAATATAGAAAAGAACAAAGCTAGCTGTCATATGTTAACATTATATTAAAAAAACAATTAAAATGACAGCTGTTAAACCATAAAATTTACAATTTATTATTTATTACAAATCCTTTAAATTTTAATGAAAATAATTATTGTTTTAGCAAAAAATGTCTGTCTTTACTTTAAAATTAAAATGTTAATTGTTACCTGATTTCACTGTTTAGCACTTAACTTTCAAAAAAAAACTTGTTAACATCTATGGGACTGGAGCTGCAAAGGACATAACTCTCAACTTGAATAAAAATAAACCTTTTCGATACGTAGGCAGGAACGATTGGAACAGAAACTTGATGGAGGAAATCAAGCTGTCGACGGGGACATTCTATATAAACATTTTCCAAATTTCATCAGTGCCGGTGTACTGCACAAATCTTATGGGTGATTACTCTGATCTAAACTGCCACATTGCATAGAGTATCATCACCTTAACCGGTCTTAAGATATTACACAAAAAAAATTGAATCGACTCGCGATTCAAAATTTCTTCTATCTGCTCTGCTTGGGGCTTAAATGTCGACTCCTCGATGCCTTACATTTTACAAATTTCAACGCAAAATAAATTTTCCTTTACGTCTCACAGCTAGTTTTTGCCTACAAACTTAAAACAAACAATCTACCCTTTTTTGACCTCGTTCTTAGCAACGAACCGACAAAAAACTTCTTGAGTATTTACTTTTAAATTGGTTAACTGGAAATTTTTTACCTCACAATACATACAGAGAATAGGGGAATATTAATGTAAACAAAGACAAAAAAATATTCTCAGTTAATACGTCTTAGAAAAACCGTATACCTGACTTGCAATATTATATTAGGGGACTCGAAACAACTTTTAAATATTCCAGTTTATTGCGTTTTAACGACAAAAGACAAAAACAGCTGAATACCAAAACTTGATATTTAGAATCTCAACTTAAAATGCCATAATATATTGATCGTTTTAAAATTCATTTGCAAACAGAAAAACGAAAATATTGCACCAAATTTAAAACGCTACAAATTTATAATGAAAAATCTCAAGAAAAAGAACAGCAGTTAGATTTAGAACAAGAACCAGATATGGAAAATGAAGGCTTGGTATTACAAAAAGCGGAACTAAAAGGATACGGAAGAAAACAAGTACAACTTTAAAAGAAAAAGTACGAAACAAAATAATGAAATTAAAAGAAGATCATCCCACGCGCGATTCTTGTGGTGATAAATGTCGCTACACATGTCGTATAAAATTTTCGGAAAAGTGGCGACAGCAATGTAACGCCGAATTTTGGAACAAAAATTTCACCGAAAGATGAGACTTTTTCGTCTTATGCGCCACTGGGCTCCCGGTAAAACCCGGTAAAAAGACATCGAGGTATATCGCAAACCAAACACAATTCATTTCGATATTTTTTTAATGACCACAAAGGCGAAAGAGTCAGGGTATGTAAAACATTTTTTCTAACGACTCTTGGATTTTCTAAAGAAAATAACTCAGTTATTTATAATACCCTAACATATGGTGACAAAAATACAATGACAGGTTCGGCGTCAGGTGTAACCAACAAAAGGGAAAAGCATTCTAATTATAAGAAAATTGACAGAAGCGTCATTAGAAATAATATAGAGAGTTACAACCCAAGTATTGCTCATTACAGAAGAGAACATGCACCAAATCGCCGATACCTCCCAAACGATGTGACCATTCAAAGGATGTATGATGACTTTAGACAAAGTGAAAACTTTTGTGACTGTTCTTACGATTTATACAGCAAAATTGTTAATGTACTTAATATAAGTATCATTTACGAAACTCGGTCATGAAGAATGTAGCATGTGCTTCAAGTTTAAAGAACATAATAAAGACCACAGTCAGAAAAACTTATCATCAGATTGTTTGGTTTGTGTCTGTTGGAAGAGCCATATTGCAAAAGCTACAGAATCAAGACAATTATATAAAGAGCATACAAAACTACACTCCTCCAATCACACCAAGTTCTTTTGTGATGATTTTCAAAAAGTAATCATGTTGCCACGCATGGATTCCTGTAAAGAAGTTGTGTTTACTCGAAGAATAGTAGTATTTAATAAAAGTTTTGTACCTATTGGTACTAAACGTAAGACCATACCTCTCGCGGTATTTTGGCATGAGGTAATTAGTGGAAGAACAAAGGAAGATATCCTAAATACATTTTACTCGTTTTTTTACCATTTCAGAGATGTTAAACATATTTGTATTTGGCTGGACAATTGCTCAGCATAAAATAAGAACTAGAATTTCTTTACTTTTTGGTGTATATTGTTAATTATTGCTCGGAGATTTCTGTCTACCTCATTTATATTTTTTATTTCGAACCAGGTCATACTTTTATGGCTGCTGACTCCTTTCAGGTAGAATTAGCTATGAAGCATAGTGGAAAAGTGTACGATTTCCAGATTTTGTTAAGTATGTTCAGGAAGCAAACTTAGGGAAAGTGGAAACAAAGGAGCTTAGTGGTGAGGATCTTTTCGCTTGGAAAGACTACACTTCTAAGCCAAAACTTATGCATCGTGGCAACGATACCGTTCTGTATCTTACAGACATTGTAAAAATAATAGCTAAGTGAGGCAATACAAATCTACTATATTCCACTGATTACCAAGAATCTAATACCAAAGTGCGAAATTTCTTACAAGCTAAATATATCAAGAACTTTCCAATGCCTGAGAAAACTAAAGGAGTAAGAGGATTTAATAAAGCTAAGAAAAAAGAAATAGTTGAACAATTGTGCCCTCTTATGCCATCTAATCGCCGTGGATTTTGGTTAACCATCCAAGAGTCAGAGAAGCCAGATTTATTAAACACTGACTGACGCTGAATGAATCATACAATCAATTTTTCCCTTATGTTACTTAGTTTTAAATTATTTCATAACTTTAAATTTTTATATGTCTATTCATTTTTAGATATTACACAGTTCTTGAAAACATAAGTTGTATTTTCAATAAACCTTTTATGTTCAGTATGTATATAATTAGTTAATTTTTAAATTAAAAATCTTTAACTGCCTATACGAGGGAGTTAGGGCTTCTTAGAATCTGATATATCAGCATCCAACTTTAGAATAAAAAGTCCTAAATCCATTTTTTTCCTAAGAAATTTAAATATTCTTATGTTAACGTTAAAACCATAATTTTTACATTGAAACAAAACCATTTACACATTAAATTCATTTAAAAATATCAAAACTGTGATACTGGAGAAAAAATTGGTTTTTCTTGTCTTCTGTACAATTTTATTCTTTGGAGATGGGGCTTTTTAGCTTATGAAAGCAGAGCAGGTGACTTTGCACACCACATATTTATATTTTCTTTATTTAATAGAGTAAGCCCTTCTTTGTGTTTTAGTGTAATTTTTGTAAAAAAGTAGTCAAAAACTCAGATACAACTAAATAAAGAAACATACTATATTACTTTATATTCAGAATACTGAAATCTACATTTAAACTTCGAAAGTGAGTCAAAGTCACCTGAATTTACGGTATATCTATATATAAATACAATGCTACAAAAGCCAATGCTAAACCAATAAAAGCACATTGTAGTCTAAAATGGAATAAAAAAAATTTAACCTAAAAGTACCTATACTAAAGAAGTAAATAGTAGAAAACTAATTTTTCGATATATTTAAGGTACTAATAACGTATAAAATACTTACATGTATTACCCACAAATGTACACAAAAACAAAGTTAAAATAATTGAAAAATTTCTTTGATTCATATTGGCAGATATTTTCTTTTCTCGAGCGACTTCTCTTAACAACTAGTCTTAAAGCTGTTCATACAACCTATTTGTACAGCATATATAATATTTTTACGAGGAGTGTTTGATAAATCCATTTATCTTCATTCTTGGTAAAAGTCTTATTTCTAACTAAAATCTATGTTATTTAAGTGACATCATTAGATTACTAATAAAAAAAACCATTTGATTTATATCTGGCATAAGCAATAATACACAGAATGAATATTAACAACTATTCTCAATGGTCTTTGTTATTATGTAAAGCGTGCTTTGGTAATTATATATTTCACGCGGGAAATAAATACTGCAATTAAATATAAAAACTGTTTCGAGAAACTATTATCTTTGACATCACTTTTGTAGGGTTACAGCAAATTATTAGAATATAATGTAGTAATTCTTTTTATTAGATAAACAAACTGTGCAGCTCTATTTGTATCGGTTATGGTCTCATTTGTGTCTTTATTAAATACACTGATTCGCAACATTAACCGAACAGTTAGTTTATTTTAAGTAAAATTAATAAAAACTATTAAATTCCAATATTTTCCAATAAGTTTCAAAATTATGATGAATTAAACAACGAATAAAAGTTTACAAAATTTTTTTTTCTGGAGTAAGATATTTTTCAAATCAAAATCATAAGATATGTACACTAAAATCGAGTATTTCCTTCGAGTTCGAATAACAGCCTCATCCTTTTGACATAGACTGGATCAAAGCAACAATTTCTTTTAGCTGCATTTATTCTCACTCGTTTACCAGAGCCAGTTCTAACGCCAGTTCTAAATCTATCTAAGGAACGATATGTGTGTGTGTGTTTTGTTTTATGGCACTGGAACTAAGCCAATTAGCCAGAAAGGAACGATATATTCTTTCAAATATTTCCTAATATACCTATCAGTATGCAAAAGAAATTTTAAGAACTAATAGAACCAAAACAAATTGAAAAGGACACGTGAATTGGCTACCTAAAAAAGCTCTCTGCAGAGGAAGAACAAACGACGCTAGAACCGGAGACACCAGAAATTACCACAAAAAATAAAGAACTTATTATAAATGTACAGGAAGTTCGAAAAACACTTGAAAAGCCAAAGAACAGAAAGGCAGCAGGTAAAGGTGGAATACCAAACGAATTACTGAAATATTGTGGAGCAGCAATGACAGAACAATTAACAACATTTATTGAGAGAAAGAAGATAATTAGGTTTCCATGTTACCTTTTTTGTTAGTTTTCCTCCTTTTGTTTTTTGTCCAGCTCGTTTCATACGCTAAATCTCTTCATCGGTGCAGTATTCAAGTTTATCTGCTTTTAATTTCTTTTGTGATTCTTTTCCTTATCGGCGATTATTTGACTCAACCGTTGATTAAATTCCAGAAAAATCAACAATTGACCAGATTCATTTAATAAGACAGATTCTCAAGAAAACATTAGAATTCAATATTGAAACACATCACCTATTCGTCGACTTCAAGGCCGCATACGACAGTGTCAAGAGAACAGTGCTATACCAATTAATGCATGAGTTTGGTATACCAGAGAAACTTATCCGACTAACGAGAATGACAATGTCTAACTTAGAAGCCACTGTTAGAATACAGGGAGAGAATTCTAGATCCTTTGAGATAAAGGATGGACTCAGACAAGGTAATGCTCTGGCTTGCCTCCTATTTAATATTGCCTTAGAAAAGGCAGTCCGAGATACACGAATTAGGGACGGCGGTACTATTTACAATAGATTGATACAAGTCTTAGCATATGCTGATGACATTGACATAATAGGGCGTAGCAAGCGAGATGTTGAGCAATATCTCCTAGAATTGGAATCGAAGACAAAACCAAGTACATGTTGGTTACAAAGGATCCGATAGCAAATGAGGAACGAGAAACAGTCTTTGGAATTCATACCTTTGGACGTGTTAACAACTTCACATACCTTGGGTCGCTATTGACTGCTACCAATAAAACAAGCGAAGAAATCAAAAGACGAATAAATCTTACAAATAGGGCATACTATGGACTCCAAAAGCATTTCCACTCAAGAAACATTCAAAGAAGAACTAAAATTATTATATACAAAACATTGCTGAGGCTGGTCCTCACATATGGAGCAGAAACATGGACTCTAACGCAGAAAGATGAAAGACTTTTGGGAATATTTGAGCGTAAAATACTCCGCAAAATATTTTGAGCTATAAACGACAAAGGGCAGTGGCGCAGAAGATATAATTTTGAATTGTATCAGCTCTTTGATGAGCCAGATATCATAACGTTCATTAAAACACAGCGACTTAGATGGGCTGGACACATAATACGAATGTCAGAAAATGCGATTGCTAAAAAGCTAACCTCAGGAACACCTGTAGGAAGAAGAAGCAAAGGCCGACCGCGAATTAGGATGGTTAGTTAGATGGAGTTGAAACCGACTTACGGATATTAAAAATCAGAAGATGGCAACATGTTGCCAGAAACCGAACAGAATGGCGACGAATCTTAGAGTAGGCTAAGATCCACAGAGAATTGTCGAGCCAAAGATGATGATGTTGATTAAATTGTATATTCTCTGTTTCGGTATGAATAGGAAACATTTAAACTATTTAAATATTTCGCTTTTCTACGTCTACTTGAATTTATCGTGATAGCTTACATTACAGCCATATCCGTTGATATCACTCACGACTAATGATATCTTAATTACAACTTAATTACCCTTCGATTAGATAGCGGAGCTCTTAATACGTCTGTACACTCGAACAGTCAAATGAATAATATTACATTTTAGTTAATATTAAAATAGCATTGGATATGGTAGACACTTTCTACGATTACTGTTTGGACAGTGCTAGGAGTGGCGCAACATTGGGCATATCATTCTACAGGCTCTTTGATGAGTGGCTGAGAGGCTCTTTAGGTGAATGTCGCGTAAAACTAAGACCTAAAGGCGGGTACACATATGCGAGCAGAACTGTTCGCGAACCGTTTGTGAACGCTATGTTGCGAGCTGTTCGTTGGTTGCTCGTCAGGAACCACAGCCTGTCGGTTTTTGGGACGAACACAAAGAATGTTCGCAGTTAAATTTGGTCGGTGGTCGAGACTATAAATTGTTTCTGCTAAGTGTGCGATAAGATCATTCGGTTAAACAAAATTGCTGAACGAGCGCGGCTTATTCAAAAGTAACGAGAGAAATTAATAACAGATAAATGTAAACAAAATACCGAAATGTTTAGAATAACGAAGTAAATTAATTCTCGGTTTGTTATTAGATACTTAGGGTATTGGATAGCCTGAACATAAACATATTTTCAACGAACTCTTCGCGAACAGCTCACGAGCAGTTCGCAAAGAGTTCGGCTCGCATAGGTGTACCCACCTTTAGACTATTCAATAATATGATTAATTTTGTTAGCCTAATCTTCTGCGTGATCAAGTGAAGCTATCATTATCATCAATGGCGTTACAACTCTTCGTGAGTCGTTCCTGCGTTTACTATTTTTTGAAGTGAATACTTCTTATCGCTCGGTATGATGTTTTGGACGGGCGCGAAATCCTACTAAGCGTGACTCGAAAAATAGAGACGTAGTGTACTTAACATACATAGACAAATATACTTATTATAATTTTATGTAATATCTTTTTTTATAACAACTGGAGAACGACTAATTTTGATTTTAAAATATTTGTATGAAATAAACTATACAAATTTTAAATAAAATAAAACAAAATTAAGCAAAAGTAAACAAAATTAAGTAAAATTAAATAGAATTAAACAAAATTAACTAAAATTATATAAATAAATATATAAATAAATTATATATTAAAATTGCATCTAAGAAATTAGAGAATGCCCTTGCAGAATTATCTCTCCTGCTGTCACCAAATATGTAGCTTCTTCAATATATATATATATATATATATATATATATATATATATATATATATATATATATATATATATATATATGGCGTTGGAGCACAAATTAGTCAAACTTTTTACATCTGAATCGGAATCAATAGAACGGTATGAAACGATTCAGTAACATCGTTTTCTGTTCATCTGGGCTATCGATAGCTTTCTTATCAGTCCTTAATTACAGCAAAGCCCAAGCACTCTTAAAGATAAAGCTAAGATGTTTTTTTTTAACTCCAAACATTCTGATGAACATAAAAATTCTTTTAAATTCTATATCTTACTTCGCGAGAAAAGAATCAACATCTGCAAAAAGGCTTATTTGAGTCTGCATGATTAGTGAAAAGAGTAATTACTATTTAAATAGGAATAAGCCACAATTAAAGGTTAAAGTACGTTTATTGACGTTTCAATTTCCACTTCGGAAATCGTTCTCAAAATACAAATATTAGTAAATTAAACAAATTTTGTATTTTTATTACTTGGTGAAAAAATTCTTCTAATAATTTAATTTTATCTGACTCATTTATATAGACAATTCAGACATACATTATACATTTTAAAGTAGACGACTTTAAAATGATATTGCCAATATTGTTGAGTTGCGTTCCTGGGACGACTTTACTTGTAAGATAGTTCATTCGATTACATGAAATCAACTTTAATTTGAGAATATCCGTCAGAAAAAATCAAAGCATGTAATTTGTCTTTAAAAAGACACACACATGCCATGATGACAGTAAAAATATCCTGTTAGTGATTTCATAGTAAATTATGAGGGAAAAAACCTCATAATATTATCTCGACATGGTAAGTATTTGGTCGTGCATTTAGTTTACTTTCAATAAACACCAAATTCTGATTTTATATGTTTGTTATTTAAAAAACATAAATAATGTATCCTCTATATGTTACCAACTTACTAATACTGGTATTTTCCTTTTAATAACTTCCTCTTTAAATATAGGTAACCAGATCCTACTACATTCTGCCGAGGAATTTGCGACATAATTGGTCTCATTTAGCATAATTAGAGCCGCTTCTTCGATTTTTCTCTTTTTACCATCCGTTTCTTTTAGGACTATATTTGAGTCATTCCATTGAACCCTATGTTCATTATCCCATGCGTGTTTACATATTTGAGATCTATCAAATTCTCTATTTTTAATATAAGATTAATGTTCACTTATTCTAACATTTAATGGCCTTGATGTTTCACCTACATAAAACTGATCGCATTCACAAGGTATTTTATAAATGCAATTCTTTGTCCTTTCTTGTTCATTGTTAGGTTTGGTTTTACACAAAATAGATCTCAATGTGTTGGTTGTTTTGAACGTTGTTGAAATGTTGAATTTATTTCCTATCCTTTTAAGTTTTTCTGATAATCCTTTTATGTATGGTATTGTATCTCGTTCTAAGTTGTTTTGTTCTATTCGGTCGATTATTGAAAATTCCTTATTTATTAACGATAAAGGATAATCATTTTTTAATAAAACAGATGTTAACAAATGTTTTTCCTCCAAGAACGAATTTTCGGTAGAACAAGTAACTTTGGCTCTATCGTATAAGGATTTATTGATTTCCTTTTTAATATTAATATTGTGATTTGATTTGAAATTTAAATATTTGTTGGTATGTGTTGGTTTTCTATACACCTGAGTCTCATACCCAGTATCGTTCTTAGAGATTAAAACATCCAGGACAGGTAGTGTGGTATTATATTTCTTTTCCATGTTACATGTTATTGCCTCTTCTTTATCGTTTTTATCATTCAGGAATGTGTCCAACAAATCTGATCCATAAGCCCATATTGAGAATACATCGTCTACCTATCTCCACCATACTGTGGGTTTTAAATTTTGGTTAGAAATAATATTTGTTTCAAAATCTTCCACAAATATATTGGCTAATAATGGAGATATATATATATATATATATATATATATATATATATATATATATATATATATATATATATATATATATAGTGAAAAGAGTGTAAGAAGACTGTACAATCTTGTAAAAAGTGAGACTCCTCGAGAGTAAAGAGATCAAGAGATGAATGGGAAGTCTTTTCCACAAGATTATACAGATCTTTTAAAAGAACACACTATCCTCTCAGTCATTCCCTATGAAAACAAGTCACTATTGGTCTAAGGAAATAAAATACTTGGATGCTAAGCTTGATATAAATTTTTTTTATATTTGTTCCAAAAGAAATAACGAACTGAACGTGAATTATAGTTTTTACTACAAACTTTTCAAAGAGCATTTCACTTATAGGTTTGGTATGCCCCACATTGACACTTGTTGTGTCTGTCAACTGCTCAATATTGGAATAAAAAATCCTCAGTTAAATGAAACAGCCAATGGAGTTGCAGTTAGGCAGCTACTTGTGCAGAAGCAGCGTATTTTAGCAAATATTATTCCGAACTTGAAAATTCGATGATTTTATGTTTTGATTATAATGGTAACATATCGCTTCCTACGATTCCAGTTTAGAAAATATTACCTTACACCACACTTCAACTAACCGTTTGACATCCACCATATTAATAATGTCACTGCAATATTTTATTTATACCATCAGGTAATTGTTGGAAACGGAAGTAATGAAGTTTGCTCTTTCTTGAAGAACTATATTGAAAACAATGTTTTAGCTAATGTAGATGAATTGAACTTTTACAGTAACAACTATACAGGACAAAATAAAAATCACACGATGATTAGGTCTTTAATGCAACTTACAGATAGTGGAAGATTAAAAAAAGTTGTGTGTAGACTTCCAATAAGGGGTCACTCTAATTTGCCATGAGACAAGGTCTTGGGGCTTGCAAAAAAAATGAGAAAACATGATAAATTCTATACTATAAAAGATATAACAGAAATAATACTTTGTGGATTTAGTAAAAAATGCAGAGTGGTCCAAATTTTACAAGAAAAATACTATTTCAGAAGAAAGTAAAATTTATAAAAACAAAAAAAAAGGAAATTTTTACTATTTCTTCCTACCACGAATTTAATTGCAAAAGATTTAAAAAAAGTAATATGATTTATTTTAAATTAATAAAATCTAAGTTTAAATATTGTTTTACAAACAAATTATTTAAAGAAGCTTTGTATATTTGTTTGTTTTTATTTCTCTTTATGTTCAGATAAAACCAGTTTCTTCTATTTAATTTGTGAGGTATGATAATAATTTAAAATGATAGAATAATAATAAAATACTAGTAAATCGATTAATTTTTACTAACATTTTTATACAGTTAAAGCAGATAATTGACGTAATAGCCACTTTGTAGATTCCAGCACAAATTACTTACATTAAACTCCCACACGCCACATTTGAATAGTAATTACTTTAAAATGCCACTGATTAAAATATTTTGTTTTCTTGTTTTATATTTTATGTTTGCCTATTTTATATACCTTGGTTTCACCACAAGATTTTTATACTCTTCTCCTATAATGTTGAAAGTCGATATCCAACCAATTTTCTTGCTATTTTTGATGTAGTCTTTTCTTTATCATCAGATTCTTAAACTGTATTAATGTGGGTTTATTGCTATGGGTTTTTTGCATTGGGTATGGATAGTATCGATATTTTTACTAATTTATTAGGATTTTCTTTTATGTTTCAGCTCATTTTTGCTACTATTTTTGCCTGAATATTCTTTTTCTCATCTATGAGCATCCACTGTTTGTTTTTTTGTGGTTCTTTTTGATATTTTAATTTTATATTGTTTCTTACATTAATGTTAAGCATTTAAGCACTTTACAAATAAAGATAATATCACCGACGATTACCCTGCCCTCGTTTTATTGAGTTATATTTTCTTTTCTTGTAATGAAATACTCTTTTTGAAAATGGTTTTTTTCACTTTTCTATGTGACAAATGGACTTTTTTTAATAAAAAAAATGTGTTACTAATCGCCATATTTAATTGTCTTGCTAATTCTAACATATCATCTTCAGTATGATTTCAAAGCCTAGTTGTTTATGTATTTATTAATTCATATACTGTTCTAGATTTACCCCAGAAAGTACTTTAAACTTACCTCCTATTATGACTTTTTCCTCTGACAAAATATCTCTAAGCAAGAGTATGTTTTCTTATAGGTCATACAAAGCTTTTCATTGGTTACTATCCTATCTATCTATATAAGGCTTTTTACAGCTGTCGCCGCCTTCCTTCTTTCAGCCAACGTCTCTAGTCCTTTCTGTTCTGCCATTCTCCATCTCTAAGGTCTCGTCTTTCCATGGCCTCGTCCACTTCATCCCTCCATGATCTTCGAGGTCTACCTCTTTTCCTCCTCCCTATTGGGCTCCAATCAGAAATCTTTGCTATCCACCTTGTATGATCTGTTCTTCTCACATGTCCATACCAAATTAAACGTTTTTCTTCGATGTAGCTGAGTATGTCTTCTTCTACTGGCATTCTTCGTTTTATCTCATCATTTCTAATGCGATCCATTTTTGTCACTCTGCAGCTTCTTCTCGTGAACTCCATTCCAGTTGCTGTGATTTTGGACCTGAATCGTTTATTTATTACCGAATTCTCTGCTCCATAGGTCATTATACTGCGTACCAAGGTGTTATAAATTCTTTTCTTTGTATTTCTGGTAATCTGTCTATCCCACAGTACCCCGTTCATTTGTTTAATACATGTTCTTGTCTGTGCTAATCTGCTGGTTTTCTCTTGCTCGGTGGTTCCATTTTTTGAGAGTATGAATTATAAATATTTGAATTTATCAGTGCCGTTAATTTCCCTATTATTGTCCATTTCCAAGTTTCTCACTGGTTCTTGCTCTGCTGTTAAATATGCGGTCTTTTCTAGATTTATTTCCAGTCTATTTTTTGTGTATTACTTTTCTAATTTTCGGAGCATATAGCACAGATCTTCTTTATCTTGAGCCGTTACCACTTGGTCATCTACAAAGCTTAATATGTAGAAGAAGTTTTCCCGGATTGGTATTCCCATCCCTTCACATTTCCTTTGCCATGGTTTTAATATTTGTTCGAGGAATATCTTGAACCGTGTCGGAGATGTAGAGCATCCCTGCAGTAAGCCTGTTGTGGTCTTAATTTCGTTGGAGTATTTATTGCCGGTTTTAACTCTTACCTTGTTGTTGTTGTAAAGGTTTTAAAGGTTACTATTCGGACCCTCTTAAAAAGTACACGCAACTTTTAACAATTTTAACTTCGTCTATTGAATGTAAAACCAATAGATTCTCCTTTTGTTTAAGCAAGTGCGGATATGTTTTGGTTGCACACTGTGTTTGCCAAATCGTGTTGAACATACCTTTAAGCGAAAAGGTATTTTGCTATCAAATTTCCAAAAATATTTTCAATCCATAGTAATGAAAAAACCTTTCCATGTTTTCAAATATGCAACTACAATAATATAATAAGCTTTTGTGACACAAGTGGATACTATTTACTTTAATAAATATTTTAGCAGATATATTTAACGTTTTTTTGTTTCAAATCACGCTTTATACATTCTCAGAATGTCGGTATTGACATTAGAAAATTATTTAACTGATCTTCCTTGAAATTACAATTTAACTTATAAAAAAATATAATAAATGTAATAAAGCAAAGTGTTCACAAATTCATTTACTGGCTCAATTAATTTCTGTTTGTTATATTTCAGTAGGTAAAAAAATTTGTTATTAAAAAAATGTACCAAAACATAAAATCTAGAATTTTTTTCTATGTATGTATCTACAAAACGAAACAAGCTAGGTCTGTAAAACATTATACCTAAAGAAAGATTATAATATTTTCTACACATAAAATATTAATATACAGAGTGTTCTGTTAAAAAAAATTTGAAAATAGTGATTACATTGTATACTGTATGGCTGGATGTCAACGATATTAAATTATTTAAAAAAAAACACTACACTAGAAAAACTTTGACAGTCACTTATATTGCCTGGAAACCTAATACACATCCCTTTAAATATTACCATTTTTCTCAATAAAAGTCTAACTTACTTACTTACTTAGTCCTAAGCCTTTCTACCGTTAGGTGTAAGGCTGGTGGGGTTAAGATTTGCACTGTTGTCTCCATGCTATCCGGTCTTGTGTTAGATTTCGTGCACTTTCCCATGTCAATCCTTTCTTCTCAACTTCTTTTCTGATTTCGTCTACCCACCTAACTCTTGGTCTTCCTCGTTTGTTTTTCCCTTGCATTCTCGTTTCAAACACTCGTTTTGTTAATCTTTCATTCGACATTCTACACACGTGTCCGAACCATCTTAGTTGCCCCTCTACTATTTTTTCGTTTATTGGTTCTAGTTTTAGGTTTTGTCTGATTGTTTCGTTTCGTATTTTGTCTGTCCTCTTTCTGTTTGCTATTTTCCTCAGGAACCTCATTTCCATAGCATTGACTCGAGATTTTTGTCTCCCAGTCAATGTCCATGACTCGCTATTATACATGATTGTAGGTCTAACTACTGATTTAACGACTGCCGTTTTTACCTTCTCCGGTATTTCTTTTTTTCCCAAAAATGTTGTTTTCATAGTGTTAAATAAGCTTCCTGTTCGTCCCATTCTCTCATTTATTTCCATGTCTTGTTTACCGTTTGATTCAATTATTGCTCCTAGGTATTTAAAATGTTCCACTTGTTCTAGTTGTTTTCCGTTTAATTGTATTGCGTGTGTCTTTCTCTTATTTGAAATTATCATTGTTTTTGTTTTCTCTGTATTTATTTTCATATTTATGTTTGACAGTTCTTCTTCTAGGATTTCAAGGTTGTTCTGAAGGTCTTCTCTGTTTTCTGCTATCAAAACCATGTCGTCTGCGAATAGAAGCTCTGATAGTTGAGTCTGTTTCATTTGCCAGTATCCTAATATTAGTTTTCTCATTCTTCTCTTGGCTTTCTTTATTGCTGTATCCAGTACCACTGAGAACAGCAGTGGGCTCAACACGCATCCCTGTTTGAGGCCTTGACTTGTAGTAAATTCTTCGGATTCCTCGTTGTTGGTTCTCACCGTATTTGTATTATTATTGTACATATCCTTTATTACATCAATTGTTATCCTGTCAACTCCTCTTTCCTTCAATGTTCTCCATACGTCCTTTCTTTGTATTCTGTCAAACGCCTTTTCCAGATCAATAAAGCATATATGTATTTCTCTATTTTTATTGATTACTTTCTCACTTATTTGTCTTATTGTGAATATGTGGTCTTGCGTGCTTCTGTCCTTCCTGAATCCACATTGTGTATCTTCCATAGTTGGTTCTATTTGGGTTTTTATTCTTGTTTCTATTATTCTTGCGAATACCTTCCCAGGAATACTTGATATAGTAATACCTCGGTAATTATTACAGTTTCTCTTGTCGCCCTTTTTGTGTATTGGTAGTATAATGTCTTTCTTCCAGTCCTGTGGTATTTCTGCTCTTTTTATGATATCATTCATTAGTTCTTTCATGCTGTCCACTCCCTCTATTCCCATGAATTTTATCATTTCCGGGGTGATATCATCCTTGCCTGGTGCTTTGCCTAATTTAACTCTTTCAATTGCCTTTTCTAGTTCCTCTGTTGTTATGGGTTCTACTTTTTGTTCTTCATTAATTTCTTGTATCTCCACTATGTTGTCTACGTCTGTATGAGTTAGCTCTTTGAAATGTTCTCTCCATCTTTCCATTATTTGGTTTTCTTCTGTTATTACCTTTCCATTCTTGTCTTTTATATTCGGCATCATGTGTTCTTTCTTTTGTCTGAGCTGTTTTAATGCGCCATAGAAGAGTTTTTGGTTTTCTCTATAATTATTTGTCATTTTTAGTCCAAACTTTTCCCATGACCTTTCTTTTTCTGCTTTTACAGCTATTTTAACCTCTTTTCTTTTTTCTTTATATGTCTCATAATCTTCAGGGCGCTTTGTACTTAGATATCTCTTCCATTTTTCTTTTTTGTTCTTTACTTTCCTTCGTATTTCGTCCGTCCACCATTCAGTTCTCCTCATGCTATTATTTGCTATTTTTGTCTTCCCGCAAGTTTCCTCAGCAGCTATGATTAAGCTGGTCTTGAGATTTTCCCACTTTTCCTCTATACTAGCAGTTTTTGCCCTACCTTTCAAAATATTGTCTAATTTTTCTTGGAATATCTGCTTATATCTTTCTTCTTTTAATTTGTAGCTTTTTACTTTTTCATTTACTACCTTTCTCCTCTTTTCTTCATTTTCTTTTGCTGTTCTCATTCTCATTATTACTAGATGATGATCACTGCCAATCTCTGAGCCTCTTTTGACTTTCGTGTCTTGTACTCTTTTCCATTTGTTGCTACTTACCAAAAAGTAATCTATGATTGATTTTTCATTTCTACTTTCTTGTACTCTCGTGTATTTGTGTACTTTTTTATGTTTAAATTTTGTATTTGTTATAACAAGTTTATTCTCCATACATATTTCTATTATTCTTTCGCCATTTTTGTTTAGTATTTCTTCTCCTTCTTTTCCCATGCATTCCTCAATTCCATTGTTATTATTTCCGACTCTACCGTTTAGATCTCCCATTACAATTATATTTTCTTCCCCATTGTCAATTTGCATTTGGAGCTCCTCGAAAAATTTATCCTTCTCTTCCTTTTTTGCATCTTCATTTACTCCGTAGGCTGTTATTATTTTCCATATTTCCTCGTCTATCAGTAATAAAAGTCTAAATATTTTAAAAATACTAGCTTTAGGCTTATAAAACACTTCATATTTATAAAAAATACATTGAAAAATGGTTTAATTAATAGTGAATTCTATAATAAAATAAATAAAATAAAAATCTAATAAAAAACATTTTGTTAATTCCGTTGTTGACTGACCCTGTATAATTAAAAATAATTTTAAATTATAGATATCTTTGATATGCATTAGTTTTGTTTTAAAATTTTTTTTATATACTCCATAGTTTAGCTTTAAATGCCTGAGTAAGAAAGCCAGAGGTTTGGCGAACCCTGTAAGTATGTAAGAAGAAGCAGGTCCAAAAAAATATTGTATTATTGATATACACGACTTGTTTACTTTAAAAACTTGTATTATAATGGTGTTATTAAACTTGACTAAAACACACGATTAACTGACCGGTTAAACAACATCTTGCACGATAGCCTTGAAGATTGGATATCTTTTAGTTTGACGCTTTTAAATGTTTACGTATACAAAATATAGACAAAATTACTTAGTTTGTTTACGTTATAAAAACTTACCTTCAGTTTGAATTTATAAAACAAAGAAAATAAAATTAATATATTGATACATTTTATCTTCATATAATGTAAATTTTTAATTATACCATGCAATCCATATGTATGGAATAAATTAATTTTTCGCGTAATTATGTACTATGTAAAAAAACCTGAAACAGGTTGATTTTTATTCTTAAATTAACAATTTACAGTATGAAAATATTATACCCCTCCAGCACCCCTTTGAATTATAAACACCCCTTCGAAAATTTTAAATAACAAAGGGGGTCTTATGGCACTTTGTTAGAAAGGGATTTTAGTTATCTGTTCTTCAATATAAAGTATTTTAAGTTTTGTACAATCCTAACTGAGAAAATTGATTTTTAAGATGTAAAATTTTGATAATGTCTCTATCACAAAAGTTTAGGTTTAATGAAGATAATAATATTACATAATATTTAGAATGTATTTTTCAATGTACTTTACAATTAAATTAAATGTTCAAAATGACCACCATTCACTTATTGACAATAACCGAGGCGATTTTGGAATTCTCCTACAACATTGTGTACGACCTTAGGGGTTATTTTGTTAATTTCTTCTGTTATCCTAACTTTTAAATCAGCAATACTGTTTGGTATTAAAATATACTTTAGATTTTAAATAACCCCATAAGAAGTAATCGAGATGAGTCAAATCGGGGGATCTAGCCGGGCAATCCGATTGTTCCACGTCTTCCAATCCACCTATTGGGAAAAATCTCGTCTAAATTAATGGAAAACATCATCACTTGCGATGAAACCTGAATATTCAAATACGATGTTGAAACTAAGCGACAATCCATGCACTTAAAAATTCCGGCATGGCCAAGAATGAAAAAAGCAAGGATGTCGAAATCAAAATTTGAAACCATGCTAATCGTTTTTTTCGACATTAACGGCATCGTGATGACTAAATGGGTTCCAGAGGGTTAAACTGTAAACCAAACTTACTATTTGAAAGTTTTGGCAACGCTGCGAGAGCGAGTTCGTAAGAAACGGCCGGAGTTGTGGGAAAACAAGCCGTGGATGTTGCACCAGGACAACGCACTTGCCCATAACGCGCTGTCTGTGAAGCGTTATTTAGCTGCTAGAGGCATTCCAGTGCTCGAACACCCACCGTACTCGCCTGATTTAGCACCCTGTGACTTTCTCCTGTTTCCGAAGATCAAGTCTGCCTTGAACAGGAAAGGAATTCGGTTAGAGTCGATGAAAGAGGTAAAGCGAAAAACGGCGGAACTCCTAAAAGCTCTAACAAAAGAAGACTTCCAGCATTGCTTTGATCAATGAAAAAAACGAATAGAACGGTATGTGGTGAGGGAAGGGGAATATATTGAAGGAGAGTATTCGATTGTGAAATAATTTTTAAAATAAAACTCTTTTTCCTAAGCAGTCTCCTTATTTAATAGCCAGACCTCGTAACCTTAAAGCTTTTCCTATGCTCAAACAATAGCTAAAGCTTTTCTTTCTTAAGTGGAGTAGTTGTGTTCGACAGTGGTCAAAAGACTACTAGAGGATTCTAAATGATGCTCGTCATTGATATCTCCTTGAAACAATACTACTTCCAACTCGTTACCACTCGCGTCATTACGAATAATATACGGCAGATTTTTATCTGCTTGCTGTAAAATTGGAGGGGTAGTCAGTAATTCCTTAAATATTTCTAAGGAGTTTTGTCAAAGAAGTTCTGTTCCACTTCCGTCAATTTACATGGCTTACTTATATTGGTTAAATTACTTAAGGGTCTTAGTAAATCCGCAAAATTATTTATAAATCGGTGGAACCAACTAGCAGTCTGAACTAGGGATTCCTCTTCATTAAGGTTTCTCAGAGGTAACCGTTTCGATTTAGCAGCAGTTTTGTCCGGATTGGCGGAAAGTTATCAAATGTCATAAGTACTTTAGTTTCTCGTCAGCAAACAGATGGGTTGAATTTTTCGATGCAAAATTTAATGGCCATCATATCGAAGAAGCAGATAACACCCTAACAAATCGAAATGATTGGAATCTTTTCAACCCAAACCAAAGACCACCTACCATCGAAAACGTGGCCCAAGCCATTAAAAAGCTTAAAAATAATAAATCACCAGGAATTGATCAAATTTGCAGTGAGCTCGACAAGAATGGTGGCGATGCTCTACAGACACTGCATAAGCTTTTACTTCTTGTTTGGCATAATAAGACCATGCCTTGTGAATGGTCTCAAGGCGTGATATGCCCGTTACATAAAAAAGGTGACCAGCTCCAGTGTGACAACTATAGAGGTATAACCCTGTTCACAACTGCTTACAAAATACTAGCAAATATTCTCTACGAAAGGCTGCAAGTTTACACAGTGGGCATAGTTGGTAAATATCAAGCTGGATTCACTCCAGAAAAATCAACAATTGACCAGATTCATTCAATAAGACAGATTCTCGAGAAAACATTAGAATTCAATATTGAAACCCATCACCTATTCGTCGACTTTAAGGCCGCATACGACAGTGTCACGAGAACAGTGCTATACCAATCAATGCATGAGTTTGGTATACCAAAGAAACTTATCCGACTAACGAGAATGACAATGTCTAACTTAGAAGCCATTGTTAGAATACATGGAGAGAATTCTAGATCCTTTGAGATAAAGGATGGACTCAGACAAGGGGATGCTCTGGCTTGCCTCCTATTTAATATTGCCTTAGAAAAGGCAGTCCGAGATACACGAATTAGGGATGGCGGTACTATTTACAATAGATCGATATAAGTCTTAGCATATGCTGATGACATTGACCTGTTGAGCAATATCTCCTAGAATTTGAAATAGCGGCGAAACAAGTCGGTCTAGTCATCAACGAAGACAAAACCAAGTACATGTTGGTCACAAAGGATCCGATAGCAAATGAGGAACGAGAAACAGTGTTTGGAATTCATACCTTTGTACGTGTTGACAACTTTACATACCTTGGGTCGCTATTGACTGCTACAAATAAAACAAGCGAAGAAATCAAAAGACGATTAAATCTTACAAATAGGGCATACTATGGACTCCAAAAGCATTTCCACTCAAGAAACATTCAAAGAAGAACTAAAATTATTATATACAAAACATTGCTGAGGCCGGTCCTCACATATGTAGCAGAAACATGGACTCTAACGCAGAAAGATAAAAGACTTTTGGGAATATTTGAGCGTAAAATACTCCGCAAAATATTTTGAGCTATAAACGACCAAGGGCAGTGGCGCAGAAGATATAATTTTGAATTGTATCAGCTCTTTGATGAGCCAGATGTCATAACGTTCATTAAAACACAGCGACTTAGATGGGCTGGACATATAATACGAATGCCAGAAAATACGATTGCTAAAAAGCTAACCACAGGAACACCTGTAGGAAGAAGAAGCAAAGGCCGACTGCGAATTAGGTGATTAGATGGAGTTGAAACCGACTTACGGATATTAAAAATCAGAAGATGGCAACATATTGCCAGAAACCGAACAGAATGGCGACGAATCTTAGAGCAGGCCAAGATCCACAGAGGATTGTCGAGCCAAAGATGATGATGATGAGCAAACACGCACTTTTTTGATTCGCCTGGAGATTAAACTGATCTGGTCTATCAAATAATAGTTTAACATAATTTAAATGTTTATCTCAAGAGCTGGACAGTACGATAAGATCGTCTACATAACTCATTGGGACATTGGGACGTCACTGAGACTCCTTTGGTCCTTGGGACTAAAAAGCATCCGTAAGTATCAGTACGTTGCGATCGTAAGTGTATAGCAGATATATAAAATGTCTTCTTAGCGGCGTATAAATCGTACATATGTGACAACTATCTTAGTCCATATGTCTCGTACCGCCATCTTTTTTTTTCTCCTAAAAATAATTAGAGCTTAAATTTTCTTAAATCTAAATATCCTCGTTAATTTACTATGTTTCTATTTAAATTTTTTACTAATTCAATCAAATTAATTTTTACTCCTCGTGTAGCTCTTTTACAAACACCGCGTATACTTTTTGTCATTCTAGCGATTGATAAAACTGATGACACTTGCCTTCTTGTCAACGAGGCTTTCCTCGCTTAACGTTAAAGGAAAGACGCCCAATATCGCGTACGTTTTTAAAAACTTTCTCAAAACTTTGGTTATAAAGTTTAAAAGTTTGGTATAAAAGTCGTTTCATTAAGATAACCATTCTTTATTATTTGTTTTATTAGGTACTTCAAAAAGAACATTAGGTGAAGATAATACAGTTTTCTCTTATTTACGAAATTTAAAAAAACATGCAAAAATTGTAAATTTAAAAAAGGTTGTCTCATATTGAATAATATGAGCTGTTACAAATTTATTTGGGAGTCAATCTGCACAATCATTACATATGTAATGCTATAGGTAAGACATAGCAGCAAGAGAGACAGAATTAATAACAACTTACTCACAATTAATAAACAACATTTGACCTGTAATAGAAGTATAGTAAATAAAGGATTGAATCAATATTTTGATGAAAATGTATATTTTTATTTTCATATATGTATGAAAGGAGTTCATCAGTGCAGTAAAATTCATTGTTTATTTTGTTATTAATATAAAAATACAATACACTGCAACATAATTCAATATAATAATACAATACAAATTAAAATGCAATATTCATAAGTATTTAAAAATGACAATAATATACATAAAAAATTTACTACAATACATTGCAACATAATTCAATATAATAATACTACTACTACTACTAAGGATTTCCACAGTTTTCACTGTCTTCCTTCACTCAACCGTTTTCTCCAATTTTCCCTGTCATTCCAGTCTCCATCTCGCAGGGTTCTTTTCTCCATAGCCTCGTCGATTTCATCTCTGAATGACCTTCGGGGTCTTCCTCTCTTTCTTCTTCCAATCGGGCTCCATTCTGTGATTTTGTTTATCCAGCGTCCTCTGTCCGCTCTTCTGACGTGGCCGTACCAGGATAGTCTCTTCTCCTCTATATAGTCGATTATGTCTGATTGCACTCCCATTCTCCGCTTAATCTCTGCGTTTTCAATTCTGTCTCTTTTTGTAAGTCTACAGCTTCTCCTCAGGAACTCCATTTCTACTGCTCTTATTCTACCTCTATTTCTCTTGTTTATTGTCCAGTTTTCGGACCCATATGTCAGGATACTTCTTGTCAGGGTGTTATATATTCTCTTTTTTGTCTTTATCGTAATGTTCTTATCCCACAACACTGAGTTTACTTGTCTTATACAGTTTCTTGTTTGTCTCAGTCTGTATATAATAATACAATACAAATTAAAATGCAATATTCATAAGTATTTAAAAATGACAATAATATCCATACTATAATAACTTTTCTACTTACACATATTATGTGTAATTTATCATGTAATAATATAAAAGTCCTCCCCGACTGGGAATCGAACCCTGGTCTCCCGCGTGACAGGCGGAGATACTGACTACTATGCTACCGAGGATATGACACAAACTTATTTCAAAATTGACAGTTCGGGGTCATACAGTGATTTATTGAGATTATTATTTTGAAATACAAAAGACTAATATAATTCTGAACATTTAATAAATAATACAAAACATATCACATAGATAATAATATTAGTAAATATTTTATTATATTATAATATTATATGTATATATATTATATACAATATATATATATAATATTAAATATATATACAAAAGAAACATTTTTATATTCGAGAGAGGAAGAGAGAGAAAATATATCTTCTGTCTCTCTCTTACTCATTATCTTACATATGTAATGATTTCACAGATTCACTCCCATACAAATTTCCAACGTGGAGCGCGCGTATAGAAGTATAACTTCAAAAAGTAATGCATTTAACTAAAAATATGTTTATTGTTGTTTAAACATTAAGCATCAGAATGGTTAGGTGTTATGTGTTTGAACGCTTTTAAAATGTGGGTCCCAAGATACGTTCTCAGAGTATACTGGACGAATAGAGTCACAAAGCAGGCAGTACTGGAAAGACCTAAAGTTTCTACCAAATTCTGAATAGTAAAATACATTAAAACCTGCTAACTTATTTAAATACAGTTCACAAATAAAACTATGTTTATGTATCAATGCACACTCTTAGTGACACCACGCTGATATGTTAAGCAATAAATTCAATTGAAACAAGTAACATCCCCAGAAGATAAGTTGCAACAGTAGAAACATTTAACACCCTCATCATGTATATCCATATTCCTGTCGGTGATCATTAGTTCAATCGCTAATTATATTATTTTGTCAGTCTATTTATCTTTCTTAGTCTTTTAAAATTAAATCTCTTTTATTTATTTTGTTGTTAAAATTTGTTTGTGCTGCGCTACACTATATCAAATTGGCAGATAACTTGGTTTTGCCGATAATATTTTTTACAGTTTTATTGGGATATTTTTAGTATAATAAAAAATTAGTAATTTTGAAGTAAAGTGTCCCCGTTTGTACTGATAATTTGTTTATTGTATAAAAATTTGGTACAAGAAGTTCAAAATAAAACAAATTTACAGATTCTAAAAATAAAAACAAAAGATTCTAAAAGACAAATAGGAAAAAAAATAAAATAGGACTTACTCACAATCAATTAAATTTTACCACCAAAACGACCGGTTTCGTTTACTACACTTTGCTAAGCATCTTCAGGTCTAACGGTATCAGGTAAATTAAATGTTGAAATTAGAAAGCCCATATAAGGGTGCTGTTTTATAAAGATAACAATTACAGTAATTATGCCAATATTACATGTCTGTGATTATTAATATGAATAAAATAAAACATTTGAATATCGCTAATATTTAAATTATTTGGTTCTTGTTCTTCTTAGTGTATGTTTGCCATACGGTTGAAGCAATAAAATCATAGTCATTAAAAATGGTATCATTGAATAAAAATACCCCAGTAGTTTTAAAAGCTGATACCACATTTTTGGGACAGAAAGCAAGTGGATAAGCGTCGCTCAAAATCTCTGCTATGTCGTAAATTGTTATTCTCTTTCCAGGCTTTTTCAATAACCAATTTTGACAACCATGTGAGTAATATTTCTTTAGAGGACCAAATACAGCTTTATCTACTGGCTGAAGACGATGACTATTATGTAGCGGCAAAGTCAATAGGATTATATTATTTTATTATTTTCATGGTTGTCCATAATTAGTAAAATGGGAGATTCCCTTGTAGGATTAGTATGTTTGACAAAATGTATCATCCACTGTTCAAATAATTCTGCCGTCATCCATCCAGATGGTGCAGCACACCCCTGGGAGGCTGGAGGTGCGTTTCTAACCTTATAATCTTTAAAAAAAAATTCTTAGGCACCCTAAAAACGGCGGAATCGAATTACCTATAGCATTTATTGCATTGCACATGGTTACCAAAGTGTTTCTTTCAGTTGAAACTATATAGCCTACTTGTTTCTGTCCCTTTTTGGCTATTACTTTTCCTGTAACTTGCACATCTGTTAGTGCTGTTGCGTCAACATTGTATACCTAACTAGGTGTTGATGCATATTTTTCATAAATCTTCTTAAGATTACTAAAAAAATTGCAATGACTGGTCGATTAAACCCCAGTGTCCTACCTTGTGAAGTTGCTTCTGC
Organism: Diabrotica undecimpunctata; assembly: GCF_040954645.1. Taxonomy (NCBI): domain Eukaryota; kingdom Metazoa; phylum Arthropoda; class Insecta; order Coleoptera; family Chrysomelidae; genus Diabrotica; species Diabrotica undecimpunctata. The sequence continues at coordinate 149,711,387 of NC_092809.1, forward strand.
TGATAGTAATGATAATTCTGAATTTCGTTTCATAAAACTTGTAAACCAAAACTTGCCTGCCATCTTGTTTTTTTTTCCCATGAAGTTGATAATATTTTCCTATTAGCAATTGCCAATTCGATATGCCAATTCCGAAAGGTGCCAGATAAGCTAGTTATCTGGCACCTTTCGGATTGAGACCATGATGAAGCTTGGTCATCGTCTGTAAATAATTACTCAGTTCTTTTTCCTCGGTTGAAGAAACATTTTGATTGATACCATAATTTGGTATCAATCTTGGAGCTCCCTCAAGAACATATGAAGTTCAATCTTTATTACTTTTATTTTCGTTGTACTTTTTAAAATATTTCCTAAACGCAGTGCGTGGAATGTCGTATTTTAAAGCAGCAGCCTTTTGTGATAATCCACATTCCCAAACATCATAAATCGCTTTTCTCATATTTTCTTCTCTAGTTTTTCCAATACCGTGATTTTTTTGGTATTTTCCGTGGCATATTACTATCTGAAACAAAATAATTTTTGTTAGAATATGATATTTTTTGCAGAAAGAACAGTGACAACTGTTTTTTACAAACGTATGTAAGAACAGTGGCCACCACTTTTTTTTGTCAAAAGCAGTGGCCACTGTTTCTTCATAAGTGTGTGACCACTGTACCAAAAGCTCATTGCTTAGAAGGCATAACCTAAAATCTACTACTTTGAAGATAGATCATAATTTGCATCACCTGCAAGTTTTAAATACTATATTGTATACCACAAAACATACAGAACATTTAATATGTATATTATTATTGGTTGAAAAGAGGTTTAAACTTACCTGCTACTTCTGCACAACACACCTCTCAACAGCTTCGTATACAAAATGGTTCTGGAAACCATAGTGCAGGGGTCAAGCGTATTAAGCGACTGCTGTGACTAAAATTATTAGCGTTTGTACTAGATGGCGCGTTTGTATCTATCAAACAACAACAAAATATTTAAAAGTGGCCACTGTACCTGACTGGCCACTGTTCCAGCCTCTCCCTTACCATTGCCCAGTAAGTATTAGTTGATTGTTAAAACGCATGGCAGCTATATATACCACCCTTTCCAGCCCTTCTGACAAAGAAAATTTTTGTCTTGGCAATGATGCATAATGAATTACTTTTACTATTCAAAACTATATTTTTACAAAAAAAGTAGGTCTATCGGTTAAAGGGTTAAATCGTAATAAAATAAGTTGGTGTTAAAAATAAAGTATAATTTAAAAACCGTTTAAGATATAGTAAGTAATTAGTTTTTAATATTATCGTGTATCCATTGGAGATAATGCTGTACTTTGGTATATACTGTAGGAACAGTATCTCCACACGTTCTTGGTCCAAAAGATCTTATTCCTTCCAAAACGTAGGTATTTCTGGATGTTAGTCTAGCTAGCGAACTTCCACTTACGCCTGCAAAAGAAAAAATAAAAAAAAAGGTTACTATAAATAAATCTGTTCGTGCTTTAATTTTTAAAAATTTTGTTTAAAGTAGGGATCAGTACGTTTTCTTAAAGTGAAATCTTTTAAAAGTATCACATCAATTTTTAAATATAAGAATTTCAGTATGTAATGTAAAATGAAAACAAATTAAATGGAAAAAAAAAGACGAATTGAAAATAGGACCCTATAAAATTACAGAAAAACATTCAAATTCAATTTACAGAATAAACGTGAACCGAAGAAAATCATTGTCCAATCTATTCTATCCAACACCAAGTCGCAGGAGGACATGCAGTCAAATTAAAATGGACCTTCGCAGGACACAATGCCCGACTGAAGGATAAAAGATGGAACCACGAAGTACAACAATGGATACCATAGTTAGGAAAGAGAAGCAGAGGAAGAGGAAGACCACAAATGAGATGAGCTGATGACATTAAGAAGATCGGAGGACACAACTGTAACTAGGTGGCACAAAATGGATAACACTGGATTAATTTGGGGGAGGCCTATGTCCAAAATTGCATTACTTAAGGCTGAAGAGAGGAAAGGGGATGGAATAAAATTAAAATTTCATCATTCAAATTTTGCCGTGTTCTACCGCGCACATTACCTGGAACATTAGCGACAGACACTTATGTCATCTTTATATTTAACAACCTGTAAGATTATATTTGTGGTTAAGATTGTTTAACATTGTAATATAGTGACATAAAATGTCGTTTCTTTAATTTCAGAAACAAAGTTGTGTCACTAATCATCATTCGCTGTCCCGGTTGACCATTGACGTAACTGCAAATTTATCAAAAATGAGTTTATGTCGTCATTGAGTCCAAACTTGGTTACCCCATTCGTCAGATCACTGTCAGACGTGTTGTTCAGCTTTTAGCCACTAGAGAGCAGATGCGTCATATTTGAAAAATCAGCCAATCTCGGAGAAACAATGACAGAATGTATAGTTGTGCTTCGATAGGTCGAGTGTGTGCTTGTACCTACGGTGCTACATTGACGCAATTGTGTTTTATATTATTGTTGCTCTAAGGTATTTTCACAAATACACGGAAACATTAACATAACTGTATTCTGTGTCATTTTTTATCTAGATTTCTTCCTATTGCGAGGCAATAGGAAGAAATTCGAACATTGACATAAGTGCATTTTATGTAAATAAAATACACACCAAGACCTAAATACTTGGTAATGCTCTCAAGTTAAGAAGGGAAAAACGACAAAGGAATGTGGATAATTGGTTGAAAGAAAAGAGGAATAGACTAAAGAATTCTGAGAGACTAAAGAATTCTAAAACGCTGAGAGAGAAACAGTTTAAAGAGTATTGGGCATTAGGGTCCGTGCAAAGACGGCGAGATATTTTTGCTTCTTATATCCAGCCACTTAAGTTAAGCTACCGACGTATTTCTACATCAAAAACCACCCCCAGAAATACAAATTGTGCGTTTTTCATTACAGGCAAAGGAAAACAAGAACGGTTATGTAAAACGTTTCTCATTAATACTTTTGAAATAACTGAAAGAGCTATTCGCTTTATAATTAAAGCAGTTTCAAGTGAAAAAAATATCATTATACCAGAAGATAAACGTGGAAAGCACGAGAGTCACAAGAAAATAAGTGACAAAATTTTGGATTCTGTGCGTAGCCATATAAACTCAATTCCACGAATTGAAATTCACTATCTTCGAAGTGATTCTTCGAGGCAATACATAGACGGTGGTTTAATTATTACGAAACTTCACAGGATCTATATAAAGGAACGAAAAGAAGCAAAAGAAGAAGAGTCAGCAACCTACGATTGTTATTCTCGTATTTTCAACAGCGAATTTAATATAGGGTTTTTTTATCCCGAAGAAAGATCTTTGTGACCAATGCGAATCTTTTAAAATTGCCAGAACAGAAGAAAAAGAAAATATGCAAATAACCATTGAAAGTCACTTAGAGGAAAAGGATCTAAGTCGCAAAGAAAAACTAACGATAAACAGAAAAGAAAAAATTCTAATAACAATATACATCTTGCTACTTATGATTTACAATTAATGTTAACTGTACCAATAGGACAAACTTCTGCATTTTTTAACAAATCTCGCTTAAACTGTTATAACTTAACAGTAGTAGAAGTAAAGGCGAAAAAAGAAGGTCTCCGAAACAGATAGCACTTGTGAATTCGATAAAGCTAGCTGTTACTTTTGGAATGAAGTGGTGGGGAATAGAGGGGCAATAAAAATCGGATCTTGCGTTTGTTACTATATAAAAGAATTTTCAATAACCAGCCCAGGAGTTGATGTGATTTTTTATTCCGATAACTGTGGAGGCTAACAAAAAAATAAATGTCTAATAACCATGTACCTGTTTGCTGTCAATACTTTGGACATCAATTCTATTACTCACAAGTACCTTGTTTGCGGTCACACCCAAAATGAAGGTGATTCAGTCCACAGAATAATAGAAAAAGCAGGGAAGAGGGTGAGCAAATCAGGGCCCATATACATTCCCGAGCAACATGTTGAATTAATTAAGAATGCTTAAAAAACAGGAGCCTCTTTAACCGTTAAAGAAATGGATTTCAGTGAGTTTTACAATGTAAAAGCACTGTACAATGAAATGGGACTAGATTTCACCAAAGACAAGAAAGGCCGTGACTTCAAAATAACTAAAGTGATGTTACTTCAAATCTTAAAAGGGAAAGATTACTTTCTGTATAAAAAAAGTTATAAACAATCAACGTGGACGAAAGTTGATGTTTGCCAAAAAAGAAGGGGTCGGAGTTCGTCGGAATTGTTTTTACATAAATGCCAGCTGCGTAGGGCTTACTCTTCAAAAATTTCTTTATTCTTCGTTCACAAATTGTTGAGAGCACGAAATATGCCTCAAACTCATAAAACAGTCGTAAATCATAGGCGTTCCTAAGGTGTTTATTCATTAAATAATAATATAATGTTTTAATACTGTTATATATAATATTGATAATATTTTAATACTAATATATTTAGCAAAAAAACAATTAAAACTTTCACGACTAATGTTGGTAATTATATTATATTAATAAAAATAAGAATTTAACCATTAACAATTTTGTAAATAAGAATACCTTATCTCTTTGGATATTTCAATACTAATCTTCGCGTTTAATCACTTTACTAGAAAACCTGGAATTCATATCCGAAGGTACTATTCGTTCCAAGATAATAAAGATGGAATTCCCCAGATTTTTAATAATATAATTATATTCGAAACTTAACTTGAAAGGGTGAAGTTATTACGAACGAAAACAATTTTTTTGTTTAGTACGTTTTTGATCGCATGTAATTTACGGCTCGTCGGTGTTTCCGCGTCTACGGCAGTAATTAGCGTCTCGAATATTTCTTTTGCGAATTATATGCAGTGCGTGAGTGATTTTTTATTCCATATACCTACGAACATATACGTACCTTTCGCTTGTGCTCGTTTTGTTAGATTGTTTGTGATGGCTTCATCATCAAGTTTTACACCGGTACTGTTGCGTACAGTCAGTAAGTCTGTCTATTCACCAAGAGAGAAGACTATTGTCCTGAATGTTCACGATGCTCTGGTTTCTCAGAATACAACAAACACTGTTCGCAACATAGTCGAAAGTTGTGCAAACATGACTGGCGTAGGAGAGTCAACTTTATATAGGTTCCTATCAGAAAGAAAAAAACACGGTATAGCTAACCCAAACACAAACGAACACTTAAAGAGGAGGAAAAAGCCTATTGAAATTGATGAATTTGCCAAAAATGGTATTCGAAGGAAAATTCATGGATTTTTTTTCAAAAAAGAAATACCAAACCTAAACAAAATTTTACAAGAAGTTAGAGACGACCCGGATTTGCCTCATATCGGACGAACTAAATTGTGGCAAGTTTTAAAAGAAATCAATTTCCGGTGGAAGAAATCAGACCGAAAATCACTTTTGATTGACCGGGAGGAGAAGATGATGTTGGAGAAGAAATTATCTAAGATTCATACGAAAATTCCGGGCTGAAGAAAGGCCCATCTTCTACCAGGATGAAACGTGGGTAAACTCAGGTCATACTCTAAAAAAAATTTGGTCAGATAAAAATATATTAAGCTCCAGGCAAGCCTTTATGGAAGGTTGGTCTACTGGTATCTCCCCACCTTCTGGTAAAGGCAGTAGATTAATAATTTCTCACATTGGCAGTGAAAAAGGATTTGTTAAGCATGGTTTGTTGGAATTTCATTCCAAAAGCACAAAAGACTATCACGAGGAGATGACAGCTGATGTCTTCGAAGAGTATTTTGAGCAAATGATTGAACACATACCACCAAATTCAATTATAGTATTAGATAATGCACCTTATCATTCACGACTAGTAGAAAGACTTCTAACGAATGCGTGGAAGAAACAGGATATTCTTGACTGGCTGCGGAATAAGTATCTGCCTTACGAAGATGGAATGGTAAAAGCAGAACTTTTAAAAATTGCCCGGCAACACAAATTTAAGTTCAAGAAATACGTAGTTGACAAAATAGCGGAAAGGCGAAACATCACAGTCTTTAGACTTCCACCCTACCACTGCGAAATAAATCCAATGGAACTCATTAGGGCACAAATGAAAAGTTATGTGGCTAGAAAAAATAAGTCATATAAAATACAAGCTGTACGTGAATTGTTATACGAGTCTTTATAACATATTACAAAACAAAACTGGAAAGATGCAGTAAGACATGTAATAGAAGAAGAACAAAAAATGTGGGATTTTGATAACATAATTGATGCGACCGTAGAGATTATTAACCTAATTATTAACCCTCAAGACGACTCGGATTCCGAAGTTGATCCTATTTATTTTGAATTTGAATAGTTTTCTAATCGTAATTATATAAGGTAAGTAATAGTAGTTGTAATCGTAAGGTATTAAAGGGGAAAGGAGCAAAATGTCGCCTGTCAAAATGTTCAATGTGTTTTAAATGTATCCATTTTTTTTTCAAATCCTGAGAAAACTAAAAAGCATTTTTGAAAAATTTAAAGGCAGAATGAAATATTTTTTAGAATAAATAAAAAGTTTCTTTTGCATGCAATATTTTCAATTAAAAATTATACTATATTTTCTCTTTTATTTTCACCCCTGTTACATAACATATTAAAATAATCATTGTAGAAGTTTTCAGGGACTTTCTGTCCTAAGTAATAATGTAATCTTTCATTCTGCGTTTAAATTTTTCAAAAATATTTATTAGTTTTCTCCGGATTCGAAAATAATGGATACATTTAAAACACATTGGAAATTTTGCCTGGCGACATTTGGCGCCTTTTTCCTTAATTAAATAAATGTATCTTTTACAAATGGCAAGAAACTTATTATTTTTAAATAAAATAAATAAGTTTTATTAAAAAATACAATTTACATAAGTACAATTTAAAAAATATATTTATTTAGTTCAAATAAATGTTTCAATCATATACTCTACGACACTGGTCGTTCATCTCTAACCATTCAAGATACCCCCGTAATAGGATTATAAGGTATTGTATTCCTTCAGATATAAGGTGGGTTAGTCGAAAACGTCTTAAACCGTCAGTTTTAGGTTGGTTTTTACTATTATATCGTATTACCTATCCTCTCTGTATTTCAGTTTTCTAATTAGGGTTAAACTTGTAGTGAGCTATCAACAAATTGTGAACCGACTTTAGGTGATAACAAACTAAAAGATTTTGAAACAGTTACTTTCAAAACATATAATTCCTGGATTTTGTAAAGCCTTTTACGATTAAATTTTTCGTTGATACTTTTTTTGCAATTTCAATTTTATTTTTAAGTTCCTTTTTATTAAAATTGTTTGCTTTTACCACAATTTTCGATTTGTTTAATAAACTTTTTCAATGACGTTTTGTGCCTATTTCGATTCCGCCTTTCAAAACTAGCTAGGTAACCAAAAGTTTTACAAAATGAGTATGTCTGTGGAAATTTTATCTTTAAAACTAAATTCTAAATTTTTCTTTCTAAAATTAAATTCTTAATTTTTGATCCTTAAATTTGATCTCCAATTGCAATTACGTCATTGTTGCCTCAGTTATTTTGTGAAAACAATAACGCAATTGCAATTGAGGATCAACTTTAGGGATGAAAAATTAAGAATTCATTTCGAATGTGTAGTAGAGTTACAGTATATCATGGTGGCTTCTTCCTTAAGTGCCGTCTCCCGATTGGAGGTTGGATATCATCATCACTATCTTTACTCTATCTACTGCTGCTCTGAAGAGTTCTGTAGAACTGCATTTAAACCAATCCCTTAAATTCTTCAACCATGACACTCTCCTTCTACCTATGCTCCTTTCTCTTCTTATCTTTTCCTGTATTATCAGCTTTAGCAGTTCATATCGCGGTCCCCTCATTACGTGTCCCAGATATTGTAACTTTCTTATTTTTATTGTGTTGGTTATTTCGCGTTCTTATTATTTCACATCACATTCGCACATCACGGTGGCTAAGCAACCGCAATACTGCAATAACTGCAATACTAATCCAGTAACTTCATTATGCTTCATTGCATAAGGTAGTAAGTAAAATAATTTTATATTTTTGGCTCTCCTGAAAAGTTACAATTCTGTAGTTGCGTCATTGTTCCACCGGGACAGCAATTACTACTAATAATCATCATCGTATGTGCATTGGTACGACACACGGAAACCAGCCTATTGTTCGACAGTCTGCTATTACTTTTTAATATAAATTTAATTTAAGATTTAATATATTGCAAATCAAAGTTTTTAACATATTCATTATGTGGCTAGACGAATGGTGTAATCTAGAATCACAGATGATTTTGTGGTACAACCCAAATCGTTTTGATTAAATAACGAAGAAATATAAAAGTTTTATATACTTTTTCTGAAAAAATTTTAATTTTTCGTGATACACGTATAATTATTTGGTCCTGCTTCAAATTCTTTCTTGATCGCTAAATATAACCCTTATATTTTATTAAATTTTTTTGTTTTGTATATAGATCTATAATAAAAACCAAAAAATAATTGCAATACTTACCAGTACAAATTTTTTTCTCGTATCCCCCTGCGCATACATTTTTTTCAGTTACTGTTATATTATAATTTTCTACTTTGTAATATTCCTGGCATAGTTTAGTGTCAACTATTGTAAGTTTCGCACCCAGTTTAATTGGACTCTTTTTTAACCATCCAACTTCAGTTACTTTATCACCAACTTCAGCTTCTTCATGTTGTTGGGGTAAACAGATCGGGAAAATGTTATCTGTAAATTAAATCGTAATGGATTATTGAAAATTGGTATACAGTAGCTTAAATTTTATTGATATGTAGTGCGAGTTAGGGTACACCTATGTAGTGCCTATACTCGTTCAGTTATGGTCCGACCACCGACAATGAGTTCCGATGAATGTCACCAAAGTGACCAATCACGACACAGATTGTTACTTTGGCCGACCAATCACAGAGCCCGTTATTAACTGCTTTGTCATTGGCCTCCCGGTGGAAGATTGCTGCGAATTCTCAAATACGAAGTGTATAAAAGAGCAGTACATCTTCCGATCGGGATCCAGTCGTCATACTATTAGCCCTGCTAGACCTTGTTGGCCAGGTGTTGCTAGCACGCTACGTTGAGTTTTATTACTTATCCAATAACCCAATATCGTCGAAGACATCGAATAAAAGAAGACTTCATCCATTTTATAAGATAAACCTTCGAATCACGAGAACCGGCGTGTCGACTATGAATGCTCCCTGTCAGTAGGACACGGATTTTTGAAATAGAAAAGACATTGGTCTTAGAACTGACTGGTCGAACTGACCAAAGCGTTCTTTGGAACCCGTCACACTAAAGAGCGAATAAAAGCCCCGACGGGGACTTTTAATTGCTCTTCCGATCAGGGTCGAGCTGCTATAACGCTTCGTCACCAGAAACCTTATGCAAATAGTAAATAACTATCAAAATATAGTTTACGGAAGGTAGTGTACACAAAGCGACGGGCAGTAGGAACAGTCGACACTGCTGGCATTCTTGTGCCTCTCTCGAGGAGAGGGAACGCGGCTACACGAGGTGAGAAGGCTGGCATCTCTGTGGAACTTGAGGCGTATACCACAAAACAGAATACTACCTCACATATTAAGTCATTGTAACAAAAGAGTATTCTGATTGCCAGTGTTCCCTCACCTACCACAGAGGCCCGGCGAAACTTTTCATACGTAGAAGGCGAAATCCCGTTTTAACTCTACGAACACGATAATGGAATCGAACAATTTAAGATCATCCTCAAGAGCGGCGGTCGTAGAGCGTTCAGAAACCTTAGAGAACCTGGTGGACGCAACGACCGTACGACATGAATGTCGCCAAAGTGACCAATCATGACATAGATTGTCACTTTGGCTGGCCAATAACAAAGCTCGTTATTAACTGCTTTGTCATTGACCTTCCGGCGGAAGATTGCTGCGAATTCTCAAACACTAAAAAGAGCAGCACATCTTCCGATCGGGATCTAATCGTCATATACTACTAGCCCCGCTAGATCTTGTTGGCCTGGTGTCGTTACCATACTACTTTGAGTTTTATTATTAATCCAGGAACCTAATATCGTCGAAGATGTCAAATAACAGAAGACTATCCACTTTGAAGAAAAATAAGTGAAGCACAAGAACCGGCGTGTTGACTCCGAATGCTCCCTGCCAGTAAGAACACGGTCTTTGAAATAGAAAAGACAGTGATTTTAGAACTATTTCAAATCGTGTCGAACTGATCAAAGCATTATGTGGGACCTGTGACGCTAAAGAGCGAATAAAAGCCCCAAGGGGGCTTGTAATTGCTTTTCCGATTTGCTGCGATAACGTTTCGTCGCCGGAAACCTTATAAAAATAGTAACTATCGAAAATACTGTTTACGAAAGGTAGTGACACGAAGCAAAGGGCAGTAGAAAAAGTCGACACTGTCGGCATTCTTGTGCCTCTGTCGAGGAGAGGGAACGCGGCTACACAACGAGATGAGAAGGCCGGCATCTCTGTGGAATTCGAGACATACACCGTTCTCAGAATACTAACACATACATTTAAAGTCATTGTAAAAAAAGCTCGAAAGGTATTCTGATTGCCGGTGTTGTCCCGTCGACCACAGAGGCCCGCAAAAACTTCTCATACGTAGAAGCCGGAATCCCGTTGAAACTCCACGAACACGAGAATGAAATCAAAGAATTTAAGATCCTCCTCAAGAGCGGCGGTCGTAGAGCGTCAAGAAACCCCAGAGAACCTGAAGATTTAATGTGTTGGCTCTTAACTAACTTAACAAAACATAAACAAAAAACACACAAACTCTGCAGTTAATAATGTTTATATTCAAAGATACGAAGATTTAGATATTTAAAACGGACACCTGGCTTAATTTAGAGATGTTTCTCAAATGAAGACAAACAAAGCACTTCAGTGTCTGTTTGTACAAAGTAACCAAGTCTTTTCAGCGTCAATAGTACAATCTTACAACTTACCGTTAAAAGTTATATCCTTATCTAGTCGAATTAATGCAATATCATCGTGAGGTACACCTCGAACTATACCGAAGTCCTTATGTATTGTAACTCCATCAATGCCAACGTTTAGTTCAGTTTTTGTACAAGATTTTTCATCCGGACAATTTGAAAGACCTAGTGTTACTTTAGCTCTGAAACAAAAATACACAAAAGGTTACCAAGTAACGTACATTTGTTATTAATTAGTTGAGTTTTTTATTAAAGAAGTGTAGGCTTTCGTGGCAGGTACAATGTTTTTGGGTTTTATAGACAGTGATAAGTAATTATTTTTATTTGGTGTTTCGTTTGTTGGCAGACATTATTATTATCATTGTACAACAGAAACTTACTACCTTTTCCGCATCGTCTTGGTAATGCATGCTAAAGTGAGAGATACAATATTTGATATAATTCCAGGCCACCTTCTATAAAAACAGTCAAGAGTCTGCCAATTTAAAATACTTTGGTATTTGCATTATAGTTTATTTTTATGAACGAGAGAGTAATTAGCATAATTTTAACTGGTAGCTCCGACCACTCCATGGGCGTGCTCAAGATTAATTGAAAAATTACTTTGAATAATTGTAAAAAATAAATGAATTATTTCAGTGTTATAAAGTGTTATGTGTATGTAAACAAAAGTGACCTCTTTTATCACACACTATATTAGAACTGACTGGCCTACATTAAAAAGGGTTTTAAAAAATTCACATTTTTTTTTATTTTTAAAAATTACAAAAGAGAAAAAGAATTTTTAAAACCGTCTAAGGTATGTTAAATAGATGAATAAAAATATTAATATAAAACTTACAGCTACTTGTTACAAATCCAAATCAGATTCAGAAGATGAACTTTCAGAACCAAGATTTATACTAACTGGCTCGATCATTTTATCAGTAATATTGTCCAGCTTCCACATTTTTTCCTCTTCTTTAATAGTGTGATTTACTGCCTTTTCCCAGTTTTCAGGTTTTACATTATTTACGGCCTCCAAAAACAACTGTTTAACATCATGAATTTTAAAAGTGGTATTTTTTCTTGAAACTCCACTCTTTATCTGTGCCCATACCAGTTCAATCGGGTTTAATTCACAATGATATGGTGGGGATCTAAGTACTGTCATTCCACGATTTTTGGCAATTTCATCAATTTCGTATTTTTTAAATTTTTCTTTATGAAGGGCACACAACGAATAAGGTTCCTTTCTTATAGATCCTGGATGGTACGTAATATTTTTTGAACTCAGCCAATTCTGCAAGTCTTTTTTTATCCACTTGGTTGTGGGCAGTCCTTCTATAAGTCTGGAGTGATAACTTGCATTATCCATTACTATTACACAGTTCTTAGGAAGAAGATCTATCATTTGTTCGAACCATTCTTGAAAGACATCAGCGTTCATGTCTTCATGGTAGTCACCGGTACGAGTTGATTCAAAAGTTAATAAACCACCTTCAACAAAATCGTCTGAACTGCCAATGTGTACTATTATCAGTCTGCGTCCCTTTCCTGATGGTGGGTTTAAACCAGTAGATAAGTTATTTACAAAAGCGTGCCTTTCACTTGTAACAGTTTCATCCTGCCAAAATTTATTTGGTGTATGACCCTCGTTGATCCATGTTTCATCAAGATAAAATATTTTTCTTTTTTGGTTTCTCATTTCCTTTATGGTTCTTAGAAAATGTCTTCTCCATATGACAATATCGCTTCTTTCTAATAAAATAGACTTTCTGAGATTCTTTTTCCAGCGGAAGCCTATTTCTTTTAAAAGTTTCCATAACGTACTTCGACTCATTTCTGGGTAATCCTTATCATCTCGAACTAAGACAAGAACTTTATCCAATGTTGGAAATTCTTGTCTAAAGAAGAATTCATGCACTTTCCGTCGAAGTCCTTCTTTAAAATGATATTCTATTTGAAATTTTGGTTTCCCTGGAGCATTACGTGGCATTTGAAAACTACCACATTTCTCTTCTTTAATAACTCTGTAAATCGTAGATTCCCCAACACCAAGTATACTGCTAACTAACTCAACGGTCTCATCAACACTTTCACATAAACGTTTGTCTGTAAATGATTTAAAACAATTAGATATTAATGTTTTTTCATTAACTGTTACAGGACCAATTTTTCGGCGTTTATACGGCACTTCCAAATTTTCCATAACACTAGTATACACAATAAACTGCACCTTGCAACTGAAGTACCTACTTTTAGTGAACTGTTAAGAATTTTGAATACGCCACTTGGACCTTCCTACAAAATGGAAAAACCCACTATCACATTTTCTGTGGAATAAGTTTAGAAGGTAATTATCTAGTCAATTACTGTCGTAGATTCCTGGAATTAAAGAATTAAATGTTTGATTGTTGAAACCCTTACTTCGTGGAATGCACTCATTTCAGATAAAATAAAACGTTTTATTTTATCTAAAGAATTAAACTTTATTTTGCAAATAGGTAGGTTTTTATTAAACTTTTATTGGTTATATATAACCAATAAAATAAACATCTTACATTTCTTGCAAATTCATTAGTACCTGTTAACCTCCATCACTCCGACACTGGCAACCTAATTTAGGGATTAGTAAGTCTCACAACTATTGTATTCTATTCTGCTCCAACCTTTATACCTGGTGGTCATACTCAATTTAAAATTGTTTTCCTATATGCTTCTGTAAACTTGTTGACAAATATCTGTTTTTCATTGAGTCACCCGTATCAACAGTTTAGGGATTTGCATACATAATTTATTGTTTTATTACTCTCTCATACATAAAAATACACTATAGATAGTTGACATCATTAGTAGAAAGTAAGTTTATCTTTGCTTGGACCATTTGTCAACAAATGGAGATTATCTATAGAAAACGTCACATTCCTTCTGTACAATTGTTAACCTAACCAAAAAACGAAATGAACAATAAATATATAGACAAAAACAAAAAAGGAAAAGAAGAATTACACGCTTCTCGTCCAGAGTCATGTCAGTATATTTTTTAAACATACTAGTCTCAGGCCATAGAAGGTGGGTAAGATAATATATAATTTCACAAAAGAGAACCAGTAGTTGAATCATCTATTATAACCTCAAATCAATTTAAACCAAAAAACCGATTAGGCACTCATACAGATGTTAACTTTTTGTAGATACCAGAGTAAAGTTGTTGATGGACGCCACGAATGAATTCCAGGTCTGTTTTTTGGTTTCCTTAAACTTATAGCGATATTTATTTAATTTTGTGTAGTAGGTTACCGTCTGAATTGGTTAAAAGCTAGCTTGTATTTTTTGATGGCTATGTCACAGTTGTCATTTAACCACAGTACTGTCATGTGGGTTTGTAGAGTTTTGTTTTTTCTGACTGCTATATGCTCTACTTCCAATAGTATCTTAGATAATTGTTGATAAGGTAAAGCTATATTTGAGGTAGTAGGGTCATGAAGGAATTGGAGTTTTTGTTCTGCTTGGTCTGAGAAGAGTGTCCAATTTGCATGTTTTTTTGCATAGTTTTAAGAGAGGTGTTTTTGAGACAAATTTGAACCGATGGATTATAAGAAGGGGAATGTGATTACTACCGTACAAGTAGGGGTGGACTTCCTTCACTATTAATAGTGATTGCAACACATTCTCAGGATGTATTAAAAGGTATTAGCTCTGCTTCGTATATATATATATATATATATATATATATATATATATATATATATATATATATATATATAGGTTCTTGAACTCTTAAGAGGAGCATAGAGCTTCAGTGAAAACGCGCCATCGGGTTCTATTTTGCGCTAAGGCCTTCACCTCATTCCAAGACTTTCCTTGGCCTCTTATATCGTCCATGATGGGTCTTCTCCAAGTTTGTACTGGGCGACCTCTTTTTTTTTCCCTTGGGGATTTCACTCTAGTGCAGTCTTTGCGATACTGGAACTATTTTTTCGGAGTATGTGACCGATCCAACCCCTCTTTCTGGATTTAATTTCATTTTGTACCCTCTTTTGTTCGGTCAGGTGTAGCAGATCTTTGTTTCTGATGGTGTTAGGCCAGAATATACGAATAATTCTTCGTAGACATTTGTTAACAAAGACCTGCAGTTTGTCTGTGAGGGTGTTTGTCACTTTCCAGGTTTCACATCCGTAAAGTAGACAGGTATGGCATTTGATCGGAATATTCGGATCTTTGTCCTTTTAGTATACTCGCCAGATCTCCAAATAGGGTTGAGTGTGCTAAAAGCTTGTTGGGCTTTTCGTATCCTCATACGAATATCGTTTTCTGTACCTCCGTTTTCTATGATACTTCTAAGATACGTAAAGTTTTCCACATTTTCAATCTGCATATTGTCGATAGTAAATAGCGAGTTGTTCCTTGCATTTATTCTCATGGACTTGGTTTTACTAATATTGATTTTCAAACCTATTTTATTGGCTTCAGTGGAAAGTGTTTCCAATTGGTAAGCCAGATCTTGGAACCTTTGACCTATTAGGCAGATATCGTCCGCGTATTCTAGATCGCTTAGGCGTGTGGTTAACGTCCATTGTATCCCTCTTGTGTCGGAGTCTAGTTTGGAGAGAACATAGTCTATAGCTATGTTAAAAAGAAACAGAGAAAGCACGCATCCCTGTCTAACTCCAGTAAGTACGTCGAATTCGTCACTGTTCATCCCATTGTGTGTCACGCTGCATTTCGCATCAGTATATAGTGACTTTATAATAGAAATTATTTTTTGCGGGATGTTTCTTAGCTCTAAAATTTTCCATACAGCAGCGTGAGACAAGCTATCAAAGGCACGTTCAAAATCAACAAAAACCATGTATAGGGGTGTGTTCCATTCAACCGATTGTTCCATTATTACCCTCACAGTATTAATGTGGTCTATGCAGGAGGATTCTGGTCTAAAGCCTGCTTGATTAGCTCGAAACTCAACCTTGTTTGTTATTCTTTTGAGTATGGTGGTCGTGAAAATTTTATTTATGACAGTGCTCTGCTTCGTATATTTGGTTTATTTAGATAGCTAGTCTAACACTTGCTTTAAGAAATTAAGCTCTATTAAGCTTTAAGAAATTTAAAGTCCAATTCTAACTCAAGAATTTTGTTTTTAATTGTATTAACATTTGTTGTAATTATTGTATTTCAACGTAACTGGATTTTTTGTGTTTTATTTTCGTAGGTTTGCGTTTTTGAAATGTGGATTATTTTTGGAGATCTTCATGCGGCCATTGAAAAAACGAAATGAAAAGTAAACGTATGAAAAAAAACAAAAAAGGAAAAGAAGAATTACACACTTCTCATCCAGAGTCACGTCAGTATATTTTTGAAGCGAAGCTTCTATACTGGTGTTATATTTTTGACGTGACAACGTCTTAAATTAGGTTGTGGCTCGGAGTCATTCATGAAAAAGTGTAACGCCCGCTCACGTCTGTTACGATGAGTCACCGAACGAGAGAGAGGCCCGCCGGACCGGCGAATGCCTTGCGTCTCTCTCCCACTCAAACATGATCGGTCCGCTGCGCGCGCAGCACTAGGGAATTAGGCGCGTTGAATCGGTGCGTGCTTCCGTGCTTGTGTCTCTGTCTTTCTCGAGCGTTCTTGGCGTTCAAGACACATTACAGCAGAAACACTTCCTTTCATTTCATATTTCTCCTATCATCGTCCTATCCTCAACAAAATCACTCAAATAGAAATTAGTTAAGTTTAAGTTTACATGTACAATGTTTTAGTAAACAAAATATATTTCTATAGTTAAAATTTGTGCAATTCTTATTTTCACTCAATTCCTTGTTCCTATTGTGCAATTTCATAATATTCATATCAATAAATATTCTACCGAGAAAAAGACGTTGTCACGTAAAATCTTCGCCCGTAAAACCGACTTTACAGGCAACCGATTTTTTTTACAGTAAAATGTTGAGGTGAGCGTTGTACAGCGCTACGAAATGACATCGTGGATTCTGACAACAACAGTTGTTTAGTGGAAACCGTTGGCGTTTCTTGGGCTACCGTTTCAAATATTTTTACTGATTTCGTATTCTCTTTATTTTGTTCATTGGCGTTTACACTTTTTTAAGTGAGTGTAATGTTCTTCATTATTATTTAGTTATTTATTTCTTTCTCCCTTTCATTTCCTTTTTTTGTTTCTTTAGGTTTATTTACTCCAAATGTGATCTTAGCTTTTAATAAGTGATGATCGCTTCCACAGGTAGCTGCTCTCAATACTCTTACATCTTGTACAATCATATTTGTCTTTTGTCGTATGATTGCGTAGTCTATGATTGATTTTAACCCTCTCGTATTTTGCGTCCATGTGTATTTGTGTATGTCTCTGTGTTGAAAAAATCCATGTGCAATTTTCATTTTATTTTTTCGCATAATGATATAAGTCTGATACCATTGTCATTTACGTGGTCCTCTCCCAATTAACCCATAACTGCGTTATGGTTTTTTTTTCAGTTCTGCTGTTTATGTCTCCCAAGATGATAATTTCTCGAGATGTGCCGACTTTGCAACCTATAAATTCAATTTTTTTTTAAATTGTTTTTAATGTTTACTGGTGCGTCATCATTTACTGCATATACATCCAAGATTGCGCATTTGTGTCCTCTAATAGTAAGGTTCATTTTTATCATTCTCTCATTTATGGCCTCCAAAGTAGTTATGTATTTCCTAAGCTTCTTACGTATTTATTTAGTAACTTCTTCTTCTTCCTTTGCCCTATCCGTTTCGGACGTTGGCTATTAACAAGGCTATTTTGACTTTCTTTACGGCACCTCCGAACAGTTCGGTCGATGTTAGTCCGAACCATTGTCGCAGGTTATGCATCCATGAGTATCGTCTTCTTTCCGGTCCCCTCCTACTGTCGATTTTTACTTGGACTATTAATTGTAGCAGCCGGTACTTAGTATGCCTCATGACATGTCCGAAGTACTCAAGCTTCCGTTTCTTTACGATGAAGATTATTTCTTTGCTTTTGCCTATTCTCTGCATTACTTCCACGTTAGTGATGTGGTCTGTCCAGGATATCCGAAGAATACGGCGATATATCCACAGCTCAAAGGATCCTAGTTTCTTCAGGGTGGTTTCCGTTGTGGTCCATGCCTCTGCTCCATAGAACAAGACCGGGAAGACATAACACTTGACCAGTCTTAATTTTAGTTCCATTGAGATTTTGCTTGTGAACCAGTTTTTCATATTGTTGAACGCGTTTCGTGCTTTTTCAATTCGTGATCTTATTTCTGTTGACTGGTCCCATTTTGTGTTGACTGTGGTTCCAAGGTATGTGTATGTCTCCACTTGTTCTATTTTTCGGTTGTTTAATGTCAATTGCATTGGAGGTTGTTGTGTTCTGCTGATGAGCATGCTTTTAGTTTTTGTTGTATTGAGTTCTAAACCATATTCTTGACTTGCTGTGTGTATGCTTTGCATGAGTCTTTGAAGCTCGTTGCAGTCATTTGCGATAATAATTGTGTCGTCAGCATATCTAATATTATTGATTACCTCTCCGTTCACTTTGATACACTCCGAAACTTCTCCCAGTGCTTCCCTGAAGATTTGTTCAGAGTATATATTGAACAGGAGCGGCGAGAGGACACATCCCTGTCGTACACCCTTTTTAATATCTATCTTCCCACTATGTAAGTTGCCCGTCTTTATCTCAGCACTTTGGTTCCAATAGAGACTGGTTATTATGCGCAGATCCTTGCCATCAATATGCATCTTCCTGAGCATTTCCATGAGTTTATCATGTTTGACCTTGTCAAACTCCTTGGAGAAGTCGATGAAGCACAAGGGGACGTCCTTGTGCATGTCTCTGCATCTTTGAATTAAAACTTGCAGACTGAAGATCGCCTCTCTTCGGATCTTCGGATATATTTGCTTCGCATTTGTTATATATTCTATTGTGTATGATTTTGGTGAAAACTTTGGTAATGTGATTTATCAAGCTTATTAAGCGGTGTTGATCACAGTGTTTTGCACTTGGTGTTTTAGGTATGGCTACAAAGGTCGATCGAAGCCATTCCTCCGGAATCTCCCCTTTGTCGTAAAGGGTGTTAAAAAGACCTGTCAGAAAATCGAGGAAGTGGTCATCCGTTTCGCATAGGAGTTTTATGATCTCGCCCTGTATGTCGTCGGGACCTGGAGTTTTGTCGTTTTTTAGCGGTGAAATGGCTTTTTCCACTTCAGACCTTAGTATTTCGGATCCAGTTATGTCGTCATCTTGGTCCACTGTCGCTCTGCGTTTATCGTTAAAAAGTCGTTCTACGTAATCTTTCCATGTGTCAATGAGCTTCAAGTCGTCTGATATAAGGTTACCGTCTGCGTCTGTTAGTGTCTGTTGGAGATTATTGGTTTTCTTTTTAGTTGTTAATTCTTTGATCTTTTTGTGCATGTTGTGGTAGTCATATCTTCTGTCGCACTCTTCGATTTCATCGCATTTCTTCTTTAGCCAGCGTTCCTTCGCTTCCTTTATCTTTGTTTTTATATTGTGACTTGTTTCTTGATACTTCACTTAATTTTTGCATTTGTGTTGTCTTCTTTCTTCCATTATATCAAGGATTTTATCCGTCATCCATTCTTTCTTCTTCACACGCTCCTGTAACAGAAGTGTCTTGTTTGTCATTTCAACAGCTCTTTTTATTTCTTCCCATTTAGCAACTGCGTCTTGTGCGGGTTCACTCAAGTTTCCAATGTTTCTTCTTAAGGATTCCTGTACTTGTTGTTTAATGTTGGGATCCTTTAATTTCCTAATGTTTATCTTGGTTTTGTTAGGCTTCCCTTCTATACGTTTTAGTTTAATTCCCAGTTTACCCATCACTGGGTTGTGATCCGATTGAGCGTCAGCCCCGGGATAGGTTTTCACTGATGTGATTGAGTTTCTGAATCTTTCTGGTATGACAATGAAGTCGATCTGGTTTCTTACATTTGTTTCGTTCGAGTCTGCTGGCGACTTCCAGGTGTAAAGTCTGCTGTAGTAACTACTACCAATAAAACTCCTTCTTTTTCTTCTTCTTTTTATATAGACATGAGTCTGTCTGTTTTTCAATGTGCCTTTAGTAAGCAAGCTGCCGTTCCATCGTTTTCATGGTCTTGACTACTCTATTTGTTGTCATTTGGCTTATATGATCGTTTCATTCTACTCTTCTATTCGTTACCCAGTTCTTAATGTTCTCCACTTTGCATCTACGTCTTACATCTGTACTTTTAGCTCTGTCTTACCATCAACTTTTCTAACACTGCCTGGTGTGATTACGGGGTGAAATGAATAGCTCATACTACAGCCGGCCCGAAGCCCGGATAAAATGTGAAGGGTAATTGTCAAGGTTAGCCACCTACCAATCGTAAAACCAAATATTGCTCAAAGAGACAATTGTACCAATAAAACAAGCGACGAAATTAAAAGACGAATAAACGTTACAAATATTGTCGATACAAAGATGATGATGATGTTGATGCAGTTGTATGTTATGTTTAAGAAATCGACAAAACTTGAAAAAACTCCATATTTTAAACTTTTTTCCCTAATTATTGCTATTATTTATTAAATTTTTCATTTGTAGCTAGACGAGCGTTAATAGTATATTACTTTATGAGGCGGAGAAGCATGACTTTTCTTGACGCGCCCGATATTACGCGCGTAATAGAGGTCAAGTCAAGAAAAGTCGCTTCTTTGCCGAATAAAGTATACTATTTTTTCTTCAAACGTAGCAATTTTCAACCATAAATAGTACAATTCATAACCTATTTTTACTCGAAATTAACTGTGACAACTATCAAAGTCGTCTAGATGTTAGAAATTAAAATAATTAAGTCGTCGGTGGGATTTGCGTCTCCCTGGTTACAGTTGTTTGACAGTTGTTTGCAATTATTAAAGACAGCTTATTGTTGTTGCAACCGCAAGCGCAAATTTAGTGCGAAAATGAAAAATCTAAACGAAATTGAGTCCGCGGCTAATGATGCAGTAGCACGTTTGGGGCCCTCCAAGTCCGGAATAAAGTATCGGTTAGCGTACAAGCACTTCCAAGGGTGGTGCGATATAAGAGGAGTACGGCAAGTTACCGAAACTAGCTGTTACGTTTTACTGGCATATTTTAATATAATGGAAAATGAAAATAAATGGAAATCTTCTACAATGTGGTCACGATACTCTATGATAAAATCCGAGTTAGTTATTAGAAAAAATGTGGATATAAGCAAATTTTTAAAGTTACGTGCCTTTCTGAAAAAAACAAGCGAAGGATATACTGCAAAGAAGTCTAAAGTTTTTACTAAAGACGAGTTTGATAAATTTTTGTTTGAAGCGCCAGATAAGTTGTATTTAGGATTAAAGGTAAAAAAAATTATATTGCAAAGCATGTAGTATACTCTACTAAATTATAAAAATATTTCAGATTGTTTTGTTAATTGGGGTTACCGACGCCTGTCGATGCGACGAAATGGTAAAAATGAAGACTGTGGACATTGAGGATAAAGAAAATGTAATAATTATCAAAATCTCACACAGTAAAACACGACAAATTACATCTTTTACGATGATTGGTCAAAACTAACTGATAACTGAAAACTGATTTTTTATCAAGTACCAAAATGGAAAGTGTTACCGAAGCGTTATGGGAATACATTCGATCAGCGCAGTAGCCCAAAAAGTAGCTATTTATTTAAATTTAAACGATGCAAGCGCATACACGGGTCACTCTTTACGACGAACTTCAGCAACACTTTTAATTGATGGAGGCGGAAATCTAGAATGCCTCAAACGACATGGGGGCTGGAAATCAAGCACGGTTGCCGAAGGATATATAGAGGATTCAATAAGAAATAAGAACGATAATGCTCAAAAAATTTCAAACCCTTATGATTCGCCAACATCGGGAATGATTGCTGAAAGTTGTTCTCGACCATCAGTATCATCAACAATTACCAATGCGTATCAAGAGTCGGGAACATTTTTGCACGGTTTCAATTTTGAAAATGTCTCATTAACTAATTGTACTTTTAATATTACTATAAATAAAAATGATGTTTAATTGTTGTTAATGACATCTGTATTGTTGCTTTGTGACATGTTTCATATTGTTGCCATGACAACATTTTTCCCTCCGCCGTAAAGAAATGGAAAAAAAAACTGCTGCCGGCGGAGACATCAAACTTTGACAGGCTCAAGTTAGATAAGTAATGTCATCATTATTTGACGTTTGAAGAAAAACATTTTTTCACATTTTGTTAAATAAAAAATTATTAAGAACAAGGTTTCAATTAGCGCATATAGTGATTATGGATGCAAGCTACATTTTGAAGTGATTCCAGCAAATAAACTATACTCCTATTAAAAATGTTAAATTTAAAACATATTCCGCCTGGGGTAATAAAGTTTGACGTTTATGGTGCAAAAATTTAAAAAGCAAACGTTTGTATTAGCTACTTACAACTTTCCGTGATAGTTGACAATAAATTTGTTTACACACTGCCCAGATGTTAGGACGTATCTTTTATGTATTAAAGTCCCCTCACAACGGTGTAAAGTTTGATTGTAGATAAGTTTTACTGCCCATGGAAAGTCTTGTGGTTGTCCACTTGTGAGATGGTCGTTCACCTAAAAGTAAACAAATTGCTTTATAATTTTTAATGAAAAACTATTAAAAATTATAATACCTAAACTACTATTATCCCAAGATAGGACAGAGTCAATTATTTGGATCATTAAAATGAGACCAAAAAACTATTGAAAATTAAGAATAAGCTATTGTGGTTAGAAAACTTTCTATCTGAAAGAACTTTTTGGTCAAAGTGGAAAATGATTGCAGTGTTTCACGTGCAGTACCCAGTGCTGTCAAATGGTAGTTTGGTAGAATGGCAGTCAAAATTGGTTTCATATGTCGACGATTTAAAGTTATTTCACTGTCCACATATCGTTAATATTTTTCAGAATGACCTTAACAAACTATCAAAATGGAGCTTAAAATGGGCTATTCTAATAAATACGCGTAAGTATTGTATCGTTCAATGTGGATATATTAATCTATATATAACATATTTTTTGAATCATGTTTCTCTGAAATTGATACAGAAAGTTAATGATTTTGGTGTTATGGTCAACCAAAAATTAAGTAGTCTACTTAAACAGCAGCAGTAGTTAGTAAAGCGAACTCTGTTTTATACTTTGTATCAAAAGATTTTCATAAAATGTCTCCAGACTTGTTTTTGAAACTCAACAAAAGTTATATCAGACCTCACCTAGAATTTGCAGTGTTAGTTTGGTCACCCCATTTACAAATGGACATTAATTTATTAGAAGGAGTACAACGAAGAGCTACTAAGCTAATTTTTAATCATGGAAGATCAAACTATGAGACTGAACATGTAGCGTTTTAAATTTGGTGGAATATTTTCGTTTTTCTGTTTGCAAATGAATTTTAAAACGATCAATATATTATGGCATTTTAAGTTGAGATTCTAAATATCAAGTTTTGGTATTCAGCTGTTTTTGTCTTTTGTCGTTAAAACGCAATAAACTGGAATATTTAAAAGTTGTTTCAAGTCCCCTAATATAATATTGCAAGTCAGGTATACGGTTTTTCTAAGACGTATTAACTGAGAATATTTTTTTGTCTTTCTTTACATTAATATTCCCCTATTCTCTGTATGTATTGTGAGGTAAAAAATTTCCAGTTAACCAATTTAAAAGTAAATACTCAAGAAGTTTTTTGTCGGTTCGTTGCTGAAGAACGAGGTCAAAAAAGGGTAGATTGTTTGTTTTAAGTTTGTAGGCAAAAACTGGCTGTGAGACGTAAAGGGAAATTTATTTTGCGTTGAAATTTGTAAAATGTAAGGCATCGAGGAGTCGACATTTAAGTCCCAAGCAGAGCAGACAGAAGAGATTTTGAATCGCGAGTCGATTCAATTTTTTTTGTGTAATATCTTAAGACCGGTTAAGGTGATGATACTCTATGCAATGTGACAGTTTAGATCAGAGTAATCACCCATAAGATTTGTGCAGTACACCGGCACTGATGAAATTTGGAAAATGTTTATATAGAATGTCCCCGTCGACAGCTTGATTTCCTCCATCAAGTTTCTGTTCCAATCGTTCCTGCCTACGTATGGAAATGGTTTATTTTTATTCAAGTTGAGAGTTATGTCCTTTGCAGCTCCAGTCCCATAGATGTTAACAAGTTTTTTTTGAAAGTTAAGTGCTAAACAGTGAAATCAGGTAACAATTAACATTTTAATTTTAAAGTAAAGACAGACATTTTTTTGCTAAAACAATAATTGCTTTCATTAAAATTTAAAGGATTTGTAATAAATAATAAATTGTAAATTTGATGGTTTAACAGCTGTCATTTTAATTGTTTTTTTTAATATAATGTTAACATATGACAGCTAGCTTTGTTCTTTTCGATATTCATTTGTTTTGTTTGTTTAAAAAAAGGTTAATCTCTGTGCGATAACATTTGTAAGTTTTGTAGTATCTCCAACCCCTTTGTAAACGAAGTTTGTAAACGGACACATGTAAGTTTTTTATTCTGTATTTGGCAACTAATTATATAGTATATTTTTTGTGCCATTTTTATGTTTGATAACTGTTTGTATGAGACAAAAATAAACGTTTGATTTGTTTCTCTGATCCTTTGTTTATTTTAGTTTAGAAAATCTCCTAACCCTTGTATGTATTTTTGATTTTAGGGAGGAAGAAATTTTCTTTCTTTTTCCAGCAGGAAGTTTTCTTCGAAGCGGCGTCCCTTTTAAATAGCTAGAGGTATCCTTGTCTGCCATATCTTATTTCATTTTGTCCAGGAGATTTATGTAAGTACCCTTTCATTTTTTTTGTAGCTGCCCCAATCCGACCCATTTATTTCACTTATCCACGACCCCAGCTCTCCAACAACCAACTGAGTGTCGTATGCACTAGTAGCGTTTATTTTGCTTGCCCTATCTTCGCCCCATAGTTTTTATCCCCTATTTCTACCCCTATGTTCGTTCCCTGAGGTAGGCAAAATATTTTCGTTACAAACTAAGAAAGCTCAATTTCTCTCCATTAACTAATAGACGAGAAAGTGGTGATATCATATCGACTTATAGAATTCTTAGGGGAGATTTTTGGGTAACATCAAAGTTTTTTAAACCGTAACTGGTGATGAGGGGTCATGCGAGCCCCAACAGATTTTTAAAGTGACATACGTCCTAGCTTACAATTTAGCGCGATTACTTGACCGCCTCAGTACCTTTCCCTCAGTGTATTGTGTGATATAGAGCGGGATAGTCGTGAGCAAATAGGTAAATGTTTACAAATTATACGGAAATAACTGCGATGTGGGGACACTGTGACCCCACCTCACCGGTTACGTTTTTTTTTTATTTTCAGTTAAAAATAGACCTGTCACGATATAAGAAAACATATTTCGATAATCTTAGGTTTGAACAATGGGCTCAAAGTATTCTAGACGCGGATGAGAGTGATTTCAGCGGTAACAATGACTCAGACAATGATCCTGACTATATCAGCGAACACGAGACTGATTCAGAAATTGAATGGGAGCCGGAAACCGTGGAACCTCTATTGAATGTTGAGGATAATATCCCGCAAAATGCAGCATCTTCGGAGGTTAATTCAGACTCGGATCCAAATGAGCAGCAACAAACTCCAGGACCTTCGAGAACGTACTATGGCAAAAATCGATACAAGTGTACTGCAGAAACTCCACCTTCAAATGTAAGAACAGGAAGTTTCAAAATTATCTCTCATCTTCCTGGAGTTATTGGGCCAACCTAATGTCTTGGGAAATTGTGTCTCCAGAAAAGTGCTTAATATTTTAGAAGAAATTGTTCTTAGAACAAATGAAAAACTTACCAGGATTAGAACGAAATATACCGATAATAATAGAACGGGTCTAAAAGATTTAGACATTATTGAACTGAGAGCGTTATTCGGTTTGTTATTTTACTCAGCCATATTTAAATCCAATACGGAAGACTTGAGTTCGATATTAGCCACCGACAGTACTGGTAGAGAAATTTTTAGATGCACCATGTCAGTAAAATGATTCTTAATACTTTTGACAGCGCTTAGGTTTGATGGCGAAACTACGAGGGAAGAACGTAAAAAAGCCGAAAAACTTGCCCCAATTTCATCAATTTTCAATAAGTTTGTAGAAAACAGCAAAAAAAAATTATTGCATAAGGCAGTATGCTTGTATTGATGAAATGCTCATTGGTTTTCGGGGTAGATGTTTATTTCGCATGTACATGCCTCAAAAACCCCCGAAAGTATGGCTTAAAGATAATGGCACTAACTGACGCCCGAATCCATTACTTTTTGGATGTGTATGTATATACTGGTGCTTTAAGTGATGGCCAAACATTGTCAGAAAAAGAAAGAAAATTTAACAAACCAACGCAATCAATTCTTCGTCTTGTAAAATGTATTGAGGGTTCTAACCGTTACTAACTTACGTGAGTACTGTTACTCACGTAAGTGAGTACGTTACAGTACTCACAAAAAAAATAAAATGGAAATACCTATTTCTTTTTTGCCAACTAAAACGAGCTCACACGATCTCTATTTGGATTTGCGATACAGTTACATTAGTTTAATATGTACCTAAACCACGAACAGCGTTACTTTTGATGTCTTCAATGCACTACAGTAATGCAGTAAACGATGAAACAAACAAACCCGAAATTATCGAGTTTTATAATCAAACAAAAGAAGACGTCAATGCATTACATAAAAAATGTACAGTGAATTCTACACATCATAGAAGTTGAAGATGGCCTCTTACTTGTTTTTATACAATTTTGGATATTTCGTCCGTCAATGCGTTTATAATATACTCATCCCTACCTGAAAAAGCCCAAAAGTCGAGATATGAATTCATCAAATCTCTGGCTTGGAAGATTGTGCAGGATCATATGGAAAGAAGACTAACTATTTCTCAAATCCAAGGCAACTGAGACATAATATCGCTTCCATTTTAAAAACAGACATTCCTGAACAAAAAATGCTATTTTAGAAAAAAAGTAAGGTGTTCAAAATGTCCACGATCATTGGATAGAAAAACAAAGATAGTTTGCGTTAGTTGCAAAGCGCCAATATGCCACATGTGTGAAACACACATTTGCAAAGATTGCCTATAAGAATGGATTGTAGTTTTTATGATGTTTTTTGTTTTTGGTTATTTTTTTGTGTTGGTAGGTTAATTGAATGTTTAAGTTTATTTTTTAAGAAAAAAAAATTTTTTTTGTTCCTCATTTTTTTGTTACAGGATAATGTTTAGTCTAGTTACAAAATAACTCAGTTTTTGGGGCTGTTTCTTAGTTTAACTTTTTATGCGTAATAAGTATTTCAAATATTTGTTAAATGTTATAACAAAATAAACGTCTTTAAGTTATTGAAGTCATTTTTTTTAAATATAAACAAATATCAGTGTCTAATTTTGCAAAACAAATTGGGGTCAGTGTGACTCCAACTCACCATACACGTAACAAAAAATGGTCCTCACCAGTTACGGGTTAATATTAACGAAGATGATAGACTAAAAGTAGTAATAAATAAAGGTAATAATTATAAAGGTAATAATTATAAATTGGATAAAGGTAATATTGAAAAAGGAGTCTTTTAAAGGCAAAACTTTTTAGTTAATCAAGTTTTTAATAAATGGAACAGTTTAGTGATGACATAGTAGAAGCTACTAGTTTAAATATTATAGTTTCAAAAACAAGTTTAATGAAAGCTTACAGGATATTGTAACTATAGTTTATTTTTATGAACGAGAGAGTAATTAGCATAATTTTAACTGGTAGCTCCGACCACTCCATGGGCGTGCTCAAGATTAATTGAAAAATTACTTTGAATAATTGTAAAAAATAAATGAATTATTTCAGTGCTATAAAGTGTTATGTGTATGTAAACAAAAGTGACCTCTTTTATCACACACTATATTAGAACTGACTGGCCTACATTAAAAAGGGTTTTAAAAAATTCACATTTTTTTTTAATTTTTAAAAATTACAAAAGAGAAAAAGAGTTTTTAAAACCGTCTAAGGTATGTTAAATAGATGAATAAAAATATTAATATAAAACTTACAGCTACTTGTTACAAATCCAAATCAGATTCAGAAGATGAACTTTCAGAACCAAGATTTATAATAACTGGCTCGATCATTTTATCAGTAATATTGTCCAGCTTCCACATTTTTTCCTCTTCTTTAATAGTGTGATTTACTGCCTTTTCCCAGTTTTCAGGTTTTACATTATTTGCGGCCTCCAAAAACAACCGTTTAACATCATGAATTTTAAAAGTGGTATTTTTTCTTGAAACTTCACTCTTTATCTGTGCCCATACCAGTTCAATCGTGTTTAATTCACAATGATATGGTGGGGATCTAAGTACTGTCATTCCACGATTTTTGGCAATTTCATCAATTTCGTATTTTTAAAATTTTTCTTTATGAAGGTCACACAACGAATAAAGTTCCTTTCTTATAGATCCGGGATGGTACGTAATATTTTTTGAACTCAGCCAATTCTGCAAGTCTTTTTGTAACCACTTGGTTGTGGGCAGTCCTTCTATAAGTCTGGAGTGATAACTTGCATTATCCATTACTATTACACAGTTCTTAGGAAGAAGATCTATCATTTGTTCGAACCATTCTTGAAAGACATCAGCGTTCATGTCTTCATGGTAGTCACCGGTACGAGTTGATTCAAAAGTTAATAAACCACCTTCAACAAAACCGTCTGAACTGCCAATGTGTACTATTATCAGCCTGCGTCACTTTCCTGATGGTGGGTTTAAACCAGTAGATAAGTTATTTACAAAAGCGTGCCTTTGACTTGTAACAGTTTCATCCTGCCAAAATTTATTTGGTGTATGACCCTCGTTGATCCATGTTTCATCAAGATAAAATATTTTTCTTTTTTGGTTTCTCATTTCCTTTATGGTTCTTAGAAAATGTCTTCTCCATATGACAATATCGCTTCTTTCTAATAAAATAGACTTTCTGGGATTCTTTTTCCAGCGGAAGCCTATTTCTTTTAAAAGTTCCATAACGTACTTCGACTTATTTTTGGGTAATCCTTATCATCTCGAACTGAGACAAGAACTTTATCCAATGTTGGAAATTCTTGTCTAAAGAAGAATTCATGCACTTTCCATCGAAGTCCTTCTTTAAAATGATATTCTATTTGAAATTTTGGTTTCCCTGGAGCATTACGTGGCATTTGAAAACTACCACATTTCTCTTCTTTAATAACTCTCTAAATCGTAGATTTCCCAACACCAAGTGTACTGCTAACTAACTCAACGGTCTCATCAACACTTTTACATAAACGTTTGTCTGTAAATGATTTAAAACAATTAAATATTAATGTTTTTTCATTAACTGTAGGACCAATTTTTCGGCGTTTACACGGCACTTCCAAATTTTCCATAACACTAGTATACACAATAAACTGCACCTTGCAACTGAAGTACCTACTTTTAGTGAACTGTTAAGAATTTTGAATACGCCACTTGGACCTTCCTATATACAAAATGGAAAAACCCACTATCACATTTTCTGTGGAATAAGTTTAGAAGGTAATTATCTAGTCAATTACTGTCGTAGATTCCTGGAATTAAAGAATTAAATGTTTGATTGTTGAAACCCTTACTTCGTGGAATGCACTCATTTCAGATAAAATAAAACGTTTTATTTTATCTAAAGAATTAAACTTTATTTTGCAAATAGGCAAAGAATTAAACTTTATTTTGCAAATAGATAAAATAAAACGTTTTATTTTATCTAAAGAATTAAACTTCATTTTGCAAATAGGTAGGTACTTATTAAACTTTTATTGGTTATATATAACCAATAAAATAAACATCTTACATTTCTTGAAAATTAATTAGTACCTGTTAACCTCCATCACTCCGACACTGGCAACCTTATTTAGGGATTAGTAACCCTCACAACTATTGTATTCTATTCTGCTCCAACCTTTATACCTGGTGGTCATACTCAATTTAAAATTGTTTTCCTATATACTTCTGTAAACTTATTGACAAATATCTGTTTTTCATTGAGTCACCCGTATCAACAGTTTAGGGATTTGCATACATAATTTATTGTTTTATGACTCTCTCATACATAAAAATACACTATAGTCTTGTATTAACTATAATATTTGTATTTTTTGTTTTTTTTAACTGTTAAAGTAGTAAGGATATATTGAAATGATTTGTCTTCATGACAATAAATTTTCTAATCTTATGTGTAATTTGTTATATTTGTATTTAATTTGCTATTATTTCAAGTACTTGTAATTTCAACTTTTTTAAGTATTTTTTTTTTCTCTTTTGGATATTATTTTTATTTTTACTTTGTTAAAGAATTTAATTTTTTTGTCTGTTTGATGTTTGATATCGTACAATGATATCATTGTATAATAATAATAATAGTCATTGTGATGAGAGTTTCCTTTATATCCCATCAACATACCATAGGGTTGGAAGATAACCTGTTGAGCATTGGGGCTCGAAGGAGTGGTCCTGATTTAATTGAATCAATCCTTCTCACCCCAATAAACTGTATACCCGAACGTCCTAACGAGCATGCCAGTCTTTACAATTTGGGTTGAGTACTATTGCTTGCTTGCTTGTATAGCTAAATAAAAGCGACGGATATATCAATAATATATACGAGAAAATTCATACATACCAGCACTCCACATTGAGTTTCCAGAATTAGAGAATTCGTCTTGAAGTCTGTGTTTCTTTTAGTTCGTTTTGGAGGTCGGTTGGAATCTGTGTAGTCAGACTGAGTGCCACAACACACTATAGGTAGATTATCGTAATATCCACATAGGGATTCTTGCATGAAATCTTTTTGGGATTGCGTTACAGTACTTTTAAGAGCATCTGTAAATGTTTTGCACTTATATATTGACTCACATTTTGTGTTTTCTTTATTTGGAGATATACAGTCAATTCTGTAATCTGAAAAAGAAGTTTAGTTTTTTAAGAATGTATGTATTAAAACTAGAAAAGTATTTTGTATTAATCAACGCAAAACTAACAAACATGAAACAAAAAATCAATAATGGTGGTCGGAGAATATGCAAACGTTAGTAAACAAGAAGAAAACTGCTTATCAGAAATGGATGTCAACGAGAAAGGAAAAAAATCACAACATATTATATAAAAAATTAAATCGAGATGTAAAAAGAGAAGTAGTAAAAAGTAAAAATAAGATATGGGATCGAAGATGTGCAGAGGTGGATAGGTATAATGGGTGGAACAATAGTTTGGCAAGCGTGGAAGGTGATACAGTCTCTCCAGAGGAAAGTACAGGAAAAATCTAACTTACAGTTAATAGATCTAAAACAGTGGAAACGCCATTATGAGGTCTTACTGACAGAGGATAAATGTAAATTACAAGAGATCGAAATGAAAGAAATATGCAAACATACACAAATAATTGATAAAACAACCGGAGAGTTAAGCGATGCCCTCAAAAGATCGAAAAATGGTAAAGCAGCAGGAACTGGTGACAAAAAAGATAACGTTAACGGTTTGTAGCAGTTATTGTTCTTGGAAGTCATATTTTTATTCTATTTTAGCTGCTGAGGATTAGCAAAGGCCAGTATCATAATATGATCTTTTCTATTGGTATTTCTTTGTTAATTTTATACAACAATACTTAAAACTAACATTTATTGTCACTTATCATTAACAGCAAATCTCGTCAACTAAGGACTTCTTATCTACTATACATTGTCTTTGTCTATTTACATATATAATAATCTATTCAGTTTGTATATAAAATTGCCTACCTGCATGAACATAACAAACAAACACAAAAAACAATGCACAAACCGCAATATATTGCTGCACCATTTTAACTAGCACTAACTTCAATCTCCTCGTCGACCTTGGTTATACTAATCAGAATTATTTTTTTAACTTTTTATTTATGAAGACCAGCTTCTCTCGTGCTGTTGTGACCGAGGGTATTGGTAAAACCAGACGGATTATCACATTACAGTATGATGCAAAAAAAACGGTGTTGACAGAAGTCAAAAATAGCATGTCAATAATCTGGGTATTTTCGATTAATTTTTACGTCTTTGTTAAACACATGTAACCAAATAACTAAATAAATTTTATGAATTAAGTAATAATATCCATAAATATTTATTGTTTGATTTATATTTTTTTATATTTCCTATTTTTTAATACTTGTTTAAGAATTAAATACTTTATATTTAAAACATTTTCTAAAATAAGTATCTTTCGACGTGAAACAATTATTATAGAAACGATTAAGTATTCATAAAAAAACATTTTGAATAATTCAGTAACTTTAATTGTTACTTAATATGTTTTTTGTTTATTTCGTATCAAAAGCGTTTTTACGTCAATCAGAAATTAATTTCCATAAGTACATAAATAAAGGAAACACAAACATAAAACATACAGAATAATCAACAGCAATTGTGATGATGTAATGCAACAGAATGTTGTAATAAATGTGGTAAATTTCGTATAGGTACAGTTCACCAAAAATAGCTGAAAGTCTGAAATTCTATAGTCCATTTCCATCATATTGATAGCACATTATGTATGCAAATGCCTAAACTGTTGATACAAGTGACTCAATGAAAAATAGATATTTGTCAACAAGTTTACAGAAGTATATAGGAAAACAATTTTAAATTGAGTATGACCACCAGGTATAAAGGTTGAAGCAGAATAGAATACAATAGTTTTGAGGGTTACTAATCCCTAAATAAAGTTGCCAGTGTCGGAGTGATGGAGATTAACAGGTACTAAAGAATTTGCAAGAAATGTAAGATGTTTATTTTATTGGTTATATATAAAATAATTTGTGGCCGTAACAGGGGCCGATTTGTAAAAAAATGAATATTATTTTAATCAAATTCCATTTCAGATTCACTACTTTCTTCAGAATCTAAGGAATTTTCAACTCCAATGTTAATTATTACCGGTTCCAGCATTGCATCAGTCATATTATCCAAATTCCACATTTTATTTTCTTTCTTGTGAGCATGACTAACAGCATTTTTCCAATTTTCTGGAGTTACTTTTGATAAGGAATGTTCTAATAATTGTTGTAAGTCTTCTAATTTAAAAGTTTTGTTGTTGCGTCCGACTTCACCCTTTTCTTGAGACCATATATTTTCTATCGGATTCAGATCACATTGGTATGGGGGTAATCATAAAATAATTACATCACGGTTTAATGCCATTTCATCAATTATATATTTTTTATAAGCTGCTTTATGTTGCCTTACAATAGGTAATAATTCCTTTTTTGTCAAATTCTCCTTGTACTCAATTGCGTGTTTATCCAACCATTCGATTATCTCTCCTTTTTTCCATGCCGTTGTTGGCAATTTTTCTGCTAGTCTTGAATGGTAACTAGCATTATCCATGACTATGACAGAATTTTTTGGAATTAAATCCAACATTTGCTCAAAATATTCTTCAAAAACGTCAGCAGTCATTTCTTCGTGGTAATCTTTGGTTGATTTTGAGGCAAAACTTAATAATCCATCATTGACAAAACCGTATTCGTTTCCAATATGGGTTATTATGAGTCTGCGTCCTTTTCCAACGGGAATATTGTTTATTCCAGTAGATACACCTTCGATGAATGCCTGACGGAAACTTTTCACATTTGTATCAACCCATAGATATGGTACAGTATGACCTTCATTTAGCCAAGTCTCGTCCAAATAAAAAATTGTTTCCCTTCTTCTCGGTACTTTTTAATAGTTCTTAGATAATCTCGTCTCCAACATACAATGTAATCTTTTTTAATTAAAACGGATTTTCTTCTATTCTTTTGTCAACGAAATCCCATCTCTCTCAATAGTCCCCATAATTTCTTGTTGCTTATGATTGGTAACTCTTGGTTTTCTCTAATTAATGTTTGGATTTTGTCCAATGTTGGAAATTCTTTGTTATAAAAAATGAGTGGACGCTGCGTCTTATCATGTTTTTAATGTATTTCTTCAATTTCCAAGGGTTTACTCCCTCCACTCTTCTTGGGAGATGAAACAGTTCCTCCTTTTCGTTCTTTTAGGAATCTATAAATTGTTGCTTCTCCAACCCTGTCATATTTGAACACATGTTAACGATTTCACGAACATTACTTAAAGGGCGTTGATGTACAAGTGCATCGTGTACATTTAATATTATATTTTTCTTTCTTAGACTGAAGGCACCTTTAAAACTACACTTAACCGGGATAAAACCTGTTGTCGACGTCATTTTTAAATGCAAATAACAAAATATCGACACCAAAAACGTAGGTAGGTAAGACATGAACAATGTACATCTACAAACTAAATGGAAGATGTAAACAATTTCTAATTTATATTATTGGCATAAGCTGTAATGTGGCATAAAAACTACTTAAACTATCATTAGTGAAGCCTTATCAGTAATTCCAGGTAATCGTTCAAAGAAGGTATTCTTTTTGTGTCAGGCGATAACTTGTATAGAAAACAATAATCACCTTTAAATTACTGTTTACATTAATTTATTTCGTGAAACATTGAATTCTCTCGTTAATCACCCGTGTATAATTAACAATAACCGTGTGGCATATATACCGACGTTTTTTACGTACAAAAAAGGTATACTGAGATTAGTGGACACTTATTTTACAGAAGATTTTTTAAAAGATAATGAATTGTTGACGGCATCGTAAAATATTAATTATTTTTATTTATTTCAAAACAAGTATAGGGTGACGCCTATGGTTTTTTGACCTGTTGAGGATTTGCATACATAATGTGCTCTCAATATGATGGAAAAGGACTATAGCCTGCAAAAAAGAATGTTTCATTTGAATTTGGAAGAGAACAAATGAAAAGTTTTCATAGTTTAAAACAAATTTGAGTGTCCAAACCTGGTTTAGCTCTCTATTCTCCTACAGCTGAAACCCAAATCCATTGTGATGCAAGCTCTAGTGGTTATAGTGGAATATTACTCCAAAAACAAGCAGACCAAAAATTTCATCCAGTGTTCTTTTACAGTCAGAGAACTACTCAAGCAGATTCTAAACAGCATAGTTTTATTTTGGAACTAAAAGTTATCAACACACCGATTTAGAGTATACTTATATGGAATTCGATTTAAGATACTGACAGACTGTAATAGTGTAAATTATGAGATGGAGTCTCATTCTTGATAATTTTGATTATACTATAGAACACAGAAGTGGAACAAGCATGAAGCATGTTGATGCTTTAAGTAGGTGCTTTGGAAGTATTTTAGTAATTGAGGAAAACACTTTTGAACATAATTTAACTATTAAACAAGGGCAAGATGATATTATATGTAAATTAAAGGAGACGTTACAACCCAGTGAGCATAAGTTGTTTGAAATGAACAATGACATACTTTATAGAAAAAGTAATAATTTACTACTATTTTAGGTACCTAAATCAATGGAAAAGAATGTGATTCGGAGTTTCCATGATGAATTAGGACATGTGGACTTAGATAAATGTTGTGAAGCCATAAAAAAATCTTACTGGTTTCCTAATATGAGACAAAAGGTAAGAACTTATATTACAAATTGTTTGAAGTGCATTGTATTTGCTTCTAACAGTGGTAAAAAGTAAGGATTTTCACACAGCATACCAAAAGGAGACAAACCATTTAATATTTTACATTTGGATCATTGCGGACCACTTGAAAAATCTTAAGGAACTGGTTATAAACATATTTTTGCAATTGTAGATAGCTTTACCAAATTCTTGAAATTGTATGCTTGAAAGTCAACTAAGTGTAATGAGATTATTAAGTATTTAAACTCATACTTCTTTAATTACAGTAAACTTTTAAAAATAGTCACCGATCGCGGCTCAGCATTTACGTCCAAACAATTCACTGAATTTTTAACAGATAATGGAATACAGCATGTTCTTGTAGCTACTGGCGTACCAAGGGACCAGAATATTGGAATCAAGTACTTAATGAGGTTGAATTTGCCGTCAACAACACTGTTAATCGAATTACAGGCCAGACACCTTCTAAACTATTGTTTGAAATGAACCAAGTAGGTAATGCCAAAGATCATTTAAAGTATTTTCTGTCATCCATTAACAAAGACAAATCTGATATTAACGAACTACGACGTAATGCATGTGACAAGGTAGAGAAATCCCAAAAGGCAATAAGCTGTATTACGATTCAGGACATAAACAAGCTTCAATTTATAATATTGGCGATTATGTCATGACACCTAATATTGATGTTACACCTGGTGTAAATAAGAAACTATTACCTAAATTTAAGGGACCTTATATCATTAAGAAAATATTACCTAATGACAGATATCTAATTTTTGATGTTGAGGGGTTTCAGGTGACTAAGAAACCATTCGAAGGTGTATTTGATGCTGATCATCTCATATTATGGATGAAATTATCACACTAAATTAAGTCTTCCTTTACGACTTAATAGTTCTATATGGGTTATATCCATACAGAACTTAAGATTTTATTTAAGTATTTTAACCTTTTATATTATGGTTCTTATTTTATTCACATTTTTTTTCACACTAAATTACTTACTTTATGTTTAGCAACTACAACTTATATTTGCGCAAAACAATTAATGTCTTACTACGGTTGCCTCTTCCGCCTAACCAATGAACATTAAGCCCGAAACTGTACTCTCGTGACGTAATTCTTCCCCTTCAACCAATCAACACTGCAATCAACCTGCCCTCTACATTCAGTTTCAATCGCGAATAAATGGGTTTTGTATTCTTGTGTACTCTGGTGACGTAACTCAAGCATCCCCACTCCAGTCAGAAGAGGCAACCGTAGTAAGTCTACGAACCGCGCTTTCAGTGTATATTTTGGTTTATGACAGATGACATGTTATAACAAATATTTATGTTATGATTTTTGTCATGTTTATGTACTTTCAATGACAGTTTATGACAAATGACATGTTATGATACATATTTATGAATATTATGATTTTTGTCATGTTTATGTACTTCCAAATAATTGTATTTTTGTAAATAGAAGAGCGAGGGCGCTCTTGTTGTCGGTTGGCCGAGTTGTATGCTTCTTAATGTTACCGCCTTTTTTTTAATTTAAATTTGATACTCTCCTAAGATTGTCAAGGTGTAATGACAGCTGACAGATGATAGACGATAAGAAGACCGTAAGACATAAAGTTGGAATATAGGTGTGTGAACCATGTTGGTGTATTATTTTTATTTCTTAAGAAATTGAAGACATCCTTTCTATATATAAATATATCTTTGGTGAACTTTTAGGAGTATATGTAAATTAAGCGTAATCTCAAAATTAAGAAGATACATATGGACACTATGCTTATTTATGGATCTAATATTTGAACAGAAATATCTACAAGTAGAACAAAACGATTAATGAAGACCTCTGAGAATCTAATAAAAAGATAATATATTCGAAAATACATATACACAATAACATCATTGTTTATAAAATATTGCTTACTAAAATTATCTGTAAATAAGTAATTAAACAAATTTCGAAAAGGTTATCCTAAACGAAACAAAACCTCGAATTCAACTGGCAGATACCAAGAATATTTTATGTTAAATAATAAATATAAGCAATTTATAGTACTGAACAGTATTACCAGTACTATGGGGAAAACCGGATGACGTATTTTTGTTGTAGTTTTTAAATTATGCAAATTATGAAGAAAACCAAATGTTTAACTTGCAGGTTGTCATAAAAATTATTCGTTTGATGTCTTTGTAAAGCGACACTTACGTTTCAAGGTAAACACAAACACCTTGGTTACTTTTTATAAATTCGTTATAATCTAACATAATAGTTCTGAGATTTATTACTTTAAAATTAGCTTTATTCACACATATACACACAAATACATTTTTTCTATATATATATAAAAAAGAAGTTTATTTGTTACAATTGAAATATTACATTATTTAATTAATTTAAAATTACTACAAAACTAACTGCGTTGAAGTAACAGCTAAGGGTGGTCTTCGTCGTCTATGACGCTAATTTATAACCTGCCTCTAAAACGCAGAGTTGCTGTTCCCAGGACTGTTGGCTAACGAATCTTCTGTAAGTCAGTGGTTTCTATTGGAACTTCATGATGAAATGTGAAGTCGGCGAACTTCAGCTAGTTCAAGGTTAATATTTTCTCATATAACAGCTCCCCTTTTTAACAAAAAGTCAATGCCATTGCTTTAGCTTTTAAAGTGTAATTGGTATCTCTGCTTCTTCTTCAGATTCTTGTTGGAAATTGAGGTTATGAAGGAAAGTTATGAGGTTATTGAGGAGATTGAAGGTTAAGCCTTGAAGTTTCTGTCTAATGGAATTTCTGCGTAGTGGTGAAGGTGGAGGCTGATCTTGGAACCAGGCGATTGCAATTTTTGGGAATTTTTTGTTTCAAAATTTACAGCAAAGATTGTAGCATTTGCAAATTTCTTGAAATATATATTGAAATATATTGAAATTCCCTCGTATTTGCTAAAGTACCGAAGAATATTTTTAGTGTATTTCAGTTCCTATCGTACGTATTAAAACACCGAATTCTTTCAATTCATCTTAGCGTCACCGAGGTCGAATATAAACCATTTTAGAGTTTGTTGTCGGTATTCTTTTATCGTTAAATCGCTCGATACTGCGTTTTAAATAAATATTCCGGTTTAGTGTTTTGTTTATACAAAGTTGAGAAGTGAATGATTTTTAAGGATTATCTCATTCTCGCTGAGGCGTTGTCAGCGTTGACAGCTGCTTCTAGCGTTTGTCCAAAATTCTACGTCGAATTTGTATTGTTTTCTCATTATTCGTGCCTTTTCATGGAAATCTAGTGTGTAGTGGCAGTTAATTGTAAAGTTCAATATTCAATTCTAGTTGTTCCAGTTTTTTAAGGAGAAAAGTTTCCAAAGTTTGTGTTCCAGTACCCCAACTTTCAATTTCAATAATTCGCAGTATGATATGCAGTTTTTGTTCGTGTGGCAGAGAGTTTAAGCCCAGTTCTCCCAGAAATTCCAGTGAGGTCTGATTTCCACCCCCAGCATTTTTTGCGTAAAACCCCAGTGCAATCCAGGTAACTTTTGTGTTTAAATTTTAAAGGAAAAGTAAAAATAAACATAGTTTAATTTGTTTTCTAAACCATTTTGTTCATTTCTTTTAACTAACTCTCTAACCCTTTTTTGAACCTCTCTAACCCCTTTGTTTCATTTTTGTAGTTGTCCCAATCGAACCCCCTTGCCATTCACTTATCCACGACCCAGCTCTCCAAATAAATCCTGAGTGCCGTTCGCATACGTATCGTTCTTTCTTTATTTTTACCCCAATTGTTTCTGTCAGGGTAATAATCAGTGATAAGGTTGATATGGTCAACAAGGATAAATGTTCCTCGATGAATGGTTGGTTCATGTTATGTTCCAGTTCTTCTGAATATTGGTCTAGTTTGTGTTGTGCAGTGTTTAAATCATCTACGTTGATCTTATTGAGTTTTAATGGTTTTAATTTTAATACGTAACTCTTTGTCTCGAAATTGTCCCGGAGACCGGCGTTGGTTATCATACGGGGTACGTTGACGTTGTGCATTTAAATTACGCGCTGTTTATAGTAAAACATAGCGCATCGACCAGTGTATGCACAAACCGTTGGCGCTTGTGTTACCATACTTTCAGCCGAAGTTGTAACGTTATCCAGTGAATATAGTGCTGATTTGTGATTTTACATTTGGTAATTAAATTTTCGTTGTCGTACACTTTTTATTCCAGATATGCCTGACGTGCAATAAACTTTACATCACAAATATCTTTTAACTTGATTATCTATAAGGATCATATTTCTTGATAACCGCCTAAATACTTTCAGTATGTAGCAATCAACCATAGAGTGTAGTTGTGAATTACTGGCCTCGAACTATTTGGCGATAATATTGTGATAAAGTTTACAGGTTTTATAACATGGCCGAATTCGGAATACTATTTGCTAAATAAGTAAATATTTGTTATATTGTATACAAAAAATATATTAATTTTGTGTTTACTTGTAGAAACCACATTTATATTTCAATTTAGATTTATAAATTGGATAAATTATTATTTTATAACTAGAGTTAGGCCATTTGATTTTAGTGCACAAAATATTGTACGACAGGAAAATACCATACTATTTATTTTTAGGGGCTTTTCGTTGAAGGATGCGCTTAGTATGTTAGAAGATGATGAAAATTAGTAGCAAATGTAGATAGTATTACTTTGATGCCTCCAATAAATGCATATGATGTCCAAACAGACGAAGACTCTGGTGATAAAAATATAATGTTGATGGATAATTTACCTGGGTCGCAATTAAAAGCTTCTGCTGAAATAAATGTGCAAAATAATGACGGTGACGCATTAGTAACCGATTCTCAAGATATTTCATTACCAGAGCAGGGAGAAAAAAGAACAGTTAAAGGGTCTAAGAAAAAAAAATCTACCACTGGCTAAAAGAAGACATTCAGATGAAAGACCAATGTATCATTGTAAACGAACTTCCAGAACAGCATGATTCTAAGAGTCCCCTTGAATGGTTTTCCCTATTTTTTGATAAAGAACTCATACACTTGATAACTTCAGAAACTAATCGATATGCTTCACAGAAGAATCGCCAACAAGAAATTCGAGAATATGAAGTGAATCCTTTTCTGGGAACTCTCATATTGAGTGGGTATGTAAACATTCCTAGCAGGAGAATGTTTTGGAAACGTGACAAAGATGCTAACAATCAACTTATGTCAGAAGCTTTTACGAGAGATAAATTTAAATTTATTATATCAAATTTTCATCTGACAGATAACTGTACTTTAGAACAAGGAGATAAATTTGCAAAAGTCAGGCCTTTGTTTGTAAATTTGAATAAGAAGTTTATGAAGTACGGACCTTTAACGACAACACATTCTGTAGATGAAGTAATCGTTCCGTACTTTGGAAGGCATTCATGCAAACAATTTATTCTTGGTATACTTTTTCCAATGTCAGTTTGTCAAGCGTCGGCTTTTGAGATTCTTTGATGCCAATGCCGACCATTGGCGGGGAAATTAAGAAAAGGGATCAGTTATCAAACGCATATTTCAAGAAAAATCATATAATTTTTATTAATTTTTACATATTTATATTCAGGAAAATTTCTTAATTTTTGGGCAGAAATTGTTTAAACAATTTTTTTAACAAATTCAAAATATCACCTTTTGTGCTCCAAAAAATATTTTTTAGGTTTTTGGGTGACTCTAAATAAGATCTATGTCATTTTTCTAAAAAGTTAATAGTTTTGGAGATATAGGCGATTTAAAATCCGAAAAATGCGATACCTAATATGCATTTTCGAGGCTTGAAAAATATGTAAATGAGTATTTTTGAGATTCAAGAGTATCTAAACTAAAGTCTCAACATTGATTTTGGTGAGAAATCGGAGCAATATTTTCCGTAGCAGAAAAAGGTGATCTTTTGAATTTGAATTGTTTCCGGCTCTTCAATTGTAGTCAGGATTCTAAAACGGACAGTTGGCTGTCCCGAGATGCATCTTTAGACAGCCAATTGTAGATTTAGGATCGAGATTACAAATAATACTGAAAAACTAAAATTGCCAATTTTGTCATGAAATTTGGTATGTGCGGTTACAATAAGTGGAACAACTTTTCCAAATAAGTTTTTCCGATTTCTCTAAAGCGAAGCAAAATATCGAAAATTTACCCTGTTTGTGGATTCGCAGTAAGCCGCGTTTAAAATTTAAATTTCAGATGACTATCTTAAAAAAATGTGCACTATCAACATGCATGACTGTGCAAAATGTCAAATCTGTATGTATTTTAGTAGCTGATATATAGAGGTGTCTTCATCTTAAATGCGACACACTGTATTCTCAATGGCCATTGCGCTTAATGTTGGTGACTGATTATATTTTCGCAATCGTTTTTTTACGGTACCCCAAACCATTTCAATTGGATTAAAAATGCAATAGTATGAGGGTAATCGCAAAAGAGTATGGCCATGCCTGCTGCAAATGGTGTCAATAACGCATTCGTTTTTAAAATTCCGACTTTTGATCATTCTAATTAATTCTTTCTTTACTGGAATCTTTTTAGGAACAGTGATGTTTTTAAGTTGCATAAATTTTAAAATTTCGTCCTTTTTCGTGTTATTATTAGGTATTTTATTTAATATGCGGGAATGATACGACGCATTATCCATAAAAATCACTGAATTGGGCGGAATATTGGGCAAGAGTTGTTCAACAAACCACTTTTCAAATAAATCGGCTGTCATATCTTCGTGATAATCGGCAGAAGACTTTGTTATATTTTTAGCCGACAATAGCAATGCATTAGATACAATTAGAACAATTGCATTATCAGCCATCCCAATATTTTCTTTTTTCAAACACTCATACATATTTAAAACTATTCTTTGGGATTGTACGTGCAAATCTTTATTTTTTAATTCAGAGCTGTCATTAACATACTTGTCATTATTTATTGATAACACAGAAGTTGATGCATCTTAAAAAATGCCATCCTAGAAAAATATTATAACTTACCTTATTATCCTATTACTTACATTATAATAAACCTCCGCCTCTGCAAAAGGAAATATTTTACGGTATCACATAGCCAGACAAACAGGTGTTCATTATGATTTATAGCTTTGCGCTTCGCTGTTGCCATAATGCATGAGTTTAAAATTAGTGAGTATAACTTTAATACCATATCTGCAATTTTTCATGTTTCCACGTAAGGTATAAAATCAATGAAATTTGGAAAAAAATAATACAATTCTTGAAACCGTTTTTGAGAACTTGGATTCTCAAAAGTTGTCTGATTTCTTAAAAGTCGATCATTATATCTATAAAAGTATTACCGATAAATTCACCAACATGGCAACGTCGATATGAACGGAATGTTCAAATTCTCTCCAGACTACAATGTTGCCGATATTCGAAAATTACTTAGAGTATAAGTAATAATACAAAGTTCACGGTTGCTTTAATTCATTAGTGAAGAGTCCAGGAAATATTAGTACCTAGTTAATTAATTTATAGATATATTTTTTGAGAATATGTTCATATTATTTTTTAAGAGTGTCGTTCGTTGACTAGCAATTGAATAATAACGAATAGGGAATAGAGAATATTTTTTAAATATAACCTTAGGAATTTTAGGAAATATGTCTGACAACCTTGATTTGAAAGGCGGTCTCTTTGATACCAGAATGAGGCATGTTTATGTTGGAAAATTATTAGTGGATGTACTATAAACCCATGTATATGGGTTCAAAAATTATGAAAAAACAAAAGAGAGGATATGACTACAGAAAAATTGCTGATCAAAATATAATTGCAGTAAAATGGCGTGACAATAATTTAGTAACGCTCTGTTCAAACTTAGCCTTCAACCAATTCATCTTGTAAAGCGGTATTCACAGACGGAGAAGAAGACAATCTTGGTATAAAACAACATTGACAATCTTCCTCTGTAATACTAGTAATATTTGTCATTTCAGTTAGAACAATCGCATCTCGAACATGAGTATAAGGTAAATATGGGCGGAGTAGATTGTAGTGATCAAAATATTAGTCTTTACCGCAATTCTATTCGCGGCAAAAAATGGTATTTTTCATTGATTAATCAATGCATTGACATGACTGTTCAGAATGCCTGGGAACTTCATCGTTTGCGTGGAGCAAAACTGGACCAGTTATCATTTAGAAGACGCATTGCAACATCATTGTTACTACAAAATAAAAAACCTACTTCCTATTCTCGAGGTCGTCCATCAGCCAATGAAAACATTGATATTCGTAATGATCGACTAGACCATTTAGTAATTCCACAGGAAAAACCAACTCGATGTGGTTTGTGCCACGATAGAGCAAAAATGAGGTGTTCAAAATCCAATGTAGGCTTACATGTTAAATGTTTTGTTTCATACCACACTGAAACTTAATAGTAGTTTATATGCCTGGTGTACCCTATTTTGTACACTATTTTTTTTTACTTATTTTTCATAAATATTTTGTTTTTACGATAAATATGTTTTTGATAATTGATATAACACGTAAATTTGGACAAAAATATAAAAAAATATTTTCATGTAGGTTTTAGGCATATCAGGGTTAATATAATCTAGTACAAACATTGAATTTATTTTCTGTGATGATGGTGTGAACATATATTGATAACTCTTTAATCTGACGTAAACAAATTTACAGTTTGTGAATTCATAAACAAGTGTTAGCCATTTTAGTTGAAAAACTGTCATCGGGGTTGGTTGGCATTTGTGCCAACCTGCCCCGTGTATCACTATGAAGTCTATTGTTTTTTACAAAAGTAATATCTAATTATATTATCCAATTATTTTCAGACGTAATCATACGAACTTATAAAAGAAAAACAGAGCTAGGAAAAACAGCTGCTGACGTTATGTAACGAGCTCTACGTGCTCATATTATCGACAAGATGAGTTTGAAGGTTGTTTCGCAAGACTATAATATAAGCGTGCGCACTCTTGCACGATATTGTAAAAAAATGAAAACATACTGCAAACGGAACCTGGAGGT
Organism: Diabrotica undecimpunctata; assembly: GCF_040954645.1. Lineage (NCBI taxonomy): Eukaryota > Metazoa > Arthropoda > Insecta > Coleoptera > Chrysomelidae > Diabrotica > Diabrotica undecimpunctata. The sequence continues at coordinate 149,755,970 of NC_092809.1, forward strand.
ATTTCATCTGTACTGCATGTAGGATATCAGAAGAACAGGCAGGTATAAATATTTTTAAGAGTCAGTCAGGTTTTAAAGCAGGTTCGAATGTTGGCTTTTCAATATGCTACGACTCTTAATATTCCTGTTTCAACATCTTGGTCTACAAACCAAATGGCAGGGCCTGATTGGTTTACTTCGTTCTTAAAACGACAACAGACATTATCCATCAGAACTCCAGAGGCTACTAGTCAAGCTAGAGCTTGGAGTTTTAATGAACACAATGTGTCACAATTTTTTAAAAATCTTAAAACAGTTTTAGACCAGCTGAAATTAACTGCGAGTGACATATATAACATGAAACCGGTATCACCACCGTACAGAAACCGGATAGAGTAGTGGCTCGTAAAGGATTTAAACAAATTGGCAGAATAACATCTGCAGAACGGGGTACTCTAGTGACGATGGCCATTGCTGTTTCAGTGTCAGGCAATTCAATTCCTCCGTATTTCATATTTCCTAGGGAAAAATATCGTGGGCACTTTGTTCGAAGTGGTCCACCTGGCAGTATAGGTGATACGAATCTCTCGAGAGGGATGACCGAAATACATTTTATAAAATTTGCAGAGCATTTTATACACAACGTAAGATGTTCAAAAGAAAAACCAGTGTTATTGTTGCTCGATAATCATGATTCTTATTTGTCAATAACTGTACTCGAAAATTTTAAAAAAAAAAAAAACGGCGTTACTGTTTTATCGGTTTCAACTCATTGCAGCCATAAACTTTAGCCTTTAGACCGAAGTGTTTATAATCCTCTAAAAAAATACATCAACACCACCTGCGATTTATGGATAACGAATAACCCGGGCCAAATATTGACCATATATGATATTCCAGCGGTGGTGAAGTCAGCTCTACCCAATGCAATTACTCTAACGAATATTATGGCTGGCTTTTAAGTATCTGAAGTAAGTCCATTTAACTCGGATATATTCTCTCCTGAGGAGTTTATGGCTGCTTTTGCTACAGATCGACCCATTCAAACTGCTGCACTCGTTGATCAATCTCTACCGGAACTAAACGAAGCTACTGTTTTAATTAACCATCCTCTTCCTGATTTAAATCTGTCTTTGGAGCAGTGTCTTTCGCCTCCACTCGTGCCGACTCAAGTTACTGGTTGTTGGTCGATTCTTCATTTATTATGGTGCCGAGGTAGTTGTAGTGCGTCACTCTTTCTACAGGGGATTGGTTGACGTTGAGCTGACCTTCTGTTATTCTTTTCTTGCTAATTATCATAAGCTTTGTCTTCTTAACGTTTATATTGAGTCCATATTGTTGACTGTAATACGTGATTTTGTTCATAAGAACTTGTAGGGCTTCTAAGTTGTCCGAAAATACTATGGTGTCATCTGCATATCTGATGTTGTTTAGCCGGTAACCAATTAGTAGAATACCTTTTTCAGTTTCGTGCAAAGCTTCGATAAATATTCTTTCAGAGTACAGATTGAAGATTAGAGAAGAGACAATATAGACTTGCCTCACTCCAAGCATGATTTTCACATAGTCAGTGTGTTCACCTTCAACTCTGAAATTTGCTCTCTGACTCCAATAGAGAGTTCTAATTATTTTCAGATCTTGGTTGTTAATTCCTGTTTCTTTTAGTATTTGCATCATCTTGGCGTGCTGTACTCGATCAAACGCTTTCTCTTAATCAACCAGACATGCGTATACGTCGCAGTTGACGTCTCTGCATCTCTGGAATAAGACTTGTACTGAGAACAAAGCCTCTCTAGTGCCAACACCATTTGTGAACTCGAACTGGTTGGTGGAAATTTGACTTTGGCACAGCTTGTAGATTCTCTTATGAATTATCTTTGGGAACAATTTTAGGAGTTTTAAATTTTTAAACTAATGTTTGTATTTTGAGAAAGATTTCCGAAGTGGAAATTGAAACGTCAAAAGACGTACTTTAACTTTTAATTGTGGCTTATTCCCATTTAAATAGTAATTGAGTTGTATATGTTGTTGAATATATTTGCGATTATTGCTATTGATTCGTTGTGTTGTATAATTTTATTAATTAATATTGTTAATTGTTCTGTCATTGCTGCTCCACAATATTTTAGTAACTCGTTTGGTATCCCATTTTTACCTGCTGCTTTTCTGTTCTTTAGGTTTTCAAGTATCTTCGGAACTTCCTGTACATTTATATTAAGTTCTTCATTTGTGGTAATTTCTGGTGTTTCAGGTTCTAGTGTCGTTTGTTCTTCCTCTGCATATAGCTTTTTTAGGTATAGTGTATTTTTATGTATGAGAGAGTAATAAAACAATAAATTATGTATGCAAATCCCTAAACTGTTGATACGGGTGACTCAATGAAAAACAGATATTTGTCCACAAGTTTACAGAAGTATATAGGAAAACAATTTTAAATTGAGTATGACCACCAGGTATAAAGGTTGGAGCAGAATAGAATACAATAGTTGTGAGGGTTACTAATCCCTAAATAAGGTTGCCAGTGTCGGAGTGATGGAGGTTAACAGGTACTAATGAATTTGCAAGAAATGTAAGATGTTTATTTTATTGGTTATATATAACCAATAAAAGTTTAATAAGTACCTACCTATTTGCAAAATAAAGTTTAATTCTTTAGATAAAATAAAACGTTTTATTTTATCTATTTGCAAAATAAAGTTTAATTCTTTGCCTATTTGCAAAATAAAGTTTAATTCTTTAGATAAAATAAAACGTTTTATTTTATCTGAAATGAGTGCATTCCACGAAGTAAGGGTTTCAACAATCAAACATTTAATTCTTTAATTCCAGGAATCTACGACAGTAATTGACTAGATAATTACCTTCTAAACTTATTCCACAGAAAATGTGATAGTGGGTTTTTCCATTTTGTATATAGGAAGGTCCAAGTGGCGTATTCAAAATTCTTAACAGTTCACTAAAAGTAGGTACTTCAGTTGCAAGGTGCAGTTTATTGTGTATACTAGTGTTATGGAAAATTTGGAAGTGCCGTGTAAACGCCGAAAAATTGGTCCTCTAACAGTTAATGAAAAAACATTAATATTTAATTGTTTTAAATCATTTACAGACAAACGTTTATGTGAAAGTGTTGATGAGACCGTTGAGTTAGTTAGCAGTACACTTGGTGTTGGGAAATCTACGATTTACAGAGTTATTAAAGAAGAGAAATGTGGTAGTTTTCAAATGCCACGTAATGTTCCAGGGAAACCAAAATTTCAAATAGAATATCATTTTAAAGAAGGACTTCGACGGAAAGTGCATGAATTCTTCTTTAGACAAGAATTTCCAACATTGGATAAAGTTCTTGTCTCAGTTCGAGATGATAAGGATTACCCAGAAATGAGTCGAAGTACGTTATGGAAACTTTTAAAAGAAATAGGCTTCCGCTGGAAAAAGAATCCCAGAAAGTCTATTTTATTAGAAAGAAGCGATATTGTCATATGGAGAAGACATTTTCTAAGAACCATAAAGGAAATGAGAAACCAAAAAAGAAAAATATTTTATCTTGATGAAACATGGATCAACGAGGGTCATACACCAAATAAATTTTGGCAGGATGAAACTGTTACAAGTCAAAGGCACGCTTTTGTAAATAACTTATCTACTGGTTTAAACCCACCATCAGGAAAGGGACGCAGACTGATAATAGTACACATTGGCAGTTCAGACGGTTTTGTTGAAGGTGGTTTATTAACTTTTGAATCAACTCGTACCGGTGACTACCATAAAGACATGAACGCTGATGTCTTTCAAGAATGGTTCGAACAAATGATAGATCTTCTTCCTAAGAACTGTGTAATAGTAATGGATAATGCAAGTTATCACTCCAGACTTATAGAAGGACTGCCCACAACCAAGTGGTTAAAAAAAGACTTGCAGAATTGGCTGAGTTCAAAAAATATTACGTACCATCCCGGATCTATAAGAAAGGAACTTTATTCGTAGTGTGCCCTTCATAAAGAAAAATTTAAAAAATACGAAATTGATGAAATTGCCAAAAATCGTGGAATGACAGTACTTAAATCCCCACCATATCATTGTGAATTAAACCCGATTGAACTGGTATGGGCACAGATAAAGAGTGAAGTTTCAAGAAAAAATACCACTTTTAAAATTCATGATGTTAAACAGTTGTTTTTGGAGGCCGTAAATAATGTAAAACCTGAAAACTGGGAAAAGGCAGTAAATCACACTATTAAAGAAGAGGAAAAAATGTGGAAGCTGGACAATATTACTGATAAAATGATCGAGCCAGTTAGTATAAATCTTGGTTCTGAAAGTTCATCTTCTGAATCTGATTTGGATTTGTAACAAGTAGCTGTAAGTTTTATATTAATATTTTTATTCATCTATTGAACATACCTTAGACGGTTTTAAAAACTCTTTTTCTCTTTTGTAATTTTTAAAAATTAAAAAAAATGTGAATTTTTTAAAACCCTTTTTAATGTAGGCCAGTCAGTTCTAATATAGTGTGTGATAAAAGAGGTCACTTTTGTTTACATACACATAACACTTTATAACACTGAAATAATTCATTTATTTTTTACAATTATTCAAAGTAATTTTTCAATTAATCTTGAGCACGCCCATGGAGTGGTCGGAGCTACCAGTTAAAATTATGCTAATTACTCTCTCGTTCATAAAAATAAACTATAGTTAATCCACGTATCCCTTTGTATATGTTTTGGTATTAGTTCTTTTACCTCCGTTCTTTGACCTCTTATAAGGTCATATTTCCATATTTCCACTTGCAGACCGTAAAAATCATGTTCTATTTCTTTCGAAAAGTGTTCCCAGTGATAATTTTTTATTTTTCTTACCAGTGCATTTGTTTCGTTTCTAATTGTCTTGTAATTATGGTATGCATCTTGTGTTTTGGTTGACGTGTATTTCAGGTAAGCTTTTTTCTTCCCTTTACATTTTTCCTTCACCTCTGTACAAAACCATGGAGTTCTTCGACTTGGGAACGATTTATTTTTATTTATATTTCTTTCACCAAGAACTTCTTTGGCCGAGGTTAATATATAGACTTAATTTCTGCTTTTTTTGGTTATTCTCCAATATTTTCTGTGATATATGTATTTCTGCTTTTTTTTTGGTTATTCCTTTTTGGAATAGGTATCTGGTGAAGTCATCCTATAAGCTTTCGACTTTTATCTTTGTGGTGTATTCTTTTGTCACACTTTTTATCACATATATGTTTTCTTTCGGATTTTGCACAATACAAATTTATAATTTCTTCCTTTTTCTGCTGATGTTAGTGCTCTTACCAATCAATCCAAGATTTGAGGGGTCAGTAACTCTCTATTCAACAAAATATAGTCTAACATGGATCTTTGTCCTCTACTGTTTTCAAAAGTGTATTTGTATTGTTCTTTGTAAGGGAAAAATTTTAATTCTTTGTAAGCAAAAATATAAGAAAATATCTCTAGAATAGGTAGTTCGAGATTATTTTTGACACAATAAGTTTTTGATTTGTCCATTGGTCTTTATTTGCGAGAAGTACGATAATAGATGTAATATTACTGGTTCAAGATCAAAAGGTAATGGTATGATAAAATTATTGCGGTCTTTTACAGTTTTACTGGATACAAAATTAATTCTTCGGTTACTATTTTCTACATTTTCCAAAAGTTTATTTTGCCAAAAAAAGGTATCGATATTTTTGTGAGATTTATCTAGAAATTCCGTATTTTACGATTCAATTTTAAAATAATCGATTATCGATTTGATTCTATACAATTTGATAAAGTTGTCAAGTTCTTTGGATATCCTTTCTTTATTTTCTTTATTATCGTCTTCCTCATTTTGATCTGTCTCCGTTTCGTCTCTATTCGATGCACGTAATAATATTTTTGATTGAAAGTTTGCACAATCTGTTTATTTTTCCTGAGCGGTGTTCTATTTTATAATTGTATTCTTCGAGTTTTATTCGCCAACGCCCTAAGCGCCCTCCGGGATCTTTTATCGAGCAAAGCCATGAAGTGGTCGATAATCGGTAATAATAGTGAATTTACGGCAAAAAATATGGTCTAAAGTGTTTGACTGCTCATACAATAGCGAATAATTCTCTCTCTATAGAAGAGTATTTTGTTTCGGCACTGCATAGTGTTCTGGAGGCATATGCGATTGGTAAATCTTTTCCTGTAGGGCCCTGCGATAGAACGGCTCCAATTGCGAATGCACTAGCATCAGTAGTAAGTAAAAATGATTCTTAAAAATTTGGATATATAAGAATTGGGTCTGATATTAAAATATTTTTGAGGTCATTAAAGGATTCTTTGTTACAAGATAGACCAAATATGCTAGTTCTTTTTCCAAAAAATCACATTTATCTGGCTGTATTTTTAAATTTGCTTTTCGTAACCTTTTAAATACATCTCTTAGTCGTGACATATGGTCATGAATAGTGGGTGAATAGATTATTATGTCATCCATATATACTAAGCATCTTTCGTTTTAGATTCCTAGGTGGATGTTGTCCATTTCTCGTTGGAAAGTAGATGGAGCAGTCATTAGTCCGAATGGTATGCGAACAAATTCGTAATGTCCATTTTCAACGGAAAAGGCTGTTTTCTGGATGTATTTTTGGGTCAATTTCAATCTGGTGAAATCCAGACTCTAAACATTCTTGTTTTCCTGATACGTCTATTTTTTTTGGTACAACCCAAACTGGGGATGACCAGGGGGAAATAATTTCCCAAACCCAAACTGGGGATGACCATTTTATTAATTTGTGTCTTTACCTCTTCCTTATGTATTAAAGGATGATATAAGCATATCTGTAAGATTTAGTAAATATAGGTTTAGCGTTGTTTGTTTCGATTTTGTGTTTAATTTCGTTTGTAAACATCAATTTGTTGCTTTCTAAATAAAATATATCTGCATATTCAGTATAAATGTCTAGAACTAGTTCTTGTTCTTCGTAATTTATAGCATTTTTCATATAATAATGCGTACACGTCACAATTTATACATAGTGACGTCACTTATATTTAAAATTTCCAGAACGTCAATCTTAGAGTTCAAATTTTCCTAACACAGCTAATAATACGAAACCCATACGGAACTGCTCGATCTTTAATAGGCGTCAACATGGTATAATAATCAAAAAATGTAATCATCATTATATTGGGAATTTGGGATTAAACGACCAAAAACATTTGTTATTATTAATAATATAAATTTTATGAAATTACACTTTAAGTCTAATATTCCACAAAATAATAATTTTAATTAAATATATTAGACAATTGTACGCAACTGATATGGGAATAATTCAAATTTTTTGACAGTTCAGCGTGTGGCAACATTATTTAAAGTATTGCCGTTTTTTTTAGAGTAAGAATTTTGTTTATGTTTTGATTTCTTACACAATTTGATCATAATATATTATATATTAATAAATTGTATTTATAACTACATATTAAATTTAGATTAATAGCTTTAAAAACTAATTATTGTTGCGTATTGAGATTATTTTGATCGCTTTTTTTTTTCATCGCTCGAAAAAGCAATCAAAACCCTCGAATGGAGTGACAAAGGAATAAATGTGGACGGAGAGATGCTACACCACCTAAGCTACGCAGACGATATAGTCCTGATTGCAGACGATTTGGGACAAATAAAGAAAATGTTGGAAGAACTTAGTACAGCCTGTCATAAAATAGGTTTAAAAATGAACATAGCAAAAACAAAATATATGACAAACTTAGTACCAAGTAAACACCTTGAAATTAAAACAAGTAAGGGCAATAAAAAAACCGAAGTATCTAGAAGAATAATACAAGGATGGGCAGCATACGGAGCTCTTTTAACGGAGGAACGTTTTTAAGAGTGATATCCCAACTAATATGAAGAAAAAAGTTTTCAACCAATGCGTGCTACCGGTGATGACCTATGGTGCAGAAACATTATCGCTCACAAAGAAAAACACACAAAAACTAGGAGTAGCGCAGAGAAGAATGGAGCGATCAATGATAGGGGCCACTCTGCGAGACAGGATTAGAAACGAAGATCTATGAGGTAAGACCAAAGTCATAGACGTCATTGAAAAAAGCTGTAACTTAAAATGTAAATGGGTGGACACGTTGTCAGAATGAAGGGCGGAAGATGGACTCGTAAACTAGTTGAATGGAGACCAAGAGCCGATAAACGTAGGAGAGGAAGACCACCAATACGATGGCAAGACGACTTACGAAAGACAACAAAAAACTGAATACAGCAAGCACAAGATCATCATCAATCAGCCAATCCCGTCCACTGCTGGACATAGGCCTCCCTCAGTTCTTTCCAGTGTTCTCTACACTGGGCCGCTTGTAGCCAGTTTCCCGCTACTCTTTTTATGTCGTCGGTCCATCTAGTCGGTGGTCGTCCTCGGCTTCTTTTATAATTTCTGTTATAATTTCTGGCACAAGATAGAACACTTTAAAGACAAACAGGGAAGGCCTATGTCCAGCAGTGGATTGAGAGAGGCTGATGATAATTGTGATTGTGCTATGCCAAAATAACTAAATAGTCTGTAGAAAGCTGATAAGCTTTCATATAAGATAGATTATTTTGAACAAGAAATAATGGCGGGACGTTTTTACTATTAATGCTCTAAATAGAGGTAAGTTTAAGATTTAGAGTATATAATTTTGTATTAAAATGTTTTCTCATGTATTTTAGTGTGTTGCAGTGGTCTTAAAACTAAGTGTATTTACTGTTATAAATAGTTTGACAAATAGTTGACATTTTAAAAATTCCTCACTTACTAACTATTCTGATGTTTTGGCAACGCTGTGAGGTTCTGACGTGGTAAATCTTGAATGACGTGCACGCATTTTTATATGAAAAATACTATAGATGGTCAATTGTTAGTTGTTCTTTAATTATCCGTGTTCTGTCTACTATGAGTTCTTGTAAGTCTTTTTCGTTGTAGGATAGGAAAGGTTCAATGTCCGAAAATTCAATTATCTTGGGTATAAATTATATTATATATTCAATTATATTATATTATTTAATTTTAATTATATTTTTTGTAAATTATATTTTTATTAACAATAAATATAAAAAAAAATCAATTTAAAAAATAGTCCGCTCTTTATGATTAATATTATTAAAAGTCCAATCATTGGTAAGAATACATTATTTAAATTAGATGGTACACTTTATAATTACTACTCTTTAACTTTGCTATGAATCCATGATAAAAAGCTTGAAACCTTCGTGTAGATTCCAGGTACTCCGTCTGTACCACATTCTTTAGGTCCAAATGAAACGATTCCCTCTTGGTACCACTGATTATCATTTTTACGTGTCCTTCTCATCAAGGGACCTCCACTGTCACCTGTAAAAATAAGATCATGGATTAACAATGCATTTTGTATACTATCCTTATATATATATATATATATATATATTATATATATATATATATATATATATATATATATATATATATAGTAAACTCTTAAATATTGGGGAAATCTGCAAGAAATACTCTAATGTGTATCAATTGTTTCGCCGAACGTTTTCGCCAAAGAGAATTAATTTGGCTTCTTCAGGGCTGAAAGAGAATAAATTATAATTAGCTACCATTAGCTACCATATATTATCTCTCATGGACTATACTAACACCACAATTCTCCACCGTGAGAACAATAAATCTAAAAGAGAGTTCATTGAAATGTCTTATATTTTCCTTAACGATTTCTCCATTAATGTTAAGAGTGACATCAAGAATCTAAGCGATATATACCACCTGTTACTTAAATCAGATACCAAGAACAATACTATATCACAGATTACTAACTTGACTGATATATCCATTAACAACTAACATACCTTTATAATTAATTTTCATTAACAAAAAATATATAACATTCCCTTGCTTTTCTTAGATACGTCTCAATAAGACTTAATAATACATGAACAATATAATATAATTAAATAAAGAAAATCAAAATAATATTTCCCTTTACTGGGATTTAAATTCATTCGTTTTTTACCAATGAACCTTAACGACATAAAGATTCATAATGAAGTTGTCAGCGCTTGCGTTCTGGCTTAAACAGAACCTCACTTTTAACTATCTAAAAATCAAAAATTTAGTTATTGCCGACATTTCAAAGAATTACCTCTTTTTAAATGTAGTTGCATTGGGTTTTTCGATTAACCTTGGGTAAGCCTTTACGTGTCAAGTTCGAAGCTACCATACATTTCAATACTTATAAAAAACTTTTTTTGCACATAGTAACAAAAAACACCACTATGTTACTAGCAAAGTTTTTTAATATTCTAACTCTACAATTCTAAGTTACGGTAAGATCAATAATGTTTTAATAGATAATATATGGTAGCTAATTATAATTTATTCTCTTTCAGCCCTGAAGAAGCCAAATTAATTCTCTTTGGCGAAAACGTTCGGCGAAACAATTGATACACATTAGAGTATTTCTTGCAGATTTCCCCAATATTTAAGAGTTTACTATTTAACTAATCTGCAAAGATTAAATTTCTTTTCTATATATATATATATATATATATATATATATATATATATATATATATATATATATATATATAGTAAACTCTTAAATATTGGGGAAATCTGCAAGAAAGACTCTAATGAGTATCAATTGTTTCGCCGAACGTTTTCGCCAAAGAAAATTAATTTGGCTTCTTCAGGGCTGAAAAAGAATAGATTATAATTAGCTACCATATATTATCTATTAAAAACATTATTGATCTTACCATAACTTAGAATTGTAGAGTTAGAATGTTAAAAAACTGAGCTAGTAACAACATAGTGGTGTTTTTTGTTACTATGTGCAAAAAAAGTTGTTTTTTTTTAACGTTGGAAATGTATGGTAGCTTTGAACTTAAAACGCAAAGGTTTACCCAAGGTTAATCGGAAATCCCAATGTAACTACATTATTTTCTGGATTTAGTTTCAATTGGCTTTCATTTGAATAATCTGTAACATTGTTTGGTTATTTTTAAAATTTGCAGTGATACACATTAGTTTACTTATACACCTCAGTAATGTTATGTCGAAAAAAAAAGTGAGGTATGGAATCATTTTTTCCAAGAAGAAAATACAAATACTCAAAATAAAGTAAAGTGCAATTCGATGGGTTTATGAAAGAATATCGTAAGCGACAATAAAGTATAAAATGTAACTAAGAAATGTAACTAAGAAATTGTAACCGAAAATTATCGTAAGTACCAGTTGATCCATACAAAACATCTTATGCGACATGAATTTGTGTCGAATACGATGGAGTAGAAGGCGTTTACGATACTCGACTCTGGATTGCTGATAATAGTTCTCGCCGAAATAAAACGGTTAGTAGTGGGTAATAACCACGTGTATAAAGTGTATCAAGAGTTGGTTGACATTGCTAACATTCTGATTATTCTTGTAGAGGATAGTGTTAACGCCATCGTTTCTGAAATACAATCTGATAAAGATAATTATGATAATTCTCTACCTAAAAAATCTGATATTTACCAGTTGAATCAAATTGATCTAAATCAAGATCAAGAAACTTGTAAAAACACCAAACAAAGACGTTTGGTAAATTATTCGAGTTCTGATTCGAAAACCTCTCTGGCCTTTTGCCAATAATTCCCAGAAATCAAAAAAAAAATTAAAAGGTTTGACTCCGATTATTCTTTCCAAGAAAACAAGGATTCTGATTTTTTCTTTTTAAGCTCTGATTCTGATCACGACATTTCTGTTAAATTTTTAGATAAGGTAAGCGATGCTGCTGTAAAAAAGCCAAAACATAACAATAAAAAACATGTCAAGTCGGCTGAAAAGGTGTTTGGTGCCACAAAATCTGTCCAGGAAAACCCATTCAAAAACAAAGCATGTCAAAAGTCATGAGCCAAAAATTTCACTGAACAACAACGTCATGAGATCTTTGAATTTTACTGGGGGTTGGGTAGCTATCAAAAACAAATGGATTATCTTTTACTGTTTTAAAAAGAAAAAACAATTAAAAGAAGGCGAACAGGCACTGAATCAAGAAAAAATCAAACATTTAAATATTTTATTGAATGGGATGGAACAAAAGTCCCAGTATGCCAACAATTTTTTTAAAAACATTGTGCATTTCCCAAATGACATTAAGTTATACTACTGTAACGAGTTGGTGTGTAAAGGGGTAGTGAAGCGCAATACATGATGTCGTATCCTGTTGGCATCACTTAGCCTCTCCTACTCAATTCTATCTTCACCTCCAAGCTGGTACACACCGGTAACCTGAGCAACCCCACTGGAGACCGGGTAACCAACCACAGTGGATGGTGGGGTCAGGGCAGACGAAGAAGGGAGCCTTGGTCCTCCGATGGAAAGGGGGTTAAGCGAAAGGTAGAACTCAATTGTTGCGAATACAAAGGCTAATGAAACAAACGGACGGATCTCACAACGACGAACTCAGCACAGAAAAATGGACATGATTATGGATTTAAAATTTGGAACCTGGAACGTGCGAACCTTCTTAAAGGCAGGAGCTATGATAAGTATGGCAGAAGAACTTGAAAAATACGGAGTTGAAATATTGGCACTGCAGGAAATCAGATGGAAGAGCCAGGGAGAAATTCATAAGAATAAATTCTCACTATACTACTCCGGAAATGAAATGAGACAAGGTGAAAGAGGAGTAGGGTTTATGGTAACCAAAAAACTGCGGAAAGCCATTATCGCATTTACACCAATATCAGATAGAATTTGCACCATAAGATTTAAAGGTAAATTTCATAACGTGACAGTGGTTAATGTATATGCATCGACGGAAGAGGCTGATGAAGAATACGTTGAAAGATTCTACGGAGAACTACAGGATGTATGTGATAAAATCCAAAGACACGATGCTGTTATAACGTTAGGCGATTTTAATGCTAAACTGGGGAAAGAAGAAACGTTTGCAAATATATTTGGGAAACACAGTTTGCACACTGAAACCAGTCAAAATGGACTCAGTCAAAAGGGTGGCACAGTTCGCAGCAGCAAATAATTACGTAGTTGTCAGTACTAACTTCCAGAGAAAAGATATCCATAAAGGAACATGGAAAATACCAGGAACTAACGAAGCCAATCAAATTGACCATATACTCATCTCAAAAAGATGGGCAACAGACATAACTTATGTCAGAACGTATCGCGGGGCGAACTCTGACTCAGATCACTATCTTGTAGGGGCAAAATTACGGCAAAAAATAGCGACAGTAGCAAAAGGGAAAAATATTCAAATCCAAAAATGGAATGTCGAAGGATTCAAAAGCGCAACAAAGAGACAAGAATACAGAAATGCCCTCCAAATAAAACTCAACCGAACTAGAGAGAAAGATACTGCAGAGGAGGAATGGAGACAATTAAAAACAATTATAACGGAGTCAGCAGAGGAAACTGTCGGAAAAGCCAAAAGGCAAAGAAATGCGGAATGGTATGATGATGAATGCAGAACTGCAGTAGAGGAAAAAAGGCAAGCTAGGCTTAACCAACTTCAAAGAAACACAAGAAATAGCAGTGAGATTTATAACAAAAAAATAATACAAGCGACTAATTTTATAATATAAAATATTTAGAAATTTTCTATAAAATATTATTTTTATTTATATTTTTTTATTATTATTTGTATATATTTACCACTACAAGAATCCTTTCCTTTATTTCCACCGACGCATATTTGAGAGTCACTTAGCCCTGGTATGTCAATTCTTGCTTTTCTATAAGCATTTAGACAGTCATCTCTCTTGACGAAAGGAATTTCAACCTTGAGTTTGAGATCTGTATAACCCGAGGCGAATTCCGTTGCACCCCAACCAGCAACTGTAAGTTCGTCGTTTATAGCAGAGCCTTCGTTTGGTTCAGGAAGACAAATTGGTCTAATAAATTCTAGAAATAAAAACTCAACTATAGCATGTACTTAGTTAATTCTTAGGGATTTCCGGGTTTTACAAAAAAATCATAACGATGGACAAATAGATGTGCATTTATTGATGCTAAAACGACAATTTCTTAAGACTAACTAATTGATACTGTTTGTGTTTACCGCGGTTTGTATACATTAAAAAAATGTATACACACACTTCCCTTTCTGCAAGGTAGAGGTTTAACGATTATAGAAAATGTCACACTGAGAGTGCAGTACGGGTAAGATACAGCAACGCTTTTCTTATGGAGAATAATCGCGCAGGGTTGTCGGTTTTCTCCAGCTGTTGATTGCTCATTGTCTCACAGGACCGGCTTGGATAAAATGCATCTGCCGGCAGTACGAGTAAAATATTTTATATCATGTATACATATACAGTAGAATAAAAAGGCATTGATGAGTTATTGACAACGAAAACTATGAATTTTGCATATAAAACGTCAACATGAGATATACAATTGAATCATATTTATAAGAGTAACATTTGAACACCTCTTTACAAGAACAAAATACAATAACTGTAGTTTTAATGTTTTACATAAAATAGAAAAAACCTACATAATTTCTAGGAAAGAATTTGGAAACTTGGAATTTGGAAATGATATTATTTATAGATATTATATATAATATTCAAATTTCCAATTCTTTCATAGAAATTAGATTTTTTCTATTGTATGTAAAATATTAAAAATACAGTTATGTTGTTTCTATAAATAGGTCTTCATTTCTTTTGTAAAACTTCTGCTACAAATTACCATCATTAACATAATCACCTAAATATGGCCATAAACTTGTTTGTCATAATTAGTATTTGATAAACTCGAAGCTTTCCCTATTTCACCCCCTACCCATCCTTAGGGTGAAAGTGCTTTTGGAAAACGAAACTACACTTCAAAATTTAGTCCGAGTTTCAACAGAGAGAATGGAGTCCCATAAGTTTAAATCCGGTGAATTATTTAACGGTTGCGCTAAACTCGTAGTGTTAAATGTGTTGTGTTTTTTACAAAAAAAGGAACAACTTAATGTAAGTGCTGCTGTAAGACGTACTTCGTTGATGACTGGTGTTAGCGAAAGAAACATTTACAATTTCAAAAAAGAAAAAGAACAGAGTGGAACGTTGAAATCGCCAAAAAAACGTAAAAAACGAGTGTGTCAATCACGTTCTAGAATATTCACATATGACGAGGGTGTAAAAAGTATTCTACGGAGAATTGTTCATTATAAATTTTTCATGAAAAATTTGCCGCTATTCTTAAAGCATATACATAACTTCATACAAGGTAATGAGAATATACAGCCGTTGTCTCTTTCTACTTTATACAGACTTCTGAAAGATATTGGATTTGTTTATAAGAAACGTGGCCGAAGAAGCATCATGGTGGAGCGAGAGGATATTATTCATTGGCACCATAATTATTTGAGAACTATACAACGTTTGCGAAAAGACCATTGCAATATCATATATTTGGACGAATCGTGGGTTAATGTTGGCCAATCTATAAATTACGAATGGTGCGATACTACGATACAAAACAGTCGTGATGCTTTTCTCAAAGGTTTAAGTACTGGCTTAAAAGCACCTACTAAACGAGGTCCATGATATGTTTTATTGCATGCAGGTTTTTCAGGAGGTTTCCTTCCTGGCACACAGCGTGTTTTTCTGGCAAAGAAAAATGATGGTGACTATCACGATGAAATGGATGCCGCATATTTTGAGTCGTGGTTTAAGGAGACATTAATATCAAATTTACCAAATAATGGTCGCAGAAATATCATTGTAATGGACAATGCATCGTACTACTCCCGTAAAGAGAGATTCCCTAACAATTCCTGGAATAAAGCTGCAATCAAGGAATGGCTAGTGGAAAAAGACATTTTTTTCGAGGAGTGTTCTTTGAAAACCGAGCTATTAGAAGCAGCGCGTGCTTTTAAAGATCAATACGATAAATATCATCTTGATGAGTATGCTTCACAACATAATGTTTATATTTTAAGGTTTCCTCCATATCACTGCGAATTGAATCCTATAGAAATGGTGTGGAACCAAGTTAAGCGATATGTGGGTACCCATAATACCACTTTTAAAAACGATGAGGTACGCCAGTTGATCGACGACGGTTTCGCACGCGTCACAGAGCAAAACTGGCGCAATTATGTCACTAATGTTGTTGAGAAAACGAAAACTGAGATGTGGACTGCGGATAACCTGCAAGATGACGTAGACCAATTGATAATACACGCGAACACAGGGGAGAGTAGCAAAAGCGAATCCGAAATCTCGGATGTAGAGGACGACTTTAGTATAATTAATTGAATATCTGTCAGTAACCTCGATTATTTTACACTGTATAACCAATAAAATACATTGACCAGTCCAATCAGAGTATGGGCTTTTCGGATATTGGGCTGGGTGCACGGAAATCGAGTTCCCGGAGGTTCCACCCTGTATATTTATAGTTATCAAGAAATGTAATTTAAAATATATATGTTAGTTTAATAAAGTATAAATATAATATAATGTTAAATAACTTACACTATAAACCTTATACCTGCTCATCTGGTCAAGTGTGGGCAAGAAAAAACATTATCCCATATGGAATAACACAAGGTTTCGCTGAAAACTACCAGGTTGCTATGCCAAGGAACTAGGTAAACTTATGTTGTGTGTAAAAAATGCGAGACTGCATTATGTTTTAACAAGGACAAAAACTGCACTTCAGATTTCCATAAAAGAAAATTTCATAGTAGGTGTTAAAATTTTGCCACCGAGGTTCCACCCGGTATATTTATAGCTATCAAGAAATGTAATTTAAAATACATTTGTTAGTTTAATAAAGTATACAGTTTTATAATAAAATTCTCGCTAAAAACTTAAGGTCTTTTTATTCAAATTCATGCCTCTTATTTGGCTACTTGAAGGCAATTATTTTATCAATATAATATTTTATAATAAATAACAGAGCCCGGCGTAGAGATCTGGGTACGGTTCTGTGACAACCACTTGGACCTGTTTGTATCGCCAAGCACAAGGCGTGAAATCCGGCAATTGTGCATTCCTATATTAGCCGTACTGCACTCTCGGTGTGACATTTTCTATAGATCATCGTATACTCCATAGGCGTTACCCTGACATCGAGCTCGTTAGATGCCAGGGGGAGACTGTAGGTACCAGCAGAATATGCATGTTTTTTGCTAGGGCGTCTTTGCCTTCGTCTTGGCACTGCAGGTGTTGGAGCTTTAACATAATGGTTATGGTGTGTAAACGCGGATATGTGAAACACACCAAGGGCAGTAGGGGTGTCTATAAAATCAAATATTAATTAAGGTCTCTCTTTTGGTTCCGAATTACCGAAGCACTTTTTTACTACGTGAACCTTTTGCGACTCAGAAATTTCGCAAACAAAATCGATCACTGTGTTATACTAATAAACTGTCATTAATTAACTTCTAAAATACTCGAATTTCCTGCCACAATTTGAGTGACAAAAATATATAGCATGTATTTCTCTTGGGGATTTTTGAGTTTTAAAAGAAAATCATAACGATGGACAAATAAATGTTATAGCCTAAATTACCTTTTTCTCAGTAATCTCTAGGGTTTCTGTTACAAGAAATTTATAATCGTGGATAAATATGTGTGTTTCTTTATTGAAGGTTAAAACTCAACTCTCTTTAAACTAACTAACAAATCCAATACCTTATGTATTTTCTCTAAGTTTTTGTATCAGATACAATGCATTTCTTGGATCAAATAGACATATTCGACCACTTGACATCTACTAGATGCAAATGGATATTTTATCCCTTATACCTCCATAGACGTCCTCGTCTTCGTCTTGGCGCTACAAGCGTGACAGCTTCAACATAATTGAGGTTAACGTATTTCAGAGCAGATACGTGGATCACACGAAGAGCATTAGGGGTGTCTATTCCCTCCTGCTAAAGGGTCCATCCCTCTACGGGTAGAATTTAGCTGTGTGACAATTATCTCCATCCACTTCATACATGTGTCTTCGACTACCAAAATCCAACGTTCACCTCTTGATCCTTTATGTAATGGTCCAAATAAGTCGATGGCAAGTATATCAAAACGTTGCGCATAGAGGGGAGTTTGTAATAGTGTACCTAGTTTCTGGCTAGAGGCCTTATATCTTTGACAATCTGGGCATTTATTAATATATTCAGCAACAAAACGGCGCATGCCTGGAAAGAAAAATTTTTGGGCAATTCTTCTCAAAGTACGTTCAATGCCATAATAGTCAGTAGTTATCTCATAATGATATTCCTTTATAATGGCTTCACGATTATGTGTGGGTACTAATAACTGAGCCTCTTCTTCGTCTTCTTCCGACAAGTAACGTTAGAATATTCCTTGTATGAGCAAGTATCCACGATCTGTTTATTTTACATATTCATTCAAAGTTAAGTCTACGCATGATTGGAGTATATTTGCAACATATGGGTCATTCAATTGTTCTACCCTGGTCTCATCTGCCGACCGATGGAAATTTGCACTTCACATATCACACAGGACACTACATCATTGTGTTCACATAGTGGTCTGGAAAGTGTATCGGCTACTATGTTACGTTTGCCGGGCAGATAATCGTTGGTTAAATCATAGACTTGGACCAATAGTGCTCATCTTGTCAACCTTTTTGTAGAAGATTTTAAGCTTTGCAACCAATTTAGAGGTTGGTAATCAGTTATTAGGGCTATTTTAGTACCTTTCGTATGTAGTAGTACCTTCCGTACCTCATGTATTTTAAAATATTGTATCTTGATATAAATAAATGTTTGCGTTTTTATATTGTTTATTTCTATTTTCCTAAATCTTTCTTTCAAAAACATTATTGTTATAATGTTGATACTTATAATACACATATCACTATCAAATGAATAACTGATTCAATAATAATCAATACTTAATTATTATTTATTTTAAACAATCTATTTAGCGACAATTATTAATTTTCTTCTTTGATGCCTATGTATATTAAAGAAAATCTTGCATATAAAATACCAATTGTAAGGAAACCACGTAAATATAAATGGACTTAAATGGATAACCTTGTCTTTCACTGGTTTAAAGTGATAATAACAATTTACACATGAAATTTTAGTATATTTATGCTAAATGTAATATTATTACTTTAGTGTTTTATAAAATTTTATTAAGCATTCTATTTCAAGGTGGCTGACCAGTTTTTACTCTCTCCTGTAAAGTTTAGTTTTTGTGATATACGAGGGTTTTTATTTAAGGCAACGATAATTATTTATTATAAAAGAGTCAACACTCTTTCTTCTTACTATCTCAACATTTTCCGGCTTTTTAACGGATAGATTATGACGTTTCACAAAGAAAAAAGCCAGTCTTTTCCAGGAAGTCCATTTTGAAACGGAGTATTCAGTTGATTCTCTTTAACGTTGTAACATTTTTTTGTATAATTAAAATATTAATTATTTTTCTTCCTTTTACCCCCGTAATGATACGCTCATGTTCGGTTTACCATCTTCAAAATTTTATTGAATGCACGAAATTTCCTTGCGTCCGAAAGGTTTTTAACCCTTTCCGTCTTAATCCGGAGTATGAAAGGAACTAATGCTTTTCGGTAAAGGCGGGTCCTTTATGATAGATTTGTAAATATTTCGAAGGCTCGTATAGTAATTTTTCTGTAAAGACCCAATCTAGAAGATTTATATTTTATCACGTCCAATTACTATTACCGTTAATTATCTCAAACTTTCCGATGTCGTTAGAATTTTATCTTCTAAGAAATGGATACTGTCCCATGATTTCTGAGTGTAAGATATCCCTTCTTCTTTTTTGGAGGTAGTTTGGTAAAATTTGAGAGAAACCAAGTTACTTCTGAGTGGGCACTCGTTAAGAAAAGAGTTATTTCTCGTGAGACGCTTCGCTCATATTATCGTATCTGCTACCTTACCGTATCTGTGCATTTTCTTTATAAGTGTGTATACACTTGTTTATTTGAGTTTTTTTTATCTTATACTATATTAGATTAAATATAGTTATAAAGTAGCTTTAATGTTAAATTAAATTCAGTGTTTAATACAAGTATAGTATTAACTTCAGTGAATTAATGCAGCAGTCGTCAGGAATTACTGTAAGTTACCATAATCTTAGTATCTCCACTTATCTGGGCGAGTAATATGGTATGGTATCATATTATCTGCAATCATCTGGGCGATTCAAAGTTCATTCATGTCTTCACCTGTAGTTGAGAGTAGCTACTGAATTTTGCATTCAATTTAAAAAAACATTCTATATTTTTTTGTTACGAACCAAATTCCATCAGCTACTAAGAAATTTCAATAAGTAATAATTATGAACATTTAAGTCTCAGTTTATCATTAAATAATAGTGCGAGAGAGCTAAACGATTTAACCAAGTGCGGTTTGGTTACATTTTTATGTTTTCATTTCAGTTACCTTTTTGTATTTTTGAAAATTTAGATTTGGTTAATTTTTGTTATCTTTTGTGTTTGTTATAATTTTTATTCATTTTTTTTGCTGTAATATCTCGAGATACGCCAAAACTTTATTTGTGCATAATTGTATTATATATCTTTGTAAAGGTATTTTCTAATTATATTACTGCTTATTTTTATATGTATAGTATACCCCCATTTCATAGTTGATGGTGTATTTTTATCTTGTGTGTACATTCAGCTACCGATATCATTTTGTCGTTGAATATATTGTTTTTGTTTTATAAATGAATTTTGTTTGTCGACTCCCAACAAATTTCCTGATATAACCATAACTCTGAATATTTACATAGTTTTCCATTTCTCTGGCGTAATGACCTGGTAGGCTGCTGTGATTAAATTTCACATTTCAGCTTCTTTAAAATTTGCGTTGCGTCCAGCTTTATACCGTTTCACTTCACTCCAAACGATTTCGATAGGATTGAGTTCACAGTGGTAGGGTGGGAGCCTCAGAATCTTCACATTGTGATTTTTGGCAATATATTCTATTATGTACCTGTCACACCTTGCTTTGAAGGCCTTGACTACATCAAGTAACTCGCATTTTAGGTAGTGTTTCGCTTCTTGTGCCTACTCTTTGAAGATTGTAATCCAGCAGGTGATGAATATTCCTGTCGTATGCGAAACAGTCTTTTCGCAAACACCACTCATTTCTGACACTTTCCTAATTACACTTGATACAGAATCGTTGTTATCCTGATTAAGATGATAATTAATTATTTTCATTAGTATCTGCTTCTCTGGAAGTTTCAGAGCTTTTCCACGTTTCCAATGATCAATTTCCTCCATTTTGCGGTAAAAATTCGGGGTCAAATATATCAACAGCTCACAACAGATAATAACAATAATTGCCAACAGCAAATCACAACAACAGCCACCAACAAATAATAACAAAACAGTAACAGTACATCCAAGATGGTACAGAACAAATAAAGACTAATTAAGGCCCTGGATGTATCAAGCTTTTAAACATATTCTGTACAAGAATTACTCTTATTACTTCTTAATTACTGAATAACTTAGAAGAAAGTATTTGCAGTTGATATCAACCAAAATTACAAATTCCTTACACGTTATGGCAGTAATTAGCACCGCAGTGACATAAATAACATTTTAAATTTGGCAGTTAGTAGAAATTACCGGTATTATTTTAAACTTTGAAACAAATGTTTATTTAAAGCACATTTTATTATACTACTGCTACTAATAAAAGATAATAGTTGATCAATTACTATTAGAAACAAATAATGTATAGTATTATGTAAAATTATTAGCAAACGATATTTGTAAATTACATAAAATTGTACGTGAGGACTTGTTGAGAACTCCTGGTTTATTCCGTTTATTTTGAAAGATAGACAATAGAGAACGCCATCGCTCACTGCATAAAACTGGCAACGTCTTGGCGAAATGGCGAAAGGTTAGCATTGCATATCTTACCCTGTACAGACTAGTCACTTTGAAACAAAGTATAGTACTCATATATGAATAGCAGTCTCGGGTGATCCTTTTTAGGGTGAAATACGTATAAGCAGATATACAGACGCACTATACGTGAAATCAAATGTTAACTGTCTTTTTTCCTTTTATTCCGGTATATTCTTTATGAGTACTAGAAATCAATTCGCTAAGGATTTTTGCTTAGGTGAGGAGATATGTAGTGGAATGCAATTTTAGATTCCTCATGTCTCTAATAACATCTTTATCAACGTCTGTTTTGCCTTGCAATTCTTAGAAGGTACAGATTAAAGCATAAATCTGAATTTGGTTTCGAAAAATTGGTTTACGGATTTTGGATGGAAAGGGTAAACTTTGTTGCCAAACTATCCACATTTAAGAAGGGCGTATTTGAACACCTAATTGCTTCAAAATATTTATTAAGGTCCACTGAAGCAATAAAACAATTAAGAGGTATTTTCCTTCGATTTATTTACACAATAGACTTAAGGGCTGGTTCAAACATTGACAATTATCGCAATTCTGATTATTACATAAAGAGTTATACAAATATTAGCTTTACAGTGAGTGCGGGGAGGCAGTAACAGATATACATGAAACGATAAAATTGAGAGAGACCAACTATATACGTTTTAACACAAAACACTGAAAACACCGGCTCACGATAGCGCATACGCGGCTTACGTACTTTTCGGGATCACACACACCCGGCCTTCACTTGCCGAGAGGTAAATTGGCACTGTCTGTCTTAAGTTATGTAACGAGGGGTTGACGGGTCCCTTATATAGGGAATCAGTCGCACACACGTTAACACGATAGCTGACGACCTAAGCGCACAATTTGATAAAATAACTATATGATTACAATATTATTCAGGTTGTTTTTACAACAGATTTATTATCAGATGTCGTTATTTGCGTCCATACGAAGCCATGTTAGAGTTGCTTCCCAAGACAGGAAAGATTTTTTTCCACGTTCAGAGCGTCTGTGAATATCTGTCTCTGATGATAGTATTGTATAATACTATCATTACTGCCAATGACCTCGTCGTCGAGATATGCTAATTCAAATAAAAAATATGATCTTTTATTGATAGATATTGTTTTAAATTTTTCACTTCTTATTTAATATCTATATTTAGATAATTAGATACTTTTCATGCAGTTTTAATTTTAACATACTTAGAGTAAATATACGATGACTAGAAAATAATTGATCGAGACTAGTGAATCGATGTGAAGAACCGCTATTTTCTGATGCTACCCGTGAGGTCCCGGTAACATCTTTTCGGTTGGTCTCAGCATTTTACTATGTAGAAAAAGTACTACAACGCCTGTATAAAAGCCAAAGCATGCCAGTTTAAAAAATTCTAAAGGGAAGGAAATGAAAAATTTTAAGATAGGTAAAATATATAAGAAAGATATAGATTATGGACTTATGCGAGAATGGGATTAAGAACGAACGACGAAATAAATGCAACATTTATAGACTAATCGTTATACAAGAATTTTGAAAAGAACCGTTATTTAAATTTTGGACAAATTTTAAAATATCACGTGCGGAACTTAACGACATTCATAGTAAAATAAAATATATTAAATCTGTATAAAGAAAAGTTTTCTTACCTGTATATTTAATCCTATCAATTAGCCTTATAACAGCTATATCATTGGGACTACTAGCATTATTAGGGTCATAACGTTCATGTATCGCTATGCCGCTAATCCCAGTAATTACTGGTCCATTATTACAATATCTATTTGTATCGCAGTGTTCTCCTTCTTTAGTTTTGTGGTGTGCACCTAACTTGATATATATACTAAAAAATTAGTTTATGTGTTAACAATTAATGATTTCTTTACTGAAGTCCTTATTCTGTTTGTATTTAACCCTTAAATGCCCGTGATATGAAAATAACCATAAATGCCCATGTGGGGTCTCCTAGGGACCCCACTAAAATTTTCAATTTAGTAACGTCATTTAGCACTGACTAAAAGGAAAACACGGTTAAAAATAATTTTAAGCATATTTGAATAATTTTTATTTATTTTTCATGCAAAATTAACGGCTTTTCTAGAAACAAATTATTTTCAATTCGAACAAAATTAAAATTAAATAATAATATAAGCATATAACTTTTAGTTGCAATTTTTACATACAATAGTTTTTTCTTCTTTTCTGTGCACCTGGCATATAAATTTTTTGCAAAAAGAGCAAACGGTATTCACTTTTCTGTCACAGTTTCGCGGACACTGGTAACAACGAGCACGTTTCTTAGCTGAATGGACGGGTTGAGTTGCAACTTCGGTAGTTGGGTTTACCATTGGTATGCCACAATCTTTTAGAGCAGATTTTACATAGGCTTTATGTTTTATATATTTCGCTCTTTTTTCCATGTTGTTTCGAGCAAGCTCAGCCCCTAATTGTAACAGGAAAATACGTCTTCGTGAAAAATTATTTTTCTTCCAATCAGGATTTTTTTCAATGTATAAAATATAGGCATTTAGTGCACATATGTCTATAATATTCATACAGAGCCTGAATGGCCAACGAGCAGTTCTTCTTTTACAGGAATATTCCCTAATCAGTTTGTCGGCATTATCAACACCACCCTTGGTATTATTATAGTCTAAAATCGTCAAGGGTTTGTTTTGAGAGTCTTGATAAATTATATCACTATCGTGTTGACTTGAAAGAAGATGTACCATCCTGTGTATTTTAGGTATGTACGAAACCATAGCTAATTTTTTAGTAAAAGCAAATATTGACGACTCCGCAGGTCTTTTTGTCAAACTTAGTTGTGGTGGTGTATCAGGTTTATTTTTGCGGACGGTCCCAAGTAAAGTAAGGTTTTTAGATAAAAGATATTGAGCAAGAGGAACACTGGTAAAAAAGTTGTCAGTTGTAATTCCTCTCCAACTGCCATGATATGGTTCCACCAGATCTTTCACAACACGAAATCCCTGATTTTTCTCTATTCTACCACCTGGTAGTTTTCCAAAGTACACCTGAAGTTTTGATAAATAAGATGTTTTAACATTTTAGCGGCAAGGTTTTGATTTTATATATTGTCTAAAAGGACACTTTCCTCTAAAACTCACTAACTGTTCGTCAACGGTTATATGTTCGTATGGTTCAAAGGCTTTGTCACAGTTAGAGACGAACATGTCCCAAATTACTCGTATCGCCGCTAACTTATCCTGTTCCTTCCGCTCCACCCTGGTCACTTTGTCATCAAACCTCAAGAAACTCGATAATTCTTCAAATCGGTTCCTAGCGAATGCGGCTGTAAAAGATGACCGGCGTATTGAGGTGTCTGTAGACCATATCTCTCGTGTCGATTCTTTCCCACACCTTAAAGCACCAGCTTTGATAAGTGCTCCTAAAAAGCTATCCAGTTCATTGTTGGTAAGTACCGTCCACTCTTTTTTGTTATTCGGATGTTTTTCGTTCCACTCTTGATAACGCCTAACAGCTTCTTCATTAGTATGAAGGCATATGACAAAAATGTTAAAAATAATAAAAATATTCTGGTGCCTCTAAATGCCCAATCGGGGTCACAGCGAGACCCCACTTATCTAAATCTCTCTTACAGACCACTGCACCTCACGAATGTTTGTGGTATACTAACAGAAAACGTAGGAGACACGTCCACACAAATACCTGATTGCGCGGTTGCCAAATGTTTCAAATAAAGATATTATAGCCAAAAATGTATGTCTGGGGTCCCATAGTGACCCCGATTGGGCATTTAAGGGTTAAAATTAAAAAAAAATATTGGTTGTAGTTATAGGATTTAATTAATTACTATTTAAATGGAAATAAGCCGCAATTAAAGGTTGAAGTAAGTTTATTGACATCAGTAAACGTACTTTAACCTTTAATTGTGGCTTATTTCCATTTAAATAGTAATTACTTTAAAATGCCACAAGAAAATAGCTTCAGAACAGGATCTAATTAATTATCATATTATAATATTTATCCTCATGAACCTACAAGATGGCACAGTAGACTTACTATTTTATTACACAAAAAGAGCCACACAACATACCTCGCAAATCACCGACCCATAAGCCTGTTAGACCACCTCTAGAACTTTTTCACAAGAATAATAATAAATAGACTGGAAATGAAATTAGATTTTTACCAACCTAGGGAGCAGGCAGGTTTTACGAAAAACTTTGGCACTAACAACCTGTATAAAATAATGTAAAATACTGTATAAAATAAATTATAGAAAAATCCATCGAATACAACCGACTGTTGCTCCTGGTCTGTGTAGACTTTCGGAAAGCTTTCGATACGATAGAAATAAACAGCGTAATTAGAGCGTTGGAGGAAAGTCACATGTATTATCGATACTCCAAACTGATCGCAAATATATACAATATTACATCCATGATTGTAAGACTACACAAAGATACAAAATGTATAAAAATTAAAAGAGGAATCTGACAAGGAGACACTTTATTTCCCAAACTCTTTATAGCAGTTCCGGAACATGATATTCAATAATTGGAGTGGGAAGTAAAAGAACTTATTGAAGAAAAGACATGACATGACAAATCTGGTAACAAACGTGTAGCAGTTATATTGTCTACCAAATAAGGTATTAAGTATAGAGGGTTGAAAACTAGAGACAGAAATTGCTGGGCTCGAGAAAGGGTAAGCAAAACAATCCCGAACGTTTACGAACGTCTACTCTTGGTTTGGTTGGAGAGCTGGGTCGTGAGTGAGTGAATAAAAAAGGGACTGGAAAGGTGTAACTACAAAAAGAGATATCAAAAAGTACTTACATGGATTTTCTGGACAAAACAACACAAGAAGGTTCCTAAGCTATTTAAATTGGACGCCGCTTACAAGAATCTTCCTGCTGGATAAAAAGATAGGCTTTTCTTTCCTAAAAAATACATTAAAAGAATTAGGTTAGAATCTTTTTAAAGGAAATTATACTACCACTTGGTTTAGGGAGAAACATTACATATTTATTATTATTTTGCCATAAACAGTTACAAATACAAATAATAATAACAAAATACATAAACAACTTACAGTGATGCTATCGGTTTACAAAAAACTCTAAACGTTGGGGACACTATTAGAGCGACAGGGTTGTGTTCTGTCACCTCTCCTTTTTAATCTTTACTCTGAAACGATTTTCGATAGAGCCTTAAGTGACACTAAAGATGGAATCAAAATCAACGGACATACTATTAGTAATCTTCGCTATGCTGATGATACAGTCATAATAGCTGATAGCCAAGAAGTGCTACAACCACTAATAGATAGAATAAACACTGAAGGAGAACGACTGGGCTTGAAGATTAATATAGACAAGACGAAGGTAATGGCAGAACACGAAATATGCAATTAAATTCTTCTTCTTCTCATTGCGCCGTCTCCTTTCGAAGGTTGGCGATCCAAATGGCAATTGTAGTTTTGGAAACTGCTGCGCGAAAGATCTCTGCGGATGAGCGGTCGAACCATCTCCTTAGGTCTTTCAGCCACGAGTTCTGGCGTCTTCCTACTGATCTTTTGCCCTGTACTTTTCCTTCCAGTATAACTTAAAGTAATTCATATCTTTCGCCTCTCAGCACATGACCCAAGTATTGCATTTTCCTCTCTTTGATTATTCTTAGTAATTCTTTTTGTTTACACATGCGACGAAGTACCTCAACATTAGTAACTCTTTGTACCCATGGAATCCTCAACATTCGTCTGTATATATACATCTCAAAAGCATCTATTCTTTTTTCTATTTCAGAGTCCATTGTCCAACTTTCACAGCCATACAGTAAGACAGAAAAAACGTAACATCTGATCATTCGGATTCTAAGCTGTAGACTAAGGTCTGATCTTGTAAAAAATGTTTTAATGCTCATGAATGTTTTCCTTGCTTGTTCGATTCTTGATAGGATTTCTTTTTTTGGATTATACTGACTATTGATATTTGTTCCCAAATATTTTATGGAATTTACCTGTTCTATTATTTGACCCTTGGCATACACCTGTACGTTTATTGGTGTCTTTGAAAATACTAAAGTTTTAGTTTTGGAAACGTTTAGATGTAAACCGAACATTTCGCTGTGGTGAACTACCGCATTTATTATATTTTGTAGTTCTTGTGCGTTGCTTGCTACTAAGACGGTATCATCAGCATATCTGAAGTTGTCTATGCTGATTCCGTTAATCTTAATTCCGCCTTGGACCTCGTCTAATGCTTCTCTGAATATAGACTCCGAATACAAATTAAAGAGTAGCGGTGATAAGACGCAACCCTGTCTCACTCCTCGTCGGATTTGTATGTCTTCGGATGTTGTGTGCTCTATTTCAATTGTTGCCGTTTGGTGCCAGTATAGTTCTGAGATAATTCGCAAGTCTTGTTCGTCAACTCCAGTTGTTCTCAGAATTTCGATCATCTTTTGATGGTTAACGCAGTCAAATGCCTTTCGATAGTCAATAAAACATGCATATACATCTACATTCATGTCTCTGCATCGTTGCGTTAACATATTTAAAGCAAAAAGAGCCTCTCGTGTTCCCAATCCGTTTCGAAATCCGAATTGAGTGTCACTCATCTGGAACTCGCACTTCTTGTAAATTCGTGTATGGATAATTCTGAGAAAAGTTTTAAGGACATGAGACATCAAGCTTAATATTCGATAATCATCGCATGGTGAGGAATTCGATTTTTTTGGTAATGCTACGAATGTTGATTTTAGCCAGTCTGTTGGTATTTTACCTGTGTCATATATCTTATTGAATAGTGCTGTTATTAAATCTAGGCTTTTACTTTCGTTATCTGCAATTAGTTTAAGTATTTCGACATTGATATTGTCTGGACCAGTGGCTTTTCCATCTTTCTGAGATTTTACTGCATGAATCACTTCTTCTTTGGTTATTTCTGGGCCTTTTTCATTTATTCGATTGTCTGTGGATGGTGAAGAACAAGGTCTATCGTCGTCAAAAAGAGTTTGTATGTATTCTTTTCATCTCTCTAGTTTGTCTTCTGTACCCATAATTATTTCGTTATTATCATTTTTTAATATTGTTGCTTGTCTCTTTTTGTGTCTACCTGTCATTTCTTTTACTTTTTTATGGATATTAAAGGTGTCGTATTTTTCCTGAAGTTGTTCGATTTCTAGGCATTTTGTTGACATCCAGTTTTCTTTCGCCTCCCTGCACTTTTTTCTAATGATTTTGTTGATTCGCTTGTATTCTATTGGGCTTGTTTTATGTTTTCGTCTTACGTCCATGAGGTCCATGATCTCTTGCGTTATCCATTCTTGTTTTTTGTTGTGTTTTGTGAACCCGATGTCTTGTTCTTGTATCTTTGTTATTTTTGTTTTTAGAGCAGTCCATGTTACTTCAATGTCTGTCTGTACCAAGTTTTCGATCGTTTTTATTTCTTCCTCAAGCTTGATACTTATTTCTTTTTTCTGTTCAGGGTTCTTCAGTTGTGAGATGTCTATTTTTTTTGTCACTGTTTTCTTTTTGACTTTGAGAAATCTTTTTAATCTAAAATCCATTATAACTGGATTGTGATCGCTATGTATATCAGCTCCAGGGTATGTTTTCGTAGATTGTATGTACTTCTTAAAGGTGTTATTGAGCAAAATGAAGTCAATTTGATTTCTAACAATTTTGTCCTTTTTGGCTGCAGGTGATTTTCATGTGTATAGCCTTCTAGGATGTTGTTTGAAAAAGGTATTGGCAATTAACAGATTGTTTTCTACGCAGAATTGTACAAGTCTATCTCCTCTATTATTTCTGGTACCTAGACCGTATGCTCCTATGTGGTCTCCTTCCGCACCACGACCAATTTTAGCGTTAAAGTCACCCATGATCATCGTTATCTCACCTCTTTTTGTCAGTCTCATTATTTCATCTATGTTGTTATAAAATTTTTCGATTTCTTCGTCTGACTTGTCACTTATTGGAGCATAGACCTGAATAATATTTAGTTTTCTGTGAGTTGTTTGTAATTTCAACATTGCTACTCTATCATTTAGGGGGATGAAGTCTATGACTGATTGAGCAATTTTGTTCGACACTAATATAGCAGTTCCATATTGATGTTCTGGGTCGGTTCCACCTGAATAGTATATGTATCCATGTTTTGTTTTTTGTATTCCTGATCCAGGCCATCTTACTTCACTCATCCCCAAGATGTCTATTTTCAGTCTTACCATCTCGGCTTCAGTGTTTGCCAGTTTTCCGGACATAAATAAGCTGCGTACGTTCCAGGTAGCAATGCGTACTATTCGGTCGTATATTTGTATTCTCTGTGCACTTTCTTGGGTAGTTGACGGGGGGATTCTTCGCACCCTCTCCCCATTTAAGGGGTGCCCCGGACTGAGGGCCATTTTCTTTTTCTCGTCTGCCATTTAGATTTGTACCAATTAAATATAAGAGTAAACAATAAGAACATCCAAAAGGTCCCCAAGTTCAGATATCTCGGTAGTTGGATAACTGAAGATCTAGATCCAGAGATAGAAATACGTAGCAGGATTCAGCAAGCCAGAACAGCATTTAATAATATGAGAACTTTGCTAATCAACAGCAGCCTTAACTTAACGCTTCGATATCGCTTTGTAAAATGTTACATTTACTCCATACTGCTATATGGTGTAGAAACATGGACCATAAAGGACAATGTGATGAACCGATTGGAGGCCTTTGGAGTGTGGGTATTTATTGCTGCCAATAATAAAAAGAACAAAAACTGCTTATCTGAGTCATATATTTCGAAATTCCAAGTACCAGTTCTTATAGCTTATTATGGAAGGGAAGATAGAAGGAAAACGGGGCATCGGAAGAAAGAAATACTCATGGCTTAAAAGACCGAGAGGAGTATGCCAGAATTGTCGCCAACATCCACTAATTGGATAGTGGAATGAACAATTTTTTTGTTTTTTACCTATTGTTGTATTTTTTATGTATGTTATCTTTTAATATCGTATGGTAAATGATCCATAAGCTACATAAAGTTATACTTACAGGTTTCCAACAATTCTTTGAGCGTTGTGAGATACACAATGTGCTGCTGTCAAGACATATCTGTGACTAATAAGTGTACCTCCACAATTCCAGTTTGTTCTTCCAAATTTGTTTCTGTAACCCAGTAACACCATCCAAGGAAATTCATTTATCTCTGTCTCTTGCCCTCCATAAATAAAGCCTTGTAGCTTTTTATTTTGATCAGATTCCTAAAATTATACGTACTATTGTGATACAAATAAATTACCAGGCTTTAAAAATAAAAAAAATTGAATAGATCTGAATAATAAATTATTTCAGAACATAAAGTATTATCATTGTATATAAACCACCCACGATGATATGGGTGGTTTATAATCAATGGTATTATCTAAGTAATTTAAATGAAATATTTAAAAAATATTTTATATAAATGGATAATTCATATTTTTCTGCACCCGTTCCGAAAATAAAACTATCGGTATGATTTATTAAATCAATGGACCATTTTACACAACTCGTACCGAAAGTAGCTACTTTCGGGACGACTTTGGATAGCTAGGTAAGGTCTTTGACAATATCATCAACCTTGTAATTTATTATGACAACGCTTGTCATTTAAGAGTCGTGTGTTTTCACTGTTTTTCGTTTTTCAATTCCAAGAAGTGAAAATCAGCAGTGAAAGTGAAGCCAAAATGATTCCAGATGAGATTATGAAAACTGCTAAAGCCGCTATTCGTGAATTATTGCCGGTAAAGTCTATGAATTGGTCTACGATTTATTTCAAAAATGGAGCAATGATAAAATGTACATACTATAAATGAAGAAATCATTTTTGCATATCTAATGGAAAAATCTAATATCTTGAAGCCATTAAGTCTTTGGAGCAATTACTCGATACCTAAGTCCACACTTAAGGTTGATCTGCACCCCCCAAAAGACAAACCCCAAATTCAAAAAATTTAAAAAAATTTGAGAAGGTATATGTGATAACTAGAAGTATTTTGACAACTTTTAAGCAAACTTCATGTTTTCGTTTTTGAAAAAACTCAAAAAAACTACTTTTTTCCAAGTATAAAGCGGGAAAACCAAACATAGGATTTTGTGAATTTTTTTACAGCATCAAGATATAATTATAAGAAATACTTACGAATTTTTTGAAAATTTTTGAATTTACAGTTTTGTCCAAATAGGAAAAAATAATATGTTTTGGCTTATAATAAAGTTAGGGGTAAGAAACCGAAAAATTTTTTAATAACAAATATAAAACAGTAAAAGTGAAAAATATTTGCAATAAAACGTTAAATATTTTTTCCTAAACATATGAAAAATCTCGTTAAACAAGAATTATGTCTTGAACTGCCGCCTTCAAATTGTAATGTAGGAGATGGCTCCATCTGAAGCAATGGTAGTAATTATCATCGATAGATAGCATTACGTCTGGCTTCCAAACGCTTCAAACGAAACGTCATACTAACAGGGTTGCCATATCAATTACTTTGTACAACACTTTGGCAGATTATAACAAAATTTAATAGGAATGTTGTCGGTTTGAATTTTGAACCGGTCATGCTGAAACTTACAGAGTTACAGAATAGTAGATACTGCAACTTTTATTTTGAATGTACGATATCATAAAATTTACTGTCTATAAGTAATATACCTATAAAAAACCTATTTAGTTTTAAAAACCTACTTAGGCATTTTTAGTTACTTATTTTAGTATTTATAAACAATAGTGTTCCTTGCATAACCAGTGGCGTACCCAGAATTTGTCTGAGGGGTGGTTTTGAAATTTTTTTATGCTACCTCCATTTTGAGTCCCCAAAATTTGGGTTTTAGTTTAATTTAAAGGAGTAAAGACAAAAATATATAGAGCAGCAATTAGACCGATGATAGCATACGGAGCGGAAGTAATGTGACTTACGAAAAAAGATGAAGAAAAAGTAAGTAGTATTAAAAGAAAAATTATAACAATAAACAGACCAATAAAATCAGAACAAGGAGAATACAGAAGACTAATGAAGCATGAAATAAGAAATAAAAATATTAACGAAGAGGAAGACATACTAAAATTTATTAATCCATAAAGACTGAGATAGTAATAGATAATAATAAACAGACCAAAAGGAAGACATGTTCGCATAACATTTCTGTTATTTCCCACTAAAATATTACATAATACCAGATCATTTAATTTTTAACTATCAACAAAAATGTAATATAATAATATGATGTACGAATTTAATGGTAATACGATATTCACAGATATAGCCGCAAGTACCTACATAATTTCTTTGTTGATAAAATTGGTTAGATAATATGATTTATTTGGTATATTATATTCCGACTGACACAGCAGAGCAGTAATGTATTATACATAAAGATGTTGTTAAAGATATCTTTGCTTACTTGGTCTACTAGTAAGCATATATGTTATAGCGTATTTGATAAAATTACTGTTTACACAACTTGAAAACTTAGCTAATGGATATAATGATAGAAAACTGCAATTTATGTCAGGGTTTGAAAATATTACAGAGTCAACATGTAGAAATTTACAATTAAATTGAAAAATTTACCACAGCAGCATGCTGCAGTAGAGCCATCTCTAGGATCAGAAACAAATTAATCGAGAATGCAGATCAACCTTAACATTAATAATAATATAGATATAAGCTGCTATCCAAAAGTTATTGCTTTCCTTAAATAAATATCCATCGGCTACAAATTTTTATCAGAAACTGAAGATAAAATCTTCAAAATAAAATATAAAAGAACATAAAATCTTCTAAAAATTTTTGTAAATTTTAGGTTGGATTAATAATTGGTCTGGCAGGCGCGTGTCGTCGTGAGGAGCTTTGCAAAATGAGTTTAGATGATAAGATAACCATGTTAGTGAGTAAAATTCCTAATTCTAAAACGAACATGGAAACTTTTTGTTATTGGAGAAAATAACATTTCTTTATACAGAAAATATTTGTCATTACGTCAAGCAAACATACCGCATCGTAGATTATTTGTATATTACAAAATTGGAAGGTGTACTATATAACCTAGTGATATTCACAATTTTGTAAAAATCGCCTGCACTATTGCTAAATTTCTTAAATTACCGCATCAAAAAGAATGCACCGGGCACTATCGACGAAGGAGCTCAGCCACTTTACTAGCTGATAGTGGTGGTGCTATAACCATCTTGAAAAGACACGGAGGATGGAAATCAACTAAAGTAGCAGAGATATACGTAGCAAATTCTTTAAGAAATAAAGTTTTTATCTCAAAAAATAGTAAAAGTACTGACACGTCTAACATTAATTTCAATTACCACCACTTCTGTTAATATTCCAAACAATATCTTCTTCTTCCTACTTTATAAATAGGCTTAATGCCTGTTTTACTTCGGTTTTTTGCCTCAATTGACGTTGTCGGACCATCTATTCAAACTCGGATTCACCAGTAGATTTTAGCGTTGGCTCGTACGGACAATGTTAATCAAATGAAAGAAAACACTGCAGCGTTGCTAGTTCATCGTGGGCCCTAAACTTTTCATATCGACTCTAGAAAAAGCGATCAAAACCCTCGAATGGGGTGACAAAAGAATAAATGTGGACGGAGAGATGCTACCCCACCTAAGCTACGCAGACGATATAGTCCTGATTGCAGACGATTTGGGACAAATAAAGAAAATGTTGGAAGAAATTAGTTCAGCCTGTCATAAAATAGTCTTCTGTCATAAAAGTCTTAAGGACAGTTTATATGAAATATAAACTACTATACATTTAAAACAAATGCCAATATCATATTTTTTGCACATAGTTCTCGTACTTAAAGAACGCAAGACATTTCGCTATATTTTTCTTAATTTGGCGGTGGAAAAGGTATGGCGTGATTATCTATAAAATTTCCATCTAAGGCACATTTTTATACTATCTTTGAGTTTTGTTTTATCTGACAGTATAAATGTTAATCTTTGCTCACGCTCATTCGTTACTTGGTCCTTCATGGTTACGTTCTCATCAGATATACTGCAAGTTGGTTTATCTAAGGTCTCTACCGAAAAAAATTCTTGTTGAATGTGGGAATTTAATTTTGACTTGTGCTCTCAATTGCCGGCCTGATAATTATTTTTTCTACAGTTCGTCCAGTATCCTTGTTTGTAGATTCTTCGTCTGTCAAAACATGACTTTCAGGTGTTTCTATGAGTATCTGCATAATCAATGTATGCCAATTCTAACGTTTCCTGAAGGGCCTAATACCTTCTAAAATTAAAACAAAAATGAGAACAGAATTGTCAATAAAGAATCTATAGGTACTGTAAACATTTTTGACTTCATAATAACCTAGCGTTACATATTTGTAACGCGAATATTAACATTCGTTTTGGAAAATACCTAACCTAACATGTAAACAGAACTATTAGTTAAACAAATACGTATATAATGTTACATAAGTAAAAAAGAAATTGGTTTTATAATACTTACTCAAATCGTACTTCAGTTTCCATCGAATCAGCCATATGCACCAACAATAAATCACATAAAACAAACAATATATTCAAAGTTATTACACATAGCTTACTTCTAACGACAGAACTAGATTTTGACAACTGACCGGTCACACCATCTTCCTGCTAATAGCCTAACTAAGGTTGCACAAAAAAAATTTGTATGGGTCTAAAAACCTTACATATATGTAACGCCAGGTCATAATGGGTTATTGGCCAACCATAGCGACTTCTTCCATAACTAGATTTTTTTTAGTACCAAATTATGGACCTAATTAGCAATAAATTTGCACTAATTAGACAAACTCTCAAAATGACACAGTAACTTACACTGTTAAATTCGCACCAAAAGAAATATTAAAACAACTGTATTCTACGGCTATCGACACGATATTGTGTAAAATTGTGGTTAATCCCCAATAAAAAGAGTAAATTTTACATTTAAAATAGTAAACTTTTGTTTATCAAGTCTTCTTCTTTGGTTGGCGACCATCACACGATAAGTTTCTCTGTTTTGTGCCGCATGTATTATGTTCGCAGCTTCTGGTATTTGAAACCATTCTCGCAAGTTTATCAGCCAGGATTTCTTCTTTCTGCCCAAACCTCTTCTAGCTTCAATCTTGCCTTATAGGATAAGCTGTAGCAGACTGTACTTATCATTACGGAACACATGGCCCAGGTATGACGCTTTCAATTTTAACAGTTGTTAACAATTCCACCTCTTTACCCATTTGTCTTAATACCTCTGTGTTGGTCACTCTGTCTGTCCAAGTATGCGTCGATATAGCCACATTTCTAGAGTCGCTAACTTCTTTATAGTTGCTGCTGTTAACGTTCACCCTTCAACTCTGTAAAGTAGCGTAGAGAGTACGTAGCATTTCGTGACGTGCCATCAGAGGTTAACGCTTAGGTGGCGGTTGCTTAAGAGCTTTCTCATTTTGATGAATTTGGATCTTGCTATTTCAATTCGGATCTTAATCGCTACGTCTGGGTCCCACTTATCATTTACTGTATATTTCAGATATTTAAATTGGTGTAATCTTTCAATACGTTCGGCTTCAATATTCAGGTCGATATGTTGAATGTTCTTTTTACTGATCACCATAAATTTAGTTTTCTTTCTATTGATCTTCAGTCCAAATTGGTTGCCGGTAGTATTTACTCTATTTAGCATCATCTGTAAATCTTCGATGTTATCGGCCAGTATAACAGTATCATCTGCATATCAAAAATTACTTATTGATACGCCATTAATCTTGATGCCCTCGTTGTACTCTTCCAGTGCCTCTAGAAATATTTGTTCCGTGTACAGGTTGAAAAGCAGTGGTGAAAGAATACAGCCCTGTCTAACCCCTCTCGAAATGATTACGTTTTCACTCACCATATGTCCATTCTTCATGTAGGCTGTTTGATTCCAATATATATTTTTTATAATCTGGATGTCCTTAGTGTCAAGTCCTGTAAGATGAAATAGCTCTATGAGTTTGTCATGTTTCATCATCTTGTCATCTTGTCTATGAGGTTGTCATCTTTCTGTTGATCCAGACATTTTTGAATCAAGACGTGTATTGCAAAGAGCGGCTCTCGAGTTCCAAAACCGCATCTAAAACCGAACTGTGTTTTACTTATGCTGTGTTCTAATTTTGCTCGTATTCTGGAATGGAATCCGCAAGAATACTTTAAGAGGGTGTGATTCATTAAACTTATAAGGCGATATTCACTACACGTCTTAGAATTCGATTTCTGGGGAAGGCGCACAAATGTAGATGGCGTATATCTTATTAAACAGTTCTAATACTACATTCAGGTTGCTCTCGTTAAAAACTTTTAAAAATTTGACTGGTATTTCATCGCATCCTGTTGCTTTCCCATATTTCTTTTTATCTACAGCTTTTATCACCTCACTTTTCAATATTTTTGGTCCATTCAGATCAAGAGTGTTCGTAGAAATATGACGATAATCCGTACACAAATCTTTTATGTAATTTGCCCAAGTCTGTAACTGTGCTTCTTTATCTACAATAGTTTTTTGTTCTCGTCTACTAACCTACCAAACTGTTTTTTCTTGTAAGTATAAGTAAACTCCTTGATTTTTTTATGCATATTAAAACTATCCTGTCTTCGTTCTAGCTCTTCTATCTCTTGACATTTTTCTTGTAACCATTTCTCTTTGGATTCTTTTATCTTTCTGCTGGTAGCTCTATCCAGTTCTTTATATTGTTCACGATTATTCTTTTTTTCCGTCCTTCTGTCCATAAGGTGTAATATTTCATCTGATATCCATTCGTTCTTCTTCTTCCTCTCGTAGTCACCAATGACTTCTTTCGCGTCGTTGCATATAGCGTCCCTTAATTTGATCCAGTCTCTTTCAATATCATCAGTATTGGTTGTTAAAGCAACATTACTATTAATGCTATTTGTAAGCTTGACTTTTATCTCGGGATTTCTTAGTTGATCCATATCTAATCTATTGTTATTCTGTTTCTGGATTAAGGTTTTTAGTCTGACTCGTAATTGGGCTACAAGAGGATTATAAGCAGAGTTTATATCCGCTCCAGGATATGTTTTGGCTAATATTATTGCGTTACGGAATCGTTTGTTAATTGTTATAAAGTCTATCTGATTTCTAACGATGTACCCAGTCCTGTCCTGTGATGACCTCCAAGTGTACAATCTTCTTAATGGTAACTTAAACCAATTATTAGTGATAATTAAGTTTTTCTCCTGGCAAAACTGTATTAGTCGATCACCTCGCTCATTTCTTGTTCCCAACCCATAGTTGCCAACTACTTCACTTATTTCGCCTTTTCCTACTTTGGAGTTAAAATACCCCATAACCATGGTTATGTCTTGTTGCTTTAGGTTTTTTTATGATTTCGTCTAATTGTTCGTAAAACTCTACAACTTCTTCATAAGTACTCTCAGATGTGGGAGCATAAACCTGAATTATATTTATGTCTAGAGGGTGCGCACTTATCTGGATCAACATGCAGCGTTCTGAATATGGAATAAATATTTTTATATGTTTTTCGATTTTATTATTTACTAGAACCGCTACTCCATGCCTATGGTTGACATCTTTATCAAGTAAATATATAAATTGCTTACCTGAAAACCACACTCTTTTCTGTCGGGAATAGCTGAGCTTCTGCTAGAAACAGATGGAAGTCTTCTTTCCATTGGTTTCGGTGGTTTCGGAGGTGGATTTCTAGTAGTGGAGAAATCAGTAGCAGGACCGCAGCAAACCAAAGGTTCTGTGTCGTAACCGCATTGTGACCTTTTCACAAAGCTTATTTGTGATGGATTGCGACTTCTTATTGCTGCCACAAAATGTTTACACTCATAAACTGATGTGCACGTCGCCCGTTCTCCATTGGGCGTCACACATGTTGTTCTACGTTCTATAAACAAATAAAGCCAAAATCAATTATTGTATTTTATTAACCTTTTACATCAAAATCCTAGAAAATTCAAGATAGAAACTTGTTTCGGGTCATCACGTTAATGAATAAGAAAGTCCAAACTATATCGTTGAAGCTTTTATTATTGGCAATGTGTAGCAATTATTGCATGAATTATTGCAAACATGAAATAAAAAATATTTTTATGTATAATGATTTTTATTAAGACATACAAAAGGCATTAGTACATTTAAAATATTTGTTTAGTCCTCCATACAGAAGTTTTTTTGTAAACCCATATATGGTTTCATATGCAATAACTATAAACTGGAACAGTTTTTGAAAATCCAGATGTGATTTCGCACGCACTATACGAACATATTTTAATAAAATGTATACACACAAAAATACATTGGTTATGAAATTGCGATAGACAATTCATTTTTTTTTTTCATTATAACATAAAAATACTTTACATTTGGTGTTTTTGGGTTTTTTTTATACATATTTGACACTGTTGGCGATATTTTTGCCATTCTGGCATGTGTCCATATGTACAGAATTTAACGGTGTCTCTTGATATCCTGCAGGAGTTTTTCTTGTTCTTTTTGATGCCATTTGTGTTGGGGTTGTTCCATTGGATAACATAGGTGGAGTTCCTTGATGACTAGACGACTGAATCCCATTTTATCCTACTGAACGACCTCTCTTTCTTAGTAGTGACTTCGCAGATTTCCATAAATGTTCAGAAACGGCTTGTTTGAAGCCAAATAATGGCATATACCAAGTTTGTTTATTTTTTCTACGCCAGAATATCCATGCGTTCACAACACAGAGATCCAATATATGGAAACATATTTGTTTATACCATTTTCTTGATCTTAGATGGATTTTGTAAAGTTCCAGTATCGAGTCTAATAAGTCCACTCCTCCCATTAGCTGATTATAAACTTCAACAGCTTTAGGGCATGGAATCTCTTTGTACGTTTTTTTTTCGGAAGTACCTACATTTTGTGGTTCTAGGTTCACTACCAACGTAAGTTAATAACATATTTATTAGCTTATTATCGAACCAAGTTTATAGACTTATGTTTACGTCTTCAACAAGGGCAACCTTTTCTTCTACAATGAAACCACGTCTTTTTTCTTTAGTTCATTTTCGGATGGTATTCCTGAATTTGAAAGACGGTTTCATCGAACTGTACCTAAAGACAACAATTCATTTTTTGTAAGATAAACCTGTAATTTTGGACTATTAGACCTGTTATCGAACAATATTTTATCATTAACGTTCTTCGGCATTGTCTCTGCCAGTCTAGTGACTCCCAAATCAGGCGCTCCATTTGGAAAAGTATTGCTTTGCTCACCAGCAAAAATATCAAAGTGATAACTAAAACTTGATACACTACTAAGTACTTGATTTTTTATTCCTACTTGTGAGGTTTTGCCGGATTATATTGTTTGGGGTGGTGGCGGTATTTCGTAGGGATAATTTGTTCGTCAACAGCTAGATGTTCCCCCTTGGGAACCAGTAAAAGGCGTTGTTTAATCTTTTCTAATAGAGGTCGAATTTTGAACAGTTTATCATGGCCTGGATTACTAATAGGAACGGAGTTACTATTATTACTAAAATAAAGGTATTTCTTTATAATTTTCCATCTATTGCAGGTCATAGATTCAAATACTCGTGGTTGACCTACAGTTGTATTTCAGTAAAGTCTCGATGATGGTAATTTCGTCAATGACATAGATATACAGTTCCTATGAATTGCTCCATTTTGTTTTCGGTAATATTGGCAGGTTTGTTTATGTTATGCTGCAGAGTTTTTATGTTTGGTTGTTTAACAATCATGGATATTAATTGTTTTGGAAAAAAAAGCAAGAAAAAATCTGCAGGAGTTTCTAACTCAAGGATCCATTCTGGCAGCTCTACAACGCCTTAAAATGCCTAATCACTTTTATTAAAATGCTTCAAATGGCCTGATTTCCAAAAAAAAATTTCAGATTTCTTTTTTTTTGTTGACAATTCTATATATATCAGAGCAAATAGGTTTATTTCATCTAAATTCCTTTGTTCATTAGAAATATACTCGTTATCTGAATCTGAACCTAATTCGTCTTCACTTACTTCTCCATCACCAGAAATACAGTTAACATATTTAGATGAGTCACAAAACTTCCCAGCATTCATTCTGAAAACAAAAACCAAATAATAATTATCTAAAAACGGTATAACTAAAATAAGATTGAATCCATCCGAAAACATTTATGGATTTTATGGATTTATACCAATTTAGACGGAATGCATACGAAACCATATATGGTTTGATAATAAATGACATCATAGAGCTATATAATAATGTGAAATTTGATGTAGAAAAATATTTATATAATAAAAAATAATACTTAGAGGACGTGTACCAAACATGGAATATGTCCCCATTATGGAATATCCTAAGGTTGAACAAAATAAAATTGGCAACACTAGAACGACATCACCAGCGTTATAGCCAGTGCTTGTCGTGCCTGTAGACAATCATTGTTAAACCGTTGAAAGTAACAGGTGTAATTTCGTAGTGATATTTGTTTTTACAAATTTACACTTCATTTTTGAAGATTTTAAGAAGCAAATCTACATAGGATTTCTATTAATAAATACTGCCCAAATTAATTAATAATATTTTTTTAGAGTAATACCATGGGTCGTAAAAACTGGAGAAAAGAAGATATGGTTCGTGCCATCCAAGCTGTGCGAAGTCAGGAGATGGGATACAAAAAAGCCGCAGATATATTCAATGTTCCATGCACTACATTATTTCGTCTATCAGCTAAGATGAATGCTACACCAGTCCAGGTTGTTGAAACAAAATTAGGACGATCTGCAGTCCTACCACAAAACTTAGAAAATCGGTTGGTAGACTATCTACTTTTAACGGAAAAAAAGTTTTACTGGTTAACAAAAAATGATGTTAAAAGTGTGGCTTATCAGCTGGCTACTGTTAATAAAAAACCCAATCCAGTTTCAAAAGAAAAGACAAGTGCCAGAAGAAAATGAATTTATTCCTGAAACGACACAAGGATAGAATTTCTATTAGAAAGCCAACTAGAATGTCCATTCACAGAGCCAAAGGCTTGAATAAGGAAAACGTGAATCATTTTTTTGATATTTTGGAGGCAGTATTTGAAAATCATAATTATTCAGCTGATAGAGTATTCAACGTGGATGAGACTGTAATAAATATTGTTCAGTCTAAAGTCCAATACGTTCTTGCTCTTAGAGGTTCGAAGCAGGTAGGAGCATTAACTTCTGCAGAAGGAGGTTCTTGAGTTACAGCAGTCTTGTGTATGAGTGCCGGAGGAACTTTTGTTCCACCACATCTGATTTTTACCAGAAAAAACCACAATTTTTTATTGGAAAATGGTGCTCCTCCTGGTTTAAAAATTGTGTGTCATCCAAGTGGATGGATTCAAACCCATATGTTTACACAGTGGTTCTTACATTTTATTGAAAAAGTGAAACCATCACAAAACGATCCAGTATTGCTAGTGTTAGACAGACACCATACACATTGTCGAAATTTAAAAATGATAAATTTGGCAAGGGAGAATTTTGTTGACATAGTGTGCTTGCCCCCTCATTCTACCCATCACATGTAGCCCTTAGTTAAAACGTTAATGGTATACTTAAAAACCCATTATAGTGAAATTTTGAGATTATTTTTAAGGTCAAATCAAAGACCAATTACACATTATGACATTGCTGAACTATTTGGAAAGGCGTATCTTAAGGTGCAAACTGAGACATCTGCCGTTAATGGCTTCAGAAAGACCGGAATATTTCCTATAAATCACCATGTCGTTAACGAAAACAATTTCCTTACTGCAGAACAAGAAAATACTGAAAAAGAACAATATGCAGTAGTTGAAAATATTGCCGACAATAGTGTAGATGAAAATGAATTTGTTGGACCCGAAAATATTACGCTGGTGCCAACCTTTCAAAAACAGACAGGACTTCGAAGGGGTAGGGCACCTGGAAAAGCAGCGATTATTACCTCGTCTCCATACAAAAACGCTTTAGAAACTTTAATAAATTCTTCTTCAAAACAAGCCAAAACAGTAAAGCGGAAAGTACTAATGGAATCATTAGATCACCAACAACCATCCTGTAGTTACCAGCATCTACGTAAGACAAAGAAGAGGAAAATATTTCAAGATTCCCCTTTAGAATCCGAATCAGTAAGTTTCAAAGACGATTCTTCCGATGATGACATGATAGATATTGCAGCAGACAATTCTAAAGAAGAAGATGCTACTTGTTTCTATTGCGATGGAATATTTTTGGAAGACAGAAAAGAAGAGAAGTGGATACAGTGCGTTGTCTGCAAAGAATGGTGCCATATAGATTGTTCCGGATGTGAAACTAATATGACATTATTAGTTTAAATTTAAAATTCAAAATAATAACATTTAACGGGTTTTTACCCAAATACTTAGTAGCTCAAAACATGTATACCTAGAAACACTGAGTTTAATAAACAATGTTTAATATTTATTTTTTTACAAGTCATGTTTGTTTTTGAAAGTTTAATAAACATTTCATTTTGAGAACTCGCTGGACAGTTCGAGTATTCACGTTAACTTACCTAGCAATTTGTACACTATTGCAGGGTTCGCTAGCTTTCACAAAAGCACAAATATCAATATCCCTGTTTTGAAGCTCCTCATCGACAGGTCTAACACGTGGTTCATTACCTTCATAACACTTTTTACAACTGTTTACACATCCCGAAGTTTGAAAATGTTTAAGAGTATTTTTAACTGTTGTAACACTTAGTGAGGGTATAATTTCGAATAGAACCAGAACCCAATACCATACAAA
The DNA here is from genome assembly GCF_040954645.1 of Diabrotica undecimpunctata. Classification (NCBI taxonomy): domain Eukaryota; kingdom Metazoa; phylum Arthropoda; class Insecta; order Coleoptera; family Chrysomelidae; genus Diabrotica; species Diabrotica undecimpunctata. Next base: position 149,799,649 of record NC_092809.1, read on the forward strand.
ATCACGCATCAGCTACAAAGGACCAAACCACTTCCTCACAAACAAACAATGAATTACAAATCTTGAATCAACCAAAAATATTCCAAGAAAATTCCTTAGTAATTGAAAGCGATAGAAAAACCACTGAAATTACTCCTGCAACTAGAAGACAAATATCCTCTCCTGAAATTCTTGAAAATGACCTACCCCCTCCCGATACTCAAAAACTTAAGAAAAAGCCTAAAACCCAAGAAGATATTCCAATTATTCTAAATCAAATTAAACAAAAAATTGCAAATAGAAACCCTTCCTTTACACTTACTTTTTATGAAATATGTGATTTTCTGGCAAATTCCCTTCACTCAAAACATCCTGAACGCATTGTTAAAAATTATTCAAATGAAAGACAAGAAATAAAAGAAATTTTAAAATTTATGTATTCTCAAATACAAAATAAAACTTTAAAAAACAATATCACCAGATTAAAGAAGAAACTGCTTCTCCCTGCGGTCTCCCTGCAGTCCTTCTTCTACTGACGAAATTGACTAAAAATCAAGTTCTCAACAATAAATAGTTAACACATAAAGAGTTAATGGCCATGTCTAAGTCAAGTAGGAACCAAACTCATCTTACCAAATAATAGAAAAGACCAAGTCATCATCAACCGACTCCGAATAGGACATACTTTCCTTACACACAAGCATATCTTCAACCAGGAGGCTGCTCCGATGTGTACCAAGTGCAACACTCAGTTGTCAGTGAAACATATAACTGTTGAGTGTCCAGTGTACCAGAACGAAAGAATCGCGTGTGCCCTTAGTGATAATTTAAAAAGTATACTAACGTCAAATTTACAGTCTTTATTAAGTTATCTTAAAATGACTAAACTATATACCAGATTGTAAAAAATGTTTTTTATGTAACAATATGTATCTTGCTGTTTGTGTATGTCCCCCCGCTAATAACCCTTAGTGGTTGGTGCGGGTATATTTGTTTAAATAAAAAAAATGTTTGTTGCTCAGATTGTTTTCAAAATCAAAACTCTATTACTAACGCGGCTAAACTTATCAGATATTCAAAGAAACGATTTGAAACGAAGCAAATTCAGTGCTCTTTAATTGTACAAATAAACGATTATCTCTTAGTTCTAATGTTTATAATAAAGTTATGCTCAAATATGTAAGAAGATCATGCAGGGTTTAAAAACTTTATACAGTGTCGAACAAAAGTAATCAAATAAAATTAATTCAAGTTAAAGGATTTGGAAATTCTGGAACTAGGAACCACAAAATTTTGCCAATCGTTACAAAATTAGACATCCAGTACAAGAGATAATGAAAAAAAAGAGTCCTAATTTCGTATACCTGAAGATTCCAAACAAATTTCTCGTATCGGCAGTATCTGTTAACTGAAAAATTCAGATGTATGTTTCAGTAAGGAAAGCTATAACTCCTCAGATATGTATTTGTTTTCTAAAAATTTGCTCGTTTTGCATAAAGTTATAAAGAGATTTCATGCAAATTATTTAGATCTAGAAAGGCTTAATAAATATATATTTTTTAAATTTTTATGCTCAATATTATTAACTACTATTTTAATGGGAATAAGCCACAATTAAAGGTTAAAGTAAGTTTATTGACATTTCAATTTCCACTTCTATCCTTCTGATTTTCTGATAATCCTTTTATGTATGGTATTGTTATTTTTCCAAAATTAGACCAAAAATTAGAAATGGGTAGTTTTCAAAATACCGAAGAATACTATGAACACATCAAAGGGTCGATTCATTTAGCAGCAGAAGAAGCACTGGGGAAATGTGACGAAAACCACAAAGGAATAAAACCGTACTGGTCGGATGAAGAAATAGAAAAGGAAATTAGAGATAAACGTGGGAAATACCAAACATTATTAACATCAAAAGCAGAAAACGTTAAAACAATTTACAAAGAAGCACAAGCCAAACTAAGAAAAAAGATAATTTAAAAAAAAGAACGAATGATGGGAACAGAACTGCCAAAAGATCAACACCTACGTAGGAGGTAGAAGAAGCACAGAGAGTTGGAGATTGATTAAAGGTATGAGAAATAATAGGAAAAAAGACGTTATATCACCAAGAACAACAGACAAATGGGAAGAATATTTCAAAAAATTACTAACACAACAAAAACCAGAATTTACTAACATAGATAACACGATAGGTATACGTATAAATTCATCACCATTACAAATAAGTAAATCAGAGATGGAAGAAATAACCAAATCCCCAAAATTGGAAAATCCCCTGGTCCTGTTGACATCCCTGCAGAATTAGTGAAAGCCGGCACAGACAAACTCCGGGAACAGTTAAGAAAACTCTTTCAAGACTGCTTAAATGGGGCCGAATTACCAAAAGAATGGAAAGTATCTATCATGTCAACTATCCACAAAAAGGACAGCAAGGATCAGTGTGAAAATTACAGAGGAATTGCGGCCAACGGCAAAATAAGTAGGATGTATGGGAAACTTATTAAGAACAAAATAGAAAATAACTATAGAGATTACGAAGCAGAGGAGCAAGCTGATTTTAGAGCTGGGCGATCCACAGTAGACCGCTTGTACTCTATTACGCAAGTTATTGAGAAGAAAACAGCCGCCAATAAAGAAGTTCACCTGGTGTACGTAGACTTACAAAAAGCATATGACAGTGTACCCCTCAGTAAACTATGATCAAACCTACAGCAAACCAACATTAAGCATGGTCTTATCAAAGCAGTCCAAAGTCTGTATAATGGAACGACTGCAAAAATTAAAACTGGATCAAGGATATCTGAGAGATTTAAGGTCACGAAAGGACTAAAGCAGGGTTGCTGTATTTCGCCTACCCTTTTCAAAATTTATCTGGAACAAGCACTCAAGCTGTGGAAAATAAAATGTTATCCCTCTCGATGACGAGACTACACTGTACACCTTATGTTTCGCTGATGATCAAATACTGATTGCTCAGGATCATGACGACTTGAGTAACATGACTCGGAAGCTAATATAAGAATATAACAAATGGGGTCTCGAAGTCAACATTAAGAAAACTGAAACCATGTGTATTGGAGGGACAAAGCAGTCCATTATATTAGACGATGGGGTAGAAATTAGACACTGTGATGAATACAAGTACCTGGGTATGAAGATAACTCAAAATGGAACACTCGATGCTGCTATAAAAGACAGAAACATACAGGGTAGACAAGCCATATCCATGATGAATGGCATTCTGTGGGACCAAACAATATCTAAAGCGAACAAACAAATCATATACAACACCATACTTAAAAGTGTAATCACATATGGCAGTGAAGTTTGGCCAATGAAACAAAGAACAGAGAAACTGTTACTAGCAACAGAAATGGACTTCAGGAGAAGAACAGTAGGCAAATCAAGAAGAGATCGGATACCAAATGAGAGAATACGAGAAATGATGGAAGTCAAGCATACAATAGTTGATAACATAAAAGCAAAACAGTTAATATGGTACGGCCATGTACAGAGAATGCCAGTTGACAGGATTCCGAAACAGATTTTGACGTGGACACCACAAGGAAGAAGAAAAAGAGGAAGGCCGAGAAGAAACTAGAGAAACGGAATTGAAAAAGAACTAGAGGAAAGAGAAATCCCTCCAGGACTAGGGTTAAATAGAGAAAAATGGCGGTTAGTAGTCAGAAGGCGTCAGAGAACGCTGTAAACCGATAGTAGTAATATTGTTATTTTTCTCGTATTACTCATTATGTATGCTGTAGGATCCATATAGATCTATCTTAGAAAATAATTATATAGATCTATTTAGAAAATCAGAATTTGATGTTTATTGAGAGTAAACTAAATGTAAAACCAAATACTTACTACGTCGGAATAGTATTATGAGGTTTTTTTTCTTGGTTTTATCTTCATGATTTACTATGGAATCACTAACAGAAGAATTTTACTATCATCATGGCATGTGGTTGTTTTTTTTAAACACAAATTATATGCTACGATTAATGAACTATCTTACAAAAAAGTAGTCCCAGGAACGCAACACAGCAATATAAGCAATATCATTGTAAAGTCGTCTACTTAAAAATGTATTATATACGTCTGAATTATCAATATCATTGAGTCAGATAAAATTAAATTATTAGAAGAATTTTTCACCAAATAACAAAAAAACAAAATTTGTTTAATATATTAATGTTTGTATTTTGGGAACTATTTGCGAAGTGGAAATTAAAACTTGCTTTATCTTCAATTGTGGCTTATTCCCATTAAAATAGTAATTACTTTAAAATGCAACAAGAAAATAGCTTCAACTCGATATTATTGATAATAAAACAACACAAGACCAAACTTACGCGCTTCTATTACGAAACAGTTCAAAAAACAATATACAACTGCACAAAACACAATTGTATGAAAATTCGTCATCACTGATTGGTGTTTATTAGTAAACTGAAGTATTCTTATTATTTTAATTGATTATTAGAGACTCGTCCGATATCTGTATGCATATTAATGTTATTGATATTGATTTAACAGGTTCTACTAGTTTTTTAATAAAATATTTTAAAATATGTATTTTTTTCTTGAAAAATATTGACCTATGATATTCCTAGAAGAGCCAATTTAAATAAACGACATACTTTGAATGATTAAAGAAATATTCAACTAAAAACGAACTGATTAAAAGATTTTAGCAAATTGAAATTACTTCTTGTAATTGAGTTTTATTATAGGGATTTTTATTAATAAATGTTATCTCTCTCTCCAATGGCGCTACAGCCCAAATCGAGCCTTGGCCTCCTCCAAACTATACCTCCAATCCTGTCGGTCCCGCGCCGATCTTCTCCAGGTTTTCACGTCTAGCAACTTTTGCGCGTCCGCTGCCATTTTATCCTCCCATCTTTTCCGTGGCCTTCCTTTTGGTCTTGCGCCCTGCATTTTACTATCTAGGGCTCTTTCGCAATCTTTCTGTCTCCATTCTTACTACATGACCAGCACAGCGAAGTCTCTGAAGTATAACGAATTCTGAGATCGGTGTCTCTTTGAACAGTTGGTAGAGTTCATGGTTATACCTGGATCTCCATATTCCGTTTTCGTTAATAGCTCTAAATATCTTTCTTAAAACTTTTCTTTCGAAGACTTCCAGTTTTCTTCTGTCATCACCTACGTCTCGCATCCATAACATACTATTGGTCTGATAATAGTTTTGTAGACCCTGATTTTCGATCTCCAGTGTGTGTTTTTGGAGCGAAACACATGATTGAGTTAAAAATAAGCTTTGTTTCCCTTTACTATTCTTCTTTGGATTTCTGGTTCTTCTGTTCCATCCGTGTTTAATGTAACTCCTAAATATGTGAAACTTTCTACCGTTTCAATATCGTCCTCTAATTCAACTGTGCGTCTGTTTAGCTCTTGCCTGTGTTAACTTTTCGTCTTTTGAATATTTATTTCTAGTCCGGTCTCTTTTGCCGTTAATTTTAATTGTGAATATATTTCTGCCGCCTCTTTTGTTCTGCGAGACATGATGCTGATATCATCGGCATAGGTGGCAATCTGTATTAATTTATTTGTTAGGAGATTACCTCTTCCTATATTTAGCTGTCTTATCACATATTCCAAGGTGAGGTTGAATAGTGTCGGTGCCAGCCCGTCTCCTTGCTTTAATCCTTGGGCTACCGTAAAGTTTTCAGTGAGCTCATTTTGGACTCTGACAGTTGCTGTTGACGAATCCATTATTGTTTTTACCAGTCGGATGTATTTTTGGGGGATATTAAAGCTCTGCAATATTTGATATAACTTGTTCCTATTAATTGAGTCGTAGGCTTGTTTGAAATCTATGAATATGTTGTGGACGTCAATGTCGTATTCCCACGATTTGTTTAAGATTTGTTTAACTGTGAATAGTTAGTTAGTTGTAGATCTTCCTTGTCGGAAACCGGTTTGATATTTCCCGACAATATTTTCAGTTAGTTGTTGGAGTCGTTTGTTTAGTATGTAAGTAAAAATTTTGTATGCCGTGCACAAGAGGGTTATGCCGCGATAATTTTCGGATTTCAGTTTATCCCCTTTTTTATAGATTGGGCATATAATCCCGATTTTCCAATCATTAGGGATCTTTTCATCATTCCAAATCTTGTTCATGAGCACATTTGTCCTACTAGGTGATCGCCACTAGATCGCCAATAAATGTTATAAGTTATTTAAAAAATAAATAATGTATCTGATAATCCTCTTTCACTAACTTTCGTGTATTTTTTCATGATTAAAATATTCCTATTAAGAAAAAAATTTCAATTATTTATTATTTATACAAAAGTGGCCTTATCTGTCCTTATCGAACCAATACTGCAAAATATACTATCGAGCATAAAATTAGGGTCATTCCATAATTAAAAATTAATTTATTATAGAAATTATAGACAGAAAAAATTAAGTGCATTGTACATGCAATTAATTCACTTTATTCAGCAATAATTCAGCAAAATCACTAATATATTTATAAATCCTTATGGGCAATTTTTCTCATTTTTTGCAAAAATTGTTCTATAACTCGTTTCTAGGCAGTGTTAGAATAGATATACGTTAGATGGTACACTAAACAGAACGAAAATAATTACCCTCAAAATGGTCTACTGTAAAATACTATAAAACGAATTTTAAGATACGTTTCTTCAAAATTTTCTATTTTTAATGATTTTTGTTATTTACGGCAATATGCAAAAATTACGTACGAAAACTGCACTCTTCATATTTAAAAACTGTTTTAGATTTTGCCAATAGGACACTCTAATCAAAAGCTATTAAATTTTTAACATGGAGGTGATTCTACTTTCAACTTCCAACTTCCAACAGTCCAAGGTTCATAACATTTGGAACTGAGTCAATCTTCACTGAATCAATCTTCACCTGTAGCTGGCTATCCACCCACAACGTAGACTATTTTAATATATAAAATTTTGGATTGACCTCACTTGTTTGTTCATTGTCTCTCTTGACCAATCACTGGGAGAAAAATGGTGATCTTAACCACCTTTTTCTTTTATTTTTTGGTTTTTACTGACAGGTTTGTCACCCAAATCTATCATATTCTTTAAATTTACCGGTCTATTGCACTAGGGGTTGATAATTCGCCTTGCTGTTCTGTCATATTTTGACCTCAAGGTCACTGTCTTTCTCGTTGTTTGGCGTGGATTCTACTTGTTGCTTCCATTTAACCGGCAGCAGCTAAGAAGCTAAGAGTGGTAACCTCATTCTATTTTTAAATATTTCAATCTTAATCAATTTAATAATGATACCTAAAGTTAAAATTAAATTTAACTAATAATAGACTGTTAGAAGTGCATCTTATGATCTTTTTAGTTCTCTGCAAATTAATGTTTTTTACTTATGTTTTTTTTTGCATAATTTTTATATACATGTACAATTACCACATGGTCTTTTGCTGTGGTAAGTTTGAGTTAATTTGTAAACTGTATTTAGTTTCAACTAATTGTTTATACAACATAATCTTATAATGTCCATTGTCGTAAGCTTCTTTACATATTTAATATCATTGACTGCTACATGTCTTTTTAAGGTAACACACTTATAATAACGAAGTAGCCACCTTCTTTGTCTTTTATCTCCACCTTTTGACAAAAAAAAACCCACCACTCTTCGAGTGATCCTTAATTTATATTTGCTTATTTATATTTAACATATTTCAAAAAGAATTAATATAAAAATGTTCTTATCTAATAAATGTTTCTCTGACATTTTAATATAATTAATGAAAAAGTTTCATAACACAAAAACAATTGAATTTATAAATAAGTTAGAATAGCGACCAATTACAAATAAGCTTCAATGTCATAAATGCCAACTTAAAATTTTTGACAATTATATTGCCAAAAATAAAATTTTGTTAAAAATTCTTTTTTGTTTAATAACAAAAAAGAAGAAGATTTATTCACCATTGATAGATGTCTGAAAAAATGTAACAAATATATGGAAAATTAAATCAAAATGTGATATTTTACAGGTTTCATATATAAACTACAAAGAAATAATATAATTATAAATTTTACTTATATTTTGAATTTCTGATCTTTTGTTTAAATTATAAGTACTTTTGCTAATACAAACCATTTCCAAAAAAGTCCTTTTGAATTTATTACATTCACTACACAAAATTTGAATGTTATAAAAATCCATATTATGGTCTTTATCGATTACATGCTCTGCCAAAGCACAAGGTGGTTTTTTAATTCTGTAATCACTTTTGTGAGAAATAATGTGATTTGAAAGATTTCTTTCGGTCTCACCAACATACTCAGCTTCACACTAAGTACAACTAATGCTGTATACGACATTTGTTTTATCTAATTTGTCTATAGGATACTTAGTTTTGGAATATAAAGATAAAATAGTTTTGATGTTCTTTGTTGCTATTTTTATATTGTCAATAACCTTTAGTGTTTGTATTAATTTAGGTGTTAATGATGGTATAAAAGGTAGTGAAAAGTAGATAATAGATGTTCTGATTGTTGAATACAATGTTCTGAGATTTAGCAAAAAATGGTGTTAAGTTATTTATATTAACAATATTAAAAAAAAGCATCCTATGTAGCATATCTGGAGGATAAGAGTTTTCAATTAAAATATTTTTTAACAACTGAAGATCTTCTTGTAGATAATCTGGATGAGAAAGCTTTAAAACACGTTCTTTTAATCCTGTTATAAGGTTCATTTTCATTTTATTTGGATGATGAGACTAATAGCTTATAAATCTATTACTACATATGGGTTTTCTGAATCATCTGGTTTTCAACATATTGTCTGTATTTCTTACAATTCTCATGTCAAGGAATGGTAGAGAATTATCTACCTCTTCTTCAACTGTAAATTGTATATGTTGATTATGATTGTTGAAAATGTTGACTGTTTCATGAATTTTGTGTTTAGGAAGTGCCAAAACTAAATTATATACGTATCTTTTAATAAAAATAATGAAAAAAGTGCAATTGTTGATAAAATCACTGATAATCCCATAGGACTACCAAAAAGGTACATTGGTAAAGAACGTTTATTATGAATGCTTCAACGGCGAATGGCCATAAATAGATTGACATTTATGGGTAATATATATCGTTACGTCCTAAAATAGATCAGTCACGTGTATTTATCTGTTATAGAGCAGAAAAATGGATCAAACAACTGGTTGGAAAAAATTCTATCGCTATATTTTCTGCAGAATTTTTAAAACTGCCTAACGCCATAAATTATACCGGGCATAGTATTAGAAGAACATCAGCATGTTTACTTGAAAATTTTGAAGCAGATGTTCTTGTTTTAAAGCAACTCAGAAGTTGGAAGTCTACGAATATCACTAAAGAGTATGTAGAGCATTCTCTAGCACAAAAGCAAAAAAATTCGCTATGGGAGTCACTGAAGTTAAGAAGTAGATTGTTATAAGCAAATACGAGTACCTTCATAGGACACCACGTATATAATAAAGGTGTTAGTGAAAATATCATGAAAACTACCTTAGCTCTAGCTCTCATACTAGTGCTATTTAAATACCTACTGCTAAAAATTGCACATTTAACAATAATATAAATAATTGCTTAACCACAAATTAAACATATTTGGGATTCAATTATGAAAATACAGTTGTACTGTACCTACTTGTTAGTTTTAGTTCTGCAATAAATTTGGCTATTGGGTTATATAAAGAAATCATTTTAATTAAAAATTTCTTGCTATTTGAGGGAGGTGGAAAAATCATTTGTATAGCATGAAAGTAAAGTGCCTTTTCCTCAATTGATTGATTAATGCACTTCGCTACGCGTCGTGCAGTAAACTTCATTCTCGACACTTTCGAAAGAAATAGAAAAAATGGCAAAACAATGGTGTGAGTGACTAATTTTAAAAAGTGGTATCTGGAATATTGTAAATCATAAATACTTTTACTAAACGTCATTTAGAAGAAGGAAGATAAAGATATCTTATGTGGACCATGTCACCAACGTTGAGGTCCTACAGCGCATGACAAAAGAAAAAGAAGTGCTTAATTTAATTAAACAACGCAAGCTTGAGTACCTCGGCCACGTGATGCGGAACGAAGAAAAATATCGAATTCTTCAACTTGTTATGCAGGGTAAAGTATTTGGCAGAAGAGGACCGGGACGCCGTCGTATCTCGTGGTTGAAAAATCTCCGACAATGGTTTGGGATGACCTCAGCGGAGCTGTTTCGCAGAGCAGTCAACAAAACCATGATAGCCTTGATGATCGCCAACATCCGGACCGGATAAGGCACTGAAGAAGAAGAAGAAGATAAAGGTTTTTTTCTGTAAAGAAATACCTACACCTGTACCCCGTGAAAAAAAGTTATGGGACAAAAAAGAAAGACCTTTGAGCAAGTCAACGAATTTACATATCTTGGATCGCTAGTAAACGCAACAAACACGACAAGCGACGAAATAAAAAGACGCATAGCAATAGCAAACAGAACTGTTCACGGCCTCCAGAGACATTTAAAAAATAAAAATATAAAACGTGCACTAAAGCTTAATATATACAGGACCTTAATAAGACCAGTTTTGATATATGGGGCTGAAACGTGAATCTTATCTCAAAATGATAAAAGACTTCTTGGTATTTTTGAGAGAAAAATTCTTAGAAAGATTTTTGGGGCCGTAAATGAAAATGGGCTATGGCGTCGAAGATACAACTTTGAACTGTATCAGTTATACACCGATCCAGATATTGTGAAATTCGTTAAAGTGCAGAGACTTAGATGGGCTGGACACATTGCTAGGATGTCAGATCACGAATACACGAAGAGATTAACATTTTCACAACCAGAGGGCACAAGAAGCAGAGGACGACCACGAATGAGATGGATTGATGATGTGGAAGAAGACCTACAGATTCTAGGGGTTAGAAGATGGAGGGAAGTTGCCAGGAATCGACAGGAGTGGCGACTTCTTTGTGAGCAGGCCAAGATCCACAACGGATTGTCGAGCCACTTATGATGATGATGACAAAAAAGAAAAATTGCGTGTGTTCCTGTTTTTTTTTGCTTCGTTTTTTGTGCTAAGTACGGCATCAAGGTCTTGGCATTAGTTGACTTAAATAACAAGTTTATTGTGAACCTCAAAATATACGCAGGAACTCAACCAAAAGGCCCATTTCGACTATCGAATAGGCCATCGAATGTTGTCAAGTAACCTGTAAGTTCTATAGGAGGAACATACCGTAATATAGCTATGTACAATTGGTTTTTTAGCTTCCCACTAGCAATACAACTAAAGAATAAACATAAGATACCTATGCTCGGAACAGTGAAGAAAAACAAGCAGTAGATACTATATATTTCATAAACACCACCAAAAGACTAGACTTCAGTCGTCAGTTTGTATTTCATAAAGACTGCACGCTTGTATCTTTTGTCAGAAGGAAGAAGAAAAATATCCTTGTCCTATCCACAAGCCATACAGATCGCAGCATAGACAAGGATACTGCCAAACCAACAATGGTAGTAGACTACAATCATTCCTAGTTCATGGACGATGTTGATGATCAAATGTGTGGTTCTCACAATGTTGCCAGAACAGTAGGAGATGACCCTTAACTATTGTCTTTGATATTATAAATATAGCAAGAATAAATGCCTTAGTGCTATTCCGAATGAATAAGTTAAACCTAAGTGTTATACGGCGCGATTTTTTACGCAGCTTACCTTTGGATCCGATGAAGCCACAGATTAGAAAGAGATTTTGCACTTCTTGTGTTTCAAAACAAAATAAGAAAACAAAGACCACTTGGATGAAGATTTGACTTTTACTGAAACAACTACATCTCAACCAAAGAGGGCCAACAACTACATCTCAACGAGGAAATGGTCAATGCTACATATGTCCTTGAAAAAGAGACGAAAGGACACGGGATTGTTGTTTACTCTGCAATCATTGGATCTGCAAAGAATATCAGAAAGAGTCACCGGTCGTCTGCTTAAAATGAGCAACAGAAGAAGAAGAATGATCTGGCTACTTATTTATTTATTTATCGTATGGCAATTACAACACATTTAGAACAAATACACAAACACTAGTAATATAGGTATTTGACAAACTTTAAATAGTTACAAACAAACATCAAATGTATTTATAAGATCAATTGACTCTGAAGTTGCAAACAGGAAGTCTTCAGGGCTACCATTGTAGGATCTTGAGGGACACTCTTCAATAATGTGGTCGATGGTTTGGTTCTCCCCACAGTCACATTGAGGAGACGGGTTCTTTCCCCATTTATGTAGCATCTATGCACATCTGCCATGTCTGGTTCGGATGCTATTTAGAGTGGACCATGTTTTGCGTGGAAGATCAAAACCTGGTGGCTTGTAGGTAATGCAGGGCATGCTATTTTGCCATTCGTTCCATTCTTGGGACCATGCATTCGTGATGTTTAACTCCTCATGTATCATTCTTGCCGTTTTCATTGGTGGTTTTCTAGAACAGAGACTGGTATTTCGTGCATCCTCGCTATCTTGGTGGATGGGCAGGTTTATATTGTTCATGATTTTTTTGTATTCACGTGTAAGTGCGTCGACTCGTCGTAAATGTGGAGGTGGAATGTGACTTAATACTGGAAGCCATTGGGTGGGAGTTGATTTAATTGTACCAGCTATCATCCTCATAGTGCTATGCAGCTGATTGTCGACCTTTTTTTACGTGTGGACTGTGTAGCCAGACTGGAGCACAATATTCAGCGGTCGAGAAAACAAGGGCTAAGGTAGTAGAGCGGAGAGTGGAAACCGATGCTCCTCAGGTGGTACCGCAGAGCTTCTGTATAATGTTATTTCTTGTACTCAACTTTTGGGCAGTTTTTGTTAAATGCTCTTTAAATGATAGCGTTCTGTCTAGTGTTACGCCCAGATACTTCGGTGTTTTGTTGTAAGTGTGGTATTTTCAAACCGTATGTTGAGTTCCTTTCCAGCAAGTTTATTGTTCAGGTGAAAGCAACTAACTTCTATTTTGGATGCATTTGGTTGAAGTCGCCACTTGCGAAAATATTTGCCCAATTTATATAAGTCCTCCGTCAGAACTTCTTCAGAAGTTTCTAGTATTCTGCATCGTGTAGTGAGGGCCCAGTCATCGGCGTATCCGAACTTTCTTGACTGTGTTTCCGGCATATCTGCTAGGTATAAGCTAAATAGTAGTGGAGAGTTCACTGACCCTTGTGGTAGGCCATTCTTAAGTTTCTTTAGTGGGCTGATATCTGTGACCATCACTACTTGAAACATTCGGTCGTTGAGCTTGCTATCTATTAGGCGTGCTATTGATTTACAGGGGATTGCATGGAGAATCTTGTATATAAGGCCCTCTCTCCATACTGTATCGTAAGCTGCCGAGAGATCAATAAATGCCGCTGAAGTTTTAAGTCTTCTTTGGAAACCCGCTTCGATGTAGGTGGTGAGTGACATTACCTGGTCTGCACAGCTTCGTTCTGGTCGAAAACCCGCTTGTTCGACTGGGATCACCTGGAACAGTTCTGTACTGATTCTATTATATATAAGCCTCTCTAATAGTTTGTAGATGGCAGAGAGAAGCGCAATTGGTCTGTAGTTTTTTAGGTTGTCGGCGGGTTTGCCTGGCTTTAGTAGAGCGCTTTAGTTTTTGTGGAATATTTCCAGTTTCCATGATGTCTGTGAAAAATCGAGCCAGCCAAACTTTTGTATTCTTGCCACAATTTATTAGGAATTCAGGGTGAATATTATCAAATCCTGGTGCTTTTGCTGGCTTAACGTCTTTAAGAGCCTTTGATATATCTTCGCTGGTAAAGGGGAGGGAATCTGGCTACAACTTTAATTTTTAAAATGTATTTATCTTCTTTTAACAAAATATAAGGTTATGTAATAAATATTTCATAAAAACAAACTTTGTTTAATATTAAAACGGCAATTGAATATATGTATATTTTAGACCTAATTTATCATGGGACACACGTGTATTCCACGCTATGCGAGTAATCCAGGGTTAACAATAGTTTTTTACAAGGTCAATGGAGTGCGTCGAGACTGAGAGCCAAAAACTATTAGAAAATTAATATTAATATAAAATAATATATTAATAAAAATATTTGGTATTTTTTGAATTTCTTGTCATAAATTGTATAATAAGATAGTCGGGATTTAGAAATTTTGCATATTCAAGTTTTAGTTATAAATAGAAATTATTCTTTCCTATAGCTACCAAGGTTACCTTAAAACAGTTTAAGACGATAGAAAATATAATGAACTAAAGACGTTCGTGATAGATCTCGTAGATTAATATAAGAGTCAGATGAATTTATTGAAAACTACAGAAAGAAACTAATAAAACAAATATAAAAGATTAAAAGAAAACAAAAAACACGCTACATTTAAGCTGGTTTTATACTAAATTATTAATTAAAGTTATTATTTTAACTAACAATCTCTTAATATTACGCAAATTGCCTGTCTTGTCTTAATACACGTGTCTCATCGTTGTAATACCCCCTTACATTTTTACAAACTCATCTTCTACTTCTTTCTATGCCGTCTCCATTAATGGAGGTTGGCGACTACATTTCTAAAAGTTTCTCTGTCTTTTGCAACGTGGAATAATTCGTCTACAGTCATGTTTATCCAGTCTCTAATATTTCGCAGCCATGACTTATTCCCTTTTTGCCATCGACTATATCCTGCATGGTGACCTGCAGAAGACTATATTTATCATTCCTCAGTATGTGTCCAAGGTATGCAGTCCTGCTTACTTTTATTGTTCTCAACAATTTTTTGTCTCGGCCCATCCTTTTCAGCACTTACTCATTAGTGATCCTGGTAGTCCATGGAATTCTCAACATTCTCCGGTATATCCAAAGCTTAAAGGCTTCAAGCTTCTTAACTGTTTGCACTTTTAACGTCCATATTTCTACCCCGTACAACAGTTGGGACCAGACGTAACATTCAAAAACCTCAGTCTCGGCGCAGTATTCCGATTGTTGTCAATTGCTTGAATTTTAAGAACGCTGCCCTTGCCATTTCTATTATTCGTACCGTGATCTCTTGGTCTGAATCTAATTCTGTGTTGATGTGAGCTCCCAGATATTTATATTTTGTCACTCTCTCTTATTGCTGTCCACCAAGGGTGTTGTCCACATTAGTTGTTCATTATTTACTGGACTCCTTGATACTATCATAAATTTGGTCTTATCTGTGTTGATGTCAAGTCCCATTTAAATGCATTCACTATTTATTGCATCTAGTAAAGTTTGTAGTTTTTCTATACTCTCAGCCATAATTACCGTATCATCTCCAAATCTCATGGTGTTAACGATTGCTACACCAATTCTTATTCCCTGTTTTCTTTCCCATAAGGCTTTTCTGAATATGACCTGTGAGTACACGTTGAAAAGCGTCGGAGATAAGACGCATCCTTGCCTGACCCCTGAAGCGAGATTTCCTCTCCTGCTGTGTTGCATTTGTGTTACATAACGATTCGCCACAAAATAATATTTTTGGTATTCCTGAGAATTTACGTTACTCGACGAAAGCAGAGGCATATTACATGGATGGTACATTTTAATATGCTTCAAAATTTTTCTTGCAATTATTTACCATCCGTAGCTGATTAAATGGGCATTACGTGTCTTTTATATTCTGTGTTCTTCCCGACACACCCATTGAAATCTATATCGCGGTTTTTACTCAATTAATTCGTTGCTTCGAAGAAGTTGGTGTCATTTTAAGTCCATCAAAAAATGTGGTTCAAAAACTTGGTTTTTGAACCACATGGCGATTGAAGCGATAGTGATATCATAGGAACCGAGACGATGTAAACTCGTCGTAAATAACAAAATAATAGAACAAGTGATGGAAACTGAATACCTGGGAACAAAACTGTCAAGCTACGAAAAAGTGGAAGAGGAAGTACAAAAACGAGCAGCAGGATGTCTCAACAACACAATCTGGAGAAACAAATACCTCACAACGGAAACGAAAACCAGGATATATAAATCAACAATAAGACCGATAATGACGTACACAGCGGAAACAAGAGCAGATACGGCAAAAACACAAAGACTACTGGAAACAACAGAAATGAAAGTCTTACGAAAAATAACAAACCAAACTCTAGAGACAGAATAACAAATGAGAAAATACGGGCGAGATGTGGTATAGAGGAAATAAACGCGTGGACCAAAAGAAGAAAAATGGAATGGAATTAACACATCGAAAGAATTACAGAAAATAGAATAGTACGAATAGCAAGAGACAAATCGCCAAATGGAAGAAGATCATTGGGATGACCGAGGAAAATATGGTCAGAAAACATCAATTGAGGCTAAAAACCGAAGTAAAACAGGCATTTTGCCTATTTATAAAGTGGGAAGAAGGAGAAGAAGAAGAAGAAGAAAAACTTGGTTTGGTAAACATTTACAGAAGGGCAGATTCCAACGGCAAGTGGCTGCACCACTTATTCGGTTTGCCATTTTTAAACCCAGAATGAGACTGAGTCAATACAACCAGTGTTGACATATAGGTCAGAGACATGGACCATTTCCAAGGCAGATCCAAGGAAAATCTCCTGCTTATATTTAAACGAAGGATCCTGAGAAGAATATTTGGTGGCATCTGTGAAAATGGTGTTTGGAGAAGGAGGTACAACTACGAGATATATCACAGATATAAACATATGTTTGGTGGTACAGACGTAGTATCCTTTATAAAAATAGGAACACTAAGATCGGCAGGACATCTGGCAAGATCACAGCAGAACAACCCTCCTAGAAGAATCCTTATGTCACAACCTGTGGGAAGTAGAAGTAGGGGTAGGTCAAAACTCAGATGGAGGGATGGTGTAGATGAGGATGGTAGACAAATAGGCCCAGCAAACTGGCAACAGTTGGCAATGGATAGAACTGACTGGCGTAATAGACTTGGAAAGGTCGAGACTCTTATATAGGGCTGTAGCACCAATGATGATGATGAATGAGTCGGCGATTGTTTTGTCCACGATTTCATGCGGATATCCCTATCCTGCCTTCATTTATGAAAATTGCCGATTAATATGGTGGCGAACTACATAAGTAATGAGTCTATTTTCCCTCTAACTGTTTGGGCATCCCAGTCTAGCCATATACATTTAACCACAAATCCATGCGAATCCTTTCATCCCCATTTTCCAAAGGTTTTTACCATTCTCATCCCCTCACTTTTGTATTTATGCTTCGACAGTACTAAACAATAGTGTACATCAAACTGCAGAGATTACATGTACACATATTAGGAAGGTCAAGCAGGCTGAAGACGAATTTGTAAAATTTGTGTCATACAGTTAACATAAATATTTATACTGTAAATAAAATGTTTCTTTTTTAAAATTCTACGCTAATATTATTATTATTATGAAATTCAAAACTCATTTTTTTTTAATTTCTCACCTTAAAAAATTAGTAAATACAGGGTGGTCCTTAAGTAATTGTACAAAAGAAACAGTAGACTCTACACTTTTAAATATTACGATTTAAGCCAACTTGATTTAACAAAATGTTGATATTAAGAAAGATACAGGGTGTTGAAGTAGAAATTTCAAATTTTATTTTTCGTTATAACTTTTATGTTTATAACCATTTATATATACAAATTTATAACTGGGTGTTTTTTAGTACAAGGAATTATAATTGAATGCAATCTTTAATGTAGCTGATAGAGTGCGCCACATATGCTACCTATATGGCATACATTTTGGATTAACTTTTTTGCTCTTCATGTTAGCGCTACTTTTGTAAAAAAACTATTAGAGATACATTATTTTAACAAAAAAAAAGGTATACTTTTTAATAACTTCAAAACTCAACAGTTTTCGAGATAATTGCATTTTATAAATCATCTGCATAATAATTCTTATTTGTGATATTTGTGCGGTACAGCACAGTGAATACCTGTGGATAAGCATAATTGATATCCGAAACAGACAAAATCTTAACCACTCTTTCGTAATAGAATAATATTTACGGACGAAGCTACATTTACAGGCCATGGTTAATTTAAGCAAAAATCATTTCTGGGATATTGAATATCCTCATGTAAGGAGAAACAGGGATTTTCAACATGAATTTCAAATAAACATATCGTGTGGAATAATTGGTAATCATTTTTTAGGGCAATGCGAGTTACCTAGTAATTTGAATGGTAAAAACTATTTATTTTTTACAAAATGATTTTATTGATTTGTTAGAAGAATTGCCATTAAACTGAAGGCAAAATACATGGCTTATGCAAGATGGTGCACTACCACATTATACGAGGGCAGTGAGAATATACTTAAGGACCAACTTTCCTTAACGTTGAATTGATCGTGGTAGTGATTTTTTTTGGCCACCACGTAGCCCAGAATTTAATCCGCTCGATTTTGGTGTATTCTTCTTCTTGATGTGCCTATCTGTTACGAATGTTGGTGATCATCATGGCAATCTTTATCTTATCTGCAGCAGCGCAGAAAAGCTGCACAGATGTTGTATTGAACCAGATTATGAGGTTCTTAAACCAAGATGTTCTTCTTCCTGGACCTCGTTTTCCAAATATTTTTCCTTGCAGGATGGCTTGAAGGAGAGCATATCTGGATTCAATTCGCATAATATGTCCGAAAAACTGTAACTTTCGAGATTTGATGGTGGTCAGTACTTCTCGATTCTTATTCATTCTTCTGAGGACCTCCTCATTTGTGACTCAATCAGTCCACGGGATCTTAAGCATTCTCCGATATAGCCACATCTCAAATGCTTCCAGTTTTCTGCACATATCTTCGTTCAAGGTCCGCGATTCAACACCATAAAAAAGGACAGAGAAGACGTAGCATCGCAGCATTCTTACTTTTTGTATCAAGAGAGAGGTTGTGACTCTTGAAGAAGGCCCCCATATGATTGAAGGTGGATCTAGCTTTTCCGATGCGTGTTTTAATCTCCTGGTTGTTGGTCCATTCTTTAATTATTATGGTGCCGAGGTAGTTGTAGTGCATCACTCTTTCTACAGGGGATTGGTTGACGTAGAGCTGACCTTCTGTTATTCTTTTCTTGCTAATTATTATAAGCTTTGTCTTCTTAACGTTTATATTGAGTCCATATTGTTGACTGTAATACGTGATTTTGTTCATAAGAACTTGTAGGTCTTCTAAGTTGTCCGAAAATACTATGGTGTCATCTGCATATCTGATGTTGTTTAATCGGTAACCATTTAGTTGAATACCTTTTTCAGTTTCGTGCAAAGCTTCGATAAATATTCTTTCAGAGTACAGATTGAAGATTAGAGAAGAGACAATATTGACTTGCCTCACTCCAAGCATGATTTTCACATAGTCAGTGTGTTCACCTTCAACTCTGAAATTTGCTGTCTGATTCCAGTAGAGACTTCTAATTATTTTCAGATCTTAGTTGTTTCTTTTAGTATTTGCATCATCTTGGCGTGCTGTACTCGATCAAACGCTTTTCTTATCAACCAGACATGCGTATACGTCGCAGTTGACGTCTCTGCATCTCTGGAATAAGACTTGTACTGAGAACAAAGCCTCTCTAGCGCCAACAGCATTTGTGAACCCGAACTGGTTGGTGGAAATTTGACTTTCACACAGCTTGTAGATTCTCTTATGAATTATCTTTGGGAACAATTTTAGGAGTTTTAAATTTTTAAACTAATGTTTGTATTTTGAGAAAGATTTCCGAAGTGGAAATTGAAACGTCAAAAAATGTACTTTAACCTTTCATTGTGGCTTATTCCCATTTAAATAGTAATTCATTTTAGGAGATGACTCATGACGCTTTTAGTACGGCAATCTTCGCATTTTTTGCCTCCTGATTTTTTGGAAGTGCAATAAACTCAGATTTTAGCCATTCTGTTGTTATTTTCCAGAGTTGTATATGTTATTGGATATATTTGCGATTATTGCTATTGATTCGTTGTGTTGTATAATTTTATTAATTAATATTGTTAATAGTTCTGTCATTGCTGCTCCACAATATTTTAGTAACTCGTTTGGTATCCCATTTTTACCTGCTGCTTTTCTGTTCTTTAGGTTTTCAAGTATCTTCGGAACTTCCTGTACATTTATATTAAGTTCTTTATTTGTGGTAATTTCTGGTGTTTCAGGTTCTAGTGTCGTTTGTTCTTCCTCTGCATATAGCTTTTTTAGGTAGTTAATCCACGTATTAGGTCATGTAATGAGAAATCAAGAACGCCTTCTCCAGCTGATTCTCCAAGGGAAAGTAAATGGTAAGAGAGGACCGGGAAGAAGACGCATTTCCTGGCTTCAAAATTTGCGAAAGTGGTATAACACGACTACCACTGAACTGTTCCGCGCTGCAATAAGCAAAGTGAAGATAGCCGTGATGATCGCCAACGTCCGGAACGGATAGGCACTTTAAGAAGAAGAATCCACGTATCCCTTTGTATGTGTTTTGGTTCTATTAGTTCTTTTACCCCCGTTGTTTGACCCCTTATGAGGCGCCATATTTCCTTTTGCAGACCGTAAAAATCATGTTCCATTTCTTTCGAAAAGTTTTCCCAGTGATAATTTTTTATTTTTCTTACAAGTGCATGTGTTTCGTTTCTAATTGTCTTGTCATTAAGGTATGCCTCTTGTGTTTTGGTTGACATGTATTTCAGGTAAGCTTTTATCTTCTCTTTACATTTTTCCTTTATGTACAAAACCATGGAGTTCTTCGACTTGGGAACGATTTATTTTTATTTATATTTCTTTCACCAAGAACTTCTTTGGACGAGGTTAATATATTAGACCTAATTTTTGCCCAGATTCTATCATTTTCTGTGATATATGTATTTCTGCTTTTTGGTTATTCTCCATTATTTTCTGTGACATATGTATTTCTGGTTTTTTTTTGGTTATTCTTTTTTGGAATAGGTATCTGGTGGAGTCATCCTGTAAGCTTTCGACTTTTATCTTTGTGCTGTATTCTGATGTTTTTTTATCACATATATGTTTTCTTTCGGATTTTGCACAATACAAATTTATAATCGCTTCCTATTTCTGCTGATCTTAGTGCTCTTACCAATTAATCCAAGATTTGAGGGGTCTGTAACTCTCTATTCAACAAAATATAGTCTAACATGGATATTTGTCCTCTACTGTTTTCAAAAGTGTATTTGTATTGTTCTTTGTGAGGGAAAAATTTTAATTCTTTGTAAGCAAAAATATAAGAAAATATCTCTGAATAGGTAGTTTAAGATTATTTTTGACACAATAAGTTTTTGATTTGTCGAATTGGTCTCTATTTGCGAAAAGTACGATAATAGATGTGACATTACTGGTTCAAGATCAAAAGGTAATGGCATAATAAAATTATTGCGGTCTTTTTCAGTTTTACTGGATACAATATTAATTCTTTGGTTACTATTTTCTACATTTTTCTCAAATATATCGTTCATTATTTTTTCGTGAAGTTCCTCAAGTTTATTTTGCCAAAAAAAAGGTAACGATATTTTTGTGAGATTTATCTAGTAATTCCGTATTTGACGTTTCAATTTTAGAAAAATCGTTATTGATTTGATTCTATACAATTTGATAAAGTTGTCAAGTTCTTTGAAAATCCTTTCTTTATTTTTTTTATTATCGTCTTCCTCGTTTTGATCTGTCTCCGTTTCGTCTCTATTCGATGCACGTAATGATATTTTTGATTGAAAGTTTTGCACAATCCTTGAAATGGTTAATCTTTATTATTGAGAGGACATCTTCATTTCTGTTTATTTTTCCTGGGCGGTGTTCTGTTTTATAATTGTATTCTTCGAGTTTTATTCGCCAACGCCCTAAGCGGCTTCCGGGATCTTTTATCGAGCAAAGCCATGAAGTGGTCGATAATCGGTAATAAGAGTGAGTTTACGGCCAAAAAATATGGTCTAAAGTGTTTGACTGCTTATACAATAGCGAATAATTATCTCTCTATAGTAGAGTATTTTGTTTCGGCACTGCATAGTGTTCTGGAGGCATATGCGATTGGTAAATCTTTTCTTATAGGGCACTGCGATAGAACGGCTCCAATTGTGAATGCATTAGCATCAGTAGTAAGTAAAAAATGATTCTTAAAAATTTGGATGTATAAGAATTGGGTGTGATATTAAAATATTTTTGAGGTAATTAAAGGATTCTTTGTTACAAGATAGTAGCATAGAAGAAATATGCTACTTCTTTTTCCAAAAAATCACATTTATCTGGCTGTATTTTCAAATTTGCTTTTCGTAACCTTTTAAATACATCTGTTAGTCGTGTCATATGGTCATGAATAGTTGATGAATAGATTATTATGTCATCCATATATACTAAGCATCTTTCGTTTTGGATTCCTAAGAGGATGTTGTCCATTACTCGTTGGAAAGTAGATGGAGCAGTCATTAGTCCGAATGGTATGCGAACAAATTCGTAATGTCCATTTTTAACGGAAAAGGCTGTTTTCTGGATGTATTTTGGGTCAATTTCAATCTGGTGAAATACAGACGCTAAATCTAGGGTTGTAAATATTGGCATTTTCCTGGTTGGTCCAATAGTTCTGAAATTTGTGGTGGTGAATACCGGTCTTATACGGTAAGTTCGTTGTGCTTGCGATAGTTAATAATAGCTCGCCATTTTTGTTTTCCTGCTACGTCTATTTTTTTCGGTACAACCCAAATTGGGGATGACCAGGGGGAAGTAGATGGCTGAATTATTCCTTCTTGTAACATTTTATTAATTTGTGTCTTTACCTCTTTCTTATGTATTAAAGGATGATATAAGGATATCTGTAAGATTTATTAAATATAGGTTTAGCGTTGTTTGTTTCGATTTTGTGTTTAATTTCGTTTGTAAACATCAATTTGTCGCTTTCTAAATAAAATATATCTGCATATTCAGTATAAATGTCTAGAACTAGTTCTTGTCCTTCGTAATTTATAGCATTTTTCATATAAAAATGCGTGCATGTCACAATTTATAGAAAGTGACGTCACCTATATTTAAAATTTCCAGAACGCCAACCTTAGAGTTCAAATTTTCCTAACACAGCTAATAATACGAAACCCATACGGAACTGCTCGATCTTTAATAGGCGTCAACATGGTACAATAATCAGAAAAATGCAATCATCATTATATTGGGAATTTGGGATTAAACGACCAAAAACATTTATTATTAATAATATAAATTTTATGAAATTACACTTTAAGTCCATAAAATAATAATTTTAATTAAATATATTAGACAATTGTACGCAACTGATATGGGAATAATTCAAATTTTTTGACAGTTCAGCATGTGGCAACATTATTTAAAGTATTGCCGCTTTTTTAGAGTAAGAATTTTGTTTATGTTTTGATTTCTTACACAATTTGATCATAATATATTATATAAGGTAAAACCAGGTGAGATGCCGCACCTTTCTTCTCACATTAAAAAAATGAACATAGGTTTAACCTAAAAAAAGATTCTAATCTCCAGGTTACTGGTTGATCATTACTTCAACGCATATCCCATATTAATAAATGTTGTGTAAAAGGGTTTTTTGTGTATTATCGGAAAACTAAAGAAACTTATTCTGGCCATCTTACCCACCTGGGTGGGTAAGATGCCGCACAAGAGTAGGGATAGATGGTTTATGGAAATTAACATAAAAAAACAGTCTACACGTTATTTTTTACAAAAATAAAACACTTACAATTTATTTGTTAGTTTTAATTTGTTTTTCAATTCTGCACGGCCACACATACTACACCTTACTTCATACAATGTGCAGGTTTTATGCATCCATCTATCACACTTGATGCACTCAAGCCAATCTGCGTTAGATTTCGTTGTGTTATAATTTTCATAACACTCTACACAAACATTACTGTCGTGCACCGACTTGTCCTCACTTGAACTTAAAACAAAGTCAGACTCAGATGAAGAACTGTCTTCTTTTCGAGCATATTTTTTTTCTTTTCATAGCCTCTTACATTAGCATCCTTTTTTTATTACTATTTTCAGTTTTCTTCCCTTTAGTTAATTTCTTTTCTTTATCTTTTTTTTCTCGCAACAAGAGCCAAGCGTTTCTTGGTTTTGTTAGCTATTACTTCTGGCGAGGTTAATACCTGAGCTGACTGTTTTCTTGAAGATGGCTTCCTTGAAATAGGTGTGGGAATTGGGGAAACCTCGAGAAGGAGTTTTGTCGGAGTTGACTTCCCCCGCAAACACGGCAAGTTATCTTTTATGGGCGTGACGATGATTGTAGTGACGATGGTGTGGTCAAATCTTCTTTACCCATTAAAAAATTCTCAGTGGCTACGTCTTGGTTTGCAAATGCTTCTTCAAGTGTTGCATCAGTGACAGCGGAAAGATCAGTGACAGTGGAAGGATCAGTGACAGGAGAAGGATCAGAACTGGTTGATGGGACAGGAATTTCGTCTTCATCATTTGATTCTTGGTCAGATGGTGCGGAATCATATTCTGTCCTTGCGAGAAATGCGTCTTCGGGAATAGCTGAAGGTTTAAAAGGGTAGACTCCACATGCCCTGAATCCTGAAATACCTGTCTGCACAGTTGCAGATTTTGACCAAGCTTGAGCAAGCAGTTCTCCGAAATGACGCCTCTCCAATTTCTTTCCAGTTTTAGCGTTTCCCCACTCGCTTGCTGCGTGTCTGTAGTGGGCCTTTAAGGGCTTAAAAAAGGACCTGTCGAGTGGTAGTAAATATTGCGTGGTGTGGCTTGGTAGACATAGAAGTACAATGTTCGTATGTGAGCCATGACCATCTAAAAGTAACAGACACTTGCCCGGTGGTTTTCGTGGTAAAAAGTGATCTCGAAACCACTTCATGAATATATTTTCATCAATGTAGGCTGATTCCTTTCTCATTTCGATAGCCGCTCCTGCGGGGATTAATTCTTTCCAAATTTGTTGTTTTTTGACACCTTTAAAAATACAGAAAGGAAGAAGAAGGCACCTTCAGCATTCGCGCAAGCTACCACTGTTACCGTCTCTCCTCTTTCCGTTGATTGTCTGACATGTACATCGCTGCCTTTTTTAGCCACAACAATGCCAGGTTCATTATTTAGTTGTAGGCCTGATTCGTCTACGTTCCAGATGCTACCAGGTTTGTTGATGAGGTGGTGTTCAGTTAACGTTTCATGTAAGAGCTCGAAGTATTCCTTGCATTCCTTCTTGTTCATGCCTTCTGCTCGAGCATTGGATAATCCTTGAGCTTTGCGAACCGAAAGAGTACCATTCCTTCTCATAAACGACTTAAACCAATCTGCACCAGCAATTCTTTTTGCTTTATTAAAGTTGTGCTTTATACCCATCGCCTCAGCAAGGTTAAAGGCTATTTTCCTTACAGCTCTTCTTGTAGGCGCAAATCCACGAATTTGTAATGCATTAATGTGTTGGACCAATTTTCGCTCAGCGTCATAACCAAGCAATGGTACAGGACCCATTGCTTGCTTTAAAAAATTGTTTTTTGCTATTCTGTTTCTTAAGGTTTTTTCTGGAACACCGGTCGACTTTGCAGCTGATCGGATACTGACATTTTGGTTCTATATAAGATTTATGGCAGCATCCAAATTAGTTTGGGTCGACGAACCTCTATTTGATACTCTTTTATAATTAGTTGGCATTTTCTGCAACAAAACAAATATATATATATATATATATATATATATATATATATATATATATATATACATATATATATATATATATATATATATATGGTATGGTATATATTAATGGTATTTAAAACTTTAATAAATAATAATAATAATAATAAATAAATTAATTTAATTACTTTTAGCTGCTGCTTCTTTTTAAAATAATTATAGTTTGGTATTAACCAAAAACATTCAAAAAAGATATGCAGCATTTCACCCAGGCTTACTAGCGGCATCTCTTTCTACAACAATGGGAGAGATGCCGCACGCTATTTTTGTGTTTCAAAATTGCTTATTATTGTCGTAACTTAACGAAGTTATTCTACAGGACAAGTACTAGATACATAATAATCTTGCAGCTATCTATTATTTACATTTCTTTAGTTTTGCATATTTAAGTAAAAATCAATAAAATGTTTAGATACTTACAATATGGTAAAATGAAATTTTCGAATACACTGATTCAGTAACTCTAACCACACATCCGCACAACATACAGCTTTGCTAGTGACTAATGTACTGTAGGCACATTTCGTTGATGACACTTCAAGGTACTTCTAGAGAGGGGGTGCGGCATCTCACCCGCCGCGGCATCTCACCCGGTTTTATCTTATTAATAAATTGTATTTATAAATACATATTAAATTTAGGTTAATAGCTTTAAAAGTAATTATTGTTGCGTATTGTGATTGTTTTGATCGCTTTTTTTTTTCATTGCTCGAAAAAGCAAACAAAACCCTCGAATGGGGTGACAAAGGAATAAATGTGGACGGAGAGATGCTACACCACCTAAGCTACGCAGACGATATATTTCTGATTGCAGACGATTTGGAACAAACAAAGAAAATGTTTGAAGAACTTAGTACAGCCTGTCATAAAATAGGTTTAAAAATGAACATAGCAAAAACAAAATTTATGACGAACTTAGTACCAAGTAAACACCTTGAAATACAAAATGAAGAAATAGAACTGGTAGACAATATATATATATATATATATATATATATATATATATATATATATATATATATATATATATACCTGGGTCACGAAATTAAGATAAGTAAGGACAATCAAACAACCGAAGTATCCAGAAGAATAATACAAGGATGGGCAGCATACGGAGCTCTTAGGAACGTTTTTAAGAGTGATATCCCAACTAATATGAAGAAAAAAGTTTTCAACCAATGCGTGCTACCGGTGATGACCTATGGTGCAGAAACATTATCGCTCACAAAGAAAAACGCACAAAAACTAGGAGTAGAAACTAGGAGAGAAGAATGGAGCGATTAATGATAGGTGCCACTCTGCGAGACATAATTAGAAACGAAGATCTACGAGGTAAGACCAAAGTCATAGACGTCATTGAAAAAAGCTGTAACTTAAAATGGAAATGGGTGGACACGTTGCCAAAATGAAGGACGGAAGATGGACTCGTAAACTAGTTAAATGGAGACCAAGAGCCGATAAACGTAGCAGAGGAAGACCACCAACACGATGGCAAGACGACTTACGAAAGACTACAAAAAACTGTATACAGCAAGCACAAGATAGAACATTATGGAGACAAACAGGGGAGGCCTATGTCTAGCAGTGAATTGAGAGGCTGATGATGATTGTGATTGTGCTATGCCAAAACAACTAAATAGTCTGTAGAAAGCTGATAAGCTTTCATATAAGATAGATTATTTTGAACAAGAAATAATGGCGAGACGTTTTTACTATTAATACTCTAAATAGAGGTAAGATTTAGAATATATAATTTTGTGTTTAAATGTTTTCTCATATATTCTAGTGTGTTGCAGTGGTCTTAAAACTAAGTGTATTTACTGTTAATATAATAGTTTGACAAATAGTTGACATTTTAAAAATTCCTCACTTACTAACTATTCTGATGTTTTGGCAACGCTGTGGGGTTCTGACGTGGTAAATCTTGAATGACGTGCACGCATTTTTATACGAAAAATACTATAGATGGTCAATTGTTAGTTGTTCTTTAATTATCCGTGTTCTGTCTACTATGAGTTCCTGTAAGTCTTTTTCGTTGTAGGATAGGAAAGGTTCGATTGAGATGTCCGAAAATTCAATTATCTTGGGTATAAATTATATTATATATTCAATTATATTATATTATATAATTTTAATTATATTATTTTTTGTAAATTATATTTTTAATAACAATAAATATAAAAAAAATCAATTTAAAAAATGGTCCGCTCTTTATGATTAATATTATTAAAAGCCCAATCATTGGTAAGAATACATTATTTAAATTAGATGGTACACTTTATAATTACTACTCTTTAACTTTGCTATGAATCCATGATAAAAAGCTTGAAACCTTCGTGTAGATTTCAGGCACTCCTTGTGTACCACAATATTTAGGTCCAAATGAAAAGATTCCCTCTTGGTACCACTGAGAATCATTTTTACGCGTCCTTCTCATCAAGGGACCTCCACTGTCACCTGTAAAAATAAGATCATGGATTAACAATGCATTTTGTATAGTATCCCGTATATAAATATATACATATATATATATATATATATATATATATATATATATATATATATATATATATATATATATATATATAGTAAACGTTTTCGCCAAAGAAAATTAATTTGGCTTCTTCAGGGCTGAAAGAGAATAGATTATAATTAGCTACCATATATTATCTATTAAAAACATTATTGATCTTACCATAACTTAGAATTGTAGAGTTAGAATGTTAAAAAACTTAGCTAGTAACAACATAGTGGTGTTTTTTGTTACTATGTGCAAAAAAAGTTGTTTTTTTTTAACGTTGGAAATGTATGGTAGCTTTGAACTTAAAACGCAAAGGTTTACCCAAGCTTAACCGAAAAACCCAATGTAACTACATTATTTTCTGGATTTAGTTTCAATTGGCTTTCATTTGAATAATCTGTAACATTGTTTGGTTATTTTTAAAATTTGCAGTGATACACATTAGTTTACTTATACACCTCAGTGATGTTATGTCGAAAAAAAAGTGAGGTATGGAATCATTTTTTCCAAGAAGAAAATACAAATACTCAAAGTAAAGTAAAGTGCAATTCGATGGGGTTATGACAGAATATCGTAAGCGACAATAAAGTATAAAATGTAACTAAGAAATTGTAACCGAAAATTATCGTAAGTACCAGTTGATCCCTACAAAACATCTTATGCGACATAAATTTGTGTCGGATACGATGAAGTAGAAGGCGTTTACGATACTCGACTCTGGATGGCTGATAATAGTTCTCGTCGAAATAAAACGGTTAGTAGTGGGTAATAACCACGTGTATAAAGTGTATCAAGAGTTGGTTGACATTGCTAACATTCCGATTATTCTTGAAGGGGATAGTATTAATGCCATCGTTCCTGAAATACAATCTGATAAAGATGATTATGATAATTCTCTACCTGAAAAATCTGATATTTACCAGTTGAATCAAATTGAACTAAATCAAGATCAAGAAACTTGTAAAAACACCAAACAAAGACGTTTGGTAAATTATTCGAGTCCTGATTCGAAAACATCTCTGGCCTTTTGCCAATAATTCCCAGAAATCAAAAGAAAATTAAAAGGTTTGAATCCGATTATTCTTTCCAAGAAAACAAGGATTCTGATTTTTTCTTTTTAAGCTCTGATTCTGATCACGACATTTCTGCTAAATTTTTAGATAAGGTAGGCGATGCTGGTGTAAAAAAGCTAAAACATAACAATAAAAAACATGTCAAGTCTGCTAAAAAGGTGCCACAAAATCTGTTCAGGAAAACCCATTCAAAAACAAAGCATGTCAAAAGTCATGTGCCAAAAATTTCACTGAACAACAACGTCATGAGATCTTTGAATCTTAATGGGGATTGGGTAGCTATCAAAAACAAAGGGATTATCTTTTACTGTGTTCAAAAGAACAAACAATTAAAAGAAGGCGAACAGGCACTGAAAAAAGAAGAAATTAAACATTTAAATATTTTATTGAATGGGATGGAACAAAAGTCGCAGTATGCCAACAATTTTTTTAAAAACATTGTGCATTTCCCAAATGACATTAAGTTATACTACTGTAACGAGTTGGTGTGTAAAGGGGTAGTGAAGCGCAATACATGATGTCGTATTCTGTTGGCATCACTTAGCCTCTCCTACTCAATTCCTATCTTCACCTCCAAGCTGGTACACACCGGTAACCTGAGCAACCCCACTGGAGACTGGGTAACCAACCCCAGTGGATGGTGGGGTCAGGGCAGACGAAGAAGGGAGCCTTGGTCCTCCGATGAAAAGGGGGTTGAGCGAAGGGTTAACAACCCTTCCTTGTAGAACTCAATTGTTGCGAATACAATGGCTAATGAAACAAACGGACGGATCTCACAACGACGAACTCAGCACAGAAAAATGGACATGATTATGGATTTAAAATTTGGAACCTGGAACGTGCCAACTTTCTTAAAGGCAGGAGCTATGATAAGTATGGCAGAAGAACTTGAAAAATACGGAGTTGAAATATTGGCACTGCAGGAAATCAGATGGAAGAGCCAGGGAGAAATTCATAAGAATAAATTCTCACTATACTACTCCGGAAATTAAATGAGACAAGGTGAAAGAAGAGTAGGGTTTATGGTAACTAAAAAACTGCGGAAAGTCATTATCGCATTTACACCAATATCAGATAGAATTTGCACCATAAGATTTAAAGGTAAATTTCATAACGTGACAATGGTTAATGTATATGCACCGACGGAAGAGGCTGATGAAGAAGACGTTGAAAGATTCTACGGAGAACTACAGGATGTATGTGATAAAATCCAAAGACACGATGCTGTTATAACGTTAGGCGATTTTAATGCTAAACTGGGGAAAGAAGAAACTTTAGCAAATATATTTGGGAAACACAGTTTGCACACTGAAACCAGTCAAAATGGACTCAGGGTGGCACAGTTCGCAGCAGTAAATAATAACGTAGTTGTCAGTACTAATTTCCAGAATCCAGAGAAAAGATATCCATAAAGGAACATGGAAAATACCAGGAACTAACGAAGCCAATCAAATTGACCATATACTCATCTCAAAAAGATGGGCAACAGACATAACTAATGTCAGAACGTATCGCGGGGCGAACTCTGACTCAGATCACTATCTTGTAGGGGCAAAATTACGGCAGAAAATAGCGACAGTAGCAAAAAGGAAAAATATTCAAATAAAAAAATGGAATGTCGAAGGATTTAAAAGCGCAACAAAGAGACAAGAATACAGAAATGCTCTCCAAATAAAACTCAACCGAACTAGAGAGGAAGATACTGCAAAGAAGGAATGGAGACAATTAAAAACAATTATAACGGAGTCAGAAGAGGAAACTGTCGGAAAATCCAAAAGGCAAAGAAATGCGGAATGGTATGATGATGAATGCAGAACTGCAGTAGAGGAAAAAAGGCAAGCTAGGCTTAACCAACTTTAAAGAAACACAAGAAATAGCAGTGAGATTTATAACAAAAAAATAATACAAGCGACTAATTTAATAATATAAAATATTTAGAAATTTTCTATAAAATATTATTTTTATTTATATTTTTTTATTATTATTTGTATATATTTACCACTACAAGAATCCTTTCCTTTATTTCCACCGACGCATATTTGAGAGTCACTTAGCCCTGGTATGTTAATTCTTGCTGATTTATAACCATTTAGACAGTCATCTCTCTTGACGAAAGGAATTTTAACCTTGAGTTTGACATCTGGATAATCCGAGCCGTATTCCGTTGCACCCCAACCAGCAACTGTAAGTTCTTCGTTTATAGAAGAGCCTTCGTTTGGTTCAGGAAGACAAATTGGTCTAATAAATTCTAGAAATAAAAACTCAACTATAGCATGCACTTAGTTAATTCTTAGTGATTTTCGGGTTTTACAAAAAAATCATAACGATGGACAAATAGATGTGCATTTATTGATGCTAAAACGACAATTTCTTAAGACTAACTAATTGATACTGTTTGTGTTTACCGCAGTCTGTATACATTAAAAAATGTATACACACACTTCCCTTTCTTCAAGGTAGAGGTTTGACGATAAAGAAAATGTCACACTGAGAGTGCAGTACGGGTAAGATACGGCAATGCTTTTCTTATGGAGAATAAACGCGCAGGGTTGTCGGTTTTCTCCAGCTGTTGATTGCTCATTGTCTCACAGGACCAGCTTGGATAAAATGCATCTACCGGCAGTACGAGTAAAATATTTTGTATCATGTATACGTATACAGTAGAATAAAAAGGCATTGATGAGTTATTGACAACAAAAACTATGAATTTTGCATCTAAAACGTCAACATAAGATATACAATTGAATCATATTCATAAGAGTAACATTTGAACACCTCTTTACAAGAACAAAATACAATAACTGTAGTTTTAATGTTTGACATAAAATAGAAAAAACCTACATAATTTCTAGGAAAGAATTTGGAAACTTGGAAATGATATTATTTATAGATATTATATATAATATTCAAATTTCCAATTCTTTCATAGAAATTAGATTTTTTCTATTGTATGTAAAATATTAAAAATACAGTAGTTATGTTGTTTCTATAAATAGGTCTTCATTTCTTTTGTAAAACTTCTGCTACAAATTACCATCATTAACATAATTACCTAAATATGGCCATAAACTTGTTTGTCATAATTAGTATTTGATAAACTCCAAGCTTGCCCTATTTCACCCCCTACATATCCTAAGGATGGATAGGGGGTGAAAGTGCTTTTGGAAAACGAAACTAAACTTCAAAATTTAGTCCGAGTTTCAACAGAGAGAATGGAGTCCCATAAGTTTAAATCCGGTGAATTATTTAACGGTTGCGCTAAACTCGTAGTGTTAAATGTGTTGTGTTTTTTACAAAATACGGAACAACTTAATGTAAGTGCCGCTGTAAGACGTACTTCGTTGATGACTGGTGTTAGCAAAAGAAGCATTTACAATTTCAAAAAAGAAAAAGAACAGAGTGGAACGTTGAAATCGCCAAAAAAACATAAAAAACGAGTGTGTCAATCAAATTCTAGAATATTCACATATGACGAGGGTGTAAGAAGTATTCTACGGAGAATTGTTCATTGTGAATTTTTCATGAAAAATTTGCCGCCATTCTTAAAGCATATACATAACTTCATACAAGGTAATAAGAATATACAGCCGTTGTCTTTTTTTACTTTATACAGACTTCTGAAAGATATTGGATTTGTTTATAAGAAACGTGGCCGAAGAAGCATCATGGTGGAGCGAGAGGATATTATTCATTGGCGCCATAATTATTTGAGAACTATACGACGTTTGCGAAAAGACCATTGCAATATCATATATTTGGACGAATCGTGGATTAATGTTGGCCAATCTATAAATTACGAATGGTGCGATACTACGATACAAAACAGTCGTGATGCTTTTCTCAAAGGTTTAAGTACTGGCTTAAAAGCACCTACTAAACGAGGTCCATGATATGTTTTATTGCATGCAGGTTTTTCAGGAGGTTTTCTTCCTGGCACACAGCGTGTTTTTCTGGCAAAGAAAAATGATGGCGACTATCACGATGAAATGGATGCCGCATATTTTGAGTCGTGGTTTAAGGAGACATTAATATCAAATTTACCAAATAATGGTCGCAGGAATGTCATTGTAATGGACAATGCATCGTACCACTCCCGTAAAGAGAGATTCCCTAACAATTCCTGTAATAAAGCTGCAATCAAGGAATGGCTAGTGGAAAAAGACATTTTTTTCGAGGCGTGTTATTTGAAATCCGAGCTATTAGAAGTAGCGCGTGCTTTTAAAGATCAATACGATAAGTATTATCTTGATCAGTATGCTTCACAACATAATGTTTATATTTTAAGGCTTCCTCCATATCACTGCGAATTGAATCCTATAGAAATGGTGTGGAGCCAAGTTAAGCGATAGGTAGGTACCCATAATACCACTTTTAAAAACGACGAGGTACGCCAGTTTATCGACGACGGTTTCGCACGCATCACAGAGCAAAATTGGCGCAATTATGTCACTCATGTTGTTAAGAAAACAGAAACTGAGATGTGGACTGCGGACAACCTGCAAGATGACGTAGACCAATTGATAATACACGCGAACGCAGGGGAGAGTAGCGAAAGCGAATCCGACATCTCGGATGTAGAGGACGACTTTAGTATAATTAATTGAATATCTGTGAGTAACCTTAATTATTTTACACTGTATAACCAATAAAATGCATTTACCAGTCCAATTAGAGTATGGGCTTTTCGGATTTTGGGCTGGGTGCACGGAAATCGAGTTCCCGGAGGTTCCACTCTGTATATTTATAGCTATCAAGAAATGTAATTTAAAATATATTTGTTAGTTTAATAAAGTATAAATATAATATAATTTTAAATAACTTACACTATAAACCTTATACCTGCTCATCTGGTCAAGTGTGGACAAGGAAAACCATTATCCCATATGGAATAACACAAGGTTTCGCTGAAAACTACCAGGTTGCTATGCCAAGGAACTAGGTAAACTTATGTTGTGTGTAAAAAATGCGAGAATGCATTATGTTTTAACAAGGACAAAAACTGCACTTCAGATTTCCACAAAAAAAAATTTCATAGTAGGTGTTAAAATTTCGCAGTAATTCAAGTGCGCAACTTGTTTTTTTAATAACATCGCCGGGATTAAAAAATGTGCAAAGCTTTTTCGATATTCCCGTTCCTGATAATTTTTCACCTATTTACAAAAGAAAAAGTTTTTCTTGGATATTGGGCTGGGTGCACGGAAATCGAGTTACCGGAGGTTCCACCCGGTATATTTATAGCTATCAAGAAATGTAATTTAAAATACATTTGTTAGTTTAATAAAGTATACATTTTTATAATAAAATTCTCGCTAAAAACTTAAGGTCTTTTTATTCAAATTCATGCTTCTTATTTGGCTACTTGAAGGCAATTATTTTATCAATATATTATTTTATAATAAATAACAGAGCCCGGCGTAGAGATCTGGGTACGGTTCTGTGACTACCACTTGGACCTGTTTGTATGGCCAAGCACAAGGCGTGAAATCCGGCAATTGTGCATTCCTATATTAGCCGTACTGCACTCTCGGTGTGACATTTTCTATAGATCATCGTATACTCCATAGGCGTTACCCTGACATCGAGCTCGTTAGATGCCAGGGGGAGACTGTAGGTACCAGCAGAATATGCAGGTTTTTTTGCTAGGGCGTCTTTGCCTTCGTCTTGGCACTGCAGGTGTTGGAGCTTTAACATAATGGTTATGGTGTGTAAACGCGGATATGTGAAACACGCCAAGGGCAATAGGGGTGTCTATAAAATTAAATATTAATTAAGGTCTCTCTTTTGCGTGGAATGCAAATTACACGATTTTAAATGATTTTGCCTGCAGTAAAATTGGAAAGTACTTGCCAAATTGCTGATATGTCCAGATTTGAGTAAAATAGTTAACTGTAGTCGAGTAATTAATACTGAACCTATTACGGTATGTAGTCCAGTAATTATTCCAAAGCTAGTTTATTATTTAATAAAATATAATTGCTGAAAACTGTGTTATTCCTTCTTCGTGTTAGAAAACGATCTGCCCAGTAATTAAATATCGAAGCAGTTAATAAAGTTACACCAGCGAGAAGGTTCCGAATTACCAAAGCACTTTTTTACTACGTGAACCTTTTGCGACTCAGAAATTTCGCAAACAAAATCGATCACTGTGTTATACTAATAAACTGTCGTTAATTAACCTCTAAAATACTCGAATTTCCTGCCACAAGTTGAGTGACAAAAATATATTAAAGCATGTATTTCTCTCGGGGATTTTTGAGTTTTAAAAGAAAATCATAACGATGGACAAATAAATGTTATATCATAAATTAACTTTTTCTCAGTAATCTCTAGGGCTTTTGTTACAAGAAATTTATAATCGTTGATAAATATGTGTGTTTCTTTATTGAAGGTTAAAACTCAACTCTCTTAAAACTAACTAACAAATACAATACCGTATGTATTTTATCTAAGTTTTTGTATCAGATACGAAGCATTTCTTGGATCAAATAAACACATTTGACCACTTGACATCTACTAGATGCAAATGGATATTTTATCCCTCATACTTTCATAGGCGTCCTCGTCTTCGTCTTGGCGCTACAAGCTTGACAGCTTCAACATAATTGAGGTTAACGGATTTCAGAGCAGATACGTGAATCACACGAAGAGCATTAGGGGTGTCCACTCCCTCCTGCTTAATTCTATAGGGTCCTCTACGGGTAGAATTTAGCTGTGTGACAATTATCTTCATCCACTTCGTACATGTGTCTTCGACTACCAAAATCCAACGTTCATCTCTTGATCCTTCAGGTAATGGTCCAAATAAGTCGATGGCAAGCATATCGAAACGTTGCGCATAGAGAGTTGTAATAGTATACCTAGTTTCTGGCTAGAGGCCTTATATCATTGACAATCTGGGCATTTATTAATATATTCAGCAACAAAACGGCGCATGCCTGGAAAGAAGAATTTTTGGGCAATTCTTCTCAAAGTACGTTCAATGCCATAATAGTCAGTAGTTGTCTCATAATGATATTCCTTTATAATGGCTTTACGATTATGTGTGGGTACTAATAACTGAGCCTCTTCTTCGTCTTCTTCCGACAAGTAACGTTAGAATATTCCTTGTGTGAGAAAGTATCCACGATCTGTTTATTTTACATATTCATTCAAAGTTGAGTCTTCGCATGATTGGAGTATATTTGCAACATCTGGGTCATTCAATTGTTTTACCCTGGTCTCATCTGCGGACCGATGGAAATTTGCACTTCACATATCACACAGGACACTACATCATTGTGTTCACATAGTGTTCTGGAAAATGTATCGGCTACTATGTTACGTTTGCCGGGCAGATAATCGTTGGTTAAGTCATAGCCTTGGACCAATAGTGCTCATCTTGTCAACCTTTTTGTAGAAGATTTTAAGCTTTGCAACCAATTTAGAGGTTGGTAATCAGTTATTAGGGCTATTTTAGTACCTTCCGTATGTAGTAGTACCTTCCGTGCCTCATGTATTTTAAAATATTGTATCTTGATATAAATAAATCTTTGCGTTTCTATATTGTTTATTTCTATTTTCCTAAATCTTTCTTTCAAAAACATTTATTGTTATAATGTTGATACTTATAATACACATATCACTATCAAATGAATAACTGATTCAATAATAATCAATAATTAATTATTATTTATTTTTAACAATCTATTTAGCGACAATTATTAATTTTCTTCTTTGATGCCTATGCATATGAAAGAAAATCTTGCATATAAAATACCAATTGTAAGGAAACCACGTAAATATAAATGGACTTAAATGGATAACCTTGTCTTTCACTGGTTTAAAGTGATAATAACAATTTACACATGAAATTTTAGTATATTTATGCTAAATGTAATATTACTTTAGTGTTTTATAAAATTTTATTAAGCATTCTATTTCAAGGTGGCTGACCAGTTTTACTCTCTCCTGTAAAGTTTAGTTTTTGTGATATACGAGGGTTTTTATTTAAGGCAACGATAATTATTTATTATCGTTGCCTATATTATATATTATAAAACAGTCAACACTCTTTCTTCTTGCTATCTCAACATTTTCCGGCTTTTTAACGGATAGATTATAACGTTTCACAAAGAAAAAAGCCAGTCTTTTTCAGGAAGTCCATTTTGAAACGGAGTATTCAGTTGATCCTCTTTAACGTTGTAATATTTTTTTATATAATTAAAATATTAATTGCTTTTATTCCTTTTACCCCCGTGATGATACGCTCATGTTCGGTTTACCATCTTCAAAATTTTATTGAGTGCACGGAATTTCCCTGCGTCCGAAAGGTTTTTAATCCTTTCCGTCCTAATCCGGAGTATGAAAGGAACTAATGCTTTTCGGTGAAGGCGGGTCCTTTATGATAGATTTGTACATATTCCGAAGGCTCGAATAGTAATTTTTCTGTAAAGACCCAATCTAGAAGATTTATATTTTATCACGTCCAATTACTATTACCGTTAATTATCTCGAACTTTCCGATGTCGTTAGAATTCTATCTTTTAAGAAATGGATACTGTCCCATGATTTCTGAGTAGGAGATATCTCTTCTTCTTTTTTAGAGGTAGTTTGGTAAAGTTTGAGAGAAACCAAGTTACTTCTGGGTGGGCACTCGTTAAGTAAAGAGTTATTTCTCGTGAGACTCTTCGCTCATATTATCGTATCTGATACCTTACCATATCTGTGCATTTTCTTTATAAGTGTGTATACACTTTTGTTTATTTGAGTTTTTTTATCTTACAATAGATTAGATTAAATATAGTTATAAAGTACCTTTAATGTTAATTAAATTCAGTGTTTAATACAAGTATAGTATTAACTTCAGTGAATTAATGCAGCAGTCGTCAGGAATTACTGTAAGTTACCATAATCTTAGTATCTCCACTTATCTGGGCGAGTAATATGGTATGGTATCATATTATCTGCAATCATCTGGGCGATTCAAAGTTCATTCATGTCTTCACCTGTAGTTGAGAGTAGCTACTGAATTTTGCATTCAATTTAAAAAAACATTCTATATTTTTTTGTTACGAACCAAATTCCATCAGCTACTAAGAAATTTCAATAAGTAATAATTATGAACATTTAAGTCTCAGTTTATCATTAAATAATAGTGCGAGATAGCTAATCGATTTAACCAAGTGCGGTTTGGTTAAATTTTTATGTTTTCATTTCAGTAACCTTTTTGTATTTTTGTAAATTTAGATTTGGTTAATTTTTGTTATCTTTTGTGTTTGTTATAATTTTTATTAATTTTTTTTGCTGTAATATCTCGAGATGCGCCAAAACTTTATTTGTGCATAATTGTATTATATATCTTTGTAAAGGTATTTTCTAATTATATTACTGCTTATTTTTATATATATAACCCCATTTCATAGTTGATGGTGTATTTTTATCTTGTGTGTACATTCAGCTACCGATATCATTTTGTCGTTGAATATATTGTTTTTTTTTTATGAATGAATTTTATTTGTCGACTCCTAACAAATTTCCTGATATAACCATAACTCTGTATATTTACTTATTATATTAAATTATTATTATACTTTCGACGAGAAGAAAGATTAGGCTGATTAAGTTTCGTAGGTAAGTAGGTATAATACCTAATATACTTATTATTTGTTTATGCAGAGTGTTAACCAAGTTTATTAAATAACTAACTGTTGAGATCTTTCCTTATATTTGGTCTCAGAACCAAAATATCTTTCTTTATTTCTTTTCTTTTCTAAGGTTTCTTAATTTTCTCCTTAAACCCCAAAAAATTAAGTGGCGCCCTGTTCCCTATCTTATCTTATCTTTGGTAATTTTACCCATCTATCTTTTTGTTTATTTTTGTATCTTTTCCAATATCTCTTATCCTATCTTTACTTATTTCGTCCGTTGGACCCATTCCTGGTTCCAAAAGCTAGTTTCGAACCCACGACTCGCTCTCCACCAACCATCTGGCTGCCGTCTGCAGTGTCTCAATTGGTGACCTATCTAGCACCATCCAAAAAAGGTTTCAGAGGTTACAACGTATTTGCCCACTAAATGTATTACTACCATTCGTGAGAGACCAAACCCATACTTTTTCATAGCAGTTAAACAATGAACCAATTTATTTTCGTCCCAGAAAGTGCTGTATCACGGCCATATGACGCTGACTTTTTACCTATTCTTCA
This sequence comes from Diabrotica undecimpunctata, assembly GCF_040954645.1. Classification (NCBI taxonomy): domain Eukaryota; kingdom Metazoa; phylum Arthropoda; class Insecta; order Coleoptera; family Chrysomelidae; genus Diabrotica; species Diabrotica undecimpunctata. Next base: position 149,839,092 of record NC_092809.1, read on the forward strand.
GTTAATGTGATCGAGTAGAGTATTTAGAGAAATTTACTAGCCGCATATGCAGAGTACCTTCTACTTTTAACATCTTCTATAGTCTGAAGAAGAGTTTCCTTGGAATAATTCTTGCCTCTTTCAGAGTTTCGAATATATTTTCAAACGATCATAGTTTTTTATATACACATTTTACCGCCAAAATTACACCATTATATTTAATTCCTTTTTCTGACAATCGTTGTCACATTTAGTTGCTGCTTCACTATCATCATTATCATTATTATCGTCACTGTCATCACTATCTCCGTTATTTATATTTATAATAATTGGTTCGATATCATCCAACAAATTGTCAATTTTCCACATTTTTTTTTTCTGTTGCTATTACGTGGTTTACGTAGTTTTCTATTTCTCTGGCGTAATGACCTGGTAGGCTGCTGTGATTAAATTTCGCATTTCAGCTTCTTTAAAATTCGCGTTGCGTCCAGCTTTATACCGTTTCACTTTACTCCAAACCATTTCGATAGAATAGAGTTCACAGTGATAGGGTGGGAGACTCAGAATCTTTAGATTGTGATTTTTGGCAATATATTCATTATGTACCTGTCATACCTTGCTTTGAAGGCCTTGACTACATCAAGTAACTCGCATTTTAGGTAGTCTTTCGCTTCTTGGGCCTACTCTTTGAAGATTGTAATCCAGCAGGTGATGAATATTCCTGTCTTATGCGAAACAGTCTTTTCGCAAACACCACTCTTTTCTGACACTTTCCTAATTACACTTGATACAGAATCGTTGTTATCCTGATTAAGATGATAATTAATCATTTTCATTAGTATCTGCTTCTCTGGAAGTTTCAGAGCTTTTCCACGTTTCCAATGATCAATTTCCTCCATTTTGCGGTAAAAATTCGGTCTCATATATAACAACAGCCACCAACAAATAATAACAATAACAAAACAGTAACAGTACATCCAAGATGGTACAGAACAAATAAAGACTAATTAAGGCCCTGGATGTATCAAGCTTTTAATCATATTCTGTACAAGAATTACTCTTATTACTTCTTAATTACTGAATAACTTAGAAGGAAGTATTTGCAGTTGATATCAACCAAAATTACAAATTCCTTACACATTATGGCAGTAATTAGCACCGCAGTGACATAAATAACATTTTAAATTTGGCATTTAGTAGAAATTACCGGTATTATTTTAAACTTTGACACAAATGTTTATTTAAAGCACATTTTATTATACTACTGCTACTAATAAAAGATAATAGTTGATAAATTACTATTAGAAACAAATAATGTATAGTATTATGTAAAATTATTAGCAAACGATATTTGTAAATTACATAAAATTGTATGTGAGGACTTGTTGAGAACTCCTGGTTTATTCCATTTATTTTGAAAGATAGACAATAGAGAACGCCATCGCTCACTGCATAAAACTGGCAACGTCTTGGCGAAATTTCCATAAGGTTAGCATTGCATATCTTACCCTGTACAGACTAGTCACTTTGAGACAAAGTATAGTACTCATATATGAATAGCAGTCTCTGGTGATCCTTTTTAGGGTGAAATACGTATAAGCGGATATACAGACGCACTATACGTGAAATCAAATCTTAACTGGCTTTTTCCTTTTATTCCGGTATACTCTATATGAGTACTAGAAACCAATTTGAGGAGATATGTAGTGGAATGCAATTTTAGATTCCTCATGTCTCTAATAACATCTTTATCAACGTCTGTTTTGCCTTGCAATTCTTAGAAGGTACAGATTAAAGCATAAATCTGAATTTGGTTTCGAAAAATTGGTTTACGGATGTATTATCAGATGTCGTTATTTGCGTCCATACGAAGCCATGTTAGAGTTGCTTCCCAAGACAGGAAAGATTTATTTCCACGTTCAGAGCGTCTGTGAATAGCCGTCTATGATGATAGTATTGTATAATATTATCATTACTGCCAATGACCTCGTCGTCGAGATACGGTAATTCAAATAAAAAATATAATCTTTTATTGATAGATATTGTTTTAACTTTTTCACTTCTTATTTAATATCTATATTTAAATAATTAGATACTTTTCATGCAGTTTTAATTTTAACATACTTAGAGTAAATATACGATGACTAGAAAATAATTGATCGAGACTAGTGAATCGATGTGAAGAACCGCTATTTTCTGATGCTACCCGTGAGGTCCCGGTAACATCTTTTCGGTTGGTCTCAGCATTTTCCTATGTAGAAAAAGTACTACAACGCCTGTATAAAAGCCAAAGCATGCCAGTTTAAAAAATTCTAAAGGGAAGGAAATGAAAAATTTTAAGAAAGGTAAAATATATAAGAAAGATATAGATTATGGACTTTGGGGAGAATGGGATTAAGAACGAACGACGAAATAAATGGAACATTAATAGACTAACATTATAAAAGAATTTTGAAAAGAACCGTCATTTAAATTTTGGACAAATTTTAAAATATCACGTGGGGAACTTAACGACATTCATAGTAAAATAAAATATATTAAATCTGTATAAAGAAAAGTTTTCTTACCTGTATATTTAATCCTATCACTTAGCCTTATAACAGCTATATCATTGGGACTACTAGCATTATTAGGGTCATAACGTTCATGTATCGCTATGCCGCTAATCCCAGTAATTACTGGTCCATTATTACAATATCTATTTGTATCGCAGTGTTCTCCTTCTTTAGTTTTGTGGTGTGCACCTAACTTGATATATATACTAAAAAATTAGTTTATGTGTTAACAATCAATTATTTCTTTACTGAAGTCCTTATTCTGTTTGTATTTAAAATTAAAAAAAAATATTGGTTGTAGTTATAGGATTTAATTAATTACTATTTAAATGGAAATAAGCCGCAATTAAAGGTTGAAGTAAGTTTATTGACATCAGTAAACGTACTTTAACCTTTAATTGTGGCTTATTCCCATTTAAATAGTAATTACTTTAAAATGCCACAAGAAAATAGCTTCAGAACAGGATCTAATTAATTATCATATTATAATATTTATCCTCATGAACCTACAAGATGGCACAGTAGACTTACTATTTTATTACACAAAAAGAGCCACACAACATACCTCGCAAATCACCGACCCATAAGCCTGTTAGACCACCTCTAGAACTTTTTCACAAGAATAATAATAAATAGACTGGAAATGAAATTAGATTTTTACCAACCTAGGGAGCAGGCAGGTTTTACGAAAAACTTTGGCACTAACAACCTGTATAAAATAATGTAAAATACTGTATAAAATAAATTATAGAAAAATCCATCGAATACAACCGACTGTTGCTCCTGGTCTGTGTAGACTTTCGGAAAGCTTTCGATACGATAGAAATAAACAGCGTAATTAGAGAGTTGGAGGAAAGTCACATGTATTATCAATACTCCAAACTGATCGCAAATATATACAATATTACATCCATGATTGTAAGACTACACCAAGATACAAAATGTATAAAAATTAAAAGAGGAATCTGACAAGGAGACACTTTATTTCCCAAACTCTTTACAGCAGTTCCGGAACATGATATTCAAAAATTGGAGTGGGAAGTCAAAGAACTTTTTCAAGAAAAGACATGACATGACAAATCTGGTAACAAACGTGTAGCAGTTATATTGCCTACCAAATAGGGTATTAAGTATAGAGGGTTGAAAACTAGAGACAGAAATTGCTGGGCTCGAGAAAGGGTAAGCAAAACAATCCCGAACGTTTACGAACGCCTACTCTTGGTTTGGTTGGAGAGCTGGGTCATGAGTGAGTGAATAAAAAAGGGACTGGAAAGGTGTAACTACAAAAAGAGATATCAAAAAGTACTTACATGAATTTTCTGGACAAAACAACACAAGAAGGTTCCTAAGCTATTTAAATTGGACGCCGCTTACAAGAATCTTCCTGCTGGATAAAAAGATAGGCTTTTCTTTCCTAAAAAATACATTAAAAGAATTAGGTTAGAATCTTTTTAAAGGAAATTATACTACCACTTGGTTTAGGGAGAAACATTACATATTTATTATTATTTCGCCATAAATAGTTACAAATACAAATAATAATAACAAAATACATAAACGACTTACAGTGATGCTATCGGTTTACAAAAAACTCTAAACGTTGGGGACACTATTTGAGCGACAGGGTTGTGTTCTGTCACCCCTGCTTTTTAATCTTTACTCTTAAACGATTTTCGAGAGAGCCTTAAGTGACACTAAAGATGGAATCAAAATTAACGGATATACTATTAGTAATCTTCGCTATGCTGATGATACAGTCATAATAGCTGATAGCCAAGAAGTGCTACAACCACTAATAGATAGAATAAACACTGAAGGAGAACGACTGGGCTTGAAGATTAATATAGTCAAGACGAAGGTAATGGCAGAACACGAAATATGCAATTAAATTCTTCTTCTTCTCATTGCGCCGTCTCCTTTCGAAGGTTGGCGATCCAAATGGCAATTGTAGTTTTGGAAACTGCTGCGCGAAAGATCTCTGCGGATGAGCGGTCGAACCATCTCCTAAGGTCTTTCAGCCACGAGTTCTGGCGTCTTCCTACTGATCTTTTGCCCTGTACTTTTCCTTCCAGTATAACTTGAAGTAATTCATATCTTTCGCCTCTCAGCACATGACCCAAGTATTGCATTTTCCTCTCTTTGATTATTTTTAGTAATTCTTTTTGTTTACACATGCGACGAAGTACCTCAACATTAGTAACTCTTTGTACCCATGGAATCCTCAACATTCGTCTGTATATATACATCTCAAAGGCATCTATTCTTTTTTCTATTTCAGAGTCCATTGTCCAACTTTCACAGCCATACAGTAAGACAGAAAAAACGTAACATCTGATCATTCGGATTCTAAGCTGTAGACTAAGGTCTGATCTTGTAAAAAATGTTTTAATGCTCATGAATGTTTTCCTTGCTTGTTCGATTCTTGATAGGATTTCTTTTTTTGGATTACACTGACTATTGATATTTGTTCCCAAATATTTTATGGAATTTACCTGTTCTATTATTTGACCCTTGGCATACACCTGTACGTTTATTGGTGTCTTTGAAAATACTAAAGTTTTAGTTTTGGAAACGTTTAGATGTAAACCGAACATTTCGCTGTGGTGAACTACCGCATTTATTATATTTTGTAGTTCTTGTGCGTTGCTTGCTATTAAGACGGTATCATCAGCATATCTGATGTTGTCTATGCTGATTCCGTTAATCTTAATTCCGCCTTGGACCTCGTCTAATGCTTCTCTGAATATAGACTCCGAATACAAATTAAAGAGTAGCGGTGATAAGACGCAACCCTGTCTCACTCCTCGTCGGATTTGTATGTCTTCGGATGTTGTGTGCTCTATTTCAATTGTTGCCGTTTGGTGCCAGTATAGTTCTGAGATAATTCGCAAGTCTTGTTCGTCAACTCCAGTTGTTCTCAGAATTTCGATCATCTTTTGATGGTTAACGCAGTCAAATGCTTTTCGATAGTCAATAAAACATGCATATACATCTACATTCATGTCTCTGCATCGTTGCGTTAACACATTTAAAGCAAAAAGAGCCTCTCGTGTTCCCAATTTGTTTCGAAATCCGAATTGAGTGTCACTCATCTGGAACTCGCACTTCTTGTAAATTCGTGTATGGATAATTCTGAGAAAAGTTTTAAGGACATGAGACATCAAGCTTAATATTCGATAATCATCGCATGTTACGCATGTTAGCAATGCTACGAATGTTAATTTTAGCCAGTCTGTTGGTATTTTACCTGTGTCATATATCTTATTGAATAGTGCTGTTATTAAATCTAGGCTTTTACTTTCGTTATCTGCAATTAGTTTAAGTATTTCGACATTGATATTGTCTGGACCAGTGACTTTTCCATCTTTCTGAGATATCCATCTTAACTGTAAGTAAGATTCCATCTTACTGCATGAATCACTTCTTCTTTGGTTATTTCTGGGCCTTTTTCATTTATTAGATTGTCTGTGGATGGTGGAGAACAAGGTCTATCGTCGTCAAAAAGAGTTTGTATGTATTCTTTCCATCTCTCTAGTTTGTCTTCTGTACCCATAATTATTTCGTTATTATCATTTTTTAATATTGTTGCTTGTCTCTTTTTGTGTCTACCTGTCATTTCTTTTACTTTTTTATGGATATTAAAGGTGTCGTATTTTTCCTGAAGTTGTTCGATTTCTAGGCATTTTGTTGACATCCAGTTTTCTTTCGCCTCCCTGCACTTTTTTCTAATGATTTTGTTGATTCGCTTGTATTCTATTGGGCTTGTTTTATGTTTTCGTCTTACGTCTTTGAGGTCCATGATCTCTTGCGTTATCCATTCTTGTTTTTTGTTGTGTTTTGTGAACCCAATGTCTTCTTCTTGTATCTTTGTTATTTTTGTTTTTAGAGCAGTCCATGTTACTTCAATGTCTGTCTGTACCAAGTTTTCGATCGTTTTTATTTCTTCCTCAAGCTTGATACTTATTTCTTTTTTCTGTTCAGGGTTCTTCAGTTGTGAGATGTCTATTTTTTTGTCACTGTTTTCTTTTTGACTTTGAGAAATCTTTTTAATCTAAAATCCATTATAACTGGATTGTGATCGCTATGTATATCAGCTCCAGGGTATGTTTTCGTAGATTGTATGTACTTCTTAAAGGTGTTATTGAGCAAAATGAAGTCAATTTGATTTCTAACAATTCTGTCTTTTCTGTCTGCAGGTGATTTCCATGTGTATAGCCTTCTAGGATGTTGTTTGAAGAAGGTATTGGCAATTAACAGATTGTTTTCTACGCAGAATTGTACAAGTCTATCTCCTCTATTATTTCTGGTACCTAGACCGTATGCTCCTATGTGGTCTCCTTCCGCACCACGACCAATTTTAGCGTTAAAGTCACCCATGATCATCGTTATCTCACCTCTTTTTGTCAGTCTCATTATTTCATCTATGTTGTTATAAAATTTTTCGATTTCTTCGTCTGACTTGTCACTTGTTGGAGCATAGACCTGAATAATATTTAGTTTTCTGTGAGTTGTTTGTAATTTCAACATTGCTACTCTATCATTTAGGGGGATGAAGTCTATGACTGATTGAGCAATTTTGTTCGACACTAATATAGCAGTTCCATATTAATGTTCTGGGTCGGTTCCACCTGAATAGTATATGTATCCATGTTTTGTTTTTTGTATTCCTGATCCAGGCCATCTTACTTCACTCATACCCAAGATGTCTCGGTCTTCAGTCTTCAGTCTTACCATCTCGGCTTCAGTGTTTGCCAGTTTCCCGGACATAAATAAGCTGCGTACGTTCCAGGTAGCAATGCGTACTATTCGGTCGTATATTTGTATTCTCTGTGCACTTTCTTGGGTAGTTGACGGGGGGATTCTTCGCACCCTCTCCCCATTTAAGGGGTGCCCCGGACTGAGGGCCATTTTCTTTTTCTCGTCTGCCATTTAGATTTGTACCAATTAAATATAAGAGTAAACAATAAGAACATCCAAAAGGTCCCCAAGTTCAGATATCTCGGTAGTTGGATAACTGAAGATCTAGATCCAGAGATAGAAATACGTAGCAGGATTCAGCAAGCCAGAACAGCATTTAATAATATGAGAACTTTGCTAATCAACAGCAGCCTTAACTTAACGCTTCGATAGCGCTTTGTAAAATGTTACATTTACTCCATACTGCTATATGGTGTAGAAACCTGGACCATAAAGGACAATGTGATGAACCGATTGGAGGCCTTTGGAGTGTGAGTATTTATTGCTGCCAATAATAAAAAGAACAAAAACTGCTTATCTGAGTCATATATTTCGAAATTCCAAGTACTAGTTCTTAAAGCTTATTATGGAAGGGAGGATAGAAGGAAAACGGGGCATCGGAAGAAAGAAATACTCATGGCTTAAAAACATAAGGGATTGGACAAACCTCGATGCCCATGCACTCTTTAGAGCCACACAAGACCGAAAGGAATATGCCAGAATTGTCGCCAGCATCCACTAATTGGATAGTGGAATGAACAATTTTTTTGTTTTTTACCTATTGTTATATTTTTTATGTATGTTATCTTTTAATATCGTATGATAAATGATCCATAAGCTACATAAAGTTATACTTACAGTTTTCCAACAATTCTTTCAGCGTTGACAGATACACAATGTGCTGCTGTCAAGACATATCTGTGACTAATAAGTGTACTTCCACAATTCCAGTTTGTTCTTCCATATTTGTTTCTGTAACCCAGTAACACCATCCAAGGAAATTCATTTATCTCTGTCTCTTGCCCTCCATGAATAAAGCCTTGTAGCTTTTTATTTTGATCAGATTCCTAAAATTATACGTACTATTGTGATACAAATAAATTACCAGGCTTTAAAAATAAAAAAAATTGAATAGATCTGAATAATAAATTATTTCAGAACATAAAGTATTATCATTGTATATAAACCACCCACAATGATATGGGTGGTTTATAATCAATGGTATTATCTAAGTAATTTAAATGAAATATTTAAAAAATATTTTATATAAATGGATAATTCATATTTTTCTGCACCCGTTCCGAAAATAAAACTATCGGTATGATTTATTAAATCGATGGACCATTTTACACAACTCGTACCGAAAGTAGCTACTTTCGGGACGATTTTGGATAGCTAGGTAAGGTCTTTGACAATATCATCAACCTTGTAATTTATTATGACAACGCTTGTCATTTAAGAGTCCTGTGTTTTCACTGTTTTTCGTTTTTCAATTCCAAGAAGTGAAAATCAGCAGTGAAAGTGAAGCCAAAATGATTCCAGATGAGATTATGAAAACTGCTAAAGCCGCTATTCGTGAATTATTGCCGGTAAAGTCTATGAATTGGTCTACGATTTATTTCAAAAATGGAGCAATGATAAAATGTACATACTATAAATGAAGAAGTCGTTTTTGCATATCTAATGGAAAAATCTAATATCTTGAAGCCATTAAGTCTTTGGAGCAATTACTCGATACCTAAGTCCAGACTTAAGGTTGATCTGCACCCCCCAAAAGACAAACCCTAAATTCAAAAAATTTAAAAAAATTTGAGAAGGTATATGTGATAACTAGAAGTATTTTGACAACTTTTAAGCAAACTTCATGTTTTCGTTTTTGAAAAAACTCAAAAAAACTACTTTTTTCCAAGTATAAAGCGGGAAAACCAAACATAGGATTTTGTGAATTTTTTTACAGCATCAAGATATAATTATAAGAAATACTTACGAATTTTTTGAAAATTTTTGAATTTACGGTTTTGTCCAAATAGGAAAAAATAATATGTTTTGGCTTATAATAAAGTTACCGGTAAGAAACTGAAAAAATTTTTAATAACAAATATAAAACAGTAAAAGTGAAAAATATTTGCAATAAAACGTTAAATATTTTTTCCTAAACATATGAAAAATCTCGTTAAACAAGAATTATGTCTTGAACTGCCGCCTTCAAATTGTAATGTAGGAGATGGCTCCATCTGAAGCAATGGTAGTAATTATCATCGATAGATAGCATTACGTCTGGCTTCCAAACGCTTCAAACGAAACGTCATACTAACAGGGTTGCCATATCAATTACTTTGTACAACGCTTTGGCAGATTATAACAAAATTTAATAGGAATGTTGTCGGTTTGAATTTTGAACCGGTCATGCTGAAACTTACAGAGTTACAGAATAGTAGATACTGCAACTTTTATTTTGAATGTACGATATCATAAAATTTACTGTCTATAAGTAATATACCTATAAAAAACCTATTTAGTTTTAAAAACCTACTTAGGCATTTTTAGTTACTTATTTTAGTATTTATAAACAATAGTGTTCCTTGCATAACCAGTGGCGTACCCAGAATTTGTCTGAGGGGTGGTTTTGAATTTTTTTATGCTACCTCCATTTTGAGTCCCCAAAATTTGGGTTTTAGTTTAATTTAAAGGAGTAAAGACAAAAATATATAGAGCAGCAATTAGACCGATGATAGCATACGGAGCGGAAGTAATGTGTCTTACGAAAAAAGATGAAGAAAAAGTAAGTAGTATTAGAAGAAAAATTATAACAATAAACAGACCAATAAAACCAGAACAAGGAGAATATAAAAGACTAATGAAGCACGAAATAAGAAATAGAAATATTAACGAAGAGGAAGACATAGCAAAATTTATTAACCCATAAAGACTGAGATAGTAATAGACAACAATAAACAGACCAAAAGGAAGACATGTTCGCATAACATTTCTGATATTTCCCACTAAAATATTACATAATACCAGATCATTTAATTTTTAACTATCAACAAAAATGTAATATAATATGATGTACGAATTTAATGGTAATACGATATTCACAGATATAGCCGCAAGTACCTACATAATTTCTTTGTTGATAAAATTGGTTAGATAATATGATTTATTTGGTATATTATATTCCGACTGACACAGCAGAGCAGTAATGTATTATACATAAAGATGTTGTTAAAGATATCTTTGCTTACTTGGTCTACTAGTAAGCATTTATGTTATAGCGTATTTGATAAAATTACTGTTTACACAACTTGAAAACTTAGCTAATGGATATAATGATAGAAAACTGCAATTTATGTTAGGGTTTGAAAATATTACAGAGTCAACATGTAGAAATTTACAATTAAATTGAAAAATTTACCACAGCAGCATGCTGCAGTAGAGCCATCTCTAGGATCAGAAACAAATTAATCGAGAATGCAGATCAACCTTAACATTAATAATAATATAGATATAAGCCGCTATCCAAAAGTTATTGCTTTCCTTAAATAAATATTCATCGGCTACAAACCAAAAAAATCTAAAATATTGAATAAAGAAGAAATAGATAAATTTTTATCAGAAACTGAAAATAAAATCTTCAAAATAAAATATAAATGAACATAAAATCTTCTAAAAATTTTTGTAAATTTTAGGTTGCATTAATAATTGGTCTTTGCAGTGAGTTGAGATGAGATGAGTTTAGATGATAAGATAACCATGTTAGTGAGTAAAATTCCTAATTCTAAAACGAACATGAAACCTTTTTGTTATTGGAGAAAATAACATTTCTTTATACAGAAAATATTTGTCATTACGTCAAGCAAACATACCGCATCGTAGATTATTTGTATATTACAAAATTGGAAGGTGTACAACCTACTGATATTCACAATTTTGGAAAAATCGCCTGCACTATTGCTGAATTTCTTAAATTGCCGCATCAAAAAGAATGCACCGGGCACTATCGACGAAGGAGCTCAGCCACTTTACTAGCTGATAGTGGTGGTACTATAACCAACTTGAAAAGACACGGAGGATGGAAATCAACTAAAATAGCAGAGATATACGTAGAAAATTCTTTAATAAAATTCACATAGCAGTTCCGTCTAAGCTTTTAACGAGAGTAGACGTATTTACGATAAGTATAGTGGTGAAGACAAAGTTTATTTTGTGAAATAGAAGTAGTTAGAAAGGAGGTTGATGATCCTGGTGGAATAACTATATCATTATCTGGTGAGTCGTTTCCAATAACAAACGATTATAAAAATGATAATGATCCGAGTCTTATCAGAAAACATTACGATAAAAACATACGATACTGGTTATGTGATACTGGCCAATACCATTGTTTAAATAGAACTAGTTAGCCAACGCAATGTATAAATTTGTTTGATTCTAATTGAGACAGTCACTAGATGTCACCACTCTTTCTGTCTCAATAGATTTTAATATACCATTGTTTGTTTGATATACATTATACTAGATGGTGCTATGTGAAAAAGTTAAGGACTAAACTAAACGTCCACTTTTGATACACTGAAATTCACCAGCGTTGCAATACTTCACTGACATAGTAGCAACAGGTTTGCTTACAAATAAAAATGTTATAAAAAACAGACCACGAATCAGTTAAGGTATTGATTTAAAATAGATGTATTACTATCAACTAGTAAATATCGTGTCAACTAAAATTATACGTAAACGTACTGTGGCTTCTAAATCTTCCTATATCTAAATAAGTTTAAAGAATTTAAATATTTTATTTTATTTGGAAGTGTATTACAAAAATTTGGTCGGAGGTAAGTAAAACATTTTAATTCTATGTGTTTAAAACAAAAAACATTTGTATGAGAAATGAACAAATTAGGTATTTAGAAATAAATTTTAGCGGATAATACATACATTCGATAATATTTGAAAAAAGTGATTTTAAATTAAAATAATGTTACTTCCATAATAAATAAATGGTTTTTTACAGATGGCTGGAAATATTTGTTGTTATTACAAATGTGGTATATCACCATATAAAATTCATGGTTTAAGAATGTTCAGATTTCCGACAAAAAATCTTTCGGCTTGTCAAACATGGATATTACACTCTGGTAAGTAAATAGAAACTTTTTTTATATTCTTTTATTTTACACCGTTTCCGTTACGTAATTAACTTAAAAAAATGTTTTTTTTTTCATTCATCATTTGAATTTTACGTTTTCGTTGGTATTATAATTATGATATAATAAACTTCGGAAAAACAAATTAGTGAATAAATATCAAGTTAATAAACATAAACAAAGTATTAGATATTTAAATATGTATTTCTTTAGCTACCTATTTTTAGTTATTGTATTGAAAAGTAGAAATGAGTTCATCTTTATCGGAGAACTAATTTATACACCAGTCCATCTGTAAAAAAATCATTGATTACACGTAAAAATCTTATAAAGATATTTGAAGGTTCTAAAAGATATACGAGGGTTAGTTAATAATAAATCTGTGAAGACATACAGGTATTTTGGTTTGTTTTTGTTTAAACAATTTTAAAAAGTGAGAGGTCATTCTTTTGCTTATAAAACGTTTTTTATCCAGTTTAGAGAAAAACAGTTAAAATAAAAATTGTAGATCTCAAAATGTTCTTCCTTTTGTGAGTTTCTAAATTAAAATATATAAAGAATTCACCAAAATAGTTGCAAAAAACCCTTGATTTTGCAGAAATTTATAAATTTTAATAACTTTGTTTTTGCATAATGGTACATAATGTAACTAATAAAAATAGTGACTATTTGTTTATCATGAAAAGGGATTATTTAAACAACTTTTTGTTGAGCTACCCCAGTTAAAAAAAAATTATGTTTTACGTGCCACAGAAGCCAAGATATTGCAAATTTTACAAGCGCGATTTATTTTAAAAAAGTTCATAATCTAAAAAAAACGGAGCTCAGATGGTTCTCCATTCTACTTTTCCGAAGAGGTATTTTACGAATACCATCATTTTAACGGGTTATCAATTTTTACTTCTTTACCGCATATGCCATCTGTAAGCTTCATCGCACAATTCAGATCTTCATTAAGAGTCCCTTCAATTTTCAGCTCTTACTGTTAATAGACAATGGAAGTATGATTTTAAGAATAAAATGCTTTGGTTTTAAATATAAAATGCTCTCTTGCCTCGTAATGGTCATAGAAGATTCTTTTTTTTTTAGAAAGTGTGTTTTTCATCAGTTTTTCATTAGCCTATATATAAGTTTGTGGCATAAACAATATCAAAGATAGAAATGTTTATAAACAGATTAAATAACCTATAAACTATTTGCTCTGATTGATATTTAGCGCACTGTAATAACTTATTAATTTCCATAATTTCAAGGAGCTATGTTATATGTTTTCGCACAAAAAAGAGTTATTTTAATTTATAAATAACTGCAAAAATAAGGTTTTTTGCAACTATTTCGATTAATAGTTTCTTGTATTTTAATTTGGATACTCTCAAAAGTTACATTACTTTTTATGATCTACAAATCTAAAAAAGCTGAAAAAATCTTAAACAGATATTTAAAGTCTCTAAAAGGTATATGAGGGGTAGCTGATGACAATTATGTGAAGACTTTAGCTAATTTTGCTTTGCTTTTTTTTTAACAATCGTAAAAAGTGAAAAAAGTTTATGCGCATAAAACGTTAAAATAAAAGTTATAGATCATAAAATGTTCTCTAATATTGATATTTTTATAATTAAAATACATAAAGAATTGGCCGAGATAATTTAAAAACCCTGATTTTTAAAGTATAATTTATAAATGTTAATAACTTTCTTTTTGCATAACGATATGTAATACAACTATTTAAAATTATGGCAGTTAATGAGTTTTTAAAGTGTGCTAAATGTCATATAGAACAACCATACAGTTTATGAGTTATTCAATTTGTTTATCCAGGAGACCGATTATTTAAACAACTGTACTTGTCCAAATAGTCACTCTAGGGATATTTTGTAAATAGCAATCGATTTTTTATGGCTTCGTTTTAAATTATTAAAAAAAAAACATCAAGAATATAATAAATTTGTTTTTAAAAATCAGTTTGAAGAGTAACAAATTTTTAGCACATAAAAATTTCTAATAAGTTTGACTTCTTTATGTCATACACTTGTATGTAGGCTCAATATAAAGCTAATAAAAAAACATTAAAAAAAAACCAAAACCTTCTATAGCCCAGAGGAAATCAAATAGCATTTTTTTTTTCTTGTTTAAGAAATTGCAAATATTTTCATTGTTTATTAACATTAAGAGCTGAAAATTGAACATTGTAAAAGAATATCTAATTTTTATAATTCGATTTATCAATAGCATACACAGTGAAGAAGTAAATTAGTTTTGAAACATTAAAATAATGGTACTCGTAAAATATCGCCACAGAAAAATGCAAGGGAGATCTGTCCGCTGCAATATCTCAGCTTGTTTCTTGTTAGTGGTTATAGAAAGTTCTGTTTTTTTTTAATTGTGTTTTTATGCCAGCTTTTCGTTGAACCTACGTACAGCCGTATGACATGAAAAATATCAAAAGTAGTATAAATGTTTAGAAGCTAAAAAGCACTTTTGCAAACCGTTTTTTTAATAATAAGTTTAATAAAATGTTGAAGTTTATAAATAAAGCTTCAAATAATCGATTCAAAAAACATCAAATAACTGTCAAAGGTTAAACACCCTTTTTAAAGTTCCTAATGGATTTTAAAGATTTAAACAGTGTAAAACAGATAAATTAATTCATCGACGAGTTAACAATACGAAGCAAAGTTCTTTAATCACAATGTGATAAGAAAACGAGTATTAAATTTGGTTTTATATTTCAATAGTCGAATTTAATTGTGGCTATATTGGTTTAATTAAAGAAAACCAGTGAAAATCCCAAGAAATAGGTGAGATCCTTTTTTTCTTTCTTTCCAGTTTGGGAGAGGGTCCTTTAGGTACTCACGTTTAGGTATTGTGTTACGGTCTGGGTAACCAGAACTACACATCATGAACAGCAATTAAATATTTACATTTACACAAAACAACTCCAGTTTCAACCCAAAATCATATGTCGTTGCCGCAGTCTCTAGACCTCCTTCCCGTTCGTTTTCTAAGAGGGGACAAGTTATTGTCATGCACTGCATTTTGAATACTGTTTTATTTGAATATATTAAAGAAATTGGTAAAATAGTTTATCCAAAAAATATTACTTTTAAATCTCGCATTTCGAATAATCGAATCTACATTTTCCTCACTTCTACCGACATCGTTGATCAACTAATACACCGAACGTCATAATTAATTTCACCGTCATCTTTATCTGCAGGCTTCTTTCTGCGACCAAAAGAATCCTTATTTAAAATGTATCTCCTTCCATCCCGCATTCACTAATCGAACAGTCCCTAAGAAATACGGAACATCAGATGATCAATAGGCATATATCATGAGTTTCCTACTCTATGTATATTTTTACTTCATCTTTTGCCAAATTTAGATACGATATTTAATTAAGTAAGAAAACTTTATGTACTTCAAATACTAGCCCAAGTCTAGTTTGAAAAAAAATTGTTAATAAAAAATAACCTTAAAATATCCAATCCCTTTTTTAATCAAAAGGTTATACTTGATAAAATAAAAGTTTTGGAACAAATCTGGACCTAACCATATATACTCTTTTCTTCCTTCACCCTTTCCTTATTCATCCTTAGTTTCACAAGATACCAATTATCCGAACTCTTCTATAAACTATTTCGAACTAAAAGCTGCACTCAAATCCTATAAAAACACAAAAATTAGGGTTTTCTAGAATTATCTTGAAAAATTTCTCGAAAATTCCTTAGGCACCAGCGACCCTCTAAATGAAGCCAGTAAATTTACCACTGACATCCCGCGGACAATCGTTAATGAAAGATCTTGCCCTAATCTATACTAATATAAAAGAAAAATCATTATAAAAAAAATTTTTTGTTAAAATCCATTATAAAAGGTATATAAATTAAAAAACCCAAATGGGCTATGTCATGAAGACAAAAGGTTTTCGGAATCTATATTCCATCATCAGTATCTAGGTGAACATTAGTAAAAACCCGTTAAAAGTTATATGTTACAATTTAGTTTACATTATTTAGTCTTATATATTAGGATGTTAAAGCTACCAGTGGATATAATAACATGGCAAATGTTATCATATCCACTGGTAACTCAACCCTGGTGAGGTCCCAACCTCATATAAACTTATACAAAGTGTAGTAAATCTACTTCAAGATAGATCTAACGAACTAGGATTATCACTCACTGAGAACAAAACCAAATTAGTAAAATTTTCCAGAAGAATTTTCACTCCCTTAACCAAAATTTTATTTAACAATTCTCTACTTTCTGTTGTTAATTAATGTAAAATTCTCGGTTTTAGGTTTGACTCCAGATTAAATTGAAAGAATCAAATCTCTGAACTTAAAATCAATTGTTTTAAAAGGTTGAACATTTTTAAAACCCTCAGTCATCTTTAATGGGGTGCCGATAAAACTACTTCTAGGTCTGAGCGCTTTTCGCTTTAGTCCTATTGAGAGTGTATACCGTGAATCTAATGAACTTTCTCCTACCCTAAGACGATAATCACTTCTACTTTCGTATGCTGCATCAACATCCGCAAATCCAATTAATCCCGTTCATTCCCTAATTGCCACAATGGCGTCTTCGTCCACTAACAATAACCAACACCTTATCATAAAACCTATACCTCAATTAATTTGTCCACAAAATATTGACCTTTTTCAGACTAGTTCATTTCCTCTAACTTTACTTCCCCTCTGGGCTAAAGATCTCCCTTGAATATATACCTCACTCACCATTTTTAACAAACTTGAATCTTCTAACCTTCTTATAAAAAAAGCATTTTTAGACTTTAATTCTCTATACAGATGCTTCTAAAACTACCACTGGTATTGGTTGCGCAGTAACCACTAAACATGAACTTGTAAGATCATCTCGGTTACACTTAATATGCAACGTTTGCACAGGTGAACTATATAGTATTCTGTTGGCTTTTAAATGCATCTCCCATCAAAACAGATATATTGCCATTTGTTCAGATTAACTTTCATATATCCATTTAGTCAATACAATTTTCACTGACCACCTATTAGTTCAAAACATTCATGACATATACCAAAATCTCTCTGCTTACGATGTAAGTCTCTCTCATATGGCTGCCTTCTCACACCGGAACTACTGGTAATAAAACAGCATATAATTTTGCCAAAGAAGCTACCAACCATGGGGTGACTGAAGTCACCCCAATTCAACTAGCTAACGAATCTCGAAATTCGTTTTTAAAAAGTCAGTAGAGGATACTTGACAAAACTTATAGCAAAAGAGCAAAACAACTTTTCATAAACTTCAATCTTTTATTGGTCATCTCTCCCTAGACTTCATAACTAGAAGAGAAGCATCGACTATTAGAAGACCACGAATCAACCATACCAAACTTACCGACTGCAAACAATTCACCAACCTGTATAAAGCACTGGACTTAAAACCTTCTCTAAGGAACTAGAGAATCATCTACCTCTTCCTCAACTGTAAATTGTATATGTTGATTATTATTGTTGAAAATGTTGACTATTTCATTAATTTTGTGTTTAGGAAGTGCCAAAACTAAATCATCTACATATCTTTTAATAAAAGGAATGAAAAAAGTGTAATTGTTGAAACAATCACTGATAACATCATCCATGACTAAATCCCATAGGACTATCAAAAATTTGTTTTTGGTAGTGATATGGAATCTTTTTTTTCCTAATATTGTTCTGAAGCTATTTTCTTGTGGCATTTTAAATTAATTACTATTTAAATGGGAATAAGCCACAATTAAAGGTTAAAATACGTTTATTGACGTTTCAATTTCCACTTCGGAAATCGTTCTAAAAAACAAACATGTTTGAAAACGATTTCCGAAGTGGAAATTGAAACGTCAATAAACGTATTTTAACCTTTAATTGTGGCTTATTCCCATTTAAATAGTAATTAATTTCTTTTTTTTTCCTATCTAAAAATTTTTTTTCTTACTCTTATATAATATATATATATATATATATATATATATATATATATATATATATATATATATATATATATATATATATAGATATAAACATATATTGGCATAACTGCCAAGTTATCTATATTTTGAATACAGAACTTAAATTGCTTTTTTTCAGTTGTGTTAATAATAATATTGTTGTAGGTAATGCTGCATTGGAAAGTCTGGAGCTACTCGATTTAAAAAAAAATCTATGCAGTAAGCATTTTGACCAAATGCAAATGCAAAAAAATATCTAAATGCAAAATATTTACCCAATACTGCTATACCAAAAAAATATAGTGAGGTAGAAGAGGAAGGTTCGTTAACGACACCACGCGTTTTTCATACGTATTCAATAGAAAAACAACCATCAACCAGTGCCAATACTGTTTCGCACAGTGATAATTCTGAACTTGACGATTTTGTTGATGAGCTTTTTAGATATGCCGTTATCACCATTGGTCAAGAAAAAAAGATTTCATAATTATCACACACTTTAAAGGAGATTACATGCATCTCGAATACGGATTAATCTTCTGAAAACTCGCATAACAGCACTAAAAAATGAGACTGGTTAAGATTAGGACAAAATCTGTACAAACTGCACCAAAGCCACAAACATCGATCTAATATTTTTAAACTAGTATTGCTGGTTCATACATAGATCCAACTCATACATTGCTTATTTTAGTTCATGAAAACAATGTTACAATCAATTTCTATAACTATTAATGTAAACAATTTTGTTTTGTTTTTTTACCTTGAATTATTATTTTGTTAATATTGTCTATGGTGTAGATATTAGAATTTTGATAAGTGTTATCTAACTATTAAAATAAAGCGAATTTAATTTTTGCATAAACAGTCAGATCGGGCGAGTTGATTGAAAAAAACATTCTCATTTATGTAAACAGAAATACAAAAATGGTGTGTATATTATAAAATACATAAATAAATAAAATAAAGGGTACCATTTATTAAAGTTTTGTTAATTATTATTCCTTTTATCCCAACACATAGATTAATTTGTCCCTAAATATGTGGTGCCTCTTGTTGTGGCATATCGATCTGTTTATTTGTTTCAAAATCATTATCAAAAAACCATACCCATAAATTTACTATATTTTCAAACGTCATTTTAAAGAATAAAAGATTGAAAATTTAATTTTCTCAAAACATACATAAAACCATTGTTTAAAAAGAATTTTTTTAAACAATGATAAAACTCAAGTCTTGACTAAAAAATAAACCTCCGCATGAGTGTTCTAAGACGATAGCAGTCGAGTCTATTTCAATTAAATATTTAATCCTTTTCTAACAAATCGTATAACCAAATTAAATATCTGGTAAACTAATAAAAATTAAAAAAAAGGCAGCATTTAACTGCTTCATTTAAATAGATTACTAACCGGTTTAGATTTATCAAGTCTCAAAGTAGAAAAACAATTTGAAATATTCGCTCGAAATAGTCAAGTTATCTTTCACAAGACGCATACAACGATAATAACTAGACTTCGGCAAATATGCAAATAAAAATGTAGAAAATATGCGCATAAATATGCACGTGTTTACCCAAAAATATGCAAATATTTTACAAAATATGCATACAAATAAATAAAAAAATCGTAAAATAGTAACAATTTTATTTAAAAAAAAAAGTGTACATAACTAAATATTTCCTACTATTCATTAAGATTTACATTTATTTTAAGTAACTACATCATTTTTAAGTATGAATAAACTTATTTAGAATTATGGTAACAATAAATGACCAAGTGGTGTTCAAAATTTTCTAACAAAAACTTGTGGCTTCTGTCTGAGTACATATATTTATATATGGAAAAACTTCGTTCAACATCAACTGATGTAACGGGAGCATTTTTCAAACTAACCAAAACATTTGGTTCTAAATTAATTGTTTCCGAAATATTTCCAGCTAGAACACTGACTACTTCAGAAAGAATATGGTAACCTTTATTTTTTTCCATAGTAGCTTCAAATTTTTTTAAAATATCTTTTCCAATATTACCTCTAACGTTCCGACAACATGACGCAAATTCTTTTATTAATGCTGTACTTTCGAACAATGACAGTTTTGGTGATTCTAACTGAGTAATTGTTTTTTGAACAAAACTAAAATTTGATTTTATAAATGAAAGTTCTTGTTGAAGCAAGTTACTCTGAAAAGTTTGTTTAGAATCCAAAAGAGATTGGGAACTTTCATCTGTTAACGTATCAATTATGTTCTTTATTTTAACAAAATGATCTGCATAAAAATTAGCTGCTTCTAACCATGTTCCCCATCGCGTTAAAATAGGTTGTGGTGGAAGAGGAATGTTAGGTAGCATTTCTTTATAAAGTTGAATTCTTATAGGAGATTTAAGAAATACTTTTTTGACACTGGATATCATGGTATTTACAAGAGGAAACTTTTTTCGTATTTCCTCTGCAACTCTGTTTAATCCATGCGCTACACAAGTAACATGTATTAAATCTGGGAAAAATATTTTTAAATTTTGTCCTGCTTTCACCATATAAGGAGCACCATCCGATAAAATAAGCAGTAATTTATTAGAAGGAATAGTTGTCGGAAGAAAAAAAGTTGCTAATGTTTCTTATATAAAACGCGAAATTGTTAAAGCATTTGTTTTCTCAAGTTGCTGGCATGAAATAAGATGAGATTTTGGTAAGGTATCTTCTTTAAGAACATCATCATCATCATTCAATCTTCGCTTATCCACTGCTGGACATAGATCTCCCTCATAATTTTCCATATATTTCGATCTTGTGCCTCTTGCATCCAATTCCTATGACAACGTTTTAGATCGTCAGTCCAACGTGTTGGTGGACGACCTCTGCTTCGGTAGGCATCATCTCTTGGTCTCCATTCCAGTATCCGCTTTGTCCATCTATTATCTGTCATTCGAGCCACGTGACCTGCCCAGTTCCATTTCAGTGTTGCTACTCTCTCTACTGCATCAGCCACTCCTGTTCTTTGTCGTAGCTGGCGATTTGGGATCTTGTCTCGTAGTGAAACGCCCAACATAGCACGCTCCATCGCCCTTTGACACACACGGATCTTTTGAACTGTTCTCCTTGTCATGGTCAACGTTTCGGCACCGTAAGTTAACACTGGCAAAACACACTGATTAAACGTTTTTCTTTTAAGGCATATTGGTATATCAGACGATTTGAAAATATGGTTCAGCTTGCCGAAGGCTTCTTTAAGAACACCAATCAATAAATGTGCAATATACTTTCCTGAGGAATCAGTGGTTTCGTCTACAGATATGTAAAAATAATTATCTGCAATTTCTTTCTTAATATTAATTAACACCGACGAGTATAGCCCGTTCACATTATTTCTTCTTAGAGACCGATCACTTGGAACATTAAGTTTGCAAAATTTTTTTAGAAACGAACTAAAATTTACATTTGCTAATTTTGAAAGCGGTATGTTTGCAGACACTAATGCGCGACACAAGTCTTCATTAAAAGTTTCTTGCTCATCTAATTTTTTTGAAGTAGATTGGAAACATTTAGCCATTGAAGTTTGATGTTTTCCTCCTATTTTTCCTTTTTTTGCAATGTGTGAAGCAGTTCTCACATGTTGGTCTATCTGAAATTTCTTCTCACATGCTATCTATAAATAAAAATAGAAACCTTTATTTTAACCCAACCTTTAAAATATAAAAATATACAAGGTGTTTTTGGTTAATCAAATAACTGGTTTGGAAAAAAAACACTCGCTAAGTGTTTTAAATGCAATATTAATCCACAAATTAGTTTTTGTTACTAACCATTAGTACATCATATAACTTATTTTAAAATTCAACAAAAGTTTTTTTTTTGTTAATTCAATTACAATAAAAATAATTGTGTTTTAGAATAGCTGACTTCATAAAAAAAAGTAAAGGTGAAAAATTTTTCTAAATACACACCATTGTATTGTACCATGGACAATTTTTTCCCACTAAAGGAAGCTATTTTTCATTTAAAAACAACCTACGAGTACTAAATTTCAAGTAAATACGTTTATTATTGTTGTTATTAACTAAAAGAATTTATTTTTTTTTTAATTTTAACACCCTGTATCTCGAAAAGTAAATAAGTTTGACCCCTCATTAACTATATCGTTTTGTTCAATTTTTCGAGAAGTATCTACAGTCAAACGTTGTAAGTGTCATTTGGAAACACCCTGTATGTATGAAATATTAGATATTTAATAGAAAATATTAGATACTTACAATTTTGCCACAGACTGAACAGTAGATTTTTCCCATATCCATAGACAGCTCTTTATAATGTTTAATCCAAGTTGAAGCACTGGTTGTTTTAGGCATTATAAAATCACAATCTTCCTTTTTGTTACGCACAACGAGTGTTTACGCTTTGAATATCAAAACAAAAATGATTTACAAATCTGAGCATCAAATTAGAAATGTTTAGGTACCTAATTCAATAAACTGGGAGATTTTGGAAAATCCCTAAATTAGGAACAAAACTATTAGCCGTTTACCTGCTGTTAAGATACAATAAATAAATTGTAGATAGATTTGGGGATTAGATCATAAAATGCAAATGAGCGAACCCTTAGCGATTATCCAATAACTGAATGCCTCAGTGGCCGAGACTTTCTAAGAATGTTGAGGGCTACTTAAATTGATCTTCTTTGAAATTGTAAATGTTTTGTACCTGTAGAGATTACGTACTTAGATCATTTCTTGATTAAAATGACTACAAAATTTTATACAAGAATTGAAATAAATTGGTATGTTTAAAAATTTTCAAATACAGTATAAAAATCTGAACTTTTATGCACTTTATGCAAACTTTTATACAAATATGCCAAAATATGAAATATTTGCATAAAATATGCACAATATGCAAAATATGCAATATGCATATTTGCCGAAGTCTAATAATAACAATAAGCATTTTATTAAAGTCTTATATTTTCTTCACAATCTGACACCCGTGTACAGGTTTGCATCAGTTACTAGACAGGTAAAAATATACTCGAATAGAATCCTGCTGAGAATTAAGTTTCTGTTAATAGTTTTTTAAATTTATGACTAGAGGCCGCCATATGACGGCAGAATAAAAATCAAACGTTTGTTCCATAAGGATTGTCTAACTAGTCCTATTTAAACAATGCCAATACGTTGTGTATGTAGAGTCTATCGATATCGGTAAATTACATCCGATAAGAGTTGGACATTATTTACATACAAATAATTTTAAAAATATTATTACTGAAATTAAATCTATTGGTAGGAATAAAATTAAGGTAATTTTAAATAATGTTTCTTCCGCTAATAACATTGTAAGTGGCGACTTTTTAGAAGCCAACAATTTAATTGCTTATATACCACGGTTTTTTGTGGAACGTCGAGGTTTAATACGTTCAATTGATACAGGGTTTACCGAAACATATCTACTGGAAAAACTTAAAAGTGAGAATCCAAATAGTAATATTAAAGAAATAAAACGACTAAATCGTAGAGTCACTACAGAAACAAATGAAACAAAACTAGTACCTAGACAATTTGTATGTATAACATTTATCGGAGCTTCTTTACCAAAAGAAGTCATAATTAATAGTTGCATTTTTCCAGTGGAACCGTACATATATCCTGTTATACAGTGTCAGAAATGCTTAAGATATGGACATATGACACAACAATGTAATGGGAAAGAGCGTTGTAAAAACTATGGTGAAAATCATAATAATAAGGACTGCTCTGTGGGAACTAAATGTTTATACTGTGGTCAGCAATATTCGGCACTATCAAGAGAATGCTCAGAATATATTAAACAACGTAAAATTAAGGAAATTATGGCAACAAAAAATATCTCGTTTCAGGAAGCTGAAAAAGTTCAAAGCAATCCAAATTACTATTCAAACATATTAACTAATAATAGATTTTCGTTGCTAGCTAATGATTCTAGTAGTTTTCCTCCGCTACCTTCCAAAAATGTTAATGTACCTTCAGTGTGCAGTATCTCTAAACCGAGAGTTGTGAGAAGAAATTCCACATCAAGTAGCAGTTCTGAATCTTTTAAAAAAAGAAAACTGAATGAGAGCGATTATATTGATAATGAAAGAGTTGAGAAAAGTACAGCCAGTTCGTCAATCTTACCAAATCCTTACAGTTCATGAGACATAAAGAAAAAATAGTTGAAGGTATTAGAATAAGTAGAAGGAAGATAAATAGAAGGTAATTCTACTAATATAATATTCAGCTTTCTCTCTGATGTTTTAAATTGCAAAGATTATATAGACACTGATCAAAATTTAATTAAAAAACATATTTCAAATCTATTGGAAAATTTATCCACATCCAATGGATCATAACAGTTCAAATAATTTAAATATAATTCAATGGAATAGTCGTTCTACTGTATCTAATGCACAATCTTTTAAACAATTTCTGTATTCGAATGCTATTGACATTGCAATTTTATCTGAAACATGTTATAAGACAAAACACAACATTGTTTATAAGGGATACCAAATTATTAGAAAATATCGTCAAGATCGTAGATTTGGAGGTGTAGCTATATTTTTAGGCCTACGGATAAATAAGTATAAGATAATGGATATTATAAATGTTGGAACATTGGAAATGTGTGGTGTAAAAATTGATGCAAGTTGCCACAGTCGTCAATTATATAAGTCTCCAAGTGCAAATAACACGAAAATTGAAATTCTAAACTACCTGTTAGAAAACGATATATATTTTGAATTTAAAAAATGAACTGTTAGAAGTGTTAAAATCATTTTCTATTAAAAAAGTATATGTTTGTGACCCATTGTCCGAGGACATGGGGCATACAGTGTTACGGCTGCCGCCCTACTATTGTTTATTTACTCCCATAGAGCATATGTGGCACCAACTAAAGTCAAATGTTAGGTCACAAAATGTTTCTCCGACTTTAAGTGGTAGTGTAGTCGAATTAATAAGGAAATGTGTTGATGATTATCTCCCCAGAAAGTTGGAAAAATTCAGTACGCCATGTAATGAACGTAGAAAATTCATATGTTACTTTCAATCACATAATTAAACCAATTGTTATTAATCTTGAAGAGGATAGCGACAGCGAAACAAAATTAGGTATTTAGGAATTCATAAATATATTTTGGTTATTTTGGATATTTTTTTTTTGTAAATCTTAACTTGTATATATTTTTCGTTTGTATGTATATACTGTAAATAGAACTATTATTACTGTACATTTTTAACGATATCCGATTAGGAAGAGCAAAAACTTTTAAACACGCCAGTTTTTTGCTGACAGTCCTAAGCCTGTAAAAAGTGTGAAGGAAAGTACCTTTCTAAATTTATATCCATATACTACAATTATTCACGTAGAACAAAAAAACCACTTTCTTCATGTTAAAAATTGTTCAATTATCAAGTATATTCACTTGAACAACCTGAAAATACCATACGAAATAATTTAATAAATTTTTATAATCGTGTATTACACAGCTACCAATGAAATATATTAAATAAAAAACTTTCTGAAGTGCGACCCTGTGTACTTCGGTAGTTTATTGAGAGACTCTTGTATACACAATAGGATCAACTCAGGTAAA
This sequence comes from Diabrotica undecimpunctata, assembly GCF_040954645.1. NCBI lineage: Eukaryota > Metazoa > Arthropoda > Insecta > Coleoptera > Chrysomelidae > Diabrotica > Diabrotica undecimpunctata. The sequence goes on from NC_092809.1 coordinate 149,865,087, forward strand.
ATCCGATGCGTAGGATGTGGACTAATGTGGCCTGTGGACGCTTCTTAATACTGCTAATTTCGTCTAGTGATTGGAATCAAATCTCACTCTTAAAAAAATTATAGTTTTATTGTATATACTTACATGTTAATATTTACGTGTATGCGTCATTAAATAAAATAAACCAACTGTGATTTGTAATTGAATTCAAAAAAATTTTTGCTTATTAACGTGATTTAAGATTTTAAATTTGGTGATTAAAGTTGTATATTTATGATATTTGTAATATTAAACACGAAAGCAGAAGAAATTCCGGTTCCAACCAAATTAGAAAAGATTTTTCCATACTTAGGAAGCTAGTTTACAATGAACAAAGATGAATTAAACCCACCTCGTCTAGAGGTAGACCCACACAAGACAAGGAAACCATCTCAGGGGACGAAAATACATAAGAACATAATGAACTTCAAGTAATAAGAGAAATCATGTACCAACATCGCATAGTAGAGATGGTGGAACAACTTTGTCAGCCAATGAAGTGCAGCAGACGCAATTTTAAGAAAAATATTATTGACACCAGAGAAAGAGCGGAAAACAGCTCCTAGAGAGTTACAAGTGTCCGTTACCAGGTACTAACAAACATGCCAACTGAGGAAAGAAGCTCAAGAACTGAAAATAAGAAGGAAAGAGTTCCTCCTATGCAGGAACAAATTGGACAATATGATAATCTAATAAGAATTATCAGATACGTACTAGAGCATAATAACTTCCAAACTCTTATTCTGTGGCAAATAGACAAGTTCTAATGCCATCCACTATCTACACACACACACACACACACACACACACACACACACACACACACACACACACACACACACACACACACACACACACACACACACACACACACACACACACACACACACACACACACACACACACACACACACACACACACACACACACACACACACACACACACACACACACACACACACACACACACACACACACACACACACACACACACACACACACACACACACACACACACACACACACACACACACACACACACACACACACACACACACACACACACACACACACACACACACACACACACACACACACACACACACACACACACACACACACACACACACACACACACACACACACACACACACACACACACACACACACACACACACACACACACACACACACACACACACACACACACACACACACACACACACACACACACACACACACACACACACACACACACACACACACACACACACACACACACACACACACACACACACACACACACACACACACACACACACACACACACACACACACACACACACACACACACACACACACACACACACACACACACACACACACACACACACACACACACACACACACACACACACACACACACACACACACACACACACACACACACACACACACACACACACACACACACACACACACACACACACACACACACACACACACACACACACACACACACACACACACACACACACACACACACACACACACACACACACACACACACACACACACACACACACACACACACACACACACACACACACACACACACACACACACACACACACACACACACACACACACACACACACACACACACACACACACACACACACACACACACACACACACACACACACACACACACACACACACACACACACACACACACACACACACACACACACACACACACACACACACACACACACACACACACACACACACACACACACACACACACACACACACACACACACACACACACACACACACACACACACACACACACACACACACACACACACACACACACACACACACACACACACACACACACACACACACACACACACACACACACACACACACACACACACACACACACACACACACACACACACACACACACACACACACACACACACACACACACACACACACACACACACACACACACACACACACACACACACACACACACACACACACACACACACACACACACACACACACACACACACACACACACACACACACACACACACACACACACACACACACACACACACACACACACACACACACACACACACACACACACACACACACACACACACACACACACACACACACACACACACACACACACACACACACACACAACTTCCAAACTGTCCCTACGGTAGAAACCAAACCAGAATATTTACAAAACGATGGAGGATTACACACTTAATGATGATTTAAGTAAGCAAATAGCTAATTTTCATACATCGCACTAATAATAAAATAGTGTCGTAACTCAAAAAAGATGATTTTTCAGAATCAACAAAAAACTTATTTATCATTTTCCATTGCAGGTAAAAAAAATTATTGCGTAATATGTTTCTAATTAATATTAAAGGAAGTTTCTTTGTATTCTTAGCTAAATAAAAATGCTGACAGTGAAGTAATTTAAAAAAATTTTATAACACTGTATTGCTCTAAGCAAAACGAAATGAAATATTATTTTTAGTTATGACATTATTTATGAAATATTTTGTGTTACTACAATTTGAATTATTATTTTTTTCTGGGGTTTACGTTAGTTTTTGGACTTGAACAACAATTTTCGGGAACTAATTCTTGGTATTTGTTAACATTGGATCTAAAAAGATTGTATTACACGATAACAATTACCTAGAGCTCTTGTTTTTGATATTAATAAATAAATCAAGACTGTTTTCAATTAAGTTTATATTATAATCAAATGATTTCAGATACAGATAACAAAACACAATATTCTTGAACATTTTGTACTTAATCTATATATTTAACAAAATAAACCTTTCAAAAAAAGAACACGAAATCTAGTCATATTTAAGTAATTTGTAGTCAATTAAAAAGACATACGTAAAAAAACAAATTATTTTAACTTAGTTTGAATCAGTCTAAAAATAAATTATTACTGGTTACAATTAAATACAATTTTAATGTTTAATCGATCAAAGCCTTATAGCAACTTTCACGATAACTCCTGGATATTACATTTTTGTCAAGTAATTCCTTTTCTTATTTTGAGTTAAAGGTATCTCGCTTGTGTACCCTCGTGTCAAACCATTAGCAAATAACGAAGTCTGATTTTCAGTTCGTCGTAAGCTACGTACGAAAACTTTTCGGTAGTATTCATCTTTGTAAGAGTCCTATAAAATAAAGTAAATGGATGTTCGTTTTTAACACGAAACACCTTAATGGCATGCCATTTTATTTTGTCTTTCTCCTCATTAACATTAAAATTGTTACCCTACTCTTCTTGAAGTAATTTCTGATTGTAAAATTTTTCATTAGTCATTTCAGTCACGTTATACGGTTTGCCTGTCTTTTTAGCCGTCTGAATTAATGCCATATATTGTTGTGGGTTATACACTGGACCAGATTTTATGAATAGCTTTACTTGCTTTTCTATGACGCTATGTACATTGTCACCCTCGTTTTGAGAGTGACCGCAAATCAGAAATTTATGGATTATGCTTTTGACATTCATTTTCTGTACTGCGTACGCATATGCTGTAAGGACGTATTAATTTTTTTGCTGCCCACAACAATTACTAGAATAAAATATAAAGTCCAGTTCTCTACTAGAATTAGCCTGTATAATTTTTTTTTTATATATTATAGAGTACAACTCTCAATCATTCTCTGTTTTACTGTTTACGTCAATTTCTTTAAGTAATTGATGACTCGTAAATGGAGAAGGTATAGGTGATGGTTGTACTTTCCCAAAGTCTCTGTTTTCTATTTGGGCACCAGGTTCATTATTTGTACTCTCCAGTGACAATAACGACGGTGAAGAGGTTTCCTGCTCGCAATCCTTAGTATTTGTTGTCATAGCAACAAGTAATCGCCCACGACTCAGGTATTAAACACCTAAAAATGGATCAAGTATAAAGGTAATTGATGCAAGAATGTCACAAAGAGTGTAGTAACTCTAAATTTATAAAATAAAGTTGTTGGTAAACTTTCTTATTAACACTGCTACATATTTTAAATGAGTTATTACTCTATCCGGTAAACGACAAATAGATAATGATTAATAAATATTTTACAAACAACAACAAAACAGATTTAAAGTGATAATTTAACACTAATGTAGAATGTCAAAAATAATGAATTGAACCAATAATAGTGTCGTTAGTAAAAATAATAATTTAAAAAGTGCTGGTGTAAACCAGTAATAGTGTAATAACTCGAAATATAGCTATGAAAATTACATACCTGATTCAGCAATACCGTGGAAACTCGAAATGATAAGCAAAACAACACGTGCGTTCCCGATCACTGTTGGACGTTACTAAAGATGGCGCGATATTGTGAGGAGGGTGACGACAGTCGGTCAGTTATGAATACCGTCTTATGGCGCCGTCTCTTACTCATTTATTGCACTATTAAAACGACAGTTTTATTGACTTATAGGGAATTGAATTTTACGTGTAAATATAGTGTTATGTCAATTCCGAAACATTTTGAGTTGCGACACTATTGTATTATTAGTGCGACATGTTCTAGGAAAGAAGAAGTCACAAAAAATATAGTTATGCGACCACCTCCAGGAATGGATATTCAAAAAATGGAGAGTGAACTTAAATACTCCAGAATTCCAGCACAAATTACAGCCATGAAACAAAATGAAGTCAATAAAATAGGATTTTTATACCTTCTCCAAGTTCCGAAAACTCAGGATATCAAGGAAGTTGGGAAGATAACAGAAATATAAAACAAAAGAGTAGGTACGTGGGGGTGCCTATAGCAATCCTGCAAAAGCTACTCAACGCTTTCACAGTCAAGCATTTGGACATAGCACCAGCAATTGCTATAGAGCATCTCGATGTATGAAATGTGCTCAGAATCATTACACTATAAACTATCCGCTTCCAAACAAAATGCAAAATAAGGTCAAATGCCGCAACTGCGGGAAAGAATATACATCAGACCACGATATGTGCAGAAAGCATATTGGATTTATGAACAATCAAGCTCAGAAAAATACCAAAAACAGCCTTCTAGATTAAATCTCACTCTACAAACATCAGCTTTTAGAACAACTACAAGTAGCATCCCATACGCTCAATCGGCATCAACTTTACTTTATTTTTCGCTGGTATTAAACAGAGGATTTTTTGTTCCAAAAATCCAAAGAGGTATCCGACAAGGTGATAAGTTGTCACCTAAACTTTTCATATCGACTCTAGAAAAAGCGATCAAAACCCTCGAATGGGGTAACAAAGGAATAAATGTGGACGGAGAGATGCTACACCACCTAAGCTACGCAGACGATATCGTCTTGATTGCAGACGATTTGGGACAAATAAAGAAAATGTTGGAAGAAATTAGTTCAGCCTGTCATAAAATAGTCTTTTGTCATAAAAGTCTTAAAGACAGTTTATATGAAATATAAACTACTGTACATTTAAAACAAATGCCAATATCATATTTCTTGCACATAGTTCTCGTAATTAAAGAACATCTTCTCCATCACAACGGCTCTGCTTCTTGTCAGTAATGGTAGTTAGGAGATACTGGACCTTAAAATAGATAGCATTCCACCTCCTTTAGGATGATTTTGGTATATTTGTAGGTAAGCTTGTACTATAGTTCTGCCAAACTCTGACTTAGTTAGTTTTGTGGTTTTTGTACAAAATCCAATAATTTTTTATAGCTGCATCTAAGAGCCATGTATATATATATATATATACATATATATATATACATATATATATATATATATATATATATATATATATATATATATATATATATATATATATATATATATATATATATATATATATATATATATATATATATATATTGTTATGGATCAGTTTATCAATCAGAAATAGAATAAAGAGTTTTTTTTATTATTTTAATATACCGCGGGCATATAAGTTAAAATACAACCCTGTAGTTATTTTGTAATAGTTAGAATAAGAGAAGACATTGTTCCGTGACGGTACCCGGACGAGTTTTTCCTTGAAAGACTGAGTGAATAGTGAAAGGACAATGGAACCCGTATAATTATATATTTAAGGAATAAACTTTGTAATTGTATTTTGCGATGGACATTTTTCGAAAGTAAATAAGAATTAGATTTAGATATGAGATAACAAGAATTTGGAAACTTATTTCCGTTGAAAAAGGTAAAATTGTTAATGGTTTCTGAAAAGTAATTTGAGTGAAAGTAGTTTATTTGTTTTAAATATCATGTTGGAAATTTTCTAAATCGAAAATAAGTGGGGAAGATGAATGCTTATGATTGGTTAAAAAGGAATGGTGGAAATGAGAGAGTTAAGAAGGTTGTCTGAAGAGATTGAAAAGATTATTATGTTACTGGCAGACCAGAAGAGAAGACGTGTTTTTCGTGTAGTCAATCTGAGTACCAGTGTTTTCGTTTGTTAGTGAAAAAGGTGGAAGCTGAGAGCAGATCAAAATCGAGAAGATTAATGCCTCTTTTGAGTCTGCATAGTCCACGAGATATAATTGAGAAAGAAAGGAGAATTTGTGAATAAAGAGTACCGGTCAAAAGAGGCTTGGGCTTGTGTTTTCGGAGGAGTAGTTTGCTGGTATGCGGTTTGGATCGATGCTGAGAACGGGAAAGATTTGATGGTAGCCGGACATAATCAATCAAGGAAGGAACTGTGGTTTGATGGAGAGGAGACATCATTGGTGTAAAAAAAATAAAGGTCAGTCAAATAATTTGAATGAAAGAAAACTTTAAGATATTCTAAAGATAAAATCAAATATAAGCATACGAACTAAGATTCCAAGTTTCAAAGAGTTAATTTTTTGTGAATAAATTATATTTTTATATGGTCATTTTTTTTGTAGATATTATTATAAAACAGATCAATAGATAGTTTGTAATTAAAATTAAATTTAGAGTATAGAAGTTTGTTGGAAAAGATAATTGCCCACAAAAGTTATTTATTAATATTCATCGTATTGCTTATTGAAAATAAATAATAATTTGTGTGCATATTTATGTTGTTTTAATGTTAGTTCCGTTTCCTGTTCTATCCCGATTATGAGCAACTAGGAGATACTGAACCCACTAGAAGAGATATATAAAGTAAAATTAAGAAGGCGCCCTGAGAATTTTTAATAGTAATTGATTTGAATGACTCTGCATAAATTAGTGAATTAATTAATTAAATAATTGGATTAATTAAATTAGTCTTAATCAATAATAAGACATCATAAAGCAGATCACAACAACATGGCGAGCCAACGTGGGGCTTAAAAGTATCTCTAGTTGTGAATTTGAAGGATCAGAAACGGAAAACAGGTGATTGAGAGAATTTATTTGCCCGTCGGAAAGAATTTGATATATCTATTTGAAAATTTATGAAATATTATTTAAGTTATTTTATCTAGGTACAATTTTACATTTATTCTATTTTTGATTGATTTAATTTTTGATGAATTTAAAATTTATGTGAAAAATTGATAATATTTGGGGAAAGAAAAATTTGTTTATATACAGCAGACCGGGTATTTTCGAATTTTATATCAGGCGGGGATAAAACTTAAATACATGTCGACCACAAGGAGTCAAAGCAAAACGCAAGAAAGGAAAGAGGATAAGATAGAAGAGGAAACAATTATTGATGAAGGATCGGATAATGAAGGAAATGCTACAATAATGGAGGAAAGAAAAGAAACAGGGATGCTGGAAAAATTATTAGCAATGATGCAAATACAGACACAAACAATAGAGAAAAACCAACAAGAAACATCACTAAAAATGGATGAAACAAAACAGACAATGGAAGAAAACCAACGGGAAACAAGGCAAGTAATAGAACTAAATAACAGAAATATAAAGCAGCGTTTGGAAAACTATGAACAAAAATTAGAAGAAAATGATAGGAAAATGGAAAAGTGTTTGGACAAATATGAAAATGAGGTAAAAGTCTGTTTAGAAAAAGTCAGAGAAGAAACAGAGAGGAAACTAGAGATGCAGAGAGAAGAAATAGAAACTAAAATGAAAGATATTAAGACTGTACAGAAAAAGGAATTAGAACAGTTAGAAACAAAATTTGAAATGGCGTTACAAGAAGACAAGAAAGAAATAGAAAAACAAATTGAGGATATCAGAAAACAACGAGAGACGGGAGACAGGAGAGAAGTACTCATCCAAAGTCCGGGTGACATAAAAATACAGTTTGGCGGGGACGTAAAAAAATTACACCCAGTAATTTTCATCAACAATTTAAAAAAGAAAGTACGACATATCGGTAATTTTGAAACAGCAAAGGAAACGATAAGGAACCATCTTAAAGATGAGGCAAGTTTATGGTTTGATAGCAAAGAAGAAGAATTGCAAAATTGGCAAACATTTGAACAAAAATTTCTGAATTATTTCTGGGGGAAAATACAACAGATAGAGATAAACAAGGAATTACAAAATGGGAGATACCAGGACAGTATAAGTATATCAGAAAAAACATATGCCCTACAACTATACAACAATGCAAGACACTTACATTACAACTATTCGTCCGAACAGCTAGTGGAACTAATAGCCAGACATTTTGAAGATACCTTAGAAGATTACATAACTCTACAAACTTGCAAAGATATTGACAGTTTATGTCAATTCTTACAAATACGAGAAGCAAAATTAAGAGAAAGAAAAATGAGGAAAACGCAAGAAAATTATAGACAACGAGAAAATCAAGACTATAGAGATAGAGGACAAAACTTTAGGAGAGAGTACACAAAAAGAGAATTTGTCCCGAGGAGGGAAAACGAAAGTATACACAAGGGAAGAGTAAACTATGAACAAAGAAATCGGCAATGGAACGAAAACAGATATCGAGAGAACCAGAATAGAAACAACACTCGCACATATCAGGAAAACCGAAATAATAATAGAACGAATGAACCAGAAAATCGCGGAAACCGATACGGGCCCGAGAGACCAAGAGAAAATAGAAGAGCGGTCAACAACACACACATAGAGGAATATGAGGATGAGAGACAAAGCGACAGAAGTAGAAGCGAACAAGAACAGCAAGCGTATTTTCACGAAGGCGCTCACTAAAGACAAAGAAACAAACAGGAATTTTTTGTCACCCGAAGGAATTTATTAAATTGGCAGAAAATAAGGACAAAATAAGTGGAGCAAATCTGAAATTTGTAGATGGTTTTATCAACGAGACACCGATTAAAATTATGATTGATACTGGATCGAAAATTACACTGATCAACAGAAAACTAATAGAGGAAGGTAATTTAACGAATTTGATTTACAAAATTCCCAAGGTAAATTTAGTGGGCGCAAATAAACGGACTTTGGCAACGATAAATGAAGGAAAACGAATAAAAGTACAATTGGATAAGAAATTTTATGCACTACAATGTGTTGTGATGCCAAACATGTCGCATGATATGATCGTAGGAGTGGATAAATTGGCAGAAAAACATGTGGTGATAGATTTCAAAAATAACACGATGAAAATCACAGAGGAAAAAGAAGAAGAACAGGATAGTAAGGAAATGGAAAAGGAAAATGAGAAACGGAAAAATGATTTAGACAAAGAACAAACGGTGGAAATGAATTTGGCAATGAAGCAAGGACAGAGAAGAAAGAGGAGATTGGCAAAAGAAAGTGAAGAGTGGGTTTCCTCAAAAGAAGAGATGAGCCCAGAAGAAGAAAAAGAAGAAAGATTAACAAAAGAAGACGAAAAAGGTACAATTGAAACGGTGGTATTTGAAGAAGTCTGCGAAATGGAGGAGGCAGAATACAAAATAAATATGTGTAAAGAAATTGAGGAAAAAGAAAGAAAATTGATATGTGGAGAAGAAAAGGAAAAGGAATTGCGTGTAATATTGAGAAAGTATGAAGATTTAATAAATGAAGAAAACAGAGTAGCCAAAAAGTATGAACATTTATTTGAGGTTAAAGACTTATCCGATCCCATATAAATACCGACAGGAGGTGAAAGGAGAAATTAACAAAATGTTAAAAGATCAAATCATAGAGAGATGTGACTCGCCGTACATCAACCCAATCGTGATTGTGAAAAAAAGCAGTGGAGAATTGAGGCTCTGTTTGGATGCCCGGAATATAAATCAACACACGGTATCTCAATATGAATCACCTCTCAACATCGAAGCTATTTTTGGGAGAATTACGGGAACACACATGTTTTCTAAAATTGATTTGAAACATAGTTTTTGGTTAATACCGTTAGCAGAAAGATGTAGAAATTACACCGCTTTCTCAATCGATGGCATTGTATACCGATTTAAAGTAGTAAGTGCGTGTACAGCATTGGTAAGAGCTCTCCATACAATATTAAATAAATATGAAGATTTCATAGTGCACTACATCGACGACTTACTCATTTTTTCACCAGATACATCAAGTCATTTGGAACACAAAGATTATTTTGGGAGAATTGGACAAGGCCGGATTAAAACTGAATATTGAAAAATGTCAATTGTTTCAAAAAGAAGTAATATATTTGGGATTTAAATTGGACACACAAACAGTTAGTTTAGCCGATGACCGGGTAAAACTCATAGATGAATACCCAAGACCAACGAATTTAAAAACATTGAGAGGTTTTCTCGGGACGATCAACTATTTTAAAAAACTAATTCCTGATTTAAGCCAGAAGGAAATTCCTCTGATCAAATTATTGAATGAGGGTGTTAAATGGAATTGGAAAGAAGAACAAGAGAAAGCTTCTCAAATTTTAAAAGAGGAATTCTCGAAAGGAACGAAAATATATCATCCCATATACAATTTGCCTTTCATACTACGAACTGATGCATCCATACAAAAATTTGCGGGAGTTTTGTCGCAAATACAAAACAATCAACAAAAACGTCAAACAACTGTCAAAGTGTATAGAAGCAAAGTGTATAGAAGTGTATAGAAGAATTTACTGTTATCCAATCCAATGACAATGTGGAGGACATTTCCAGAGAGGAAATAATAAGTGTCATTAAAAAAAAGGATAAGGCTACTGGCTTAGATCTAATAACATATAGTATGATTGACAGACTTCCTCAGGTAGCATTAGAATCACTGTCAATAATATTTAATCAAATAATGAACAGAAAAGCTGGATTTCCACAAGAATGGAAAAACACTCTTGTTATTCCTTTCTTAAAACCCTATAAAGATCCATTATGTGCAGACAACTATAGAAATATTGCCCTAGAGTCATGTGTGGGCAAAATACTCCAAAATATAATTAAATTAAGAATTGAACAAATAATTGAAAAAAATTGTATATTGAATCCAAAACAGTTAGGATTTAGAAGAAATAAAGGGTGTAACGATAATTTAGCTTTAACAATAAATTATATTAGAACAGGATTTAGTAAAAATTTAAATACAATCGCAATTTTTTTGGATATTAGTAGGGCATATGATACTGTCAATACGTTTTTGCTATATAAATATCTAATAAAGTATGGTATTCCAACAACCTATACAAACCTAATTATGCAATTCTTGCTCAATAGAAATATTTATATTAAAGATAAATCAAACAATATACTAGGCCCAATCCAAGCATCAACTGGATTGCCACAAGGGTCTCCTCTCAGTCCAATATTGTTTAATTTGTACTCTAAGTCTTTACATGATTTAATCAAACCTGAAATGGAGTGCTTCCAATATGCAGATGATTTTGTAATTCTGGTACAAGGGTCAGATATATATATAAATCAATTAATTGCTTAAATACTTACTTACAAAAATTACAGGAGTGGTTTGAAACACACAACTTTAAAATCTCAGCACATAAATCAAAAGCAATAATATTTAGAAAAAGAGCTCAAGCTTATAACTTCCCCCACCTTATGTACCAAAACATGGAAATCCCATGGAAAAATGAAATAAAGTATCTGGGGTTCCATCTACAGTGTAACTTGAATATGACAATTCAAATAAATGATATGATAGCTAAAGCAAACAAAGGAATTAATGTTATGAGAGCAATTTGTGGTACAAAATGGGGATCTGACCCAAACATTCTTTTAAGCTTATACAAAGGGATAGTAAGATCTCATTTAGATTATGCAGCCAATCTTTTAAATCCTTGCAGTAAAAGTCTGATGATGAAGTTGGAACAAGTACAAAATGTGGCCTTAAGGATTATAACAGGTTGTCTACGTTCTACACCAATTTTAATATTACAAGCGGAATGTTCAGTATCCACACTAAAAGTTAGAAGGGAAATATTGGCTCATAAGTATATATTGAAACAAATGTCTGAAAAAAATAACATAGTAATAAGAAGTTTAAATAAGTTAAATGAAGCTATAAACGCAAATAACCAATTTTGGAAGAATAAAGCTATACCAGACTACTCATTAGCATATACGGACATACTCAAAAAATCAAAAAATATAATCCGATACAAAATTAATCCCATATATGAAGTAGAAAGAAAAATTCTTTTGTATCCTATTACAATTAATAGCCTAGAATATGAAAAATATGAAATTGAATCTAATGAAATGTTTTTAGCAAAATATGGTGGAATATATAGTAATCATACCTATGTATATACAGATGGATCTATCGACCCACAAACAAACCAATCTGGATTTGGAATTTATATACCACAGATTAATTACAAATTTTCATCAAGGCTCCATAATTACACACAAATCTGTACAACTGAAATGATAGCTATATATAAAGCTATCTCTGTGTGCATTGAGAAGGGGATCATGAAAGCAGTTATCTTTGCGGATTCAAAAAGTGCTTTATCCAAAATTTCCAGTCTCAAATGGGATCAAATGGATTACGTAACCATAATGACCAAAAAACTATTGGTAGAAGCTAATAATATGGGATTCTCGATAGGAATAGAATGGGTACCTGGACATCAGGGGATTAAAGGTAATGAGGTAGCTGATAGGCTGGCGAATATTGGGAGAGAATTAAGAGTACCATATAATATAAAAAATGTTAGTACAGATATCTTTTGCGTTACAAAAAAAGACATTTTAACACAGTTTTACAATGAATGGCATTCCCAAATTAAACATAAAGATCCAAACTATTGCAGATTGCAGTGTGATTTCCCCATAAAACCATGGTATGCCAAATGTGGGTATATGGGCAGAAATACCATAACAAATATTAATCGTTTACGTAGTGGACATTGCAAAACTCCTTGCTATCTCTACAAAATAGGTAAAACGGAAACACCGATATGTGAATGCGGAACCATTGGAACAGTGATCCATATCTTCTTTGAATGTCCCATAAACAAACACAAAAATATGGATCTGTATTTAGAACTAATAAAAGCAGGAATAGAGAGTCCAATATCTTTACATAGTATTCTATATAAACCCTCTGAGAAAGTTATAAAAATAATTATTAAATTCATCAAATTTTTTCAAATCGATCTATAAAAATTTTTTTTTATACTTGTCAAAATAACAAAATAAATCTAGAAAATACTGGAAATATCCTAACATACAAAAATATACGTCCTTAAAATCCTTAATCCTAACCGAAGGTAGCATTACCCATATACCTAATGTGACAATGTTTGGAAGCTACCCCCAAACGAGAAAAGTCTAATCTAACCTTAAATGAAGAAGATAAACAAATGGAAAAGCTAATCTTTCAGTATCACCCAGTTGTCAATTAGCAGTAAACAGTAACCTTAAATGAAGAAGATAAACAAATAATGGAAAAGCTGATCTGTCAGTATCACCCAGTTGTCAATTAGCAGTAAACAGTAACCTTAAATGAAGAAAATAAATAAATGGAGAAGCTCATCTTTCAGTATCACCCAGTTGTCAATTAGCAGTAAAAAGTAACCTTAAATGAAGAAGATAAACAAATGAAAAAGCTGATCTTTCAGTATCACCCAGTTGTCAATTAGCAGTAAAGTAAACAGAAGTAGAAATTTATCCCTGGTTGTGCATTGCCTAGAGCAAGACGAGCATAACCTTACATGTACTGGGTAAATGATTATATAATCGAAACCCAAAAACAAACGAAGAAGAAGAAGTATAGAAGCATTTCAAAGTTTCTCCTTAAAATTTAAATATTTAAACGATTATTTCTTAAATTCTGAAAGTGTAAATAGTTAATAGTAGTAAAATCAACATCCTATTCGAGTTAATTAGTTTTTATTAGGCAAAAACAGTGTTAGAATCAAATTCATCTAGGATCAACGGTTGAATCTGCAACGTAGCAGAAGCAACTCGAAGAGAAGGAAGTAAAAAATAGACATGGAGGAGATTCCGCCGAAGCCTCCAGATGGAGGGAAGTTTTATATAGAATTGGGGGAAGATAGGATGATGGAAATTGAGGAATTGAAAAGGAATAGAAATATTAGGGTGAATGATGTAAAGGTAACAACAGATCAGGTAACAGATAGATCAGGTAATCCAAATTTAAATAAAGTTATAAATTTAAGATTAAATAATAGATATAAATTAGGAGATAATGCACCATATATAGTACATATAGAAAATAAAAACGGTAATATCGGCAAATTACACAGGATAGGCACGGCCCGATTAATTTTACGTTCAGTACCTGAAATTGAAAATAATATCACACAAATTACGGTAGTTGGTAGGAATAAAATTAAGGTAGAACTCAATAATTTTGCTAGTGCTAATAAATTAATTGAATCTGAAAATTTAAAAAGCAAACAGTACGAGGCATATATTCCAACGTTTTTTACACAAAGGAAAGGAGTTATAAAGTCTGTAGATAAAGAGATAGAGGAGGATGATTTGTTATCATTAATTCAACCTAGGTTTGGAATGAGGTTTGAAGTCTTACATGTAAAAAGAATAATGCGGAAAGTGGTACAAGAAAATGGATCTACCATTTATGTAAAAACTGGAACTGTAATAGTAACGTTTAAAGGTCAGTCTATACCTACAACCGTAGTAATAGAAAAAATGATATACGAGGTTGAAAATTACACACCCAGAATGTTACAATGTTTAAAGTGCTTGAGATTTGGGCATATACGTGCTCAATGTAAGGGAAAAGATAGGTGTGAAAGATGCGGTGAAGAACATAATAAATCAAATTGTACCAATCCGAATAATTTATTTTGTGTATTGTGCAAAGGAAAACATAGCCCTACTGACAAGGGAGCAAATTGTATGGAAAGAGAAAAACAGGAGTATATTAAAAAGATTATGAATACTGAAAATATAACATATTACGAAGCTAATAATAAATATAGAAAATATTATTCAACAGTAAGTAAAGAACAAGAAAGTACTTCCAATAAATATACAATCTATAAACGAAAACGATCAAATAGTATTGATTCTAGTAATGTAGACAAAGAAATAAAGGAAGCGCACAGAAAAATCTTGCAAACACCAAAAGTACAAAGTCAACCTTGTTATAATTTTAACAACCCTAATTATTATAATAAAACACAGATACAAAACGATAATCAAAGTAATATAGGAGAAATTATAGTAAACTTTATTTCAACAACTTTAAATCAGATTAATCACAATTTAGACGAAAAAACATTGCTGTTACTGAAAAACAATATTTCACAATTATTATTAAATCGTGATGGCTAACATATCATTTCTTCAATGGAATGCGCGGTCAATTAAAACAAATAAGGGTTATTTAGAAAAAATTTTGTATGACAATAAAATAGATATAGGACTTATATCAGAAACATGGTTAAAAAAAAGTAACTTTATTAACTTTACGGGTTATAATATCTTTAGGAACGATAGGGATGATGGATATGGTGGTGTGGCCATACTATTGAAAAAAAAAATTAATTTTTATAATAGTCCTACTTTTCATCCAATCAATGACGTAATGTGTAATAGCATATCGATTAAAATTAAAACCGGTAAAAAGATTAACATTTATTCTATTTATGTAAAACCAAATCTCAAAATTACAGTAAATGAATGGAAAAAGTTTTTTAATAGTATGGAGAAGCCTTTTATAATTGGTGGTGATTTTAATAGCCACAATTATGTTTGGGGTTGTAGTACTGTAGACACTATAGGAAAAAATCTGTTAGAAGCTATTGAGGACTGTAATCTCGTACTTTTAAATAATGGCAAAGAAACTTTGCTGCGTAGACCTAACAGTATTAATAAATCGGCAATAGACCTTACAATATGCTCAGCAAATATTAGTCATTGTTTCGATTGGGATGTTGTGGACAATACTTTGGGATCCAATCATTTTGCTATTGTTATAAAGTCAAATATTGATGTTAATAAAGCTGAATGTGTAAATACAAAATTCCAATGGAATATAAATAAAGCCGACTGGTCTCTTTTCTCTTCTATCACTGATAATTTCATGGAACTCGATAATAATTTAAATTACCAACAATTTTTAAATAAATTAAACGAATATTGTAAAATATGTATACCGGAGAAAAGAACAGGGACTAGTCCACGATTTAGGAAAACTTGGTGGAATGACAATTGTAAAAAGGTTATTCAAGAACAACAACTTGCTTTGCGCAAGTTTAAGTTACAGTCCAATATACAAAATTATATAAATTATAATAAATGTGTAGCAGAAACCAAGAAAGTTATATTAAGGAGTAAGCGTAATGCATGGAAAAATTTTTGTGAAACTTTAAACAAAAATACACCAATAAAAAATATGTGGAATCAAGTCAAACGTTTAAATAACATCTTTAAACCACAAATAAATCCAGTGACCGAAGGAGAATGGGTTGAGGAGTTTTTGAGAAAATTATGTCCAGATAATATATTTTCAAAAATTAATGTAATGGAAAGGAAAAACTCTAATCATCCACTTTCAGTGCCATTTAGTTTATACGAATTAGAAATAAGTCTTAAGAACAAGAAAAACACTTCTCCGGGAATAGATAATATACATTATATTATGTTGGCAAATTTACATCAAAAAGGAAAAGAAACACTATTAAAAATTTTTAATCAAATATGGCAATCAGAAGATATTCCAGATAGTTGGAGAGAGTACCGGGTGATTCCTATTCTTAAACCAAATCGAAATTCTGATTCGGCAGAATCTTATAGAGGTATTTCATTAAGCTCTTGCATAATAAAAACACTGGAAAGAATGATAAAACTTAGACTCGGAAGATGGTTAGAAAAAAATAATAAAATATCACAAACACAATTTGGATTTCGAAAAAATCATTCTACTGTGGAAGCAGTGAGCCACTTGGTAACAGACATAAATTTAGCGTTTACGTCAAATTCTTCAGTAACAGCTCTTTTATTAGATGTTGAATCAGCATACGACAACGTTAATTTAAGTATACTATATAACAAAATGACACAAATAGGTCTTCCCGAATGTTTCTGTCAAAAAATAATAAAACTATATGACTGTAGAAAAATTTATGTATCGGTAAATGGTACACAATTGGTACAAGGTTAGCGATGGATGGTTTACCTCAAGGAGGAATATTAAGCCCGTTGTTATATTTAATTTATACTGCTGATCTAGCAAAAAATTTAAACTCCACAAGAATTTTACAATTTGCCGATGATATAGTCATTTATAAAGAACATATTAAAATAGAAAATGCAGTCAAATCCATTGAAGAAGGAGTCAAACATATTAAAACATGGAGTAAATTACATGGACTAAATATATCTGATTCCAAAACTAAATTATGTATTTTTACAAGAAAACGAAAAGAGATACTCAAATACATCTTAATAAACAATGTCTACTATCCAGTGCAAAGTTATGTTAAATATTTGGGTATTACTCTTGATAGACAGCTTCTCTGGAAAGAACATATAGACAACATAGTTAAAAAAACAGAAAAGGGAATAAATCTTCTTCGATTCGTGTCACACTTACGGTGGGGAGCAGATCCAAATATTTCTTTGTTATTATTTAAAAATAATATAAGAGCTATTATCGACTATGGATCAATATTATACAGTGACGCATCACAGTGTCATTTAAATAAAATAGACAAAATCGTTAATAAATGCCTTAGATTGTGTATAGGAGCCCTAAGAAGTACACCCATTAGTAACCTACAAGTCGAATGCTGTGAAATGCCAATGGATATAAGACGAAAAAAACTTGGCGTCAGACTTTTAGTTAGATTGTACGAGAAAAAGTCAAGTTTAATATCCAAAATACACCAGCTGTTCTTAGCAGACTTAACAGAAAAATATTGGATAAAAAAGAAAACTCTAAATATAGTAGATTTCTATTTAAAAATGACAATATATGATAAACAACTATATAAATATGACTTAAACCCAAATTACAATATTGACTTTAATACACTGGAACAAGTTCAGGTATACTTCTTAAGGGATTACAGCAATTTACCTTTATCTTTAAGAAAATTAATGTTTATATCTGACAGTTCACAATTGTTCAAAGGTTATTATATGATATATACAGATGCATCCAAAAGTATCGAAGGTGTGGGATGTGCATACTGGGATAACAATAATAAAAACAGTAAAATGTTTAAACTCAATTCCATCATGAGTATATACACAGCTGAATTAATAGCTATAGTGGAAGCACTAAAATATTTATCTAATATAAATCATTCAAAGTTTATAATTTATAGTGACAGCAAAAGTTCTTTAAGTAAAATTGGTGCCATAAAAATCCTAAATCAAAAGTAAATTACATTGAATTATATATAATAAATAAAATTAAAGAACTTCAGCAACAAGGCAAAACTGTTAAGTTGGCATGGATTAAAAGCCACTGTGGAATAACTGGAAATGAAATAGTAGATGAATTGGCAAAAAACGCGGTTACACAAGGAGTATTAACTCATTATCTTTGTACGTCTAGAGATATAGAATCAGACATATACAAAGAGCTTAAGAAAGAATGGAAAGAAAGGTATATTAATGAGAATATAAATACAGGAAACCATTACAAAGCAATTAGAAACTATATTACGGATAAATCTTGGTTTTCTAAAATGGAGTCGACAAAGGATATGACAAGAACTATATGCAGAATGAGATTTAACCACTGTCTTACACCATCATATATGTTTAAAATGAACCTAGCTGATAGTCCACAATGTACTTGTGGTCAGATAGGTAACCTACAACATAAGATTTTGGACTGTTCTCTTATATCTAATAAGATTAATAATTTTTTAAATTCGCTGTATTCTTTTACCGATGTCCACCATCCCATTAATTTAAATTATTTATTAACATTAGAAAACAATGAGGTTTTATATAGATTATTGTATAAACATGTTTTAGATATTAAACTCAAATTGTAAATGTAAATATAGAGTAAGTAATTCTTTGTAATTTGTTAGAAAAAAAAAAAAAAAAAAAAAAAAAAAATAATAAAAAAAAAAAAAGAAAATGAAAAAATAAATAAAAAAATATAAGAAATAAATAATAAAAAAAAAAAAAAAAAAAAAATAAATAAATAAAAAAAAAAAAAAAATGAGAAACTTGGACAGTCCACAGTAAAGTAGCTATTGAATTAAGTAGATAGCTGCAGAGTTTGCTGTGGAACTCTGAGGACCTCAACACCTATTTTATAATTATAAAAGAAAAGATTACCGGATTGCAAAAGAAGTTACCCAAAGATGTGAAACATGTCAAAAATATAAAAGCAGAAATTTCCGAAATGAAAATGTGGCTAAAAATATTGTATCCCACCAAAAATTAGACATTGTAGCAATAGATATGTTAAGTGATCTGATAATGACCACGCAGAGGAACAAACATATTTTGGTGATGGTAGATATTTTTTCGAAATATGTAAAGCTATACACATGTCGTACGACAAAGGGGGAAGAAATTATGAGAAAGATGACAATTTTATAGACACCGTAGGAACACCAAGGAAAATTCTTTTAGACAATGCTACGTATTTCCGGAGTGACCGATTCAAGAGACAGTTGCAAGACAGGGGAATAGGGACAAATTTTGTCAGCATCCGACATCCTAAAAGTAATCCGTCAGAACGTTTTATACAAGAGACTACAAAATTCCTCCGCATTGCTGCCGTTGGACAACATCGACGATGGGATAGGAAAGTGGCAGAAATCGAAAACTACTTGAACACCACTCCAAGTACGGTGACAAAAGAGACGCCGGAATATGTCATGAAGGGTATTATGCCAGTACGGCCATGGGAAGAACCGGAGCAGAGAGAGTATCAAATAGTATTGGAAACTGTTCGAAGGCGGCTGCAGCGCAGTAATGAAAAATATCTCCAAAGGCAAATCCAGAATAGAAAACGAAGACCAGTGACTTTCCAGAAGGGAGAAAAGGTGTTTGTAAGGGCGTTACGAGTATCAAATCTCACGGGGGACGTGTGTGCAAAGCTAATGCCTATTTTCGAGGGTCCATACATCATACAAAATGAAAATGGAATAAACAGCTATGTTCTTAGACATGTAGAATCAGAAAAGATACGAGGAGTTTACAATATCCAGGATGTGTACAAATACCATGAATAAAAATAGTATAGATTTTAAGATGGAGTAATAAAAATTTAGGATAGGATAAAATGACTACAAAAGCAAAATTTTGTGTTGAGAGAAAATAATATTTTTTTTTTGGTTAAAAAAAAAGAAAATTTGTATCTCAAAACAAGGCGGGGATTTGTTATGGATCAGTTTATCAATCAGAAATACTGCAAGTTGGTTTATCTAAGGTAAAGCGGAAAAAATTCTTGTTGAATGTGGGAATTTAATTTTGACTTGTGCTCTCAATTGCCGACCTGATAATTAATTTATCTACAGTTCGTTCAGTATCCTTGTTTGTAGAATCTTCGTCTGTCAAAACATGACTTTCCGGTAGTTCTATGAATATCTGCATAATTAACGTATGCCAATTCTAACGTTTCCTGAAGGGCCTAATACCTTCTAAAATTAAAACAAAAATGAGAACAGAATTGTCAATAAAGAATCTATAGGTACTGTAAACATTTTTGGCTTCATAATAACCTAGCGTTACATATTTGTAGCGCGAATATTAACATTCGTTTTGGAAAATACCTAACCTCACATGTAAACAGAACTAGAAGTTAAACAAATACGTATATAATGTTACATAAGTAAAAAAGAAATTGGTTTTATAATACTTACTCAAATCGTACTTCAGTTTCCATCGAATTAGCCATATGCACCAACAATAAATCACATAAAACAAACAATATATTCAAAGTTATTACACACAGCTTACTTCTAACGACAGAACTAGATTTTGACAACTGACCGGTCACACCATCTTCCTGCTAATAGCCTAAGGTCGCACAAAAAAAATTTGTATGGGTCTAAAAACCTTACATATATGTAACGCCAGGTTAATGGGTTATTGGCCAACCATAGCGACTTCTTCCATAACTAGATTTTTTGGAATATCAAATTATGGACCTAATTAGCACTAAATTTGCACTTATTAGACAAATTCTCAAAATGACATAGTAGCTTACACTGTTAAATTCGCACCAAAAGAAATATTAAAACTGTATTCTACGGCTATCGACACGATATTGTGTAAAATTGTGGTTAATCCCCAATAAAAAGAGTAAATTTTACATTTAAAATTGTAAACTTTTGTTTATCAAGTCTTCTTCTTTATGTGCTGCCTTCTACCGAAGGTTGGCGACCATCAAACGATAGGTTTCTCTGTTTTGTGCCGCATGTATTATGTTCGCGGCTTCTGGTATTTGAAACCATTCTCGCAAGTTTATCAGCCAGGATTTCTTCTTTCTGCCCAAACCGCTTCTACCTTCAATCTTGCCTTATACGATAAGCTGTAGCAGACTGCACTTATCATTACGGAACACATGGCCCAGGTATGACGCTTTCCTCCTTTTAACAGTTGTTAACAATTCCACCTCTTTACCCATTCGTCTTAATACCTCTGTGTTCGGCTTCAATATTCAGGTCGATATGTTGAATGTTCTTTTTACTGATCACCATAAATTTAGTTGTCTTTCTATTGATCTTCAATCCAAATTGGTTGCCGGTAGTATTTACTCTATTTAGCATCATCTGTAAATCTTCGATGTTATAGGCCAGTATAACAGTATCGGTATTTGAGACCATTCTCGCAAGTTTATCAGCCAGGATTTCTTCTTTCTGCCCAAACCTCTTCTACCTTCAATCTTGCCTTATACGATAAGCTGTAGCAGACTGTACTTATCATTACGGAACACATGGCCCAGGTATGACGCTTTCCTCCTTTTAACAGTTGTTAACAATTCCACCTCTTTACCCATTCGTCTTAATACCTCTGTGTTCGGCTTCAATATTCGGGTCGATATGTTGAATGTTCTTTTTACTGATCACCATAAATTTAGTTGTCTTTCTATTGATCTTCAGTCCAAATTGGTTGCCGGTAGTATTTACTCTATTTAGCATCATCTGTAAATCTTCGATGTTATCGGCCAGTATAACAGTATCATCTGCATATCGAAAATTACTTATTGGTACGCCATTAATCTTGATGCCCTCGTTGTACTCTTCCAGTGCCTCTAGAAATATTTGTTCCGTGTACAGGTTGAAAAGCAGTGGCGAAAGAATACAGCCCTGTCTAACCCCTCTCGAAATGGTTACGTTTTCACTCATCATATGTCCATTCTTCATGTGGGCTGTTTGATTCCAATATAGTTTTTTTTTAATCTGGATGTCCGTAGTAGTGTCAAGTCCTGTAAGATGTAATAGTTCTATGACTTTGTCATGTTTGATAGTATTGAATGCTTTCTCATAGTCGATAAAACAGGCGTAAACATCTTTGTGTTGATCCAGACATTTTTAATCAAGACTTGTATTGCAAAGAGCGGCTCTCGAGTTCCAAAACCGCATCTAAAACCAAACTGTGTTGTACTTATGCTGTGTTCTAATTTTGCTCGTATTCTGGATTGGAATCCGCAAAAATACTTTAAGAGGGTGTGACTCATTAAACTTATAAGGCGATATTCACTACACGTCTTAGAATTCGATTTCTTGGGAAGGGGCACAAATTTAGATTTCAACCAGTCCGATGGAATTTCACAAGTATCATATATCTTATTAAACAGTTCTAATACTACATTCAGGTTGTTCTCGTTAGAAACTTTTAAAAATTTGACTGGTATTTCATCGCATCCTGTTGCTTTTCCATCTTTCTTTTGATCTATAGCTTTTATCATCTCACTTTTTAATATTTTTGGTCCATTCAGATCAAGTGTGTTCATAGAAATATGACGATAATCCGTAAACAAATCTTTTATGTAATTTGCCCAAGTCTGTAACTGTTCTTCTTTATCTACAACAAGTTTGTTGTTCTCGTCTACTAACCTACCAAACTATTTTTTCTTGTAAGTATAAGTAAACTCCTTGATTTTTTTATGCATATTAAAACTATCATGTCTTCGTCCTAGCTCTTCTATCTCTTGATATTTTTCTTGTAACCATTTCTCTTTGGATTCTTTTATCTTTCTGCTGACAGTTCTATCCATTTCTTTATATTGTTCGGGATTATTCTTATTTTCCCTCCTTCTGTCCATAAGGTGTAATATTTCATCTGTTATCCATTCGTTCTTCTTCTTCCGCTCGTAGTCACCAATGACTTCTTTCGCGCCGTTGCATATAGCGTCCCTTAAGTTGATCCAGTCTCTGTCAATATCATTAGTATTGATTGTTAAAGCAACATTACTATTAATGCTATTTGTAAGCTTGACTTTAATCTATTGTTATTCTGTTTCTGGATTAAAGTTTTTAATCTGACTCGTAATTGGGCTACAAGAGGATTATAATCAGAGTTTATATTAGCTCCAGGATATGTTTTGGCTAACATTATTGCGTTAGGGAATCGTTTGTTAATTGTTATAAAGTTTATCTGATTTCTAACGATGTACCCAGTCCTGTCCTGTGATGACCTCCAAGTGTACAATCTTCTTATTGGTAACTTAAACCAAGTATTAGTGATAATTAAGTTTTTCTCCTGGCAAAACTGTATTAGTCGATCACCTCGCTCATTTCTTGTTCCCAACCCATACTTGCCAACTACTTCACTTACTTCGCCTTTGCCTACTTTGGAGTTAAAATCCCCCATTACTATGGTTATGTCTTAGGTTTTTTATGATTTCGTCTAATTGTTCGTAAAACACTTCAACTTCTTCATCAGTACTCTCAGATGTGGGAGTATAAACCTGAATTATATTTATATCTAGAGCGTGCGCACTTATCTGGAACAACATGCAGCGTTCTGAATATGGAATAAAATTTTTGCCTATGGTTGACATGTTTATCGAGTAAATATATAAATTGCCTACCTGCATACGACACTCTTTTCTGTCGGGAATAGCTGAGCTTCTGCTAAAAACAGATGAAAGTATTCTTCCCATTGGTCTCGGTCGTTTCGGAGGTGGATTTCTAGTAGTGGAGAAATCAGTAGCAGAACCGCAGCAAACCAAAGGTTCTGTGTCGTAACCGCATTGTGACCTTTTCACAAAGCTTATTTGTGATGGATTGCGACTTCTTATTGCTGTCACAAACTCTCTAACGCGCATTCTTCTCATTGCTTCCCATAGTTGTTTCCTGGGCACGCTATCGTATGCTTTCTCTAAGTCGATAAAGGTCATATGTGTTTCAATGTTTTTTTCTTTGTTCTTTTCAATCACCTGTCTCATAATGAATATATTATCTAAACATGATCTGGCTGTTCGGAATCCGGCTTGTTCTTCGCTATAATGGTCCATGTGTTGTTCTAGTTTTTCGTTTATAACTGATGAAAAGATTCTTGCTATTGAAGGTATTACACTGATCCCTCTGTAGTTATTTGGTGACCTTTTGTCACCTTTTCTGAAAATGGAGGACATGTATGATAAATTCCACTCATCGGGAATCTTCTCTCCTGCTTCGATTTTATTGAACAACATTCGTATAAAGGATACTATCCTTGCGCCTCCATATTTCAGCAGTTCCATTTTTATGTTCCCTGGTCCTGGTGCTTTATTGTTTTTGGATTTCTTCAGTGCTTTATTTATATCTTCCTCAGAGGAAAAATATTTATTTCGCAAAGAAATTTTGCATGATTGTTCTATATACCATGTTCTTTTTTAAAATGGTTCTATAAATAGACACAATCACTGTTATTGACCTGACGAAAATCCTTTACGTAAAAGGTTTCAACGAAAGATATACCCAATAGCCATTGAAATTAAACATACTTGCAGAAATTTATGGAGATCGTAGTGTTGAGCCAATCTTTTTAAAACAAAATTTGATCGGAGAAGCAGTTGTAACGTTAATGGCAGGTACAAATAATTTCATTTTGAGGTATATAATCGAAAATGATAACAATTACTCAAAAAATGATTTGTTTTTCCAACAAGATGGCGCATTTCTGCGTTATAGCATAAACGTAAGGCGATACCTTAATGAACGGTTTCCTAGGTAATGGATTGGACGAAAAAGAATTTATTGCGAGTAAGTTTCCCCGACCTAACTCCCCTAGATGTTTTCTATGGATTTGTTTAAAAATCTAGATTTATAATATTGATTTCGAGAAGAATTTCCCAAGTGGAAATCAAAACGTCAAAATAAACATATTTGAAACTAAAATTGAGGTTAATTCCCAATAAAAATAGTCAACGATACATTTAAGATATTAACCTTTATTTTATCAAGTAAATTTAATGATTACTTACCTGAAAACCACAGCTCTGTCTATCAGGAATAGCTGAGCTTCTAGTAAAAACAGACCGAAGTATTCTCGTATCTGGGTCTGGATATGGATTTCTAGCAGTTGAGAAATCGATAGCGGCACCACAGCAAACCAAAGGTTCTGTATCGTTACCGCATTGTGACTTTTTCACAAAGTTTAATTGTGATGGATTGCGACTTCTTATTGCTCTCAAAAAATGAATACACTCATAAACTGATGTGCACGTCGCCGGTTCTCCATTGGGCGTAGTACATGTTGTTCCACGTTCTATAAACAAATAAAGCCAAAACGAATTATTGTATTTTATAAACCTTTTACATCAAAATCATATAAAATTCAAGGTTATCACGTTAATGAACAAGAAAGTCCAAACTATATCGTTGAAGCATTTATTATTTGCAATGTATAGCAATTATTGCATGAATTATTGCAAACATGAAATAAAAAATATTTTTATGTATTATGATTTTTATTAAGACATACAAAAAGAATTAGTACATTTAAAATATTTGTTTAGTCCTATATACAGTTTTTTTTTTGTAAACCCATATATGGTTTCATACGCAACAACTATAAACTGGAACATTTTTTGAAAACCCAGATGTGATTTCGCACGCATTATACGAACATATTTTAATAAAATGTTGACATACAAAAATACATTAGTTATGAAATTGCGATAGATAATTCGTTTTTGTTTTTCATTATAACATAAAAATACTTTACATTTGGTGTAAGTTTTTTTATACATATTTGACACTGTTGGCGATATTTTTGCCATTCTGCCATGTGTCCAATGTTGTCCATATGTACAGAATTTAACGGTGTCTCTTAATATCCCGCAGGAGTTTTTCTTGTTCTTTTTGTTGGTGTTGGGGTTGTTCCATTGGATAGCGCAGGTGGAGTTCCTTGATGACTAGACGTTGGAGTTCCTTGATGACTAGACGATTGAGTCCCATTTTATCCTACTAAACGACCTCTCTTTCTTAGTAGTGACTTCGCAGATTTCCATGAATGTTCAGAAACGGCTTGTTTGAAGTCAAATAATGGCATATACCAAGTTTGTTTATTTTTTCTACGCCAGAATATCCATACGTTCACAACACATAGATCCAATATATGGAAACATATTTGTTTATACCATTTTCTTGATCTTAGATGGATTTTGTAAAGCTACAGTATCGAGTCTAATAACTCCACTCCTCCCATTAGCTGATTATAAACTTCAACAGCTTGAGGGCATGGAATCTCTTTGTACGTTTTTTTTTTCGGAAGTACCTACATTTTGTGGTTCTAGGTTCACTACCAACGTAAGTTAATAACATATTTATTAGCTTATTATCGAACCAAGTTAATAGACTTATGTTTACGTCTTCAACAAGGGCAACCTTTTCTTCTACAATGAAACCACGTCTTTTTTCTTTAGTTCATTTTCGGATGGTATTCCTGAATTTGAAAAACGGTTTAATCGAACTCTACCTAAAGACAACAATTCATTTTTTGTAAGATAAACCTGTAATTTTGGGCGATTAGACCTGTTATCGAAAAATATTTTATCATTAACGTTCTTCGGCATTGTCTCTGCCAGTCTAGTGACTCCCAAATCAGGCGCTCCATTTGGAAAAGTATTGCTTTGCTCACCAGCAAAAATATCAAAGTCATAACTAAAACTTGATACACTACTAAGTACTTGATTTTTTATTCCTACTTGTGAGGTTTTGCCGGATTATATTGTTTGGGGTGGTGTCGGTATTTCGTAGGGATAATTTGTTCGTCAACAGCTAGATGTTCCCCCTTGGGAACCAGTAAAAGGCGTTGTTTAATCTTTTCTAATAGAGGTCGAATTTTGAACAGTTTATCATGGCCTGGA
The DNA here is from genome assembly GCF_040954645.1 of Diabrotica undecimpunctata. Taxonomy (NCBI): domain Eukaryota; kingdom Metazoa; phylum Arthropoda; class Insecta; order Coleoptera; family Chrysomelidae; genus Diabrotica; species Diabrotica undecimpunctata. The sequence goes on from NC_092809.1 coordinate 149,892,709, forward strand.
TTACTAATAGGAACGGAGTTACTATTATTACTAAATAAAGGTATTTCTTTATAATTTTCCATCTATTGCAGGTCATAGATTCAAATACTCGTGGTTGACCTACAGTTGTATTTCAGTAAAGTCTCGATGATGGTAATTTCGTCAATGACATAGATATACAATTCCTATGAATTGCTCCATTTCGTTTTCGGTAATATTGGCAGGTTTGTTTATGTTATGCTGCAGAGTTTTTATGTTTGGTTGTTTAACAATCATGGATATTAATTGTTTTGGAAAAAAAAGCAAGAAAAAATCTGCAGGAGTTTCTAACTCAAGGATCCATTCTGGCAGCTCTACAACGCCTTAAAATGCCTAATCACTTTTATTAAAATGCTTCAAATGGCCTGATTTCCAAAAAAAAATTTCAGATTTCTTTTTTTTTTGTTGACAATTCTATATACAGGGTGGTCCTAAAGTAATTGTACAAACAGAAACCATAGATTCTGCACTTTAAAATATTACGATTTAAGCCAACTTGCTTTAATAAAATGTTGATATTAAGAAAGATACAGATTCTATTTTTCGCTATAACTTTTACGTTTGTAAATATTTTTGGACAAAAATTTATAATTGGACGCTTTTAAGTAGGATAAATTATAATTTTATACATAAATTAATGTTACTGATAGATGGCGCCACATATGCCACAGGTGTGGCATAGATTTGCGCTTAACTTTTTTGCTCTTAAAGTTACCTCTATTTGTGTTAAAAAATATTAAACATACGATATTTTTACAAAGAAAAGGTATACTTGTTAGTAACCTCAAAATTTAACCGTTTTCGAGATAATCGCATTTTATAAGTCAGCTGCCTCATAATTCTTAGTTGTGATAAAATGTGCGGTAAAGCACTCAATACCTGTAGATAAGCATAATTCATAGTTTATTCTTATTAAAACAACTCAAAGATGATAATGTAACATTACAAAATGGCTGAAAAATGTCTTATTGGAGAAAATATTCTTCATCTTCTTCTTTAGGTGCCGTGTCCGTATTCAGACGCTGGCCGTCATCATGTATACAATTTCCCTTTTCTATCGCTTCTTAAATTTCTATACCTACTAGCGTTGTATTACTTTTTCCCTATTGTAAAATGCTGAAAAACCAAAATATATGGTTTATGTAAGATGGTACACCACCACATTCTAGAGAGAAGGCGTTGAGAACATAGTTAAATATACCTTTTCTAAACGTTGGATTGGACGTGGCAGTCATATTCCTTGGCAATGTGGTGAGATATTGATATAATTATTTAATTTATAAAAAAACCCAAAATAATACTTATTATTCATTACGTAAATTGTTGTTTACCCATTTTTATTATGACAAATGGAAACTAAAGCACAGGTATGAAATAACACACGTGTCTTGTTTCATAATACTTTTGCTACAAATCTTACCTTAAAGACTCAGCATTTTTACAAAAACATCATCGTTGGCCTAATAACCGATATTGTTATAAATATAGTAAACAAACAGGCAATTTAGTTCAGCATAATATTAGTTCGTTAGTTCATAATATTATCATCATTATCATAATAGTCCATTTGTTCGATATGTAATTATAGTTACTCGTAAGCTTATATGAGTGTATATAAGTAACCAATGAATGAGATACATCACAGTTTAATACATTATTTAACCTTTGCGACATAATATACTATAAGATTTGGATATAGATTCGTCCATTATACATTATAGCCACCACGTAGCCCAGAATTTAATCCGCTTGATTTTGGTGTATGGGGCGTATTAAAACAACGTGTCTATAAGAATGCCATAAACATTTGCAACCAAATATGGGAAGAAATAAATACTTCAACAGTTTCTTTAGAACCAATGATGCTATTTAATATGAGATGATTTTTATGGAATATATTGACAAATGAATTAATGAAAATGGTAGACATATCGAACACTTACTTTAACAAAAAGTTTCGTAATTTAGTTTAACTATTTCTTAATTTGGTTTGTAAACAAAATGTTTTGATTACGACTTTAATTTAACATAAAATATAAAATGTTTGATGTAAAATCCTATTATTCTGTTTTTGTCATATCCTATTATTAATTATCCTGCAGATATATTTATTTTATTTAATATTTCGTTAACTATTAACTTTAGTTATTGGTATTTTATACCAAAATTTAGATTTATTAATGTTTTTGTCTATTTTTCCTTCGTTGCCTGGGGTAATTGCCTTAACTCAGAAATATGCAGCTGATTTGTAAAATGCGATTATCTCGAAAACTATTGAGTTTAAAAGTTATTAACAGGTATACCTTTTTTTTGTTGAAATAATGTATCTTTAATATTTTGTATCACAAATACAGTTCACTCAAAGAGCAAAAAAGTTAAGTGCAAATTTATGCCACATATGTAGCATATGTGGCTCCCTCTATCCGCTACATCAAAGTGTGCATCAAATTATAATTTCTCATATTTAAAAGTACCCAGTTGTAAATTTTTATGCATAAATGTTTACAAACATGAAAGTTATAGCCAAAAATAAAATTTTTAATTTGCACTTTAACACCCTGTATCTTTCTTAATATCAACATTTTATTAAAGCAATTTAGCTTAAATCGTAATATTTTAAAGTGTAGAATCTACTGTTTCTTTTTGTACAATTACTTAAGGACCACCCTGTATATCAGAGCAAATAGGTTTATTTCATCTAAATTCCTTTGTTCATTAGAAATATACTCATTATCTGAATCTGAACCTAATTCGTCTTCACTTACTTCTCCATCACCAGAAATACAGTTAACATATTTAGATGAGCCAAATAATAATTTTTCTAAAAACGGTATAACTAAAATAAGATTGAATCCATCCGAGAGCATTTATGGATTTTATGGATTTATACCAATGTAGACGGAATGCATACGAAACCATATATGGTTTGATAATAAATGACATCATAGAGCTATATAATAATAAGAAATTTGATGTAGAAAAATATTTATACAATAAAAAATAATACTTAGGGGAAGTGTACCAAATATGGAATATGTCCACATTATGGAATATCCTAAGGTTGAACAAACTAAAAGTGGCAACACTGGAACGACATCACCAGCGTGTAGCCGGTGCTTGTCGTGCCTATAGGTAGTATAGGTAGACAGTCATCGTTAAACCGTTGAAAGTAACAGGTGTAATTTCGTAGTTATATTAATTTGTTTTTATCGAGCGCCAGCTCGAAAATTATTTAAGGTATGTATTCTACATTTTGATACACATACTTAAAATAAGCATAGAAATATCTGATTATGTTTTGCATGTTTAGAAAGTTTAATTTTCCTATATTGCAATTTGCAATACTGAACATTAACCTGTTGCAAATACTTTAATTTGGCCAACGAAAAAAAAGATGGCCATGTACCTTATATGAAATACTATACTGTCCCTATGATAGAATATTCCATATTAGGTAAACTTAATTTTTGAAGATTTTAAGAAGCAAATATACATAGGATTTCTATTAATAAATACTGCCCAAATTAATTAATAATATTTTTTTAGAGTAATACCATGGGTCGTAAAAACTGGAGAAAAGAAGATATGGTTCGTGCCATCCAAGCTGTGCGAAGTCAGGAGATGGGATACAAAAAAGCCGCAGATATATTCAATGTTCCATGCACTACATTATTTCGTCTATCAGCTAAGATGAATGCTATACCAGTTCAGGTTGTTGAAACAAAATTAGGACGATCTGCAGCCCTACCACAAAACTTAGAAAATCAGTTGGTAGACTATCTACTTTTAACAGAAAAAAAGTTTTACTGGTTAACAAAAAATGATGTTAAAAGTGTGGCTTATCAGCTGGCTACTGTTAATAAAAAACCCAATCTAGTTTCAAAAGAAAAGACAGGTGCCAGAAGAAAATGAATTTATTCCTGAAACGACACAAGGATAGAATTTCTATTAGAAAGCCAACTAGAATGTCCATTCAGCCAAAGGCTTGAATAAGGAAAACGTGAATCATTTTTTTGATATTTTGGAGGCAGTATTTGAAAATCATAATTATTCAGCTGATAGAGTATTCAACGTGGATGAGACTGTAATAAATATTGTTCAGTCTAAAGTCCAATACGTTCTTGCTCTTAGAGGTTCGAAGCAGGTAGGAGCATTAACTTCTGCAGAAGGAGGTTCTTGAGTTACAGCAGTCTCGTGTATGAGTGCCGGAGGAACTTTTGTTCCACCACATCTGATTTTTACCAGAAAAAACCACAATTTTTTATTGGAAAATGGTGCTCCTCCTGGTTCAAAAATTGTGTGTCATCCAAGTGGATGGATTCAAACCCATATGTTTACACAGTGGTTCTTACATTTTATTGAAAAAGTGAAACCATCACAAAACGATCCAGTATTGCTAGTGTTAGACAGACACCATACACATTGTCGAAATTTAAAAATGATAAATTTGGCAAGGGAGAATTTTGTTGACATAGTGTGCTTGCCCCCTCATTCTACCCATTACATGTAGCCCTTAGTTAAAACGTTAATGGTATACTTAAAAACCCATTATAGTGAGATTTTGAGATTATTTTTAAGGTCAACTCAAAGACCAATTACACATTATGACATTGCTGAACTATTTGGAAAGGCGTATCTTAAGGTGCAAACTGAGACAATTGCCGTTAATGGCTTCAGAAAGACCGGAATATTTCCTATAAATCACCATGTCTTTAACGAAAACAATTTCCTTACTGCAGAACAAGAAAATACTGAAAAAGAACAATATGCAGTAGTTGAAAATATTGCCGACAATAGTGTAGATGAAAATGAATTTGTTGGACCCGAAAATATTACGCTGGTGCCAACCTTTCAAAAACAGACAGGACTTCGAAGGGGTAGGGCACCTGGAAAAGCAGCGATTATTACCTCGTCTCCATACAAAAACGCTTTAGAAACTTTAATAAATTCTTCTTCAAAACAAGCCAAAACAGTAAAGCGGAAAGTACTAATGAAATCATTAGATCACCAACAACCATCCTGTAGTTACCAGCATCTACGTAAGACAAAGAAGAGGAAAATATTTCAAGATTCCCCTTCAGAATCCGAATCAGTAAGTTTCAAAGACGATTCTTCCGGTGATGACATGATAGATATTGCAGCAGACAATTCTAAAGAAGAAGATGCTACTTGTTTCTATTGCGATGGAGAATTTTTGGAAGACAGAAAAGAAGAGAAGTGGATACAGTGCGTTGTCTGCAAAGAATGGTGCCATATAGATTGTTCCGGATGTGAAACTGATATGACATTATTAGTTTAAATTTAAAATTTAAAATAATAACATTTAACGGGTTTTTACCCAAATACTTAGTGGCTCAAAACATGTATACCTAGAAACACTGAGTTTAATAAACAATGTTTAATATTTATTTTTTTACAAGTCATGTTTGTTTTTGAAAGTTTATTAAACATTTCATTTTGAGAACTCGCTGGACAGTTCGAGTATTCACGTTAACTTACCTAGCAATTTGTACACTATTGCAGGGTTCACTAGCTTTCACAAAAGCACAAATATTAATATCCCTGTTTTGACGATCCTCATCGACAGGTCTAACACGTGGTTCATTACCTTCATGACACTTTTTACAACTGTTTACACATCCCGAAGTTTGAAAATGTTTAAGAGTATTTTTAACTGTTGTAACACTTAGTGAGGGTATATTTTCGAATGGAACCAGAACCCAATACCATACAAAATCACGCATCAGCTACAAAGGACCAAACCACTTCCTCACAAACAAACAATGAATTACAAATCTTGAATCAACCAAAAATATTCCAAGAAAATTCTTTAGTAATTGAAAGCGATAGAAAAACCACTGAAATTACTCCTGCAACTAAAAGACAAATGTCCTCTCCTGAAATTCTTAAAAATGACCTACCTCCTCCCGATACTCAAAAACTTAAGAAAAAGCCTAAAACGCAAGAAGATATTCCAATTATTCTAAATCAAATTAAACAAAAAATTGAAAATAGAAACCCTTCCTTTACACTTACTTTTCATGAAATATGTGATTTTCTGGCAAATTCCCTTCACTCAAAACATCCTGAACGCATTGTTAAAAATTATTTAAATGAAAGACAAGAAATAAAAGAAATTTTAAAATTTATATATTCTCAAATACAAAATAAAACTTTAAAAAACAATATCACCAGATTAAAGAAGAAACTGCTTCTCAACAGTCCTTCTTCTACTGACGAAATTGACTAAAAATCAAGTTCTCAACAATAAATAGTTAACACATAAAGAGTTAATGGCCATGTCTAAGTCAAGTAGGAACCAAACTCATCTTACCAAATAATAGAAAAGACCAAGTCATCATCAACCGACTCCGAATAGGACATACTTTCCTTACACACAAGCATATCTTCAACCAGGAGGCTGCTCCGATGTGTACCAAGTGCAACACTCAGTTGTCAGTGAAACATATAATTGTTGAGTGTCCAGTGTACCAGAACGAAAGAATCGCGTGTGCCTTTAGTGATAATTTAAAAAGTATACTAACGTCAAATTTACAGTCTTTATAAGTTATCTTAAAATGACTGAACTATATACCAGATTGTAAAAAATATTTTTTTATGTAACAATATGTATCTTGCTGTTTGTGTATGTCCCCCCGCTAATAACCCTTAGTGGTTGGTGTGGGTATATTTGTTTAAATAAAAAAAAACTCAGATTGTTTTCAAAATCAAAACTCTATTACTAACGCGGCTAAACTTATCAGATATTCAAAGAAACGATTTGAAACGAAGCAACGTGCTCTTTAAATGTACAAATAAACGATTATCTCTTAGTTCCAATGTTTATAATAAAGTTATGATCAAATATGTAAGAAGATCCTGCAGGGTTTAAAAACTTTATACTGTGTCGAATAAAAGTAATCAAATAAAATTAATTCAAGTTAAAGGATTTGGAAATACTCGAACTAAGAACCACAAAATTTTGCCAATCGTTACAAAATTAGGCATCCAGTACAAGAGATAATGAAAAAAAAGAGTCCTAATTTCGTATACCTGAAGAATCCAAACAAATTTCTCGTATCGGCAGTATCTGTTAACTGCAAAATTCAGATGTATGTTTCAGTAAGGAAAGCTATAACTCCTCAGATATGTATTTGTTTCCTAAAAATTTGCTCGTTTTGCATAAAGCTTATAAAGAGATTTTATGCAAATTATTTAGATCTAGAAAGGCTTAATAAATATATATTTTTTAAATTGTTATGCTCAATATTATTAACTACTATTTTAATGGGAATAAGCCACAATTAAAGGTTAAAGTAAGTTTATTGACATTTCAATTTCCACTTCTATCCTTCTAAGTTTTTCTGATAATCCTTTTATGTATGGTATTGTTATTTTTCCAAAATTAGACCAAAAATTAGAAATGGGTTTTGAAAATACCGAAGAACACTATGAACACATCAAAGGGTCGATTCATTTAGCAACAGAAGAAGCACTGGGGAAATGTGACGAAAACCACAAAGGAATAAAACCGTACTGGTCGGATGAAGAAATAGAAAAGGAAATTAGAGATAAACGTGGGAAATACCAAACATTATTAACATCAAAAGCAGAGAACGTTAAAACAATTTACAAAGAAGCACAAGCCAAACTAAGAAAAAAGATAATTTAAAAAAAAGAACAAATTGTGGGAACAGAACTGCCAAAAGATCAACACCTACGTAGGAGGTAGAAGAAGCACAGAGAGTTGGAGATTGATTAAAAGTATGAGAAATAATAAGAAAAAAGACGTTATATCACCAAGAACAACAGAAAAATGGGAAGAATATTTCAAAAAATTACTAACACAACAAAAACCAGAATTTACTAACATAGATAACACGATAGGTATACGTATAAATTCATCACCATTACAAATAAGTAAATCAGAGATGGAAGAAATAACCAAATCCTCAAAATTGGAAAATCCCCTGGTCCTGGTGACATCCCTGCAGAATTAGTGAAAGCCGGCACAGACAAACTCCGGGAACAGTTAAGAAAACTCTTTCAAGACTGCTTAAATGGGGTCGAATTACCAAAAGAATGGAAATTATCTATCATGTCAACTATCCACAAAAAGGACAGCAAGGATCAGTGTGAAAATTACAGAGGAATTGCTGCAAACGGCACAATAAGTAGGATGTATAGGAAACTTATTAAGAACAAAATAGAAAATAACTATAGAGATTACGAAGCAGAGGAGCAAGCTGGTTTTAGAGCTGGGCGATCCACAGTAGACCGCTTGTACTCTATTACGCAAGTTATTGAGAAAAAAACAGCCGTTAATAAAGAAGTTCACCTGGTGTACGTAGACTTACAAAAAACATATGCCAGTGTACCCCTCAGTAAACTATGATCAACCCTACAGCAAACCAACATTAAGCATGGTCTTATCAAAGCAGTCCAAAGTCTGTATAATGGAACGACTGCAAAAATTAAAACTGGATCAATGATATCTGAGAGATTTAAGGTCACGAAAGGTCTAAAGCAGGGTTGCTCAATTTCGCCTACCCTTTTCAAAATTTATCTGGAACAAGCACTCAAGCTGTGGAAAAGAAAATGTAATCCCTCTCGATGACGAGACTACACGGTACACCTTATGTTTCGCTGATGATCAAATACTGATTGCTCAGGATCATGACGACTTGAGTAACATGACTCGGAAGCTAATAGAAGAATATAACAAATGGAGTCCCGAAGTCAACATTAAGAAAACTGAAACCATGTGTATTGGAGGTATAAAGCAGTCCATTATATTAGACGATGGGGTAGAAATTAGACACTGTGATAAATACAAGTACCTGGGTATGAAGATAACTCAAAATGGAACACTCGATGCTGCTATAAAAGACAGAAACATACAGGGTAGACAAGCCATATCCATGATGAATGGCATTCTGTGGGACCAAACAATATCTAAAGCGAACAAACAAATCATATACAACACCATACTTAAAAGTGTAATCACATATGGCAGTGAAGTTTGGCCAATGAAACAAAGAACAGAGAAACTTTTACTAGCAACAGAAATGGACTTCTGGAGAAGAGCAGCAGGCAAATCAAGAAGAGATCGGATACCAAATAAGAGAATACGAGAAATGATGGAAGTCAAGCATACAATAGTTGATAACATAAAAGCAAAACAGTTAATATGGTACGGCCATGTACAGAGAATGCAAGTTGACAGAATTCCGAAACAGATTTTGACGTGGACACCACAAGGAAGAAGAAAAAGAGGAAGGCCGAGAAGAAACTAGAGAGAGGGAATTGAAAAAGAACTAGAGAAAAGAGAAATCCCTCCAGGCCTATGGTTAAATAGAGAAGAATTACGGTTAGGAGTCGGAAAGCGTCGGAGAACGCTGTAAACCGATAGTAGTAGTATTGTTATTTTTCTCGTATTACTTATTATGTATGCTCTAGGATCTATATAGATCTATCTAAGAAAATAAATATATAGATCTATCTAGAAATTCAGAATTTTATGTTTATTGAGAGTAAACTAAATGTAACACCAAATACTTACTACGTCGGAATAGTATTATGAGGTTTTTTTTTTGTTTTATCTCCATGATTCACTATGGAATCACTAACAGAAGAATTTTACTATAATTATGTCATATGGTTGTCTTTTTAAACACAAATTATATGCTACGATTAATGAACTATCTTACAAAAAAGTCGTCCCAGGAACGCAACACAGCAATATAAGCAATATCATTGTAAAGTCGTATTCCCATTAAAATAGTAATTACTTAAAAATGCCACAAGAAAATAGCTTTAACTCAATATTATTGATAATAAAACAACACAAGACCAAACTTACGCGCTTCTATTACGAAACAGTTCAAAAAACAATATACAACTGCACAAAACACAATTGTATGAAAATTCGTCATCACTGATTGGTGTTTATTAGTAAACTGAAGTATTCTTATTATTTTAATTGATTATTACAGACTCGTCCGATATCTGTATGCATATTAATGTTATTGATATTGATTTAACAGGTCCTACTAGTTTTTTAATAAAATATTTTAAAATATCCGTGTATTTTTTTCTTCAAAAATATTCATTGACCTATGGTATTCCTAGAAGAGCCAATTTAAATAAACGACGTACTTTGAATGATTAAAGAAATGTTCATCTAAAAACGAACTGATTAAAAGATTTTAGCAAATTGAATTTACTTCTTGTAATTGAGTTTTGTTATAGGGATTTTTATTAATAAATGTTATAAGTTATTTAAAAAATAAATAATGTATCTGATAATCCTTTTTCACTAACTTTCGTGTGTTTTTTCATGATTAAAATATTCTTATTAAGAAAAAAATTTAAATTGCTTATAATTTATATTAGGGTGATGAACAAAATCACTAATATATTTATAAATCCTATTGGGCAATTGTTCTCATTTCTTGCAAAAATGGTTCTATAACTCGTTTCTAGGCAGTGTTAGATATACGTTAGATGGTACACTAAATAGAACGAAAAATAATTACCCTTAACACTTTGGCTACTGCGTGTACCATTTCTGGTACACAGTTGATATTTACCAGAAACTGCGTGTACCAAATTTGGTCACATGAAGTGGTAAAGTTTCAAGCTCTGTGTACGTTTGTTCAACACAGTTCTGATGCTTTTATATGCGCATCTAGGCTCCTACCGATTTTTTTAAATTCTGGCGGAGCAGTTTAAGACTTCTTCAGCAGATGGCATAATTACTAACTTGTAGGCGGGAATCACTATATTAATTTGTACAACATTACTCTTGTGTGTTTACGTTTCTAAAATTAGTAAAATGACAAAAAAAAAATTAAGTGATGCTGAAGTACTTGAAATAGCGCAGAATTTGAGTGAAATGGAGTATGACTTTATTAGTGAAGATGATGATGATTCGATAGATGATCCAAATTATCATGATTCGTGCTTTTCTTCCTCATAATTTAGAAATTAACAGTGATGGGCAAGTGTTAGATTTCAAATCTGATCTCTCTAGAATCTCTCAACAACAATTCTGAACCTGATAATTTTTTAAATAATACTAATAATTATCCTAATGTCATTTGGAATGATTGTGCAGGTAATATAAGGTATATATAAATTAGTATTCACTTTTATAGTTTTGAGTTTTGTTTACAATTTTGTAGGTAATTTGAAGACATTTACTTTAACGGAAAATTCAGGATTCTCTCAAAGTTTTTTTTGCACAGAGGGAAGGAGATCACCCGATTCATTTTTGTAAATTATTTATTGACACGAAATACTATCAATTATTGCCGAGGAAACCAACAGATATGCTGAACAGAAAATAATATTAGGAGTTACAAATGAAACATTAACAAAAGCGACATTATTGGGACAATGGAGAAACACAAATCAAGCCGAACCTTTTGTTTTCTTTAATCTTTTTTTAAATTTGGATGGGGTTGAATCGTAAACCCACTTTAAAATATTATTTTTGCATCAATATATGTCCAAGATAAAGTTTGAGCTTCTTTTGTCCAATTTGCACTTCTAAAACAACGAAATGGCCTCAGATAGCGCCACAAATACGGTATAAAATTATTTAAATTATGTGGAGTGAAAGGTTACACATACAATTTTAAAATTTATACGGGAAAAGAGCAAACACCTAATGAAAAGCTAATTGGTAAAAAAGTGGTGCTACAGCTTATGGAACCACGTTTACATTCAGTTTGCGTTTTCTGTATAGATAATTATTACACTAGCGTGAATTTAGCACAAGAACTTCTGAACAAAGGTACATATTTAATAGGCACACTAAGAAAAACAGGAAGCATAATCCGAAAGTAGTAAGTGAAGCTAAATTAAAAAGGGGTTAATTAGTTATGAGACAGAGCAACAGTAAAGTCATAATTGAAAAATGGAAACACAAAAGAGATGTCATGTTTCTCACTACAGAGTCTGTGCCTGAAATAGTGGATGTACCCACAGTTCGTAGACTTACTACGGTTGCCTCTTCCGCCTAACCAATGAAGATTAAGACCGAAACTGTACTTTCGTGACGTAATTCTTCCCCTTCAACCAATCAACACTGCAATCGACCTGCCTCTACATTCAGTTTCAATCGCGAATAAATGGGTTTTGTATTCTTGTGTACTCTGGTGACGTAACTCAAGCATCCCCACCCCAGTCGGAAGAGGCAACCGTAGTAAGTCTACGAACCGTGGGATGTACCAACATAAAGGAGTGGTATTAAATGATATAGGATAGTCTCAATAGAAGTTATGCTTACACATCTATTATAAATGCACACACTGCATACAAGGCTATAAAAAACAGAAAAATAAGTCACTAAATTCAGAGAAGAAATCGTCTCAGAAATTTTGTTGTGGTCAAAATCTTCAGATTAAAAATTTGGATGGTCGTCTTGTTAATCAAGAAATAAATCACAACCTTTCCGAAGTGGAACAGAGAGGTCGTTGTACCAGATGTTATAAAATTAAAAGTGATACAAATGGACGTAACGTTGCTATAAAAGAAACAAAACGTGTTAAAATATCTTGTCTAGCATGCTATGAGAAGTTCTTGTATACCAACTGCTTTTTTACTGTCAAGCAAAAAAATGAACATTGTGTGCAAAAATGTTACACACAGTTTCTAATAAGATAATTACGCGTTTATTTCTGTTACAAACTGTGTCTACCATTTTTTGACAGGGTCTTTACACATGTTTTTGTTTTTCCAAAAAATACATAAATATTCATGTTTACATGTTTTTGGTATTAAATATTGTGAATTTCACCAAAACATAGTTTCAGTTTCTGACAAAAAACTTTAAATTTATAGCCAGTAGCCAAAGTGTTAAAATGGTCTACTGTAAAATACTATAAGACGAATTTTAAGATACGTTTCTCCAAATTTTTCTATTTTTAATGATTTTTGTTATTTACGGCAATATGCAAAAATTACGTACGAAAGATGCACTCTTCATATTTAAAAGCTGTTTTAGATTTTGCCACTAGGAGACTCTGATCAAAAGCTATTAAATTTTTAACATGGAGGTGATTCTACTTTCAACTTCCAACTTCCAACAGTCCAAGGTTCATAACATTTGGAACTGAGTCAATCTTCACTGAATCAATCTTCACCTGTAGCTGGCTATCCACCCACAACGTAGACTATTTTAATATATGAAATTTTGGATTGACCTCACTTGTTTGTTCATTGTCTCTCTTGACCAATCACTGGGAGAAAAATGGTGATCTTAACCCCCTTTTTCTTTTATTTTTTGGTTTTTACTGACAGGTTTGTCACCCAAATCTATCATATTCTTTAAATTTACCGCTCTATTGCAATAGGGGTTGATAATTCGCCTTGCTGTTCTGTCATATTTTGACCTCAAGGTCACTGTCTTTTCTCGTTGTTTGGCGTGGATTCTACTTGTTGCTTCCATTTAACCGGCAGCAGCTAAGAAGAGTTGTAACCTCATTCTATTTTTAAATATTTTAATCTTAATCAATTTAATAATGATACCTAAAGTTAAAATTAAATTTAACTAATAATAGACTGTTGGAAGTGCATCTTATGATCTTTTTAGTTCTCTACAAATTAATGTTTTTTTTTGGTTTAATTTTGTTTACTTAGGTTTTCTTTTACATAATTTTTATATACATGTACAATTACCACATGGTCTTTTGCTGTGGTAAGTTTGAGTTAATTTGTAAACTGTATTTAGTTTCAACTAATTGTTTATACAACATAATCTTACATTGTCCATTGTCGTAAGCTTCTTTACATATTTAATATCATTGACTGCTACATGTCTTTTTAAGGTAACACACTTATAATAACGAAGTAGCCACCTTCTTTGTCTTTTATCTCCACCTTTTGACCGAAAAACCCACCACTCTTCGAGTGATCCTTAATTTATATTTGCTGCTAACATATTTTAAAAAGAATTAATATAAAAATGTTCTTATCTAATAAATGTTTCTCTGAAATTTTAATATAATTTATGAAAAAGTTTCGTAACACAAAAACAATTGAATTTATAAATAAGTTAGAATAGCGACCAATTACAAATAAGCCTCAACGTCATAAATGCCAACTTAAAATATTTGACAATTATATTGCCAAAAATAAAATTTTATTTATAAATTCTTTTTTGTTTAATAACAAAAAAGAAGAAGATTTATTCACCATTGATAGATGTCTGAAAAAATGTAACAAATATATGGAAAATTAAATCAAAATGTGATATTTTACAGGTTTCATATATAAACTACAAAGAAAAAATATAATTATAAATTTTACTTATATTTTGAATTTCTGATCTTTTGTTTAAATTATAATCACTTTTGCTAATACAAACCATTTCCAAAAAAGTCCTTTTGAATTTATTACATTCACTACACAAGATTTTAATGTTATCAAAATCCATAATACGGTCTTTATCGATTACATGCTCTGCCAAAGCACAAGATGGTTTTTTAATTCTGCAATCACTTTTATGAGAAATAATGTGATTTGAAAGATTTCTTCCGGTCTCACCAAAATACTCAGCTTCACACTAAGTACAACTAATGATGTATACGACATTTGTTTTATCTAATTTGTCTATAGGATACTTAGTTTTGGAATATAAAGATAAAATAGTTTTGATAAAATAGTTCTTTGTTGCTACTTTTATATTGTCAATAACCTTTAGTGTTTGTATTAATTTAGGTGTTAATGATGGTATAAAAGGTAGTGAATGATAATAGATGTTCTGATTGTTGGATACAATGTTCTGAGATTTAGCAAAAAATGGTGTTAATTTATTTATATTAACACTATTAGAAAAAAGCATCCTATGTAGCATATCTGGAGGATAAGAGTTTGCAATTAAAATATTTTTTAACAATTGAAGATCTTCTTGTAGATAATCCGGATGAGAAAGCTTTAAATTTAAAGAAAAAGAAATCATTTAAATTAAAAATTTCTTGTTATTTGAGGGAGGTGGAAAAATCATTTGTATAGCATGAAAGTAAAGTGACTTTTCCTCAATTGATTGATTAATGCACTTCGCTACGCGTCGTGCAGTAAACTTCATTCTCGACAATTTCGAAAGAAATAGAAAAAATGGCAAAACAATGGTGTGAGTGACTAATTTTAAAAAGTGGTATCTGGAATATTGTAAATCCTAAATACTTTTATTAAACGTCATTAAGAAGAAGAAGGATAAAGGTTTTTTTCTGTAAAGAAATACCTACACCTGTACCCCGTGAAAAAAAGTTATGGGACAAAAAAGAAAAATTGGGTGTGTTCCTGTTTTGTTTTGTTTGGTTTTTTGTGCTAAGTACTGCATCAATGTCTTGGCATTAGTTGACTTAAATAACAAGTTTATTGTGAACCTTGTGAACCTCAACCAGAAGGCCAATTTCGACTATCGAATAGGTCATCGAATGTTGTCAAGTGTCCCGTAAGTTCTATAGGAGGAACATACCGTAATATAGCTATGGACAATTGGTTTTTTAGGTTCTCCCTAGCAATACAAATAAAGAATGAACTTAAGATAACTATGCTCAGAACCGTGAAGAAAAACAAGCAGTAGATACCGATATAATTCATGAATACCACCAAAAGACTAGGCTTCAGTAGTCAGTTTGCATTTCATAAAGACTGCACGCTTGTATCTTTGGTCACAAGGAAGAAGAAAAATATTCTTGTCCTATCCACAAGCCATACAGATGGCAGCATAGACAAGGATACTGCCAACAAACCAACAACCGGTAGTGGACTATATTCATTCCTAGTTTATGGACGATGTTGATGATCAAATGTGTGGTTCTTACAATGTTGCCAGAACAGTAGAAAATGACCCTTAACTATTTTCTTTGATATTATAAATATAGCAGGAATAAATGCCTTAGTGCTATTCCGAATGAATAAGTTAAACCTGAATGTTATACGGCGCGATTTTTTACGCAGCTTACCTTTGGATCCGATGAAGCCACAGATTAGAAAGAGATTTTGCACTTCTTGTGTTTCGAGGAAACAAAGACCTGGATGAAGCTTTGACTTTTACAGAAACAACTACATCTCAACCAAAGAGGGCCAACAACTACATCTCAACGAGGAAATGGTCAATGCTACATATGTCCTCGAAAAAGAGACGAAAGGGCACGGGATTGTTGTTTACTCTGCAATCATTGGATCCGGAAAGAATATCAGAAAGAGTCACCGGTCGTCTGCTTAAAATGAGCAACAGAAGAATGATCTAGCTACTTATTTATCGTATGGCAATTACAACACATTTAGAACAAATACACAAACACTAGTAATATAGGTATTTGACAAACTTTAAATAGTTACAAACAAACATCAAGTGTATTTATATAATCAATTGACTCTGAAGTTGCAAACAGGCAGTCTTCAGGGCTACCATTGTAGGATCTTGAGGGACACTCTTCAATAATGTGGTCGATGGTTTGATTCTCCCCACAGTCACATTGAGGAGAAGGGTTCTTTCCCCATTTATGTAGCATGTATGCACATCTGCCATGTCTGGTTCGGATCCTATTTAGAGTGGACCATGTTTTGCGTGGAAGATTAAAACCTGGTGGCTTGTAGGTAATGCAGGGCATGTTATTTTGCCAATCGTTCCATTCTTGGGACTATGAATTCGTGATGTTGAACTCCTCATGTATCATTCTTGCTGTTTTCATTCGTGGTTTTCTAGAACGGAGACGGGTATTTCGTGCATCCTCGGTATCTTGGTGGATAGGCAGGTTTATATTGTTCATGATCTTTTTGTATTCACGTGTAAGTGCGTCGACTCGTCGTAAATGTGGAGGTAGAATGTGACTTAATACTGGAAGCCATTAGGTGGGAGTTGATTTAATTGTACAAGCTATTATCCTTATAGTGCTGGGCTATAAAACAAGGGCTAAGGCAGTAGAGCGGAGGTACCAGGTACCAAGGTGAACCAGGTGGTACCGCAGAGCTTCTGTATAATGTTATTTCTTGTACTCAACTTTTGGGCAGTTTTTGTTAAATGCTCTTTAAATGATAGCGTTCTGTCTAGTATTACGCCCAGGTACTTCGGTGTTTTGTTGTAAGTGTGGTATTTTTAAACCGTATGTTGAGTTCCTTTCCAGCAAGTTTATTGTTCAGGTGAAAGCAACTAACTTGCCCAATTTATATAAGTCTGCCGTTAGAACTTCTTCAGAAGTTTCTAATATTCTGCATCGTGTAGTGAGGGCCCAGTCATCGGCGTATCTGAACTTTCTTGACTGTGTTTACGGCATATCTGCTAGGTATAAGCTAAATAGTAGTGAAGAGAGCACTGACCCCTGTGGTAGGCCATTCTTAAGTTTCTTTGGTGGGCTGATATCTGTGCTCATCACTACTTGAAACATTCGGTCGTTGAGCTTGCTATCTATTAGGCGTGCTATTGGTTTACAGGGGATTGCATGGAGAATCTTGTATATAAGGCCCTCTCTCCATACTGTATCGTAAGCTGCCGAGAGATCAATAAATGCCGCTGAAGTTTTAAGTCTTCTTTGGAAACCCGCTTCGATGTAGGTGGTAAGTGACATTACCTGGTCTGCACAGCTTCGTTCTGGTCGAAAACCCGCTTGTTCGACTGGGATCACCTGGAACAGTTCTGTACTGATTCTATTATATACAAGCCTCTCTAATAGCTTGTAGATGGCAGAGAGAAGCGTAATTGGTCTGTAATTTTTTAGGTTGTCGGCGGGTTTACCTGGCTTTAGTATGGCTATTATCTTAGAGCGCTTCAGTTCTTGTGGAATATTTCGAGCCAGCCAAACTTTTGTATACTTGCCACAATTTATTAGGAATTCAGGGTGAATATTATCAAATCCTGGTGCTTTTGCTGGCTTAACGTCTTTAAGAGCCTTTGATATGTCTTCGCTGGTAAAGGGGAGGGAATCTGGCTACAACTTTAATTTTTAAAATGTATTTATCTTCTTTTAACAAAATATAAGGTTATGTAATAAATATTTCATAAAAACAAACTTTGTTTAATATTAAAACGGCAATTGAATATATGTATATTTTAGACCTAATTTATCATGGGACACACGTGTATTCCACGCTATGCGAGCAATCCAGGGTTAACAATAGTTTTTTACAAGGTCAATGGAATGCGTCGAGACTGAGAGCCAAAAACTATTAGAAAATTAATATTAATATAAAATAATTTATTAACAAAATTATTTGGTATTTTCTGAATTTCTTGTCATAAATTGTATAATAAGATAGTCGGGAATTAGAAATTTTGCATATTCAAGTTTTAGTTATAAATAGAAATTATTCTTTCCTATAGCTACCAAGGTTACCTTAGAGCAGTTTAAGATGATATAAAATATAATGAACTAAAGACGTTTGTAATAGATCTTGTAGATTAATATAAGAGTCAGATGAATTCATTGAAAACTACAGAAAGAAACTCTATTTCTTTCTAAGATACTCTATTATTATAGAAGAAGATTAAAAAAAAACAAAAAACACGCTACATTTAAGCTGGTTTTATACTAAATTGTTAATTAAAATTATTATTTTAACCAACAATCTCTTGATATTACGCAAATAGCCTGTCTTGTCTTAATACACGTGCCTCATCATTGTTTGTACACGTAAACTCATCACCAATTAGCATAAATACCCCCGTACATTTTTACAAACTCATCTTCTTCTTCTTACATGCCGTCTCCATTAACGGAGGTTGGCTACTACATTTCTAAAAGTTTCTCTGTCTTTTGTGGAAAAGTGGAACGTGGAATAATTCGTCTACAGTCATGTTTGTCCAGTCTCGAATATTTCGCAGCCATGACTTCCTCTTTCTACCTATTCCCTTTTTGCCATCGACTCTACCCTGCATGGTGACCTGCAGATGACTATATTTATCATTTCTCAGTATGTGTCCAAGGTATGCAATTTTGCGTACTTTTATTGTTCTCAACAATTTTTTGTCTCAACCCACACTTCTCAGCACTTCCTCATTGGTGACCCTGGCAATCCATGGAATTCTCAACATTCTCCGGTATATCCAAAGTTCAAGTTTGCGCTTTTAATCTCCATGTTTCTACCCCGTACAATAGTTGGAACCAGACGTAACATTCAAAAACCTCAGTCTCAGCGCAGTATTCCGATTTTTGTCACAGAACAATTGCTTGAATTTTAAGAACGCTGCCCTTGCCATTTCTATTAGTACCGTGATCTCTTGGTCTAGATCTAATTCTGTGTTGATGTAAGCTCCTAGATATTTATATTTTGTCACTCTCTCTATTTGGTATCCACCAAGGGTTAGTTGTTCATTATTTATTGGATTCCTTGATACTATCATAAATTTGGTCTTATCTGTGTTGATGTCAAGTCCCATTTGAATGCATTCACTATTTATTGCATCTAGTAAAGTTTGTAGTTCTTCTATACTCTCAGTCATAATTACCGTGTCATCTGCAAATCTCATGGTGTCTACGATTTCTCCATAAATTCTTATTCCCTATTGTCTTTCTCATAAGGCTTTTCTGAATATGACCTGTGAGTACACGTTGAAAAGCGTCGGAGATAAGACGCATCCTTGCCTGACCCCTGAAGCGAGATTTCCTCTTCTGCTGTGTTGCATTTGTGTTACATAACGATTCGCCACAAAATAATATTTATGGTATTCCTGAGAATTTACGTTACTCGACGAAAGCAGAGGCATATTACATGGATGGTACATTTTAATATGCTTCAAAACTTTTCTTGCAATTATTTACCATCCGTAGCTGATTAAATGGGCATTACGTGTCTTTTATATTCTGTGTTCTTCCAGACAAACCCATTGAAATATATATCGCGGCCTTTACTCAATTAATTCGTTGCTCCGAAGAAGTTGGTGTCATTTGAAGTCCATCAAAAAATGTGGTTCAAAAACTTGGTTTTTGAACCACATGGCGATTGAAGCGATAGTGATATCATAGGAACCGAGACGATATAAACTAGTCGTAAATAACAAAATAATAGAACAAGTGATGGAAACTGAATACTTGGAAATAAAACTGTCAAGCTACGAAAAAGTGGAAGAGGAAGTACAAAAACGAGCAGCAGGATGTCTCAACAACACAATCTGGAGAAACAAATACCTCACAACGGAAACGAAAACCAGGATATATAAATCAACAATAAGACCGATAATAACGTACACAGCGGAAACAAGAGCAGATACGGCAAAAACACAAAGACTACTGGAAACAACAGAAATGAAAGTCTTACGAAAAATAACAAACCAAACTCTACTAAGATACAGAGTAAGAAATAAGGAAATTCGGGCGAGATGTGGTATAGAGGAAATAAACGCGTAGACCAAAAGAAGAAAAGTGGAATGGAATTAACACATCAAAAGAATTACAGAAAATAGAATAGTACGAATAGCAAGACACAAATCGCCAAATGGAAGAAGATCATTGGGACGACCGAGGAAAAGATGGTCAGACAACATTAATTGAGGCTAAATACCGAAGTAAAACAGGCATTTGCCTATTTATAAAGTGGGAAGAAGAAGAAGAAGAAGAAAAACTTGGTTTGGTAAACATTTACAGAAGGGCAGATTCCAACGGCAAGTGGCTGCACCACTTATTCGTTTTGCCATTTTTAAACCCAGAATGAGACTGAGTCAATACAACCAGTGTTGACAAATGGGTCGGAGACATGGACCATTTCCAAGGCAGATGAAAATATCCTGCTTATATTTTGAACAAAGGATCCTGAGAAGAATATTCGGTGGCATCTGTGAAAATGGTGTTTGGAGAAGAAGGTACAACTACGAGATATATCACTCTTTGGATGTGCAACAAACTCAGATTTTAGCCATTCTGTTGGTATTTCTCCAGAGTTGAATATGTTGTTGAATATCTTTGCGATTATTGCTATTGATTCGTTGTCCATTAGTTTGAGTAGTTCTGCTTGTATATTATCAGGGCCTGCCGCTTTGCCATCCTTTACCTGTGTTATTGCGAGTAAACTTCCTGCTCTAATATTCTTTGTCCAACATTTACCTCTTCTTCTAGCTCAAAGTGTTATCTTTTTGGTCTTCAAATAGTTTTTCTTGATATTCTTTCCACGTTCTTATTTTACTCTGTTTGTTCAAGATGATGTTTCCGTCAGAATTAGTTATAATTCCTTTCTGTCTTTGTCTTAGCCCCCCTGTGAGTTCTTTAACTTTCCTATGTACATTGTGACTATCGTACTTTGACTGCAGAGTCTCAATTTCTTCGCATCTTTCCCTGGCTTCTTTTTATTTCGCTTCTCTGATTTTCGATCTTATTAATATATTTATGGTTTTATATTTGTCTGGGTCATTTTTGGCTTCTCTTCTCTCGTCCATTAATTTCGAGATCTCATCTGTCATCCATGATTTTTTCTTCATTAATTTATCTTTTTTAAAGTGTTTCTTCTTTATATTTTGCACTATTTCTGTAATATGTTTGATCGTTTGTTCTTCGTTCGATTCGTCTCTAATTGCAGTCACTTGTTCGTTTAACGTGGCTTGGATTCTCATCCTCGTATCAAGGTCTTTCAGCATACGTAGGTCGTATGATTTTGCTTTCCCTTTCTGCACTGTTTTGCGTTTTACTCGAAATACTCCCACCAGTTAAACGTGGTCTGTCTCTAAGTCTGCTCCAGGATAAGTCTTGACAGATGTAAAACTGTTTCGGAATCTTTTATTTACTAAAATGTAGTCTATTTGATTCCTAATAATTCTCCCGGGTCTGTCTTGAGGGGATTTCCACGTGTACAGCTTGCGAGGTGGTAATTGGAAGAATGTGTTGGTGACAACTAGTTCTGAGTCTTCTGGCGAATTTTTCTAAGAGGTCTCCTCCCTCGTTTCTGACTCCAAGTCCATGTGCTCCAATGTACTGTGTCTTATCTCCAGCTCCAATGTTGGCATTAAAATTGCCCATAATAATGGGAACTTCCTGTCGAGGAATTTTCTGTATAATACTGTTGATGTTCTGATAGAACTCAATCGCTTCTTCCTCCCCTTTGTCTGCAGTGGGAGCATAGACAACAACGTGTCTATAAGAATCCAAGAAACATTCGCAACCAACTTTGGAAAGAAATAAATACTACAACAGTTTCATTTAAACCAATGATGCTATATAATATGAGACGATCTTTTAAGGAACGTATTGATAAATGCATTTAAGCTTAATGGCTTGAGCAACTTCTTAAATGGTAGGTGGTCTTTTGTTTGTGTTGAATAAATTTTAATCACTTTGATCTGCTATGGTGTAATCTACTTCTTCGAATATGAAGGCCATTCAATATTGCGTCGAAAAATTCAAACAATATGTTTAAAATTAAAGCCGTATCACTTCTCCATCCTTAAAGCTCGCTATCCTTGGCTTAAACTCTTGGCTCATTTCGTTTTGATTGCTTAGCCATTCTATGCTTTCTAACTGTTTTTCCTCAAATTGCCTTTTTTCATTTATGTATGTATATATATATATATATATATATATATATATATACGTGTGTGTGTGTGTGTGTGTGTGTGTGTGATATGATAGATAGTAATTATAATTAATAGTCACTTAGAATGTACATTTTTATTATTTTTATACCTCCACATTTACTGATTTTACCTTATACAAATGGTCCATGAAGCCATACACTAACATAAAAAAATTATCACAGCAATTTATATTCGTATTTCTTTAAATTATATTTTTTATTAGAAATAAATATACAAAAAAATCAATCTAAAGAGTGGATCTTAATCATTAATGTTATTGGTACATTTATTTTAATTAGATGGTACACCTCATAAGCACTACTCTTTTACTCGGCTATGAATCCAGGATAAGAAGCTGGAAACCTTCGTGTAGATTCCAGGTAATCCTGCTGTACCACAATTATTATTTCCAAATGAAACGATTCCCTCTTGGTACCATTGAAGAGGATTAGCAAGTGACCTTTTCATCAAGGGACCTCCACTGTCACCTGTAAAAATAAGATTATGTATTTATCATGCATTTTGTTTACTACCTTTGGTATATTGTTACGTAAAAATATGAGTCATAGTTTTAACCTTTAAAACATGTTTTTATTCACTAATAATTCTGTTTTATTGTAGAAATTTTGGCGAAGGATCTAGATTCAAATTATGGTGAATCATCCAACTAGATGCTTCTCGATTTTTCGATGCAAGACAATGCGATCTTTCGATGCTGTTCTAGTATATCAGGATTTCGTATATAAATACAACATTTTTATATGGAGGGCGAGTTAGTTCTCAAGACCCGCGCTCGCGAATTTGTTACGTACGGATATAATAAATTATTGTCAGATAAGTTAATATAAATAAAGAAATAAATTAAATCCGTAAGTGTTATAAATATTGAACCTTTTAATAAATTCACAACAATATCCATTTTAAATATTGGATGCTGAATTCAAAATATGATATTAGTTTGTCGTAAACTAGTACAGATATAAAAATAATAGTCCCATTAGTATAATGATCTGCAGATAGATTACGGATCATTTGTGTGTAAACCTTGTTTAGTTTTATCAGAATTATTAACCTTTTACATCTAATCATAATTATTATCTATAAAGCAACCTACTACATAAATGTTTTGATACGGATACCTTGTAACATATCAACTTGTTGTTAACTGTCTTGTTAGGTCCAGCAACTGTTTTAACCTCCTGCCTATAGTAATGCTTTTTTTTTAATTTAATATTTTTAGCTTTCAGACTTGCTTAAGGAAGTTTAAAAAGTATCTGAAAAAATGTTTAAAAAAATCCTAATCCTAAAATATTGATTTTATTAATGTCCTACATAAACGACAGATGTAGGTCGTTGATCTTTTAAATCAAAAATAATGTCCTTCTCATAGGACTCTGGTTGCCTTCTTCTTCTTCTTCTTCTTCAGTGCCTTATCCGGTCCGGATGTTGGCGATCATCAAGGCTATCATGGTTTTGTTGACTGCTCTGCGAAACAGCTCCGCTGAGGTCATCCCAAACCATTGTCGGAGATTTTTCAACCACGAGATACGACGGCGTCCCGGTCCTCTTCTGCCAAATACTTTACCCTGCATAACAAGTTGAAGAATTCGATATTTTTCTTCGTTCCTCATCACGTGGCCGAGGTACTCAAGCTTGCGTTGTTTAATTAAATTAAGCACTTCTTTTTCTTTTGTCATGCGCTGTAGGACCTCAACGTTGGTGACATGGTCCACATAAGATATTACATATATATTACAAGAATAGTTAAGGTAAAAAAATTAAAGAAGTTAATATGTCTTTTATTTTTGAGACTACAAAAAAAAGATTCATTCTTATAACCAAAAAAGGTACATTCTATAACTTTTTTAAATAATAAAAATATAAAATTTATGCATTTTTATGAAAATCATAAAATAACGTCTTGCAGTTGTAAAACATAAGAAAATTGAACATTTTTTGCAAAATATTGTTGTTTTCATGGAGCAGCCATCTTTGCTGCATCTGTTGTGTTTAGGGGCATAATCTGGCGTATGTATTGCTTTTTGTTGGCTTTGTGTAACTGATGGTAAAGGAGTAATATGCGTTCTTCTGTGTTTATATTTAGGCATTAATTGAACTATATCTTCTTCATCGCTATCGCAATCGTTGTCCATATCATTCTGTTCAATTAGTTTCCCTCCCAATTTAATTTTATAGTGTCTCAATTGCCAAATATTTTTACTGCCTTTACTTCTTTCACGCTGTCTATATTGAAGCCAAGCGTTGACGATTGTTAAATCTATGAGATGGCAAATAACCCGTATTGTCCATTTTTTTACGATCTACTAAATCCACCCCACCCATATTTTTATTATACTACTTAATTAATTCTGGCCGGCAAACTTGTTCATAGGATTTATTTTTTTTTTTTTTTGACCACCGCTTACAATAATCTATATTCCCCGAGGAAAAATGGTAGAAAACATTATTACTGGTTTGTTGTCCATCCACTGTGTGATGGCCATTTGGCATCATCTCTGTTTTTGATTTCATAAGTACCCTTTAAAGATTTTGAAAAAAGTTTTTCTGGTTTCATGAAACAATCTTTAGGTATCCGGTTCTTCATAATGGTTTCAGTTCCATTAAGTCCACGAGTCAATAACTCGGTACAAAGCTTTGTGGTAATAAAATATCGGTCAAAGTATATTTTATGCCCTGGTACCATTGATTTTACTAGATACAATACAGCCGAGTTTCCTAATCCAAAACCGTCACTAGATAATTGTGGAAACCTCATCAATTAACCAACCTGTTTTTCTTTTAAACATGTAGTAAGATTTCTTGAAATCTGACATCTTTTGGACTGCAACATATGCAATGTCGTAAGGTTAATAAATTCAAATAACACAGTAAAATCTACAATCCATTTGATATTAATCTTTTTAAAAATCGTTCAAATTATATTATTTTTTGGACCCAAATTTCTTTTTTACCTTCAGTTACTCTAATGAAATGTGATGATAGTATTTAATTGGATTGCATATAAATATATTCTAAAGGTTAACTTAAAGTAGATTTGTATTTTATAATTTAAAACATTCTTTAATACTCAATTGGGCAAAGACTGTCTACATTAAACCAATGTCCTTTTGTTATTGTTCATATTTCTTTTTCTTTAGGTGCCGTCTTTTTAGCGAAGGTTGGCGATGACCTCTGCAAAGTCTTCCCTATTTTGGGCTTTCCTTATTAAACTTTGAAAGTCTAATCCTGTCCAATCTTTGATTTTGCGCAGCCAGGTCATTTGTCGTCTACCCGGGCCGCGTCTGCCTTCTATTTTCCCTTATATAATAAGCTGAAGGAAGTTATACCTGTCGTGTTTAAATACGTGTCCAAGATAAGACGTTTTACGCTTCTTGACTATTTCTGTGAGTTCACGTTCTCTATTCATACGCCTTAACACTTCTTCATTTCTAACGCGGTCGGTCCATGGAATTTTCAGCATACGATGAAATACCCACATCTCAAAGCTCTCTAATCGTCTCGTCGTAACGAGCTGACTGTTATCGCCCAAGCTTCCACGCCGTGTAATAATACACTATATACATAACACTTTATCATGCGGTATCGTAGGGATAAATCAAGATTACGGGTAGTGAATAACTGTCGCATCTTTAAGAAGGTGTTTCTTGCCTGTTCTATTCTACATTTAACCTCTTGTTCTTGGTCTAAGGTTTCATGTATCCAACAGCCTAGATACTTAAACTTTTTCACTTGTTTAACTAGATTATTGTTGACTAGTATGTTTATAACTGGTGTGTGTCTTTTTTTAAATTACAATTTTTTTGGTTTTTTTTACATTCACCTTAAGGCCGTATAGTTCTCCTTCTCGCACTACTTTGGTTAACAGAATTTGTAGTTATTCTTTACTGCCAGCAATCAGTACTGTATCATCAGCATACCTAATATTGTTCACGATTTTTCCATTGACTTTTATTCCTTCTTGTGCTTCATCTAGAGCATGTGCAAAGATGTCCTCTGAGTACAAGTTGAATAGTGTTCATGTTTCCCATAATAATGAATAATTGTTCATATTTCCCAATATAAAATGACACAATTCTTCAAGTCACGGTTCTGCTGAGTGACTATATGGTGATTTAAATAATCCACTTTACATCCATTTACAAAGTAGAATAAACTAAAACTTCGTTGAGTAAAGATTTGTTCTTATTAAGTCCAACGCTCACGGTGCAACTGTTTTAAAACTACTATCCGAAACCAATTGCACTCGTAACTATTATTTGGCAGCGTAAAAGGACGGGGAATTGCCTACGAATCAATTTACCTGAAACTCGGTTTCGACTAGTTTTCAACCGTTAGTTTAGAACAATTGCGTTGTGAGCGGCGTGGACGCTGGACCTTACCCTTCCTTAATTAGTTAACATTGAAATGCAACTGCAAATTACGCCTGCTCCAGAATTTCACACTAAATATGTCTACATCTTACCTGTAGATGTTTTTCTATTTATTGATATTGGGTATTTTTGACTTACGTAAATAATGTAATTGTCATTTGGTTTCCTTTTATAAATAAAAACATCCTGTGATTTCGTTACAACAATAAAAACCAAACTATTGCTGGTTTTAAATACAGTGGCGAGAATTTCTCGAAAAAGTGATTTCTAACCTAATGTTCTTTTTATGTTCCTAATGACAATACAATTACGGTTTTCAAGACCTAGTAATCTTTCTTAAAGTAAATTTTATTTATTGTCTAAGGAACTAATACAATATGTTGCGGTTTCAAATATAAACGCTATACGCGTTACGCTATAAAAAACTTCATAGAACTGCTCGACACTGCATTTGAATCCAGCTCTATTATAAACTTGCGTGCATAGAAATCGGCCCACTGTAAACTTTAGATTTTAACTATATTTTTTTCAAGAAATATTCATCAGATCACAAAAATAAATATACTGTTTGAAAGACAATTTAATATGCTTTAATGTGAGTATAAATTTATGAAAACTTATTTCAGCTTCCTATGTTTAACATGGTGAAATGAATTCATTAAGCAAATTAAGCTTTTTTATTATTAACATAAATAGGGTTATTGACAATTTAAAACTTAACACTTAATTTTTTAATAATGGGTATGACCTCCTCTTGCCCTAATAACATCTCTCATACGATTAGGCATAGATCTAATCAAGTTTGCTATTGTTGCTTGTGGGACGTTAAGCCACTCTTCTTCTGCTGCAAGAATAAGCTCTGGGATCGAGTCTGGGGTATGAAGTCTAGCTCGAATTCTTCGTTTTAGCTCATCCCATAAATGTTCGATCGGATTTAGGTCAGGACTGTTTGCTGGCCAGTCTATAACCTGAAAACCGACTTCTGCAATGTAATCTTGCACGATTCTTGCGGTGTGTGCCCTTGCATTGTCATGCATAAAGATAAATTCGTCTCCAATGTAGTCGACGTAAGGTACCACATGAATTGCTAAAATCTTCTCGATATATCTGGCAGCCGTTAAACCTCTTCTTCCGTGAACACGGTCGTCCCTACGAATGAACTCAAGATCGGTAGGTGCTCCTATAGAAATTGCACCCAAGATCATGCAGGATCCACCCCCATAAGCACTCCGCTCTTCAAAGCAGCATTCTGCAAATCTCTCTCCTGGTCTCAGGTACACTTTTCTTCTTCGGTCGCTACCATAGAGGCATATTTTGGTTTCATCTGAGAACAGAACAGATCCCCATTGTTCCAACGTCCAATTCCGATGATCCTTGCAAAACGCAGGCGTGCTTGCCGATGAGCTGGAGTAAGTTTTGGACCAATCGCAGGTGTTTTAGGGGTCAGGTTATTTTCCCGCAGTCTTCGTCTCACTGTCCACTGACTAACAGCCACTCTTCGCACCTCACGGAGCTGTCGTTGCACCTGAACGGCATTAAGGTGACGATTTCTTAATGTTGTTGACACAATAAAGCGGTCATCACGAGCGGTTGTAAATCGCCGTCTGCCTGTTCCAGGTCGCCTATGAAAGGATCCAGTCTCCTCATAACGTTGGCACACTCTTCGATCCGCTGCGCGTGTCATATCCAATTGTCTAGCAACAGCTCGCTGACTAAGTCCATTTTCGATTAGAGCAATAACTTGGGCGGCTTTTTGTGGTGTAGTATGCATTAAACTTACACACTTGAACACTGCTGAGATTATGAAAAACGAATAATATGCAAATTTCACTTGCAAAGGCAATACTTTTACAATTAGACAAATTTGTTATTTTCGTGACAATCACCACATAAACACGTTTCATTTATTTACCGGTTACTACGCATGTAAACGATAAGCCTTCTTGATAAATTTATACTCACATTAAAGCATATTAAATTGTCTTTTAAACAGTATATTTGTTTTTGTGATCTGATGAATGTTTCTTGAAAAAAATATAGTTAAAGTCAAAAGTTTACAGTGGGCCGATTTCTATGCACGCAAGTGTATGTTATTCGTTATATGCATCAAGGGCCTAAAAATATTTTAGACTATAATCCGATAAAGCGGTTGTAGATATGACATTTCAAACTTAGTTTACATAAGTTAAATGTCAGCTATCAGGAAATGGCTATTATTGGATGTCCACTGTAGGGTATTGGCAAGTAATTATTATAAAATATTTTAAAATTTATATATAAAATACGTTATTGTATATGTTTAGTTGACTTCTATAAACCAAATACATTTTCTTTCCACCTAATTGTAAATATAATACTTACCAAAAACGCTACATCTTCCTAAATTTGATAAATTTTTAACATTTTGTAAAAACACGGACTGCTCAATAAACTATGATTTGACAAATTGATATGTAAAATATTTTCACCTTTACAAGAATCCTTTCCATCTACTCCTCCAGCGCAAATTTGGGAATCACGTAGCCTAAGTCTTGCTGATCTAAAAGCAGTCATACATTCGTCTCTCGTGCGGAAAGGTACTTCAACCTTGAGTTTGACATTTGTAGCAGCATCGTGTTCTGTTAAACCCCAACCAGCAGTGGTAAGTTCGTCATCTCTAACAGAGCCTTCATTTGGTTCAGGAAGACAAATTGGTCTAATAAAATCTAGAAATAAAAATGGAATTTTCTTTTATCTAATTACCTTTATTTATATTATTTATTTATTATTAATTTATACAGTCCATAATAGTCATATTGAATTTACAACAAAAACAGAACAAAACCAATCCATCAATTTTCTAGATTTAAAAATTATCAGTAACAATAAATAATATTTTAAATTTTAAACTACATAATAAAGCCCTGAAATTAGTGTTTCCATCACCAGAGAAAAAATCCAACCAACATTTTAATAATAAATTAATAAAAGAGTTGAGCTTATTATTTTTCGTTGCGTCTAGTTTTTTTGTGCAGAATTATCATTTTTGCAGATTTCAGGTATATCTTTAACATATCTTATAAATAGACTTCGGCAAATATGCATAATGCATATTTTGCATATTGTGTATATTTTATGCAAATATTTCATATTTTGGCATATTTGTATAAAAGTTTGCATAAAGTGCATAAAAGTTCAGATTTTTATACTGTATTTGAAAATTTTTAAACATACCAATTTATTTCAATTCTTGTATAAAATTTTGTAGTCATTTTAATCAAGAAATGATCTAAGTACGTAATCTCTACAGGTACAAAACATTTACAATTTCAAAGAAGATCAATTTAAGTAGCCCTCAACATTCTTAGAAAGTCTCGGTCACTGAGGCATTCAGTTATTGGATAATCGCTAAGGGTTCGCTCATTTGCATTTTATGATCTAATCCCCAAATCTATCTACAATTTATTGTATCTTAACAGCAGGTAAACGGCTAATAGTTTTGTTCTACTTTTTAGGGATTTTCCAAAATCTCCCAGTTTATTGAATTAGGTACCTAAACATTTCTAATTTGATGCTCAGATTTGTAAATCATTTTTGTTTTGATATTCAAAGCGTAAACACTCGTTGTGCATAACAAAAAGGAAGATTGTGATTTTATAATGCCTAAAACAACCAGTGCTTCAACTTGGATTAAACCTTATAAAGAGCTGTCTATGGATATGGGAAAAATCTACTGTTCAGTCTGTGGCAAAATTGTAAGTATCTAATATTTTCTATTAAATATCTAATATTTCATACATACAGGGTGTTTCCAAATGACACTTACAACGTTTGACTGTAGATACTTCTCGAAAAATTGAACAAAACGATATAGTTAATGAGGGGTCAAACTTATTTACTTTTCGAGGTACAGGGTGTTAAAATTAAAAAAAAATTAAATTCTTTTAGTTAATAACAACAATAACTTTAAAACCAATAAACGTATTTACTTGAAATTTAGTACTCGTAGGTTGTTTTTAAATGAAAAATAGCTTCCTTTAGTGAGAAAAAATTGTCCATGGTACAATACAATGGTGTGTATTTAGAAAAATTTTTCACCTTTACTTTTTTTTATGAAGTCAGCTATTCTAAAACACAATTATTTTTATTGTAATTGAATTAACAAAAAAAAAAAACTTTTGTTGAATTTTAAAATAAGTTATATGATGTACTAATGGTTAGTAACAAAAACTAATTTGTGGATTAATACTGCATTTAAAACACTTAGCGAGTGTTTTTTTTTAAACCAGTTATTTGATTAACCAAAAACATCTTGTATATTTTTATATTTTAAAGGTTGGGTTAAAATAAAGGTTTTTATTTTTATTTATAGATAGCATGTGAGAAGAAATTTCAGATAGACCAACATGTGAGAACTGCTTCACACATTGCAAAAAAGGAAAAATAGGAGGAAAACATCAAACTTCAATGGCTAAATATTTCCAATCTACTTCAAAAAAATTAGATGAGCAAGAAACTTTTAATGAAGACTTGTGTCGCGCATTAGTGTCTGCAAACATACCGCTTTCAAAATTAGCAAATGTAAATTTTAGTTCGTTTCTAAAAAAATATTGCAAACTTAATGTTCCAAGTGATCGGTCTCTAAGAAGAAATAATGTGAACGGGCTATACTCGTCGGTGTTAATTAATATTAAGGAAGAAATTGCAGATAATTATTTTTACATATCTGTAGACGAAACCACTGATTCCTCAGGAAAGTATATTGCTCATTTATTGATTGGTGTTCTTAAAGAAGATACCTTACCAAAATCTCATCTTGTTTCATGCCAGCAACTTGAGAAAACAAATGCTTTAACAATTTCGCGTTTTATACAAGAAACATTAGCAACTTTTTTTCTTCCGACAACTATTCCTTCTAATAAATTACTGCTTATTTTATCGGATGCTGCTCCTTATATGGTGAAAGCAGGACAAAATTTAAAAATATTTTTCCCAGATTTAATACATGTTACTTGTGTAGCGCATGGATTAAACAGAGTTGCAGAGGAAATACGAAAAAAGTTTCCTCTTGTAAATACCATGATATCCAGTGTCAAAAAAGTATTTCTTAAATCTCCTATAAGAATTCAACTTTATAAAGAAATGCTACCTAACATTCCTCTTCCACCACAACCTATTTTAACGCGATGGGGAACATGGTTAGAAGCAGCTAATTTTTATGCAGATCATTTTGTTAAAATAAAGAACATAATTGATACGTTAACAGATGAAAGTTCCCAATCTCTTTTGGATTCTAAACAAACTTTTCAGAGTAACTTGCTTCAACAAGAACTTTCATTTATAAAATCAAATTTTAGTTTTGTTCAAAAAACAATTACTCAGTTAGAATCACCAAAACTGTCATTGTTCGAAAGTACAGCATTAATAAAAGAATTTGGGTCATGTTGTCGGAACGTTAGAGGTAATATTGGAAAAGATATTTTAAAAAAATTTGAAGCTACTATGGAAAAAAATAAAGGTTACCATATTCTTTCTGAAGTAGTCAGTGTTCTAGCTGGAAATATTTCGGAAACAATTAATTTATAACCAAATGTGTTGGTTAGTTTGAAAAATGCTCCCGTTACATCAGTTGATGTTGAACGAAGTTTTTCCATATATAAATATATGTACTCAGACAGAAGCCACAAGTTTTTGTTAGAAAATTTTGTACACCACTTGGTCATTTCTTGTTACCATAATTCTAAATAAGTTTATTCATACTTAAAAATGATGTAGTTACTTAAAATAAATGTAAATCTTAATGAATAGTAGGAAATATTTAGTTATGTACACTTAAATATTGTTACTATTTTACGATTTTTTTATTTATTTGTATGCATATTTTGTAAAATATTTGCATATTTTCGGGTAAACACGTGCATATTTATGCGCATATTTTCTACATTTTTATTTGCATATTTGCCGAAGTCTACTTATAAATATATCTTTTTCGCCTAATTCTTCACGTTTTTTGAGGTTCTCTTTAATTTTATCGAGTTTGTTGGGTTGCTGGGGAGTGAGATCAGACTTTGTAAATATCTTTTTTGCTTTTTCTTCTTCTTGATGTGCCTATCCGTTACGAATGTTGGCTATCATCATGGCAATGTTTATCTTATCTGCAGCAGCGCGGAAAAGCTGCACAGATGTTGTATTGAACCAGATTCTAGGTTTCTTTAACCAAGATTCTGGTTCTTCTTCTTCCTGGACCTCGCTTTCCAAATATTTTTTCTTGCAGGATGGCTTAAAGGAGAGCATATCTGAATTCATTTCGCATAATATGTCCGAAGAACTGTAACTTTCGAGATTTGATAGTGGTCAGTACCTCTCGGTTCTTATTTATTCTTCTGAGGACCTCCTCATTTGTGACCCGGTCAGTCCACGGGATCTTAAGCATTCTCCGATATAGCAACATCTCAAATGCTTCCAGTTTTCTGCACATATCTTCGTTCAAGGTTCACGATTCAACACCATAAAAAAGGACAGAGAAGACGTAGCATCGCAGCATTCTTACTTTTGTATCAAGAGAGAGGTTGTGACTCTTGAAGAAGGCCCCCGTCCGATTGAAGGTGGATCTAGCTTTTCTGATGCGTGCTCTTATCTCCTGGTAGTTGGTCCATTTTTCATTTAATATGGTGCCGAGATAGTTGTAGTGCGCCACTCTTTCTATAGGGGATTGATTAACGTAGAGTTGACCTTATGTTATTCATTTCTTCCTAATTATCATAAGCGTTGTCTTCTTAACGTTTATATTGAGTCCATATTGTTGACTGTAATACGTGATTTTGTTCATAACAACTTGTAGGTCTTCTAAGTTGTCGGCAAATACTATGGTATCCATTTAGTAGAATGCCTTTTCAGTTTCGTAC
The DNA here is from genome assembly GCF_040954645.1 of Diabrotica undecimpunctata. Taxonomy (NCBI): domain Eukaryota; kingdom Metazoa; phylum Arthropoda; class Insecta; order Coleoptera; family Chrysomelidae; genus Diabrotica; species Diabrotica undecimpunctata. The sequence goes on from NC_092809.1 coordinate 149,926,512, forward strand.
AAAGCTTCAATAAATATTCTTTCAGAGTACAGATTGAAGATTAGAGGAGACAAAATACAGCCTAGCCTCCCTTCACGCGTGATTTTCATATAGTCAGTGTGTTCACCTTTAACTCATTAAACTAACATTATTATTACAGTATAACAGTATTTGCATCATCTTGGCGTGCTGTACTCGATCAAACGCTTTCTCCTTATATACCAGACATGCGTATACGTCGCAGTTATTGTCTCTGCATCTCTGGAATAAGATTTTTACTGAGAACAAAGCCTCTTTAGTACCAAGAGCATTTGTGAACCCAAACTGGTTGGGGAAAATTTGACTTTCACACAGCTTGTAGATTCTCTTATGAATTATCTTGCTTTATGAATTGCTTTATCTACCTAAATTATATTTTTTAAAGTATTCATTACATCAAAAGAATTTGTTAATACAATTTTTAGGGAATAAGCAAAATTTTTGTTTCGCTTACCAAATATAACAGCTTTGATAACTTTAATATCCTCTTGAGTAATCTCCTTGAAAACTGAGGTCACGGTAGCTAAATGATCTGAATCTTCATGTTTTTTTATTCACAGGTTCCCCTATTTTATATCACCACCTTATTTAAAATAACTTTCCGGTTTTAAAATTCTCTAATTTCATATCATTAACCTCATTCTGCAGTTTTTTAATTAATTTGAACAATTCTGTAACAAGTTTTATGCAAGATTTACATCCTTGGCACAAAAATTTCAAAAAGCGATTCTTTTTTAACTTCATATCCCTAATCTCTGATAACCAAAGACCAGAACAATAAGTATCTTTGTGAACAGGTCACAACTATCAAAACTATCACAATAAAGCATGTCTTTTTCGGTACCATCTTTCTTGTATTCCATACAATTTTCTGAAGTATTATAATAGTTGTTATTCCTAAAATTTTTTGTACGGCCTCAAAACTATAACACCACTGTCAGAAATCGAATTTATTAGACATGTACAAGTTGTTTCAGAAAATATGAATGTTGCTAAGAGTAAAATATTTCTCGTCTTGCGTGCAGCATTAACACTGTACAGAACTCTTATTATTCCTTAACCATATACTTGGTAGTGTAGCTTTTTGGTTACATTATTGGTAGCTTTTATTAGTGTTAAGACTGACATCGCTATTTATTATAAATAAGAAAAAATTGTGTTCCAATATGGCCGAAGGTGAACACGTGTGTGCTCACAAGCTGTATGAAAATAAACTAATATTTTATCACAAAGTAAGTTTTTTCGTTTAACATTTGTAATTTACGTTAAACATAAAAGGTAATTACCTTAGTTTTTAACATATTTATAATTAAAAAAAAAAACCTATTTAACGGTAAAGTCTGCATCCAAAAAACTGTGTAGTTAAAAAGCACAAACAATTATACAATTATAGAAATATAGAAAGATTTAAAAAAAAATAAATAGAACATTAATAAACTTACCATTACACGAGAGTTTCGAAAAAAATCTTTATTTACGTACAGAAATTAATGAAATTCATAAGTAAATCTATAAAATCTGAATAAAACAAAGTTATCTTACCAGTATATGTAATCCTTTGATTTAGCCTTATAATAGCTATGTCATTGGGACTAGTTTTATCATTAGGATCATAATCTTCATGGAACGTGAAGCTTTCAATCTCAGCCATAATTGGTTTCTGATTACAATTTCCATCTTTATCGCAGTCTATTTCTTTGGTCTTATCGTGTTCACCCAGCTTGACATATGTACTACAAAAATTAGGTTGTGTGTTAACAATAAATGATTTCTTTACTGTAATTTTTATTCGGTTAATATGAGAAATAATGTACCGCTTAAAGTTATAGAATCTAATTAACCCTAGAACACTCTTGTACTTAAAAATTACGTATCATTGCGAAAACTTGCTAATTACTGTCAAACGCGTCAATTCTCTCACTCCAAGTATACTTTTTCCATCGTCAATTTGCCAAGCGTCGGCTTTTGAGATTCTTTGATGCCAATGCCGACCACTGGCGTGGAAATTAAGAAAAGGGATCAGTTATCAAACGCATATTTCAAGAAAAATCATATAATTTTTATTAATTTTTACATAATTATATTCAGGAAAATTTCTCAATTTTTGGGCAGAAATTGTTTAAACAATTTTTTATACAAATTCAAAATATCACCTTTTGTGCTCCAAAAAATATTTTTTGGTTTTTGGGTGACTCTAAATAAGATCTATGTCATTTTTCTCAAAAGTTAATAGTTTTGGAGATATAGGCGATTTAAAATCCGAAAAATGCGATACCTAATATGCATTTTCGAGGCTTGAAAAATATGTAAATGAGTATTTTTGAGATTCAAGAGTATCTAAACTAAAGTATCAACATTGATTTTGGTGAGAAATCGGAGCAATATTTTCCGTAGCAGAAAAAGGTGATCTTTTGAATTTGAATTGTTTCCGGCAAAAATGTCCGGCACCCTTTAACCTTCGATTTGTTTAAACGAGGCATTTTTGAATAGGACTCTTCAAAGGACAGAATCAGTTTTTTTTTTTTCAAATGGGAGCGGGCTCACAACATCGAATAAATAACAAATTAATTCTTTCAAATTAAAGCTTGTTGATTTTAGTGATTTATAAGAATATTGGACTTATTATTTAGTTTTTACATAAACCATAATATTTTTTTACAATTATCTGTAAATAATGGCTCATTCTGTCAGAAAATTTTAAAAGATTGTCTATCCAGCAATTAAGATAGTCAACTGAAATTTAATTTTTAAACACAAAAGAGTATGGCCGTGCCTACTGCAAATGGTGTCAATAACGTATTCGTTTTTAAAATTCCGACTTTTGATCATTCTAATTAATTCTTTCTTTACTGGAATCTTTTTAGGAACAGTGATGTTTTTAACTTGCATAAATTTTAAAATTTTGTCCTTTTTCGTGTTATTATTAGGTATTTTATTTAATATGCGGGAATGATCCGACGCATTATCCATAACAATCACGGAATTCGGCGGAATATATAATTATATTCAGGGAAATCTCTTAATTTTTCACGAATCAGTTCTAAAGTAGGCACTCTATTTTCTTTGTAAAAATTGTAAACTGTTCGCTGAATAACGTCTTTTGCAGTAGTGTCAATCCTACCCAATTTTTTATTTGGTCGCTTTCGTTGTAAGGAATGATCTGTAACTGTGCCTAATTTAATAATTGTATATATCGTCTTATACCCGATTTTTTTAATACATGAATTCTCGAAACAATTGCATTATCAATTGTAAACTGTTCGCTGAATAACGTCTTTTGCAGCAGTGTCAATCCTACCCAATTTTTTATTTGGTCGCTTTCGTTTTAAGAAATGATCTGTAACTGTGCCTAATTTAATAATTGTATATATCGTCTTATACCCGTTTTTTTTAATTCATGAATTCTCGAAACAATTGCATTATCAGCCATTCCAATATTTTCTTTTTTCAAACACTCATACATATTTAAAACTATTCTTTGGGATTGTACGTGCAAATCTTTATTTTTTAATTCGGAGCTGTCATTAACATAATTGTCATTATTTATTGATAACACAAAAGTTGATGCATCTTAAAAAATGCCATCCTAGAAAAATATAATATTACTTATAACTTATATTACTTATACCTTATAATAAGCCTCCGCCTCTGCAAAAGGAAATATTTTAGGGTGTCACATAGCCAGACAAACAGGTGTTCATTAGAATTTACGGCTTTGCGCTCGCTGTTGCCATAATGCATGAGTTTAAAATTAGTGAATATAACCTTAATACCATTATTAATATATCTGCAATTTTTCATGTTTCCAGGTAAGGTATAAAATCAATGAAATTTGGAAAAAATAATACAATTCTTGAAACCGTTTTTGAGAACTTGGATTCTTAAAAGTTGTCTGATTTCTTAAAAGTCGATCAATATATCTATAAAAGTATTACCGCTAAATTAACCAACAGGGCAACATCGAACGTTCAAATTCTCTCCAGACTGCAATGTTGCCAATATTCGAAAATTACTTAGAATATAAGTAATATATACAAAGTTCACGGTTGCTTTAATTCATTAGTGAAGAGTCCATGGAAATATTAGTACCTAGTTAATTAATTTATATATATATATATATATATATATATATATATATATATATACTCCTTTTACCTTTTATTTATATTAATCAGAAATGTGTCCAACACATTATCTACATATTTCCAACATATTGTAATCTTTAAATTTTGATTAGGAATGTTTGTTTTTATTTCTTCCATCAATATATTAGCTAATAACGGATTTAAAGCACAGCCTAAAAATTTTGTTTATAGAAATCATTGTTTAGATGAAAATAAGTGTTGTCAGTATATAATGTCAACAGTTCCATTCATCGAGCAAAAAGACAAAAGAGGGAAACTAATCGTTATGATAAGGCGACCAAAAAAGTGGCCTCTGATGGCGGACATATCCGGAAATGCGAATGCGCCAAATTTAAATTTTCCGATACTTATTAACAGTAGCTATAAAATAGTTTTCAGAATGTGTCTTAGACGAGAAAATTTTAATTAAATATTAACGATAACAGTCTAAAATGTGAAACAATTGTTAAAAAACTTCAATATAAATAAGATTTCATGTGACAGTTGGGACACATAATAACATAACCCAACTAAATTTGATTTCTTAAACAAGGAAAGACTCTCTTTCCTTGTTTAATTTGGCCTCTCAAGATGGCACTTCCTGTCTAACAATATTTTTGCCCCCACTACCTTTACATTCCCTCTTTTGTCTTTTTGCTCGATGGTTCCATTATAGCTGATACATTCTATATAGTTATTAATCTATTATTTTGTAATTTGGTCCTAATTGTTTTCAAAGTTTTATCTAATGGTACATTTGTAAATAGACTATTTATTTATATAAAAACTTACTTAGAAAATATAACATATACAAATCATTGTACCAAATTATATTAACATTTAAAAAATATAGATAATTTTAATAAAATTTGTGATTATTTTTTAACTTATCGTTGTTTTATTAAAGTCAAGCATAGACACAGCTATACTCATCCCTCTTTGTAGTAATAACTTTTCAGTTTGTTTTGAATAATACATCTACAAAAAAAGGTGCTACATATTTGATTCATTCATGCCTTATAATGTGAATTTTTTTGGCTTGCTCAAAAACGTTTTAGAGACCTTTTCTTTATAATATCTATAAATGAATCATTTTCCCGTTTCGAAAAAAATTATACAACCCAGTTATATAAAAATTATTTATTAAATGATGGATAGATAGTTCCTCGAAAAGCTCTGGCTTTTAATATTTTTTGTTGCGCATATGTTTCCAATAAAAATGTGTTATACAGAGTGTAATGTCATGTAAATACTGATGCCAACTTTATTATTTTAGATGGAACACCAGGTATATTATTTAATTATTGGAACCTGTATATAATTCAAACAACTTTAATGTATTGGATTGCCATGCTTTGATTTAACTGTTTTTAATTATATAATTTGTATTAAAGGCACAATCCCTTCTATATTAACTTTTAAATATATAAGCTTTAAGATACCTAGTGGATATGGGACTCATGTATACAAAAAAAACAACACATATGAATATATATATATATATATATATATATATATATATATATATATATATATATATATATATATATATATATATATATATATATATATATAAATTATAAATCAAATCACAACATAAATGTTAAAAAGGGAGTCATTAAATCATTATAGGGTAGAGCTAAAATTAACTGTTATAATGAAAATTCGTTTTTGGAAGAAAAATAGTAATATAATATACATAATATAAAAGAATTATAGAAAAATTTCGTTCGACATCATGCGTATGTCTGTCAGTAATTTCCCTGATTCAAATTTATAATAGGCAACCTACATTACGCGGCTCAGAGTAGTGGGTCAGGCTCTAGACCAGTGGTCGCCAACCTCTTCAATGTGTTGAGCTACTTTAATAATTTTGGAATAAAAAGCGAGCAACCCACACGGAAGCCACGTAACGCAACATAAATGAAATAATCCACAGTTAATCTATCACTATATGTATTTATTTTACTGTTTAACTGGTAATACGTAATACATAGGTACTAATAATAAACTAATAACAAAATAACTAATATTACTAGTACGTACTTGTTCATAGCTACATTCCTACCTATCAAACGAAGGTATTTGAAAAATAAACACAAACTTTTATCCAGCCACAACGGCATGTCACGTATGATTTAAAAATAGTTAATAATAACAACAAAAAAGTAACGCACTATCATAAACATAAACATTGAAAAATAAAAAAGCACGTTCAATGAGAAGGCTGACACTCGGACTCATCGATAATTTTTTTAATGTTTGTAGTATAATTTGATGCAGCCATTCGAATACAATTATCCAAATGTTCATCTGTAAGTCGATTGCGATATTTGTTCTTAATAAACCTTATATTGGAAAAAGAAGATTTACACAAATAGGTTGAACTGAATAATGCTTTCACTTTCAAGACAACACGGCATAGAACTGAATATTTGTCTTTACTTACAATAGGCCAGATATATTCAGTACTTGAGACTAACGATTTTAAGGCTAAATCATTTTGAAACTCAATGACTTCCATTTCTGTTGCAGCAATGTCTTCGCCAAAGTTCTGCATAACACAAGCTGCAAACTGCTGGATATCAATTTCCATAAAGGGTGAAACAACAAACTGCGCTACTCAAGCCATTTCATTGAAATACTTAAAACGATTTTTGAAGTTACTCTTCAGGGTAGAAATTATTTCTACATGATATTTGTTGTCATAGGGTTCTAATGGATTTTGAGATATTTTTTCTGAAAGAATAGGAAAATGCTTGGAATCGCTGTTAGGTTTGGAATTAGGTTTTGTTCCCAAAACTCCAGCTTTTTCGGTTCTATAAATAGCCGATTCTAGCTTGGCGTCAGGGGCAGATCGCTCACCGCAACGTTGCCGCTGTTTATGTTTAATATTATGACAATTAGATTTTTTTGTGGAATTTTCGGAATGATTTTTGCAGTTTATATTTTTTAAATTAAAATCGATGTGAAAGCTACCAGAATTGCCTCCGCGAGCTACCGGTAGCTCGCGATCGACAGGTTGGCGACCACTGCTCTAGACATTAGTGCCTCGAGCAGTGTTCCCAAACCTACCGATAAATCGGTAGATCTACCGATTTCGACGTATTTCTACCGATCTACCGACACAGGCTTAAATTCTACCGATTTTTATATTCAGATAGAAATTTTTACTTATTCTTAAATTTGAGAAGAAATATGTAAGAGACAAAACAATTTTTCTTCCGATACGTGTAATTTGCATTGAGCATTTTTGTGTATTCACGAAAACGTGTGAAAACATTCAAAAATTTATTCTTAAATGATACCTAAGCGGTACTTTACAAAGTACACGATGTCATAAAAGCTAATAATGCAATAAATGAATACAAATTCATTGTGATCCCGACCGCTTGGTTCTGGGAATTTGTCAAGTTAGGAACGGAACAACGCATAGTTAATCTAAGCTTCCGAGTGCACCTCACATAAAAACTCGGTAGTTTGTTTGTTGAATAATATTTCCTTGTAAAAAGGTTTTATACTTGAGTTTTCGTTTCTCGGATAAGTATTCGATTCCTAGTCACAGACTCATTTAAAGATTTAAATTTCAGTCAGTTGAGGTTTGTGAAGTCGTAACTCGTAACGTCGTGTTATTGTATTAGTAGCGTAATTTTTTATTGTACGCGTAACAATAATTTAATAGTTATGTTGTCAAGTTCTGAAAGTGATTCAAACCTAGGTGAAACAAGTAGCAGGTGTCTATTTCAATATTTCATTTAGTTTGAGATTATATTATATGGTTTAAAATAAACATGACAAATAAAGTTTTTTAAGTCCTCTTTTTTTTTCTCTCGTCTACTTAGTAGAATCCAGACCTTAATATTTATGTAGTATATGTACCCAATATAAATGTGACAACTTCGTATTTCCCACTTCGTTACTGTTAGATGTTGCCAGCCAAGTGCCAACGTGCCAGCAGTGCCAACCTTCTCGTTTTAAGTTTAGTATCTCGGTTCTCATTTTTTTATTTTATTAGATTTAGATGAATAAACATATTTTATTTTTTCTTAAATAAACGAATTGCAAAACATTATGAAATTTAAACAAAATAGTATATTTTGAAAAATCTACCGATTTTACACCACAATCTACCGATTTTTTTAACAAATTCTACCGATTTTATTTTTTTAAGTTTGGGAACACTGGCCTCGAGTAGGCTATTGGTAATATTTTTCGCCAGTTGTAATATAAATCTCGACTAAGTGTGTCGCGATCTCTGAGAGTCAACACGTAAATTTTACGTGTGAAGAGCATTAATAGATAAATAAACGTACGTTAATTTGACGTATCAAGAGTTTTATCAAATATTTATTTATTTCAAATAAAATTTAAAATTATAATATATACTTACAGTCGTCCAACAATAGTTAGAACATCGCCTGTTACACAATGCGCGGCTGTCAAGACATATCTATGACTAATTAGTGAACCTCCACAAGCCCACTTTATTGTTCCAAATCTCGATCTGTATCCGAGTAATGACATCCACGGAAATTCTTTTAAATCCGTCTCTGTTCCTCCATAAATAAAGCCTTCTAGCTTATTATTGTTATCAGATTCCTAAAATTATACGTATTATTGTTATGTATTATTTTGATACTTAAAAATAAATTATTAGTCTTTAAAAAATATATAAAAGATCTGATTAACCTTCCGTTACTCGCGCCAATTTTCTGTGACCGAATACTCGCGCACGGTGCAGAAGACGGGTCCGAAAAAATGAGCCAGTAATATTTTTTAATTTTCATTTTTTGAAAATTGTGTACAATTATATTGTTTAATGAATATACAAGGTGGTCCTTAAGTAATTGTACAAACAGAAACCGTAGATTATGCACTTTAAAATATTACGATTTAAATCAACTTGCTTTAATAAAATGTTGATATTAAGAAAGATACAGGGTGTTAAAGTGGAAATTTAAAATTTTATTTTTCGCTATTACTTTTACGTTGGTGAATATTTTTGGACAAAAATTTATAATTGGATGCTTTTAAGTAGGATAAATTATAATTTTATACATACTTTAATGTAACTTATAGAGGGCGCTACATATGCCACATGTGTGGCATAGATTTACGCTTAACTTTTTGCTCTTTAAGTTAGCTCTATTTGTGTTAAAAACTATTGAAAATACATTATTTTTACAAAGAAAAGGTATACTTGTTAGTAACCTCAAAATTTACCAGTTTTCGAGATAATCTCATTTTATAAATCAGCTGCATAATAATTCTTAATTGTGATATTTGTGCGGTAAAGCACTGAATACCTGTAGATAAGCATAATTAATAGTATATTCTTATTAAAACAACTCAAAGATGATAATGTAACATTACAAAATTTTTGTTATGGCTGCTAAATGTCTAATTGGAGAAAATATTCTTCATCTTCTTCTTTAGATGCCGTGTCCGTATTCAGACGTTGGATCATGTTTACAGTTTCCCTTTTCTATCGCCTCGTAAGTTTCTATACCTACTCGCGTTGTATTACTTTTTCCTATTGTAAAATGCTGAAAACCCAAAATATGTGGTTTATCTAAGATGGTAGACCACCACATTCTAGAGAGAAGGCCTAATTAAATATAACTTTTCTGAACGTTGGATTGGTCGTGGCAGTCATATTCCTTGGCAATGTGGTGAGATATTGATATAGATATTTAATTTATAAAAAATCCCAAAAGAATACTTTTTATTGATTACGTAAATTGTTTACCCATTTTTATTAGGACAATTAGAAACTAAAGCACAGGTATTGAATTAGACATATGTGTCTTGTTTCATAATACTTTTGCCACAAATCTAACCTTAAAGATTCAGCATTTTTACAAAAACTTCATCGTTGGCCTACTAACCGATATTGTTATAAATATAGTAAACACATAGGCAATTTAGTTTAGCATAATATTAGTTCGTTAGTTAATCATAATAGTCCATTTGTTCGAGATGTAATTATAGGTACTCGTAAGCTGTAACGTAATCATATAAATAAGTAAGGTCATCTATAGGTTCTTCCGTGTGTATATATGTAGCCAATAAATGGGATACATCACAGTTTAATTAATATGGTAGACATATCGAACACTTACTTTGACAAAAAGTTATGTTATTTAGTTTAACCATTTCTTAATTTGGTTTGTAAACAAAATGTTTTGATAATGACTTTAATTTAACATAAAACGTAAAATGTTTGATGTAAAATCCTATTATTCTGTTTTTTGTCAAATCCTATTATTAATTATCCTGCTGATATATTTATTTTAACTTTATTATAAATTTCGTTAACTATTAACTTTAGTTAAGGGTATTTTATATCAAAATTTAGATTTAATAATGTTTTTGTCTATTTTTTCTTCGTTGCCTGGAGTAATTGCCTTAAATCAGAATTATGCAGCTGATTTGTAAAATGCGATTATCTCGAAAACTCTTGAGTTCTGAAGTTATTAACGAGTATACCTTTTTTTTTTGTTAAAATAATGTATCTTTATAATTTTTTATTAAAATACAGAGCAAAAATGTTAAGTGTAAATTTATGCCACATAATGTGGCATATGTGGCGTTTTTTATCAGCTACATCAAAGTGTGCATTAAATTATAATTTCTCATATTTAAAAGTATCCAGTTGTAAATTTTTATGCATATATGTTAACAAACATGAAAGATATACCAAAATATAAAATTTTAAATTTACACTTTAACACCCTGTATCTTTCTTAATATCAACATTTTATTAAATCAATTTGGCTTAAATCGTAATATTTTAAAGTGTAGAATCTACTGTTTATTTTTGTACAATTACTTAAGGACCACCCTGTATAATCATATAATTTTGTAAATATGCGTTTATTTCAACATTATATGACTTTCATAAAAAGTTAACTAATTTTCATTGCTATCCATTTATATATACAAAAAACTTTAAAAATTAAAAAAATACATTGAATATTGTTAAATTTGTTTACTAGGAACTTCAAGAAATTAATTCAATACACAAAAAATCAAAAATAAAGAGTAATTGTAACAAAACAAAAATAAGAAATATTAATTAAAATTTTCGTAACATGAATTACACAATGATGTAACATGTTCCAAACAGATATTTTGATATTTTGTGAATATTTGGCAGTAATATTTTGTTTTCCCATTTTTCCACCAAATACAAACAGCACAGCGACCTTAAGTTCCAGGTGTTATGTCTAGTACTTGTTCCGCTGATAAGCCACATATCTCCCTAAGCCTCATTCTGATGGTTCTGGGTAAACTGGTAGACATAACCCGTACGTTCTTAAAAATTCTTTAAGTGGTCTTTTACATTCTTCATTTAGACTAGTATAATCTAGAAAAGAGTTTATTCCTGCTAAATTCAAGAAACTAAAAAAAAGGAACCATGGGCCATCGTGTTGTGGCACGGGTGCAATTATATTGCGCGCATAATTTATCTACCACATCTACTCCGCTCTTCGTCTCATTATAAGTAATTATTATCTGAGGTTTATTTGTAGTAGGATCAATATCATCTCCATGGTGTATTGTAGAGATAAGCAGGACGTTTCGATTTTTTTTGGAATATGCGAAACCAAGGTGATTCCGTCATTAAATCCAAACATTGAAGAGCCAATGCACCTGCCGTTATTTTGTATAAATTCTAATGGCAACTATTTTTTATTTTTTTGAATAGGCTATCTGAATAGGCTCGATTTAAGGCTAGAAACACACTACAAAACCAATTATCTACAGTAACATTCCTATTACTCCCATAAATGTGTGCACAAAGTCTTTCTAGTACGTCTTGTGTCGCTGTACTTACTTGAAAAGGGCCATTCGGTTGTTTTCCGACATAAACTTCTAAGTGGCTGGTATATAATTGTTTTGCATCGGAAATGGCAAAAATTTTTATACTACTACTACTAAGGATTTCCACAGTTTTCACTGTTTTCCTTCACTCAACCGTTTTCTCCAATTTTCCCTGTCATTCCAGTCTCCATCTCGCAGGGTTCTTTTCTCCATAGCCTCGTCGATTTCATCTCTGAATGACCTTCGGGGTCTTCCTCTCTTTCTTCTTCCAATCGGGCTCCATTCTGTGATTTTGTTTATCCAGCGTCCTCTGTTAGCTCTTCTGACGTGGCCGTACCAGAATAGTCTCTTCTCCTCTATATAGTCGATTATGTCTGATTGCACTCCCATTCTCCGCTTAATCTCTGCGTTTTCAATTCTGTCTCTTTTTGTAAGTCTACAGCTTCTCCTCAGGAACTCCATTTCTACTGCTCTTATTCTACCTCTATTTCTCTTGTTTATTGTCCAGTTTTCGGACCCATATGTCAGGATACTTCTTGTCAGGGTATTATATATTCTCTTTTTTGTCTTTATCGTAATGTTCTTATCCCACAACACTGAGTTTAGTTGTCTTATACAGTTTCTTGTTTGTCTCAGTCTGTTGTTTATATCTTCTTCTGTTGTTCCCTGGTTCGATATTATGGTTCCTAAATACTTAAATTTATCTGTTCCATTTATTTGTCTTCCCTCGTCTATCTCTAGGTTTCTCATATCCTTGTTTTCTGTTGTTAGGTATTCGGTTTTCTCTAAGTTTATTTCCATTCCGTTGTTTTTATATTCTTCTTCTAGTTTTCCGAGCATAAAGCTGAGATCTTCTTCATCTTGTGCGATGACTACTTGATCGTCGGCAAAACTTAAGGTGTATAGGTATTCGTCTCTTACTGGTACGCCCATTCCTTCGCACTTTCTCCTCCATGGTTTGAGTGTCTTTTCCAAGAATATTTTAAACAGAGTAGGGGACGTAGCACAGCCTTGTAGAAGTCCTTTTGTCGTCTTAAATGGATTGTAGGCTTTATTTCCACATTTATTAGCTACTTTGTTTTTTTTTGTATAGTGCTTTAACTGCTTTTATTAGTGTTTGTCGGATTCCGAGATCATTCATTGCTTCCCATAATTTGACTCTAAGTATTGAGTCATATGCTTTCTTTAGATCAACAAAGGCCAGATGGACCGGTCTACCTTTTGCCATTTTCTTCTCTATCAGTTGTTCTAATGTGTACGTATGATCTAGGCATGATTTTCCTACTGTGAACCCTGCTTGGTCTTCTCCAATTTTTCCTATTATTTCAGTTTCTAGTTTTTCCTTAATAATTTTCCCATAAAGTCTACCTACCGACGATATTATACTAATTCCTTTATAGTTTTCACATTTTTTCCTGTTTCCATTCTTATGTATGGATGTGATGTATGCTTGTGTCCATTCCGCAGGTATTTCTTCTCCATTTAGTCCTCTTTCGAACATTCTATGTAGCATGCGGAATAACTTTTCCGTTCCGTTTTTAATTAGTTCGTTTGGTATTCCTCCGGGTCCTTTGGCTTTTTTGTTCTTCAATGTCTTGATTGCTCTCTTAACTTCTGCCAGGCTTATTTCTATCTGGTCGTATGCCCCATTTCCTGCATGTTATATATTCTCTTCCTGAAATTGGGGACGGTTGTCTGTAAGTAGTTCTACGTAGTATTCTTGCCACTCGTTTTCATTAATTTTGCCGATCTGGGTTTTCTCTGCCTTATTTCGTTGAAGTGCTTTTAATATTCGCCATGATTCTGAATTTCTCGTTCCTCCGATATGTCGTTCTATCTCTGTGCATGCTTGTTCCCATCGTTCGTTCTTTTCATTTGTTACTCTTTTCTTTACCTCTCTGTTTTTCGCTCTATATAGGTCTAAGTCTTCCTGTTTTTTGGTGTTTAGGTATTTAATGCGTAGTTTTTTCTTTTCTTTTATGCATTTCAATGTGTCTTCCCTTAATTTGATATTCTGATGGGTGTTCCTTTGGTCGAATTCTCCAAAAGCTTTTTATACCATATTTATTCGGCTTGCTAGGAATATATTCTCTGAAACTACAATTTCCTCTAAAAGCTGCTAGTTTCTCATCTATGGTAACATAACCAGAATGAGAATAGCATTTTTTAATGTTGCTGTTAAATTTTTTTAACAATGTTCGTATTTGAGCCAGTTTATCTACTTGTATTCTTTCATTTCTCGTGTGAATGTTATCAAATCGCAGAGATTGCAAAAGAAATTTAAATCGAGGCTTACTCATTACAAGTCAAAAAGTTTCAATGCCAGTGCAATCTGTTCTCCAGAGATCCTCTTAATTCATGTGATTTGGTTTTCTAATACCAGCAAGATAAAGGAGACCAATTCCAATTAGGGCTTTGATCTCGGCAATGCCGTTAGGTTTCGCATCTCTTTGTCTACTGTAGTCATTTGTAATACTCTTAATTTTTATATTTGTACAGTTAACAACTAAATTTAGCATTTCTTCATCAAAAATGCAATTCCAGATATCAATAGGTGTTGAGTGAGTTTTAATCAATTGTTTTTTAGCTGACAATCGTACAAATATATTGATACTGCGTGTTCTTACATTCTTCGGTGGACAATGTTTTTTCCACTTTGTTAATTTATCTTTACCCATAAAGTACGGCACCCTTCTAAAACTAACATTTTCTTCGTCTGTTTGATCGGCTTCAAATTCCTGTTCAGTATCACTACATTGAGATCGTTCTTCTACATGGTCAATTACATATATAAACATTGAAAATACTAAAAAGAACTTAAATCACCGTGTTGCCTAATAATAAAATTATAATGCTCATTTTTACGCTACACACATACTTCAGCGATAAGTGACCGACGACTGAAGAGGTATACTGTATCCAGAAATTTAGTGTCTCGTTATAAAAGTTATTTTAATAACAGCTGTAAAACTGAATAATCCCTTGTAAGTACTCTATTGTTATATAATTATCACAGCTATCCAAGCTGACAGGACCGGCATATAGCCAAGTCAACTGTAGGTTAGTACATATAATCAGATCAAATATTATCATTCAAGCGTAATGTCAAAAAACTCTTTATAAACATACAAATTTCCCATAATTATTGTATTCTTTTATTAATCATTATTTTAAGTCTCAACGAAATAAAAGCGCCCAAAATTATGAAGATCTCAATTTAGTTAAATTGACTGGATTGGTGGTGGAAATTAATAAGTTTTGGGAAAACGGGTAATATCCCAAACACATTAGAACTAACAAACCCGTATATACAGTTATAATGAGTAAACGTTTAACTTAATTGACCTATTAACAAATTACTTGGAATTTATATGACTTTCTACCTGTTACTTATCGTTAATTGTTTTTTAATTTGAAGAGAGTTGTACGATGACAAACTAACACTTAAAAGTCTGCTTCGACGGAATTGGTTGTAAAGTCGTTTGAGTGTTCAGTTTGTGCAAAAAATTAGTTAAGTATTGTAATAAAAGTGTTTATTTTTTTAGAGTGTGTACACTTGCCGGTGAATCCACGTAGTCAAATTTACCTTTATTGTATGAAACAATGTGGCGTCTCTGGAGTCCAGAGGATAATAGGGCAATTCTGCCAGTTAGTGAACCGGAAGCAAATCGACAAGGAGGTGATCTCATTCAAGTATTACAGCCTAAACAGCGCCAACGAATACATTTATCTACTGATGCAAAACAAATTATTGCTAATGTTTTTCAAACTCTTGTCGAAAAAAATATGGACAGTAACGAAGCCTTACATGAAACGGCAACTTTGACTAAAAAACCATTATCTACAGTCAGAAAAATTGTAACTAATCCTATTATATCAAGATTAATAAGACGGGATAACAGTATTTCTCGGAAGCTCGATCGTGCAGATGAAGATCTTATTCGTCGCAAAGTGTATGCCTTGTATGAAGACCAAATTGTACCCACACTAGATATATTAGTTGACAGGCTTCATGTCGACAACACTGAAATTAAGTGCGGTAGAACAACTGTTTGGAAGTGTTTGCAACGTATAGGGTTTAAATACAAAAAAGTAGATAAAAGACAGGTACTTATGGAATCCAATCGTTTACGGATATGGCGAATGGAATATTTAAATAAAATTAAACAGTGTCATCGAGAGAATCGACCTATTATTTATTTAGATGAAACGTGGTTTGATACACACGATACGCCATCTAAAGGTTGGGTAGATAATAGTCAATCTTGTTCAACAAAAGCGCCTTCTAATAGAGGAAAAAGAATATATAAGATCCAGCATGGAATATATAATATTCCATGCTGGATCAGTCGATGAATGGGTTCCAAATGCCTTATCTCTATCAGCTAAAAACATCAGTGATTCATGTCTCGCTTACCATGACAACACAACTTCAGATATATTTGAAGACTGGTTCAAAAATAAGTTAATACTCAACATACCCCCTAATAGTGTTGTAGTTATGGACAATGCAACATATCAAGCAGGCAATTAAATAAAATTCCAAGTTCAAGCGATACGAAAATAACACTACAGAATTACTTGTATCACAAAGATATTTATTTTCACATAGATAATACTAAGAAGGATTTATTGGACCTTTTAAAAAGTTTCGCATTGAAAAAAGAATACTTTTGTGATAATTATGCTGAAAACATGGGTCATACGATTTAAAAACTTCCACCATATTACTGTGTATTTAACCCAATCGAACATATGTGGCATCAACTTAAGTCAAGAGTTCGAAGAAATAATACTTCTCCACATTTAAATGCATCTATCCTGCATTTAATTGAAAAGGAAGTACTCAAAATTGATGCGAATAGTTGGAAAAATGCAGTCTCATATGTTATGAAAGCTGAGAATTCATATTTTTCTACATATAATATACAAAATATTATCATCAATTTAAAAGACAACAGTGATAGTGACACAGATTTAACATAATATCTATGTGATGTAATATTTATACTCGTTTTGTGTGTGTGTGTGTAGGTGTGTGTGTGTGTGTGTGTGTGTGTGTGTGTGTGTGTGTGTGTGTGTGTGTGTGTGTGTGTGTGTGTGTGTGTGTGTGTGTGTGTTTTGTGTTTTATTGGCACTGGTTTTCACAACCAACTGGCCAGTCAATTTCATAATGATTTTTTTAGACTATAACTTAACACTAACTCAGGGGAGTAATGTGTAGTCTCTGTGTTAAGTAAATGTCTTGTTACTTTAGTAAAGTCGACGTCATTGTCTTTACAAAGGGACGCTAATTGTATCCGAACGTTTGCGGTCACTCAGATGAGTACCGATTTACTCGTTTTAAAAGGTTGATATTTATTCATGTTGACATGTTATGTTTAACTTTTCCGTTTCATGTCTGAAAAAGTTGGCAAAAAATGATAAATTTCTTTATTAATAATTTCACGAAAAAAAATTATTCTTCACTAAAGGTTGTGCATCCCATAAAATTATTAATCAATAATCTTATAAAATATTAAGTGGTAGATAGGGAAAATCATAATTATTAATTAATATTGAAGTGATTTTAAATTTAGATATACAAGAAAATGTTATTTTAAAATGTTTGTAGGTATTAAAAATTATGTCCAAGTTTAGATTCATGGCCTTCTAATGATTAAATAATACATTTAAAGTAAAAAGTAAATAAAAAAATACTTTTGCATTTGTTGATTTTGTATATTGAATAAGTTATCAGTTTATGTATTTTTCCCTTAATTATCTAGATATTTTTTTAAATTAAATATGTAATTTAAATGCCAAATAAAATATAAAATTCGTTAAGCCGGCCCTTTTTACTATTTACCTGAAGAGGCAAATCTCTTTATGGCGTCGACTTTATCAGCGGGATACTTTTAAATTCTGCATAAGTCAGTTCTTATAATTGTGAATGAAGTATACATGAAGCAGCAATTCCAAATCCCCACTACAATCAGAGTTACTAGAAATTAATTACAGGGCCGGTCTCATACACCGTGCGCGAATAACGGAAGTATTTCAGAAGATGAAGCATTATCTAATGGAAATGATATATTTAAAAAATGTTTTATGTAATTGGATAATTCATGTTTTTAGCAATATGTTCTTTTTAAAGAAAACATTCGAATTTATTTCAGCCCATCTCAAATAAAATCGACAGAGCAGTTTAATTACCGTGGAGGGTGTTCGATTTTGGAAGATGGATATGTCATTATCTCGCATAATCTAACTATTGCATTAACATATGTCAGACTATTGCATCTGTTACCTATAGATAGGCTTACAATGCGTCCTGGTTTTACCGGGATTGTCTGGATTTAGACATCGGTTCTGTCACCCCTGTAAGTATGGTACTTTGTCCCGGTTGTACAAACCAGAAACCAAAAATTCAGTAGCCGTTAGTGTATACGCATTATTTCTCCATTTTTTTGCTTTGCTCGCTCTGTTTCCCCTTATCACATGCAGTGCGATTCGTTTTATTTTTGGAGAAAAGTGATACGACAACTCTTATTCTAGTTTTTTCATTTTATTTCTGCGTTTGATATAAAATGTTCAAAAGAAGTTTGATGAAGTGAACATTACAACCTGCTAGTTGGTTGACGAGATACGCCAAATTTTGTGCTCGTATTGATTTTCAAGGTTACTCTGGAAAAAATATTTATTTCGCAAAGAAATTTTGCATGATTGTTCTATATACCATGTTCTTTTTTAAAATGGTTCTATAAATGGACACAATCACTGTTATTGACCTGATGAAAATCCTTTACGTGAAAGGTTTCAACGAAAGACATACCCAATAGCCATTGAAATTAAACATACTTGCAGAAATTTATGGAGATCGTAGTGTTGAGCCAATCTTTTTACAACAAAATTTGATCGGAGAAGCAGTTGTAACGTTAATGGCAGGTACAAATAATTTCATTTTGAGGTATATAATCGAAAATGATAACAATTACTCAAAAAATGATTTGTTTTTCCAACAAGATGGCGCATTTCTGCGTTATAGCATAAACGTAAGGCGATACCTTAATGAACGGTTTCCTAGGTAATGGATTGGACGAAAAAGAATTTATTGCGAGTAAGTTTCCCCCACCTAACTCCCTAGATTTTTCTATGGGTTTATTTAAAAATCTAGAATTATAATATTGATTTCGAGAAGGATTTTCCAAGTGGAAATCAAAAAGTTAAAATAAACATATTTGAAACTAAAATTGAGGTTAATTTCCAATAAAAATAGTCAACTATACATTTAAGATATTAACCTTTATTTTATCAAGTAAATTTAATGATTACTTACCTGAAAACCACAGCTCTGTCTATCAGGAATAGCTGAGCTTCTAGTAAAAACAGTTGGAAGTATTCTCGTAGCTGGGTCCGGATATGGATTTCTAGCAGTTGAGAAATCGATAGCGGCACCACAGCAAACCAAAGCTTCTGTATCGTAACCGCATTGTGACTTTTTCACAAAGTTTAATTGTGATGGACTGCGATTTCTTATGGCAGTCACAAAATGTTTACATGCATAAATTGATGCGCATGTTGCTAATTCTCCATTGGGCGTTGTACACGTCGTTCCACGTTCTATAAACGAATAGAGCAAAAATAAATTATTGTAATTTATTACCCTTTCACGTTACAAGGCTTACAAATGCCATTATATGTTAAACTAAAATCATAAAGCTATAGAAATTTCTATAAAGAAACATAGAAACTTGTTTTGTGTTAGTTACGTTAATAAATCCAAATTGTATCGTTGAAGCTTTTATTATTTGCAATGTGTGCCAATAAAGGTAACATGGGACAAACCGTATTAACTTATTATTTTGGCACAAAACTTATACATAATTTTACAATATTACTTTTTAATTTTGTATTTTGATGCGGCAGAATTGCTAAGAACCACTTGCTGTGCGGACAAGATTTTTATAATACAGTTTAGACCACCATTGTCGCATTGCTACTACCTTTTTTAAAATAGTGTTATCCACAAAACACAAATGCATCTACTTTTCAATAAACTCTTTTACATTGAATGAATTAAAAAAAGTACTTGAAAAATGTGTATAGAGTTTAATTCCTAGCTGAGCGCTTTCAGAAAAAAAAGCCATCTTCAGAGCTATATGGGCAAAATTTAAAAAGTACTGTTACAAAAGAGCATTGTTAAAAAGTGAAACAAAATTTTTTCTATAAAATTAAAAATAAAATTTTAAAGTTTTCAAAAAAAATTTAAAAGACGGCTCTTTAAGAGACTTCACAAAAAAAAACATTAAAAAGGTTTTAGTTATCATATACGCGTAAGCTCCCATTCATCTGGAAAGAGTTGAGGCGTATTTCCTTATGCCCTAGTCTCATCTTAAATTTGGACGACTTTTTGGTCTTTTGACGCCTCTTGGATTTTCTTCTTCAAGTGCCCTCTCCGCTACGGAGTTTGGCAATCATCATTGCTATTCGTATCTTTGAAGCTGTTGCTCTAAATAATTGGTTAGATGTGCACTGGAACCAGTCTTTTAAATTGCGCAGCCAAGATATACGTCGTTTCCCCACGCTTCGTTTGCCATGAGTCTTCCCTTGGATAATTAACTGGAGCAATTGGTAGTTTCTCCCTCTCATCACATGACCAAGATATTCCAACTTTCTTCTATTAATGGCGATCAACAGCTCCCGTTCTTTGTTCGTTCTTCGAAGAACTACACTATTTGTTATTTTGTCTGTCCAAGGTATTTTCAAAATTCTTCTGTATATCCACATTTCGAAGGCCTCTAGCTTATCGGTATTGCTCTTGTTTAAAGTCCAAGTCTCTACTCCGTACAGCAGTATCGAGAAGATGTAGCATCTAATCAATCTCATTTTCAGGTTTAAGTTAATGTCATGACTTCCCAGAATGTCCTTCATATTAACAAAAGCAGCTCGAGCCTTTTCAATTCTAGTTTTTATTTCTTCTGTGATGTCATTGTTGTTATTAACGCTTGTTCCCAAATATTTATATATGTGCACCCGTTCGATTTCGCTATTGTGAATGTACAGGTTTGCATTCAATCTTTGTTTTTTTGAAATAATCATGAATTTCGTCTTCTTGACGTTCATTGTTAACTCTTTCTCTTCACTAGCTGTGACTACCTTATTTAAAATGACTTGCAGGTCTTCTATTGTCTCCGCCATTAAAACCGTATCATCTGCGTATCTAATATTATTATTTGGTTAGACGTTAACTTTTTTCCCATTCTCTTCTTCCTCCAATGCTTTCTTTATAATTTCTTCCGAATAGAGTTAAATAGCATTGGTGACAGCACACATCCTTGTCTAACTCCTTTTTTAATTTTAATTTCATTTGTTGTGCTATTTTCGATGCGTGCGACTGCTTTCTGATTATAATACAGAGTAGATATTATTCTTATATCGCGAGTGTCTAACTGTTTAGCTTTCACGATCTCTTGAAGTTGGTCATGCTTCACGTTATCAAACGCCTTGTTGTAATCAATGAAACAAGCAAATACATCTTAATTCACATCCAAATACCTCTGTGTCAAGAAGGCAAATAATGCTTCAAGAGTTCCATATCCCTCCCGTAATCCAAACTGAGTTTCTCCGATATCTTCTTCCAATTTTCTGTAAATTTTATTGTGAATTATTTTGAGGAATATTTTTAAGGTATGGATCATCAGACTGATCGTGCGTGGATCACTGTACTGCTTAGCATATGCCTTCTTGGAAAAAGGGACAAAGATTGATCTTAGCCATTTTTCAGGAATTATACTGTTTTCATAAATCTTGTTAAATAAGTCTACTGCCAAATGGATTCGATCTTCGTCTATCAACTTTAGTATATCCGCTGGTAGCTCATCTGGTCCTGGAGCTTTGCTATTATTTGATGACTTTACCGCTTGCATTGCTTCTTCTTTGCTTATTTCTGGACCTGTCTCCTCTGGAAAATTATCACAAGGAGGCTGCCTTTGATCGTCAAACAGTTCTTCTATGTATGTCTGTCAATGTTTTAGTTTTTCCTCTGTTTCCATTATCATGTTCCCTTGTTGGTCTATAAGTACTGTCTGCTTCCTGTTTCTATTGCTGATCATTTTTTTAACTTTCTTGTGAAGATAGAACGAATCATATTTGGCTTCCAAGTTTTCAATCTCCTTACATTTGTCTTGTAACCATTGTTTTTTAGCTTCGCGGATTTTTCTTTTGATCTCTGTGTTAATTTTCTTATACTGTTCTTCATTTTTGCCTTTCGATAGTCTTCGACAATTCATCAATAACAAAATTTCGTCATTTTCGTCCTCTTGGATACCACCTTATAATTCTAGTGAACCATCTATTGTCAGGTCTTCTCGCTAAATATCCCGCCCACTGCCATTTTAAAGAGTTAATATAATGGATTGCATCATTGACCTTTGTTTTCTCTCTTGTCTACTCTATTAATTTTAGATATCATTCTGTTATTTCTAGCATGCATCCCTCCATTGACCTTTGAGTGTCTTTAAGTTTCAGTATTAACTCTTTCTTTAGTCTCCAAGTTTCGCAGCCGTATGTAATGGTTGGCCATATACAGATCGAATGCTTTTTATCTTCAGGTGAAGTGGCATCGGATTTATCAGAAAGAATAGTTTTTTTTTCAGATAACAATAGTTAGAAAGTTTTTGGAAAAGTTTTAGATTTTTGGAAAATGGTAGGAAGGATGAATAGTGTTTTTGATTAGCGGTAAAGAATGTGGGAGGAAAATATGAGTCGATGTGGGTTTTGAACGAGAAGGTTTGGAGCATTCTGTTTTTACCATCGAGATCAACGAGTCTGGTTAAAAGTTGTGTTACAAAGTGTGTTTGTTGGTGTAGTTATTTTTGATGATAGGAGAATAAAGGAAGTTGAAAAGAAACCCATAAGAGAATTTCAAACTCCTTGTGCTTCCGAAGTTTAAAGTTTCTGTAAAGAACAGAGTTATTATATAAAATTAGCACAAGGCACCAAGTAGAGGAGAAAAATCCTTGGGCCTAAAGATTGCTGTTTTTAATTTTGAACGAGTCGGAGATTTGATTGGTGGAGAGAATTTGAACGAGTGCTGTTTTGAAACATAGCTGTTGTTGAAGAATTGGGCAGGTGGTTAATAACACAGTCAAGGAGAATTATTGGCGTCTGTCAGAAAACGTAGCAGAGCCCTAAAGGTTGTCAACTTATTTGTGACATGAGAATGTTTGTTTATAGTGCATACCATATTTATTTTTGAAAGTCACATTAATTTGTTAGTACTGGAACATAAATAATTTATCCATACATTCCTAGAATTATAAAGTAATTGTTTTAAAAATAAAATTCATCCATCAGAATAAGATAATTTTAAAAGTAAAGTTAATATCAGAATATTTGCACAGAAGTTAAAGTTGTTTTCTTTAAGAAAGTATTATTAGAGCTAATTTCATAGTAAAGTAAATAGATTTGGTTCAAAAGGAAATAAACAATTAAAATTTTGTTTTTTATTGACGATTAGATAAGAAAGCTATACACGATAAAAGTTAGAAAGAGTATTTGATTTTTTTGGGTATAATAAATATACGGTATTTTATGTTTTATAATATTTGTGTTTTCTTATATATAAAGCACGCAACTAGGAAATGCTAGAAGCCACGAAATAAAGGTAATTAGTATGACAAATTAGCCCTGAGAAATGAATCTATTCCATATGTCATTTATTTTTGATTTGCTTTGTACTAAATAATTAAAGTAATTAATTAATTAAATTAATTAATAAAAATCAGCTTCATCATAGCATAAGCACGGAAAGCAGATCATAATATATATATATATATATATATATATATATATATATATATATATATATATATATATATTAAACTTAGAGCTAAGATTAATATTAATATAAAAATTAATATTAAACTCACCAGTCTTCCGGGTTGAACCGCGTCGATATCCATTTTGCCGAGCTTTCGACATCCTCTCTGATGTCTTCTTCAGGGCTTCCGAGGTCTCAGTCTCCCGAGCCCCCAGACACTACTACACTCACTAGTCACTTCTAGTTCACTTACTAGTTCACTACTCAGTAGTAGTATAATAGTAGTGAACTAGTGAGTGAACTAGAAGTGACTAGTGAGTGTAGTAGTGTCTGGGGGCTCGGGAGACTGAGACCTCGGAAGCCCTGAAGAAGACATCAGAGAGGATGTCGAAAGCTCGGCAAAATGGATATCGACGCGGTTCAACCCGGAAGACTGGTTAGTTTAATATTAATTTTTATAATAATATTAATCTTAGCTCTAAGTTTAATTGTACTAACCGCGGAAATCTTTCTGAACATATATATATATATATATATATATATATATATATATATATATATATATATATATATATATATATATATATATATATATATATATATATATATATATATATATATATATATATATATATATATATATATATATATATATATATATATATATATATATATATATATGTTCGGATAAGTTTCCGCGGTCAGATAAATGAAAATTACTGAGTTCTCGGGAAGAACCGCGTTGAGAATTTAAAACTCGACGTTTCGGCACCCATTTTGGAGCCATTATCAAGAGTGATACGGTTCGGTTCGAGTTCGGGGTCTCAATCTGCCTACTCCCCTCACTCGAGACGTACCAGTATCGTGTTCTATATTGCAAGAACTGTCTCTCGGCACTGAGGTCTCAATCTGCCTACTCCTCAGTGTCGAGTGATAACCGGTCTTACCCTGTGTGGCTGCTTTTATACTCGCTGTATGCGCGGGAACGGTATGGGCTGACGTGGTTTGGACTGACGTGGCCTGAGCGGTGTGGGCGGGAGGTCGCTGAAGCAGGGGTCGCCATGTTGCCGGCAATCGTTTCGCGTCATCGCGCGTGTTCAAGCTGTTAGGCCGTTTTTCGATTTCGATAGCTTCACGAATGATTCTCGATTTTAATGAGCGGATGGGAGCGATGGTTTTTGCTTTTTCGAAATCTATTTTGTGGCCTGTCTGAATATGATGTTGGGCTAGGGCTGAAGTGGTATCGGAATGTTTGACTGATAGAGAATGTTCGTAAATACGGTTATGGATTCGTCGGTTTGTTTGTCCTACGTATGTACGTGGGCAACTGGAACAAGGTATCTCATAGACACCATGGTCTTCATTAGGGATTTGGTCTTCTACGGATCTGACGAGATTGGACAATTTGGAGTGAGTGGTGAAGATGGTTTTGATATTAAGAGGGATAAGAGTTCTACTGATCTTGTCAGTGACACCTTTAATGAAAGGTAGAAAGATTTTGGGTTGATCCGGCGGCAAGGTTTCCTTTTTGGATGGAATGGGGTTTAGAAGTTTTTGAATGCTTCTATTGATTTGGGTTTTGTGGTAGCCGTTTTGTAGGAGTGTTTGTCTTATTGAATTGATTTTGGATGACCTGTGATTGTTGTCGCTAAGTCTTATGGAACGGGAAATAAGAGTGTTGATGACTGAATTAAGTTGGGCGGGGTGATGATGTGACTGGGCATTGAGATAGCGGTTTGTATGAGTGGGTTTCCGGTACACGGAATAGGAAAAACTGTGAGGTGGATTTTTCTGAATAAGGACATCAAGGAATGGCAAAGACGCTTCAGACTCAACTTCCATCGTGAATTGAATGCTGGGATGTATTCCATTCAGGTGGGAGAGGAAGAGATCTAATGTGTCTTTACCATGGGGCCAAATGACGAAGGTGTTATCAACGTACCGTAACCAGCAGGTGGGTTTGAGATTTGACGAGGACAAGGCTACTGTTTCGAAATGTTCCATGTAGATATCTGCTATTACGGGAGAGAGGGGCGATCCCATTGGGGCACCTTTGATTTGACGATAGAAATGATTTTGGAACGTGAAATATGTATTAGACATACAGTGTTTTATAAGAGATAATGTGTCTTGGGGAATTTGATGTTTAGAGTCCAAGATGGAAATGGTTTCATCGATGGGAATGTTGGTGAATAAAGAAACAATGTCAAAACTGACTAGTATGTCTGAGGGTGAAATAGAAAAGTTTTTCAGAAGATCAATGAAATGAAAAGAGTTTTTGACAAAGGACGAGGCGTTTTCGGCTAATGGTTGTAAGGATGAAGCGAGATGTTTTGCCAATTTCTGAGTGGGACAGTTGTATGCACTGACGATGGGTCTTAGGGGAACATTGGGCTTATGGATTTTTGGAAGGCCGTATATCTTTGGAATTCGGGATGATTTTTCTCTGGGTATAAGAGATTTTTTTGAGGTCTGGAGGTAGAGTAGACTTATTTATAATGGATTTGGTCGTTTTTTCTAGATATGTGGTTGGATTATTTGGGACATGTTTGTATTCTGTGGAATTCAGAAGTTCGGACATTTTGTCGAAATAGTTAGAAGAGTTGAGAATGACGGTGGCATTACCTTTGTCGGCCGGAAGGATGACGATGTCAGGGTTGTTGTAAAGTTCCTTGAGGGCACGTCTTTCTGAAAGACTGATATTTGAAGGTGGGGGTTTGGAAGTACGGAGAATTCTGGCGACATCTTGTCTGGCAACTTCGGCTTGGTCGGAAGGAAGATGGGAAATGGCTTCTTCGGTTTGACAAATAATTTTCTCAGTTGGAATGGAAAGAGGAGTGAAGAAAACATCTCGCTTCATCCTTACAACCATTAGCCGAAAACGCCTCGTCCTTTGTCAAAAACTCTTTTGATCTTCTAAAAAACTTTTCTATTTCACCCTCAGACATACTAGTCAGTTTTGACATTGTTTCTTTATTCACCAACATTCCCATCGATGAAACTATTTCCATCTTGGACTCTAAACATCAAATTCCCCAAGACACATTATCTCTTATAAAACACTGTATGTCTAATACATATTTCACGTTCCAAAATCATTTCTATCGTCAAATCAAAGGTGCCCCAATGGGATCGCCCCTCTCTCCCGTAATAGCAGATATCTACATGGAACATTTCGAAACAGTAGCCTTGTCCTCGTCAAATCTCAAACCCACCTGCTGGTTACGGTACGTTGATGACACCTTCGTCATTTGGCCCCATGGTAAAGACACATTAGATCTCTTCCTCTCCCACCTGAATGGAATACATCCCAGCATTCAATTCACGATGGAAGTTGAGTCTGAAGCGTCTTTGCCATTCCTTGATGTCCTTATTCAGAAAAATCCACCTCACAGTTTTTCCTATTCCGTGTACCGGAAACCCACTCATACAAACCACTATCTCAATGCCCAGTCACATCATCACCCCGCCCAACTTAATTCAGTCATCAACACTCTTATTTCCCGTTCCATAAGACTTAGCGACAACAATCACAGGTCATCCGAAATCAATTCAATAAGACAAACACTCCTACAAAACGGCTACCACAAAACCCAAATCAATAGAAGCATTCAAAAACTTCTAAACCCCATTCCATCCAAAAAGGAAACCTTGCCGCCGGATCAACCCAAAATCTTTCTACCTTTCATTAAAGGTGTCACTGACAAGATCAGTAGAACTCTTATCCCTCTTAATATCAAAACCATCTTCACCACTCACTCCAAATTGTCCAATCTCGTCAGATCCGTAAAAGACCAAATCCCTAATGAAGACCATGGTGTCTATGAGATACTTTGTTCCAGTTGCCCACGTACATACGTAGGACAAACAAACCGACGAATCCATAACCGTATTTACGAACATTCTCTATCAGTCAAACATTCCGATACCACTTCAGCCCTAGCCCAACATCATATTCAGACAGGCCACAAAATAGATTTCGAAAAAGCAAAAACCATCGCTCCCATCCGCTCATTAAAATCGAGAATCATTCGTGAAGCTATCGAAATCGAAAAACGGCCTAACAGCTTGAACACGCGCGATGACGCGAAACGATTGCCGGCAACATGGCGACCCCTGCTTCAGCGACCTCCCGCCCACACCGCTCAGGCCACGTCAGTCCAAACCACGTCAGCCCATAGCGTTCCCGCGCATACAGCGAGTATAAAAGCAGCCACACAGGGTAAGACCGGTTATCACTCGACACTGAGGAGTAGGCAGATTGAGACCTCAGTGCCGAGAGACAGTTCTTGCAATATAGAACACGATACTGGTACGTCTCGAGTGAGGGGAGTAGGCAGATTGAGACCCCGAACTCGAAACTCGAACCGAACCGTATCACTCTTGATAATGGCTCCAAAATGGGTGCCGAAACGTCGAGTTTTAAATTCTCAACGCGGTTCTTCCCGAGAACTCAGTAATTTTCATATATATATATATATATATATATATATATATATATATATATATATATATATATATATATATATATATATATATATATATATATATATATATATATATATAAAATATATTCAATAGTTGAATAGCAGAGGTTTGATCGGTCAATAATTGGCAAATGAAAGTCGTCAACTACTTCATTAATTTACTTGAATACATTTTGCTTTTATTTTTAAAAGTATCATCATTTGACTACAAATAGAAAAGATCTTAGAATATAAGTAAACAACGAACAGGGTTCATACTTACAAAAACAATTTGTAGGTTTGTTTTAGATGTTATAAAAACTCTACGATAACTTAACATGAAAATTTACTAACTAAACGAGAAAAAAGAAACAAAAAGCACAAGAAAAACTGTAAAAAAGCACTATTGTTCATTTAATTTTGACCGATGGCTTCATTTGAATGTTGGTTTAAGCTCTTTCAGGTTTCAAGGGTCAAACCATACTAATCTTTTCGATTGTTTTTTATCCGTTATAGGATGTCATTATTTCACATGTGGCTTGTTTTCGTACATCTGTTTATTTGGAATGCAACTTCTGCTACATTGCATAACGTTCCACAAAAGCGACATTAGGATTTCTAAACCATCTTGTGCCCTTGCACAACGTGCCATTTCAGCTTTCTAATAAGAGTATACAAAAATATAATAAGGCGCACAACAAACAGAATAGATTGGAAGCATGGGAAAGAAAAGTACAGCAGAATGTATGGTGGAAAAGTAGTAAAAGGAGAATGGAGAAGACGCACTAATGTAGAAGTTGTGAAAAACGTAGATCAAATTGGCATGGATGTCTAGAAAGAATCCAAGGTAATAAACAAGTCAAAAATATTGATTGGAGTGTACCTGAGAGCCAAAAAAGAGAGAAAAGCCAAGAAAGAAATGGCGAAATGTAGTGATGGAAGATGTTAGAGAGATGGGAACCAGAGATTGGCAACTGGTAATTAAGAATAGAAACCTATGGAAATGATCTATCTAGCAAAGGCCTATACATACATAGTCCACATAAAATTACATTATTCTTAAGTATAATTTCATTGAAAAATTTTTTATTCTGCGATATATGAGGAAAAACACATTTTGGATTATATAGTTTAAAAAAAAATAAACTTAATTTTGAAAATTCACACGTAGTGAAATTAATATTTCTAGTACAACCTGGAAGCAATATATGCAAAAAACTACGTTTATTTATAATTACCACCAAACTAAAAACATATATACCGCATGATTTATTAACATTTATTTTTGTTTCACAAATCATGCAACCTATTGTAAACTAATTATTAGCATCATTGATAAAAAAAGCTTAACACAAATATAAGATTAGTCATATTATATTACTTGTGTTTAAAAAATAAAGTAAATCCCCTACAAGCTATTTAAATCCATAATTCTAGTAAATGAGATAAATTACACTTGTTAGGAAGTTATCTTCTTCCGATGACTTACATCAATATGAAAGATACAACATAATTAAAAAACCATTAACTAGTATAGTAAAAACATAATACATACTACTTAAAATCAAAAAATCAAAAGGTGTCAAAAACTACAAAAATAAGCATAGATACATTTGTCACCAGAACCAAAAGGAGATATTTTGCGATGATAAAATTACTGTGGACATAAAATAAATCACGAGTATTTGTTAATAGCACTATAGAAACATAAAAAGCAAAAAAAAACAGACAAACTTCTAAATAAACAACCTAACTTCTTTTATTCTTCTTAACTGAGCAATTCCTCGTAGTGGAACACGTGTGGTCAATTGATTTCTATTGTAGTCAACCTTTGTGCCACAACATACTAAGGGAACAGTATCGTATCCACATTGAGATTTACTGATAAACTTTAGCTGTGAAGGTACTTTCTTTCTCATAGCTTTTAAAAATAGGGGACATCTGTAAAGGGATGTACAAATAGATGTTTCTTCATTTGGTGTAATGCATTGGTCTCCCCTTTCTAGAAAAACTTTTTTTGAAATAAATTTATTGAAGGTTATTAGAAAAGTGTTTTCGTAAAAATACTTTTTTTAATAGAATTTTATTTTTAAGACTATCTAATTCTAACTTTAAATTTAAAGGCCCGTCTCACTTGGTAACATATCATGTTATCAACAATATTATTTAACATGTTGCCGAAATTCTACTAAAAACCAACATGTTGCTTGGTATTTCAAAAATTTGTTATGCGTCGGTGAGCAGTAAAAATAAAATTTACTGCTAGCTATACGAAAGAGGACGTTCAACGGTCAACACAAAAATAATTAATATGCTATTAGAAGAAACATTTTGCCAACAAGTTTCGGTAACATGTTACTAAGGGATGACGGGATTTTACAAAAGCATCTTTCTCTTAGGTAAATGTAAAAATTAAAATTTTTTCAAGACATGTTCCAATTTTACCTTTTAATTGCTATTTGATTGCTCTTAATTTAATGGATATTATTATTTTTATTAATTGTAGTTTTCTAAATTCGGTTCGAATATATATAAATATATTTATTTATAAGTTTACAGCACGAAAAAATCTTATCAACAAAACTACCTCCTAGAGGGTCTGCTTATATACAAAAGTTATTATGTCCTAGAATGTTCTGGAGTATCCCACCTCTAATTCGCCTAGTTGACGGGACGATTACTCCCGTGCTCCATACATCGCTGGAAACTTCTAGTCGCTTTCGAGATGCAACCGTTACACGGGCCACGCCGACTGCATGTTCGTAACAATATTTTCTATGTTTACGACTAATTTATTTCACATCTGCGTATTGTCAAATAATTTTAAAAATGCTGAAAGAGTCAACGCTGAATGCAAGTATAGATCGTTTTTTTTAAACCCGTCTGTTATAATTTAGTCTTACTCCATCAAATTAGCCCATTGTACATCAAACATTTATTTAAGATGCGCATTCTAAAACTCTGGAACCCTGTACCACCTTGAACAGGTCTAGTTGATGAGAACCATATATTTTTGTATTCAGTTGGTAGTCTCCAAAAATTGTTTGCCACATAATGTTATGATTATAAGCTGATTTCTGCTTGTTTTTGACAGAACTTCAGCGTCTTTAGCATGATTCTGTCCAAAAATTTGTATGGAAGTGAATCTGTGAAATCATTACATATGTAAGGTAATGAGTAAGAGAGAGACAGAAGATATATTTTCTCTCTCTTTCTCTCTCGAATATAAAAATGTCTATTTTGTATATATAATTTAATATTATAATATATATATATATATATATATATAATATTAAATATATATATATTTATAATGGCTATACACCCCAGTGAGGGGTTAAACCGCAAATGCTTTCTAGATCCGATTTCTTAAGTGGATCAGTCTTTTTTGTTTATCTTATCTTCTTGACAATATCTCTCCATTTTTTCCTGTCTCTAGTTCTTCCTCTCCATTCTCTGACTCCTGCCCTTTGGAGGTCTTCTTTAACTTCTTGCAGCCACTTTGATCTCGGTCTTCCCCTTGTCTTTTTTCCTCCTGGATTCCATTCTATCATTGCGTATGTCACTGCCTCATCGCCTGCTCGCCAAATGTGACCTAACCATCTAACTCTGCATTGCTTTATTTTAGTTACGATGTCTTCCTTAAGTTCTTCCTTAATTTCTGAATTTGTTCTGCTTCTATATTCATTTTGCTCTGTTCTGATTGGTCCTAGTATACATATAATAAAATATTTATTAATATTATTATTTATGTGATATATTATTAAATGTTCATAATTATATTAGTCTTTTGTATTTCAAAATAATAATCTCAATAAATCACTGTATGTCAATATAATCACTGTCAATTTTGAAATACGTTTGTGGCATGCCCTCGGTAGTATAGTAGTCAGTATCCCTGCCTGTCATGCGGGAGACCGGGATTCGATTCCCAGTCGGGGAGGACTTTTTTATTAATATTATTACATTATTGTCATTTTTAAATACTTATGGATATTGCATTTTAGTTTGTATTGTATTATTATACTAATAACAAAATAAACAATGAATTTTACTGCAGAGTATGTGTAAAAAAATTTTGCATTCAACTCCTTTCATACATATATGAAAATAAAAATATACATTTTCATCAAAATATTGATTCAATCCTTCATTGTTAGTAAGTTGTTATTAATTCTGTTTCTCTTTCTGCTATGTCTTACCTATAGAATTACATATGTAATGATTGTGCAGATTGACTCCCAAATAAATTTGTAACGGCGAATGCGTGTATAGAAGTGTAAATTCCACCGGCAGTCCCACTGGACTGCCACACCCGTTTTTTTTTTCTGAATTCTGTTAGCTTGAACCTTAAGTCAGCAGAATGGCTCCCATCAAGGGGAGTTTGGTGGTGAAATATTATTAGGGCGGTAATAAATTAGTGAAAAATGGGTAAAAAAATATTACATAGGTTAAATTGGATTCCGCTCATTTGTCCACGCTAGCTTAAGGGTCCTGTTAGAGAATCCAAGAAAGGCATCCAGTACAAAATATAATATAAGAAGAACCAAAAATTCGTACGTCTGAAGAATCCAAACTCCTCAGATACGTGTCATTTTGGCATAAAAATTTCTTAATTTTGCATAAAGCTCATTCAAAAATTGCGTGTAAAAACTAAATATTAAAATTTTTTGTTTTCCTAAATTGGTACGTTCAATATTATTGTTACTAAAACTATACAAGAGCAAACTTACCGGATCCGATTACGAAACAGTTCAAACAACAATACACAACTGCACAAAACACAATTGTATGAAAATGCATCATCACTGATTGGTGTTAGTTAGTAAACTAAACTATCCTTATTATTTTCTTTGATTATACCTACAAACTAGTCCTATATAATATGCACACTAATGTTATTGATATTGATTTAACTGGTCCTACCAGTTTATTTTAATAAAATGTGTTAAAATATCCGTGTATCTTTTTTCTTGAAAAATATTCACCTACGTACTTCTTAGAAGAGCTAATTTAGATAAACGACATACTTTGAATGATTTAAAAAATGATGTCCATTTAAAAGCAAGCTGATTGAAAGATTTTAACAAATTACTTTTCGTAATTGTGTTTTATAGTAGGAAGTAATTATTAATAAATTTATTAAGGTCTTTAAAAAACAATTAATGTATCTGATAATCTACTTTCACTAACACGCGTGTCTTTTTTCACGATTAAAATATTTTGATTAAGGAAACAATTAATAATTTTAGTATATATACAGAAATGGCTTATTCCATTTAAGTTCCAGCTTAATATTTTTAGTGTTACGACCAGCAATCCCTATTTATATGCCAGTAAATTCATCTTCTCATGGTGCCGTCTCTTTTCCTTTTACTTTTCCTTCCAGTATAACTTGAAGTAATTCGTATTTTTCGCCTCTCAACACATGACCCAAGTATTGCATTTTCCTGTCTTTGATTATTCTTAGTAATTCTTTTTGTTTACACATACGACGAAGTACCTCAACATTAGTAACCCTTTGAACCCATGGAATTCTCAACATTCGTCTGTATATATACATCTCAAAGGCATCTATTCTTTTTTCTATTTCAGAGTCCATTGTCCAACTTTCACAGTCATACAGTAAGACAGAAAAAACGTAACATCTGATCATTCGGATTCTAAGCTGCAGACTAAGGTCTGATCTTGTAAAAAATGTTTTCATGCTCATGAATGCTTTCCTTGCTTGTTCGATTCTTGATAGGATTTCTTTTTTAAAGAAACCTATTTCTTTATATAAAAGGTTAAATTTCTTGTTTAAATCGAACATTTCGCTGTGGTGAATTACCGTATTTATTATATTTTGTAGTTCTTGTGCGTTGCTTGCTATTAAGATGGTATTATCAGCATATCTGATGTTGTTAATCTTAATTCCGCCTTGGACCTCGTCTAATGCTTCTCTGAATGTAGACTCCGAATACAAACTAAACAGTAGCGGTGATAAGACGCAACCCTGTCTTACTCCTTGTCGGATTTGTATATCTTCTGATGTTGTGTGCTCTATTTCAATTGTTGCCGTTTATTGCCAGTATAGTTCTGAGATAATTCGCAAGTCTAGTTCGTCAACTCCAGTTGTTCTCAGAACTTCGATCATCTTTTGATGGCTAGCGCAGTCAAATGCTTTTCGATAGTCAATAAAACATGCATATACATTTACATTTATGTCTCTGCATCGTTGCGTTAACACATTTAAAGCAAAAAGAGCCTCTCGTGTTCCCAATCCGTTTCGAAATCTGAATTGAGCGTCACTCATCTGGAACTCGCACTTCTTGTAAATTCGTGTATGGATAATTCTGAGAAAAGTTTTAAGGACATGAGACATCAAGCTTAATATTCGATAATCATGGCATTGTGAGGAATTCGATTTTTTTGGTAAT
Organism: Diabrotica undecimpunctata; assembly: GCF_040954645.1. Lineage (NCBI taxonomy): Eukaryota > Metazoa > Arthropoda > Insecta > Coleoptera > Chrysomelidae > Diabrotica > Diabrotica undecimpunctata. The sequence goes on from NC_092809.1 coordinate 149,961,169, forward strand.
GCTGCGAATGTTGATTTTAGCCAGTCTGTTGGTATTTTACCTGTGTCATATATCTTATTGAATATTGCTGTTATTAAGTCTAGGCTTTTACTCTCGTTATCCGCAATTAGTTTTAGTATTTAGACATTGATATTGTCTGGACCGGTGGCTTTTCCATCTTTCTAAAATTTTACTGCTTGGATCACTTCTTCTTTGGTTATTTCTGGGCCTTTTTCATTTATTCGGTGGGTGGTGGAGAACAAAGTCTATTGTCGTCAAAAAGAGTCTATATCTATTCTTTTTATCTCTCTAGTTTGTCTTTTGTACCCATAATGATTTCGTTATTATCTTTTTTTAATATTGTTGCTTGTCTCTTTTTGTGTCTACTTGTCGTTTCTTCTTTTTTTTATGAATATTAAAGGTGTCGTATTTTTCCTGAAGTTGTTCGATTTCTAGGCATTTTGTTGACATCCAGTTTTCTTTCGCCTCCCTGCACTTTTTTCTAATGATTTTGTTGATTCGCTTGTATTCTATTGGGCTTGTTTAATGTTTTCGTTTTACATCCATGAGGTCCATGATCTCTTGCGTTATCCATTCTTGTTTTTTGTTGTGTTTTATTAACCCGATGTCTTCTTCTTGTATCTTTGTTATTTTTGTTTTTAGAGCAGTCCATGTTAATTCAATGTCTGTCTGTATCAAGTTTTCGATCGTTTTTATTTCTTCCTTAAGCTTGATACTTATTTCTTTTTTCTGTTCAGGGTTCTTAAGTTGTGAAATGTATATTTTTCTTGTCACTTTTTTTTTACTTTGAGAAATCTTTTTAATCTAAAATCCATTATAACTGAATTGTGATTGCTATGTAAATTAGCTCCAGTAGATTGTATGTACTTCTTAAAGGTGTTATTGAGCAAATTAAAGTCAATTTAATTTCTAATAATTCTGTCTTTTCTCCCTGTAGGTGATTTCCATCTGTATAGCCTTCTAGGATGTTGTTTGAAGAAGGTATTGGCTATTAACAGACTGTTTTCTACGCAGAATTGTCTATCTCCTGTATTATTCCTGGTACCTAGACCGTATGCTCCTATGTGGTCTCCTTCAGCACCACGACCAATTTTAGCGTTAAAGTCACCCATGATCATCCTTATTTCACCTCTTTTTGTCAGTCGCATTATTTTTACTGTTTTTATAAAATTTTTCGATTTCTTCGTCTGACTTCTCACTTGTTTTAGCATAGACCTGAATAATATTTAGTTTTCTGCCAGTTGTTTGTAATTTCAACATTGCTACTCTATCATTTAGAGGAATGAAGTCTGTGACTGATTAAACAATTTTTTTCGACACTAATATAGCAGTTCCTAGCAGTAAAATCATGCCTATATTAATTACTGTAACAAACAGTACAAGTATTGATTTAACGTAGCAAATAGATTGACCTTGTAGCAAATCATCATAAAATAAATACCAATTTTACCATCGTATTTAATTTACATTCTACAATAGTTGTAAACGTAAAATTTAAACCAGTATACACACAACCAAACTTATATGGAATCACCTGATATTTCTTACTATCTTAAGCAAACCAATCTACGAAGTCAAAGAATATTTATTTTAAAGCAATTTGATCAACAATACATAAAATATTAAAATTTAATATTATATATTATTTGTTTTAAAGTCAATAGCATACAAAATTTTAATCTACACGGAATGTTTAATTAAATTAAATTGTTTTTCTTTATTTATATATTTTTTAATGCTCGGTGTTAGTAACCCTATACCTTATGTAAGCGACAAATTCACGTGGGCATGCTCTTAAACAAATTGTCAACATATTATTGTGGCAGATTGTTTGTTTCTGGGTACGCCTGGACCCAGTAGTAAAATTCAAATGTTTGTATATTTATTATATCGTAAATTTAAGACGTGCTGTTTCATTACATCCTTAATATAAGGTTTATATACAATTTAACGTATTTGCGTTTTGAAATATCAGTTTGGTTTTCTTTGGAATGAAAGAAACACAACTGTTGTTTATGATTTCGCCTGTACCCAGAAGTGTTTCCAAATGTACGTGATGTTTGTTTTGTTTATTTTTCTGAGAAGGGTAATTAGATTTTGTGGGTTCTATTTTCGGAAGCGTTTGTCGAGTAATCGAGTATCTTTAGTGTTGTACCAGACTTGATCGCTTGAAGCTTAGAAGTGTGGTGTACAATCATTTGTGAAAAACAGAATAATAAGCACTTGCTGAAAAATGAGCTCCAGGAGAGGACTCACGGAAGAGGAATTACGAAAAATCCTTGAAGAAGACTCAGAAAATGAAGATGAATCTACCAATTTAGAAACCATCACTAGTGATGAAGAGTTAGTAGATGAAACATTTTCTGAAGAAGATCAGGAACAAATATCCACCACCTCAGTCACGTGTAAGGTAAGTGGTGGCTCAAGTGCTACACATATTTTCTTACTAAATTTGTAAGTTTTACTAATTGCGTTGTATATTGTTTAGATCCATCAAGATAATGGTAAATAGTGATGTAAATCGTGTGCCAGGTCCCACCAGATATGCCCCTCAACGAATTACCGATGAACCTATATCTTTAATGAGATTGTTTTTTACTGATGAGATGCTCAATTTACTCTTAGTGGGTGTGGTCGCATATGTAATGAAAAAATGTTAACTGTAAAAGAAATATCACTTGAAGAGTAAGAAGCTTTTATAGGTACATACTTTTATTACAGTTATAAAATAAATTAACTTGAAATTTTGCATTTTTATTCAAGGTTTAATTCTTCTGGCTGGTGTTCATAAAGGTGTCGGAGAATCTCTGCATGAACTTTGGAGCAATTCTGATGGTAGGTCCATTTTTAGAGCTACTAGATTTAATAATAAAGAGGATAGATCTATTCGACGGAGGCACAAGTTAGCTCCAATTAAAAGTTTTTTTGATTTATTGTATCACAGCTTCCCAAAATGTTTGTTCCATATGAAAGCCTTACTGTCGACGAACAGCTTGTAACATTTAGAGGTAAGTGTCCCTTCAGACAGTATATTCCAACAAAACTACGTGAAAAATATGGAAATATATTATGGCTTTTATCTGATGTCAAAACTGTGTATGTGTATTTTGCAAAAGTGTATACAGGAAAAGCAGAAAATCAGTTCCGTGACGTACATCAGGGCAGAAATGTGGTTTTACGACTTATAAAAGATGTTCAGAATTCTGGGCGAAACATAACCACGGATAATTTTTTTACTGACTACCATTTAGCGACTGAATTATTAAACCGTAAACTAGCACTGATTGGAATATTGCGAAAGAACAAAACTTTTATTCCAGTTGAATTTCTACCAAATAAAAGTAAAGAAGCCCTATCATCAATTTTTGGATTTCAAAGAATATGACTTTAGTTTCATATAGCCCTAAAAAGAGTAATTCTGTTATTCTTTTGTCCTCAATGCATTTAGATGACCAGGTGTCATTGCAAGAACATAAGAAACCAGACATTATTTTAGAATACAATAGAACCAAAGGAGTTGTAGATACAACAGATAAATTAGCGTCAGCTTATACCTGCAAAAGAGGAACTAGAAGGTGGCCACTTTACTTATTTTATAATATTTTAGGTTTGGCTGTAGTTAACGCATATGTGTTATATATGCATGTAAATCCTCAATGTAATAGGAACAAACTACATAAAAGAAGGCTTTTTATAAAAGAATTGGCATATAATTGAAATAACAGAAAAATGCCAAACTACCCGAATGACAACAAGCGTTCCACAAAAAATCCAAATAAATTTACATGCAGTAGCTGGAACAAGTGGAAATGCAAATGAAAGTCCAAAACGTGGAAGGTGTAAAGACTGCGGATGGGAAAAAGACTGAAAATCTCGTACAAGAAGTCAAGTATTTAAGAGGTTTATTTGTCCTGATCATTCAAATATCTTTTGTAAAAGTTGCATTGAATAAATAAATAATTTTAATTGAATATAAAGTTTTATAAAAATTGGAATTTAGTTCACCCACCCGTGCCCATAGACAAAGAATGTAACATTTACTTCGAGAGAGTAGGAAGGTTAAGAGCAGCTTTTACCAGCTGTACGGTATTATGTGGATTATCCCGGCGAGGTTTAATTTTTTTAAACTTATTCCACAAATGCTCTATAGGGTTAAGGTCGGGTCAGCAAGCAGGCCACTACAGAATAGTAATATATTGTGCTTCAAGGAAGTCTAGTGAATGTGTTGGTATGTGGAGGTGCATTATCATGCGTGAAAATGTTTTCCCACTGCAATTTTTCAGAGTCTAGCTACAGGTTCTAGAACCAACGCAACATACCTGCAAGCAATTAAAGTTTAATGATATTAAATGGAAATCAAAGCAGTTTTTTCACCGACCACATTACTTCTCCAGAACATAACACTTCCTCCTTTATGTCTGTGAACAGAGCTGGCTTTTTACGTTCTTGCTTGTCGTCCTCACCTGCTAAGTATACGAATTCATCGGTCACATGATTTTACACAAATCATGATTTCGTCCGAAAATAGCACATTTAGCAATTTCCAATGTTCCAGTTTTGGTATTGACAACACAAATTTAGGCGATCAATATTATGCTGTAACTCGGGAACCCGTAACTGTCCACTGCTGTATAGTCCTTAGGCAAGAAGTCCTCTTCTTCTTTTTTTTAACCGAAATATTTACACCTGTATCTTCCAAGAGTTGTTTTTGGAGTTGCGGGTGAGAAATTTTTCGGTCTCTTCTAGCTACTTGGACAACAAAGCGATCGTGTTGAACCGTTGTTACTTTTTGGTAACTTTTTCTTGGTCTATTCTTAAGCGTTCCCTAACTCCTGATACCTAGAATAGGTTTTTGACACAACGCCCTGTGGTACGCCTTCCATTGCAGCTATGTCCCTCTGAGACATTCCTTGTTCTACAAGACTAATACTCTTTCCCCTTTGCACCTGCAATAACCCCACATAAGGCATATTTTCGTTTTTGAAGGCGAAAATATACAATTTACAACTAAAACAAATAATTTACACCCTGCCGGGCTGTGTTATCTGATTGTTTTATTGGTTTGTTTATTTTCAATAAAAACAATAAAAACTTTATTCTTAGCAACAATAACAAGTTTTTTCAAAAGAAATAAACATTGGTTTGAAATAAGTGATTCCATATAAGTTTGGTTGTGTATATATTTAGAAAATATTATTCAAATAAATTGTTAAGTAATTTGTGACATTTTAATTAATATTTTTGGGTTATAGTAATCAGTATGTGGAAAATACTGTAGTTACCAAATACAAACATTAGTAAAAAATTGAAAGTATTTGACATTAGTTTGTTACAAGGTCAATGGAATGCGTCAAGACACATCCATAAACTAATAAAAAATTAATAATAATAAAAATATTTTGTGTTTTTGTAATCTCTTGTCATAAATCGTATAATAAGATAGTCGTGATATACAAATTTTGCATAATAAAGTTTTTATTATAAATAGAAAATATTCTTTCCTATAGCTACCAAGGTTACCTTTAAACAGTTATACTACAGCACTAAATAAAAATACAGAAAAAAAAATTAATCAAACAAATATAACTAAAATTATAATATTAAAACAACAACAAAACACTCGATTGATAATTAAAATTATTATTTTAACTAATAATATCTTGTTATTAGGCAAATTGCCTGTTTTGCCTCAATACACCTGCTTCATCCGTGCTTATGTCATCGCCACACCTATTCTGGTACACAAACCTATAAATTTTGTTTATAATTGGCGGTAGAAAACAATACAGGCTACAGCGGTGCAATGACAAGACTAATCTCTTTAGAGTAATAGAACACGTCCTATCCGAGCTCGGGAACCCGGAGGCTGGAGTGCCACAGGGAGCGGTATTGTCACCTCTACTGTACACGATATACACAGCAGATATACCTAGAACACCAGGTACATTACTAAGCCTCTATGCCGACGACACAGCGATAGCGGCCAAACACAGAAATGTAGACATAGCGGTAAAAAACTTACAAACAGCGCTAAATGACATAGAAGAATTGCGTTTAAAATGGAAAATCGCTATAAACTCCGAAAAGACACAGGCTGTACTTTTAAAAAAGAGGCACCAACAACTAGAAGAACACTTGACTGTGTAAGACAATCACATCGAGTGGAAAAGCGAAGCAAAATACCTCGGAGTAATCACGGACAAAAGCTTAACGTTTAGTAAACACGTAGACGCTACAATACAAAAAGCCAACATGGCAAGAACATCTTGATTTTTCAGGAGTGTTGTGATTTATGTTCGACAATAATACTCCTAATGCTTGTTTTGTTAAGTACGCTGTTAATGGAGCATACCAGGAAGTTAATTTATTAAAAAAGGGAATCATTGTTCACCATTTTGTGGCTAATCATTATATGATAATAAGCCCTTCAATTAATAAAACACGTCCAAATTTTTGAATAAAACGTAATATATTTTCTTACTATAGGCATATACTAACGGAAAATCTCGCCAAATACCCGAATATTGCGATGTACTGAGAAAAACTTATTTCCCTGATATAAAAGTCAACTGTATTAAAATATATAAATAATGTTTTGAGGTTAATAAATGCACATATTTTGGCTAATATTTGGGTAAAAACTAAAGTTAATTTAAAGATTAAAAGAAAAGATAATTGTTTTTGAAAAAAAAAAATTACGAATATCTTAATTTAACGATAGGTCGATTCATCCTAAAAACATTTAGTCTTTTTATTCTATTTTCCAATTTTAATTTTTTCAAGTTAATAAAATAGTTTAGTATAACATTATTATACTTACGAGCATTAACTATGTGATTTATTCCAAAATAACAGACACACACGAACAACATATAGTACTTTCTACCCATCTTAACAGTGTAATCACTTTTGCTGAAGATTAATCTTTTATAAATCTTGAACTGGCTCTTGGGATAACCAAGAAACAGACACCAGCAGCAGACATATTTATACGGGTTGAGTCGAATTATTTATTTATTGCCTGATTTGAGAGCAACCATAAAATAATTAAAATTATTCAAAAATCTATAACTTTCTTTAAAGATTTATTAAATAAACTAACAATAACTGCGGTAACTGTCTTCGAAATACTTTTTCCAAAAAAAGCGTATGTAATTAAAAAAAAAGAACTTCTGGTTCGGTTTTTATTTTATTTGGTTTTCTGTATGGGTGGCGTAGCTTAAAATTAAAACCTTTCGTTCATAATTTATTCTGTTCCCTGTATTGTTCTTAGAATTTTTGTTTCATTAAAAGTTTTTAGTAGATTCTTATTATTTTGACTAAGGGCCGGTTTCACCAACGACAAATAGCAGTCTATTCAATGAATAAAGTTATTCGACCAATAAAACTGACATATCTGCGTTTCACCAACGTCAAATAAGACTTATTCTATGAATAAACTCCAAATAAGTTATTAGTCCAATATCGGCCAAATAAATATTTATTCTTCGAATAAGTTGACAGCTAACCTCACTTTAAATATCAATAATAAAGAAAATTCATTAGTTTAACTTGAAATTATCAACAATGTATTGCAGGTAAACGTAATTATATCACACAATTTGAATTTTTGTATACATATATATTTATTTTAGATTATTATCTTCATCATCATCATCGTCTGATGACGGAAATGAGCAGCGAAGGAGAAGACCACGCTTGCAGCTGCAACGAAGAAACCCTTTTGCTGAATTTGATGATGTGGACTTTATAACTAGGTTTAGATTATCAAAAAATTCAGTAGATCAATTATTAAATTTGATCGGTAATCAATTGCATCCTGTAAGCAACAAAAATAGACCAATAGATGTGCGAAATCAATTGTTAATTGCTCTTCGTTTTTATGCAACAGGATCGTTTCAAATATGTACTGGTGATCACTTTAATGTTTCAAAAGCAACAGTCTGTCGCATTGTAAGAAAAGTATCCCATTACATTGCCCTATTACGTCCTCAGTTTGTACAATTGCCACAGAACCGTAATGAATTAAATAAGGTGCAAAATGATTTTTACCAAATTTCAAGATTTCCGAGGGTTCTTGGAGCGATAGATTGCACCCATATAAAAATACAAGCTCCTGGAGGAGAGCATGGTGAGTTGTTCAGAAACAGAAAAGGATGGTTTTCGATAAATGTTCAAGCAACATGCAATGCCCAATTAAAATTTATAGATATAGTTGCTCGGTGGCCTGGAAGCGTACACGATTCAACAATTTTTAATGATTCCCTCTTACGGGCCAGACTTGAAAACAATGAATTTCCTGACTGCTACTTATTAGGTGATAGTGGATATGCTTGTAAGAAGTATTTGTTAACACCACTGCTGAATCCACAAACACATTCAGAACATGCATACAACAGGGCTCACATACGAACTCGGAATACTGTAGAGAGAGCATTTGGAATTTGGAAAAGACGTTTTCCATGTCTTTCAGTGGGTATGCGCATCAAGGAGCAAACAACGTTAAGTGTAATAGTTGCAACTACTGTCTTACATAATATGGCAATTGGAATAGGTGATGAAGTACCAATTGAAGAAATACCAATTGCATTAGAACAACCAGAACTTCCACTTCAAGAATTGCCAAATAACCATAATGCTGTAAGAACAGCTTTAATTAATACAGTGTTTTAGATATTATACTTTGCCTTTGTGGAATTCACCTGATCAAGATGGTTTATTAGCACACTAGTACACATTAACACAGTATGTTATCCTGCTACTGTTATAAATGAATATTTGTCTTTTTTAGATTTAAAACAAGTTTACCCATACATAACTCTCATAACATATTCTTAGATTTTTTCTTTTGTAATCATCCTTAGTCAGTAACTATAGTTCAAGCCTCTGATTTAATATTGGAAAATAACTTTCATCACACTGCAACTGAATGTGATATTTGTTTAGGTACTACTTTTAACTGGTCATCCACTGAATCATACTTGGACTTTGAAAATTTTGATTATGGTAATATTAATGATTATTGTGGACTTGTCAATTGGGCTTTAACTATTGTAAAGAATAATATTGAAACTACCATAAAATTTTTTATCAGGTATTGAGTAATGGTACGGCAAATTTTGTTCCTATTAAAGAGTTTGTTTCTTCTAGCTTTCCTCGATGGTATCCTTCCTGTCTCTAATGTGTCATATTGGAAAAAAAGAAGGCTCATATGACCTTCAAAAATTCTCATTCCCGACTACATTGTTTTTTCTAGTTTACGATCTCAATGTAAAAAACTTGACTTGGGAGTGTTATAAAGCTTATATTACTGGATCTGGAATAGCTAACCTTTTTGCATCTTATTTTTCTTCTGTTCTGGATATTGGTAACTTTTATGATTCTGATCACAGCTGTCTATAATTTAAGTCTTGCAGAGGTATTCTCAAGTATTCAAAGTGTAAATGATAACTTGACCTATGACCCTGAAAGATCTCTTCTTATTTTCTCATAAGGTGTGTTTTTACTTTTGAGTATGTGTGTTGTTTAATCAGTCACAGTGTATTCACTTATATGATATACTTATTTATATGTTGCTGCTGTTTATATTTTTGATTGTTGTTAAACATAAACATATTTAAAATTTAACTGCAAAAAAGGGTCCTCTCTTTAATAAATAAATAAATGTTAGGTGTTCTGTTAATGTGTTGACGATATTTATAATGTATGTTTTTAAGTTTTAGATTTTTGTAAATTTGTTGTAAATAATTGTGTGCTATTTTATTTTATAGTTAGTTTAGAATGTTTATGTTTATATTTAAAGTTTAACTGCAAAAAGGGTCCTCCCTTTAATAAACAAATAAATGTTAGGTGTTCTGTTAATGTATTGACGATATTTATAATATGTATATGTTTTTAACTTTTAGATTTTTGTAAATTTTTTGTAAACAATTGTGTGGTATTTTATTTGACACGATTTATACTAATACTTATGCATAGGGTTTAGCCTGTATAAAGAATATTATATTGTAAATAAAACACATTTTCTAAGGTATAAAGTATTTATTTATTGATTTCTCCTATCTCTATTTTTTTTGATTCTGCTTCTGCTTTTTTTATTGCTAATTCTACTTGTCTTAATTCTAATTCCACTAACTCCTTACGCTTTACAATATCTAATATTTCTAATTTTTTTTCCAAAACTTCTTTCTTCTTGTTCCCCATTTCCTCACATTCAGTACATTTCCTCTTGCTTTTTGGAGTTTTTGATGTTACTGATTCACCTCGCTGAGATGAATCTTTCGCATCTGTAAAAAAAAAAACATGAATTTTTATGATTTGTAAAAAAATGTGGATACTTATATGTCATAAAAAATATATTTTTAAAATATAAATATATAAATGGTTTCCAAATAGATAATAAAATTATTTAAAATGTGTGTTTAATAAATTTCCCAATAGGGCTATTCAATGCTTCTCATTTGTTGCTAGCACTTGTTATAATGTTATTTCTATACATCTGTCTATTTCATTGTTTTGGTCTTCAGTTTTGTTTATTAAAGTTCCCAAGTATTTATAACTTGATACTTTTTTAATTTCAATGCTGTTTATACTAATATGTGCTGGTTGTGTCATGTTTTTACTGAAGACCATATACTTGGTTTTTTTGATACTGATATTTATGCCATGATTGTTGCAAGCAATATTTATGTTTGTAAGTAATCGTTAAGTAATCATTATAGTGTTTAAAATTATATTATTACCTTGTATTACGATTCTTGGTAGAATACTGCTGGACGTACTGGGGATATCCATCGCAGGAGGTGATAGAAGTGGTATGTCGTCCATATCAATAGCATCACCTTCATAATGGCTTATATCACCTACAAGCAAAATAAGGATAAATGCAATTGTGTTATTAAAAACTGTTTGTACTTATTGCAGACACAATGTGAACATAATTGTGGCATGTATAGGGCTTTAATTAGTCAGATGATATGTAACCTTGACTATTTTATGTTAATCTCAAATAATACCTTAAGATATAATAATACTTTACCTTTACTTAATAATATATATAATAATACTTTACCTTGATAAACATCCTCAGGCATATGCATATTATTGCTATCATACCTCGTCTCTATAGGGATTATTTGGGGTCCCATGATAGCAACAATCCTGTCATCTTGAGGTGTCATCACTGGTACCTTCATACCACCTCCTGTTATGTATGTTTGAACCTGTAAAAATTGCAAGGCTTAAAAATTTCATTATAAAAAGTATTGTTTAAAATTCATTTTAAACATATCTATAATTTTATGTTCCCTACCTTATCATCAGCTTTGAGTTTTTTAACTCTTTTTTTGAGTCCCTCGTACAACAGTTTCAACTGTATCCCATTCCTAATCCCAGTTTTGCTGATACTGTTGTACTCGGTAGCTATTTTCTCCCATGCGGCATTCTTTTGTTTGGACCAAACACTATCCGTTTTCTTGTTTTCAATAACATGTTTATATTTTTCAATTATTGAGATTAAGTTCTCCTTTTCTTCCTCTAAATAATTTTTACTTCTCTCGCGTTTTTTGTCCATTTTCACAATAAATTCACAATTCAAAACCACAAGTAGACAACAAACAGATTTTTTGGACGATTTTCACATTTGGTCCCATTGAAGATAGCTATAATTGAGCTGTCAATTAAAGTTCATAGAACGAAATGTTGGCGCTTGACTGTGTTGCCATGTTTTTTTAATAAATCGGGAAATAGCATGTGATTTATAATTAATAAAAATCCAATAGAACGTTAACAAACTAACAGTAAAAAAGAAATTCTTTCAAAGAATAATAAGAATAGTATTCAGGTACTTTCCACAGACATCTGGTGACCATCTGTAACAATCTGGCAACTGGTGGTTTGAAGATTGCCAAATCTATTAGCTTATTATCAACGGCAAATGCCAAAAAAATGTTGTAATAATTAACTGCAATTAATATGAGAAGAAACGAGTATTTATTCGTTCGTGTTGTATATAAAAAAATAAAAAATTGCATAATTCATATAATAATATAATAAAAATGTATTTTTGAAAGCTTCTCTATTTGTAATTGAAGCCTACAACATATACATTATAAAGACATGACAACACAGTCAAACGTCAAAAATTTGTTTTGTGCATTTAATTCACAGCTCCTTTGTAGCTATCTTCAATGGGACCAAATGTGAAAATTGTCCGATTTTTTTTATATAAATAATGTATATGTATTGACATTGACAATTATAATTATTTTGACAAATTAATCAACCAATATCAAATATTATAGGTTATGTATATGATTACAGTGAAAAATAGTGCGCTACGCTTGGCCAAACGCCTAAGAGGTGGAAGTCAAGAGAGGTGTCAACGAGTACAGTCTGTGGAAAATCATTACACTTTGAACTTATTCGACGAATAACTAACTGTGGATTACAAATAGTTATTGAAACGGAATAAAATTTATTCTACTAATAAATTTTATTCGACGATTAACTATTCAGTGATTTATTTGTCGTTGGTGAAACCGGCCCTTAGTGTATAAGTTTCTGAACTATATAGAGCTATATATTAAAACTGGTGAAAGTTTGATGCTCTTAAAAGAATATTGTGCCGTAAGTGTTAATTCCAGAGGTTATAATTAAAACTAAACAAAGTGCAAGGGAGTATGTTATCTTGTCTAACGCCTTAATTTATTATGATTGTACGAGATAGGTCTCCACCCGACCGGCTGCTGCTTTCTAAATTTTGGGTAGTTAGTTTGTAGCATGCAGAAAATTCCTTAAAGAACTATCGAATATTGGAAGTGTAAAAATTATCTAGTACGCTCCTGGGCTATATATAAATTCTGGTGTCTTTGTGTACACATCCCACACTCCCCAAGAAAGAATTCGGCGATGAAGTTAAATATGATTATATATGGTTTTATTGATTTGTACGTGTTATTTCTACAATTTGAAAAGTTGTTTGATTCAAGGTCTTCTTGCAATGTAATAGGTTGTTTGATGTTTGAAGAAACGGTAGAAAGGTAAGACGCAAAACTGGCCCCGGCCGATACCGAGGGTCGGATTCCAGTTTTAGGTTGAAAAGGGTAACGAGAGTAGACAGACGTAGTTATGTAGTTTGCAGAAGTCGGCTGAAAAATAACAACATGTTCCGATGTTGAGTTTTAAAAAGCTGTTTACAGGGTGTTTCCAATGTGCCACTAATTTTAACCTCACTTTATTTGTCCCCGGTCGTCGTTCCAGACAATAGATGCACTCCTTTTGTTCCAGTGGCAGAAATTTTTGTAGGTCCAGTTTCCAACATCAGAAAATATGTTGAGTGAAGAACTTTAGTGCAATCCAGGTAACTTTTTTTGTGTTAAACTTTCAAAGTAAAAATAAACATTTTTTTAATATTCATATTAATTGCTTTCATAACTATTTATAAAAAGTTTGTAATAATTAAAACTATGTCTTAGGGCGTGGTTAGCTGTCATTTTAATTGTCCTGTTTTAAATTTAATGTTGACATAATATGACAGCTCGTTTTATTATTTTTGATATTAATTTGTTTTGAAAAATTTAATAAAATCCTTTGTAAAAGGTATATATTTAAAAACCCAAACGGCTATGTTAGACAAAACGTTTTCGGAATCCATATTCCACCATCAGTGTCCTAGAAAATATATAACCACTTAATTAAAAAGAACATGAAGTTTAAATTTTGACCAAGGTTAATGTAAGGTGTGGTTAATATTTACTAGGAGTACATGAATGTAGCCACTAAATTAAACTTCATGTTCTTTTTAATTAAGTGATTATATATTTTCTAGGACACTGATGATGAAATATGGATTCCGAAAACGTTTTGTCTAACATAGCCCGTTTGGGTTTTTAAATATATACCTTTTCCAAAGGATTTTAATAAATTTTTTAATATATGATATACAGGATGATCTACAGGAACGTAGATTCCTTGTGGATTTTAATTTGTTTTGGTTTTTAAAGAAGGTTAACCTCTTTATGAATAGTTTCATTTTAAAGATAAGTCTTTATTTGTAATTTTGTTTCTCTGGCACAATTTATAGCACAGTAACAATTTTTTGTAAGTTTTGTAGCATCTCTCACTTGTAAACGGATTTTGTAAGCAAAAAGTACATGTAAGTTTTTCTTTGTTATTTTTATATTTACTTTTGTGACTATTAATATAGTGTGTATGTATTATCTGTATTTGTAACTATTTGTGGTGAGACAGTACTAAATTTTTAATTTATTTCTCTAAACCATTTTGTTTATTTCCTATTTTAGAAAAGTCTATTAACCCTTTTTGTGTTTCTTTTTAGGATGGAAGAGCCTTTTTTCTTCATCCAACAGGAGGATCCTTCGAAGCGGCGTCCTTTTTAAATAGCTAGAAGTCTTTCTTGTTGTGTTTTGTCCATTTCACCAGGAGACTCATATAATTACCTTTTTTTTGTTTCTTTTTTGTAGTTTTTCCTATATAATCCCATTGTTTCATTCACTTATCCATGACCCAGTTACTCCAAATAAACCCTGAGTACTGTTCGCATAAGTATCGTTTATTTTGCTTGCCCTATCTCTACCCCCAGTAACTTCTGTCCCAATTTTCAACCCCTTATAGCAATACCATATGTGGTAGGCAAAATATTTCGCTTCAAGTTTTATTAAGTGTGTCACGTAATTTGCACCTTGAGACTTTATAATAGTCATTAACATTTTAGCAGATATGTTGTGGTTCTTCATTGAGCTTCAGCAGCTCGGATAGTGTGATCAATGATAATTCTTTACTGGCCTCAGTATACTATTTTTTGAGAAGCTTTTTCGTAATCCTTGCCCATCGCTGTGGATATCTGCGGCGTTGGCGTTGACTTTAAGGCCTTCTTTAACCACCAACATCTCCCTTTTTTGGGGATTGCTTCGATAAATATGACCGAAGAAGCTCAAAATTCTAGAGTTAACAATACTAGAAAGATACGTGTTTAATTTCATCTAGAACAGAGAGATTCATGTGGCGGGCCATCCATGAAATTGGAAGTAGTTTCTAGTAGTATCGTATCTTGAGTTACTTAGGTGTTTCAACATCATGGAGCTCAACCGCAGTTTGCTCTATCTGTGCGACAATTTTTTAGCGAAACTTTTCCCACTCGTTGAATAGGTAGAAGAGGACAGATGATGGATTGGCCACCTAGATCACCGGATTTAACACTCCTAGACTTCTTCTTATGAAGTATTTAAAAACAAAAATTTATGCTACTTAACCAGAGTCTCTAGATGATGTACGACAAGGAATAGAGGATAAATGTCGACAAATATGCAGACGTGTTAAACAATGTCAGAGAAGAATTTTAAAATAGATTGTATTACTTATTTTTCTCATAAACTAAACACTATAAGCATCATGTGTTATACATTTTTGAAATCAGTACAAAGAGGAGAGGAGAATCCAAATATCAAACAAAAAAAGGTGGAAGTAATTAAAAAATCAAGAGATCATATGGGTGGTGAGAGGGTGCCTTTTTCAGCAAGCTTAAATATGACCTACTGTCTCCTTTTTCAAATAGTAGTTGACGTGTTTTGCGCTTTTCCTAAAAATTAGGAGTTCAAAAGTTATTTAATGTGGATAGTTTTATCTGAAAAGCCCTGTATATTGAATAACACAAAAAACTAAAATTTAGGCATTATGGTTATGGTTATGGTAGATCGGAGCAGGGTCCATTTGTTAGCCCTTCAGAAAATTTAGGTGTACAAAGATATAAAATTTTTATCGTATGTTTAAAATGAAGTAAGGCAATACATTTTTTTAAAACTTCATAAAAATTTGATTTTGGCAATAATAAAGTTTTGGAACACAAAAAACAATTAAATATTTTCTACTTTGTTTAATTCGAAAAGTATTACGAAAATCATTGTTTGTATTCATCTGTTAATTCATATCTTACTAGTCCTGTACAAAAACCTTGCCGTTTGAATCGAAAACGGTAATTCCACTAAATATTTTTATCTCGTTATTCCGCAATTTTATGGTTGTCTTAATAATCAACATGTTTGGGTTTTTGAATATCAATAATTATAATGATATGGTGTGCCCAGTAGGAAAACAGGATCAGTTGTTGAACATCTGGGAATAAAATTAATCACCATAAAATTAATTTTCAATGTATGTATGTTACAATTAGGCATAGACACAATATATTATGTAGAAATATATTGAAAATATTGATAAAAAGGTATCGTAAATTATTTTGTCTTCTGATTTTGGATATTACATGTTTTATTTATAGAGATTTTAGGAATATTAGGTAAGATATAAGAAAGTTTAATAGGAAAAACCTCAAAAAACTTGTTGTGGGCTTTTGGTGCACACCAATTAATATTCCGCCATAGGTGATCGAATTTTAAAGAACTAACTGACATTAAAAAATTAATTAATTTGACAAACCATCTCGACCGTCAACTGTCAAATTCACCGCGTGAAATATAAACATAGAGTCATCATCACCATCCAGCCTCAAGAGTCCACTGCTGAACATAGGCCTCTTCCTCATGTTTCCAACCCCGTCTATCTTGCGCCGCTCTTATCCAGTTTTTATTGAGTCTTCTTAAATCGTCAGTCCATCTTGTAGGTGGTCGACCGACGCTTCTCTTGTCTTCCCTTGGCCTCCATTCCAATAACCTCTTTGTCCATCGCACATCTGTCATTCTGGCTATGTGTCCTGCCCATCTCCATTTTAGTCTGGCTATCTTCTCGATGATGTCAGTCACTCCGGTTCTTCTCCTGATGTCTTCGTTGGTTATTCTGTCTCGCAGAGTTATCCCTAACATGGACCGCTCCATTCTTCTCTGCGTGACTCTCAGTTTGGTAGCTGCTGCTTTTGTTAAGGTAAGTGTTTCTGCTCCGTACGTCAAGACTGGGAGGACGCACTGATCAAATACCTTTCTCTTTAGGCATGTGGGCAGCTCACTTTTAAAAGATTCTCTCAGTTTTCCAAATGCTGCCCACCCAAGGCCGATTCTTCTCTTCAGTTCATGAGTCTGGTTATCCCTGCTAATCATAATTTCATGTCCCAGGTATTTATATATATCTACGACTTCTGTTTCTTTCCCACCAATACTGATGTTCTGGTTGGGTACCAAATTGGTCATGATGGCTGAGGAGGCTAATCGGTCTGTAATTCTCTAAATTTGCTTTGTCTCCTGCTTTGTGTAATAGAATCATAGTAGCGTTGTTCCAGTCTGTTGGAATATTGGCGCTGTGAAGGCAGATATTGAAAAGTTGTTTAATTTTTTCAAGTAATACATCCCCTTCAATTTTTAGTGCTTCTGATACTATTCCATCTTCACCCGGGGTTCGATTATTTTTCAGTTTCTTCAGGACTTCTTTGATTTCTGATTTTGTTATATCGGGCATTAAATCTGATCCTTGGTTTAATACCCCAGTTTTTAGTGTAATTGGAGGTTTCGTATTGTTATCTTTTTTTCTTGATCTATATAACTCTGTGTAGAACTCTTCGACTATTCTTAATATTTCATCTCTGTTCGTTGTTTCTTCTCCAGTTCTGTTTCTCAGTTTGTTAATTTCTATTTTCCCCTTTTGTACGCTCCTCTTCAAAACTTTTATGTTCTTATTTTGCTCTATTGCCTGTTCTGTTTTTTCTACATTGTAGTTTCTTATGTCTTTTCTTATTGCCTTTGTGATCGTCTTATTTATTTGATTTATCGCTTCTTTGCTTGTAGTGTTATCTCCTTTCATTTGTCGCCTTAGTTCTATGAGGGTTTTCGTGGGTTTACCCTACTAAAAACGTAGAGTAGTTCAAACATTTCCATTTAAAAACTAATTTAAAACTATACCATTTTAGTAGTAGTCATCGTGATACCCAACCTAATGATTATATTACACTGCCGCGTCAAATTAACCTGACAATAAGTTTGTTTTTAAGAAAAAGTAAAAAGTATGGTAAAAGTGGTCACTTCGCTATCGCTTCCAGACATTTCATAAGATACCTATTAGCATTAAGGCTTCCTCACCCTAATATAAATATAAAGATATGTATGGGCTTTTAAAGAAATGCAGCCATATACCATTATACCTTTACCACAAAAATGTACTCTGGGAGAAAAGCAACATTGAGCTTAGCATTCTCCAGGCTTTTTTCACCGTCTTTAGCGACCATCAGGTGAATATCTCGTAAAACAAGACTCTTCTGTACACATAATGCTTCTCCAATCTTTCATGCACACAGGGATAGTAAGTAGATACTCATTTACGTTCTCGGTAGAAGATAGATCTACTTCAGTGATGCGACCCTGCCCACGTAAGCCATAATTATCTTCCAATCTCCTGGTACATAAGAGAAATTATATTGTAGACTCATTATTTCACCTAATTAATAAGGTTTGGGCGTACGGGAAATGTTCCTGGATCGTTATATTATTGGATGCTACAAGTTTTAAATTAACCGAACAATTACTGGTATTAGTAATTCCCACTTGTTGGTCAACAGCTACGGGTGAAAGAACCGACACGTGGTAGGACATGTCATTGCTCTGGAGCTGAGAAATTAACTTTGAAGGCGAAAGAGCTAAATTAGTCAAAAGCATTGAAAAGTAGAAAGCCACAGGATGACTACGATATTAAAGATTCGCATGGATATCCTTAATGTAAATCATTATGGGCCCACTAGTCGATAACTTACCTTATAATCATGAAGCTCAGAATACAAGATCCGGTAGGAGAGAACAATCAGATTTGGACGATAGGGCCTCTCAGGTCGTCATCCAGGTAAATCTCTGTCAAACAAATAACAATAGCTTCATAGACTTGAAAATTAGAACATGGAACATAAGAAGTTTATACCAATCTGGCAAAATATCCTAGATAACACTGTGTCGGAAATGTGCAGAATGAAGATTAACATACTGAAGCTTAGCGATATACAATGGTCTTCTTCTTCTTCTTAAGGTGCCATGCATTTCTGCGTAGGCGTCCACCGTACATCGTCTTGTCAGGTGAGATGTCAAATATTCTGGATTAAATAATTCTGTTTTTAGCAGCATTGCGAAGCATTTCATAGCTGTGGATTCCTGTCCATTGTCGAATATTGCGCAGCCATGACATTTTTTTACGTCCGAGACCTCTCCTACCCTCTATTTTCCCTTCGAGTATCAGTTGCTGAAAAGTGTATCGTTCTCCTCGTATAATGTGCCCCAAGTATGCAGTCTTCTTACTTTTTACATAATTAAAAAGTTCCCTATCCTGTAAGCCCGCTCTTCTGAGTACTTCCTCATTTCTGACCCTGTCCGTCCATGATATTCTGAGCATTCGACGCAGGCACCACATTTCGAACACTTCAAGTTTGTTAATAGAACTGGCCTTTAACGTCCATGCTTCCATTCCGTACAGGAGGACAGGCCACACGTAACACTTAAGCATCTTGTATCGGAGGTTGAAGTCCAATTTGCGATCAGTCAGAAACTTACGAAGCCTCAAAAAAGCATTTCTGGCTTGTTCAACTCTGCTCTTTATTTCATTCTCGGGGTCCCAACCCTCATTCAGCAAACATCCCAAGTATTTGAATTGCCTGACTTGTTCGATTTCTTCTCCAGAGACATATATCTTTGCGTTGGGGTAATCATTTCTACTTATAATCATTGATTTTGTCTTCTTGATATTTATTTTCAAACCCCGAGCTTCACTTGCAAGAGTTAGATCATTCAAAAGGCATTGAAGATCTTCGATGTTATCTGCCACTATGGCTGTATCATCGGCATTGCTGATGTTATTAATAAATATGCCGTTAACTTTAGTACCCTTATTAGAGTCTTCCACTGCTTCTGCGAAGGCTTTTTCTGATTCATACAATGGTCTGAATCAGGGAAATATAACACCAGAAATAAAACAATGTATTATTTCGGTAACAACAACTCCAATTATAGGCAGGGTGTTGGCATTACACGAGTAGTTAATAAAAATTCTCAAAAAGCTGTTTGTAACATTTTTACCTACTCTGATCAAGTATTGATATCTCTTAACTCTCATTTATAACGTAAAATAAATATAATCCAAGTATATGCACCCACTGCAGACCAGGATGAAGACACCATAGGGAACTCGGTGTGTCTTGGGAACAAAAAATTGGCAGTGTCTTAAATCTGACTAAAAGACATGATATAAATATTATATTGGGAGATTTAAATGCTAAAGTGGGCAAAGGAGAAGTGGAGATTTGTATGGGAAAATATGGACTCGGGAAGAGAAATAAACGTGGCGATCGATTGGTTGATTTCGGTATTAATGAGGAACTTATAATTGCAAATACCTTGTTCAAACTTCCTAAATGTAGATTATGTAGATATAGTTCACCAGCTATCAATAACAACAAATTAGTCAGAAATCAAATATATTATAATCATCATCATCATCATCATCATCATCATTCAATCTTCGCTTATCCACTGCTGGACATAGATCTCCCTCATAATTCTCCATCTATTTCGATCCTGTGCCTCTTGCATCCAATTCCTATGACAACGTTTTAGATCGTCAGTCCAACGTATTGGTGGACGACCTCTGCTTCGGTAGGCATCATCTCTTGGTCTCCATTCCAGTATCCACTTTGTCCATCTATTATCTGTAGATTATATTATCGTCAACAAAAAATATAGAAATTCTATCATATCATCCAAAACTTATCCAGGAGCGGACATATTCTCCGACCACAATCCGGTTGTTTTGTCGATAAGAGTGAAACTAAAGAATGTAAAGCACCCTAGCTCCAAGAAAATTATAGATATAAGGCTGCTCAAACAAGACAACACATATGCGGAAACGAAATTTAAAATAAACAACAACTAAAGACAGTCAAAGAAGATAATGCAGACGCTCTAACTATTGACTAAAAATGGAAAAAAATTGAACATGCCCTTGTTTCAGTTGAAAAAGAAACCCTCAAAGCACTTGGGAAAAACAAAACCTTGGACAACAATAGAAATTCTTGAACTTATAGAAGAACGAAGAAAACATAAAGCAATAGTCCTGAATAAATACAAAGAAATTAAAAAAAAAACATTGAAAAGAAAAAGAGAGGTGGCTCTTCGAAAAATGCAAGGAAATAGAAGATCTGGATAAAAATGATGATAGCTTTAATTTACTCAAAAAAATCAAAAAAATGACAGGTTCTAGAGAAAGCACAAAAACGAATATATATTGACAGAAAAAAAGCTTTAATGAGTCATTTAAAAACATTTTTGACAATAATACACAGCAGAATTGTCAAAACTCTTGAATATGAAATTAGTGACACACAATTTGGCTTAAGAAATAGTATGGGTATACTTTTTCCATTGTCAATTTGCCAAGCGTCGGCTTTTGAGGTTCTTTGATGTCGGTGCCGACCATTGGCGTGGAAATTAAGAAAAGGGATCAGTTATCAAACGCATATTTCAAGAAAAATCATATAATTTTTATTAATTTTTACATAATTATATTCAGGAAAATTTCTCAATTTTTGGGCAGAAATTGTTTAAACAATTTTTTAAACAAATTCAAAATATCACCTTTTGTGCTCCAAAAAATATTTTTTAGGTTTTTGGGTGACTCTAAATAAGATCTATGTCATTTTTCTCAAAAGTTAATAGTTTTGGAGATATAAGCGATTTAAAATCCGAAAAATGCGATACCTAATATGCATTTTCGAGGCTTGAAAAATATGTAAATGAGTATTTTTGAGATTCAAGAGTATCTAAACTAAAGTATCAACATTGATTCTGGTGAGAAATCGGAGAAATATTTTCCGTAGCAGAAAAAGGTGATCTTTTGAATTTGAATTGTTTCCGGCAAAAATGTCCGGCACCCTTCAACCTTCGATTTGTTTAAACGGGGCATTTTTGAATAGGACTCTTCAAAGGACAGAATCAGTTTTTTTTTCAAATGGGAGCGGGCTCACAACACCGAATAAATAACAAATTAATTCTTTCAAATTAAAGCTTGTTAATTTTAGTGATTTATAAGAATATTGGACTTATTATTTAGTTTTTACATAAACCATAATATTTTTTTACAATTATCTGTAAATAATGGCTCATTCTGTCAAAAAATTTTAAAACATTGTCTATCCAGCAATTAAGATAGTCAACTGAAATTTAATTTTTAAACACGGCCTACTGTTAATGCACAAACAGGGTGAATCTTCAATATTTTGCTTCGAGTTAGAGATATCTGAAAAAGTTATTTGGAAAAGATGTTCCAAATATTATTTTAACCCCACATAACAAAGTTTTATGTCAAAATTCGCACTTTTACTTTTTTCATTAATTGAAGAGCTTATTTCCAGTGTCTTAAATCCAAAATTTCGATTTTTTAAATTTTCTTTTTTTAAACTTTATAGATTTCTTCAAGTCTAGAATAAAGTTATATGTACCAAAACAACTTCTTATTTACCATTTAAAAGTGCATATGAAAATTGTAAAATTGTATAATTTGTATGTTAAATTTGTATGAAAATCTGTAATTTCATGGATTTCATTATATGGATGTAAGACACTTTGGAAATAAGCTCTTCAATTGTAGTCAGGATTCTAAAACGGACAGTTGGCTGTCCCGAGATGCATCTTTAGACAGCCAATTGTAGATTTAGGATCGAGATTACAAATAATACTGAAAAACTAAAATTGCGAATTTTGTCATGAAATTTGGTATGTGCGTTTACAATAAGTGGAACAACTTTTCCAAATAAGTTTTTCCGATTTCTCTAACGCGAAGCAAAATATCGAAAATTTACCCTGTTTGTGGATTCGCAGTAAGCCGCGTTTAAAATTTAAATTTCAGATGACTATCTTAAAAAAATGTGCACTAACAACATGTATGACTGTGCAAAATGTCAAATCTGTATGTATTTTAGTAGCTGATATATAGAGTTGTCTTCATCTTAAATGCGACACACTGTATAATAATGAATACTAGTGTTCAAGATGCATCGCGATAGCTGTAAAGAAATTAATTAGAAGGACTGAAAAGAATCGTCAGTGTGCCTGTAAAATTGTAAACTGTTCGCTGAATAACGTCTTTTGCAGCAGTGTCAATCCTACCCAATTTTTTATTTGGTCGCTTTCGTTTTAAGGAATGATCTGTAACAGTGCCTAATTTAATAATTGTATATATCGTCTTATACCCGATTTTTGTTAATATATGAATTCTCGAAACAATTGCATTATCAGCCATCCCAATATTTTCTTTTTTTAAACACTCATACATATTTAAAACTATTCTTTGGGATTGTACGTGCAAATCTTTATTTTTTAATTCCGGGCTGTCATTAAAATCATTTTCATTATTTATTGATAACACAGAAGTTGATGCATCTTGATCATTCGTTTTAAACGGTCTCCAAAATGCCATTCTAGAAAAATATAATATTACTTACCTTATAAACCTCCGCCTGTGATATCTGCTTCCAAATAGGAATATTTTAGGGTGTCACCGAGCCAGACACACAGGTGTTGATTACGATTTATCGCTTTGCGATGCGCTGTTGTCATAATGCATGACTTTAAAATTACTGAATGTAACTTTAATATAACATATTAATATATCTGCAATTTTTCATGTTTCCAGGTAAGGTATAAAATCAATGAAATTTGGAAAAAAATAATACAATTCTTGTAACCGTTTTTGAGAACTTGGATTCTTAAAAGATGTCTGATTTCTTAAAAGTCGATCATTATATCTATAAGAGTATTACCGCTAAATTCACCAACATGGCAACGTCAAGATAGATCGAATGTTCAAATTCTCTCCAGACTACAATGTTGCCGATATTCGAAAATTACTTAGAGCATAAGTAATATATAAACGTTCACGGTTGCTTTAATTCATTAGTGAAGAGTCCATGGAAATATTAGTACCTAGTTAATTAATTTATAGATATATTTTTTGGGAATATGTTCATATCATTTTTTAAGAGTGTCGTTCTTTGACTAGCAATTGAATAATAGCGGATAGAGAATATTTTTTAAATATAACCTTAGGAATTTTAGGAAATATGTCTGACAACCTTGATTTGAAAGGCGGTCTCTTTGATACCAGAATCAGACATGTTTATGTTGGAAAATTATTAGTGGATGTACTATACAAGAGATGTTTTATTCAGCTTGAATGTGCTGACCCAGAGATGCATGGATATGAATCAGGACATGTACTTACGTTTTGCAGATTTTGAGATGGCATTTGATAAAGTTTAACATAAAAAGCTTTTAGATGTATTAAAAAGCAAAAATATTGACAGCCGTGATATGAAAATTATATCAAATCTATACTGGAATCAAACTGCTAAGGTAAGTATTAACAACCAGAACACTGTAGATACCAAAATACAGAAGAAGTCCGTCAGGTTTGCGTGCAGTCACCACTATTCTTTAATGTCTACAGTGAAGCGGTATTTAATGAAGAGCTCTCAGATTCAATAGAAGGTAAATCTATCAATGGAGAAGTTTTGTTGCGTTTTGCAGATGATACAGTAATAATGACGGACAACAACAATGATTTACAGAACGTAGTGCAACGACTTAATGAATACTGTCGTGAGTACGGACTAAGAATAAATTAAAAAAAAACTAAATTCATGATCATGACTAAATCAGCAAAAGCAAACATGCAATTGATTGTTGAAAGTTGGAATACCTACAAATACTTGGGAACATGGATAACATCAAATATAGTCCAAACCAAAGAAATTTATATACGTATTGAAGTAACACGTATATCATTCGTTAAACTTAAAAAGTTTATTTGTCCTCGGGATATAAGGTTAGGACTACGCTTTTGGATACTTCGTTGTTACGTATTCAGTACTCTTCTTTATGGCCGGAGAGCATGGTCATTAAAACAAGTATATCTAAATAAGTTGGATGCCTTTAAGTTTTGGTCTAACAGAAGAATCCTACGAGTATCATGGACTCCATGAATGTCAAGCGCAGAATTTACTAGAAGAATAGGAAATGAAGCTAAAATAATATTGACTATCAAAAGCAGAAAACTTCAGTACTTAGTCTATGTGATAAGAGGGCAAAGGTACTCATTATTACAGCTTATTATGCAAGCAAATTTCAAGGAAAGCGAAATGTGTGCAGACGAAGAATATCGTGGCCTATGAACTTGAGGAAATGGTTTAAATGTAGTAGTGCAGAACTATTTAGAGCGGCAGTAAACAGAGTCCACATAACCATAATGATTGCCAATCTTTGATAAAAGATGGAACTTAACGAAAAAGAATCCTTGATATCCCAATCCGCATGAGCACGAGAAAATTCCAAGCCTAACATATCATAAGATGATAAGTTATATTCTTTTAATTGTCTGCGAACAGTATTAGAGTTGCCATGTACATCTGCCAGTTTCCTAGTAAAAGCTGTACTAGTAACTATCCAATCGCGAAGTACTAAAAGTCGAAGAAACCGATATTGCACGGCATTTGTTGCCATAATGGCAATTCTTGGTCTTCCTTGTCCAGGTCTTCTTGAGTAAGAACCAGCTTTTTGTAATAATTGTAATATCTAGGATAATATACTTGATTCATTACTATGCCGAGCGGAAGCTTGTGCTACTTGATCTGCCCTCATTATAAAGTATTCTTTGTTACCAAAACACATTCCTTTCCCGAAAAACCAGCCTGCAATACACCATAAAGGAATACAATGTATTACACAAGCATTATTTTATATGTAATATTTAATTTATCGAGAGCACTTAGCAAAAACATTCTTTTCAGGAACAAAACCCGACAAACTTTAAAAAGACGAAAGAATAAAGTTAACTTATACAAAGGGGCAATTCAACAAAACTAAAAAAAAAGTGAAGAAAACTTTGGAATTTATTGTGTCCAGTTAATTTTGTAGGGTATTGTATATTGTGCTTTTATTGTGTATCCATGAATACACGTTATTATTTAAATAAATAATAATCAACTAAAAAAATGAGTTGCAATGAATCTTGACCTTCTATTATCACTTTCAACTATCACGTTTGCGTAATTTTTCGCAGCTCTTAATCGATATTAAATAAATTTTAAAACAATGGTAGTGTCGAAATTGATGTCCACAAAACCGCAGTCAAATGCAGATAGTTTATGTGAGGAAATGCCATTGTGTTTCAGATTACGGGGATTTTCTATTTTGATGATTTATAGTATATTTTAATAACATAATTTCCGTTTCGGTGGTTTGTACAGAAAACTATCAGATAGCAAATCAAACTCTTGTCACCTTAGATTATTTTTAAGCAAAGATAACTTATTTTAATTAATTGATTTTTGCCAGTAAATATATTTGACCTTATAATTGAGAATACAAGGTAACCTTTCCAAAAATAAGTTTTCATTTTCAAAAGTTATTAATATGGAATTTTGCAAATGTACGGACATACATAATCATCTTCGTTAACCCTTAACTGGTGAGGTGCCACAGTTGTCACGCAACTGGTGACGTGCAGTCAAATTGACACCGCCATCAAATTAATATTAAGAAATTGCGAATGTTTTTAGTTTTTAATTACTAAGGCTTAAATACACCTGGTAAAGTGTCATTCTCTTAAAAAAATTGTTGCAACTGTTATATGTATTTATTTAGATAAGCCAGACTATAGCGTCAACAAAAAACAAAGATTCACTAATTAAGCGTTTTACTAAAATTTTCTCAAAAAACAATAAATTTCATTACAAAACATTCAAAAGGATAGTTCATTTACCACGCTTATTAACAAAATAAGTTAATATCACTTCTTTGCTTTACTTACAAAAATGCAATGGGTAAACTTGGGCAACACTAGGTATAAAGTAAATAAAAGCATACGATACTTAGCGTAGACTGTAACAAGTGTTACAATTTTTTTTAAATAGTCCAAACAAGTTGGTTTCTTGTATTCAACACACTCATAAGCAGTTCTTTTTTTTTAGCCTTGGCGGACAGATAAGGCAGGTTTTTCTATTTGGCAACTTCTCGTTCACTGTTTCGACAACCGGAACTAGAACCTGAAGTATCCTACTAACATTCATTTGAATTACTCTAGGAATTCGTGTGTTGGTTAGTCTTCTGGTAAGCAATGGTGTTACTAAATGATGGGCTAAACTTTTGATAATTGGAATCAAGTTATTTTCTCTTCAGAATTTGCCGAACAATACACAATATATGCATTTGTAGAAGCTATGTCGACAACTCTGTAAAATATTGACATTGACCATCTACATATACGATAACTGCTCGAATATTTGCTGCATTTTTCATCCAGAGCATCTACTCCACCCTTTGTCGCGTTATAAAATGCAATCATTTTAGGATTCCCAGAATCACCGTCAATACTTTCACTGTGGTGCATCGATGAAACAAGTATAACCGCCTTGTTTCGCTTTGGCACATAAGAAAGAAGCTTTAGTTCTTTAGTAAACTTATAAAGAGATTCGTAAACTTTTCTGGAAACCGTTGGATGGAACGCCGATGGAATTTCCTTTTTATTTTTTTTTCAACGTACCTACGTATGTCAAATCTTTCATCTTTAGGATATCCACTAGTTCTATAGAGGAAAACCAGTTATCGGCGGTAAGGTTCCTGTTTGTCTTATAAATAGGCTTGCATAATCGGAGAACAGATTGAGTTGGAACATTTATTTTTTTTTCTTGATCATCAAGGCCTACCCATTGGTACCAGTGGTACCAATAGAGTATATATATATACAAGGATTTCCACAGTTTTCACTGTATTCCTTCATTCAACCGTTTTCTCCAATTTTTCCTGTTTAGCCAGTCCCCTTCCTGTAGGTTTCTTCTACTCATTGCTTCGTCCACCTCATCTCTGAAGGATCTTCGGGGTCTGCCTCTCTTTTTTCCTATCGGGCTCCACTCTGTTATTCTATTTATCCACCGATTTTGGTCTGCTCTTCTGACATGTCCGTACCAGGTTAACCTCTTCTGTTCGATGTAGTCTATTATGTCGGAGTTCATTCTCATTCTCCTCTTAATCTCCATATTATTTATTATATCTCTTCTTGTTACTCTGCAGCTTCTCCTTAGGTATTCCATCTCTGTTGCTCTTATTTTGTTTTTGGTTTTCTTATTTATTGTCCAATTTTCACACCCAGAAGTGAGGATACTTCTTGTCATGGTATTATATATTTTTTACTTTGTTTTCATGCTGATGTTCTTATCCCATAGTACCGGGTTCAATTTTCGTAAGCAGTCTCTTGTTTGTCCTAGTCTATTTTTTATATCTTCCTCCGTTGTTCCTTTGTTTGATATTATGAAACCTAAATACTTATACTTGTCTGTTTCTTTGATTTGTTTACCTTCGTCTATTTCCAGCTGTTTTATTTCCGTATTCTCCGTTGTTAGGTATTCAGTTTTCTTTAGGTTTATTTCCATCCCATTCTTTGTATATTCCTGCTCAAGTTTTCTCATCATAAAACTGAGGTCATTCTCGTCTTGTGCGATCACTATTTGGTCGTCGGCAAAACTTACCAATAGAGTAAAGCTCCTAACAGTTCTGAATAAACATGTAAAAAACATCAGAAATGTCAGCACATGGATCTGTCTTGTTTCTTTCATCGCTTGTAAAAGGATTGTCAAATCTCAGAGCGCTTAAAATGGTCAAGAATGTTTTCTTCGACATTACGGAACGGAAGATATCTCGGCCAGTTACGTCTGTAGCAAAGAATGAGTCGATATTTTCGTGATTCGATTTAAATATTGATGAATATAACAGCAATCCTAAGAAAGCTCTAAACTCAACTGTGTCTACAACAGGTAATTCTGACATGTTATCATTTGTATAATTGCTCCTTAGAGTAGATAATTTCTGATTGGTCCACTCTAGTATTATAGTAGCCATATTTTCAGATAATAATCGTTCAAATATGTACTTACGATTATTTTCGGGTAAACAAATTGCAGTGGGAATCTTTATAATGTTATGTACAGCAGTCCATACATTTTTTGCTGGAGGAACGCTTGACCACTTGAATCTATTTTTACCATAAAAATATTTTTATAAATATACCCTTCATCCTCGCTTTCAGGTGTAGTACTTTTCTTCAGAAGGTAACAAAACTTCACTAGTGTTGTTATCGCCTTCTTGCTCACTATCTGTTTCGTGTATAAGTCGTGTGTATGTCACTAGGTATAAAACTGTTTTTTGAAAAAAGTGATAGAAGGCAAAAAAGTTTTAAAAATAATGTGTTAAACTAATGATGCCACAAAATTCATTTGATTTGAACGTACTGAAAAGTTTGGGGGGATTTAGGGTTGCACACCCCCCTTAAAATTTTTCTGTGCTCTTAGATTTTGTTGTTTCTTGTATGAAAATGCTTTCAAAACAAGAAAGTAACGTGTTTATTTTTATTACAAAATGTCAAGTAGTTTAGGAGATAATGCAAAAAAACAATTTTTATTTTGTTACTTCAAAGGGCTGTAACTTTTTTTGTGTACACTTTTGTACTAAGGTAAGTGGATTCAATCAATTTATTTTTGTCCGTGGAATGCGTGATTTAATTTATGACATGCCTTTTTGAAACACCCTGTATAGACTTACTTAACCTTTGCGGTTGTAATAGTATATGCTTATAATTTTGGAAAATTTTAGCTGGTTTTTTATGCTTTCATAATTTTGGTTATTTGTGAAAAAAGCAGACATGTATGATAATAAATAATGTTTTTTATTATAATTTTTATCGTTTTAACTGCTCGTCGGTATTAGCGACATGTTGATTTTTCATCCATGCTGTTATTATTGGGTTAATTTCTTTTAATTTAAATTGAGAGTTATTCCCATTTAATTTATTACGTGCACTGGGTTTCAGATTTAAATTTAAAGATTTTTTTACGTCTCTATTCTACCACTTTACTTACTATTAGTTTCTAATACTAGCGTTTTAAAAAGTTTAAGATAATTGTATTGGGCAAACAAAGAGCTAATATCTTTGATTAACTTTCTAGTTCTTTAGCTAGTAACAAGAAATTTCAATTGAACTATTTGAGTATTTCTTCAGATGCATATACTTACTGCGGTTGTAGTAGAGTCGCCGCTTCAATAGTTGATCAAAATTTTCTGCGTTTTTGATATACTACTATACTTCTTTTTAATTCAGGCTAGAAACGTAAATATCTGGCACTTGGTCATAAGACCTTTATAGCATACCCTCTTTTTTTAAATAAATTCCTATGACCCGTGGCCTCACAAAGGCCACAACAAAGGCCAACAAAAAATTTTATTTAAAATTTTTTTTTTTTTAATTTTTTATTTTATTTAAAAATTTTTTTTATAAAAGGTATATTAAAAAAGCCTGTCTTGCTATATCACAAAATGTTTTCAGAATAACTATTCCATCATCAATCTTCTTCTTCTTATGGTGCCCTATCCAATTAGTGGATGTTGGCGACAATTCTGGCATACTCCTCTCGGTGTTGTGTGGCTCTAAAGAGTGCATGGGCATCGAGGTTTGTCCAATCCCTTATATTTTTAAGCCACGAGTATTTCTTTTTTCCGATGCCCCGTTTTCCTTCTGTCTTCCCTTCCATAATAAGCTTTAAGAACTGGTACTTGGAATTTCGAAATATCTGACCCAGATAAGCAGTTTTTCTTCTTTTTATTATTGACAACAATTCTCGTTCTCCTCCCATTCGATTTAATACTTCGACATTTGTTGTGTGATCTGTCCAGGGAATTTTAAGTAGTCTTCTAAATACCCACATTTCAAAGGCCTTCAATCGGTTCGTCACATTGGCCTTTATGGTCCAGATTTCTACACCATATAGCAGTATGGAGTAAATGTAACATTTTACAAAGCGATGTCGAAGCGTTAAGGTAATGCTTCTTTTGCTTAGCAAGGTTCTCATATTAATAAATGCTATTCTGGCTTGCTCAATCCTGCTACGTATCTCTATGTCTGGATCTAGATCTTCAGTTATGCAACTACCGAGATATGTGAACTTGGGGACCCTTTTGGATATTCTTATTATTTACTCTTATATTTAATTGCATATTTCGTGTTCTGCTAACCACCATTACCTTCGTCTTGTCTATATATTAATCTTCAAACCCAGTCGTTCTCCTTCAGTGTTTATTCTACCTATTAGTCGTTGTATCGCTTCTTGGCTATTAGCTATTATTACTGTATCATCCGCACATCGAAGATTACTAATAGTCCGTTGATTTTGATTCCATCTTCAGTGTCACTTAAGGCTCTATCGAAAATCGTTTTAAAGTAAACATTAAAAAGAAGGGGTGACAGAACACAACCCTGTCGTACACCTCTTTCGATTAAGAAATATGATGTAGATTCCAGTCCTACTCTCTCAGATGCCACTTGATTCATATAAAGGTTCTTTATGATTTTAAGGTCATGCTCATCTATCGAACGTTCCTGGAGCAATCTTACTAATTCTGAATAATTAACACAATCGAACGCTTTCTGGTAGTCTATAAAGCATAGGAAGACATATTGTTGATCTCTGCATTTCTGAAGTAAGACAGTTAAGCTATAAAGTGCTTCTCTTGTGCCAAATCCCTCTCTGAAACCAAACTGTGTGGGGCTAATGTCTCTTTCCCATCTGTTGTATATTCTTGTGTGAATTATCTTTAAGAATAGTTTTAGGACCTGGCTCAATAAGCTGATCATTCGGAATTGGTCGCAACTATTAGCGTTTGGCTTTTTTGGAATTGGTATAAAGGTTGATTGAAGCCAATATTGTGGTATTTGACCGGACCCATAAATGTCATTAAAACGATCTACCAAGGCGTCTATATTATCTTCACTTAACATTTCTGGAACCTCTAACTAAGAGTAAATTTTTTGGGGAACGCAGTCCCTTGTAAGTTTTTAAGACATCTTCTATGGATGAGTTTATTGATGATGTTGTAATCATATCTATTATTGACTGCTATTTGTCGGAGGTTATTAAATTCTTTGTTATAGTTTGAATGGTATAGTGGAATGGTTTCCAGGCGATGGGCGTAACTATGGAAAGCTGCATATTTGTTTGACATGAGGAGATTTAAAAAGAAGTGTAAAACATGATCTGTCTAAGTGGGATTTCTATAAATACTGAAGTCGAAATGGTCATTAAATCTGGTGATGGTGAGATCAAAAAAGTAAATTAATTGAAATTCTAGTTTTATGG
Source organism: Diabrotica undecimpunctata (assembly GCF_040954645.1). Lineage (NCBI taxonomy): Eukaryota > Metazoa > Arthropoda > Insecta > Coleoptera > Chrysomelidae > Diabrotica > Diabrotica undecimpunctata. The sequence goes on from NC_092809.1 coordinate 149,993,336, forward strand.
TGAACTTAATATTGGGGTGGATTTGATTAATTTTAGAAAGTGATAGTTGAGCTGAGTTTGAGTTACCTGAAATGAAGACTAGACAGTTGTCAACGTAGCAAAACCAGTGGAGTACTTTAGGATTTTTCATGATCTGTGTGAATTCTAAATGATCCATAAATACATTAGCTGATAGAGGAGAGAGACAGCTACCCATGGCTAAGTCATCAGGTTGTCCGTAATATTTATTGATGAAAACAAAGAAATCTTGATCCAAGCAAAATTGTAATAGTTGAAAAATGGAGTTAGTAGTTGACAAGATGATGGAATTGGCTCTTAGAAAAGAGTGAACCGGATTAATTGTTTCTTGTTTAGATATAGAACTAAATAAAGTGCTGACATCAAATAAAAGCATAGTAATGTTGGGACAAACAGTTATCTGTTGTAGCTTATTGACTAGACGAGTAGTGTTTTTGACTGAGAAACGAGGGGTAAAGTTCGTCATGTTGTTAATGAAATTCAGTATTAATGTCAATAAAATGGAAGGTAAAGTGTTTATGAAACTAACAACTGGACGAATAGGAAGCCCTTCTAATGAATTTTAGGTAAAGCATACAATGTAGGGTTACTATTAAGGTGAAAAATGTTCAGAGAAAAACTGTAAAATGTTTAATATTTTTTTTAAATTTATTTATGATTTTTTTAAGGAATCTATTGGGAGTAAAGTGAAGTTATAATTAGAGAGAAAATTGCAGACTGTCATTGTATAAGATTTGATATAAGATCACTAGGCGGTTTCCCTTATCAGCTTTGCTGATGATTAAATTATTGGATTGCGTTTGTTTAGAGAAAATTGTCGGAAATAATGTAAAAAATGTGTGCTTGGAGAGATGGAGGATAAGCTGAAGAATGATGAATTGTTAATATTATTTAATGTTGAAGAATTGGACAAAGAAAAATTTTGTTTTTGAATTTGTTGATGGTGTTAAAAGATTTTCACAGGAAGATTTTGAAGGCACTAAACGATGATATCTAGCTCAATAGAGTAACTGTGGAGGTCTTTTTCAGAAACCTTACTAGGGATGGAGTATTTGAGGCATAGATTTGGTAGGTCAAGTTCATTTTTACTAAAAGTGACTAAGGAGATATTTTTTAGTCTAGGATAAAAAGAAAAATTAGCGAATTTAATACTGTTGTTGTTACTGTAACGGATCAATTTACTGAAAGTTACTTTGTCCAATCTGTCCTGAATATTATTCAAAAAGTTGTTTAAGTAATAAAAGCGTATGAAATCAAGTGGAAGGTCATACGTTTCCTTAAATTTACAATCTATGTAGTTAAGCTTGCTGTAGTGTTAACAAATCACCTTTTTCAAAATTTTTAGTTGGAAGGTGTTTTTTAAGTTGACTGGAACATTTCCTGGAGAATTATTCCTATAGAAAGTAGAAAAGACTTTATTGTTAATGCATTGAAAGATGAACCAAATCTCTAACTTCAAAGTGCATCTTTTAGTGGCTAAGCGCATGTACTGGGAAGCCAAGTTGACCATACTGTCAAATTAAAATCCACAAAGAAACTTAATTCCTGTAGTTGGCTGTATACCACGTCTCACAAAAATATTTTATTTTAAAAAATCCTTTATAAAAGGTTAAAAGGGGGAAAATAATTGAATAAGAGACTGAGATCTCCAGAGGCCGGAACCATAACCAAAGAAGAGGATCTGACGGTAAGGGAAAATAAAGTATACTAGTTATATAATTAATCAAATTTTAACCTATTTAATTATACATAAAGTTGGCTACACATTTAGACACATACCTTCGGTTACATTGACAGCTTTTTCAAATTTCCGTCCTAATAGGTCATTTTAATCAGTTGCTTTTAAGAAGTCCTCACAAGACACTTCGTCTTAGGACTAGCAACCCCAGTGGAGTCATACGTTAACATGTTATCAATTCCATGTATAATTTAAACATTCTAATGATGATAAGGTTGCCAATGTGAGTCCATAATACTAGTATATAAGAAATTACTCAAAACTCACAATCTTAAGTAGCTTTTTCATATTCATATTTCAATTTCATAGAGTTGGTGAATTTTGTGCTACCGATTTCAAGGCTTACAATATTTGCCCATCATCAGGCCCCAGTACTTTATTTCTATATGTATTAAAAACTAAAAGATAAAACAACATAAAATAAGCAATAAACAACTGAAACACAATAAACGACACTAAATAATAACAAATTGAGTAAGCAACAATAACATTAATTGAGGGTGAGATTGACAAACCAAGTATTGTATTGGGATATTAGTGCCATTGGGCATCACCAATCTGATGGAAGCTGCACTAAATAGTAAGTCAGCTGTTAGTATAGGGTTTATAAAGTTAGTTAGTTGAATTGAATTTAATTTAAATTTAATTTGCGACGAAACAAATACTACTTACATGTCAGATACAGGAAAGCTCTATAAACTAAGGTACTTCTGAGAATCACCTTCTCCCTTAAGCAATACATTTATTCGTACTGCTAAATTTTAAGATAATCTTTAAATCAAACTGAATTTTAACCTTCGGGTAGTAGCGCTATAGTTTCTTACAAATTTAGTTGCCCCGGTCTCATAGACCAGGTGTGTCTAAAAAATAGAAATAGAGGATTTTTCTTTTTTATTTTGTAGGAATTTAGAATAGGTAAATATATTAAGACGTTTTAGTAAAAAAAAATATTTTAAACTTTATTACATTAAACAAAACAATGATTTGAATAGTTATTGAAAAAAATGTCATGTGTATTAATTGTTCCTTATAAAATAAAAATAAACAAACGTAACACAACAAACATACTTAAAAAATGTTAAATGAACATAAATGCAACAAATAACCATAAAAAACAAAACTATATACTTTTATTGTAGTTCCCTACAGTTCTGACATATACCTGTGATATGCTCTAAACACTAAATGCATTGCATTTGTAGCAGGAAAAACGAGTTTTTCTATTCTTTCTCCAGCCGCAGTAGGTGCACCTTCCAGCAGGTAATGGCCTTTCTTGATTTTTCGGTGCATCACTTCGAGTTATTTCCATAAGTCTCAGCTTCAGCGTCCTCGGAAGATTACTAAGAGCTGCTCTCCTTTTCAAATGTGGATGAACCAATGCGTTTGCTAAATCTCTTAACAAATGTCGTCGCCGTATATTTGGATCTCCGTTGTTTGCTTTATATATCACCTGAGTATTGATTCCTGCAACATTTAATATTGTGTAGAATATCACCATGGGCCATCTTCTGCTATTCCGGGAGCAGTTGTAACAAGCGCACAACTTATCTACAACGTCGACACCCCCTTTTGTACTATTATAAGTAGTGACTATTACTGGAATACGATTAAGATAAGAAAGTTACAATATCTCAGCCACGTTATGAGAGGGGATAAATATGTCTTGCTACAAACCATAATGTAGGGAAAAATATAGGGGAAACGAAGAAGAATTGTATTGGAAGAAGACGCATCTCCTGGCTCAACAATCTAAGAAAGTGGTATAATTGTAGTTCCGTCGACTTGTTCAGAGCTGCAATCTCAAAAGTGAAAATAGCTGTGATGATTTCCAACCTCCTTAGAGGAGACGGTACCTAAAGAAGAAGAAGAATTACTGGTTTAGATTTATCGACACTGTTTATGTCAATATCATGATGGTGCATGCTTGATATTAAATTCACATTTTTGCGTTGCTTTGGGATATAAGAAACGATTGTGATATTTTCTGTAAAGCCAAACATGCTAGTATGGATTGGACGTTTAGTGGGGTTTGAAAACTTGACTGGTAGTTATGTTTTATTTTTTTCTTAGCGTTCCAATAGTAGTTATTTTGTAATCTTGAAGCAACTTTTCCATAAGTGGAACTGATTAAGAACTGATGAGTAAACCAGTTATCCATTGTCAAGTTAACGCGTGAACCAGAAATGTGTTTGCACAATCTTAAAACCACATCACTAGGGTAGTTGGAAAATTTATTTGGGCCATCGGGTTGGGATCCCATGTAGACTTCCATTTTTTAAGTGTAAAATAATTTTGAATCACAAACTGCAAATATCTTGAGTCCGTATGTATTAGGTTTTGAGGGAATGTACTGACGGAACGAACATTTTGCTCTGCAAGCAGGGAGCATCTCATCAATGGTAACAAATGATGAATGATTATAACCATTTTGACAATTTTTTACGAAATGGTTAAACACCATGCGAATGGGAGCTAGCTTGTCAATTTTTTATCGTTCTGCACGTGTTTCCTTATCATCAAACCTAATGCAACGAAGAAGAAATCGGAACCTTTGTAGAGTCATCGTAAAATAAAAAGTTTCTTTACCATAACCATCTCTCCTCCACACATCTTCTGCACTGGCACGATTAGAGTGACCTAGCCCAGATAAATACAAGAGTCCTATAAAAGCACGGATTTCCATTTCATCAGTGAGATTAGCATTTCGCTCTCGTAAATAGTTTTCTTAAATGGAAGCTATGTATTTATTTGTATTTTCCATAATGATACTCGTTATCGTGCCATCCAAAAAATAATTCCAAATTCCGACAGCGTCCTTTAAATTTTTAGTACTTGTTGTAGGCCCTGGTAAGCGAATTATTATGTTATCCTGTCTCGTTTTAGTGGGTCTTGGCTTTGGAGGATGCTTCTTCCAGTGGGTTGTACGGTTCTTGCTAAAACAATAAAAATTTAGCATGACTTGCTAATATATATTCTAGTTTTTTAACATACCTATATAGAAAAGACGGGCAGACTGACGAACCGCAACTGTTTCATCTGCATCTGATATCTCCTGTTCTGATTCACTGTCGTGATTTATAACTTCCTCAATGTCCTGTTTCTCTTCCTCTGATTCATCTTCGCATGCCACTGATTTAATATCACTCTTATCTAGTCCTACTTCTTCTAAAAGTTTCTGCAAGTAAGCTTGCCCGTGCTCGTAATCCTCCATTGCTAAAATCTAACAATATTTTAATTAGAATAAAAGAAATCTACAAATATCTAAGAGCTTACCTCGGAATATTTTTGTATCGATATTAGTGACACCTGAAAGCTCGTTTACTATTATAGAGCACTATTACACTGTATTGGTCACACGACGACTAACCGTCAGTCACAACGGTACATAAAGGTACTGAAACGTTCGATTCCTTACAATAGCCTGTTTAATACCAACATCAAAAAAACAGTCTATCCGGTCTCTCACACAGTCACTACCCAAAAGTTGAGATGTTATTATTATTTTTAATTTATACAGTATATTTTGTCTTTCAGCTGTTGTGTTAAGATGAATAAATTGATTTAATAAAATAAAAATTTTTTTGGACGGCACAAATATTAAAACACAAACACAATATTAAAATTGTAACAGCCTTTGTAGTGTCATATTAGTGAGGTTATGTAATCAGTAGTCCCGCCAAAAGGTATTATGGCTGAGGAACTGTCTTCTCTCAAGGGAGTGGTGATTGCAGGGCCCCAAAGTATAGACTAACCAGTTAACAAGGATTTTATGAAGGAATTTTTTAAATAAAACTTAAAGTTTTAATTTAAAACAAATTTGAAGAAATCAAATTTGATAGAAATGTTTATATATATATATATATATATATATATATATATATATATATATATAATATATAATCCTAAACCTATTTACCCTAAGGTGTCGGGTGGGGAAACGTTTTTAAAAAATTAATTGGGTTATACAGGTTTTAAGCATTTATTATAGTTAATAATTAATATTTTAAAAATTAAAATTTATGATAATATAATTTATTTTATATCATTCTCAAACATTGTTTATATTATATCATAATTAAATTGAATTGTAAACATTTACTACATTAATCCTTTAAAATTACTAGTCTTTAGTATGATTACGGATCCAAGATAAAAAACTATAAACTTTTGTATAGATTCCGGGTAATCCTGCTACACCACAATCAGTATTTCCAAATGAGACGATTCCTTCCTGATACCACTGAAAGGGATTGCCAATCGATCGTCTCAACAATGGGCCCCCACTATCACCTGTAAAGACGATAATTAAATTTAATATGGATGGATTTTATTAAAAACAGATAAACAATCATTTTATTATTTTTAAAGATACAGGGTATATATATATATATATATATATATATATATATATATATATATATATATATATATATATATATATACAAATATTGATATGATCCAAAATGTATATAAATAATAATTAGTAGAGAAAAAGAAGAAGAGACACAAAAATTTGTAGAACCATGTTATAGTTATAGCATATTTAGATATACGATTTAATTTTATTGTGTTGTGAAGTTATATTGTATTGTGAAGAAAAGAGACTTTTTCAATTTTAGATTTACGGTAAATTTTGGACTTTTCAAATTAGGATAGGTATTGATTAGCTATATATACAGCTTATATATATATATATATAAATATATATATATATATATTTATATATATATATATATATATATATATATATATATATATATAGTAAACTCTTAAATATTGGGGAAATCTGCAAGAAAGAGTCTAATGAGTATCAATTTGGCCGAACGTTTTCGCCAAATAGAATTAATTAGTCTTCTTCGGGGCTGAAAGAGAATAAATTATAATTAGCTACCATAATCTATTAAAAACATTATTGATCTTACCGTAACTTAGACGTGTAGAGATATAATGTTAAAAAACTTTGCTAGTAACAACATAGTGGTGTTTTTTGTTACTATGTGCAAAAAAAAAATTTTTTTAACGTTGGAAATGTATGGTAGCTTTGAACTTAAAACGCAAAGGTTTACCCAAGGTTAATCGAAAAACCCAATATAACTACATTTAAAAGGAGGTATTTCTTTGACTTGTCGGCAATAACTAAATTTTTGATTGTTAGAAAGTTTAAATGTGAGGTTCTGTTTTAACCAGAACGCATGTGCTGACAATTCAAGTAGTTCTTTTGAATCTTTATGTCGTTAAGGTTCATTGGTAAAACCGAATGAAATTAAATCCCAGTATAGGGAAATATTATTTTAGATTTTCTTTTTTAATTATATTATATTGTTCATGTATTATTATAATAATATCTTATTGATTTGTATCTAAGAAAGGAGAGGGAATGTTATCTTTTTTAGTTAATGAAAATTAATTATTAAATATTATTAAATATTAAATATATATATGGGCTTGGAAGCCCATGACTTCTATTTTCTTCACTATTTTTCCATTTATCTCTGATTTTCGTCTTTTCCTTCCAGTACGATATTTTTAGGTTCCTTACATTGGTTTTAAGCTCTTCTAACCACTTATTTTTTGGTCTTTCTCGTCTGCATTTTCCATTGGCTCCTCCTGTTAATACTTTTTTTGCATATCTATTTGTGGATATTCTATAAACATGTCCCATCCAACGTGATCTTTGTGATTTTTTTGTATTATGCTTGGTTGGTTATACAGCTTCATTACGTTTTTATTTATTTTTCTTTCCCATACGCCGTCATTTTGAATTCTGATTTTCGTATTTCTGGATATTAACTTAGATTTGATCATTTTGTTTAGTGCTCTTATAGCTTTACTTCCTTTAGTAATTCTTTTTTTCCATTTTTGCATCTTTTTCCGCTCTATTTATAATCGTCACTCCAAAGTATTCGAATTGATCTACCTTTTTAAAATAATATTTTTTCTTCTTCTTCTGGTTCCTATCCGTTTCGGATGTTGGAAATCATATTGGCAATCATGACCTTGCTCGCTGCGGCTCGAAACAGCTCCGTTGAGGTTTTCTTAAACCATGTTCTTAAATTCCGCAGCCATGATATTCTCCTTCTACCGGGTCCTCGCTTACCTTTAACTTTACCTTGCAATATAGACTGCAGCAGGGAGTAACGGTGCTGATTTCTCATAACGTGTCCCAGATATTGCAATTTTATGCGTTTGATCGTAAACACAATCTCTGGTTCCTTCTTCATTTTTTCTAGAACTTCCTTGTTCGTGATCCTTGCTGTCCATGATATTCTCAGCATTCTTCTATAAAGCCACATCTCAAATGCTTCAAGTTTTTTAATAGTGGTGTCTGTAAGCGTCCATGCCTCCGCCCCGTACAACAACACAGAGAAAACATAGCATCTCAAATGTCTCATTTTTGTATCCAGGGATATGTTGTGACTTTTGAAGATGGCGCTCATTTTGTTAAAGAACGTTCTTGCCTTTCCTATGCGGCACTTTATTTCCTGTACATTGCTCCACTGTTCGTTTATAATAGTTCCCAGGTAGCAATACTGTTTTACTCGCTCTATCTGCGACCCATTAATGTATAGATGAGCCCCATTTATATTCTCCTTGCTGACAATCATTTGTTTGGTTTTGTGGGTATTAATGTATTAATGTATGTATGAATGTAATGAATATTTTGAATGTAATGAATATTTTTTACTTCCGCTTTTTATTCTTAGATTATCTTCGGACTCCTTTTTTTTTGCTGTCAGTTCAATGAATTTTGCTTTATTTTCGTTTATAAATAATCCAAACTTGCTGCAGTTTAAATGCAGTTCATGTTGGAGGCATTCTTTTACGTTAGGTTTTTTAAGTTTTGTGTCTGTTGTACGGATTCTTTTATGTCTTTTAATATTCTTAAGGGTGAATGTAATCTTGGCGATAAGTGGATTGTGATCTTAGGCTACGTCTGATCCAGGATATGCTTTCACGGCTTTAACAGCATTACGGTATCTTTTATTGATCATAATGTAGTCTATCTGGTTCCTGACTACTTTCTCCGATGTAATTGCGGGCGATTTCCCAGACCATAGTTTCCTATACACTTTCCGCTTTGTCCCTTTTTAATTTTTGAATTGAGATTACCTAGCACTATCATGATTTCCCTTGTTTTCGTTATTCTTAGTGCCTCTTCAATACCTCGGTAAAATAATTCCACTTGATAAACTTGATTTGATAAACTTGTATCAAAGTCAGTTTAGAATGAGATGTCACCAACTTCAATACCATTTCAGCGCTCCATTACACTTTTAATTAACTATTACGGCCACATTGTGTCTGTGTTGGTTATTTTCGGTATCGGAATAATATATTGTGGCTTCGTCTGTTGAAAAACAACCTGAGTTGGGCCACTTCGCTTCAGTGATACCCAGTACATCGGTATTCAACCTGTTCATTTCTTGAATCAGATTGTGTATTTTATCAGAATAATACATGCTCTGAACATTCCAGGTTCTTATTCTAGTGTTGGACAGTCTTATTTTCTCATCTACGTTTATTAGCAAGTGTGAGATTTCTTATACCGGCAATCGGTCGGTGAAATTTTCGCCATATCTAGGTATCCTTACTAAGTTTAGCCTGCAGACCAATGCAGTTGCCCGGGGTGTGGCACTTGGAGCCATAGGTGAGAGTTAGGTGTTTTATGAGGACCAGTTATCAAGAACCATCTTTCGTCTATGACGCTCGATGTGGTCGTTCCGATAAAAGGTGCTACCTCTATAAAACAACATAGGACAGATTGTGAGCCAGTTAACAACATAGGCGTCCAATAACTGGCTACACTGTGGATATTGACACCAAAATGGAAGTGCCGGAAACAGAGGAGACGCACGAATATTTTACATAAAAACTGTATAAACTTTAAAGAATGCAGTTATTGGACATATGTCTGAAAATGCTCATATTGTTAGTTTTATTTATTGAACAGCCAACTTACACATATCTTCTTCTTCTTCTTCTTTCGTTTTATGGCCTCCTTACACTTACACATATCATAATCTTAAATATAGTGATTTAAACCTTAAAAATACTTACTTTTACTGTACCACTATATATTTATGCAAGGCAGTGTGGTAAAATTTCCTAAGATTTCTTAAAATAGGGTTAAGAAAACCGTCTTTTTGGTGCATAACTAAAAAATCTCACATTTGGTGGTAAAACAGAAATTTCAATAAAATGTTATTTATGTCAATATTGATACTTATAGTACATTGGCGACATCTTAACAAAACTTAGCTCACTACTGAATACAGAATTCTTGTTTTCAGTTAAAATAATTGTTGGTTTGTGTCGATATGGTAGCTGCGTATACTCTATGCATATTATTTAAATCTTTCGGAAAGTATTGAATTTGGTATATAATAAATTAAATACTTCTACTTTGCTGTTGTTTAATTACTTTTACGCATATTAAGTGTAGTGTGAAGATAAAATGACTTATCTCTTAAATTAAAGGCAAAAACTGTATAACAAAAAAATTAAAACCTTACTAATACAATAATAATAATCATAAGTATTATATTTACCTTTACAGGAATCTACTCCATATCTTCCTCCAGCACATATCTGGGAGTCACTTAAGTTAAGTCCTACTGATCTGTAGGCACTCATGCATTCGTCTCTTGTACGAAGAGACAATTCAACTTTGATTTTGACATTGGTCTCGCCATGTTCAGTAAGACCCCAACCAGCCATTTGAAGCTGGTCATTTCTCTTTATTTCTTTATCTGAGTCAGGAAGGCAGATTGGCCTAATAAAATCTATAAAGTTAATTATAAAGTTATTTATTTATAAGACTTAAGATAAATATCTTAATACATGTTCACTTGTTTTTGTACTTCTTCTTCCACTTTTTCGTAGCTTGACAGTTTTATTCCCAAGTATTCAGTTTCCATCACTTGTTCTATTATTTTGTTATTTACGACTAGTTTGCATTGTCTCGGTTCCGCTGATATCACTATCGCTTTAATTTTCTCTGTTGAGATCTCCATGTTGTATAGGAGCGCCGTATTTTCGAATTCTTTACTTAATCTTTGTAGGTCATCTTCATTTTCAGCTATTTCCTTTTCTCCCATTCTATATCCTCTTCTTTTTTAACTTTCTTTATGATTTCATCCATTATCAGATTAATTTAATTAATTGCGATAGTTTTCCTTTATATCTTACCATAGCTATGTTATCTTTATAAATATTCTCAATGGTTTTTACTAAATCCAGTGATATTCCCTTTTCATATAATAAATCTGTGGCGTCCCGAATTCTCACTCTATCAAACGCTTTCTTCAAATCTATCAGACACATATATGCTGGTTTTGCAGAGATATTCGGTCATTTATTTTGGTCGCTATTAGCCTTGTTGTCAATTTGAGTGTTGTATTTAATATATTTATTACTTGATAATTATTGGGATCTTTCTGATCTCCTTTTTTAAAAAACATCACCATGATTGCTCTCCTCCATTCATCTGGTATTCTGTTCGTGGTAATTATTTTATTAATAAGAAGTTGCAGTTGTTGTACAAGGAGATTACCTCCATATTTTAAGAGTTTATTTGGTATTTAATCTTCTCCTGGTGACTTTCTGTTTTTTAATTTGTTTATTCCTTCTTTCACATCGTTTTGGGAGATTCCGGTCTTTTCCTCAGTTATTATATTTGGCGTTTCTGGTAAAGGTTCTTCGTTTTTTTTTTTAACATTTCTGTCGGAAAGGCCTCTCATGTATTCTCTTGTATGTGTTCTATTTCAACTAGTTCTTTCAGTTCGCTTCTTTGTTGTCTTATGAAGCGCCATACTTGTTTCTGTTGTCCATAGAAATCCATCTCTAGTCCTGTTGTGAATCTAGTTCCCAGTAATCTGTTTTTGTTTTTCTTACCATTTGATGAGTTTCAGTTCTTATTCTTTTATATTTTTCATATCATTAAATTAATCATATGAAGAAGATTAAAGTGTTTATGTATGATAAAAATATATATAGAGTTTGTTTGATTTAGTAGCATTGTTATTATTATTATCGCTAGGTATAGTTTGGGTTTGTTTTGGATTGGTATTTGAATTAGATTGATTTCTGATAATACAACTTTCTTTTTTAATTAGATGGTTGTAAAATTCTGGTGAATGATTATCTTTTTTTCTAAGATATTTTTAACTTTTCTCAGATTTGCGGAATGGTATTGTGGGATAGATAGCTTAATTGCTTTGTTAGTAAGACTAAATACAGCACTTTTTTTGTGGGCTATGGGTGTGTTGGTATTAAAATTTAGATATCTTCCGGACTAAACATCTTTTGTAAATCAGTTAATTGTTATCATTCGGTTAATGTTGTATTCTTAACTTATTTTTAAACTTAAATCAAGAAAAGTAATTTTACTGTTTTCTTCTAGTTCATAAGTAAATTGAATGTTATTATGAAGAGTATGATAGATTTCGTTATACGGAATGCAGAGTAAGCAGTCATCAATATGTCGTTTGCAGAAATGTATGTTATACTTCAATTTAGAGACTGTCCTTTCTAATATTTCCATTACTAAGTCTGCCATTGGTGTTTAGATAGATGAACCCATGGCCACTCTAGATACCTGAAAATATGTAGTATTTATTTTCATGTTGGAAGAACGTTGAGCTCAGAAGTCAGAATTTGAACCCTCTAGAAAATCTTCAAGTAAAAGAGAAATATGTGTTTGTAACAGAGTTGGAAGCAATAGGGAAATAAATTATATTGACAAAAAAAAGGAAAAATGACACTTACCTGTGTATTCTACGGTTTGATTTAACTTTATGATAGCTATGTCATTACTGCTAATTTTATTATTGGCATCATAATCTTCATGGAACGACAAACTCTCAATTACAGCAATTACAGCTTTTTCATTACAATATCCGTCTTCAGTGCAAGTTATTTCCTTAGTTTTATCATGTGCACCCAATTTAACAAAAGTTCTAAAAAATTAAATGTTAATGCAATATGTTGTATCTAAATCCATACTTAAAAACAAATGTTTAAAATGGTTGTTGGTTTGGGTCGGATTTGGACTGACGTTCAAACGTGTATTTTAACAACGATTTTCAAAATGGGAATCAAAATGTCAAAATGTCAGAATAATATTTTAAAATAAAATTATGGATCACTGCTAGTAAAAATAGTAAATTGAACTAGTGTAAGAGCTGTGGATTAAACTTTTGTAAAATTGATTACATCTGCTTTCACTTTACAATTATTAAAAAAAGGAAGTAAATCGACTCGTATATATATGCTTTAATTGCTAATGTCTATTTGACCGTTATATTTAAATTAATAAATATTTAGATATATAGTGTTCATTGTACACTAGTTTACAATATTTAAAATATTCTCTGGCACCTTGTACAGCTGTTTAAGTACGTGGAAGAACTCATTGTTGAATATAAAGGCGGTTTAGTCCAGTTATGTCAATTTAGGTTCTGAGTTCCCTCATACTAAGCGATAATAACACATCTGAAGAAATAAAACAAAGAATATTGCTAGCAAAGTAATGTTATTTTAAGCACAAAAACAGCTAAATCAGCTAAAAAACAGAAATGTAAGTCAAAAACCCAAACTGACAATATATAGAAAACTCATCCCACCAGTGTTGACTTACGCAAATGGTATATGAAGAATTGTACGAGAATTATAAAGACTAATAAATGATAGAGATGTAATGTCTTTCATAAAAATATGTAGGTTTAGTTGGGCTGGATATGTGTCAAGAGCAAATGAAAATTACCCACCCAGACGAATCCTATTAGCGATACCAGTAAAAAATAGGATTAAAGATAAACCAAGGCTAAAATGAAGTATTTGGTGTGGACGAGGACGCGAGAAAGATCAGCGCAGCAAACTGGCAACGGTTGGCGATAAACAGATACGACTGTCGAAATACACTGGGAAAGTTCGACGCTTAACTAGGCTGTAGTACTAAGCTTCTTTGGATCAAGAACGAAATTTTGAATCAGAATTATGGCAAGAAATACTGAAAACTTTGGGTATTAAGAAAACTCACACTTCGCGTCTCCTTTCGCAATCAGATTTGTTTTTTAATACCCTTTAGAGTTTGTCGTTCACCATCATCATTGACTCCACAAACCATGGTGGGTCTTAGCCTGCTCAACGATAAGTCTCCATTCTCTCCTATTCTTCGCCTTGGCTTTCCAGTTTCGTACTTCCAACATTCTCAAGTCTTCCTCCACCTGATCCTTAAATCGTCCTCTGGGTCTGCCTCTCCTTCTCACTCCATTCATGCTTTGATTTGTCCTTAATAATCAAAAATATTGGGATACTTTAATTGATCTATTCCTGTTAGAAGTTCCGCTTGTTAGAAGTTACCTATAGAAGTTCCGAATATGAAGCAACCGGTTATTTTACATTGATGATAAATACCAGAAGAGAAAAGCTTCATTAAGATTTTACTTTGGAAAGATTGCCTCCTTGCGAAAAGAACGTTCATCCCTGACGTATATCAAAAATTTTGAAGAAAAATTGGAAAAACTGCTCGTAAAAGTTTGGATCTTTAAAGTTATAAAGGCTAGGCTAGACATGAATAAATTGATGAATATTTATACAAATAGTTTACTTACACTTTTCCAACCACAACTTCAACCTCGCCAGTTACACAATGCGCAGCTGTCAAGACATATCGATTACTAATGATGCTGCCCCCACAAGACCATTTTGTTCTCCCAAAACGAGTTGTGTAACCAATTAAAGCCATCCATGGGTGTTCATTTAAATCAGCTTCTAGTCCTCCATAACCAAATATCTTACTAATAAACTTATCCGATTCCTGCACAATATATTACATACCATAATTTTTTTTTATAATTAAAGTTAACATACACTCACATATAATGAAAATATTAAAGTTTGGGCACCATTGTGGTAAATTTATTACATTTTCATTTTATTATTTGTTTTTTTATGCAATAGGTTGTATTTTTCTCTTGGTAAATACATTTTGGCATTGGTATATGAATTAAAATGACGACTTAAGCCAATAAAAAGGACAAAGAAAAAAAAAAAAAAGAAAATGTTAAAAATATAAACGTGTAATTCCAAATTACTTAAATCAAATTAAAGATCACAAATTTATAGAAAATTTAAAAAGAGGCATATAAATATACGCACAATACAATAAAAGTAAAGGACAAATAAACTACGATGAATGTGTGATTTACTCTAAGTAACAAGTAACTCAAAACAGATAATAAAGAAATATTTAATGCAGACTACTTATATTAATGACAAACTAGTGATAATTTTTCTTCTTTCAATGTTATGTCTTTTTTGAATATTAACAACAAACTGTATGAGATTTAAAAAGGAAAAGACAGTTAAAATTTGATTTCGCGTACAGGGCGCTTGCGCATCCGCTTATACGTATTTCGGCCTAATAGGCCTCATCAGAACGTCTTTCGCAATCGCTCTGAACGTGAAATAAATCTTTTCTGTCTTAGGAAGCAACTCTAACATGGCTTCGTATAGACGCAATGTAGCGACATCTGATAATAAAATTGTAAACTAATTTTCGAAACCAAATTTAGAATTTCGCTTTAATCTGTGCCTTCTAAGAATTGCAAGGCAAAACAGACGTTGATAAAGATGTTATGAGAGACATGGGAAATCTAAAAATTGCATTCCACAACATTTTTCCTCAACTACGCAAAATTCTTAGCGAATTGGTTTCTAGTACTCGTACAGAGTATATCGAAATAAAAAGAATAAGACAGTTAAGATTTGATTTTACGTACAGGGTTTATACCTCGGCATCCATGACTGTATTAGTGGAAAGGCCTACATGTACATGTGGTCAGAAAATATTGCCAAGTGACGTAACTATGAAATTGCCAGCATTTTATATAAACATTTTCGAACTAATAGACCCACTGTTGATAAGTTTATAGTGTACAAAGATAACTGCAGCTGTTGCACAAAAATGGGTATCTAAATCGTTTATGGCACCAGTTTACTATAGGAGGCATTTTCACTTCTATTGAGCACAAATACTTAGTAGTAGGACATACAAGATTACCATGTGACCGTGATTTCGCAGCAATTAAAAAGTATAAGCGTCATCGATTAAAACAAGTGTATACTCCAGACGATTGGTGCGAAGCAGTGAGAAAATGTAAAAGAACAAACTGCTTTGAGGTCATTGTATTGAAACAATCTAATTTTTTTTTTCTTTTAAAGAATTACAAAGCAAGATTACGAAAAAAAGCCATACAGGTGACAAAAAAAAGTAATTTTTTCAAAAATATCAAGCCTCAAGTTTTCATCTGAACAACCTATATAATTTATATCAAACCTTTTGTAAATGAAGGCTATAAGGCAGTTAATATTGAGAAGAAAGGTTTGAGGAAGTCAATTTTATTTTCCAGGGATTTGAAATTAAAATACAGTGGGTCTATTTCACTAAACAGAAAAAAATTTAAAATATTTCCCAGCTCTTACAGTTTTATTCCGCCAGCTTTCCTAAAATTTTATGAAGAAATTGGTGCTTGCCAACAGATTCTACCAGATGCTGATAATGAACTATTGCAAGAAATTAAACATTTGGACGAGTTTTCTAATATTGAAAATATTGACAACTGAATTTTTTATTGTTACATTTTATGTTTATTTTTTAGAATATATTTTTTTTATACAAAAGGGGATAAGCCTTATATGTTTCAAAAACTCAAAAATTGTTAAATAGACATGTGTGTTACTTTTATTGTGTATTTAATAACATATTTCCAAACGATTGTGGACCTTACTTACGAGAAAAATGTAAAAATTGGATTTCAGGATTTGAAGATAAGTTTAAAATGATGTTTTCTCCAAAATATTTTTTGGTAGCATGTCCCCTTGTGGTCCCAAGGTCTTCTAATTCCTTTAATTTTTTAATTTCACATTTTTCGTTCAGTCAATTTTCTTCCGCCTTTTTTATATTGTTTTGTATTTATCGATGAGTTTTATATAAAGCTTCAAAAATATTTACATGTGCGGTTGGACGATGGGTCAGCTTCATGTAATTTAACATACATTACAAATCTTTAACATCTATACAATTCGTTTTGCAGATGCCTATTGTATCTATTGTATCTTTAAGTTTGTATTTAAACTTTAAGATACATATTTATTTAAGGAGTATTACCACTTTTTTCTCAAGGTCTCTCTTATAGAGATTTTAACTACTTCTTACCTGAAAACCGCAAATCTTTGTGTCCGAAATAGATGACTGTTCCGTTAAAATGCTGGAATTGACAGATGGAAGTGCTCTTTTCCTAACTATAGAAGATGGGTTTCTAGATGTCACAAAATCGACATCGGCACCACAGCAAACCAAGAAAGTTGTATCGTAACCGCATTGTGATTTTTTTATAAAATTTAATACAGATGGATATTGTTGTTTAATTGCTCTAACAAAGTGACTACAATCGTAGATGGACTTACATATTTCTAATTTTCCGTTGGGCGTAATACACGACTGTCCACGTTCTGTAAAAAAAAAAGAAAAATTATATACGAGCTTCGTAATTAAACTCAAGTATTGGGAGATTAGGATTGACTGAAATTATTAATAATTGTTTTAACAAAATTAAAAAATAACCGATACTTATATTTGATCAATTATACATCCCAAATCTTATAAAATTTCTTATTCTTCCCCTTTCTTATTATTAGACAGTTTTGCCTGTTTCTGTTTTCTTGGACTATACCTTCATATTATATCGCCACTTCATCTCTTGCTATCTGGATTACCAGTGAGTCAAAAGATACGAAAAGAGAGATAAGTGAATGAACATTTACAGGTATAACTGACCATGGTAGAAACTTTTTTATTATATTTAGTCCACAAACATTAAAGAAATTGGCCTTGTAATTTTTTTATCGTCATGGTAAAAGCAAAGAAAATGGATATTAAATTCAATTAAATTTAAATGGCATATCTTTTTTTTTTACTCAATCAATTGTGATTCGTGTGTTTAACGATGATGGTCGAAAACCCTATAATAATGCAAGTACTTTATGACCCTTTGGCAAAAAGACCGTTTACCAAACTTTCAAGTTTGTCGATTGAATCAATTAAAAACATCGCTTAATTGACGATGTGACTATGACATTTCTAACTTGACTAATAAACTGATACACATGATTATGTACCTTCTTAATAACCTCCGAATTTAATGTAAACAGCCATCTAACATAATGATATTTGTACTTGTTCTACACTAAATTCTATGAGGGGCATGCTGAAATAATATTTGCAAACAATAAGCGTTACCTACTTAAAGATGCAGAAACAAGTAAACCAGCAATTGCCATGCCCCAATGATTATCGTTGATACGCAGCAGTAAATAATGGTCAAACCACAGCAGTTTAATGTTATTCAAATTATATCGGTTCATTTACCAGCAGCAAGCGCCAATAACATTCGTCAATCATTGGATGAACCATGTAAATATAACCAAGGATATTAGATAAATGCTCATTTACGGTAAGGAACCGCTTTCTAAGTGGCTTCCTATATTGAAATTTCTTCGATGAAAATAAGTGTAATAATCAATTCCCAGTGATATCTCAGGGAAGATATAACCATTCATGAAAATGACTAGCTTTGGTAACAATGAAATAAAAATAACTCGTTAACTGCCTTTAGGTGCATCGTCGAATGTACAAAAACTTCATCATCCAACAAACATTTGCTACGTTGTATGACAAAGTACAAATCGTCTCATTGTATCTCACATATTATAGTGCGTTTGTTTATTGTTGGTACCGCGATTTTAAACAGAAAATACAACCATAATATCGCTATCTTTTATTATATATTTGCAGATTTAATGGATTTCACCTAATTGTAAAATACAACATTGCAATGAGGCTGTTTTGGATAGAAGTGCCAAATATGGAAAAATCCATGTATTGTTTACCACAAACTCATTTCCTTTTACTTTAGTTGTAATAGTTTTACCTTTATCATAAGGTGACCGATGCTGATACACTGTTTAACAATGGTTGCCAGCGATAAATCTATTAGTAAACCATTTAACAATAAATCATCATTTGGAAAAAATAGTAACTGAAAACTTAAAATTTATCAACAAAAAGGTATAGAGATTTAGAGAGGTTACAATTTAAACAAAAATAATAATGTACTGTTATATAGTAACAATTTTTGGAACTCTATTATGATTACACTAAGATAAATATATATTGGGTAAAAATTAACTATTGAATTTTAACTGTTTTGTGTTTAAAGATGGAAGACGTGTATTCAAGAGTTTATTATTAATGTGTTTAAAATAACATTACCACTTTTATTAATTAAACATAAATAAGATTTAAGATAATTAACTGAAATTTGTTTAATATATTCATAAAGATTTCAAAAGTAGAAAAAAAATATGTACTGGCAAATTACAGGCTATCGGCGAGGCGAGGAATCATACACAGGTCTCCCGGCATTAGGTACTAATGACCTCTATGCTACGATGAATATAGTAACAAGTGACATTAAAACTGTATTGGTAGTAATGTACCTAGATACGCCGATAAACTCTTTCTGTTTAGAGAACTGCAACAAGTTAGGGTGATAGATAAAATGGCAGAAAAAGCCACAATTAGGTTTGCAGAATTAGATAATCACCCAAGCCCTATTCTGCGAGAGATAATAAGATATGATGCATTCCATCGATGGAAGCACAAAAGACCAAAACAGCAAATTCTGGCAAACACACAAAGTCTAGATAATTAGTAGCTCTACCAACAGAAGAAGCCCCAGCACGCAGCACTGGAAATCTTATTTACTAATGTTTATTTTCAGGACAACCTTCAAAAGAACAATAATAAAATTTAATAAATAAAGGTTTTGGCCAACAAAAAAATCAAAAAATATTAACAAAAAGGCGACAGTCATCAAAAAAAAAATTAACAAAACCCCAAAACGAAGGGCCCACATCCTCGAACACCGAGTCGCCGAACTGGGCGCAACCCGGAGCGGAGACGCGAGGCCCGAGCAAGTAATTTCAGTGCAGTGATACGTCACAAGAGAAAGCAGGAAAAGAGCGCGTCACGCTAGACTGCATTGAGCGGATTAGAATATCGTGTTGGACTTCTTGTACAGCTTGTCAAATTTAAGGTGATACTTGACAAATTTGTCCACTTGCGTAGAAAATTAAGTAAGAACGCATTCGGAGGAAAAGAGATACATAATGCGCTCGGTCTCTTCGCCTCGTTGGTACACTCCATACTACAAGTTTACAGAGAGTGACCTTATTTATTAATGGAGCTTCTATGATATGTATATATTGTGTTATTTTGACGTTTCAATTTTTCCTTCGGAATTTTTTCTCAAAATACAAAATATTTTGTTTTTGTTACTTGGTAAAAAATTTCTTCTAATAATTATATTTTATTTGACTCATTAATATTGACCATTCAGTCATGTTGAAGTGTCAGTTTTTTCGAACACTTCTATAAATGTCTCGTTCTGTAATTTTATAAGAGGAATATTGGCAGAGATGAAAGCTTTACATTTGCGTTACAGTAAATTGTTTACACGTCCTTCAGAAAGGTGTTTCGGAGCCGCTGGCGCTCAAACTCACTGATTAGTCTCATGTCTAATACTACTTTTAGATACAAATTACTTGACTACACAAGACACTTGAGATAATTTAATTTATAATTCACCACAAAAGACACGATTAAAATTAAAGTTCGTCTTCTGTCTCCGAACTACTATTTTCTAGAGAATCCACACTATCAGTGTCACTATCTTCCTGCAAATGTATTATTAAATCGTCTACAATTAAGTCTAGATCTAGTTCCTTTTCCATATAATAACGCTCATAAGAAATAGCATGCTCACAATATTTTTTCCACTCATCTTGGGAAAATTTGCAGAAAAACTCATCACAATATGTTTCAACATTTTTAAATTTAAAATCTACATTTTTATTTGCCACATATTGTTTTAGAGCAGCCCACACTAACTCAATTGGATTTAAGTCCGGGTGGTAGGGAGGTAGTCTTAAGACAGAGTGACCTGCATTCTTCATAATGTGATCTATTTCATAAGTTTTATTTCTGGGTTTGTGAATTTTTATTAGATTATATAATTCTGCTTTTATCATTTCGTCTAAAAAGGAAATGTTCTTTTGTCTTAACCATTCTTTCATTTCGTCTTTTCTACTCCCCATAGTGGGACATTTTTGCGCTTGGACATTGTGGTATGATGCATTGTCTATAACCAATACACTACGGGCTGGTATATTAGGAATAAGTTTTTCATGAATCAATTGTCTATAATTATTATAGTTCATTTCGTTATGATAATCTACAGACTTCGTATCAGATTTAAATGTCAAACATGCGTTTTTTATGAACCCCATTTGGCCGCCGGCGTGAACAATAATCAACCTTTGCCCTTTGGACACTGGCTTGTGCAAACCTTCGGTGGTATTGTCTCCCCAGTATCTGTAATATGTATGACAGGAATGAATATAAGTTTCATCCATGTAAATTATGGGCCGATTTTCTTCCCTATATTGTTTAATATTTCTGAGAAACTTTCTCCGGAGCACTTGTATATCGGGTTTTTCCATTAGGATTTTCCTGTTATTCTTCGCTTTCTTCCATCGAAATCCCATATCTCTCATCACTTTTCTCAAAGTTTCATGCGACCCGGTATAAATATTGTCTTCATTAATTTTTTTGTTATATGTCGCAATGTAGGAACTCGTTTTTCCGTGACATAATAATTTATTATTATACGCCGAAGTAAACCTTTGTCAAAATCGCTTAAGTTGGATTTTGGGGCAGATCTCATTCTTTTGTTAGGCGTCGAAAATGATGTAGAAGCACCTTCTTCTATATTTTTCTTTTCACGAGAGATCCGTTTTATAGTGGCTATACTTACTCCCGTTGCTAAGGAAGCACGCTCTTGAACTTTTTTAAAATCTTTAACATGCGGATTTTGCATCGCTTCTCTCTGCATAAAAATAATTACATTTGCTATTACCTCCCTCGTTTGTCCAGACAAGACTTTGCCTTCTAATTTTGAATGAAAATCCATGTTTATAATTTAAAATACTTAACAATAATTATTTAAAAATTTAAATCTATTGTAATACGATATTTCTTCAACACACAGTAACTTTAAACATAAGTAAAATAAAAAAAAAAACTTTGTCGCAGACTATACAAGTACCTTGCACTTCGAAGGGCCAAGAAATAATAAGGACGAATTGTATTGTGGTCAAATGCGCATCGTGGGTGGAGCCTAATTTCAAATCGGCCAAGTATCACGTTAAATTTGACAAGCAATACCTAGAACTTCCACACGAAAAGCATTTGGCTGATAGTTGTGCCTCTATCGCGCATCAGAGTGCTATAAAGGGGAAAGGGATGGCCTGGAGCATTGGAGCGCAGTGGAGTGACAATTGTTTTTAACTCGAGTTAATACACCTCGCTCCAAACGTAATTCTTAGGGGTAAACATCTCTCACAGGCTTCTCTTCTTCATGTGCTATCTCCTCTAAGAAGGTTAGCACCTATCATGGCAATTCGCACTTTCGATACCGCTGCTCTAAAGAGGTCAGCAGAAGTGCTGACTCCTTCTACCCTGTATTCTTCCTTGTATTAATAATTGCAGCAAGTAATAACGCTCGCCCCTCATGACATGTCCCAGATATTGCAGTTTTCTCACTTTAATTGTATTTAAAACCTTCTCACAGGCTGGGTTTATTTAAATTGCCTGCTTGCTAGTCAGGGTTTAGTGAAATTTTTTTATTGTTGAAAATAAATAAAAAACCATAAGGGTAATGTTTTTAATCAATATTAATAAATGCCATAATAATAATATGGGAACTTATAAAAACATGCAGAGTATAATTTGTTTATGATAATCTACTTAAACTGCAAATTCCATAGGTGGGCCAACTGATATGGGACGGGGCTCGTATAAAAATGTTTAATATATTGCTAAATATATAATTCAAACTATTATAAGTACTAAATTAGTTATTACAAATGTACTGTTAGTTTACTTACGAGCATCAGATATTTCAAATACTACAAAATAAAATACACACACAAACCACAAACGGAATTTTTTCATGTTAATGTAAATCCTTTCACTGAGCGTTGTCTTATAAATATTCTACTAGTTGTCTAGTTGTTGGAATAACCATTCAACAACTATTTGCGACAGATTATTTATACAGGTTGAGTAAACTTGTTTCATTATTTTAGAAGATTTGTAAATGAATTTCGTTTGTGAGATCACTAGTAAACAACAACAACTAATTGATAATAATATAATCACAAGCACAAAATTCGGCTTATCCCGTGACTAAAAACATTTTAAAAATTTTTATTCCTTACCAATTTTTTTCGAGGGTATTAATTCAAATTTATAGTTTAATGAGTGATTGTTAATAAAATGTTGCAGTTGTTGTTTCGAAAAGCGTCCCTTTGCGCCCAGCCCGACTATATTAAAACTTTTATAAGCATTTTTGTTATTTTATTTGTCGATTCAAAAATAGTTTGTGTAATGTTGTCATAATTATTGTATTGTATATATATATATATATATATATATATATATATATATATATATATATAGAGATTCTACAGTATTCACTGCCTTCCCTCGCTCAACCGTTTCCATCTCTCTCTGTTGTTCCATTCTCCATCGTTTAGTCCTCTCTTACTCATGGCGTCGTCTACTTCGTTCCTCCAGGATTTTCGGGCTCTTTATCCATCTGCTGTCGCTAGTTCTTCTTACATGTCCATACCACTTTAGTCTTTTTTGTTCTATATATGTTGTAGCGTTTAAAATTTTTCTTTTAACTACGAAATATTGATATGTTAAAAATTTCTAAAGACGCCCCTCTTTGTCTGTTTTGCAACGCAGTTAAAATGTTAAGATATATTTCCTTCTATTTTTGTTTACGTTGTTGAATTTAAGTTGAGAAATGTCTCAAGATTAATTTTCGGGTGGATTCAGCAAATGGTAGTCAATGCAGGAGAAGAAGGGGTGTTGCTAACTGGCGATTGAAATAAAAAGGAAAACGACAGTGGAGTTTAGTTGAGTTGAGTTTGGGAAGGAGATTCGACGATTCGAGTTTGAAGGGTGTGTGATATTCTTAATCACCAAGCCGGTAAATTTGTGTAATGGTTTAAGTTCCAAGACCGGTAATACGTGGTAATTACTCTACGTAATATGACGGATTAGAATAGAGTAACCACTAGATCACCACTAGATTTGTGCAGTATACCGGAATCGAAGAAATTTTGGAAGGTGATTGTATAGGAAGTCCCACCGGCTTTGTTGTTGTTTGCCTGTTTGATCCAGCCCCATTAGATCGTCGTTCCTGAAGTGTGGAAATGGTTTCCTTTGTTCCAGTGAAGAATTTGTCCGTTTAGTTCCAATCCCAGAGATAGATAGCAAGTTGTTCAAAATTAAGTGAAATAAGTGAAAATAAGGTAACATTCAATATATTAAATTTTTCCAAATTAGACAGACATTTTTTTGCTAAAAGTAATAATTGCTTTCATTTAAATTTAAGAATTGGTAATAATTAGAATTATATTGTAAACTAGGCGTGGTTGCTGTCAATCTTTTGTTTCGTTGTCATCCGAATTGAGTGTTGACATATGACAGCTAACTCTAATTTGTTTTTGTTGTGACAATTTTTAATTTGCTTGTATAGAAAGATGTTTTATAGAAAAAGTTAAATCTTATATATTTTCATGAACAAGGATATCCTTCATTTTTAATTTAGCCATATTAATAAGATAACCTAGAAACCATTTCGAATTTTAAAGCAATCTCCCTTTGTAAACAGGCAACACATGTAAGTTTTTTTTTTGTAATTTTGTATTTTACAACTTTTAATAATTTTTGTGCAATCTGTATGTTTGATAACTGTTTGTTTGAGACAAAAAATAAACGTTTGATTTGTTTCTCCAACCATTTTGTTTATTTTACTTTAGAAAAATCTCCTAACCCCTGTTTGTGTTTCTTTATTTTAGGGAAAAAGAAATTTTCTTTCTTCCAGCAGGAAGTTTTCTTCGAAGCGGCGTCCGAATAAAAATAGCTAGAGGTATTTCTTCTTATCTTTATTTGTCCATTTGTCCAGGAAAGTTATGTAAGTATCCCTTTGTTTCATATTCTGGTAGTTACCCCAATCCGACACCCTACGACCCTAACTCTCCAACTAACCCCTGAGTGCCCGTTCGCATAGTAGCGTTTAATTTGCTTGCCCTATCTTGACCCCCATTAGTTTCTGTCCCCAATTTTATAAGTACCCCTATTTTCTTACCCTATGGTAAGCAAAATAATATCGTTACAATGTTAGTATGTCTGTTTCTATTGATGTTCTTTGCTTTATTTCGCCATTACTTCTCCTATCCATTCTTGTTACTATGCAGCATCTTCGCAGGCATTCCATCTCTGTTGCTACGATCTTACTGCTGTTTTCTTGTTTATGATCCAATTTTCGGCCCCATATGTTATAATACTTCGCACTAATGTTTTATAAATCTGCGTTTTTGTCTTCATATTTAGGTGTCTATCCCACCATACTGAGTTAAGTTGTCGGATTGCTGTTCTTGTTTGTCCTAATCTTTGTGTAATTTCTTCCTCTGTTGTTGCCTTTTTCGTGATTATAAACCCCAGGTATTTGAATTTATCCTTTCCTTTGATTGTTACGTTGTCATCAATCTGTAGATCTTCTTCACTTGTAGATAGGTACTCTGTTTTCGCCAGGTTAATATCTAGGCCAGCCTTGGTATATTCTTCTTGTAGTTTCTTCATCATGTAGCTGAGGTCGTCTTGGTCTTGTGCAATCACTACTTGATCGTCTGCAAAACTTAACGTATATAGGTATTCGTTCCGTACCGGTACTCCCATGCCTTCGCATTTTCTTTTCCATGTAGTCACGGCTTTCTCTAAGTATATTTTGAATAGGGTTGGAGATGTGGAACAACCCTGCAGGAGCCCTTTTGTTGTGGTGAAGTCTCCTATGATTCTTGTTCCCATTTTAATGGACACTTTATTTTCTTTATACAGAGCTTTTGTAGCTTCTATGAGTTCCGTCTGTATTTCTAATTTGTACATTGCCTCACATAGTTCTGACCTTGGTACAGAGTCATACGCCTTTCTCAGGTCCACAAATGCCAAGTGTATATCTCTATTTTTTGCTTTTTTCTTTTCCAACAGTTGTTCCAGTGTGTATATGTGGTCTATGCATGATCTTCCTGCCGTGAAGCCTGCCTGATCCTCCCCGAGTTTGCCTTTTATCGCTTGCTCTATCTTTTCTCGCAGTATCTTCCAATATAATCTTTCTATTGATGATATTACGCTTATTCCTTTGTAGTTTTCGCATCGTTTTCTATCTCCTTTCTTAAATATAGATGTCATATATGCCGCCGTCCAATCCTTTGGGAGCTGTTCTCCATTTATGGCGTTCTGAAATATCCATTGTATCATCCGGTGTAATTTTTTTGATCCGTATTTTAAAAGCTCAGGTAAGATGCCTCCAGGTCCCGGTGCTTTCTTATTTTGGATTGCTTTTATGGCCGTTCTCATTTCCCTATCTGTTATTGTATTGTAACGAGCACAATTTCCATTGTTGCGACAAGAACTATGGTGACTTTAAACGATTGCTGCAATCAATGTAAAACTGCGGGAAGCGCTGTAGTTTCATATGGTATTGGTAAAATGAGACTAGTCTGCTTATGCCGGTCTCACATTTATACGACATTTGTGCCTGATTAAGTAAACACAATTTCCATTGTTGCGACAAGAACTATGGTGACTTTAAACGATTGCTGCAATCAATGTAAAACTGCGGGAAGCGCTGTAGTTTCATATGGTATTGGTAAAATGAGACTAGTCTGCTTATGCCGGTCTCACATTTATACGACATTTGTGCCTGATTAAGTAAAAGCTGTACCTACAGAGAGACTGCGGTTTGTACCGTTTCTGCTTCACTTTCCATGTAAAATTCATGTAAAATCCTTATAAGAAAATGCCAAGGTTCATTCTGCTAATTTTTTGAGCGTTTTGTGGTTGGTGTGGAATAGTTCGACTGATCGTGACGAATTATACATCACTGGAAACGTATGATCAGTTTCGTATGGTATTGGTAAGATAAGACTAGTCTGCTTATGCTGGTCTCACATTTATACGACATTTGTGTCTGATATGCCTGCAACGTGACGAAAATATATCGCTCCAAATCAAACACACGGACTTTCATGAAGATTTGTAAACTAAGAGAACAGGTTGCAGACAGATCAGAACATGTCTGCTACAAATATTAAACGACACTGTATACTTCAGCAGTTTCAAGTTAACTACGGCAATACCTCATCAGAAGTCGGACATAATATATACATATACTAAAGTTTTCCAAAATATGTGCATGTATAAGTAGGTACACATTTTTGCAAATATATGCGTAACTTTTATTTAAATATGCAATATTTTTTATACATACAATAATTATATAAATAACAAAAAAACCAAAAATGATTGTCAGTCAGCAGTTATACTTAATAGCATTTTCATCATCATTTTGGCTTTACAACCCTGTGTGGGTCCTAGCCTCCCCAAGAATTTTTCTCCAGTCGTCCCTATCCATCGCCTTCCTCCGCCAAGCACGTATTTCCATATTTCTCATGTCTTCATCGATGTTATCTAGGAATCTTGTTCTGGGTCTTCCTCTTCTTCTTTGACCAATAGGTCTATCAAGGAGCGTTTTTCTAGCTGGGTCGGTTTGCTCCATCCGCATAACATGGCCTACCCACCTCAGACGTCCTATCTTTATGTGTTTTACGATATCTGGTTCCTGGTATATCCTATAGAGTTCAAAGTTGTATCGTCTTCTCCAGACACCATTTTCATTTACCGCTCCATAGATGCGCCTTAGTATTTTTCTTTCGAAACATCCTAAATGTTTTCATTGCTTTTTGTTAAAGTCCAGGTTTCTGAACCATATGTTAGGACTGGGCGTATTATTGTTTTGTAGAGTTTTACTTTTGTATTTCTTGATATAACTGTAGATTTAAAAAGGAGATTAAGCCCAAAATAGCATCTATTAGCCGTGCAAATTCTGCGGTTTATCTCTGCGGTAGTGTCATTTTCAGTATTGACGAGCGTTAATAGCATTTTATTCTATTGTTATTGAAATATTATTATTATGCCTTTATTTATAAAGTATATAAACTTGAATTGCAAGAAATCTGGTTATTTTAATGCTTGGCCATTAAAGCCAAGCTTGGCCAAGATACTTTAATTTGTTTAATTTTTATCACACTTTTTTTCAGGCGTAAAAATGTACACAAAAAATCGATCCATTCTTGTTATGTTTTTTATTTTAATAAATACAGATAAACTATATTAATTACTGTATTTTTATATAACTAATACTTTCAGTAAGTCATCTTAATTTTTTTTTGCATTAAAATATTTAACAAAAAAAAATCTTCTCTAAAATGTTAAACCCGTCTGTCAGGCGGTTAGTTAGTGTTTACGTCATTGATTTAAGATGTTAGTACTTAAGGTTAAAATTTAGTATATCCGAACAATTCTCTCAGTATACTGATATAACAACACTCTTAAAATTGCTTGAAGGTCATGTTTAGGTTCAATGTATGCCTTATTGTCTCTTTATACTTGACTAAGATTAACAGTTATTACGTAATAATTTATTTTATACAGTTTATTTCACTACTCTTTAACATGACTATGAATCCAAGACAAAAAGCTTAAAACTTTTGTATAGACTCCAGGTAATCCTGCTGTACCACATTCAGTATTTCCAAATGAAACGATTCCCTCTTGGTACCATTGAAGGGGATTTGATTTTGACCTTCTCATCAAAGGACCACCACTATCACCTGCAAAAACGAGAAGACTTTATTACAGTAACTTCGAAGGAAGAAAATTAACAAAGTGTACCGTTCATACTAAATCTTTGATACTGCTCACTGTTATAAGCATCATGAGGGAAAGCTACAATAATGGTTTTTAGGAGTTTTTTACATAATATGATGAATTAGTAGGTATCTTACTTAGTATGTGAAAATATTTGTCAATATGTAACAATAAAACACTGAAAACTTTGTTTTCAAAACTTTTACAAAATTTATTATAAAATCTTATCACTACAGCTGTTTTGACAGAGTGTCTTTCTCAAGTGATCTATTTTTGGTATGCGTTTACACTTTATAGTCTTTAACGAAATAGGTTGAGGAGGGGAGAACTATTTGTCTCAAGTTGGTCATTCAGAATTATGTCTGTGTTTTTTAATTTGTTAATTTCCATAGATTCTAACAAAGATAGCTTAAGGCCTTTATTTTGAATGTGAAGAATTTGAAATATGTTATTAAAAGAATGATTATGATCTACAAGGTGAAGTGCGTATGTAGAATCTGTTTTTCTATTATTGAAAGCTCTTTTATGTTCTGCTATTCGTTTATTAAAATTTCTACCAGTTTGACCCATGTAAGTTTTTGGGCAGTTTTTGACCCATGTAAGTTTTGCTTTTAATTTTGGCTCTTGTTGTTTTTAATATATTTGCCTATGTTGCTGTTTGTACATATTCCTTCCCATTCACTGCTTTATAATTCACTTTTTTATGTTTTCTATCACAGAATAAATTATAGTTCAAATATAGGTGTGATCCTACTTCTCATGCATGCTAATTAGTTACCTCATTAGATAGATTTGTTTAACTTATGTATTAGTATCTTTAGGTTCTATTTAAAGCACTAAAATGCAAAATAATACTTTGTATAAATAAGTGTGTACTTGCAATTTCTTTAATGCTTAATTCTTGTTTAATTCTGACAGTGTTTGTTCCATTTGTTATCAGTATATAAAATATTAAAATTTACTAAAAAATACTGGATTTCTGTGAGATAATCAACAAACTCAATCTATTATATTACATTTTAGCATAATTTTGCAGTTTTCTTGTGGTGATCTACAACCAAGAAGAACAAAACCAACTGTATCAATACAGCATAAAAGTGCGAATACCAAAAACAAAGTCTACAGGCTATGACAATGATAAGAGTAACTAAAACACAACATTAATTTACTAAATTTCTTTTATTGTGATGAAAACAAAATGAAAATGCTTAAAAAACAAAAACGTTATAATTTATTGGAGTAAGACAAGCATTACGGAGCGGTAAATTTGAATTACTCTTCCTGGTTAAAAACAAACCATAGTAAAACTTAACACTTTTCCAGTTTGTCACTAAATGTAAAACGCAATATAATTTTATATTCTTATTAAGAATACAAATGTGGCAAACAATTATATTTACCTTTACAAGCATCTTTTCCATCTTCCCCTCCGGCGCATATTTGTGAGTCGGTTAAATTGAGCCTTAATATCCTAAAAGCTGTAATACATTCATCGTTTGTAAGAAAAGGCACAAAAACTTGAAGTTTGACGTTTGAGTAACTGCCATTTTCTGTTAGACCCCAACCAGCTACTATAAGTCGATCGGTAGTGCTCGATCCTTCATTTGGTTCAGGAAGACAAATTGGCTTTATAATGTCTAGAAACAAAAATATAATTTAATTGCACGGGACTGTCCTTTATTTTATATAAATACAATTTTGATGTGACAACGTCTTAAATTAGGTTGTGGCTCGGAGTCACTCATGAAAAAGTGTAACGCCCGCTCACGTCTGTTACGATGAGTCACCGAACGAGAGAGAGGCCCGCCGGACCGGCGAATGCCTTGCGTCTCTCTCCCACTCAAACATGATCGGTCCGCTGGTGCGATGCTATTTCTCCTATCATCGTCCTATCCTCAACAAAATCACTCAAATAGAAATTAGTTAAGTTTAAGTTTACATGTACAATGTTTTAGTAAACAAAATATATTTCTATAGTTAAAATTTGTGCAATTCTTATTTTCATTCAATTCCTTGTTCCTATTGTGCAATTTAATAATATTCATATCAATAAATATTCTAGCGAGAAAAAGACGTTGTCACGTAAAATCTTCGCCCGTAAAACCGACTTTACAGGCAACCGATTTTTTTTCAATAAAGTTAAAAATGAGTAAATATACTCAAAATATTATAAGAGTTTGAGGAAAAGTCTCAGAAAATGAAGGAATATCAAACATTTTAAAAGAGACCTGAATAATATCTTTTTAAATATGCTCAGATAAAATAACAGAAATGGACAATGAAGAAAATTAAGAAAGGAGTACTCATTCTAATAAATAAAGCAAATTATGTAGAGAACACTAATAGAATACAGCAAGATCTGGTTACAGATACTAAAAGAAGAAGTTACCAGCAAGTCTGTACAGTATATACCAGTAAATCTCACATTATCTATACTCAATATAATATAAAACACAAAAAAATCAGACCTTATTATCATCCGAGTGTATAACAACATCTCTGAGAATTGTCAGCTCCAAAACTGTAAATATAACGCCTATAAGATTGAAGTCCTTTAAGTACAAGATCCTTTTCCACCACCAAATTACAAACAAATTTTGATAACTCATAAAGTTTTAAAAAAATATCAACTTTCAGATTTGTTTTTCTGCACATACTTCTATTCTATTTACTAGAATCTACATCCTCTTCTTGCGGTGCCTATCTGTTTCGGATTTTGGCGACCACCATGCAATCTGTATCTTGCATACCACTGCTCCGAAAAGACTTGTGATGGTTCTGTTGAACCACACACGCAGATTTTTTAACCAGTACATCCATCGACTTCCTGGTCCTCATTTTTCTTCTACTTTTCACTGTAAAATTAATTGTAGAAACTCATATACTTCACTGTATATTTGACTACACATTGACTGATTTGACTACACATTGACTGATTTGACTACACATTTACGATAAAACCACATTTCGCCTCAATAAAGCCTTATCGTAAGCCTAAGAGAAGCACTGTTTGCTTTTTTTGTCATAACGGACAGTTGTATAGATATGAATTAGGATGTATTCGGTAGAATAAGACATTAAAAACAACTTGTACATCAACTTGTAGAATTGTTAAGAGAAAAAAGTGTAGACAGTCGGCAATTACGTCTCTTTTTATAATTAATATGTATTGAAATCATAAAGAGACCTTTAAAATAAACGGAATGACACCTATAGAACAAAAAACATTGACATTAAAAAAAGCGTTCGACAGGGGTGTATGTTGTCTCCATTGTTTTTCAAGTTTTAGAGCAAATTTATTTTTAAGAAAGCTTTATTGAGAAAGAGTGCAGTTTAGCAATAAACGGAAAAATCTTGAACAAGATAAAATGACATCATTATTTTGGCTAACAGTCTAGATACTACCTTATTGCATCTTCTTCTTAGAGTACCGTCTCCCTACGGAGGATGGCAATCATAATGGCTATTTTTATTTTTGAACTTGCTGCTCTAAACAAATCAATCGATCTGCATTGATACCAATCACGTAGATTCTTCAACCATAAGTTCTGCCTTCGGCCAACAGATCTTCTTCCTTGAATCTTTCTCTGTATTATGAGTCTCAAAATTTCATATTTTGGTCCCCTCATCACGTGGCCTAGGTTTTCCAGTTTTCTGGTTTGTAAAGTGGTGATTAGTTATGTTTCTTTACCAACCCTCTCCAGTACTTATTTATTTGTAATTCTATCAGTCCATGATATTTTCATTAATCTGCGGTATAACCAGAGTTCGAAAGCCTCGATTCTTTTTAAATTGCATTTTTTTAATGTCCAAGTCTCAGCTCCATTACACATATTGCATAAACAGACCCAATAAATATTATATTTATTACATATTAGAAATGATAGTACAGCAAACCAAGTTCATGATTATTCCAAAGCAACATATACAGTTAAGTCCATGGCTCTTTACACGTGCGTCATTAATACCTGGCGAGATAAAGCACATACTTTTTATCTAGCATCATTGTCTTCCACGCATAAAACTAAAGATAAACCAGCTACCGCCTGTTATTAAATAAAAATACATGTTATTTTTATGAAAGCTTTAGACTCAGTACACCGAAAAGTAGAGTTTGAAATTTTATGGTAACTGTAATTTATTTTGCCATTAATTTACTTATAAACATAACCTCGTTTACACAATTAAGGAATGGTATGGTTTAAGTTTCTCCAAAAGTTAAATAAAATGACCAAAAAATATTTTCTTGAATTTTTTTAGATTATGCCTGGAAAAAATTTAACTTCATAAGAACTCGTTTTAAATTTAATCGAGTATTGTGAATACAAAAAGAGCAAGGCACTTGGGGAGGACAGACAGAAGTAAATAACTTTTGTACATTGTTATTACTATACAGGGTAGTGAATCGTCAAACGGACCATAGGAAACTCAATGGGAAATTATAAATTGTTGAATTCCTGCTTTCCTAATTATTTTACACCAAAAGTCAAGAAGAACAATTTGTAGAGGACTAAAATATGTATCGAAAACAAATATTAAAATTGTTGTTGAATTAAACGTATTCCAAAATTTTGCAAGAATATAATACATTTTTCAGGACACCCCTTAAAGTCAGGCCACACGCGGTGCAAGAATCTGTATGACATCTTGCGTTTGGTCATATTAATGTTTGTGATATTTGGCAATATTTGAAATGCCAAAATTTTTATTTTGTGATTTACTGTTTAAAAAACATTAAAGTTGATGAAAAAAGTGTACTCAGTTAAGGAGAAAGTAGCAAAAATAAAAATGTTTTATTCAGGCAATAGTGCGCGAATTGCCAGTTCTTTATTTAGCGTAAGATATCCCAATAGACCAATTCCAAGTCATTCAACAATTCAAAGGATTTTACAAAATTTTGAAAATACTGGGACCGTGATTTCTAATTGGATCTTTGGATCTGTACAAACAATATTGCTGAGGTACCAAGAAATTTAGAAAATCTAAATGAAATAAATGTATTAACAGCAGTTGTAGAAAATCCTAGAATAAGTTTTTAGACCATTGCAGACCAGTTTAATATTCATAATTCCACGGCCTTCAAAATTTTGAAAAGGAATAAATTCCATTCATGTAAATTTCAATATCATCAAGAACTAAGAAAAGAGTATGCTGAGCGACGAGCGGAATTTTGATATGAAATTTTAGAGAGAGCTAATGCCGACAGACAATTTTTAAAAAACATTTTGTTTAGTGATGAATGTACATTTACATTAAATAATGAACCAAACGTTTAAAATTATAGGATTTTATCGAAAAGAAAGCCTGAGGATATTATTGAAAGCCATACCCAATATCGTCAAAAAATAAATGACTGGTTAGGAATATTGAGACACAATATTATTGGACCATTTTTCTATGAAAAAAATTTAAATTCAAAAAAGTTTTTAGACTTGCTACAAGAAGAGATTTTACCCATACTTGCAGACATACCTCCAGATGAAGAAGAAATTTGGTTTCGAATGGATGGATGCCCTGTGCACAATAACTGGGAGGTGAAGGAATTTCATAAAAACAGCTTTAATAATTGTTTGATTGAACCTGACTGTAATATTAAGTGGCCCCCGAGATCGGGCGATCTAGCTCCAAACAATTATTTTTTCTGGGGACATCTAAAATCAAAAATTTATTCTGACCAAAAAATTACAGATTATATTGCAGCATTAAAAATGCGAATTATTGAAGAGTGTGCAAAAATAACGCCACACGTTCTGGCTAATGTTAGACGAGAATTTTACAATAGAGTGCAATTATTGCGATAATTTTTCGACTGTTCTAACAACCATTCAAATTTCGTCATTTTGTGTCATGTGGAACAATTTCACCCAATCATGTCAACATTAGACTGATAATTGCATTCAGTGCAATTTTCAATCCCTATGACACCACGATCGAGTTTGACAACTTCATCCAAATAAATTTCAAAATGTCACGTTGCGGCAATGAGAATGTTCAAAGTATAAATGCGCTAATCAAAGAAAAAATTCCCAGAAATACAACCTACAGTCACAAATATATTTGGGGAATATTCATGGAATTTTGCTGCTAACGAGAATATGAGTTGAATGAACATAGAAGCTTAGAAGAATTGGCGTTGATACTAAAAGATTGGGCCGTCAATATGAGAAAGAAAAACGGGGACGAATTCAAAGAGGCAACGGTGAAGACAATGTGGAACGTTTCGTGCAAACTATTGCAAGAAAAGTACTATAATGACTATAATATTATGATTGACCCGTTTAACAATATAGTGTTTAAACCAGCCCGAGATGCCCGCGATGCAATCAGGAAGAAATTACAAGCAGATCCATGTAAACGTAGGGCCAGTTCAGTTTCGTTAAATTGGTCTGAAATTAACAAAATAATATTGCTTTGGGATGAATATACCCCTGAAGGTCTTATGCGTAAATTTTACCATATTGCTGCTGTAGAATTAGCGTGGCGAGGAGGAGAGGCAGTTGCTTGTCTGGTGGATTTTTTTCAAATCGAGAAAAATAACGATGACACTCCAACAAATTGCATTGAATACAATCCGGTATTTAGTAAAACGTACCAAGGTGGTTCTAAAAGCTGTGGAAGTAGTAAATGGTTGGTTATCAATAGTGAGAGACAAAGATGCCCTGTACGTCTTTTTCATAAACTGATATCAAAACGAGGCGACAATATTACGTCACCACGACTGTTCTTAAAACCAAATCGACACTGGAAAAATAAAACTGACAAATGGTACGATAATATACCTGTTTGAAGAAATACAATGAATGGATGGACTAAATCTTCTGCTGAAGCAATTAGCTTGAATGTAAAGGAGAAAAAGATAAGAAATCACTCGAATAGATCAACTGCTGTTAGCGAATTAGCAAAAAGTGGTGTAGAAGAACAACAATTGCTAAAAATTACTGGTCATGGCAATCAGAATTCTATAAAACCATACTTGAATCTCGATCAAGAACACCACAACAAGATTATAAATATTATGCGTGGTAATAGATCTTCTATAGTAGAGAACAGCAACGAATCTAATGTTAACTTAAATTTTAATAATTGTACTTTCACTAACTGTACTTTTAATAAATAAATGTTATGTTATGATTTTTTTTTCGAAAAATTATCCGCCGAATATCCCTCGGACATTGATGAATGCCTCATAATTTCATGACAAATTTCTCAAGCTCGTTGCTTGGTAACAGCACTCAGCCTTCGGCTTCGTACTGTTACCAAGGAACGAGCTTTCGATTGTCATGAAATTATCTCGTCTGTTATCAATGTCCTAGGGATATTACTACTGATAACATCATTGCGATTTTTCGTGAACTAACTACATTTTATCAATTTTATTGCTTTGTAAACAATATAATTTATTGTTTACAAAGTACTATTTATTGTTCACTAGTAGTAGTAGTAGTAGTACCTATTTGTGAAAATTTGCTGTTTATAATTTAATCATAAAATAAAAATATTGACAATTCAAATAATGACAAATATCAGAAATATCACTATGACTAAACGCAACATGTCATACACATTCTTGCACAGCGTGTGGCCTGACTTTAAGGGGTGGCCTGAAAAATGTATTATATTTTTGCAAAATTTTGGAGTACGCTTAATTCGTAGAAAAATTTTAACATTTTAACATTTTAATACAGATATTAGTCCTCTACAAATAGTTTCTTATTTTTTGCAAAATAATTAGGGAAGCAGGAATTCGACAATTTAGAACTTCCCATTGAGTTTCCTATGGCCCGTTTGGCGATTTACCACCCGGTATGTAGGTTAAAGAAATTTTATGTCTGCTTATTACTGAATTGTTAATATTTTTTATAGTAACAATATACATTTAAGTTTTTTAAAATTTTAAAAATCCCAATTTCTTTTTTTTATGTCGTTTAATGATATTAGTAATTTTTAAAATTTATATAATAATATAATACCTATGGAATTTATTCATCATACATACATTTTCATGTCATCTCATCTTTTATTTATGCTTCATTATATCATTTTGATTATCATGATATTCTAAAATGAATCATGAATAATGGAAGGGTACATTAATTAATTTTTATTAAAAACTTTTCATTTGTGAAGACTTATTTAAAAACGATTAGAAAATTTCATAAATAATCTTGTGTTTATTTTAATTTAATTTTATTTAATTTTTATAATTTTTAACAATTTTTTATTGTTTTTTTTTTTGTTGCATGATTGTTTGCAATGTGATCGCCATGCGATCTGGATAGAGTTTGATATATAATCTTCTGGAATTGAATAATAGACAATACAGTAGTATAAATACAAAACTAGACGAAGGAATAGATGATAGACAAGTTTGAATTCGGAAACGGACTAGGAACCAGAGAAGCGTTATTTCCTTTTATTCCATATTCTTTCTCCCACAGACACATCCGCATAAAAATGTGGATGTGCCTATTTTGTAACGTTTATTTCGAAAAAGTATTTGTAAAAGAAAGACATGAACAAGTCCAAACTTTAAAGACAAAAAACATAGACTAAAGAGACTTACGAATAATAACAAACATTTACTGGAATCAAAAATCAGAAATTGTAATTTATAACGGACCCAGTTCGAAAATTAAAATCAGGAAAGGAGTTGAGCAGAGATGTATTACGCCTTCAGATAATGAGGACACACCGATATGAAATGTTAAGAATAATAATGCAGGGAAAGATAAGAGGAGGAAGGAGTATCAATAAAAGTAGAGTATTATGGTTAAAAATTTCAAGGGACTGGTTTAGATGCAGTTCAATAGAACTCTTCAGAGCAACGGTAGATAAAGTAACGATAGTGATGATGATATCTAACCTTTGAGTGGGAGACGGCACTTAAAGAAGAAGAAATCTTCGAGATAAACAGCTTATCTGTTTAGTGTAGACCCTTTTTATTCCAACTGGCTACGTGGGTGTTTTGTCGTTCTTTAATAGATATATAATAACTGCAAGCTTATTTTGCATGCAGGGCTCAGTGGTCCACATCTTTTTGCCCAGTATAAATTTCACACTGTCTGCCCTGGACGCAGATCAGCGCTGAAAATCATTTTGATTCCCAGACGTGTTATATTTACAAGTATATACAGATTGAACGAATTTAAAACGGAACATACGAAATCAATGTATTTCGGCTCAACTCCGCTCTAGGTGGTTGGCCAACAAAAGGTTGTCAAATAATTATAATATAAAAATCCAATACTTCAGCGGGCTGCTGGATTCTGAATTCATTCAAGAACAAGTCGAACCTCCACCCAAATAGGTTGCCTAGAATCACTGTGAAAACTAGACTACACAAGCAGGTATTATGCTGTCAAACCACTTATCGCTTCCTTATAGTCCAAGAGATAGAGCCGAAATTTTGAACTGATCAGTAATATGACATTTCTCTATTGGAATATATTCATTGTAACTGGGTTGAGACTTTGCCTTACAGGCGGACGCCCCTCGTGGTACAGGGGGTGGCTATACAGGGATGAAGTTTTTCGGAAAAATTAACGATCGATAATATGGCTGAAAATTTGCCCAGAGTAAGATCTTGGTATAACCAGACGAAATCCCAAAGGGCGGACGCGAGAGTCGATACATAAGGGGTGGCGGACAGGGGTGAAATTGCAATTTTTTGGGGAAAAATAACGATAAGTAATATGTCCGCCATTTTCATGGCTCATTATTTAGCCCCTAAAAACTCTAAATCCAAAAGGGCGGACAGCTGGGTTGGTACAGAGAGCCATAAAACGGGGTCAAATGTATCACTTGCCTGCGCATTTTAGGTCTCGGTAACAATTTTCAAACTAATTTTATTATAATATTTTTATACCGATTGATATGAAAATTTGTATGCTCACTTCTGTTACTATTCTGAGAAGCGTCAAGTAGAGTTTTCCTCAAAATTTTCCAAAAAATTTCCGTAAATGAAAATTTTCGTAATTTTTTGAGGTAAAATCTAATTTATAGAATCCTTTCGATTTTCTGTAAGTTATACCATGATTTTTTTCCAAAAATTTTCAAACGATTTTTCCGATACGAAAAAAAAATAAGAAAAAATACCTTAATTTACCTCAAAAAATTACGAAAATTTTCATTTACGGAAATTTTTTTGGAAAATTTTGAGGAAAACTCTACTTGACGCTTTTCAGAATAGTAACAGAAGTGAGCATACAAATTTTCAAATCAATCGGTATAAAAATATAATAAAATCAGTTTGAAAATTGTTACCGAGACCTAAAATGCGCAGACAAGTGGTACATTTGACCCCGTTTTATGGCTCTCTGTACCAACCCAGCTGTCCGCTCTTTTGGATTTAGAGTTTTTAGGGGCTAAATAATGAGCCATGAAAATGGCGGACATATTACTTATCGTTAATTTTTCCCCAAAAAATTGCAATTTCATCCCTGTCCGCCACCCCTTATGTATCCACTCTCGCGTCCTCCCTTTGGGATTTCGTCTAGTTATACCAAGATCTTACTCTGGGCAAATTTTCAGCCATATTATCGATCGTTAATTTTTCCGAAAAAAATTACAACTTCGTCCCTGTATAGCCACCCCCTGTACCACGAGGGACGTCCGCCTGTAAGGCAAAGTCTTAACCCAGTTACAATGAATATATTCCAATAGAGAAATGTCATATTACTGATCAGTTCAAAATTTCGGCTCTATCTCTCCGACTATTAGGCAAGCTCCTCTTTCCTTTAAAGGAGACAGATAGTTGAACGATATTTTATACAATGTCTATCACCGGGTATGGATTTATTTTTGTCCAAGTTTTATATTGGTCCACTATTTCAAATGCAGTTCAAACAGACATATATTAAATTAAAAAAAAAAAAATTTCCTTCAAGTCACACAACACCTTAGGTTCCTTCTTAATCAACACCAAAGATAGGATGAACACACTTGACAAAAGTGGTATTTACAAATTAAAATGTGATGATTGTGATCCCTCTTATGTAGGTAGAACCATTAGAAAGTTATCCACTAGAGTTTCAGAACATTTGAAAAGACCAAACTCTTCAAGTTTTGGTCAACACTTATTATCCAGTAAACACAATTTTAACATCAACACTGGTTCATCTATCTTACATGACATTAGTAGAAAGAAAAACTATATGGAGTTGGATTTATTGGAAGATTTGGAAATTACAAGGGAAACAAATGAAAACTCTCACTGTCTTAATACTCAAATTAATTTAAATTGTACTAAATTTAAACCTATTTTTAAAAACTTTATTACAGCTTCACCTCGTAGGGGACCCAGCTCGACTGTTTAGACTTCCTGCACTGAGCACATCCATAGTAATTTTATAGTTATACCATTGACTGTGGGTTCAACTGAACTACTTGGATTACACCCCATTTATATACTTTGCTTTCCATTTTGATTTTCAATTATTAGTATTTTAATTACATAGTCAGATCTCTTCCTTTCTACATTACAGATAGTGCTTGGTAGACCATTTTATTGTAGTCAACCACCCACTGTCCAATATATTGTTTAGTCCGCTTCTTGCATTCTTACTTTTCGTCTATTTCAGTTGCTCTCAAACTAACACCTTAATTATTACAGACATGTTTGAGTGTGAGATCTGGATTATTCAATCTACTTAAAAAATATTCTATATAATTTTATATTTCATCAATGACCTCCTATAGTAGTGTCAGTTGGACTTTTGGTCAATACGTAGTTTCATAGAATTGTAAAAGGTGCAGATCACATATCTATGATTATGACTGCTCATCCAAGTTGTCATTTGTCACATGTCACCCCAACATTTCCGTTAGATCAGGAGCCATTCTGTCTCCGGCTTCTTCAAGTAATGTAGCCTTTCTTAAATTATTTTAAAGTGTTTGTTTGTCCATTTGTAGTGTAGTGTAATGTACATTTATATGTTTATGACATCTTGTTCTTGCCGGATAGGCCACAATTGACGAAGTAAGTCTATAAACATTAATCACATAAAAAACCTTTTTTCAACCATAAACTTTTTTATCGAAGTTTTTATCGAAGTTAATCAATTTCTTTGGTTATAAAAAAACGTTTCTTGGCTTATTTCAGATGCCCCTGAAGATGATCTAGGGATCGAAAGTACTTGGGCAAGATTTAATTAAACTGTGCTCGATATATGCCTTTTATCTGATCAAAGTTCATATATTAAATTGTATGTTCCGTTTTAAATTCGTTCAATCTGTATAGACCAATATCTAGCTTTATAGATTTACTCTTTAGTTAGTAGATTTATATAATAATATATTTTTCTAGCTTTTGTTTATTAAGTCATTTTAAAACATTATATTGTTTTATTATGGCCGTTACTTCATAGTTCGGTCAACGACAAGGCAAAATTGAATTAGTAGCAAATAGTACCCTTTATTGTACTAGGAACACATAAGAAAAACGTTTGACTTACCTGTGTATTCGATTGTTTGATTTAGGTGTATAAGAGCTATGTCATTTCTACTAGTCCTGTCGGTAGGATCATAGTTTTCATGGACCGAAACATTTTTAATCCCAGCAATCACAGTTTCCGTACTACAATTTGCATTCTTATTGCAGTCTAAATGTTTAGTTATGTTGTATTCACCCAATTTGACGTAGGTGCTAAAAATGTCTTATTTAATATACACTGCGCTCCAAAATTAACGCATAATTTTAAAAATCTTATTTTGAGTTGTAATGAAAAAAATTTTGTTTGTTCTTTTCTGCTTTATGGTTGTTTTAGAACATCTTAAATAAAAAACGTATTGAAAAAATGTATTAAAATTAACAATATAACATCATAAATCTAAACATCTAAACAAACAACTGATCTAAACAAACAAACATAATTTAATGACGAAATTGAAATTTTTAATGTTGAAGAAAATACTAGTACCGTGTACTAGTATCGAGTATTGCCTCCTCTGGCATTTATTACTGCTTGACAACGATCTTTCATACTGAGAATAATCGTTCTGATTTCTTCTTGATCAATTTGATCCCAAATTTCAACCAACCGCAAAAACAGTTCATCTAATGTGTTTATTGCATTAGGTAGTTGTCGTAGTCGTCTGCCTATGATGTCCCAAACATGTTCTTTTGGGTTGAGGTCAGGATTTCTCGCAGGCCAATCCATGGCAGGAATTCCAACCTCCTGACGATACTGCTGCACAATTCTTGCCGTGTGGCCTGGCATTATCTTGCATAAGTATGAAATTATCCCCAACAAATGTTGCAAATGGCACGACATGCTCTTCTAAAATGTCCGTTATATATTTCTGCGATGCAAGCTGCGATCTATTCTAACTAATTCCGTACGAGCCTCTAAATTAATCCCACCCCAGACCATTACCGAGCCGCCGCCATACTGTACAGTCCCTACGGTGTTACACTGTGCGTAGCGTTCCCCAGGCCTTCTATACACTCGGTTTCTCCTGTCATCAGAAAAAAACAGTACCTGGATTCATCGGTGAATCATATTCTTCCCCAATCGTCATTATTCCAATCAACATGTTCACGAGCAAAATGCAATCTTTGCCTTTTATGTTCTCTGGTCAATAATGGGCCAATTGATGCCCTTCCAGGGTGTAGGTCGTTTCCGGCTAGTCTTCTTCTAATCATATATTGGCTGATTCTAAAGTTATAACGATCCAAAAATTCATTTTGTAGAGTACTGGTAACAAACCTTTGTCTCTGTGTACGAAGTGTCAAAAACCGGTCTTGATTAGGAGTTGTAACCCTTCTACGGCGTTGACCAGGTCTTCTCGAGTTACTTCCAGTAACAGAAAAACGTGTTAACACTCTTGAAATGGTTGACTGGGTGACGTTAAAACGTTCAGCGAGTTCTACTTGAGTGTATCCTTCTTCGCGAAGAAAAACGATTCTAATACAGTCACTTTCTGACAAATTTCGATTTTCTTACTGCTGGTGGTTCATTTCAAAGAAAAAACACTTAATAAACGTCAAAAACCCCTTTAAACGTTCAGCACAACGTAATCCAACCCAACTAAATTCGAAATAAAATGCAAAAATCGTTTTTTGCAAAAAATGGTAAAAACAACAGCGTTTTTTACCGTTCTTTCGATAAATTTTACAATATACCGGGGGTAACAATAATATATTAGCACAAAAATCGAAACATTAAAATTATTTGATTTACCAGGGTTTTTAAAATTATGCGTTTATTTTGGAGCGCAGTGTATTATTGAATTACTTCATATCGGTTGGTAAGTATTTACACCAACTATTTTATCAGTTGAAAGATATTTGGTTCGAAGGTATAGAAAAAAAATATTATTTACTTGATGTCGTAGATATAAGTTTAATGGATACCGAAATCAGCAGATTGTAAAAACATATCAATACTTTTAAAATAAGTAAATTTAAGTATAAGTTTTAAATTTTATCTAGATAGTTAAGTAAAGTAAAGTAAAGTAGCAAGGATTATATTTCAAAAGAAAATAAACAAAAGTTTTTCCGAAACAATCACAAAAATTTTGTCCATTACGCACACAATATCACTAACTGTACATTAAATAGACAACAATTTTAAAACATTTTTAGGTTTGAATGATTCCAGGTTGCGAATTAGTGCAACTTCTTATACAGGGCCAGTCAAAAACATTACATATGTTCAAATATTAAGTTTTAGATGGGAGTTAAGGTCCATGCTTTTTATTTGCTCATTAAAAACTAAAAAATAATTATTGAATCCGTTGTCTGCATGTATGTTAAACCATAATTAGTAATACAAATAATATCGTATTTCTCATCATCGATTTCAAAAATTTCAAAATCCACGTTGTTAAAGTATAGATACACAATGACGAAAAATAAAATATCCATGAAATCTCAAAGAAAACTCAAGAAGTCATGAACAAAATAAATATAGATGTAGCTGTTATTACGAAAACTTACCGGAAAATTCATAGGACGGAAGACCTGGTCGATAAGATTACATCTACACAGAAGTTACAATAGTAGTAACGGGATAGCTCGCAACAAAGAAAAAAATATAATAAAATATGTGTATACGATGGACGGCAACCGTATTTACGTATTTATGACTATTGGTCGTCTTTAGTACGGTGCAGCTGAGTTAGAAAAGGAGCATGCTAGAAAATTTTGAGGATTCCAGAGCAACAACTAACACATGCACGGATGAAGTTAAGCTACCTGACCAAAGGAATGCCAAACGTTTAGAACGTTTCAACCAACAACAAAAGGTTAATGCGAGTTAACAGGTTGGCTGCCGACACATTAGTAGTGTGCATTAGCATTACAGAAACGTTAAATGATAGCCGGCCAACATTTCTAGATCTAGCATTACAGAAACGTTAAATGATAGCCGGCCAACATTTCTAGATTGTCCCAATTTGCCGCGTGTGCTGCCGGAGTACACCGGACATCGACTACTAAATTATCGGGTGTGAGCCGTTTGTACACGTTACATGTAAATCCGTACGAAGAAACATTCTTTGGTATGTGAGGAATACTGAGTTTGAATGGATCGGCATTTCAGGCATTTTTGGCTAATAAAAATGGATATAACTGGTGATTGTTTATTTTCATATAAATCTGCATACTAAATACTTAAATAAAAATACTTCATTGGTGTTAGAGCATTTAATTATGTTTTTATAACAGTAACCAATAAACGTAATAAAATAAAGTAACTAATAGCAACAAGTACAAACATTTTAGTGTAAAATTAAAAGTTTTAAAAAACTATTTATGTGAAGGAAAGCAAGACAAACAAACGTATGGTTTTTTAGAACATGTGTCGCAGAATATTGTAACTGTCTTGGTGTTTTTTCTTGCATAAATGGCCCGATATTTAACTGACAATTTGGAATAGCAGAACGTGCACCTCTTTCGAATTTTTCTATTCCGTAAACATCTTTCTTCACTTTCAACGATTTTGTGACTTTGTACTTTTTTTGTGTCCCTGTCTACAG
Organism: Diabrotica undecimpunctata; assembly: GCF_040954645.1. Taxonomy (NCBI): domain Eukaryota; kingdom Metazoa; phylum Arthropoda; class Insecta; order Coleoptera; family Chrysomelidae; genus Diabrotica; species Diabrotica undecimpunctata. The sequence goes on from NC_092809.1 coordinate 150,038,038, forward strand.
TAGTCTCTGGAATCTTTAACAGTGACTGTACTAGTTGTTCCCTGAAATGTGTCACTGTAATTTTTTTTTCTGTATGTAACCTTATATACTATTAGAGCATTTACTACCGATGTCGCAAGTAACAACTCAAGAGCCACTTTATGAAACCAGCGTGAGGACTTCCTGATTGGTGATGAATAGCTAGACATTTGATCTGAAAGATCTATCCCTGCTTCTCCAGAATTATAATCTATAATACACTCGGGCTTTACAATGTCTTCGTTTGCACGATTTTTTTTTTCTGTAGCACTTTGATCCAAATTATGATAAGTTGACAACATAAGAATATCCTGTTTATCTTCCCATTTACATTCACATACTAGAATTTTTTCTGCATTTTGTCTTTCGATGATTTGCTCTTTTTTAATTTTATCTTTTACAACATCTGCAGGCAATTCTTTTCGATTTTTTCTTAGTGTACCACCATATTTACTGGCTTATTATCGAACCAAGTTATTAGACTTATGTTAACGTCTTTAGCAAGCACTAGAGCAAATAGGTATATTTTTATTCCAAATTCCGTTGTGTATTGCTATCACTATCATCAGACTGGGACTGAGGACTGAGGACATCGAGGAATATACTCATTATCAGGATCTGTACCCAGTTTGTCTTCACTTAGTCCTCTATTAAAAGGAATATACTCATTATCTGAATCTGAACCTAAATCGTCGTGACTTAGTTCTTCATCACCAGGATTACAGTTAGCATATTTAGATGAGCCATAAAACTTTCCAGGATCCATTCTGAGAACAAAAATCAAATGATAATTTTTCTAAAAACGGTATACCTAAAGTAAGATTGAATGCATTCGAAACTATTTATGAATTTTACGGATTTATACCAATTTAGACGGAATGCATACGAAACCATATATGGTTTGATAATAAATGACATCAGAAAGCTAGATAATAATGTGAAATTCGATGTAAAAAAATATTTATACAATAAAAATTAATACTTTCTTTCTCCAAAAATTTTTCCAAAAAATAAATTCTCAGTTTTGATAAAAATTATTGCTTTAAATTGGAGTCACAAATAAGGTATTGTAGCATTCACTACACGTGTACAAACGAATGAGGTTATAACGATCTTTCTCTTGACTGGTAGACAACTAAACATACAGATGCGATCATGCGAACAAAAATTTTCTTTTCCCTGCTGTAGCTACAATAGAAATTTTAATGGGGGTCTCAATTATGTACAAAAAACTTACTTGAAAAAAATCTGTAGTTTAAAAAGGTTGATGAACGCACTATCATACCATTTGTTATTGATTTCCCAATTTTTAAGTCACAAGCCCAACGACATTGTACATTTTTATCGATATTGCCTCCAAACGATGATTACTGCATTGCGACATAACAGTATTGTTTGAATTTACTTTTTAACATTATGGTATTTGATTCATCATCATCAGTGGCGTTACAGCTCTTTATGAGCTAAAGCCTTCTTCAGAACAATCCTCCATTCGCCCCTGTCTCTGGCAACTCTTCTCCATGCTCTAATTCCGATAGACTTCAAATCATTTTCTAGGTTGTCTTGGTACCCAAGTCTCGGTCTTCCTCTTCTTCATTGTCCGATCGGCCCTCTTCGGTCAAAAACTTTTCTGACTATGGCATCTTCCTCTCGTCTGATTACATGACCTATTCATCTGAGGCGTGCTACCTTAATGAATTTTACAACGTCAGGTTCTCCAAATCTTCTATACAACTCAAAATTGTAACACCTGCGCCACAAACCTTGTTCTTTTATGCCTCCATATATTCGTCTTAGTATTTTTCGCTCAAAACGTTTGAGCAATTCTTGGTCATTCTGTGTTAGTGTCCAAGTTTCTAAACCATATGTTAGCACTGGTCTTATTAGTGTTTTGTATACTTCTTCTTAACGTGCCCTGTCAAGTCCCCTTGACGTTGGCGATTAACATGGCGAAACTGTCTGTCTTGAGCTATTCTAAAGAGTTGCTCAGCTTTCCTCATTTCTGTCCACTCCCTGATATTCTTCAACCAAGAGGCCTGCTTTCTACCAATTCCTCTGCGTCCTTCGATTTTACCCATCATAATAAGTTGAAGAGTATTATATCGGTTTCCCCTTACTACGTGTCCAAAATAGGCCAACTTTTGTATACAGTCAGTTTAATTTTTCTAGGCATTTTTGAGGCCATCTGTCTTCTTAAGCCATAGTAACACTTATTGGCGAGCACTATTCTTCTTTTGATTTCTTCACTGACGTTGATATATTTGGTTAGCAGGGACCCTAAGTATATAAAGGTGTCAACACCTTCCAGTTCTAGGTCATCAATTATTATTCGTGTAGGTGTCGGGTTGCTTGACCTAGTGCAACACATATATTTGGTCTTTTGAACATTTATATTTAGTCCCATTCTGTGTGCAGATGCTCTTAACGACCGAAATGCTTCAGTCAGAGCTTCTGTGGACCTACCTATGATGTCTATGTCATCTGCGTATCCGACAATTTGTACTGATTTGTTAAAGATAGTACCATTCGTAGTAATCTGCGACTCTCGAACTATTTTTTCTAATGCCAGGTTAAATAAGAATGGTATTTGATTATGCATTGTTTAATAGTATTTATGACATTTATAACTATTTAAGTAAATGATAAATTCTTTGTTTCCCTATGTAGTCTAATCTTCCGAATAAATGTATTTAGATCGTCTTACATAAACAATATACAACATAGTTACTATATATGTTTTAGTATAATGAAAGTAGTATCAATATTAGAAAATAAAGAGTTAAATAAGTTTAATCATTTCAATCGTAAATAAAAACAATGGAAATAAATAGTTTACTTACATTTGTCCAACAAGAGCTTCAACATCGCCTTTTACACAATGCGCAGCTGTCAGAACATATTTGTGGCTAATTAGTGTACCCCCACAAGACCACCTTATTTTTCCAGATCGTGTCGTGTAACCAAGCAACACCATCCAAGGATATTCTTTATAATGCGTGTGGGTTCCTCCTATAACTTTTTTATTGGTGGGTAAATATTCCTAAAAAATAATGAAAAGAAAAATAATGAATAATATTATTATTCCAAGGAAACACGTTTGGAACTTACTACGATATAGTAAAGGAAAATAAACAAAAAAGGTATAGTACATCCACTAATAATTTTCCAACATAAACATGCCTCATTCTGGTATCAAAGAGACCGCCTTTCAAATCAAGGTTGTCAGACATATTTCCTAAAATTCCTAAGGTTATATTTAAAAAATATTCTCTATTCTCTATTCGTTATTATTCAATTGCTAGTCAACGAACGACACTCTTAAAAAATGATATGAACATATTCTCAAAAAATATATCAATAAATTAATTAACTAGGTACTAATATTTCCATGGACACTTCACTAATGAATTAAAGCAACCGTGAACTTTGTATATATTACTTATACTCTAAGTAATTTTCGAATATCGGCAACATTGTAGTCTGGAGAGAATTTGGACCTTCGGTCTATATTGACGTTGCCATGTTGGTGAATTTAGCGGTAATAGTAATAGTAATAGTAATAGATATAATAATCGACTTTTAAGAAATCAGACAACTTTTAAGAATCCAAGTTCTCAAAAACGGTTTCAAGAATTGTATTATTTTTTTCCAAATTTCATTGATTTTATACCTTACCTGGAAACATGAAAAATTGCAGATATATTAATATGGTATTAAAGTTACATTCAGTAATTTTAAACTCATGCATTATGGCAACAGCGAAGTGCAAAGCCATAAATCGTAATGAACACCTGTTTGTCTCGCTATGTGACACCCTAAAATATTTCATTTTGCAACCAGATATCACAGGCGGAGGCTTATTATAAGGTAAGTAATATTATATTTTTCTATTAACTAATTTTTGTATTAACAAAAATCGGGTATAAGACGATATATACAATTATTAAATTAGGCACTGTTACAGATCATTCCTTAAAACGAAAGCGACCAAATAAAAAATTGGGTAAGATTGACACTGCTGCAAAAGACGTTATTCAGCGAACAGTTTACAATTTTTACAAAGAAAATAGAGTGCCTACTTTAGAACTGATTCGTGAAAAATTGAGAGATTTCCCTGAATATAATTATACATCTTTGGAAACACAGCGCGAGATTTTGATAAGTTGTGGATTTAAATATAAGAAATTAGATAATCGAATGGTAATAATGGAATCTCGGCGTATTGTTGAACTTCGACGAGAGTATTTGAGTAAAATAAAACAGTATCGTAATTCAAACGGAAACATAATCTATTTAGACGAAACCTGGTTCGATACGCATGATGTTGTCAAGTACGGCTGAGTTGACAACACAAACAAGTGTGCGTTAAATACACCGTGTTCACGAGGAAAACGTGTTATTATTCTTCATGCCGAAAGCAAAGATGGTTTTGTATCCAATGCATTGCTATTGTCGGCCAAAAATATAACAAAGTCTTCTGCCGATTATCACGAAGATATGACAGCCGATTTATTTGAAAAGTGGTTTGTGGAACAACTCTTGCCCAATATTTCGCCGAATTCAGTGATTGTTATGGATAATGCGTCGTATCATTCCCGTATATTAAATAAAATACCTAATAAGGACGAAATTTTAAAATTTATGCAACTTAAAAACATCACTGTTCCTAAAAAGATTCCAGTAAAGAAAGAATTAATTAGAATGATCAAAAGTCGGAATTTTAAAAACGAATACGTTATTGACACCATTTGCAGCAGGCACGGCCATACTCTTTTGCGATTACCCCCATACTATTGCATTTTTAATCCAATTGAAATGGTTTGGGGTACCGTAAAAAAAACGATTGCGAAAATATAATCAGTCACCAACATTAAGCGCAGTGGCCATTGAGAATATTCGAAAAGTAATTAGTGGCATTAATAGCGATGTGTGTTAGCGCGATACTTATATATAAGTATTTATAAGATATAATGTCGAACAAATGTAACTAATTATTTGTTAACGGGTTTTTACCCATATATTTAGTGGCTACATTCATGTACTCCTAGTAAGTATTAACCACACTTTTCTTTAACCTTGGTCAAAATTTTAACTTCATGTTCTTTTTAATTAAGTGGTTACATATTTTCTAGGACACCGATGATGGAATGATGTATTCCGAAAACGTTTTGTCTAACACAGCCCGTTTGGGTTTTTAAATATATACCTTTTACAAAGGATTTTAATTAATTTTTTAATATATGGTATACAGCCAAATACAGGAACGTAGATTCCTTGTGGATTTTTATTGTTTTTATGTGATAGAATTCTTTTAACGATTGTTGGTTTTTTTCTCATAAAAATAATGCAGTTATGTCCAGGACAAATGATTATGTTTTTTCTACAGACCTTTAATGTTGCCTTGATGTTATTTTGGATATTTACATGTTACTGGAAACTTGGATTTTGAGTTTGAGATTCCTCTCGGAGGATATTTTTATAGTTATTCCTAGTATTCCTATATCAAGGATATTCGTTTGAATTTAATTTGGGTTGAATTTCGAGGACTTAATATTTTGTATGGTTTGAACAAATTGTTTCACAGGTTGAGAAAATTTCATATGGTTGACTGCGACGAGACTTGTCATCGGCTGGGAACATGGCAAGGTTTAATTAATTAAGTACAACATCAATGTATTAACTCTATAATCCGTTTGGTTTATTAAATTAAAAATTTCGCTTGTTGAATAAAAAAACTGGAGTTCGGTACCGAACACATGGTTGAGTTGAGTTATCGAGTAATCAGGTAAAAAATTATCGGATAATGATTTTTCTAATTATTTTTATTGGTCAAGGGTTCAATACCAACAACTTTGTAATTACCTAAATTCTTTAAAATTTGAAAAGATTTTACATTTTTTTACTATTTAAAACTATAAGTTAAAAAGTACTAAAGATAATAATTTTGTAACTATTGCTTACCTGAAAACCACAAATCTTTCGGTCAGGAATGGCTGGATTTCTTATAAAAGTGGTGGAATTGGTAGACCGAACAGTTCTTTTCAGGTGTCTAGTTGATAAAAAATCGATATCAAGACCACAGCAGACCAAAGGAGTAGTATCGTAACCACATTGTGATTTTTTTATAAATATTAATTGGGATGGAATGTGTTCATTAATTGCTTTAATAAAACGACCACAGTCATAGATTGATTTACATGTTGCTAATTTTTCGTTGGGCGTATAACATGGTTGTCCACGTTCTATAAATAAGAGAAAAATTGATCGTTGCATTGTGTTTTACTAAATTCTTTTAATAATTATACATCCATATTGGAAGTATGGCGCTGATAATAATCAGAAGCACAAGATAGGACAGTTAGCCCAGTCTAGTTATGCAAAAATTATCGATTTCACGGCAAAATTTTTCGCAGATATCTGAAGCTTTTAAGACATAGGTGGGGGTTACTAGATGACGAATAGATGAAAAAGTACTCGTATCATTTCCTTGCCTTTTATTTAAGCAATAATTTATGGTCACAATTTGATTTTTTGTCTATAAGTTTTTTCCCTTATATTTGACATAAACAATATTTATATCATTTTTTTATATCAAGAATATCTTCATTTTCCCGTTTTTTAAATTAAAATTGATACATAATTGACGGAGATATTTGCAAAAAAGCAGTTTTTTGCACTAACTTATAAATTTTTTTATTAACAAAATAAAATGTTATTAATAAATTTAAACATCGAGAAATTACCGTCTGTTAAATTTGTGCGAAATTTCCCCCCGATCGCTAAAACAGTTTAAAATTTATTTAATTTGTTTATCCCTAAGGCTAAATATTTAAACTACTGAACTTGATCTATTAATGATGCTAGACACATTCAGCAAATTTCATAGGATTTTTTAAGACGTAAACTATCTCAGAAGATAAATGCATATTGCGTTTTCATCGAAATTACTTATAAAATAAACGTTTGAAAAATAGGTATGTTTTTTACTTATAAACAATTGTAATACCTTCTGTATTTTTTAAGCTACAGACTTGTACGTACAATAATTGGATAGCTGGTAAAAAAACTCACATTAAAAAAACCTTCTATGACCAATAGGAACGAAGTTAGGGACTATTTGTTAAAAAATCATATCTCCATTGTTTATAAACTTTAAGAAGCAAAATTTGCACGACTTTTAAATGAAAATCTAAACTTTAAATTGAAACTTATAGCTATAAAACTCATCCAACTGTTCGAAACTTACAGCTCTTCGAAACGAAGGTACTTTTGAAAGATCGACATAGGAAAGTGGAGGGGATAAAAATTTACATTCTACCGGTTTCCATTGCAGCTAGAAGCCTCTTTTTTTAATTTGGGGTAGCTCGTCGAAATATAAATAACTACATAGTTTTCACTGGCCGGGAAATATGGGAAACTTCTGAAAAATTGAGTCCATTTGAAATTAACCGTAAAAACTTACTTTTTTTTTATTTGGCTGGAATAGTCTGTCGCAGTATTAATAATAATAACATAATTTTTGCCCCCCCCCTCCACCTGGAAATCTCGGAAAATCCCGGAAAATCAACATATATTTCTTTTTATTTTATCTTTACATTTAAACAACTTTATTTAAAGTACTTTTAAAATTAAAAGAATCCGTGATTTAAAACGAAATGGAACCATTTCCAGCAGAAACTACTAATTTCTATGCTTTTGTAGAAGACTTAAGTCTCTTGACTAAAACAAAAATTTAATTGATGAGTGTATTTCAAAAAATCAAAAGAAAATCAATAAATTGTGGGCTAGATATTAGATAATCAAAATACATCATTGTGGGGAAGAGCGAAGATAACGAAAAATAAAATTTAAACATAAAAACATACGATTATAATATAGTTTACGAATTTAAGTATTTACATTTACATGTCTTGCAAGATAAATGAAAATATGGAAGCCCGAGAAGTTTATGTAGAACTAAATATGCATTTTAGGTGCTAAATGAAGCTAAGAAAAAGCGACTACAAAGATGGAAATGTTAAAAATGTTAAAAAGTATTTTCAGTAATTTAACTGTGAGGATAACTCAAGAGGTTATTTAAAAAACATGCTAGCAAGAAACACACTATATTTTCCAGAACTCTAAAGGCAACTTGTAAACCCTGCAGAAGCTGGTGTTACTATGGAAACTATCATTAAAAAACTTCATTCTCGAATATTATTCAAGACAATTAACCGATTTCGAACTACCAAATTGGTAAGAGATGAATAGAATATCTCATTTTCTAATAAAAACAAAAATTGTTTTCATTTACGTATATACTGCATCTTAAAATATAAGCAGAGTGACTTATATTTTTAACGGAATATTTTTAACGAAAAAAGTAATTGATTTATATTACTTTATGTTTCTATGGATCCCAATCCCATAGTTTAATTATGGAATGTAAGCAAAAGAAAAATTAAAATCCATCAAAATCTTCCTTATAAAATAAAATAACTCCAAATATAAACAAAGAAATAAAGAAAATCCGCACTAGAAAGAGATTAATAACGTAAATGAAACTATCTATTGTTAAACTAAAGCGAGAGATGGCAATGATAATAATTAACAATACTTATTATTATCCAAACTCATTTATTAACAAAACTGAACTTTGCAGAAATTACAATTTTTTTTAAATATCAAAGAATAAGCACATGAGTGAATATAAAGATGGTAACACAGACAGAAAGAAACTACATTTAAAAGGCAACATAATGAGAAACAAGAAGAAGAACATTTTAAAAATAGCAATATAGAATGTAAGAGGTATAACGGAAAAGATGTAGTACTTGGGAAAGAAATAGACATAAATATAAAGTTTTACATCTGTTTCTTAGGGCTGGATAATAAGTTGGTCGTTTCGCTTGACTGTCTCGGTGGTTCTTTTTCTGTTGCTTTCTTGGCTCCTTGTGCGTAGCTTTTGTTGTTGTTTCTGGTTATTGGTGTGTGTTCCACTTTTCTGTTTCTTGTTTGTATCTGTAGGTTGTGTATTCTTGGTTTTGGTGCTTTAAAGCATCCTCTATAAATGGCAGTGTGAGTTTCGCCACAATTTGCGCATTTTGACTCGGTGCTCCTGTCCTTTCTAGATTCGTGGCTAATGTGTTATTCAACGCACTTGGTGCATTTGGATTCACAGTGATAAGCTTTTCTTGTTTCGTCCTCGACGTAGATTCGCATGTAACAAATACTTGTCAAGCTTCTCACTTTTTCTGTAATTTCACTGTACTTGACAACAGTGGTAAATATTTTTTGTCTTTCTTTTTGGAGATCATGTTCAACACTTTAACCGCCTCAATTTTTTTATCGTTCAGTTGTTGTTGGATTATTCAATTCAGTTGTTGTAGAATAAGAAACGAAGAAGTTCGTAGACGAACCGGAGTGGAAGACATTATCGAACATATTACTTCCACCGGAGTGGAAGACATTATTATTAAGGCAAAAATGGAGATGGGCAGGACATGTTGCAAGAATGAAAGACGACAGTTGGACAAAAAATTTGCTTGAGTGGAGACCACGGGCTGACAAGCGAAGCCGAGGAAGACCCCCAACGCGATGGACCGACGACCTCAAAAGAATCGTGACCAATTGGATAGCAGAGGCGCAGAACAGAAGCAGATGGAAAAGTCTAGAAGAGGCCTATGTTCAACAATGGACAACTCAGGGCTGATTGATGATGATGATGATGATGTTGTTGGATTTTGGTTATTTAAGTGGTTTCATGTCATGTGGTTCTTTCTTGGTTCATTGGATAATAGACCAAGTCGACGTATTCAATAAGGCTCTTTATACCTTTATTAATCCAAGGTATCCTTCTCCATATTTGTCTGTATGACGATTGACCTCCCGGATTTAGCCAATTCATTTACTGATCCGCTTCCTTTTTCAACCACTTTTTGACATTTTCGTATTGATTTAAGGATAGTCGACGGTGGTCTGGACATTCAAATCAAATCAAATTCTTTATTTTCTTTCTGACAAACATAGTTTGTATAGAATTGGTCATTAAATATACATTGCTAAAAACTAAACACTAAACTAGACTAAACAATACATGAAATGAAATTAAAAGCTAAATTAGATAGCTAATATCTAAGATCTAAAAAATTCTTCGACTGTATAAAACACTTTTTCACATAAAAATTGACTAAGATTCCCCTTAAATACATTTATTGAACTGGTAGACTTTACAACTGTGGGTAAATTATTAAACACCTGTAGCCCGTATACCCTGGGCGATTTAAATTTAATGTTACCTTTTGAAAATGGTATATAAAGTTTATTACAATATCTAGTATTTAAATTATGCATATCACCACTCGTTTTAAACTGATGTAAGTTATTAAAAATAAAAACACATAATTCAAAAATGTATAGACACGCCAATGTTAAAATTTTATATTTTTTAAAATATTCTCTACAACTAGTTAGTCGGGAGACACCAGCGACAAAACGCAATATTTTCTTTTGTATGACGAAAATACCATTTGCATAACCAGACATACCCCAAAAACATATCCCGTATCTTAGCCTGGACTGTACGAGTGCATAATAAATCATAATTAGCTGATTTTCTGTCAGAACATATTTTAAATTTCTAATTAGATAGTTAATGGAACTCAACTTCGAAACAACTGCTCCACAATGCAACTTCCAATCCAAACTTTCGTCAATCGTTATTCCCAAAAACTTGCCTAACGACACCGTAGCTATTTGCATGTTGTTAAAAATGAGCTGAAGATTTTCCAGGTATTTTTGTTTATTGTGAAAATGTATAATTTGCGTTTTTTCTGCATTAAGATGCAACGAGTTATCGCAAAACCAAAAATATAAAGATGAAAGAAAATCATTACATTGATGTAGGATTACGTTAGATTTGTTAGATAGAATAATTGACGTATCATCCGCATATATAGTGAAATTTACCGCTCTGTCCACTTGTACGATGTCGTTAATGTAGACTACAAAGAGAATTGGTCCTATTATAGATCGTTGGGGAACACCCATGTTTGTAGTAACAAGACTAGATCTACAACTGGTCACACAATCCTCAATCCTCATCTGCAGGCTCACATATTGTTGTCTAGTGTTTAGAAATGACATAATTCACTGTAAAGAGTTTCCTGTAATACCTATCTGTTTTAGTTTTTTAAATAATATTCTATGGTGGACACAGTCAAATGCCCTACTAAGATCACAAAATATTCCAATAGGACATTCGCCTGCATCAATCAAACTGGTTAAATGAGCATAAAATGCATGGACTGCCGTATTAGTAGATTTATTTTCTTGAAATCCATGTTGATTTATAGTAATGATATTATTGTTTTTTAGATAACCATTTAATCTCTTTAAATATCCATAGTCAACAAATACCTTTGAAAATATACTGGGAATTGTTATAGGCCTATAATTGCTGACGAGTTTTGGATCTTCTTTTTTAAGAATGGGAACTACTTTGCCTGTCTTTAAGTAATTAGGAAAATCCCCATTGCAAAAAGACAAATTGGTGAGATAAGTTAAAGGATTGATTAAAAAAGGTAAAAAAAAGGTATTTTTTTACCAAAAAATGCAGGTATCTTGTCAAAACCACTAGAGGATTTGTTTTTAAGTTTACTTTGCAGGAGTTCGATCAGTTCCTGCCCAATAAATGGGTACAATTGAAAGAAATTTTCATGATCTGTAATAATTGACTGACTGCCTTTGTCTACTGTATTACCTGGAATTTTCGACACGATATCAATAGGTGCATTTTTAAAAAATGTGTTAAAAGTGCATGCTACCTGTTGGGGATCTGTTATTATATTATTGTCATCATACATTAAAAAAGTATTAGCATTGTTATTAGCACTTTTTGAAAAATCATTGACAATTTTCCACTTGATTTTATTGCGATTATCAGACGAAGTAATGATTTTCTGGTAATAATCTTTTCTTGTTTTGGTCAAAAGTTTTCTGTTTTTTCCTTTGTTGTTGGTAGAAATCTCTAAGAATTGGCTTCTTCGATTATTGTTTTTGGCTTCTTTGATAGTGTTTTATGCATTTGCTTGTTCTTTTTGTTATTGCGTTATCTTTTAAATATTTTTATCCTTTTTTAAAATGATTTGTTCGAGTTTTTGCATCTGATTTATCAGACACTTACTCTTCTGCTTCATCCTTCCTATTTGCGCAACTAATGTCTCCGTTAATTTAGCAAGTTTGGATTTCATCTCCATTTGCATTGGGAAGGGATATGGTCGATATGTTTAGAGAAAGCGATATAATCGATTTAATAAATAATTAAAGACACCATCAAGTGCAGTTTAATATTAGTACAAGCTTTTATATATACATTCATGTACTTACGGGCATTAATAATTATAAATATTTCAACAGAAAATACAAACGCAAAGATCATACACTTTCCACTCATTTTTAAATGTAACTACTGTGGTTGAGCAATAATCTTTTATAAACTATTTAGAATATTAAAACAATAGATATTTCCGATATAAGTATTTATAGAGGTTGAGTCAAATTATTATTTTATTCATGATAAATGGGTAAATTGGTTTTTTCTAGATTTTCAATATTTATTCAATTTTTATTTCTGTACTCTTCTAAAAATCCACATCTTTAAAAATAATTTTGTGTAAAACATAATAAATACATACATAAACTGATGATAAAATTTTGTACGAATAACGAACTTAGAACAAACAACACATTTTTTTACCAAAAAGACCAAACCAAATATATATTCAATAACACCCGTGGACAAAGATCTATGATAGATTTTATTATAGCCAACAAAAACATTTTATTTTATCATATTATTTTATGTAATGACTATGTTTGTAAGCTTTATGGTTTGAGGCTACACGTAACAATATTTTATATAATTATCTTATTCAGTATTAAAATTACATTAATAATATTAGTTACCTAATACCTGTACAGCAAAAACCTTTTGCTGTACAGGTGCTATTTCAGAGATGCAGGGATGTGAATTGTGATATATACGTATGCTTTATAGATTACCAGAAGGCATTTGACAGAGTAAAACATGACAAATTAATGACTCTATGCAAGAAATTGGAATTGACAACAAAGATCTTAGAATTATCAGAAACATTTACTACAATCAAACGGCCAAAATCAAAATAGAAGACCAGTTAACTGATAAAATTGCAATAGAACGTGGAGTACGACAGGGCTGTATTTTGTCTCCATTGTTGTTCAATATTTATTCTGAATGGGTATTTAAGGAAGCTTTAGACGGTTGTGCGAAAGGAATACTAATAAACGGTGAATGGTTGAATAACATTAGATATGCAGATGACACTATAGTTTTTGCCGATAATCTGAATGACTTACAGATATTAACAAATCGCATAACAGAAGTCAGCAACAGATACGGACTAGCTCTTAACATAAAGAAAACCAAATTTATGACAATTAGTAAAAAACCAATACTAAACGCTCAACTTACAATCAACCAACAGAATATCGAAAGAGTCGAGCAATATACATATCTAGGCACCAATTTAAATAGCCAATGGGACCACTCAACAGAAATTAAACAGCGAATAATAAAAGCAAAAGCAGCATTCGTTAGAATGAGAACTATTTTCAACAGTCGAGACATATCATTAAAAACAAAATGCCGTCTATTGAACTGCTACATATTCACAGTTCTGCTCTACGGAATGGAAGCATAGACACTGACTGTTGCATCTATGAATCGGCTCGAAGCTTTCGAAATGTGGTGTTATAGGCGCATCTTACGTATATCCTGGGTTGACAGAGTTACTAATGTAGAGGTCCTGCGTAGAATGGGGAAAGAATGTGAAATTCTCATGACCGTCAAAACTAAAAAGTTGGAATATCTAGGTCATGTAATGATAAATCAAGAACGTTACGGCCTTCTCCAGCTGATTCTCCAAGGGAAAGTAAATGGTAAGAGAGGACCGGGAAGAAGACGCATTTCCTGGCTTCAAAATTTGCGAAAGTGGTATAACACGACTACCACTGAACTGTTCCGCGCTGCAATAAGCAAAGTGAAGATAGCCGTGATGATCGCCAACGTCCGAAACGGATAGGCTCTTTAAGAAGAAGACCTAATACCTGTTAATATGGTTTTAATAAACCCCTGTAATTAACAATATGTATGTTTGTTAAAATAGGTTTTTTTTTGTTCTTGCAGAATATTACAATGCTCGAAGCAAAATGCTTGTCGAAGCTGCATTTAGTAGTCTGGGGACGAAATCAAATAATGAAGAGGATATTATGCAGCCCTGTACAGATATGAAAAATCAAAAAGAGTTAATAAATCATTAAGACTTCATAGAAGAACATAGGTGTAGATCTGTACCTAACTAGATTGGTCAGGAAATTATCGCTGACCAAATTTTATCATCGTCGATGTTACCATCTGAAAATACGATGTTACCAAATAATACCTCAATTTCTGAAGGTGGTTTTGCACAAAATCAAACTTTATTAGGACCTGATACTGCTTCATCAGAAAACAATACCCTTAACCAATGCGAATGGCAGGAATGGATCGTAATGGATCTTACATCTGAAAATGAAAGGAAGTCAGCTTTCTGGACAGAAATTCGGGAAATGGAAACATTCTGGAATTTTAGTACTTGGTCCGAAAAGAGAGCGTTTGTGAAAGGTTTAGTAAGTACCAGACATATCCGCAGAAGACGAAAAAAGACAGAAAATAATGCGAAAGAGCTAAAGAAAAATGTAGGTCATGAGATGTTTTTGCCAAGATCTAATGGGGAAAAAGTGAAGGATTGTAGGCTGTTCTTCATCAATATATTAAATTTAGTGAAAGAAACATTCAGAAGATGGGTGCGAAAAACCGAAGTTGATACTGCAGCTAGTGAGGATTCAGAAGGAAGTATTGGCGGTAAAGGTGTTTCATCTTCTCGATCGAAGAAAAAGCCCAGACTAGAAGGAAAAAAGGAAAATACTCATAAAGAAATGACTGAAAATGGTTCTAGGTGGCACGAATTACTTCCTAAGGTTCCAAGCAATTACTGCAGAAGCTCTAGTAGTTGTACAATATGTTGAATCGACCTTTAGGTCTTTATCACACATGCACAGTGTGTATGAAGAGTGGTGCAAACTAAATACAATTAAAAGCGTTTTAAGAACGTTTTTCAAGAATGAAGCTTAAAGAATGTTTTATAAGCAAAAACTTCAGCTTCACAATTTTACAATTTTTGTATTGAAGAACAAAGGTGTTTCATTATATATATATATATATATATATATATATATATATATATATATATATATATATATATATATATATATATATATATATATATATATATATAAAACGGCGATTTTCTTTCATCAAAATTAGATATATACAAAAAATTTACAAGGAAAAAGACAGTTAAGATTTGAATTTGGCTTCGAAAATTAGTTTACGGATTTTAAAAAATTTACAATAATATACGATGGATGTAATTATCAAAATCACTATAAGGTACTAGCTAGTGCTTTAAGCGATTTGGCAATTCAGAAAAATATTTTAATCCAAGTTCTTTGAGAAAGGCCATACAATGATGGAATGCGATAGCGTTCATGCTACACTTAAAAAATATTTTGTACGTCCCATAAATTATTCTCCTAGTGACTACATAGCTTAAATGAGAAATGCGCAGCCAAAACAATCTTATAATATTAAAGTTTTGGACCACATCTTTTTTTTTTTATTTTGAGAAATTGCCAAGTAATATTCAGTCACTGCGACTAGCAGAAGATCCAACCGTGACTGACCTCCGAGCTCTAGAATATCGTTTTGATGGAGAGATTTGATTTAAACTACGGCATTCCGGCCCATATAAGCTACAACCACAACGAAGACTAAAACTTAACGTTATTCAAAGACCAACCCAGCTATATTTACGTCCTATTCCAACAACCGAATCGAAATGGAAACGCCTACAAGACCTTAAACTCGTGTTAGAAAGAGATCATCATAGTTTTTACGATAACCTACCTTACCAGCCGGATAAGAAACAAAAAAAATAAACATTAAACTTAGTTAAACAAGTTTTGTTTCAAAATTACATTTGCTTGTTTTGTTATTGTGTTACGTCGTTAAGAAAAGCAAAAAATAAAATTATAACACTATAAAATGTCATTAAGTTGTATTATTTTTACAAAAACGTGTTTCCTTTGTCTCCTGAAAATTTTAGGTTTCAACACATAGAAGATATTTCCACGGCAGCGACGATATACCTACATTCATCAATAATAATCGACGTCATATGTCTAAACTGAACAGATGTATGTAGCGACCATAGCTTATTATAATGTAAAATAAGCATCATTTTCACACCCAAGAGAGCCAACACAAACAATACTTAGAGTCGAAAGACTAAATATGGAATCCACAAAATACGTATACAAAACAAAAATATCAGAGAAGAATGCTAAGAATGAAATATTAGAAAACGATAACTTCGAGGAAAGCTGGAAACAAACCAAAAATACCATAATTAACGCATCAGCAGAAACACTTGGTGAGAGGAAAGTAACGAACAGTAACACATCAAAAAAGAAAACCCATAGTTTAGGGAGAAACTGAAGACAAAATATAAAGAAAAGAAGAAAGCCTTTTTACAATACAAAACACAACAAACATAACAGGCATACACCCTCTATAAACGAATTAGTAATAAAACGAAAATTTTAGTCAGACAAATAAAAAGAGAACACTGGCAGAGTACTCAAAACAGATGGAACACGACTGATATGGAATACAAAAAAAAAATATGGAGAATGATCAGATGACAAAAAAAAGAGATGAATAAACTAATAAAAATGAAGCACATGCAGGAGGAAACATGGGTAGACTACTTTCGGTCCCTATTTGATAAAGGTATCGATTATAAACTACCAACACCAGAACTAACTACAAACGAAGAAATAAATGTTGAGGAGCGAGAGGTAAAGACAAAATAAAGGAATTAAAAAAGAGAGAATCATCAGCTGACGAAAGATTACCAAATAAATTCCTCAAGTACAGAGGACCAGATCTGTCTAAACAAGTATTCTATTCTATTCTAAAACCAATCAAACAAATAATAGAACAAAACAGAATACCGCAAGAATGGAGATCAATTATCCCAATACCTCTTTTTAAAAAGAAAGGCAAGTGAGACCCATGAAAATTTACAGGGGAATTAATTTATTAAACGTAGTACTAGCATAAATAATCAAAGTGACAACAAATAAACTGAATGAATAAAATGATAGCGCTAGCAGAGGAACAAAAAAAACTTATTGTACGCAAGAAAGAAATCTCTAGGACTAATCAAAACGATTATAAATATATACCAAAAGCATAAACAAAACAACACAATAAAAGTCTTCTTCTTCTTCTACTTCTTGGAGATCATTCGATCTCTTTAATTCTGAAGCTGCCTCTGGTTAATTTCCTGGGAGGTAGATTGCCAACTATCTCTCCATCCTTTAGGTGGTCTTCCGGGAGGTCTTGAACCGGGCGGGTTGTTTTCTAGGGCAATTTTTGGGAGTCTATTCTCATCCATTTGTCTTACATGATTGTACCATATCCTCTTACGCTGCCTTCCCCATCTTACAATATCTTGAATTTTGCACTGCTCTCTGACGTATTGTATTTCTCACTCTGTCTCTTCTTGTTTTGCCCACTATTGTTCTTAAGGTTTTCATTTCGGCAACCCTTAGCATCTGTTTTGTTTTGTTGGCATCTTTGCGCACTTCTATGCCATATATTATGATCGGTCGTATGCAAGTCTTGTAGATTCTAATTTTACTATCTGTGCGGAGATACGGGTTTGACCAGACTATCTCCCGCAGACATCCCGACAATGCGGATGCTTTGTTGATTTGACTCCTTGGGTGTTTTACTGTTTCGTGTGTGCTTGATATATCTATGCTCAAATATCTGAATTGCATCACCTGTTCTATGAGGTTGTTCTATCTGGTTGTTTCTGTACTGAAAGAGCTGTCTCTGAAGATTATCTTCTGATTCGGCAATAATTTCTGCATCATCTGCGTAGCACACCATACCAATTCTTTTGTTGTTAATTATGTATCCGAGATTGAGAGATGTTACTTTGTTTATAATTTTGCCCATGAGTAGGTTAAACAAGAAGTGACTTAAACTGTTGTCTTGTCTAATTCCTCCCGGAGTTGGAATATTTTCAGTAAATTGGTCTCCTGCTCTAACTTTGGTTACATTGTTATTATTTAGGCTATGGACTATCTTTGTTATGTTGGCTGGTGTTTTATTTTCTATTAATATATTTAGAATGTCTCCCAGGCGAACCCTGTCAAACGCCTTTATCAGATCTATAAAGCAAATAATAAAAGTAGAAAATGAACTTACTAACCTAATTGAAAATGGCAAGTTGATAAGACAGTGGAATTCCCTGAGTCATCTATTGTTTAACCTATTCATGGATGAAATAATAAAAAAAGTAAAAACTGAAAAAGGATACCAAATGGGAGAAAAACAATTAAAAATAATATGCTATACAAACGACGCAATAGTGATCTTTCAAAGTGAAGATGATTTACAATGAATACTGCACCAATTTAATAAAACCATGTAAATTTACCCAAAAAAGACAAAATGCATGGTTTTAACAGCAAATCTATTAGGGTGTAAATTAAAGATGAAGAGTAAGATAAGAGAACAAGTGACGAAATTTAATATGTAGGCCTCATACTATCTAAATACGAAAAAGTCGAAATAGAAGTGTAAGATCAGGTATATAGAGCAAACAGAACTGCATGTAAAAGACGAAGCATAAACACGACCTAGCATAGTGAAATATATAGGAATAAAATTAATGTTAGAAACAGAGAAACCCTTAAAAAATCGATGATAAGACACCATTGGACAGAGCTAGAAGTACAGATATATGACGGAGATGCAATATGGAGTAGAACGAAGCTCATATAAGTCGAATGACAACAAATAGAGTAGTAAAGATAGCGAGAGACTGTTCTACAATAGGAAGACGATCAGTGTGAAGACCATGAAAACGATGGAACGAAAACTTATTGGAGGCACATTAAAAAACAGACACAGTTATGTTATGTCTATACAAAAAGAAAAAAAAAAGAGAGAATGAGAGAAAAATAGTAAAGAAATGTAAGAAGAAGAATGAAACTTTGGATTGTATTTTTTGGGATGACGCTTTTGGAAATCAGTAACTACTAAACGCTATGTGAGAAGCATGTATATACACGGTTACTTCGAATGACCTTCACTAAATAAAACAACAAATTCTGGATCTTTTTATGGAACGAATATAAGGTGATTTGACGTAAATTATCTTATCGAAAAATACTTCGTAAGAAAGCTTGAGCTCTTTAAAGATGGCGCCCTAACATCGGTGTAATTCAAATATCGTTAAAACGCCTGACTTTTAAGTGATAATAATAAAAAATCTAAATTTATTACATGCCATTTCAAAATGACGAAATTTTAAGAGAAAAACAGTTATGAAAAAAATATACAATGATCCTTCTTATGAGTTTGTAACTGCAGTTAAAAAACTTATTCACACCAAAGCATTATGTACATTCCATTAAATAAATATACAGAATGTTATTACTTAAAAGACAGCCCTGATGTTAGGGTGCACTCTTTACAGAGTTCTAGCTTCCTTAGCGAGAGCGCCCACCAAACTGGCGTGACATGTAACATGGCGGTGACATAGCACGGGCACGGCACTAGCATGGCAGGTATAGTTTGTCTCAAAATATATCGTTTTAACTTTCCCGTCGTTAAAGGATTAGTGGTATTATCGCCATTATTAATAGACAAATACGTTTTAAATTTCTACCTGACCGCTCAGGGTTGAATCAGGTACGGCTAATGTAATCAGTCATTAAAAATCTCTACTTGCTACTATGTGTATAGTATATTAGTGAAGATTGATCGTAACAAATATGTTTCCTCCACGGAAAAATAATCACTCGAGATCTACTAAACATAATCAAAAGCATTTGTCATTGGACGCAAAAAAATAGTTAAAAATGTGTGTCATACTTTAATAGATAGGGGCCTAATCAAACAAAATGTTGTGAAAAGAACATATTTACTTACAAAAACGTCGATATCGTCGACAAAGGCTATTGTAAGCGAAGAACCATTGACAGGACGAAAAAAAGTAGTAATTTTTAGTCTCATTATTTGGACAGTACTCAATAAGATATTATAAGAAGAAGAATAAGTTGTTCTTTACGAAAATCAGATAGTTCCTACGTTAGATAAATTAAATTGAAGTTATAGGAAGAAGAAACAAATATAGATACCACTCTCCATACAGTCCTTTCTAAAATAAGTTTTAAACACTTAGAACTGAGTATCTCTCTGAAATTATAGGTTAGAAAACAAATATATCATATCTGGATAAAACATGGTTTGATACTCATGATATAGTATGTAAAAGAAGGTCGATTTTAGTAAAAAATGTCATACGAAAGCAAATAAAGGAAAACGCATAACAATAATTCACGCCAGTTCGAAAGATATGTGGGTTCTAAACTGTTTGTTATTATCTGCAAAGAATATCAAAGACTTCAGCTTAGACTATCATGAAGATACCAGTGCAAAACTTGTTGAAAATTGGTTTCAAAATTCTCTTTTGAAAAATATTCCTGAAAGTAGTGTAATCGTCATGGATAACGCAACTACAGTCTACAGCTACAAAAAGCGCCAAACAAGTACTAAAACTGAAATTTATGAGTCTTTATTAAAAAATGTTAATTATTTTAAAGCCATATATATATATATATATATATATATATATATATATATATATATATATATATATATATATATATATATATTATATATATACATATATATATATATATATATATATATATATATATATATATATATACGTAAGAATTATCAGGTAAAGTGGTCTCTAATAATAATCTAGAGACCACTTTACCTGATAATTCCTACGTATTTATAAATTATTTTTTGGTCGAAATAATCTCTTGTAATCAACGTCAGTTTTGGGTACACCCTTATTGGAAAGAGTTGCAAGGGCATAGTAACATTAATCTATTTAAAGAATTAAAAAATTCCGGACTTGTGCTGTCATAGATACCTGGAAATTTTTCAATAAATGAGATAAAACGAATATTAAATTCTGGACTGTCTTCCATATTTAAATTTTTCAAAAAATACACATGCAAAATGCAAGTAGCACGTGACAAAAAGTAGAATAAGCTCTATTTTCAACGGCGTGGCATAGCAAGCTGCATGATGCCACTGTCACTGTCATTTTGGTGTGCGCTGAATCATTCGTTTGCATTGGTTACATTTTAGGTAATATTCTAGATGCGCGCTACTTGCTACTTGCCACTTGCCATGCCAGTTTGGTGGGCGCTCTCCCTAAGATAACATCCTTTAATAAGATGATTTACGTCAAATAAAAAAAATAGATTCCAGAATTTTTAGTTTTCTTTTTTCAAGAGCGCTCATGGATACTCATAGAAAAGATGAAAAACTAAAAAATGATACCAAATGGGAGAAAAACAATTAAAAATAATATGCTGCGCAAACGACGCAATATTAATCTTTCAAAGTGAAGATGCAGTTTACAATTTTTGCAATTAATTAATTTACAATTAAAGACAGAGTTTATAAAAAAATCATCAGACTAACAAAAGGTGTTTTTTCAATAATAACGATTATTTGATATATCGACAGTGACACTGTCACTTGACACTGAGGAGTAGGCCGATTGAGACTTCAAGGCCGTTTGATGGTTCTTGTATTTCTACAGAATAAGATACTGGTACGTGATTAGTGAGGAGAGTAGGCAAAATGATACCCCAAACTCGAACGGAATCATATCCCTCTTGATAATGGCTCTAAAATGGGTGCCGAAACATCAAGTTTCAAAATGCAGGTTGTAAATTTAAATAAAAAAAAATAGATCAACGGAATATTTATGTATGACTAGTCCTGTATAAAAATATTTTAAGGATTACTTGGTATGTTGGAAAATGGTAATTCCAATAACTATTTTCAAATTATATTATTTATAATTTTCCAATTATTCAAATATTGTTGTTAATCAATATTCCTAAGGTTTTTAATATACTCAGTGACATTAGAAGTATTATACCGAGTAGGAATTATTTCTTGTACTTATATTTTTGGCAACAAAATGACTATATTTAAAACATGCTATGATAACATTACCAATGTTTAATATTTTCTACTTTTTGTAAAAATAAAGTTTTATCTTTAAATTTTTTTTGTGAAAGGGCCGATTTGTGAAAACCGGTTCGTATAGAAATTTTTAGTTATTATATCATTTGACAGATTATTTCCAACCTTTACCTTTGAGTTAGCAATAGCGTACAGTTCCTTCGTCGTCTTTATTAAATTCATGCTTATGTTTGGAATTCAACTGAATTTTAAATAAATAAAGGCCTTAAGCAGAGTGCTTTCTCTCCCCGGCATTATTTAAAATTTATCTAGAACAAGCGCTAAAACTGTAGAAGCGCAAATGTAGAAATATGGGAATGCCGATTAACAACAATAGTATATACACTTTGTCATTTGCAGATAATAAAGTAGTGTTAGTACAAAATTATGAAGATATTGAGTATATGACTCTAAAATTAATCAAGGAATAATCAAGGAGTAAAAAATGGGTATTTAAAATCAATATCCAAAAAACAACGAGTATATGTGTATCGGCGGGAAACAACAGGACCACATATTGAAAGATAGAGAAGTTATCAAACATTGCAACACATATAAATATTTATCATTAGAAAAGAGAAGGCATCAATAGAGAAATGAAAGACAGAGACATAGAAGAAGACTTATGGATGAATCGAGAGGAGTGGCAACTGGGTATCGGAAGACGTAGGAGAACGTTTTAAACCGATCTATATATATATATATATATATATATATATATATATATATATATATATATATATATATATATATATATATATATATATATATATATATATATATATATATAATGAACCAGAAGTATTTTTTGACAACGTAAGGAAGTAAACGTTAAATAGTGGGTTTGCAGCAATAAAAATTAAACGTGTACTCTTTTAAATTTTTATTCCAAGCTTTCGGACATTGGTTATGTCCTTCATCAGGGAGCTACAAATGTGATGAATAAATTGTTGGCGTTGGTATAATTAATTAAAAAATTCACTACTTACAAACTTAATGAGGTTGTATCAACGAAGATGTATTATAATGTTGATAAAATTTATCATAGTCTCTCATCTTTTTTCAATATATAAAACCTATTTTTAGGTTTAAAAATTTTTAAAAAATTACTGTACATCCAAAATTTTGTCAGAATAATGTCATGTATTTATTTAGAATAATTAAGTGTTTTTGGATGTACAGTAATTTTTAAAAAATTTTTAAACATAAAAATAGGTTATATATATTGAAAAAAGATGAGAGACTATGATAAATTTTATTAACTTATTAATAAAATTTAATAAATTTTATTTTATTTTATTATAATACATCTTCGTTGATACAACCTCATTAAGTTTGTAAGTAGTGAATTTTTTAATTAATTATACCAACGCCAACAATTTATTCATCACATTTGTAGCTCCCTGATGAAGGACATAAACAATGTCCGAAAGCTTGGAATAAAAATTTAAAAAAGTACACGTTTAATTTTTATTGCTGCAAACCCACTATTTAACGTTTACTTTAATTTATATATATATATATATATATATATATATATATATATATATATGTATATATATATATATATATATATATATATATATATATATATTTCTAAAGTATTCAACTAGTGAATTCAGAGGTTTAATAGGTCATTCAGGTTGGCAAATAAGAAAAGAAGTCAACTACTTCATAAGTTTATCGAAGACATTTCGCTTTATATTTCTAAAGCTTCATCAGTTCTCTGAAATATAACAGATGACATAGAGTTTATAAGAAATACAGATGTTTATAGTTCATAACTTACAACTCAATATGTAGTATATTATCGATGTTATTATATCTACTGTAACCTTTACTCATTATTTAAAACAAATTTAAGAAAACAAAAAACACATAAACTCTGCAGAAAATAATGTTCATATTCGTAGATTAAAAAATTTTTAAATGAACATTTGGCTTCATTTAGATGGTTCTCCACTGAAGGCATACAAAGCTCTGATTTATTGCAATCTATGGAAACAACGTAACGCGATATCGAAAATTTTTTAAGGACCATATGTCACCAAATTCAAAGGTTTGAGACAATTATGAACTTCTACAGGGGTCATTTCATTATTAGTTGGACGGGTGGATTAGTATGGCGGAAATATTTGACATTATTTTTAATTTATGTTTTAATGAAACTTGAAAATAGGGGATGATTGTGTTATTATTTTGAATGAGAAATAAGCCAAATTTTAACTGAAGAATAGGTGTTATTTATTTTGTAAGATGAGAGAGTGGTAAACCTGGCTCAAATTTTCGATGTCGGTTCTTTTGTTTATTGCCGATGAGTTCTTGAGGATCTCACACATTTCAATAAAGGAGCGTTTCTGATGGTTATTTTGTTTCGCCAGTATTTTGGTATTTGTGACTTCACAAATACCAAAATACATATATATTGGCACATATCGTCAAATTTATTTATTTCTGTGGGATGATAGATGAAATAAAGCGGGAGGATTTATGTGAGTTATTTACGTAAAATAATTAAGGATATTGCTGAAATATTGTTTCCTGGTAAGTCCTATATAGTCAATCGTGTTTTTTAAACAACAAAATTAAAGGTCAAATAGTTAAATAAATTTGTTTTTAGTCCTTTTAAACATCATCAGTAAAATTCCAGAAATAAGTATTTACATGTTAAGAAATTAATACAGAGAGGTAAAACTTTGAGTATTAAATACAACTTATGGTAAATGCTAATTTTTAGTTAATACTCAAATAAAAGGAACCCTCTGTGGGTGTTGTTTTGAATCAAATTTAGGTGTCGGTTATATTATTATTTTAAATTATTTTGGAGTGAATAAAATGACTATATATAAGTTGTAAATTAGAGTTGATTATGTAATGCTTTTCTATATTTGATAAGAAAAGACTTGTAAAGTTCATAAATTATTAATTATAAATCTTACATAAATGATTCATGAGGACAAAATCTTGCAAGATATCAATGACGCCATGGACTCTACTAAATTGTTGTGTAAAATTATAACTGCAAAATAAACTGACAGTTATGTTACTGACAGATACTGTGTTAACTGATATATATGAGTGATGTGTTTATTTTAAATATATCAATATAATGAAAGATAAAAAGAATTGGAATCGAGATTTAATGTATAATAAAAATTAATGGGAAAATCCCAGTAGTTGGCTGTATACCATGGTTTAAAAAACTTCAGATTAGATCAGATCATCATCAATGCCTTCTTTTGTAATTGAAGCTAACACTAAAATTGTAGCTGTGACAATAATGGATGGTTTTACATTGTTCCAAATTTAACTTTTAATGTGACTCTACGTCGATGACATTGGATAAAAATTTAATACTTAAAGAGCAACATGTTTGTTTCCTCAACTTGAACACGTGGTTCTTGTCAGTTAAAATGACACAGACCAACTGGTTGAGGTGGCAGGAAATATAATTCAAGAGGACAGCATTAACATGACGAGGTGTGGGTATGTTCAGAAACTAATGTAATTTTTAAAATAATAACATTTTTTGTAATAATACCTAATATCTTATTAATGAAAACCTTTAGTTAGAATTAAATTTATTAGAATTAATTATCTATGACATCATAAGTAATATGAAAATTGATTAAGGTAGAAAATGAATCGAAGTAATGTGGTACTGTAAGAAATGGTATAGAAAGTAGTATATACTAAAAGATTAAGCTGAAATCCAATGAAACTAAAGCTAAAAAATTTTTTGATTGAGTAATGGTGGTTGCCTAATTACGGTAAGAGACCTGGCGTGTAAATGTGTAAATCTGAAAGTTTAGAAGGTTAAATAGTAAAATAAATAAGCCTATTTAGAAAATGTATGTGATATGATAACAGAATATGATATTCTAACTATTATTATATGTATTGTAGTTTTGTTAGTATGAATATTACCCTATAGTGAAGTATGTTAAAATGAATATAAATGTAGCTGAGAAAATGAATGAAATTATTAATAAAAGAAAGAGGAAATGTAAAATTTTAGTTGAATAATATAAGACAGACAGAAGAAATTGAATAATATGTTGTTGTAAACGGCATGAACAAAGTTAGATAATTAAAATATGTAAATGGAAAACCAGACAAAATTATATGTATGTGAATATGTATTAGAGAAAGAATGAAATAATAGAGACTATGTGTTGAGTTAACTGTGAGGAGATTCAGTATTATTCGAACTTCCGAAGCGATAGGTCGACAATAATAAGCGCCCAGTGTCTTTTGCTACTAATTAACTCGATTTTTAAATTAGTACAGGTGATTCGAAGTTTGACATTAACTCAGTGTAATAAATAAGTCTATAAGCGACCCCCTCCCATGGGGGAGGCGATTTCCTCAGAGAGGCCAATAGGTGATTTAAACTTTTCATGTGTTAGTGATAATAGTGAAATGCATATTAATGAATCCTATAATTATAATTTATTATTTATTTTAATTATAATTATACTAGTTTTTTGTCCCCATCTTGACTAGTTTGTTCTCTTTGTTGTCCCATTTCCAGCCGACCTTGTTGATCCATATTTTATTTTCACCAACTCTTATATCCTTTTCTCTCTCCTTTTCTTCTTGTGCAAGTTTTCTAATTGTTTTCTGAATTTCCCTCTCTTTATTCGTAGTATCATCATTGATGTATACTTGTCCTTCTTTAACATGTCTTAGTTTAGATTTATTTTTCATAAACTTTACCTTCTCTTCATGTTCTGCTAATTCAATCAGACAGGTTTTCTCTCCCAGTTTGAGTGCATTTTTAATTTTAACATCTATCTTCAAATTGTGTTTAATGAAGTTGCTCATTCCCTCTTTTAAGACGCTTTGATCATATGTTTCAATTGCTAGTCCACTCATGACTACATTGTTTTTTCTTCTTTGTTTTTTTCATGAATTCAATAGTTTCCTTGACTTATTTTAACTCCTTTTTGATTTCCATATTTTCTTTCTTCAGGTCTTTATTTTCTTCTCTTAAAGTCTGGTTATCAGCATTAAGTTTTTCTATTGCTTCCTTACTTCGGTTTTGGGTTCTCCTTATTTATTTAATGTCACTTGTCAGATTGTTCATCATGTCTATTAATTTATCTAATTTTGTCTCATCATGGTTATCTGTTGTTTTGGGTGGAGTCTTGGAGAGTTTTCGACTCTTCGTTGACCTTTCTTCTTCGTTATCTGAACCCTTATGTCTTGTTCTCCTTTTTGTGCCATCATCCGTTGTTCCGTCGCTGTCCAGACATGTTTTCTTTTCCAGGTATCTGTCCATTTTCGGCGCCAAGCACTGTTTTCCACCTCAACGGTTCAGAGAAAACGATGCCTACCGTTTCACTGTGATACTGTTATTGATTTTATTCTGTACTCAGAAATTCTTGTCAGTTTGGCAACGTCGCTTTAAAATCTGACAAGAATTAAATGTAATTACTGGTACAATAGTTTATACTTCACTAATTATCAGTTAACCTTGTTTATTTGTTTTTAATTCTCTCAAATGTTTTTTAATGTTTTACGGCCAAACCTTATCACTGTCATTAACGTATTATTTTAATTATATACATCGGCTTATTGCACTAAATTATTTTTCGCTGTAACTCTCGGATTTTCGAGATTATCACGGACGAAAAATAACAGAGTATTTTACCAATCACTACCACGTTGCCACTCCCCACTTATGTACTACTTATTTAAAACCTCTTTTTCTCGAAACAAACATTCAATTTCTTTCTCCAACAAATTTTTTTCTCTTAATAACTTATCACCTACCAGTAAAGAACAATGTCCTTTATTTTATTTCATTATTACTTTTAGTTAAACAAAGTAATAATGAAATAACGAAAGTAATACAGCGTTTGCCGGCAATACGTGTAATGACTAGGCTTTTCACGGAATGACTTGTTACACCTATTGCCTGCGATATATATATATATATATATATATACATATATATAAATACTTACTTAGCTACAATAATTGAAGACCTGAAAAGCTAATAGATTCTAAGTGCCAAAAGTAAAATTGTTGGCAAAAGTAACAAAACTGTACAGTTTTCAACAGAATATAATTTAATTTACAAAAAGTGAGTTAGTTAGTTTACAAAAAGAAAAAACGAAACAGAGAAAACGCATGTTAACCATATACTTTTTCAAACAGATCTAAGTCCATTGATAGGTTTCACTTTCTAAAGATCTAAGTGCCATCACAGAGTATTTCATAGTAGAAATCTCTGTTTTCTTCATCAATGAAATCTAACATGCTTCCTAAGTTCTTTTTTTTGTGTTCTGTCAGTGTAACCTTTGTTGGTAGAGTAGTAAGCTCCATGGAAGCTATGTATTCAATAGAAATATTTTTCTTGAGGACGTAGCATTGTCTGTCAAACCCATACAGTTCGCTGTAGTTTTTCTTGGTAAGTACGTAGCCAGGTTCGTTTTTATCAATCTTGAAATACGACACTTTGGATATCATTAAATCTTTAGTGTTGATACACATTGCAGATGCTTCGTCAAAGTTAAAAAATCTATCCATGCTTAGCACTCGGAATGGTCTTGATGGTCTGGCTAATCTAATTACGTTCTCCACATCTTTAACAGTTTGCATTTTTGCTACCTTAGATCTCTGTTATATAACTGGGAAGTCCCGGTCTGCTGCAGAAAAGCTGTGACCAGGTACCTAGAACTTATGCTCTACAGACTCAAATAGGCCCAAAGACACTATGTAAATGTACCGTTCGCGTCATAAAAAACTGGTACCACTCTTATAACCAAAAACCGTGTTTTTTAGGTGGTGTACGTTGATCTTGTCACATGTGTCATTCTAGTTTCTAGGGCACTGTTGCCAGTTCAACGAAAATATTATATGAAACCAGCTAAAAGCAGGGCTCTGCGACAGACCGCCAGTTTTGAGTGTGTATACTAAAAACTAAAACATTATCGAGCATTCTCTACCAGTCAGTCACATTTATTTAAACATGTATCCTAAAAATTCTCCTATTACTATTGTAATTTTCCATAATCTCAATTAAGTACCCACACATTGATTTGTGTTTTATTATAATTTATGAAAATATTTCAATTCAAAAATAATGATAGATAATCAATCTAGAACTTTAAATTATTATGATTATTACTATAATAAAACATTAAAGTGAGATATTGGATTGTAACTGTCACGTTTTGAAAGCGTTTTTTCGTCCCGGATATTTTATAGTTTATAATACCTAGGATAAAGTATAATGTTAGTTTTTCACATTTATTGTTCTTGTAATAAATAATAATTTAATCTTGGTAGTTTGCCTGTTACTAAACTTATTGACACAAAATACAATTCATGTTCGGTAGGTAATTGAAGTATAAAATTACAGTATCTGCATTCCAATGTTCCCTGTGCCAATACCCTAGGTTTAAAGATCCTTCAAACATTTTGGATATTAGCTCAACCCTATCTCTAGTTATTAAATTTATTAGATACGGTTTTTTGTTGTTAATGATAAAAATAATACCTATCTAAAAACTTTATACATTTTTGAACATTATTTTTTATATATTTAGATTTTGTAAAATTCTGTTATCTGTGATGGCAACAACGAATTTATTCACGGACCATTGTGTCCAGTCTGAACACAGGTTTACATTGGGGAAAAAAGTGTACCAGTTTTATATGACGGGAAGTGTACAAGTAAACCAACATACGGTTTTTGACTTAACCACCGCAGTTGTCACTCCATACAACAAGTTTTTTCTTGTAAGCCAGCAACATACATGTATTTAAGGCTTGCAATATACAGGAAGCCATCTGACTCCCTCCTCTTCCCGATTGGCCCTCATGCCATACACGTAATTCGTGTCAGTAATATGAATATTAAAATTGTAGATAAATAACATAAATAATACATATCGCTATGTGTAAGTTTCGAAAGAGGAAATACCTTTTGAAGGTCAATCATCACACAACACACTCCACCATTAGGAATTGTGCTGTCAGATGCATATTTTTTAATGTACTTAAGGCTTTTTCACTTTTTCTATGATGTAGTTCTAGCTCTGTCTTGGCTTTATTTGCTGCAGCGACATCTCTGTTTTTGGTCTCAATACGAAGATAGTCGCACGTTTTACAACTGTCTACCCTTGGTCTTTTGAAAGATAAATTTGGGAAGTCCTTTAAAAATAGTTTGCGATAGAATTTGGCACTTACAACACTATCTCGATATTTCTGTTTAAAAGCAGCAAAAAGCCTAGTCATGTTCAATTCAGATCTTAAGTACTTCTTTTGGGACTTTGAACGGCCGTAGTGACCTTCTTCTCTGGGCAAAGAATTAATGTGGTTTTTAATCTCTTTCCTGTCATGCTCCGTAAATTTAAATGTAGTGGGTTCACCACAATTATCTTTAAAAACCATATCACCACTTTTCTTCTTCTTCACAATAAGTGAGATTTTTTGAGGTGAAACTCCAAAAATATTTAAAAAAGTTTTGTTACATACTTTAAGGAACTCCCCTGCCCCATTAGGTACCCTGTAACTTAGAGTGTTTTGCCTTCGGCCGCTTTCTAGCTCATCGTTAGAACCGTATCGCCCTCTCGTAATAGGAAGAATATCTATCAAACCCATCAAATAAGAACTTTGTTCATTTAATCCAAGCTGTTGGTAGGACTTAAACAGTTTCCTCTTTATTTTAAATGAAACTTAATTTCATCTGTTTTTACACTTGCAAATTACCTTGAAAAAAAAAGAAATGAGTTAGGGTATATGTTTTGTATGGTAATGTGTAAAATAAGGATCGAATAGTGATACCGGTAATAAAAACTTATTGATTAGATTCTAATATGAAACTGTTAAGATAAATAAACTTGTCATCAACAGTCACACATGTACATAAACAGAAAAATTTGAAACTTTGAAAAATAAAGGCAGATATCGAGCATAGTTTTATTAATCAAATTTTGTCCAAGTACTTTCGCTTACTAGAACATCCTCAGGGGCATCTGAAATAAGCCAAGAAACGTTTTTTTATAACCAAAGAAATTGATTAACCTCGATAAAAACTCGAAGTTAATGGATGATAAAAGTTTTTTTGTGATTAACGTTTTAGACTTCGTCAGTTTAGGGCTATCCAACAATCCCAGAATGTCATAAACATAAAATTAACAATAAAGTTGAACATAACACTACACTAAACAAGGATAAACAGTTTAAAATTATTTAAAATAAGCTACATTTTTGTCGGCAACAGGAGAGAGAATGGCTCCCGGTTTTAACGGAAATATTAAGGTGACATGTGACATATGACAGCTGGGATGGGCAGTCACAATAAAGTAGACGTGATCTGTGTAGACATGTGTAGATTAATTTGAGTATTATTCTAAATTGTATTTTAACCTATTTTACCTATTTTTAAAAATTTTATTGCAGCTTCACCTCGTCGTGGACCCGGCTCGACTGTTTAGACTTCCTGCACTGAGTATACCCATTAAGAATTTATTAATTTCATACTTTGTTCAACATTACTATTTTATTCTTCAACAATTTACAAAACTAGCTTGCTCAGGTTCAATTGATCTATAGTTGGCGTTAATTACACTCTCCATACCTCTGCGTAAATTAGATATACCATGTCCACAGTTGTATATTTCAACATCTCCCACTGTTGGTCAGTTGGTCTTGAGTAACGCTATTACATATTAATTTATAGTTCTCCCATTGACTGGGGTTTAACTGAACGACTTGAATTATACCTCATTTATACATTGCTTTTAATTTTGTTTTTTAATCTTTAGTAGTTTAATTTCAGAGGCAGATTTCTTCTTTTCTACAGTATTGATAGTGCCTGGTAGACCCTTTTATTGTAGTCAACCATTTACTGTCTGATAGATTGTTTAGTATATTTCTTGCATTCATACTTTATGTCCACTTCAATTGCTCTCAAACTAACACCCTAATTATTATAGACAGGTTTGAGTGTGAGATCTGGATTATGCAATCTAGTTATAATATTATATATGTCATATTTTATCAGTTGATTTCATCGAGTTAGAATCTATGGAGAAGCTATAAGCATAATATTAACGTGTGTATTAAAAACGGCGTAGGTAGGCGTGGCTAACGATGATACCAATATGGCGGTGGAATCATGATCGGATTCAATAATATTAAAACTACTATAAAAATATGACTAGTTATTTAAAAGATTTAATCATAATCTAAAAAAGTGCAATACATTTTTAATAAACTATGATTTATTTATCCCGCGGTAAACACTAAAAACACGATATATTATACATAAAGATAATTTAATAGTCAAATACTATTAATTTATTCTCTGAAGTACGGGCCATTACTTTGTTTACATATTTATATACTAACCTGTAGAAAGTTCTTCCTGAAGATTTTTTATTATCATTGCTTCTGCTACTGCAACTACGTTGAGAACAAGAAACCATTATTATGCACTATTACAATATATTATTACAGTTTCTATAAAAGTATTATAAAACTAAAAATATTCGAAAAACAACAAACGTAAACAAACATATACGATTTGTCAAAAGTGTCAAAACAATCTTAACAATATGGCCGAAGTGAGGTCGTTTTTAGTCAAGTAATGCCCTCTCCATAGATTCTAACTCGATGGTTGATTTCCTATAGTAGTGTCAGTTGGACCTTAGGCCAATGCTTCGTTACATAGAATTTTGAAATGTGCAGATCACATCTACATGATTGTGACTGCCCATCCAAGCTGTCATATGTCACATGTCACCTTAACATTTCCGTTAAAACCGGAAGCCATTCTCTCTCCTGTTGCCGACAAAAATGTAGCTTTCGGCTATTTTAAATTTTAAACTGTTTGTCCTTGTTTAGTGTAGTGTTATGTTCAACTGTATGTTTAATTTTATGTTTATGACATTCTGGGATTGTTGGATAGCCCGAAACTGACGAAGTAAGTCTAAAACGTTAATTACAAAAAAACTTTTATCATCCATTAACTTCGAGTTTTTATCGAGGTTAATCAATTTTTTCATTTAAAAAGCCTTTTTTTATTTCAGATGCCCCTGAGGATGCTCTAGTGAGTGAAAGTACTTGGGCAAGATTCGATTAATAAAACTGTGCTCGATATCTGCCTTTATTTTTCAAAGTTCATTTATTCGAGCATTCAACCTCATATCAAAATAAATATTATACTAACCTCTTCACAGGTCAGTGGCTTTGCTGGGATTTCTTTCTTTTTGTTTAGGATAACATAGAATTTACCACTTTCTGTTTTCTGTTTCATCCTGAAGTTCATACTAATTTCAAATTCATCACAAAAGGCTCCATTAGTATTAATATCTGTAAAAATAGACATCTTTTAAACATGCAAACAATTACTAACCGTGGAGAAATGCACTGATGTACATCAAGAAAATTGTTGGTTGACATCTGGCACATAGATCAACTAGCACCTCCATTGCTCTGGGACTTTCGCACATTCCGTTGGAATTTATTTAAATCGTTTGGAGGGGGTTAGGCACTTAGATCTTTCAGCAGTGGATTGGCGTCAGGATATAGATCATTTTGCAGGAATAAA
Organism: Diabrotica undecimpunctata; assembly: GCF_040954645.1. Classification (NCBI taxonomy): domain Eukaryota; kingdom Metazoa; phylum Arthropoda; class Insecta; order Coleoptera; family Chrysomelidae; genus Diabrotica; species Diabrotica undecimpunctata. The sequence goes on from NC_092809.1 coordinate 150,071,889, forward strand.
ATGAAATTGGTAAATATGGCACTTAGATCGATTAGCATTTCAGGTCTTCAATTAATACGCCGTTATTCTACAAATATCTACTTATTGTACTAAAATTGCAGATTGTAAATTAAAAGTTAAAACAAAGTAGATGAAGTAAATATTTGTTTGACTAGTCCTGTACAAAACTCTTTTAAGGATTAGTTGCTATGTTATAAAATGGTAATTCCAATAACTTGTTTAATATTATATTATTTATCATTTAATTATTCAGATGTTGTTGTTAATCAACATTTCCAACGTTTTAATACATATATTATGCAATATAACGAGTCAATTCACTTTTATTTGATTTTATTAGTTTTACTTTTGCTGTTAAGAATGATGTCTGAGACCTTCTACTATCAAAAGGAGGGAGTAGTTAGGACATACGTTGGTTATATCGTTTACAATCCAACTGACATATGACTTAATAAAATACCAATGGCGGTTTTACGAATAAAGCTTCTTTAACATTTTTGTAAGTTTATAAAAAATGTTATACTGTTACATCTGCTATCAAACGGACTTTCGTTACATACGCTAGCAATGGGCGTCCACCTTATAGAAATAATTGACTGTTTGCGATATTTCTGAATATATAATAGCTAACAATGGTACTAAATTTTGTATACATGGCTCGATTTTATAAAAATAGAGATTCTAATTTTTTCCAAAACTCTCTTTAAACATGTAATCTTAGGTCCGGTTATAATCCGATATTTGGACGTTTTTATGTATACAAATTTGACTATTCATCATCAGTGGCATTACAGCTCGTTATGAGCCAAAGCCTTCTTCAGAACAATCTTCCATTCGCCCCTGTCTCTGCCAACTGTTCTCCATGCTTGAACTCCGATGGACTTTAGATCATCTTCTATGTTATCTTGATACCTAAGTAATGGTCTTCCTTTGGCTCGTCTTCCCACTAGTCCTCTTCTATCGAAAATTTTTCTGATCGTTGCATCTTCATCTCGCCTAATTACATGTCCTATCCATCAAAGGCGTGCTAATTTAATACATTTTACGTCAGGTTTCCCAAAACTTCTGTATAACTCAAAGTTGTAGCGCCTACGCCACAAACCCAGTTCTTGAAGTTCTCCATATATTTTCCTTAGAATTTTTCTTTCGAAACGTTTAAACAATTCTTGGTCGTTCTGTGTAAGTGACCACGTTTCTGACCCGTATGTTAACACTGGCCTTATTAGTGTCCTATATATGGCAACTCAAATTTTTCTGGGTAGCTTTGGGGCCATCTGTTTCCTCAACATCAGCAGCGAGCCCAGGTAGACGAAGGTGTCCACACCTTCCAGTTCCAGATCATCAATTAATAGTCTAGATATCTGGTTGCCTGATCCAGTACAATACATATACTTGGTTTTCTGTGCGTTTATTTTTAATCCCATTCTCAGTGCAGACGCCTTTAGCGATCGAAATGCTTTGATCAGAGATTCTGTGGACCTAGCAATAATGTCTATGTTATCTGTATATCCGATCACTTGTACGTATTTATTAAAGATGGTGCCATTCGTATTAATATGGCACTTTTGAATTACTTTTTCTAGTGCAAGGTTAAATAAGAGACACGACAGTCCATCTCCCTGTCTCAGTCCATTTTTACAATGGAAGGGTCTTGAAATTTGACTATTACAGTCATTTAAAGTCTGACAATGTAGTCGTATGTTATCGTTTTAACAGATCTTAGTATTATTATTTAAAATATATGGACGGCTAATGATTGGCATTCGAATCCTTCATTGTTTTAGTTCTCTTAGCAGATTATAAACAAAAATTATAGTAAAGACATTTTTACGATTCATATGGAATTTATTGAGAAAACTATAACAAAAAGGGAAGTATAAAATTGAAAAAACTTAAAATACTAAATAATTAAAATGAAATAACAATAATGATGAAGAATGAATAATAAACAAAATAATTTCAAGTTAACATTACTTGTAACGTTAACATTACTTGTAATATAAATGTTAAAAAAAAACTTTAATCTGAGATCAATTTTTATTAGCTAAAATTTGAGGATTCGCTTTGATCAATTCTTCACATAGATGTCTTTTTCGAGGCTTTTTATTTCGTTTGGGATTTACAAAAAATAGGAAATTACGTTCTTTTGGTGTTCTGTACATTTAATTCTTATAACTGGTTTGCGACTTTTCAGTTTTTTTTTTGAGTTTTTGTATTTTATTCCCGGTTAGGTTCGTTGTTTACATTATTATCCAATTCTGTTTTTTTCTAACACACTCTGTGGTTCAATTTCCAGAAAATCATCTTCTATTGCGGTTTCATTTTTAAGGTGAAACTGAAGTTAATATCTATCTCGTCTACTGATTTTCCTTTAACATTTGCTGCTAACCCATGTCCATTAATAATAAAACTTTAGCAACCTTGATGACTGGTACACATCTTGAGGGAAACAGTAGAAAATTGTATGAGTACCAGGAGTATGCCTGGTGAAACTTGATAATTGTTCTAGGTCAGACTTTGCCACGAGTCAAAGATTTGAGATAAGGTGGCCAAATACTTTCTGAGATAAGAAAAAGCAATGCATCATATCTTTCAGCACCACCACTTTTTGGCATATTTTGCAAGAATGATATATCTAACAATATGGTGTTTGCTAGGTGGAGGTGTAAATAATTATTTATTCGTTTGGTCAACTACATTAGGTCTAGCTTATAGTATAATTAGAATGGAGAGAGAGACAGGTGTGAGAAAATAAATTAGGTTGGACTAACATACACAGCTATATCCATGCAGTGATCAAGAAAAAGAAAGAGGAAGAAAGACAGCTGGACCAACGCTAAGGGTAAGAGTGAATGATTCTGAAAGGTGAAGCTAGAAAAGTGGGTCACACTGTATGAGTTAGAATGCGTGAGTCAGACTGTGGGGAAGAAGGAAATGCCCATCTGGGAATGATGCCGAACTAGAAGCGATGAGTGTCTTCTACGCGCTACCTGGAACTAGACAGGAAGCCTCCTTGCTGATGAATAGAGTGTGGATGTGTATGAATGGAGATTGGATGAATAAAAGTAGTGCTTCGGAAGTGATGCCGGCCTTACAGCGGCCATTCCGCTTCCGGATCGTTTATTGATTTCCCGCTGGTTGAGAGTCCATGTTTCACTGCCCTATGTAATAATTGGGCAAATAATCGACTTTTACAGTGTTAATTCAGATTTTCTTTTTAGCAGCTTCGATTTTAATTATGTTAAAAGGGAGTATAATGCTCTATTTCTTGCAGCTATCCTTGCTGAGACCTCTTTTTCTATGTGGCTATCCGCTGTGATTATCGCCCGCAGGTATTTAAACTCCTCTATAACTTCGAAGTTGTGATCATTAATACTGATGTTCTGCCTAACTCTTGGTCTTTGATTTTTGGTTACTCCAATGTATTTCTTTTTTCTTCATTTATTTGGAGACCCAGACTACCTGTTTCCGCCTCGAGCTGTGAAAACACCTCTCTCACGTCTCTTGTAGAATGCGTGACTGCATCTATATCATAGGACGTATAGGACGAGATCGGGTGTAATTGCTAATGTTTATTTAGAAAATTGTTTTTTGAGACTGAAAATTCGAAACGAGTGTTCAGTGACCATAATTTTAATTGTTTAAGGAATATCTGAAGACTTGAGGACATATATGTTATGTTTGTTCTTTTGATAAAGACTACTAGATCATCGGCATGTAAGCCAGCTGGTAGTGATTTGGGTATATCTTTTGTTATGTCATTATGAGCTACTACAAATAATGTGGAACTTACACAAACCCTTGAGGAGTAACATTCTCTTTATACAAGAGAATTTATGTGACTTATTTACCTAAAATAATTCAAGATATTACTAATGTATTGTTTCCTTGTAAGTATTATTTACTTAATTGTTTTAAAACAAAATAAAATATCAAACTATTTATTTAAATAAATTAGTCAAGTCGTTATAATCATATAATACTTATTTAAAAATATTTCAGGCTGAAAAGTTTAGATAGTCTTCAGTATATTTAATTAAACTGTTACATGTTGATGTATCCATGGTAGGAAACTTGAAACTTTGGTGTAAATTCCAGGAAAACCTTCTATTCCACAAGCACTAAGTCCAAATGAAGTTATTCCCTCTTGGTACCAATGCGGAGAATCGGCATTTGATTTTTTCATTAAGGGACCACCACTATCACCTGTAAAATTTTAAATTATAAATAATCACCTGAATTTCAGGTGGATAAGCCTTAAGCATATTTATAATTCTCTTAATAATTCCCTCCGGAAAATTACCTTAACGCCGCCATTGACTTTGCGCCGCCGTTGGCGATGTAACCAAATATCGCTTATCCCGTTTCCATCCCTGAAAACAGCGGGTGACCTAATGTGTTTCGTCTCTCGATTCGCTGTAGCAACATACCACCTAGAATGTACGTATCTTAAAACGAATTGCATCTTTCTTTTAGCTACATTCTATTTCTTTCATCATAAAAAAATTTTTTTTCGTCTCTTATTGAGCGCACAGGATATTTGCAAAGAACTAGACAAGCACTATGCAATCTCCATAATAATTTTAGGTTAGTTCAAAAACAAGACCATTGCGGTATTATAAGTTAATCCTCTTGTCGTTTAACAAACTCCAGCGTATCCCTTCCTCCCAAATAGACTCTAGCTCTCGAATATATCTAGATTCATTTCCTTGTGCCATCTTCAGACGTAGTGCAGACGTCCTTCGTTTCTTGTTTCATTTTACTATCTTTTCATTGCCATAGAAAGTTATTTTTTTTTATAGAATGTCGTGATTTACGCAGTCAAAGGTTTTGGAATAGTCGCAGAAAACGGTGGCGGAGGAGAGGTTACTATTTAGTGATAGATATACCTCATGTAACACAGAAAACATGGCATCACTAGTACATTTATTAGACAAAAAGCCGAACTGATTTTGCGATAAAATATTATGTTTAAGGAGAAAGAGCATAAGTCGAACTTTTATAAGCCTTTCAATAATTTTTGATAGTGCTGGTAACAAGGCAATAGGTCTATAGTTGCAGGCATCAGATTTGTCTCCACCTTTATGAAGAGGAATAACGATGGTAGTCTTTAGGCAGTTAGGGAATGTACCTTGTTCAAGGGAATCATTTACTAGCGAGACCATGACCTCCAATACATTATGCGGAAGATTTGAGAAAATTTTAATAGATAATCCTTCTGTACTACAGGACGATTTGCTTTTTATACTACGAATTGTTCGAATGAGTTCAGGCTTATCAACTGGTCTTGAAAAGAAGGTATCAGCAATGTTTTTTGAATTAGGGAGATAGGAAACTGGATCTTGTTGTGGCGAAATAGTTGATGTTATATTTTTACTCACATTATAGTGTATTTTTATGTATGAGAGAGTAATAAAACAATAAATTATGTATGCAAATCCCTAAACTGTTGATACGGGTGACTCAATGAAAAACAGATATTTGTCAACAAGTTTACAGAAGTATATAGAAAAACAATTTTAAATTGAGTATGACCACCAAGTATAAAGGTTGGAGCAGAATAGAAGACAATAGTTGTGAGGGTTACTAATCCCTAAATAGGGTTGCCAGTGTCGGAGTGATGGAGGTTAACAGGTACTAACGAATTTGCAAGAAATGTAAGATGTTTATTTTATTGGTAATATATAACCAATAAAAGTTTAATAAGTACCTACCTATTTGCAAAATAAAGTTTAATTCTTTAGATAAAATAAAACGTTTTATTTTATCTATTTGCAAAATAAAGTTTAATTCTTTGCCTATTTGCAAAATAAAGTTTAATTCTTTAGATAAAATAAAACGTTTTATTTTATCTGAAATGAGTGCATTCCACGAAGTAAGGGTTTCAAGAATCAAACATTTAATTCTTTAATTCCAGGAATCTACGACAGTAATTGACTTAATAATTACCTTCTAAACTTATTCCACAGAAAATGTGATAGTGGGTTTTTCCATTTTGTATATAGGAAGGTCCAAGTGGCGTATTCAAAATTCTTAACAGTTCACTAAAAGTAGGTACTTCAGTTGCAAGGTGCAGTTTATTGTGTATACTAGTGTTATGGAAAATTTGGAAGTGCCGTGTAAACGCCGAAAAATTGGTCCTCTAACAGTTAATGAAAAAACATTAATATTTAATTGTTTTAAATCATTTACAGACAAACGTTTATGTGAAAGTGTTGATGAGACCGTTGAGTTAGTTAGCAGTACACTTGGTGTTGGGAAATCTACGATTTACAGAGTTATTAAAGAAGAGAAATGTGGTAGTTTTCAAATGCCACGTAATGCTCCAGGGAAACCAAAATTTCAAATAGAATATCATTTTAAAGATGGATTTCGACGGAAAGTGCATGAATTCTTCTTTAGACAAGAATTTCCAACATTGGATAAAGTTCTTGTCTCAGTTCGAGATGATAAGGATTACCCAGAAATAAGTCGAAGTAGGTTATGGAAACTTTTAAAAGAAATAGGCTTCCGCTGGAAAAAGAATCCCAGAAAGTCTATTTTATTAGAAATAAGCGATATTGTCATATGGAGAAGACATTTTCTAAGAACCATAAAGGAAATGAGAAACCAAAAAAGAAAAATATTTTATCTTGATGAAACATGGATCAACGAGGGTCATACACCAAATAAATTTTGGCAGGATGAAACTGTTACAAGTCAAAGGCACGCTTTTGTAAATAACTTATCTACTGGTTTAAACCCACCATCAGGAAAGGGACGCAGGCTGATAATAGTACACATTGGCAGCTCAGACGGTTTTGTTGAAGGTAGTTTATTAACTTTTGAATCAACTCGTACCGGTGACTACCATGAAGACATGAACGCTGATGTCTTTCAAGAATGGTTCGAACAAATGATAGATCTTTTTCCTAAAAACTGTGTAATAGTAATGGATAATGCAAGTTATCACTCCAGACTTATAGAAGGACTGCCCACAATCAAGGGGTTAAAAAAAGACTTGCAGAATTGGCTGAGTTCAAAAAATATTACGTACCATCCCGGATCTATAAGAAAGGAACTTTATTCGTTGTGTGCCCTTCATAAAGAAAAATTTAAAAAATACGAAATTGATGAAATTGCCAAAAATCGTGGAATGACAGTACTTAGATCCCCACCATATCATTGTGAATTAAACCCGATTGAACTGGTATGGGCACAGATAAAGAGTGAAGTTTCAAGAAAAAATACCACTTTTAAAATTCATGATGTTAAACAGTTGTTTTTGGAGGCCGTAAATAATGTAAAACCTAAAAACTGGGAAAAGGCAGTAAATCACACTATTAAAGAAGAGGAAAAAATGTGGAAGCTGGACAATATTACTGATAAAATGATCGAGCCAGTTATTATAAATCTTGGTTCTGAAAGTTCATCTTCTGAATCTGATTTGGATTTGTAACAAGTAGCTGTAAGTTTTATATTAATATTTTTATTCATCTATTTAACATACCTTAGACGGTTTTAAAAACTCTTTTTCTCTTTTGTAATTTTTAAAAATTAAAAAAAATGTGAATTTTTTAAAACCCTTTTTAATGTAGGCCAGTCAGTTCTAATATAGTGTGTGATAAAAGAGGTCACTTTTGTTTACATACACATAACAGTTTATAACACTGAAATAATTCATTTATTTTTTACAATTATTCAAAGTAATTTTTCAATTAATCTTGAGCACGCCCATTGAGTGGTCGGAGCTACCAGTTAAAATTATGCTAATTACTCTCTCGTTCATAAAAATAAACTACCTATAACAAAGTAATCATTTAGATTTTCGGGGTAAGGAAAAGAAAACGTTTGACTCGCTGCACTGGTTTTATTTCGAAAATCGTTTATTATTGACCAAGTTTCTTTTGAAATATTTTTGCAGCTTGTTAGACGATTATGAAAGTAGGATTTTTGGCTACTTTGAGTAGTTTTAGATAGCATTTTCTGTACGTATTGATATAATCAGAGATGGGGATACCCATTATCATTAAAGTTTTAATATATAGCAGAGAACGCATATTCTTCGCAGATATGCGAATGCCTTTGGTAATCCAAGGTTTGTAATGTTTTGGCCTGATGTTTAATAGAGGAAATGCGTTATTAAAAATAGATACAACTCTATTTAGAAGATCACTAACATTACAGTCAATGTCCCCGGAAGAAAAACTCTACTCAGAAGTCAAGCATGAATTATAGAATTTACGAAAGTTTTGAGTGGAAAAAAATCCTGCCTAATCGTCTGGTTGTTGAGTGGGGTGTTTTGAAACTGCTAAACTTGGTATACACCGCTTCATGATCAGAAAGCCACCTATAAATAACTGTAGAATGGACGTCAGCGGGTGGAAAATCAGAAACCACATAATCAATTGTTGAGGATGATGTTTTTGAGATTCTTGTTGGAGAATTAACGTGAATTGTGAGACCATATGATTCAAAAATATATACCTAAGGTCAAAAGAGTAATCACTATGCACTTTTAACCAGCTTGAACGTTAACACTCTACATACCGTACGTCAACAGCAGAAAAATAATTGTACCAAATCGTACCATCAACTTCGTCGAGACATAGTTGCAAGTTGACATCATCCACGCCTTTCAGTAATATAACCGAAGTTATCGTATGAACGTGGCAATTGTAAAATCGCGCATTAAACAACGTTAAAATGCAGTATCAGCTTGTAGATACTTACCACCAATCATATTCTTAGTTTACCCTTTATTTCAATACCTACTGAATTATAGTAGTTCATAAGTACTGTTGCTGTAAGAAATATTCTTAATACAATTTTATTAAACAGTCACGGAAACAGAGGTTTCCAGTTTCCACCTAAATAATAGGCTTGTAGGAAGAATAATTAACATACAATTTAAAAACACAACTTTTAATAAAACGCCAAAGTACATGGGGTGATCCTCATTAAAAAGTTATCATTCCAAGAACATCTGACAAAAACACCAAAAAACTAAAATTCAGAAACAGCGTCATCCAAATGCTATGCAGCACAATATGGGGACAATCAGTATCCATGCTGCAATCATCCCTAGGCCTACTCGTATTATTCCCGTCTGCGATACTGTTCCTCGGTCTGACTTAACAGCCTACACGTACAAAAATAAATTTCCAAGCAAAGTCAGCTGTTGAAGAAGAGCTTAAACTCATGACCACAATGACTCGAGAATAAACACGCCTTTTAATACCCAAAAAGCACCAGTGTTTAATTTGGCTTGCAATGCCTGGTATATTCTGAACAAAGTTAAAAGACAACACGCCAAATGTAATTACATGATGCACAAAGGCAGTAAAGACCATCCCCACTTTGTGACTGTGGACCACTGCAAACCATCAAATACATGACAGAACAGTGACTCACAAGATGATATGATGGCAGGTCAGACGATTCCTAATGGCAACTCCAGACTCTGATTTATTTTTGAGACATATTGCAATTTGTAGAGAACAAGATTTCTAATCGAGTGCTATGTGTTTTCATATAAGTCAATAATTAACTTACCGGCTTCTGTATTTGGGCCGGGAAACGTGAGCTAAGCACAACCAGTTGATTCTAACTTTGGCAATGTAAGCTCCCGATTTCGCATAAGGGAAATAATTATCCTGATCTATGGAAATTTTTTATTTTTATCACAAAGTACACGAACGAATTTTCTAAGACACAAGCTATGCGTTAGTAGAGCTGTACATTCTATAATTAAACTTAAGTTTGTAAAAAGCTTGTAATAAATGTAAAAGTAATGAATTTACCTTGACAAGAATCTTTGCCGTCTTCTCCTCCGGCGCATATTTGATTTTCATTGAGTTTGACTTTTGTTTTATTAAAAGCTTTGGTACACTCATCTTTAGTGCGAAAAGGGAGATCAACTTTGAGTTTCACTTGGGAACGACCACCTGTTTCAGTGTTGCCCCAACCCGATGCTATAAGCGATTCCTTACTTCTTAAGGATTCTTCATTTGGTTCAGGAAGACAAATAGGTCTAATCGAATCTATAAGAAATAAGTAAATCTATAGTATATTTTCTATTATTGCAGAAAAGGCGGGAAATTTCAATTTTTTCTTAAAAAAAAATATTTTTCTGCTAGTATTTTAAAGGGACTCTTCTGCGCTGATTTATGGTAGTAAAATATTAATGCGCAATTAGCCTATTGTGCATAAAACAAATTATTTCAAGTTAGCTTTAAAACTGTTGCGCTTCCTTATAAAACAATGACTTGAAATCGTTGCACAAAAATTAAACGCAAAATATCTAAATTGATGATAAAAATTAACATTAACAAATGTCAATTCTTCAGTGGAACTCAAACGGTTATTATACACAACTAGAAATGTTTAAATTATTAATTACTAAACACTCACCTTCAATAATATGTCTCCAAGAAACGAATTTTCTTGACCAAAAATTAGCAAAATTAAAGGCCTTTACAGGTTTTCATAAAAACAGACTTGATTTTAAAAAAGCCAGTGGAAGGGTTTCTATTTATGTTAACATCTTATTGGAATATAGACAAATAACTTTAAAGACCAACCTTGAAGCAGTAGCAGTAACCATAAAAACTCCAAAAAGTATTAACATCCTTAACATTTATTTTACACCGAATACTGATGTAGGTATAAAAGAGATAACTCATATTATAGATCAAATTCCATCGCCTAAGATTATAATAGAAGATCTAAATGGACACAGTCCACTTTGGGGATCTAATAGGTAATTAATATTACCCTACTTAACGATGGATCTCAAACAAGATTTAACTCTTTTACTGGAAACACTAGTCGCATTGACTTCTGATCTCTTGTAGACCATTCTTTAGTACAAAACATAACTTGGGAAGCTAGTACACAATTGTATGAAAACGATCATTTTCCGATAGTGATACATTTCGAAAACAAACAAAAAATTCAACCATACACTAGATGGAATACAGAAATAGAAGATTGGTCACCATTTACACAATTTGTAGAGAAACAATTGAATTATTTTTCAGATCCATCCCCACATGACAATATAAACGTCTTAGTAAATAAACTTTCCTCAGTCATACTTTCCGCAGCAGATCATATCATCGGAAAAAAGAGCATTCAATAAATACAAAAGACAAAAAACACAAGAAAATCTTCTAGAATATAAGAAGTTAAGGCTATTAGTAGAAAAGTGGTAAAAGAAGCCAAAAAGGAATCGTGGAAAAAAATTGTATCAACAATAAACAGTTCTACCCCAGCAGCAATAATGTGGAAACAAATTAACAAAATTTTGGGATGCCACACAAACTCATCAATAATATTTTTAGAATATAATAACAAAATTCATACATCTAGATCTGGAATAGCCAATGTATTTTCATCCTACCAGTCATATTCAAGTAATGAAAACTTTTCTCAAGAGTTTTACAATTTAAAACCAAAGAAGAATTACAAGAATTTAATTATGATAAAAGCGATAAACTACCAATAAATGTACCAATACTAGAAGAAGAGTTAACTGAATCTATAAATTCTATTAAAAACTCTGGTCCTGATCCAGATGATATTCCTATTATTTTCCTTAAAAATTTGCCTTAAAATGGAACTGCCTATTTACTAAAGATATATAACAAAATATGGCTCGAAGGAGTATTTGCACAGACTTGGAATGATGTTTACACAATACCTATTCTTAAACCTGGTAAACCACATTCAGACCCAAACTCCCACCGTCCAGTATCGTTAGGATGTACAATCAGCAAAGTGCTCGAAAAATTAATTAACCAACGCCTTATTTGGATACTCGAGCAAATATCTGTTCTATCTAACAAACAAAGCGATTTCGTAAAGACAGATCAACTCTAGATAACTTAGTTGACCTCGAGTCTGAAATACATGAAGCGCTAGCAAATAGTTAAAGCTGCATAGCGGTATTTTTTTATATAACCAGAGCATTTGACACAGTTTGGCGCCATGGAATAATTAAAACTTTACAGAAATTAGGTATACAAGGAAATATACTAATCTTTGTCACTAACTTTTAAAAAAACCGAAGCTTCCAAGTAAAAGTAGACGATTCCATTTCTAAAACAAGAATACAGGAAAATGGTACCCCTCAAGGATCATCGATTAGTGTTACTCTTTTTTTTATTGCTATTAATAGTATTATGAAAAATGATACTCCACCAATAAAGAGTAGGCTATTCGTAGATGATCTCATAATTTATTGTAAAGGAAGAAATATAGAACTAATTAAACAAACCTTACAAGATACTATTTCTGCATTAGAAAAATGGTCAATGAAATCGGGAATGAAATTTTGCTCCAACAAAAGTAAATGTATCCATTTCACCAGAAAACGTAATGTTAGAAGTCCAGAACTTACAATCTTTAATACAAAAATAGAATATGTTGATTGTATAAAATTCCTTGGAATTAATTTTGACAAACATTTACATTTTAAGCAACATATTTATTATCTTAAAACATCTTATCAACAATATTTGAACATAATGAAAGTCTTACCTACTAAAAATTGGGGATATGATCAAGATATCCTATTGACAGTATATAAAAGCCTTATTAGATCTAAAGTCGATAACGGTTCAAGAAGATATAGGTCTACCAGTAAATCACTTTTAAAAGGGTTGCAGACAATCCAAGATGCTGCTGTAAGAATAACCTTAGGAGCTTTTTGTACCCCACCTGCAAATAGCTTACTATGTTTAGTAGGAAAAATTCTTCTGGAATTAAGAAGACAATATCTTAGCCTAGCTGCAAATGTTTCAGCAAATAGTGAAAATCCCGTCAGAAACAATGTCTTTGCTTCTAGTACTACACGTACACTGTACTACACGTCTCGTGACTACACTGCTTCATACACAATCTAAATTTTAGCACAGAAAATACAGGAGAACTATTCGCAATCTACAAAGCATTAGAATTTGCACTGAACGCCAACTTAGACACCATTTACCCAAATGGTGCCTAAGAGTAGATGCTGCCGCCAAATCTTTAGTTAACAACGAAGACTTGACAGAACCTACCTATAAGAAAGATTTTTATCACTGCATTAACTCGACGTTGAATGAACGGTGACTTCAAGAACGGAATCAATTTCAACAAAAACTACGAGATATAAAAACAACAGTTAAAAGATGGACCAATAAGTATAGCAACAGGAAAGATCAAACTGTAATAAACATCCACAAGGAAACTAAGTTCCTGTGTTTGGCTGTATACCATATATTAAAAATTTTGAATAAAATCCTTTATAAAAAGGTATATAAAAAACCCAGTTGGGCTATGTTAAATTGGCAAAACGTTTTCGGAATAAGTATTCCATCATCAGTACCAAGTTAATACATGGATGTAGCCACTAAATATGGGGTTACAAACCCTTTAAAAATTGCTAATTGAAATTTAGTTTACATTATGTCTGTTTTACAATTTAGATGGTAAAGTTACCGTTGGATTGGTAACATGGTGACATATGACTCTGCAATAAGTTGCAAGTCCTGAGACGGTATGTCTACGAGGACTTAAATCAAAGATTGAAGTCCTCGTAGACATACCGTCTCAGGACTTGCAACTTATTGCAGAGTCATATGTCACCATGTTACCAATCCAACGGTAACTTTACCATCTAAATTGTAAAACAGACATAATGTAAACTAAATTTCAATTAGCAATTTTTAAAGGGTTTGTAACCCCATATTTAGTGGCTACATCCATGTATTAACTTGGTACTGATGATGGAATACTTATTCCGAAAACGTTTTGCCAATTTAACATAGCCCAACTGGGTTTTTTATATACCTTTTTATAAAGGATTTTATTCAAAATTTGTAATAAACTGACTGAGATTAGGACATCCAGAAACCAGAATCAACTCAGAATCTTAAATGGATACTTTCCACATAAACTGACACACAGCTATACATGGACTCAGGAAACACGAAACATAAAATCAATAATCGATTATATTGTAACAAAACAAAAAACCCGACTAAGAGTACAAGATGTAAGAGTTCAGAGAAGTGCAACATGCGGTAGCGATCACTATTTATTACGTTCAAAAATACACTTCCCAATCCGAAGACAACAGAGAGAAACACGCATAGACATAAACACAACAGAAAAGATACAGGAACGAAGATACAACATCAGAAGCCTAGATGAAGAAATACTCAAGACTTATTTAAAAATAGATTGGATAAGAAGCTACAAATTCCCGCCACCAAGAATATCGACCAGCTATATAAACATATAAAAAACTGTTTACACGAAGCAGCATTTGAAGCAATGGGATACTACATAAAACCCAAGGTAAACAAACCATACTGGTCAGATACCGAAATAGAGGAAGAAATAAAATGTAAAAGACAACAACAATATTTAAGTTCTAAATCATTACAAGACAAAATAAAATATAAGGAAAAACAAGCAGAAGTACGAAGGAAAATCTCTAAGAGGAAGAACGAGTCTTGGGAAAGAAATCTGAAGACTGGGAAGAGTATTTCAAAGGACTTTTGGTAGAGAATAGAGTCGAATTTCAGGAACATATAAATCAAAACCAAGATAGAATTTCAATAGTTGGCTCGCCAATTAGATTAACAACAGAGGAAATTAAAAATTTATGTAAACAGCTGAAGTGGAACAAAGCACCCGGACCAGAAGATATACCCGGAGAATTGTTTAGTACGGAACGAACAAATTGTACGAATGTCTTCGACAACCTTTTCAAGAATGCATAAACACAAGCGAAATCCCTACGGAATGGAAGATATCATACCTCAGCACTATACATAAAAAGGGTGATAAAAATAATTGTGAAAATTACCGAGGAATAGCTGTAACCGGATCTATGAGTCGAATATGTTTAAAGGTGTTAAAGAACCGAATCGAGAGAGAATACTTAGATTATAAAGCAGAAGAACAAGCAGGATTTCGTACGGGTCGATCCACTATTGACCACATTTTCTCCTTAACCCAGATAATAGAAAAAAAGATGGCAAGGAATCAAGAGATTCATATGTTGTTCGTCGACCTAAGGAAAGCCTACAACAACGTTCCACTGAAGAAGCTGTGGCAATCAATAGAAAGCACGAATATTAATAGAGAATTAATAAAAGCCGTCAAAGTGCTATACAACCAACCAATAACAAAGATAAAAGCAGGGACACAAATAACAACAGGATTTATAACATCAAAAGGATTAAAGCAAGGATGTTGCTTGTCTCCCACTTTATTTAAAATATACTTCGAAAGTGCTTTAAAAATATGGAAACAAAAATGCAGGACAATGGGGATACCGCTCACCAATACTATGGTATATACGCTTAACTTTGCAGACGATCAAGTAATAATGGTTCAAGATTATGACGATTTAAACTATATGGCACGAAAATTAATTAAAGAGTATGATATATGGGGTCTAGAAGTAAATAAAAAGAAAACCGAATACCTGTGCATTAGAGCAGAACAAAAAGATCTCATATTAGACGATAACACTACGATAAAGCACTGCTGTGACTACAAATACCTAGGTATCACTATTTCACAAGATGGAACATTAGACAAAGCCATAAGAGAGAGAAATACGTCAGGGAGAAAAGCCATCACAATGTTAAACACCATTTTATGGGACCAATCCATCAGCAAAGAAATTAAAAAGAGGATATATGAGACTATAGTAAAAAGTATCACTTTATACAGCTGTGAGGTATGGCCACTAAAAGAAAGAACACTGTCAACGCTGAAAGCGACGGAAATGGATTTTTGGAGAAGAGAAGCAGGAAGATCTAGAAGAGAAAGGATTACCAACGAACGCATTAGAAAAATAATGGGAATCAAACAAACAATCACAGATGACCTAACAACAAAACAACTTATCTGGTTCGGACACATACAAAGAATGGACGAACAATGAATGCCAAAAGAAATACTAAAGTGGCAACCAGAAGGAAAGAGAAAACGAGGTAGACCGAGAAAAAGTTGGAGCAAAGGAATAAATAAAGAACTGAGAGAGAGGGCCATAAAAGAAGATCTATGGAACAACCGGTCTAAGTGGCGATTGGAAGTCGGAAAACGGCGGAGAACGTTATAAACCGACAAGTAGTAGTAGTAGTAGATTAGGACATACACGCTTACCACATGAATATCATATTACTGGAAGTATTCATCCAATGTGCGGTAAGTGATTTGACAGGCTAAGTGTCCAACATTGCCTAATCGAATGTCCTGCATATTCAAATGAGAGGAAAAAGTGTAACCTACCGACAACGCTACGCGAGTTTCGAGAAGAAAACTGTGTCTATTCGTCAGTTTTAACTTTTCTTAAATCAATAAGAATATACAACCAAATATAAACATCAGTACGTGTACAAATAAATGTGTTATAGTCAATGCGTCTATTAACCAAGGTACTTAGTATAACTCAGATTTATGTATGTAAAATAAAAATCTATATTTGTCAAAATTAGTATATATTACAAGTAAGTAAGGAAGTAGTAAGTTGTCAGTATCCATAAATATAAAAAAAGATTGTAATACCGAGCGACGGTAATAACCACATAGGTTGATGTACCTTCTTTGTAAAAAAAAATGACTTGAAATATTAAATTAAAAATTACAAGGAAAAATCACAGAGGTTGGCTGTATACCACAATTTAAAAAAACTTGCAAGTAAATGAAAACTTAATGTAAAAGGTGTAAAATGCTATATTTATTAAAAAATTCAAATTATCCAAAAAGGATTCAGAACTTCATTCAGAACGTTTCCTGTCCAATCGGACCATCATCAGTGAAAACCTGGAAATAAGTATTTCCACGTTAAAGAATCAATGCAAAGGTAAAATCTAGATTGGTAAATACAACTTTTGGTAAACATTTAAATCTTAAGAGTAGTTAAAACTAGCCACAAATTGAGGTCAAATGACCCTTTTACATTTTCATATTATTATTGTATTAACTTAAATGTAGATTTAAAGGTCATACTAATAGACTTTAGTGACCAACATTGGAACGCCACAGTACAACATTGAGAATCTTACAAAAATAGACGGCAAAGAGAAAGACCACAAATATAATAAGTGGAGGACTTCGAAAAAATAGCCGAAACAAACTGTAAGTATATTGCTCGGGATAGAGATCGATGACAAGAGATGGAAGAGACCTTTGTCTAAAGAACAAAGATAAAAGACTAAGAAAACGAAGATATCCTATTATTTTCATATAATGTGCGGTAGATTCAAAATGTTATATATTTATTGTATATATTATTACAGTGAACTTGAAATGTGTTGTCGAAACATTAACTTCGGCAGAAAAATGGTTAAATTATCTGTTTTATCTTAGCATAAGTACGTTCTTAAAACTAGTAATAGGCTTTAGCAAGTCAAAAGTCTAATTTTAATTAAAGATGTTAGTATCAATATTAGAACTTCATCAGCTTGAATTCAATATTAACAGATTTCAACGACTCAGTGTTTGTTTCCTTATTCATAAGATATATTGATATATCTTACCTGTATATGAAACATTCTTACTGAGTTTTAGTAGGGCAATATCATTACTTTGAACTTTGGAGTTGTAGTTTTGATGTTGCATTATCCTTGAAATACCAATAATAATAGGTTTTTGGTTGCAGATTCCATCTTGGTCGCAATCAATTTCGGATGTTAAATTGTGCTCTCCCAATTTTACGAATGTTCTGGAAATACCAAGTCAGATGTAATAAATAAATCTTATTTTTAAACGCAATTATACAAACGCAAAATGCAATTTTATAGGAAATTGTAACAAACTGTCTAATACCATCAGTTTGGACACTGCAATTTTTATTTCAGTAATTGATACAAGAATTTTAATGCGATATATCATAGGTTCAGGAAAATATCTATGTTTTTCATGTTTTTTTTTACGGTAACGCTTCAACAATTAATATTAAGCCTAGTTTTCTATATAGGTTCTTTACTCAATTTTTAGGGTTTAAATCTACGATATCAGTACGGTGACGAATAATTTTAAATTCTATAGACTTCGGGTATATCTCCCATTATTAAGGTCTAAGACCAAACAGATGAGGCTTTAATACAATTAAATCTTTTTAAATATAAAGAGTAAACCTATTTTTTGCAAAATTTCGTATTTATTTTGTAGCATTTTCATTTTACCCCATATATAATAAAACACCGAAAAAGACTTTTAATCTTTTTGCCTCTGATATTGATAATATATTTATTTTCGAGTCTGTTTAAAATAATTTTAATTGCTATTTCGGTTGATATTGATTCCGCCTAGATATTTGCCATCCAAATTAACAGAAATCTTTCCGTTTATATTTATATCGATATGGGAGGATAAGACATCTCTTCGATGTAGATTTAGTGTAGTGTAGAAATTAAGAATTAGGTTCTAAACGGGAAAACATGGTTCTCGGCAGAGAGTTTTAAAAATTGGCAAATTTTCGTTAAATTCTATGAGTTTTGGTTAGAAAAAGGTGATTAACCACTTAACGTACTCACTCGAGTTAACTCGGTTTTAATTACGTTTCTATTTTCGCATAATCGAGTTAACTCGTGCTTAAAATTTTTGTACAATATATAAGATGCCTACGCGTTTTAACTCGTCTAGCGCTAAATAACGGTCCTCCCCACTTGTTTTCTTGGTTCTTATTTTAAACTTCCTACGATCGTTTGCCGGCTGGAATGTGTAGTCTGTCTGTCTCTCGCAGTGCGTTAGTTATAGGATTAAGGAAAAAAGGAAAGAATTATTGCCCAGGCATTTTATAGTCCCGAAGCACCAAGGAAGTCCACAAAAAAAGTGTTTTCCGATTAAATCACTTAGTACTTTTGATATTTTCATTAAAACGTTTTAACGTTAACTTAAATTCATATAGTCAAATATAGAAGGGGCCCGTCAGGCCTTCTATATACCGCATTGCGGACTAGGCCCTTAAGGCAGATCAAGTTAACTGATCTACTCGCGAAATCCGAGCACTGAGGTCATGTGCGGCATACATGGGCTTGGTGGCCGGACTCCACTCGGACGCTCAGCCGGCGAGGAGAACAAAATTTATTTTGCCAAATCGGTGGCTGAGTGGCCGAGCACACACTCTTTTCCGGACATAGAGTCGTCAGCTCAGACTTATTTAATACCAAAAGATCAAAATAACACCCATGATCCAACGAAGTATCGCCCAATTACTTGTCTTACAACTTTGTATAAATTGGTCACATTCTATCTAGCTCGGCGTATCTACCAACACTGTACTCTAAACAATATCATAGAGTCTTTACAGAAAGGGTGCCCTAAGAGTTCCATGGGTTACAAAAAACAACTTATCATCGACTTTGTCATTTCTAACCAAGCATATAGCAAAAAAAGAAATCTCTTTACTGCTTTTATCGACTAAAAGAAAGCGTTTGATTCAGTGCCGCATGATTGTCTTATAGATATATTAAAAATATATTAGATGATAATGTAGTGACCTTTTCAAAACATGTCAGATTGGAAGACAAAAATTCACCTCCAAATACCTGGTGAAAACAATATCGAAACTGAAAATATTGCGATCAACCGGGGCCTATTTCAAGAAGACTCGTTGATTTCACTGTGGTTTTGTCTAGCAATGAACCCCCTATCCCAGCTACTGAACTTAACTGACACAGCTGTTAGCATCAAAAATAACAGTACTGTTGTGGCAAAGCTAAATCATCTATTGTATATGGATGATTTAAAACTATTGGCTTCCACTCGAAGCAACTTGGATCAGATGCTGAAAACAGGGGAAAATTTCTCTAATGAAATTAGAAGACGCACATCGGCCATATCTTTAATATAATCAAAGGAAAGGTTCAGCCTGGTGGATTCGATATGCAAAATGGCCAGAACATTAAGACCATCGGTAAAAATGGTATGCATAAATACCTCGGAATAAAGCAAGAGCGGAAGATTGACCATAGGTAAATGAAAACTGAGATAACTACTGAGTTTATACGAAGGGCAAAACAGCTGCTTCCTTCACACCTTAATAGTAAAAATTTGTTTAAGGCACAAAATACCTATGCATGGCTATACCTTATGGCATACCTTAGCTACTCATTTGGTATTATTAAGTGGACAAAAACGGATATAGAAAATCTTCAGCGAAAAGTACGAACACCCCTCACAAAGGCACAAAAACACCATCCTCGAAGTGCAGTAGAAAGAACGACATTACCGCGATATTTAGGAGGACGAGGACTTATGGATATAAGTGAGCAACTAGAAAAACACATTACTAATTTAAGAACTTATTTTCAGGTGCAGGCTGAGACATCTACTCTACATCGCGCAATTTGTGCAGTAGAGGGTAAAACACCGATTAAACTGAAGGAACCGGAAATGCGCATAAACCATCTTACTAAAGACAAAAAAATGCGCACCTGGATGGGTAAACCTCTTCACGGGCGACATCCTAATGAGGTCAGTCACGACCATGTCGACAATATAGCGTCGAATTATTAGCTGACATAAGGAAAGATGTTCCCTGAAATAGAAAGTTTATTACTCGCCATTCAGGATCAGGTCATACCAACCAAAAATTACCTGAAATATCAAAGACCTTCAGGTCCAAAATGGCAAATGCCGATATGGATGTCAAGCTCAAGAAACCATCCTACACCTTACCGGGAGCTGCCAGGTATTTGCTGCAACTAAATATAAGGAACAGCACGACTCAGTAGGAAAGATCTTTTATCAAGATATAGCCATCAAACTTTAACTTCTCCAAACAAACCATCTCCCATATTATCAATACGTTCCTAAATGTATACTTGAGAATGATAGCTACAATCTATACTAGGACCACACTGTGGTCACAGACCAAACAGTGGCACATAATAGCCCAGATCTTATACTAGTTAATAAACTAAAGAGACAAACAACACTAATTGATGTGGCGATACCCAACAACAATAATCTTCGTGTTAAACAGAACGAAAAGATCGCCAAGTACAGCGATCTGGAAATTCAAATACAAAGACAGTGGAGAATATAAAGTACCCAGATAATACCTATTATTATCTCTACTACTGGAGTCATTACGAAGCCTTCTGGAAAACATAAAAAAGCTAGGTCTGAATGAACATCTCCACAAGACCATGCAGAAAGCTGTACTGCTCTCAACGTCCAGATGTGTACGAAAATTTTTGGGAGATGCCAAGTCACCTAGGGTTCGATAACACGGAAAGAGTCCCACCAGAGCTCAATCCTTTTGATACCGTAGGTATCTGGGATGAGTGAATTTTCCCCTTAGAGGGAGTGTAAGGCGTATGGCTAAATCTGGAAATAATAATAATAATATCTCATTGCCATTATTTTACAATTGTGCAGGTTAGGTTCATTTAAGGCTCAAGAAAACGATATCTATCTCAACGAATGATGACAGGCTGATACTCCGTAAGCCTCGAATTTTGAATATGGGTGCCTCAGCTAGCTCCTTATCAAATTTTAATGGTGAATTTTTGAGTAAATCAATGTCAATAATTAAAAATAAGTACTAGCATTAGATAGTTACATACATAATCAATATAAGTGCATAATTTGGTTAACTTAGATAAGGACGTTGCAGAGACAAAAATGTTCACGTAACATCTTGTTTTCGCCTTAAATAAGTGATGGATTCAAAATAGATATATATTATAAAAGTACTCACAGTCGTCCAACAGAAGCCTGAGTTTCCTTTGTTACACAATGTGCAGCAGTTAAGACGAAACTTGAACTGATTAGTGAACCTCCACAATTCCATTCTATTTTTTTAACTTTGTTTATGTATCCAAGTCGTACCATCCATGGAAACTCTTTTAAATCTGCTTCTGTTCCTCCAAAAATTTTTGTCACTATTTTGCCAGTGTTGTCAGATTCCTAAAATAAAACCTTTAAACACACAAATAAGACCGGATTTTTATGATTACCTTTTACAATATAAAGAAGTGGATCTGCGAGATTTTATATGGCTTATTACCGTAAAAATGGATAAAATGTTCATAATACATATTTTTCACAAAAGCTTAAAACAAATATTTCATATCTGCTATCATTAGAATTCGGTATATTGAATTAATTTTTAGTTGTAGGAATTATCTCTATCAAGGTTTACTACATTATTAGAGAAACAACTCTTTTGAATATCTTCTTCTTCCGCTAGTGCCTATCCTCTACGGATGTTGGCTATCACAATGGCCCATCGTATTTTATTAGCAGCTGTTCGAAATAGGCCTGTGGTGGTCATACCTGTCCACTGTCTCAAATTCTTAAACCAGGATATTCGGCGGCGTCCTGGTCCTCTATTTCCTTCAATTTTCCCTTCTAATATCAATAGTAGGATTCTGTATTTATTTTCATTTCTCACTATATGTCCGAAGTATGCTAACTTTCTTTCTTTAATGGATTTCAAGACTTCAGGTTCTTTATGTAAACATTGCATTACTGTGTCGTTAGTTATATGATGTACATATGATATTCTGAGAATGCGACGATAGCACCACATCTCGAAAGAGTGCAACCGTCTTCAAGACGTTCCGTCTGCAAAGACAATCAGTGAGTGTCTATGCCTCTGCTCCATATATAAGAACAGAAAACACATAACAATTAAGGATTTTGAGTCGGAGATGTAAGTTCAAGGTTAAATTGCAGAGAACTTTCTTCATCTGTTGGAAGGCACTCCTTGCTTTTTCGATCCTACATTTAATCTCGTATGAGTGATCCCAGCTGTCTGTGATGTTGCATCCTAGGTATGTTATTTTTTCTGTTCTATCCAATACCTCATCATCTGCCATAAACTTTGCATCTGTATCTTGGTTTTTGCTTATAATCATAATTTTCGTGTTGTTATTATTAAGTCTCATTCCATATTTGCTACCGATGTTAACTACTTGATCTATCAGTCTTTGTAATCCTTCAGCACTATCCACAACAAGGATAGTGTCGTCTTCATATCTTATCTTGGCTACTTATTTCCTATAGAGATTGGCTATTATTCTTATATCTCTGTCATCGATGTTTGCGATTCGCAAAGTTTCAATAAGCTTCTCATGCTGTACTTTGTTAAATTCCTTTTCGAAGTCAATGAAACAGGCAAAGACATCTGTATTAACATCTTTTGCTAATTGTATCAATACTTGTATGCTAAAATGTGCTTTTCTTGTGCCAAGACCGCTGCGAAATCCAAATTGTACATCAGCAATACCCTCCCCCTAGTTTAAGAATATTTTAAGTGAGTGGTTTATGAGGCTAATGATTCGATGTTCTTCACATTTCTTAGAATTTGCTTTTTTGGTAGTGGTATAAATATGGACATGTACCAATCTTTTGGTAAAGTTCCCATTTCATATATACGGTTAAATAATTCTGTCATAATGTCAAGTTGATTATCTTCTATCAATTTCAATACCTCAGCATATATTCCATCAGGTCCTGGTGCTTTGTTGTTTTTTAGACGACTTATAGCAGATCTTACTTCCGATTTTGTTATTGTTGGTCCATTCTCGACGTTGTCATATACTTCAATGTGTTGTTTGTCACTGAACAGTTCTGCTATATATTCCTGCCATCTGTCCAGTTTTTCTTGCGTATTAAATAATATGTTTTCATCTTTATCAAACAGTGCAGTGGGCATTGTTGTTCTATATAGTCCCGCCATTTCTTTTATCTTCCTGTGCATATTGAATATATCATGTTCTTTCTGTAGGATCTCTATTTCTAAGCATTTTTATAACAGCCAGGATTCTTTTGCTAGTTTTATTTCTTTAAGTAATTACCTTTTGTTGGTGGTCCTTGTACTTTTCTGTCTCTTTATTTTTAAACTCTCTTCTTTGCTCCATAAGCTCTAAAATCTGATGTGTTATCTATAGTTGTTTTATTTGTCTTTCCTGTTTGATGTTGTTTATTGTTGTTGTTAGTAATACATCTTTGATCTCGTTCCACATTGTATCTATATCTTTCCTATTATGTGTTGCAATGTCGGTAAATTTTGTATTTATTTCTTCTTGCATTTGTTGTTTAACGTTGCTTTGTTTTAGTTTTTGTATATACACCGTTCATATAACGCTCAATTTTCGAGTTTTTTTCATCCTTACTCACAGTTCAGCAAGCAATAAGTTATGGTCGGAGTTGATATCTGCTCCAGGACAGGTTTTTATTGAAGTAACCGCATTACGAAACCTTTTATTTATTAGAAAATAATCTATTTGATTTCTAATTATTTGTTGCGGGCTATCGGCGGGAGACCTCCAGGTATATAGCCTTCTAGCTGGTAGTTTGAATTGGCTGTTTATGATTACCTTATCTGTTTCTTGACAAAATTGTATCAGTCTTTCTCCTCTTTCATTCCGTATACCCAATCCATACTCTCCTATTATGCCTTCTACTGTACCCTTACAATTTTGGCATTAAAGTCTCCCATGAATATACTGATTTCTTCTTTTTTCATATTTTTCGATGCATTCCTTAATTCTTCATAGAAATTTTCAATCTCCTGCTCTGAGCTATCCGATGTTGGTGCATAAATTTGTAAGATATTAAGGTTGTTTGGTCTTGCATCTATTTTCAACTAAGCTACTCCATCCGAGATTTTGTAGAAATCCTACAACCGCATCATCCCATTCTTTCCTAATAATAATTGCAACGCCATTTCTATTATTTGTTGTGTTATCACCTGAATAGTATATGTGCTACTCGTCTGATTCGGTTTTGCCGCTGTTCGGCCATCTAACTTCGCTGCACCCTAATACTATCATATTAAGTCGTCTCATTTCTTTTATGATGTTGGCCATTTTTCCTGGCCTTAACATACTTCGGACGTTCCAGGTTCAAATTATTTTTGTTGCATTTGCTACTATTTTGTTCCTTCGGGGGATTCTTAACACCCTATCTCCATTAAAATCAAAAAACATCATTTTGTTTTCAATCGTTGTCCAGAGAAAGATGTAATCTTTCGCCCGTAGACATAACAGCTGCTTAAATCTTAGCTGTTGATATACTATTATATAAATATCTTCCAATAAAACAGGCAACTGATTTTCCAGAAAATCCAAATATGTTGCGCCATTTTAAGTTCTTTCAAAGAAATATGGATCTACGATTTTTCCATCAACTATACTACACCAAACATTAAGATTCCATCTAACTTGAACCTGCACCTCATATATTCAGTGCGGATTTTCTTCAGCACAATAATGCGTATTATGTAGATTAACACCACCCGCACTATTAAACGTAGCCCCGCCTGTCCACAAAATATTTGACATGATATGCAGTTGTTCTTCTAGCAGACCTAACATCCAATTGCAGTAATCCAGCCTTGCATCAAAATCTCTTTCATGTAAAGCTTGGTGGAGAACTGCATGATAAGGATGCAGTCTAAAAAACAGAACAACAAATGATGGTGAAAAAGAAACCACCATATCTTGAAAGAACTTGAAAGAAAACATCTTGAAAAATCCACAATTGTTTCACAAGACAAATCGTGCATAAGTATTTTTAAGAAACGGATAAAAGGATAAAAGCGCCGTGTTGCCGTTTTTATCGGAATATTAAAATAACAGTTGAAGTTTAAAGGGAATTCCAAGTTTCTGACCTAAACGTTCACTTTATAATATGAAACACCAACCTGTGATGTTTTAAAATCCTTATAACAGTAGTTTTGGGTATGTATGGGTATGCTATAGAGATTTGCCGACTACTTATATGTGGATTCTGTTAAATTAAAGCAAGAACATTAATTGAATTATCTTCGGTCATACCTCTACTACGTCGTTTAAAACAAGGACGATGAAAACTACCAGTTTCTCTTAATCTTCTTGCCTTTCTTTCGAATACTTCTTTGCCATAATGTCTCCTGTCAGGATATCTTACAGAATATATACGTGAGGCAATTGCGGCATTTTGATGACATTCGAAAAAAAAACTCCAATCATATCATATAATTCTCCATTTGATATACTCATCACGAATTATTAGTACTGATAATTAATTACTTATAATATCAGTATTACCAATATTAATATCTATTACCAATTATATCAATTACCAATATTAATATCTATTGAAAAAAGTGCAATCTTTAATTCGAATTATAACACTTCTTAATATTAATAATGTTGTGACTGCTGTTAATAAATAAACAATATGAACTCCCCGTCAAATTTATTGTCGTAGAATACTTAGTTTCGAAAAAACTATTTTTAATCATATGACATAACAATGGTCAAAATAGGTATCAACATTAAGATTCTTCTGTTATAAAAAAATTTGAAAGTGCCTACTGATTTATTTTTTATTTTAATTTATAATACAGGGTGAGTCAATATTATACTTACTTATGTTTATGCGTTTTTATTCATATCTCGAGTTAGACAAAAGCTATTAACATGCGGTTTGCGCCATTTTGTTACGAATTTAATCCAGATTCATTATAATTTACAATAGATAGGTTAACATTTTAAAGAAAACATGAAACAAAAGAAATCCATTAAACATTGTAACGAAAAACAAATTTTATTTTTTTCTATTCGAAAGTACCCTCTACCTATGACAATTAAAACTAAATACAATTGTTTTATAGTAGATGTTAATTAGTTCATCCACACTCTTTCTAATGACACTAATTTCGTTAAAATTGGTTGATTCAAACCAAAGTTATAGGTATTTATCCACAAATACTTTCCCACTACCCCCCACCCTTTATTTGAAAAAATAAAAAAGTACTTGAACAACTTTGTGCAGAATTTAGGCCTCTTTCTAGTTTACTTGAACACACACTGAATTGAACACTAGGTATAATTGGGCATATTTCCCAAAAACTGGTTTTCAAAATTTTCTTCATAGGTTACGCCACCTAGCGGTTAACCCAGAAACTTGAAAGTTGTTTCCACCGATTTCTCTTGGCCTCTTTTAGTAAGGAATTTTTTCTCCTAAAGTTATAACATGAATGGTTTCTGATATATAGCCGAGAGATCGGCTTATTGGACCACCTGGTACATTTTAGTTTTCTATGTGTTGTTTAAGTAGTCTGCTTTTCTATTAGCTTTTGTAGTTTGCTGTCTCACTTGGTAATATTTACAATTAGCTCATTTTATCTCTTCCCCGTTCCGTCAACCCATCAAAGTCTAAACTAATTTTTTTGTTAATCTGGTGGTTTTTTACCAAATTTAGTTTAGGAAAAATACATAAAGGAAAAAAACCTATTAAATTTTATTTGTTTATCGAATATATGACATTACAAACTGTGACCATATGGTAACACTAGGTCAAAATACTATAAAAATATTATAAGATTTGCTCTATGAAATATGGCAAAGCATTCAATGCAGAGTCCAATAGCGCATTTCTCACAGTGCGTATTTCCTAGTTGACAGAACCATTCTCCTGCTCACCGCCTTCGTTTTTTGTTAGGAACAGGTATAATGAGATGGTTAATATCATCGTACATAATGTTGTCAGAGATTATGTTAAAAGATAGACTACTTCTACTTGTTGTTGGTCTACCAGGTCTAATGGAAATGTTTCTGAATTTGTTAAGCTAAGCAGTCGCGATTTCACGTCGAAAATTCAAATATGTTGTCGGTCTCCCTAAACACTTATAAAATATCCACGATTTTTGCACTGTAGCGTTAATTAACTATGTAAGTATAGACCAATACTATTTCTTACTACAAATACTTATACGGTATCTTGTTAAATCTTCATCCATTCTAGCAGTGCCTCCTATAAACTTGTTATACATTCCAACAACATTTGGGCGAGGAACTTGGACCATTTTTTTTTTCAGAATGTGAATAACGTTTTACTTATTGAATAGAATGCACACATATGAAGTTGATGCCATGGTTACGATGGCGTTATCCATCCATCTTATCAACATAATACTATCTTCCTTGTCAATTTTTGAAACCAAATAACCTCGAGTTTGTTTGGACATAGTTTTTTTTATCGACAAGTGAAACATCTTGTGGTATTTATTCTGTTCTCTCTTATTGTTCCTGTGACACCATATCCTTTTTCTTTTAAATACACTATTAAATGGAATCCAGTAAAAAGGTTATCTACATGGATTTGGTAAGCTTTTGTTGTGACAAAGTGTCCAACATCGAGTCAAGGGGAGCGGGTGGCTTTCCAAATGCAAGTTTCCCCATTGACTCATCACAATTCATATTTTCAGTTGATTGATAATATTTGGTAAGAGAACTCTGTAATTTTTTGATTACTTATCCCAATTTTTAGATTTGATTATTTAAATCCATTTGCGTATTATCAGCACAGTGCATTAAACGCATTATTTGGATACACCTATCGCGACGCATTGCATAATTCACCATTTTGTTGGAAATGTCTGCTCCATTGTCTTAATAAAACCTTTTTCCAGGAAGATAGTTGTTTTCAGATACAATCAAAATACACAAAAAACATTTGAGCTCGTTCAAGGTAATCTTTGGATCAGGACAATTTACAAAGAGCGTATTTTCTGGTTTCGTCCAAAATATGGCCTAGCATTTCGTTATCGAAAAACAACTCAAAACAAATTTATAGGGCTCATATTTTTAAATTGTGAGTAGTCTGCTTTGGGAAAGTCGGATGTTTTTACATAAAATCTCCATCGATGCAAATTCTTTTAGTATACTTTTTTCTCTTTCTTCTTCTGAAGGTGCCTTCTCCATTACTGAAGGTTGGTTATAACTACAGCAAATTGCTCTCTATCTTGAGCTGTTCTTAGTATAGAATGTGTGTGCATGCCTATCCAGTCCCTTACATTCTTCAACCAGGAGCATTTTTTTCTTCCTGGACCTCTTCTTCCTTCCACTTTCACTTCCAGTATAAGTCGTTGGAAGTTGTATTTTTCTCCTCTGTATATATGTCCTAGATAACTCGTTTTTCTGTTTTTTACAATATTTAGGAGTTCTCTCGTAGTACGCATTCTTCTTAGCACCTCGTTGTTGGTCACGTGCTCTGTCCAAGAGATCTTCAGCATCCTTCGAAAAAATTACATCTCAAAGGCTTCTATACGCCTCATACTTGTAATTCCGATAGTCCATGTTTCCACTCCGTATAGCATTATGGAATAAATAAACGTTTTTACAAATTGGTATCGGATATCCAACGATAACGTAGATTTCATTAGGAATTTTTTCATTCGTTGAAATGCGGACCTAGCATATTCTATACGAGCTCGTATTTCGACCTCGTTGTCAAGATCGTTTGTTATCCAGCAACCAAGATACTGGAATTTTTGTACTGGTTCTATATGTTTGTTATAGATACAAATATTAATGTCGACATTTGATGCACGTGTTACAGCCATTACTTTTGTTTTATTTGTGTTTATATTTAGTCCCAAGCTATCTCCCTCTCTGGTTATGACATTTAAAAGTCGTTGTAAACCCTCAGCACTGTCCGCAATAATGACGGTATTGTCTGCGTATCTTAAGTTGTTTATTTTTATTCCTTCTTTAATTTTTTCGATGGCATTTTGAAAGACCTTTTCGGAATATATATTAAATAACAGTGGAGAAAGTACACAGCCCTGACGAACTCCTCTTTTTTTTGGCAATTCTTCTGTCAGACGATTTGATCCCAATATAGTTTTTTAATAAGTGCTACAGTGTTATGGTCTATACCATGTTGTGTTTGGGTTTCTATGAGTTCTGTGAGTTTTACTCGATCAAACGCTATTTCATAGTCGATAAAACAGAGAAACACGTCTTTTCCCTGATCTCGGCATTTTTGTAGTAATATCTGGAGGCCAAATAATGCCTCCCTTGTACCAAGCCCCATACGAAATCCAAATCGATTGTCGCTCAGGCTTCTTTTGCATTCTCTGTATATTCGTTGATGTACAATTTTGAGTAAAATTTTCAGAAAATGGCTCATCAGGCTAATTAATCTGAACTGTGAGCATCTATTTGCTTAATTTTTCTTGGGTATAGGTATAAATGTCGATCTAAGCCAGTCTTCTGGGAAGATTCCAGTGGTATATATTTGGTTAAATAATAGTGTTAACGTCTGAAGATTTTCTTTATTAATAAGCTTTATCATCTCTACGTATATTTCATCTGGACCTGAGGCTTTTCGTGGCTTTGCCGTATTGATTGTTTTTGTAACTTCAGATGTTAATATATCAAGTATTGTTTCTTGGACTATATTCATTTGTGGTTCTGTTATCTCGTCATCAAACAGATCTTTGATGTATTTTTCCCACATATCTTCTACATTTTCTGGACTAGATACTATTTGGTTGTTATCATCTAATAAAGTTGTTGTAGTGATTTTGTTCTTCATATTTGTGACTTCCTTAATCTTTTGTATGCATTAAAGTAGTCATGCTTTTTTAGTAAATCTCCGAGTTCCTCACAGTTGCTGCTCATCCATTCTTCTTTGGCTTTCCTGATTTTGTCCCTTTAGTGATTTCAAAAAACTAGTATGTATTAGGTTCTGAATCAAGTGATGACATACGTGGTGTTTGCTCGTCTTTTATTTCATTAAAAACACTATTGTCTTATGGTGCACCATCAAAATAACCCAGCTCGGCTTCTGCTATTAATTGTCTTCGGGACAGGTTATCTACAAATCCACCATTATCTTGGCCAGCCGAATCTTCATCAGTTAAAACATTTGGATGGACTTATTATTATATGGTTAAATAATTGTCATGTTATAAACCATATCCAAGGCTTCCTGGAGCATCAAACCTCTCCTGTAAATAAAAAATTAATTAGATCTCTTATTAGCCTAGTCTAACCATTTGGTAATAGTGTGATGAAGCCTTATTTAAATTTTATGTAAATGGGTCTATATGGGACTTCCTTAACTATAATAAAACTACTTACTCAAATCTCGGTTCTAAAATTTGCACATTCGTTAATACGCATGAATTCACAAAGCTATACTATTCTTTTCTTCCAAACTATTGAATTTAATACAGTAACAAATTGAATACACTTGCATCTAGTAACTAAAAGTTGATCTGCGGATAAGTTAAGCGACAATCAACATTAATTGATGGCGTGTTTGCGTAACCAAGTGGTCACACAAGACGTTGATGGCTTAATATTGCTGGGTGTTATATCCTTCGGTATATTTAGTTTTCTTCTTCTCTCTTTGTGTACTGATATGTTCCAACTCATAACAGCTTTTTAATGGTTTATTTACTGGTCTCTACGTATTTGATTTGACTCTGAATCCACGTTTCCATCAATATTTTCTTGTATTCTTTTGACATTGTTAATCTAAAATCGCTGATTTGTTCTCAATTATCTTGACGCATACTGTACAGCCAGTTATTTTAACTCAATATTAAATTGTGTAATGTTTGTCACAATTACCAAGTATTGTCGATGAGATTGTTAAATATATTTATTAAATGGATATGTAATCACATCCTTTACTCCTTATAACCCTCTTAGTTATATTATATTTTTCTTTTCGAAGCATAAATACTTCGTATTAAAAACGTTATTATTTACAACAAAAATAAGTATTAAAGCCAACACATTATTACCTGTAAACCACAAGTAGTTCTATTTGGAATAGCTCTACTTCTAGTAAAGTTAACAGTTTTTCCGTTACCAATATTTACAGCTCTCCTAAATCTATGGAAGTCAACTCGTGAGCTACAACAGACCAAAGGCTCTGTATCATATCCACATTGCGACCGTTTTATAAAACTTATTTGTAATAAATCTTTACGTGTAAAGGCTTCTAGAAAAAGTTTGCAGTTGTAAACTGATACACAGGTACCAGTTTCTCCAGTTGGGGTTATGCATGACTCTCCACGTTCTGTAAAAATAATTTATTTAAATTTATAGAATAAACAAAATTTACATCAAACATACATGTTGCGGTAAAATCAGGAAAATCTGCAATAGTACAAATCGCTGACAAAATCAAAATAGATATTATGAAATTTTTTTACTACTACTTTGTTTTACATTGAGGTCTAGGAGTTATATTCTAGGGATGATAACTTTTATTCTTCTTCTTCTTTTTGTGCCACTCCTATCGGAGATTGGAAATCATTAAGGCTATCCTCACCTTGTTAACAGCTGACCTAAAGAGTTAATTAGTGGTACAGCCAAACCACTCTCTCAAATTACGCAGCCATGGCATTCTTCTATGGCATAGATTCCGTTTTCCTTCTATTTTTCCTTGCATTATATTTTGAAGTAATGCGTATTTATGTCCTCTCATCACGTGACCCAAATATTCGAGTTTTCTTCGCTTGATCGTTGACAAAATTTCTGGGTCTTTTCCTATCCTTCGCATTACTTCAAAATTTGTAACTCTTTCAACCCAACTTATCTTTAGCATTCGACGGTAGCAGCACATCTCTAAACTTTCAATATTTTTTATATTGTTCTGCTTGAGAGTCCAGGCCTCTACATCGTATAAAAGCGTGTTAAATAGGTAGCCCCTTAGCATTCTTAATCGGAAAGGGATGCTTATATCTCTGTTGCAGAGGATAACTTTTATTGGAACTACCACAAAGAGCCATGCATGGTACATGTCCTAAACTAAGTAACGTTGACCGAAAATATTGAAAATTTACCTTATTATTACCGATGATATCAATATTCATATGACATAGGGAAGTAGCTTTGTCGGTATTAGCTAAAGACAACAATAAAATAATTCCTTATTTTGTTCGATACAGATACTCAACTACGACATTCATATATAATTTCACCGCTAGTAAAACTATACTGTAACAAGAAAGGCAGAAATAATGCATTATATCTGAAGAGTAATGACTAATATGCAAAGCAACAGCAAAGATTAGTCTGTGGCAGACATCTGATGGTAAAAGATTATTAAGAACCCTCAAGGTGTGAGATTAAATAGATTATATCATCATTAAGACACTGACTAAGATCAGACTTAGATTCAAAACAAAAATTGCTATGTACTTAAAAATAAACAATATACAAGAAAAACCAGATCTTAGCCAACTGTGGACTGGATTAAAAATTAACATTTTAAAAATTGAAGGCAACCTCAAAATGATAAATGTAAAACAAACATACAATAAAAGAGGTACCAATAACAATAATAAAGAGATACATAAACTTTTAAAATCAATATTAATAGAAGCATACTTTACCGAAAAAAAAACCATAGACAAGAGAGCACACCATATTAAAAAACAATAAAACAACGTAAAGTAGGTGATCGACGTGCGAGCCATAATACTGCGGTTTTAAGAACGACGGTTTTACTCGTAGCTCGTTGGTGCTGATCTACTAGCGAGCAAAACGGTCATTGTCAACCGTCCATAGCTAACATGTCGTGTTCAACTGAAAGTGAAGTTTTATGTTAGGTACCTCGCTATAGCATACTACGAAATTACAAAGTGGAGACGCCCTAGAGGTTGGGCATTTAAAAGTTTGACATATGCGGTAAGTCAAGTTGTTTTGTTTTTGTATTCTGGCGATGTACATTTCCTTAAGCAAACACAGTCTCGTAAACAATCTATAAATTCTAATAAAAAGTCGTGGCTGAGAGTTCGCATATCCATGATTAAAAACTGCTCGTTTCACTTGAAAACTGCCGGTTTTGCTCGCCAGTGTGATACACGCGCGGTTTTAAATGACGAGCCAAGTAAAAAATAAAACAAACTGACGAGCCAGAAGCCAGGCTGCCATTACTAGATAAGGCCTATGATAAAATAATAAACCTATTAAAAGAAAACAAATTAAAGCTTCCAAACTCTCTAACAATATATACAAGAAAGGCACAAATCGACAAGACTCCAACGATGTGACAAATACAACAACTTTAGGTTGTTAAATATTATGTTTTTTATGTTATTAAGCCACAATTATTGGTTGTGATTGTAACGGAAATTACATTTGTAATTAACCAATATTTAACGTTTCGATTACCACTTTTCGGAAATCATTCTCGAAAAAGATTTTTTGTGTACAAATTCTGAAAAAATGTGCATAACCAAAGATATTGTAATTGGTTATGTCATTTCAAAGTTGACACGCTTGATCTAGATCGTGTAGGCCAACAGCCCATTAAATTCTGACTGTTTCTGTGTGTTACGTGTTATATTTTTGTGTAAAAAATTATATCATAGTTGTGGTTGTGCAACGTAAATTTATTCATTATGTATGTATTGTGTGTTGCATATATGTTATATGTGTGTTAGATTGTTGACGATGTGTTTGACCTTGTATTACTCAGCTATTGTTAGTATATTCTTCTTGTTGACTTCTTCTTTTAGCATTGGCAACCAAAGCCGGCTGATAGGTTTGCTACACAATTTTCTTCGTTGAGTAGGATGAAGGCTGGTTCTTTGATTGTCCTCAAGGGCAGGAGACAAAATAAGTTTTGTCTTCTGCCGTTTCCCAGAATGTAGCTTAGAAATAATTTGAAACTGTTTGTCCTTTGTCTAGTATAAATTTTTGTGTAAATGCATTTAACGTATTTTACATTCATTGCAGTGCTGGATAGCCAAAATTTTTGACGAAATGCCCCTGAAGATACTCTGAGAACGAAATAGTTGAACAAGATTTAAAAAAATTTGTACTCGATATCTGCCATTATTTTGTTCATTATATTCAAGCATTTAACCATATTACTAATAAATCTGACAAGACGCGAATTTAAAATAAAAATCGACGAGTTTAAGCGCTTGTTCCTAAACTCAACGAGATTAGTCGTAATTGATTATTTTAAATTACATCACTATATATAGGTAACTAGACTAAACAAATCAACCAACACAGAAGAATTTGAAATTTTAAGAGGGTGCGACAGGGGTGTCTTTTGTCTCCTATGCTCTTCAATATCTATGTGGAGAACATTTTTGCAGAGGCGACACCGCGATAATAACAGACTACGAACATGATATGCAGTTGATGTTAAATAAAATAAACGCTGTAGGAAAAATATATGGCTTGAAGATAAATGCTGGAAAAACTAAATGCATGACAATAAGAAAAACCGCATTTTTAAGAATACAACTGCAAGTAGATAATGCTCCAATCGATCAAGTGAAAACATTTAAATACTTGGAAATGATGATGAATGACCAATGGGTCCTCAAGAAGAAATAAAATGCCGTACTGAACAAGCAAGACAAGCTTTTATCAAATTTAAACCGCTACTATGTAACCGCAATCTTTTCTTCAATCTCCGCTACAGGATGTGTGTGTGTTTGGTGAGTTGGCTTGGAAACTAGTCCTTTACCCACAGAATTGTAATGTAAGATATTAGTTTTTAAATAATGTAACCAACTTTAAATAAAAAGTTACATATTAGTTCGTATACTTCTCTAATATCTAAGGAGAGTAAATGGGTGATGTTTATGGGAGTCTGAATTTTAAGTTCTGATAGTTTTGAATACAGCTGATCTGTTTCATACCTATGTTTATCGCACTTAAAAAGAATATGGTTGATGTCACATTGTGATATATTATCGCATGAGCATACTCCAGAAGGGATAATATTTAACTTAGCCAAGTAAGCTGGGAATGCACCGTGATTAGTTTTCAGTCGTGTAATTGTGGCTGTCAACTTCTTTGGCATTGCATATTTGAAAATATAGGCAACATCTTGTGGTAAGGTAGGGTGGATAGTATAATATTGATTATTTGAATTCGTTGCTATGTTTTTCCATTTTTCTTTCCAATTTATAAAAATTTTGTTATAATAATGTTGTTGTAAGTCCTCCAATGTAAATATGGGAATATAGAGTCCAACATGGGTCGCATCTTTAGCAAGCTGGTCAACCAGTTCATTTCCCTCGATACCAATGTGACTTTTAACCCAAATAACTGTAATATCTTTACTATATGTTTTATTTTTAATAGCACAAAGAATATTATTTCTTTTATGTTGAGTCATATCTGAGTTTAATCCTTTAATGACCGATAATGAATCTGATAATATTACTGCTTTATTTAAATTGTGTAAATCTAGCCAATCTAATGCTTTTTCGATTGCTACCGCTTCAGCAGTGTGTACTTAACAATGTGATGGAAGTTTAATTTTCAAATATTCGCTTTTATGTGGAATGTAAACTGCACAACCTGTGGCACCATCCTCTTTTTTGGAACCATCGGTATACATTATTACATTGCATTATAGAATGCAACCATAGTCTACAATAGATCGCACGTAGACTCTGTAAAACATCAATGCAACTTTAGGGTCAGCACCCCATCTTCGATTAGTGACACATTTAAGAATATTAATACCTTTTTCACACCTACTTTTTATATAATCAACATGTTTTGACCATACAGGACCATACAGAAATATGGACGTTAAGAGTACCTTCCATTAATAAGTTAGAGGCCTTCGAAATGTGGACGTTGCGAAGAATGTTTCGCATACCATGGACAGATAGGGTGAGAAACGAGGAAGTTTTAAGAAAGGCAAATCCTGAGAGAGAACTACTCAATTTGATCAAGGTACGAAAAAGGGGATATCTCGGCCATATTCTGAGAGGAGAAAAATATGCAATCCCTCAACTAATCATCCAGGGAAATATTGAAGGCAAGAGAGGAGTAGGTCGCAAACAAATGTCATGGCTACGGAACATAAAGAACTGGACAGGCATAAATAACACTGGCGATCTTTTGCATGCCGCAAAAGACAGGGTTTGGCCTTAAGATAATTCGCCAACGCACTATAGGTGCACGGCACTATAAGAAGAAGAAGATATAGGCAACTAGGAATAGGCGCACAATGAAATAAATTAAAACAATACAAATTTACAAACTCAACAAAATATAATGTGCTTGTCAGATTTGTTATTGGTAGTAATTGTATGAAAAAAATTATAACGGTAGAATCAATACAAGTCTCAACTTGGACAAATAAAATATTAGAAATATTTAATAATTAAAAACCGGAACAATAATGATTGCACTTAAATATTTGTTTTTTCTCTAACAAATGTTTAACGGTTTTTATCCTTTTATTAGTACTTAATAAAAAATTGTGCTTACCAGCTTTGACCATTTTGAATGATCCTATACAAAATATACAAAGTAAACATAGGTAACACTTTTGAGCCATCTCAGTTTTAGTTTGTTTGATTTTAGAAAATAGATTTTAAATAAACCGTATTTTTGGAATATCCAAATTTATTAGACAGGTACGTAATAAATCTAAGTACCTATTAACAGATAACGCTGAAGGAAGTATTTCTACAGGAGGAGTCAAATTAGTTTTTAGAGATGGACTATATTTATGAACTTATACTTAACTTAACTTATACTTAAATATTAAAATTTAATAAACTTGTCTAAAGTAAATTCAACTTCAAGCTACGGACGACGTCAAATGCACGCTAGAAACGTTTTTTCAGGTCCGGACTAGTAAATTAAAGATACAATATAAAACAGACAAACTTTGACAGATACAAATTATAGTACACCAATTTTTTAAATATAAAAATGTTTTACACGATCTAGATCTATTGACCACAAAATAAAGTATGTACGCAGAAAAAAGAAAGTTTATAAAATTACCGTATTTGCGTTATTAACTTTCAGAATCTGATTTACTGCTGTCATCGTTAATGATGATAATAAGAAGCTCAATTTAGGCTTCAATTAAATTGTTTAACCCCCTATTTTGGCTCTATTTCTTCTTTTACATGTCTGACGCAGTTTTTCCATTTTTCTGTAGTTACAGCAGATATACAGTGGTGTTAAAAAAGTCCTGTATCACCTAAGCGCCTTTTGAGGTTTAACACGTTTCTTGTATATTTTCACAAATTCATTTTAAGTTTGTGCTTGTAATTAGAATTATCGGTATACTTACTAATGTTTTTTTAATTACTAGCTCAAAATTCTACAGAAAAGATTAAAATAATCTGATTGAAGGGATTTTCCATAATCCGAGAAAATTATGAGGTGATTATTAAGTCGTTAAAGTACTATTTAATTAAATCTTAATGACAAATTTGCCACATATTTTGATTATATAAACACTGCAGTTACCCTAACACATTTATTCGCTCTTTGATTTTTGATAAAATGGTCAAAATGTCGTCCCAGACCAAACAAACTAAATCATCGGACGAAAAGCGTTTTGAAATTATTTTTCACCATAAAAACGACAACTTTAGTCGCGAAATCGCATCCGCAGTAAACTGTAATCAATTTACAGTAATTAGAATCATTAAGAAGTATGCTGAACAAGAAAAAATTGATGACAGACCCCGTAGTGGCCGACCAAAAAAAACTTCTGTTCGGGATGACGCTGCGTTAAAGAGAACAACTCTGGCAGACAGAAGCCTTAATTCCATTAAATTGACGAAGCTATGGCCTGAATCTACAGGTGTAATCGTGTGCACTTTCACTGTGAGAAAAAGGCTGCTTAGTTTTGGACTAGGGGATGTAAGGCAAGGAAAAAACCACTTCTTTCAGAAAAGCAAAGATTGCACCGTTTGAAATTGGCCAAGGAACATCGAATCTGGACAGCAGAGCAGTGGCAGAGTGTACTGTTTAGTAATGAATCCACTTTCAATACTAATATTCATGCTGGAAATGTCTACGTCAGAAGATTTCCTCATGAAGAATTTTCTCCAAAATGTGTTCTTCTCGCAATTAAAAATCCAACCTTCGTTATGATATGGCGTTGCATGACCGCTCGAGGAGTTGGTCGCCTACACGTTGTCTCTGGGATAATGAATGCTACCAAATACATTGAGTTACTGCAGAATAAGTTGCTGCGTAGTGGAAAAAACCTGTTTGGCGAAGAAAAATTTATTTTTCAGGATGATAATGGTCCTTGCCATAGAGCAAAATTGATTAAAGCTTGGATGGAGAGTAATGAAATTGATAGGATGGACTGGCCAGCGAAATCCCCGGACCTCAATCCCATCGAGAGTTTGTGGCAAAGGATATCAAACATCATTTCCAAAAGCAAACCCACAAATAAAACGAAATTAGTCGAATCTCTACTATACGCTCGGTATCACTGTATTTCCATAAAGGAACTGCAAAAATTAATAAAGTCCATGCCCAAAAGATGTGAACTAGTTATTAAAAACAAGGGCTTAATTAGTTTAAATTACTTCAATGTGATGTACAATATCGTCTTCATGTAAATAGCCTAATTTTTGAAACATTGAATAAAAAATTTTTTGAACCACATTTTTTTTATTAATCAAAATTTTTGCTGTGTTTCCATTTTATAATATTGTGTTTAAGTGCTTGTTTGATGTAGATAGGGTTAGGGTTAGGATTTAAGGTAAATGCCTTAAACTTCTATTTTCATGTATTTGGTAAGGTAATGCAGGACTTTTTAACACCACTGTAGCTTCATCGAATAAATTTTTAATGTCAGCAAATTTAAAGTTGTTCAAAGGGAATATTTTTTGAACTAAGCCAATTTTGAATATCTGCCTTTTTTTAACCCTAATGGGAATTTTTTCTAATTTTTTGGAATGGTAAGGGGCATTGTCCGTCAAAATTACGGCAATTTGTTTCCAGTGTTGGTAAAATCTTTTAGAGCCAACTTTCAAATGACTTCCCATCCATCTCCTCACGGTATTCTCCACTTTTGCTCCATTCAAAAGCCCACAGTGCATCTGGAACAAAACCATTCTCACTTCCGATATGACAGATTATCAATCTTTTACCTTTTCCTCAAGGTGATATTAAAGATAATAATAAAAAAAATTAAAGTTTGTAACGTTATAAACGTCACATCTCTATTAATTTATATTTAAATTAATTATTTTATTTTAATTTCTTTATTAATTTATTAATTTCTTTATCTTTAGTTAAATTTTTACTATTTTTTATTTAAAAAGTAGTTGGCGCCCTCTGTTTTTCTTTTCTTCCTCTGTCTTTATTTTCTCTCTCTTTCTGTCCCGTAGAATAAATATTCGCCCTCTCTATTTTTGTCCGGCAGACTATTCTGTTATGCGCCACCCAGAGAGATATAATATACTCCATTTATTAATACATGGCAAGGTAGACGGAAGAAGAGGGCCAGTTCGAAGAAGAACGTCATGGCTTAGAAACCTGAGAGATTGGTTTAACAGATCCTCTCTTTTTCGAGCTGCCGTCAACAAAATTACTATAGCCAATTTGATAGCCAACGCTCGATAATCGAGCTCGGCACATGAAGAAGAAGAAGACTATTCTGTTCCGTGTTGACAGACAAGCTAGTTTCATGATATCTACAGCAACATCCTATGACATCTGTGCTAACTTTATTTAGTGTCCCACTTTCTGTAAAAACAACTTTTCTAAGGTGGTGGGATTATTTTTTGCCTTTTTTGAAATTTATAAAAAAAGGCAAAAATTATTATAATACTCATTTTATGGTCTAAAAATTCCCTTGGGATAAGTACTTTCATTGTGATATTTATTTTATAATTCTGACCGCATTTTCAAGTTTTATCATATTATCCTTGCCATACGCTATTTGTTTAATTGTAATTTTGTAAGATGGCAAGGAAGTTAAACTTTTCTTTTTGATGTGTCTCTAATGCAAGCTGTTCCTTATATTTTAGTTTATTGGCATATCGACAACCTTATTGGCTTTATTGGCTTTATTAAACTTAACAATATTGACAACTTTATTGACTTTATTGGATTTAAGAACCTAATCAGGACATACAACCACATGTGATTGCAGCTGTCCAGAAACCACAACTTTTAATTGGAGGACCTAACAGCTAGAACACGCAAGCAGCCCATCGAAGCAATAAGTAGCACTTATTAACTCTTAAGCTTTGGCAGGGTTATGTATTGTTTTTTTATTCTTTTTAATAAATATGTTTGGTTAAAATTTGTCTTATTTGCAATCAACTAAGAACTCAGGTTCAATCCCTAGTTTAAGACAAGACGAACTCGCCCTTGAGATACTGAGCTAGGCAAGGTATAGACGATAAGCTCCCATGGTTGATTGAGGTATTATTTTTACAATAGTACCTCAATTCTCTTTAAAGTCTTATCCTTACAAGTTTATTTTAATTTGAGTTACATGAAGGATTTTTTAAGCCTGTCAACAGCCCATCCAAAAATGCATGCCTTGCAGAAGTTACCGAAGCATCCACCCAAACGTCCAAGTAATAAATTGTTCTATTTTCAGCTCTATATTGTCTGGTTTTTGCAGATAATCTCTTCGTCATAGCACAATTTCATTTCTGTCGAGTAGCAAACTGTTTCTTCCACGTTTTTGAAATTTAAAATTTAATTTTCATAAGAGTTTGTAAAACGTGGTTCTCTTAAAATTTGGTAAGTCATTATCCTTATTTATATCTCTTAGGACTTTGTCAATTGTAGGAATTTCATTACGGAAGAAATATTGATGAACCTTTCTTCTTATAGCTGACTGATTAAAATCATCAGCATCTACTGATTTTACACGATTTTGATTTGTTTTACATGGAGATA
Source organism: Diabrotica undecimpunctata (assembly GCF_040954645.1). Taxonomy (NCBI): domain Eukaryota; kingdom Metazoa; phylum Arthropoda; class Insecta; order Coleoptera; family Chrysomelidae; genus Diabrotica; species Diabrotica undecimpunctata. Next base: position 150,113,297 of record NC_092809.1, read on the forward strand.
ATGTATGGATACTTTTATACACTTTAATGATATTGAACACACTTTTCGAACAAACTCCAACCTGCAACCTTTTGTTGAATGTCTGTTAATGCTAAAGTAGGATTATCTTGTAATTCACATGTATATGTATTAAGCATTATTTCTTTGATTCTTATATCTATGTGATTCTTCTTAGCTCTTTGGGCTAGGCGGACTTGCGATTTTTTTTTCCATTAACAGTTTGATCTGTTTAATGGATAACAATTATTTGATATGTAATTCTGTGGTGTTTGGGAGACATGTGTTAACTCCAAAATGCATATTTTTCAGTAGGGCAATTTTAACATTCGAGAAGGTTTCTTAAATCGAACGCAACAAAATAAAAAACCAAATATATTTCATTAAATACTTTATTTGGTGCTAAAACAGATGTAATAAACGAAATATGTTTTAACATTTCTGTTTTTGATATAATGGCACATATCATATTTGTATCAAAAATATAGAGATTTAAAAAGTATTTTAATGGAGATAACGGTCAAAGAGGAGAGAACATAAACTATTATTGGTCAATTTCTTTGTATTGGAAAACAGTGCTGTGGAAATATATTGCTTTACTTGTACCAAATTAAAAATTACGCGTCGAAATTTTCATCACTATCGCTTGTATATTGTGTGGTACAGGTTTGAGCGTGTTTAAGCGAATGGTAAAATCCATGATAGATTGGATCTATAAAGGGTAGTAGATCAAGAATATCCTTATATATATATATTTTTTTTTATTTTAACTTTAACGTGCTCGGCTACTATGGCCACTTACACAGGTACTATAACATGAATTTTCATTACACAAATATTAAGTGTTACATTAAGAATATGTTACAATAATACGGAATGATAATAATAAGTTATACAATTAGATTAAAATCTAATTATATTTTTTGATATAAGTGTTCATCTCTAAGGAATTGTAGCACAGCTTTTATTTGGTCAGGGTTGTTTAGGATATCACGTACTTCACTTTTGAGTTTGTATTGTAATTTTCTGGCCGAATGTTAATGGCATTCAGTGAGAATATGTTTGACTGTCAAATATGATTGGCAGCTGTGACAGGAGAGACGGATGCTAGAGGACATTAGGTAGCCGTGTGTGAGTTTTGAATGTCCTATCCTAAGTCGTCTTATCACAATGAGGTCTCGTCTTGAGAGGGCTGAATAGTCAAATGTAGGCTGACTGGTTATTGACGGTTGTATATCGTGTAAGATCGAACGGTTAGAGTTCCAATGCTGCTGCCAAAGGAGTCTGATTCTTCTTTTAGTATATGATTTTGGGTCCTTACAAATTTGAATTTTATCGGTAATTTCAGGTGATGCTGTAGCAAGTTTAGCATAGTGATCTGCAGTTTCATTGCCTTCTATACCAATATGAGATGGCAGCCAAATTATGGTAACTGTTATATTTTGGGACAAAATAATTTGGTAATAGTCTAGGATCTTTTGGACGATTGGATGATCGGTAAATATATTTTTGATAGAATGGATTGATGCTAAAGAGTCTGTGCATATGGCAACCTGCTTATTAGGTGGAGATATATGGTTAAAAGCTTGCAATATACTAAATAATTCGCCAGTATGAACGCTGCTGACGGCTGGTATAAGTGATGACCTAATTAGTGATTGAGAGGTTGTAACAGAGCAGCCTACTCCTGTGTCATTTTTTGAGGCATCCGTGTACAATATTAGGTCATATTTATTTGTATTTATAATGTCTTTAAATGCATTTATAATGATCTCTTTCGAATGTTTATTTTTATCGAAGTTAGTGAGCGAGGTATTAAATTTGGGCGTGGACATGATCCAAGGAGGAGATGGAGGGGGATAAAGAGGAAGGGTATGTGTAAGAGAGATATCATTAAGTGTCTGTGCTAAAATTAGTGGAATAGGTTTTATTGGTGGTAAGGAATTGGTATTGTGTAAATTATACGTGGGCATTACAAATAAGGGATGCACTGGATTAGAGGGGTTAGCTGATACCGATGCTGCATAAGAGAGTAGTAGTTGTTTTCGTCTTATACAAAGAGAAGATTCGTTAGCTTCGCAATAAAGATTATCTACAGGACTAAATCGAAAAGCGCCAATACAAAGACGAAGGGCTGTGTTGTGAATTGAGTTTAGAAGGTTAATATATGTTTTGGAGGCGGATATATACATGTGACAACCATAATGGAGCGTATTAGTGATCTGTATATTTTAAGAAGTGAGTTTTCGTCAGATCCCCAATAATGATGTGATAGAGTTTATATTATATTTAGTCTTATGCACGTTTCTCCTTTTTATATTTTAAATAGTCTATTTGAAGAGAATCATTATAAGCTGGAAGTTGACCTGCCTCTTCTTAGCATGGACATTGAACAAAACGGTTCATTGGGATCTAATTTGTATTTGAAGCCTATATTACTATCCTTTTTGTAATGTAGCCAAAATACGCTGTTCCAAACAAAAGAATTTTTATCTTTATCAATATTTCTTTTTATAAAATGCGTTGTTAGAAGTTTGGAAAATCCGAGAAAGTCAATTTGTTTCATAAATTTTATGTCAAAACGAGGACTCGTCATTTTTAATTACTGATACCCAGTGCTTTGGAACTGAAATTGTGGCATTTCTTTTTTTCACAAATCTCTCTATGGTAGCATGGTCTGTATTACATTCTAAATGATTATGACCAGGAACTAGTAACTTATGATGAATTTCTTTTAGAGTTTCTAATCTAACTTAGAGAACAAATCTCTCTAATTCTCTAACTTAGAGAACAAAATCTAATCAAACCTCCATCTCGTTATGACAGGCGTTAATAAAAATCTTTCATAAAAAGACATTGAAGACCGTTTATCATAAGTTCACTTCTCTCACACTAAAATCGTTAGAATAATTGGTCGCTAGAATTACATCCCTACACATTTCGTTCGAGTGTGTAGGGATGTAGGGAACAAAAGTTTGCGGAAGCACTGAAGTACGGTATTAAGCTGAACGGGCAGATTATACATTGTGAGATCTCTCGATCAAATAACGTCATCCCTCTGCGCTTAAAATACTGCTCTAGATGCCGCCAAAGCGGATATCACAATACAGTATACAAACAAAAATATCTGTCCAAACTCCGAAAAAAAATCACATATCATATGAATAGCAAATGCACCATCCTGTACATACTGCCGCGGCAAACATCCAACATATTAACACAAATGGAACGCCAAAAAACGCGCTCCCACAACACAGAAAAAGACACAGACAGTCACTATCCAGACAAATTTCCTTAGACAAACTCTCCTCGAATACACAGTCGATAATTAACCTCATGTCTTTGATTTTTACCTGACGTCTTACCTGAAAAAAACTCTTATCAACATATCTGTAACGAGATTTTACCCAAAAATAGAAAGTCAGTCCCCTCGAATATCTCCTTCACAGTTGGTTGTGGCTAGTTCTTTCTAGGTGAAGAATTCTCTCCCTCCATCAACTTCTAACAGCTCTATCCTTCGTCAACTTTGGTTTTCATCCACATCCAAAGTATCCACTCCTTACCACGATCCTACACACCAAAACCCCCATACCTACACACCCCTACAAACACAAAACACATTCTCACCAACACACACTCAACCAATTACTACCATTACCCATACACACATCCATACGCTCACTCACCACACTACAACAAACAACACAAAACCCACAGCAATCACCACACGTCACCCAAAATTAGAGAATCGAGGACATCCCCCAGACATTTGTCAGCAAAGACCAGAAAATATAAAATTTTCAATGAAAGTGAAAATTCCATTAAACAATAAGCCCAAATCCTTTTGTATCTATATACCTTTTTATAAAGAAGTACGTGCCTACCAACAGCAGTTGTAGTTAGCATGTTCAGGATACAATATCTGTTACACACTGTAATGAGTATCAATGAGAACAAAAAGAAGGATCCCAAATAAACCGCTTAAACTATGTGTTGGAATAATACTGCATGATAGCCGAGTTGCCAAACTATCAAAGCTTACTTGAACCTATGAACTTATTGTTCATATATACAATGAAAAAGATCTGAACGACCCCTATAATATATACACGTGAACTAAACAATATACATTTATTATACAGGGGTACTTATGGACTCCACACAATTTTTAAAAATTATGAAAATGTTTTGCAGTAGAAGCGATTTAAAGTTCGTCTGGTACCTCTAAATCCGCTTTATAGCTCATAATTACGTGTTACTTACTTTATTTGGTTTTAATTGTTGTTTCTATAATTACCTATGTAAATGTCTATTTTCCACCACCAATGAAATAAAAAATATGTCAAAAATTAAATTCGTGACTTATGTCATTTGATCCTAAGTGTGTCCATGACTTATGTGTTATTGCACTTACAGAAAAGGGTTATTAATAGTTATTTAACCAACAAATGTATTAATAAGAGCGATTAACAATTGAGATATTTTAACGCGTGAGCAAAGCGAACGCGTTAATGTTCGAGATTGTTAATCGCCATTTTAATTCACAAGTTCGTTACAAAACTTTTTCGTCGACTGTACTTTTCAGAAATAAAGATATCTTAGTTTAAATATTTATTTACTTAACGATAAACAACAATTTTTTCAGCTTTCATTGACTTTATTCAAAGTTTCCTTAGTGGTAGTTTTATTATAGTAAACATTAATATTCGAAATGGAGCAATTACTGAAATTAAAGGAAGATATTGATAAATGATTATCTACTGTATAGCATTTTGACAAATTTATATTTAAGTCTTCTTGGACCTCTGTAAATTCTGTGATAGAAGAAGAAATTCTGGTGAAGTTAAATTAAACTCTTCGTCAATATCCATCCTTTGATTTTTCAAATACACAGAATTTTAAACAATAAAGTAAATAATGACATACAATGACACTAATGACAGATAGTAGTAACAGCGGCTACTTCATTTTAAATTAATTTTTTAGTGGGAATATAAATAGGTATATGTTTGGTTGCTTACACCACAGGTCACTGCCAATCACAGAGCGTTTAATTAATTTATGCAAGCAATGTACGAGTATGTTGTGTTACCTATAATAAAATCGTTCATTAATAGAAAATCATTCATTAATAGGGGTCATTAATCAATGATTTTGAGGGTGTTAAAATTGATCATAAATGGACGGTCGACAGAAAAATAATATTATTAAACAAATTATTTTTTACTTGTTATAAAAAAGAAAGTTTGATAAAAAATATAAACCTAAAAGAAAGAATGAAACACTTAAACATAATAACTATTTAATCAATGTCCTCGTCGATATATGCTGAAAATACTGGCTATATAAGCTGCTCTCGTGTCGTAACTGCCTAAACTCCCATATTCGGAAAAAATTTCTTTCAGCTGACTTTCAGTAATTTTTGTTTTGCATTTTGCTCGGCATAGTGCAGAGGTTAAAATGGCGTTTCTGGAATTATTTTACCATTTTATGTAACATATGACTTTCCCGAATTACTTCTCTAACCTTTCTAGTGCACGGTGGTTTTTTTAGCTGTTGACGTGATTTTTTACACTCTAAATTGCTTTTGCCTGTAGTATTATTATTTGTCATCAAAACAGAATTGCTTTCAGCCATACGTTATTTTAGACTGTAATACACCTGCATACAAAACATGTTGCATACTATCAAGACAAGTTTAATATACTACTTCCATTAATATAATAGCAAGAATTCCTAATTACTTTTTAATCACACTATTTTTGTTTTTTTTTCTGTTTTCTATGGATCAGTCAAACACACCATGAAAAGATGTTACTAACAAAATTTTAATTTTCCAACTAAATTTTAAAATGTATATTGTCCATTATTTTAAATGTTATAATGTTATATATTTTATATGTGGGTTTTTAATGTTGAGTGTCGTAGCTTTGCAAAAATAATCTCAAAGACTAGTAAGTTGTAATGAAAATTTGAGATATGTGTCTTGAAGAAGGAATAAAACAATTCCGAAAGCTCGACCAAAAGTCAAAAGAGTGTTTCTATAACATCCCGGCCAAACCTACTGACTGCAGCCCTAATAAACTGCGTTGTTTGTTTATATCGACAGTCAATAATATCCAGTATTTCTTGTTACGATTCTAAAACAGATCGAAAATAAAATAAATTTTTATTTAAAAAATTCCATGAGATGATAAATATTCAAGACTCTGTATAGGTTAAAAATTTATAAATATAATGTGTTTTATTTGTAATAATTGTTTTCGGAGAACAGTGAATTTAAAACAGTGAATAGTGTCTAAGATCATTTCTATAGAAAAACAATTCGGAATTATTTAGAAAGTATTGTTTAAAATTTTACAAAAAATTATACATGGTTTTGTGGCAGATAAGAATTCACAATTAATGTTAGATATAATAATGGGTTGTATATTATTTTTTTCGAAGGTAATGCTATGAATAGATGTTATCTTTTACAAAGATGCATTTGCCTGTAGCAAAAAAAAGCTTAGTCGATATCATATCGAGTCAATTGGGGGAAAACCAATTACAGTAAACACGCTTGATTTCTTAAAATTTAAAATTAGAAAAATTAGAAGTTTGGTAGTGGGATGAATTTGTATGAAAGAATGTTGATTGGCTGAAAAGTACTAGGGGAGGAGAATAGGACAGTCAACTTGAAAATTGAACCAGGAGATTTGAATCATTGTATTTTTAAAATCGAGAACGAGAAGTCCACTTTAAGAACAGTTTGTGGAATCACTATTGTGTTTAACAGCCAGAACAAGAAGTCCAGTTTGAGAACAGTGTGTAAAAAATAAGTATAAGTTTTTGTGTGTGAGTTTAAGAGGTGAGCAAAATAGTTGTAGACGAATCGAGATCCAGGTCGAGAATCCCAAACTCCTTGTGTCCGAAGAAACTCCTAAATCTATAAGAAAAGGAAAAAAGTTATATAAAGTTTGTACAAGATAACCATTGGAGACGGGAGACGCAATTTGCGGAAAAAGTCCCATTAATATTATTGTGAAACGAGTCGGAAGTGATTCTTTCTTAAGCAGAACACACGTGTTTTGAAAAATTGGACAGTATTTCGGGAACACAATTACACAGTATTCGTTGGGGGACATCGCAAAAATTAGATAAAAAAGGTCAGTCAATTTATTTGTGAAATAAGCGTTATATGTACACTACATATTTTATTTAAAATCATATCATAAAGCAATTGATAAAAAAATAATTGAATTCATAAGTCAGAAAATTTGCATCAAATAAAATTTGTTTGTTTTTAAGAAAGTTAATGAGAACAATTTAATGAGAAATAAGAGAAGTTTCCTTTTGCTCTGAGGAATAGATAATTCAGTGTATACAATTTTTATGTTGATAGTTATATATGGTATTGAAATAAATAGTGATTGTTTTAAAAGGTTGTAAATTGTGTTAGAATATTTATTTTTTTTTGTCTATCCTAAAGAAAGCCAGCATCCAGGAAATACTAGAAGCCACGAATTGAAAATAAAATAAATATTATTGTATAGTAAAGAACTCTGAGAAATTAAATAGTATATGATCTAGTTTAATTTAACTAGAATTAACAAAAATTAACACAAAACAGATAATATATATATATATATATATATATATATATATATATATATATATATATATATATATATATATATATATATATATGATTCATTTTATCAGCCAAGGAGAAAAATAAAATTATAGACCATTATAAAATTTTCACAAAATTTATGTATTAGATTAAGATTATATTAACAGAAAGTTTTGCCTGTCAACAACTGATTTTTAAACAATCGCAGGTAAATTTTTTTATATAGAATTAGAAAGCCCATACTCAATATAATGTTTTCATTGTTTGTATATTACCTAGGATTAAGATATTGTAGTTAACCTTTTGTTATAGGAATGAAATATGTATTTGTAACCAAAGGGAAAGCTAATTTTAAAGCAAAAATTTTAGTTTCTCTGGAAACAGTAATAGGGATTTTTCTTAATGATTGTAAACAAAATAAAGCTTTTTAATTGGACAGTTTTTTTTAACGAGGAATTGATAGTCGATGTATGAGAGAAAGGGGCAGTTGTCATTTTGAGATCGAAAGGAAAGGTCGCGTCTCGGTAGAGGGTGTGTCCGTGAGTTTGGATACCGGCATTGTAAAAGGAAGTTAGCAGAATTGTGGAAGGAGATTACAAGTCGATGAAGAGATATCCTTGGATCTAAAGTGGGAGTTTCTGGAATACGTAGGAAATAGTTTGGCGGTACCAAGTTGACAGAAAGAGGTCCTTGTGTCATTGAGAAATAGCTGAGTGTTTTGGAGAATTAAATTTCAAGTGTTAATTGTTGGAGAATTGAGTCAGGTGTTTCGTATAGTCGCTGCAGGAGGATTGCAGATACGAAAAGAAGAAAGCCGAGGCGAATAGTGGTAGATCACATTGCTGTGGAGTGTGGACAATTCTGGGTATGGTCCAAATACAATCTACTAAGGAAAGGTTAGTGATTTTCTGTTCAGAATTGAAAATTTTGTAATTGTGAATGAAGTTTGTTGACATCATTGTCGTTACCATTTTAACTCAAGAGTAGACTTCATTTGTAAAATGTGTGTGTAAAAGTTTTGTTTTTACAATAAAGTAAATATTGAAAAATCAGACAGATAAAAAGTTTTAAATTTATAATCATTGAAATTGGCTTTAAATTGGTTTTGTCTTCAAGAAGACTTATAAGGAGATTTTTCACCCTGAGAACAACTAAATTATGTTTTTGATTTGGTAAATTAATCAAGTAAAAAAATTAATAACCTAATAATATATATATATATATATATATCACTTATATCACTTACAATACTTACTTAACGTGGGTTAATACTTAAATAATGTAGATCAAATAGTCCGGTAAAATAAGGATGCAACCTCGGAATGAAAGATAATAAGCTGAAAATTTGCATACGTTTTTATTTTGATGATATAAAACTTACCTCAAAAGTCTCATATAATCACGTGTCCGAGACTTAAGATATTTAAGGTCAAAGGTTACGAAAATGAGTTTTCTGCAAATATCTCGTTTCCCTTACACTTTATGACATTTAAGGTAGGAAAAAAAATTGTAGAATGGAAAATTCTCTTCAATTTTTGTCTCAAGTAGTTTTATGTACCTTTAACCCTTCTTAAGACAGAGCGCAAAGAGTGGGGGACCGCTTACCTGTGTATACGGTAACGCGAAGTCAGCCAGTAGGATTCAATAAATAATAAGTTATATAGTTAATTATTCACTTAAAATATTATTATTAATATTAAATTCTTATTATTTATTATTAAATAAACTATATTTATAGATATTAATTATAAAATATATATTTTTTATATAATATTTATTTTATTTTTAACAAACATATTAAATGAAATATTTCAAATGAACTTTAATGATATTTTTAACAGCTGTATATACGATAAATTAAGATCAAGTGCAGAATTCAACAATAATCATTTTTATATATAATTAAATACTGAAAAAATCATATTTATTATTTTTTTAAATTATATATTTATTTATTAATCCAATAATCGATTTATTAAAGTTACAAATATAATATATATTCTTTTATTATGTATGGTTAATATTTTTGTATTAATTTTCTTCTTCATCGTATTCTTCTGCTTCTTCTTCTTCCTCTGACTACTCAGTATCGGATTCATCATCATCAAGTGCAGAATTCAACAATAATCATTTTTATATTTAATTAAATACTGAAAAAATCATATTTATTTTTTTAAATTATATATTTATTTATTAATCCAATAATCGATTTATTAAAGTTACAAATATAATATATATTCTTTTATTATGTATGGTTAATATGTTTGTATTAATTTTCTTCTTCATCGTCTTCTTCTTTTTCTTCTTCTTCTTCTTCTTCTTCTTCCTCTGACTGCTCAATATCGGATTCATCATCATCATTCTCGTTTATTAAAATATCAGAATAAAAATATTCAAGAATATCAGGTGCATATTCACTTTCTTCATTGAAATCATCTGAAGTTGACAACCGCCGTACAAGAGATTTGTATTTCGAGATATAATATTCGTAGTAATATGGACGAAAAGTATTTTATTTAATATTGTATATTTGTCAAAAATAAAATAAATATTATATAAAAAATATATATTTTATAATTAATATCTATAAATATAGTTTATTAAATAATAAATAATAAAAATTTAATGATAATAATAGTATTTTAAGTGAATAATTAACTATATAACTTATTATTTATTGAATCCTACGGACTTCGCGTTGCCGTATACACAGGTAAGCGGTTCCCCACTCTTTGCGCTCTATCTTAAGAAGGGTTGAAGGTACACAAAAGTACTTCAGACAAAAATTGAAGAGAATTTTCCATTCTACAATTTTTCTTACCACCTTAAATGTCATAAAGTGTAAGGGAAACGAGATATTTGCAGAAAACTCATTTTCGTGACCTTTGACCTTTAATATCTTAAGTCGCGGACACGTGATTATATGAGACTTTTGAGGTAAGTTTTATACCATCAAAATAAAGACGTATGCAAATTTTCAGCTTATTATCTTTCATTCCGAGGTTTGTCCCCTTTTTTGCCTTATTTTACTGGATTAAAATGCATATTGCATATTTATGTCTGACTAGTCCTGTATAAAAATATTTTAAGGATTAGTTAGTATGTTACACCATTTAATTCCAATAACTATTTTAATATTCTATTATTTATCATTTAATTATTTAGATGTTGTTAATCAATATTCCCAAGGTTTTTAATGGATATATTATACAACATATCGAGAATATTTTTATTTGGTTTGATTAGTTTTGATTTTGCTGCTAAGAATGATTATTGAGACCTTCTAAAATAAAAACAAGAAGTAGTTAGGAGATACGTTGGTTGTATAGTTGACAATCCAACTGATATATAACTTAATGAAATACCAATGGTGATTTTACGAATAAAGCTTCTTGATGACATTTTGTTTATTAGCTTAAAATAAAAAACACTCATTTTGAAGCACTTACTTACTTACTCTTACTCTGAGATGTATATAATTATATATATATATATATATATATATATATATATATATATATATATATATATATATATATATATATATATATATATAGACCAACAGATTCTAGCGGTTAGAAGATGGTGGGAAGTTGCCAGGAATCGACAGGAGTGGCGACTTCTTTGTGAGCAGGCCAAGATCCACAACGAATTGTCGAGCCAGTTATGATGATAACGGACTGATAACGTATTATATGTAGGTTGATAAAGGCTACATTTTAAAATTATTTTGAAATATACAGGGTGTCACAATAAAGTCACAACAATTATTTGTTTTATTAAAATTCTTTCTGATTCGTTGTGTATTAGCAAGGAAAAGTATAAAGTATACGCATTTGTTTACAACTACATATATTTCATTTATAACAAATATGTCAAAATGATGGGTTTAAAAATCGAGAGTAATAACTATAAATATTTTGAAATCAAAAAGAAAATTTTAATTTACGCAAAATCTATCATTCCTAGTTATAGGACATCCCTAAACCATTCGAAAGTGGAAAATTTCTTTAATATAATAATTCATTAACATACAGGGTGTTCCATTTAAAATGAGCCTTATATTACACATTGAATAATCCAATAATACAACTGCAAATTTTGAACACCCTGTAAATAAATGTTTAATAATTAATCATGAAATACATTCAACCAATATCCAACTATTTAGAGGTATAACCAATTTTATTAGAATTTATTAAATAAAGTTATACTATTCTGTTGTAAAGGAGGTTCTTCCATTTTAAAGAGTTCTGATGAAGCTCGAGATTAGGTGGTGAAAGCTTAGCTTAAAATAAATATTAATTTTGTGACCTGTATGAAGATGGTGTTGACCTAGAGCTAAAATTGAGTCGGAGTTGCGAATGGAGATGGAATGTTCATAAATCCTATCTTGAATTCTACGATTTGTTTGGCCTATATAGGATCGGGAGCAGTCTGCATAAGGAATTCCATAAACTCCGTGTTGTTCATTTGGAATGTTGTTTTTGATTGATCGGACAAGGAATGAAAGTTTTTATTGGATGAAGATTGTCTTTATTCCTCTTGATTTTGGAATTTTGTCGATTTTGTCAGTGACACCTTTGATGTAAGGAAGAAAAGCTTTTAAAACTAGAGAGTTCAGCTGGTCTACTTGCATTATCCCAAAGGCGTATTGATCTAGACACAAGCTTATTAATAACTGAAATAATTTGTGAAGCGGGAAGATTAGAGTTAGCATTAGAGTTTATTTTCAATATAAACAAAGTGTTTAAAACCTTGGGATTGGTTTTTCTTTATAATAACGTCGAGAAACGGTAGGGATGAATCAGTTTCTATCTCCATTGTAAACTAGATACCATTCAAATGGATTTAAAAAGACACCAAAGCATCCCTGCTATGGGGCCAAATGACGAATGTGTCGTCAACATATCGTAGCTAGCGTGTGTGTTTGAGCATTGATGTGAATAGTGCTAGGATCTCGAAGTCTTCGGTAAAGATATTGGCGATTACTGGAGATAGTGGGAAGCCCATTGCGGCACCATTTACTTGTCTGTTGAATTGATTTTGGAAGATGAAATAAGTGCTAAGAAGTTCGATGAAATGAAAAGAATTTTCAATGGTTGCCCAAGGCAGTTATATGCACTGACAATGGGACGTAGAACAATATCGGGTTTGTGAATTTTGGGTAGACCATATATTCAAGGTGTTCTGGAAGACTTTCTACGAGGAATTAGTGACTTCTCTATGTTAACTGGAAGAGAGGTTTTATTGATAATGGTTTTTGCTGTTTTCTCCAGACGGGTTGTTGAATTATTAGGAATTGGTCTGTAGTCTGGAGTATTAATGAGATTTAGAGAATGAAGGACATATACGTTATGTTTGTTACTTTGATAAAGACTACTAGATCGTTGGCATGGATGTGAGCTTGTTGTGGTTTAGGTATATCTTTTGTTTGTGTCATTATTAGCAACTAAAAATAATGTGGGATATTATAGACCCCTGAGGAGTAACATTCTCCGTATGCGAAAGGACTTATGTGAGTTATTTACGTAAAATAATTCAGGATATTACTAATTTATTGCTTCCTTGTAAGTACTATTCACTTAATCGTGTTTTTTTTTAACAAACCAAAATGTCAAACTATTTATTTAAATAAATTAGTAAAGTCATTACAATCATAAAACTTTTATTTAAACATATTTCAGGCCTAGAAAGTTTAAATAATCATCAGTATATTTATTTAATCTGTTACATGTTCGTGTATCCATGGTAAAAAACTTGAAACTTTGGTGTAAATTCCAGGAAAACCTTTAGTTCCACACACGCTATGTCCAAATGAAGTTATTCCCTCTTGGTACCAAGTCTCGTTCTTTGATCTATTCATTAAGGGACCACCACTATCACCTGTAAAATTTTAAATTATAAATAAATACCTGAATTTCAATTAAGGATAAGCCTGAAGTATGTTTATAATTCTCTCAATAATTTCCTCCAGAAAATTATCTTACCGCCGCCATTGACATTCCACTGCCATTGGCGATGTAACCAAATATCGCGTATACCGTTTCCATCCCTGAAGACAGCGAGTGACCTAATGCAGCGTTTCTCAACCTTTTACCAGTTGCGACCCAATTTTAAATAATTGTTTTCACAGCGCTCCCCTCATACAATAAAAATATATGAATCCAGGACCGTTTTTCAGTGGGGGGATGGTGGTACATGAACTTTTTTGGTAGTACCGAAATTTTTTTAAGGCACTTTTCACACACTTGAGTAAAAACTTACAGTAAAACCTTAATAACCAAATTACCGAGAATAGGTAAATTTATTGATATGTGGCAACACCAATCCAGAACTGATCGTCTCTCTTCGCAAGAAGTTCCGAGTTCCGAGTTCTCCTCTCTTCTCCTCAGACCCAGACTTTAGTCGAAAGCCGAGTCAGTTTAGTCAGTCCAGTCAGTCGTTCTGCACCTGTTAAATTTATTTTGAATGTTTATGTTGTAGTTTGCGTGTATTAATTGCAGTTCACGGTATTAAAATATTCCAAGCAGTAGGTAAATATACTTAAATTTATACAAAATCATGGATAAATTTTTAACTGGGCGTAAGCGAGCATTGGATACTAGTGAAGCATCAACATGTGTACAGGCGAGAGTGGTTCCAAAATTAAAATTAAGAAAATATTCTCAAGATTACTTAAATTTTGGGTTTACGTTTACTGAAGTAAATGAAGAAGAACGGCCTCTATGTATCATTTGCTCAAAAATTTTATAGTTTATTTTTATGAACGAGAGAGTAATTAGCATAATTTTAACTGGTACCTCCGACCACTCCATGGGCGTGCTCAAGATTAATTGAAAAATTACTTTGAATAATTGTAAAAAATAAATGAATTATTTCAGTGTTATAAAGTGTTATGTGTATGTTAACAAAAATGACCTCTTTTATCACACATTATATTAGAACTGACTGGCCTACATTAAAAAGGGTTTTAAAAAATTCACATTTTTTTTAATTTTTAAAAATTACAAAAGAGAAAAAGAGTTTTTAAAACCGTCTAAGGTATGTTAAATAGATGAATAAAAATATTAATATAAAACTTACAGCTACTTGTTACAAATCCAAATCAGATTCAGAAGATGAACTTTCAGAACCAAGATTTATAATAACTGGCTCGATCATTTTATCAGTAATATTGTCCAGCTTCCACATTTTTTTCCTCTTCTTTAATAGTGTGATTTACTGCCTTTTCCCAGTTTTCAGGTTTTACATTATTTACGGCCTCCAAAACAACTGTTTAACATCATGAATTTTAAAAGTGGTATTTTTTCTTGAAACTTCACTCTTTATCTGTGCCCATACCAGTTCAATCGGGTTTAATTCACAATGATATGGTGGGGATCTAAGTACTGTCATTCCACGATTTTTGGCAATTTCATCAATTTCGTATTTTTAAAATTTTTTTTTATGAAGGGCACACAACGAATAAAGTTCCTTTCTTATAGATCCGGGATGGTACGTAATATTTTTTGAACTCAGCCAATTCTGCAAGTCTTTTTTTAACCACTTGGTTGTGGGCAGTCCTTCTATAAGTCTGGAGTGATAACTTGCATTATCCATTACTATTACACAGTTCTTAGGAAGAAGATCTATCATTTGTTCGAACCATTCTTGAAAGACATCTGCGTTCATGTCTTCATGCTAGTCACCGGTACGAGTTGATTCAACAGTTAATAAACCACCTTCAACAAAACCGTCTGAACTGCCAATGTGTACTATTATCAGCCTGCGTCGCTTTCCTGATGGTGGGTTTAAACCAGTAGATAAGTTATTTACAAAAGCGTGCCTTTGACTTGTAACAGTTTCATCCTGCCAAAATTTATTTGGTGTATGACCCTCGTTGATCCATGTTTCATCAAGATAAAATATTTTTCTTTTTTGGTTTCTCATTTCCTTTATGGTTCTTAGAAAATGTCTTCTCCATATGACAATATCGCTTCTTTCTAATAAAATAGACTTTCTGGGATTCTTTTTCCAGCGGAAGCCTATTTCTTTTAAAAGTTTCCATAACGTACTTCGACTCATTTCTGGGTAATCCTTATCATCTCGAACTGAGACAAGAACTTTATCCAATGTTGGAAATTCTTGTCTAAAGAAGAATTCATGCACTTTCCGTCGAAGTCCTTCTTTAAAATGATATTCTATTTGAAATTTTGGTTTCCCTGGAGCATTACGTGGCATTTGAAAACTACCACATTTATCTTCTTTAATAACTCTGTAAATTGTAGATTTCCCAACACCAAGTGTACTGCTAACTAACTCAACGGTCTCATCAACACTTTCACATAAACGTTTGTCTGTAAATGATTTAAAACAATTAAATATTAATGTTTTTTCATTAACTGTTAAAGGACCAATTTTTCGGCGTTTACACGGCACTTCCAAATTTTCCATAACACTAGTATACACAATAAACTGCACCTTGCAACTGAACTACCTACTTTTAGTGAACTGTTAAGAATTTTGAATACGCCACTTGGACCTTCCTACAAAATGGAAAAACCCACTATCACATTTTCTGTGGAATAAGTTTAGAAGGTAATTATCTAGTCAATTACTGTCGTAGATTCCTGGAATTAAAGAATTAAATGTTTGATTGTTGAAACCCTTACTTCGTGAAATGCACTCATTTCAGATAAAATAAAACGTTTTATTTTATCTAAAGAATTAAACTTTATTTTGCAAATAGGTAGGTACTTATTAAACTTTTATTGGTTATATATAACCAATAAAATAAACATCTTACATTTCTTGCAAATTCATTAGTACCTGTTAACCTCCATCACTCCGACACTGGCAACCTTATTTAGGGATTAGTAACCCTCACAACTATTGTATTCTATTCTGCTCCAACCTTTATACCTGGTGGTCATAGTCAATTTAAAATTGTTTTCCTATATACTTCTGTAAACTTGTTGACAAATATCTGTTTTTCATTGAGTCACCCGTATCAACAGTTTAGGGATTTGCATACATAATTTTTTGTTTTATTACTCTCTCATACATAAAAATACACTATAGCAGCCGACAGCATGAAATCAAATAAACTTAAAAGGCATTTGGAAACGCTTCATAGTGAGTGCATTAATCAACCCCGAGAATTCTTTAAGTTAAAATTAAAATCACATGAAAAACCAAAATCATTTTTAAAAAAACTTTGACTGTGAATGAAAAAGCTTTACTTGCCTCTTATAAAACCTCCCATCAAATAGTTAGATGTAAAAGCCTTATTGGTGAAGAGCTTATTTTGCCAGCTGCAATTCAAATTATAGATAACTATGTTTGGAGATAATTTTGCCAAAAATTTGAGTCTATACCTCTATCAAATGATACTGTTGCCCGTCGAATTTGTGATATAGCTGAAGATGTACAGGATCAGCTACTCGGGAAGTTGCGCGACAAGCTGTTCTCCATTCAGCTTGATGAGGCAACAGATAGCAATAAAGATGCTTATTTTATTGCCTACGTTCAATTTTGTAATGGCATATCATTAGTAGAAGAACTACTTTTTTGCAAACCAAAAGCAAAAATAGAGTGGAGAATTGCGTCGGAATATGCACAGATGGGGCTCGTGTAATGTCCGGAAAATTTCATAGGCTACAAGCGCTTGTGAAACAAGAGTCTCCAATGTGTATATGGACACACTGTATGATCCACAGAGAAGCTCTGACTTCCAAAGAAATGTCTCCTGGCCTGAATATTGTGCTAACAACGGTTGTAACAGTAGTTAATTACATAAAAATGAGACCTTTGAAAACCATAATCTTTTCTGCACTTTGTAAAGGCATGGGTACATTACATTCAGCATTATTATTTTATTGTGAGGCAAGATGATCACGTGGGAAATTTTTACAACGTCTTTTTGAATTAAGATATGAAATCTCTATTTTTCTAGAAGAAGAAAATAGACCGAAGGCCGAGATGTTTCGAGATAGTTTATTTTTGATGAAATTGAGCTACTTGGTTAACATAATCGAGAAACTAAATATTTTGAACATTCAGCTTCAAGGAGCCAATACACATGTATTGGATACGAGTGATAAAATTAATGGTTTTTGTAAAAACTTGGAATTGTGAAGCAGAAATTTAAAGCAAACAAACCCAGAAATGTTTGCGAATGTGGATGAATGTATTAAAACTTCCAAGGTTGAAGAACAACACGCTAAACTTGGTTGTAAAGGACTTATCGTGTCTCTTTTATGTAACGGAGCCACTTTATGTTCCTCCATGTAACTTTTTCCCCGTCTTCGTTTACTTTTTTATTTTGAAGTGCCGACTTGTACAAATCAGAGAACTGGAAAAAGTCTGACTGCTTCATTTCTGTCACAACAAATGGGTTTTTCTTCCCCGACTGGCGAACCAAATGCATCCAGTCGTGTGGGTGATAAATTGGGATATTCGATTTTATTTTCATTTTTTCTATCAGAGCATGATCAGTGTCACACTACATATGAGTATGACCAGGAACTAGAAATTTGTGGTCAATCACCTCTAGAGTTGGATGATTGTATATGACAGACATGAACATGGCAGCTACATGCGAGTTCTCATTCTGATTAAATTTGGTTAAATGAAATTATGTCTAAATATCTCTTTTTACTCTCATCATAATTAGTAAATTTTGTGCATCTGATTCCAGTAAACGAAAGTATCTCTAGATATCCCTTTTTACCCAAACGCAATTCTTGCATTTTTGATTCATATATGATTCAGGTAAAGAAAATTATCTACTAATATAACATTTTACCCGAATTTATTTTGTAAATACATTTGGAAACTAAAGCATATATCTGGAATTAATCCTCTTTACTCCATTGTAAACGTTGATTTTGTTCAATGACTCCCTTTTCACATGCTAAAATCTAATGGAATTATTTAGACTGTAGATATATCCTTTTACTCAAATGAAGAGCAAAAAATTTACTTTATTTTCATATTTTTAATTCATTTCGGGAAAAAATTCGAGATATGCCCTTTTACCCGAGAGCCACGGAATTGGGGCGTTAGAGTGAGGGCAACTGTCCATAGAGTATAAATGCAAGAAATAGACTACAATCTATTAGATAGTGGGTAGTTGACTAGAATAAAAGAGTCTACCAAGCATTATCAATACTGTAGAAAAGAAGAAATTAAACTATGAAATTGAAATACTAAGAATTAAACTGATGCAATTTGCCAAATTGGTTTGTTCTTTTCTGTGTTTAAGTTGTACTTCAATTTGTTTTTACTTCTGTTTGTGTTATTATCTTTAGATCTGCTCATGTGCCTGTTTTGTTTCTCGGTCCGTCATTGTGTTTTCTTCAGCTAGTTTTTTGAACAAGTTGGTGTTGTATTGTATATTACTTTTTCTATCTGGCTATATATACTCTATGTAGCTTATAGTTCATTAGTTTACCCTTGGCTTTCAGTATTTTCATTTTTTCTTCGAATTTTTTACATTCGATAACACATGTGTTGCTTGTGTGAGTCCATTTCAAAAGGTAACAGAAATAATAAATTAGACTTACTCACAATCAATTTAATTTAACTAATCAGACGACCGGTTTCGCTTTCTACAATATGCAAAGCATCTTCAGGTCACGATACAAAGTTAAATAAATGCTGAAAATAATAAACCCATATTAGGGTGTTATCTAATAAAGATAAAACAAAGATAGGTGATATAAATTATATAAATTACAGTAATTATGCCAATATTACATGTCTGTGGTTTTTCAAAATGAATAAAATGTTTAAGCAGACAAGGTAAGACCCACAAATTGGTAAATTAGTCTATTAAACTGTAATGAATTAATAAATAAACAAATAAATAAAACATTACTTACATGCCGGTACTCTATTAATTGATGGTTGAAAGAACATGGTTCAAACTATCTTGTATTGTTGATTGGAGAACTCAAGTCAACTATTGTAATTGTTTAACAGTAAACGGGGAAGTTCTTGAGGAGACAGATTTTATCCAATGAAGTAGAGATAGGTAAATGTAATTGTTTGTTTGATGAAAGTAATGTTCTATACCATTAAGTTCTTTAAAGTTATTTATATTTATTCTGGAGATATATTTATGAAATGTGTGTTATTTATTGAGATTTTTATTTTTGTTTTGGAAGGTGACAGTTGCGAGACAATAAATAAGAATAGATGTACAAATTGTGTGGGTGTGCAATTATATCAGCTTCTAATTATCAAATTTCTTTGATAAAGTTATGTTGCAATATGTGGCAAATGGTTGTAAAGTTCAATATATAAAGTTAAAAATTAAAATTGAGACACTTTAAGACACACAGAAAACACTTAAAAAAACGGGGGGACGAAACAGACATTAAATTTAAAAAGTATAGTTTTAGGAACTAGTTTTTTCCTTTTCCTTTTCCTAAAACTATATTAAATATCAGTATTGAACTGGTATGGTACCTCAACTTATTTAACTCAAAATTATTATTACATCCCATCTGGTTTCGAAATACACTCATTTTACAAAATATTTGATTTTAAATTCAACACGTGGTTTGATTGTCCCCAACACAACATTGTAAAGTCGTTCAGACTAGCAGTATTAATTAAATGGATTTTTGTTATTCCTAATAATATGCAAATCAACATTTTCAAATAGAAATATTATATTTTAACTATAAACTGCTATAAATTTGAAATTGTTAAAGTGTTACAGAAATTATTATACAAACTCATCATTGTTCATGTCGGTGTGATGATATTTCTGCTCATGGAACAGAAAAATTGAAATAAGAATAATTTTGCTTTACACCGGTTTAAATAGAGAACTTTTTACCTGTTGGTATAACCAATTTCCGGTCCCAACTGTCAGATATTAAAATTACCAACTAACTATTGAATGCTTAATAATTCAGTCAATTTTCTTTAATTTATCAATAATTTTATCATCAATAGTTTATTTGCTTATTATTTAAGTTCCATATTAACATATCAGAACTGGAATAAATATTTGAAAATATTTATACACACCATGACAGATAACTCACACCAACAATTATTTCAAAGAAAGTTTGTAATTTTGTTATACATTTTGATTACAAATGTATAACAATTTATATATATGATATATAATAAACATTTATTAATATCAGCTTATTTCATAAAACTAGATAACTTAACTTACAGCTTAACTTACAGCATTTAAAATAGAAGAAGAACTGTCACACTTTAACCTACATTTGTCAAGTTTACCTCTAAAATCTGATATATAACATAAAAAACTCATTGTCTCCAAGTAAGAGATGTAGTTCTTTTAAAATCCTCCGCTTTTTAAATTTAATGTCTGTTTCGTCCCCCCGTTTTTTTAAGTGTTTTCTGTGTGTTTTCTGTGTGTCTTAAAGTGTCTCAATTTTAATTTTTAACTTTATATATTGGACTTTACAACCATTTGCCACATATTACAACATAACTTTATTAAAGAAATTTGATAATTACAAGCTGATATAATTGCACACCCATACAATTTGTACATCTGTTCTTATTCATTGTCTCACAACTGTCACCTTCCAAAACAAAAATAAAAATCCCAATAAATAACACACATTTCATAAATATATCTCCAGAATAAATATAAATAACTTTAAAGAACTTAATGGTATAGAACATTACTTTCATCAAACAAACAATTACATTTACCTATCTCTACTTGATTGGATAAAATCTGTCTCCTCAAGAACTTCCCCGTTTACTGTTAAACAATTACAATAGTTGACTTGAGTTCTCCAATCAACAATACAAGATAGTTTGAACCATGTTCTTTCAACCATCAATTAATAGAGTACCGGCATGTAAGTAATGTTTTATTTATTTGTTTATTTATTAATTCATTACAGTTTAATAGACTATTTTACCAATTTGTGGGTCTTACCTCGTCTGCTTAAACATTTTATTCATTTTGAAAAACCACAGACATGTAATATTGGCATAATTACTGTAATTTATATAATTTATATCACCTATCTTTGTTTTATCAAGTTTATTAGACAACACCCTAATATGGGTTTATTATTTTCAGCATTTATTTAACTTTGTATCGTGACCTGAAGATGCTTTGCATATTGTAGAAAGCGAAACCGGTCGTCTGATTAGTTAAATTAAATGGATTGTGAGTAAGTCTAATTTATTATTTCTTTTACCTTACACATTGTTTCATTTATTTTTTGTACCCCTTTATGCTTAAACTTCAAAGAAATCCCGACCAAGATTCTAGTTCTACCAGACTGACGACCGAGCCTAGTGCCGTTCTTTGTGTACACCTCCATTCTGTAACTTTTTTTCTTAATTTGCCTGCTTTCCCATACATAGGCAATTAAAATTGAAAATAAGTGTAAAAAGAAAAACATTTGTTTTCGAAATATCTTTAAAAACAACTTTCGTTTAGAAAGTGCGCTTTGTTGTCAATTTAAGAAAATATTTTTAAACCAGTATCTAGGACCTAAGATATCGATACTTTAACTTATTCCCTGGTAAAAAGTATGAAATTCGATGAAGCCAACGAACCGAACAAGTTTAGGTGCTTACGTGAAATTTAGCAAGGTTTGGTCAAGTAAAGTTTGATTAGGGTAAGTTCAAGTAGCTTAGTTTATGTAAGGTGTTCGGATATTGTAACACATTCAACGCTGAAGAAATAAGGTTTTATTTGGGAAGGCAAATTGAAAGAATGGTATCTGGTGAAGGTGCTGGAAAGTGATCCACAAGTAAAGCTAATTAGACGACAATAGTGATGGACTACATATGGAAGCTGAGGGATGCCCAGTTCAAAATATATAGATTAAGGCACAAACGAGTGAGTAAGATGACTAAAGAAGGGCGAACTTACTGGAGACTTCTGGTCGTTGTATTGTAGGGATAAAAATCTGAGGCCAATGGATATAATGGGAGAGCAAGAATAAACTTCCCGACTCATTTTTTGGAGTGAGAGCAGTGAGGTTTAGTTTTGATAAAAAAAAGTTTTAAAAGTTATGTCAAAACTGTTACTGGCCTTTGCTGATGATATAGATGCAGTCACGCATTCTACAAGAGACGTAAGCGAGGTGTTTTCATAGCTCGAGGAGGAAACACGTAGTCTGTGTCTCCGAATAAATGAAGAAAAGACGAAATCCATGGTAGTAACCAAAAATCCAAGACCAAGAGTTAGGCAGAACATCAGTATTAATGGTCACAACTTCGAAGTAGTATCATCATCTTTGGCTCGACAATCCTCTGTGGATCTTGGCCTGCTCTAAGATTCGTCGCCATTCTGTTCGGTTTCTGGCAACATGTTGCCATCTTCTGATTTTTAATATCCGTAAGTCGGTTTCAACTCCATCTAACCACCTAATTCGCGGTCAGCCTTTGCTTCTTCTTCCTACAGGTGTTCCTGTGGTTAGCTTTTTAGCAATCATATTTTCTGGCATTCGTATTATGTGTCCAGCCCATCTAAGTCGCTGTGTTTTAATGAACGTTATGACATCTGGCTCATCAAAGAGCTGATACAACTCAAAATTATATCTTCTGCGCCACTGCCCTTTGTCGTTTATAGCTACAAATATTTTGCGGAGTATTTTACGCTCAAATATTCCCAAAAGTCTTTCATCTTTCTGCGTTAGAGTCCATGTTTCTGCTCCATATGTGAGGACCGGCCTCAGCAATGTTTTGTATATAATAATTTTAGTTCTTCTTTGAATGTTTCTTGAGTGGAAATGCTTTTGGAGTCCATAGTATGCCCTATTTGTAAGATTTATTCGTCTTTTGATTTCTTCGCTTGTTTTATTATTAGCAGTCAATAGCAACCCAATGTATGTGAAGTTGTCAACACGTCCAAAGGTATGACTTCCAAAGACACTTCATAATCACAGCGGACAACCACATAGAAAAAGAGGTCTCAGCAAGGATAGCTGCGGGAAATAGAGCATTATTCTCCCTTTCAACATTATTAGAATCGAAGCTGCTAAAGAGAAAATCTAAGTTAACACTGTACAAGTCGATTTTTTGCCCAATTATTACATATGGCAGTAAAACATGGACTCCCAACCAGCGGGAAATCAATAAGCTTCTAGTATTTGAAAGAAAGGTTCTCAGAATAATATTTTGCCCTTAAAGAGATGAATTCACAAGGGATTGGAGAAGACGCCGCAATGCTGAATTGGTGACTCTGTATGGAACTGAAAACATAGTTAGACATATCAAGGCAAACCGAATAAGATGGGCAAGTTACGTAGTACGATCAGAAGATGACAGAGTGTTAAAGACAGTGTTTTTTGAAAGACCAGATGGTAGAAGATCGAGAGAAGATGGCCGATCAAAAAAAAGATGAAAGGATGATGTTGAAGCCGATGTATCTAGAATTAGGCTACAAAAATGGGAAACAGAAGCACAAGATCGTAGAGGATGGAGGGCGATAGTGGATGTGGCGATGACTTACCCGAGTTGTTGTAAAGCCAGTGAAGAAGAAGACATTTCAGAACAGTGTCTCACAAGATCATATGATCGCAGGTCAGAGGACTCCCAATGTCAACTCCAGACTTTGATTTATTTTCATGTAATGTTTTAGGTAAAAACGTGTTACTGTAACTTATCGTCTCTTGTATTTAGAAAGGGAAACGTAAGCTACACACAACTACTTGATTCTAACTTTAGCAATGGAAGCCCCTGATTTCGCATAAGGGAAATAATTATCCTGATCTATGGAATTCTTTTATTTTTATCACAAAGTACACGAACCACTTTTCTAACACAAAAACTATGCATAAATAGAACTGTATATTCTACAATTAAACTTAAGTTTGTAAAAAGCTAGTATTAAATATGTAAATGTAATAAATTTACCTTGACAAGAATCTTTGCCTTCTTCTCCTCCGGCGCATATTTGATTGTCATTAATTTCGACTCTTGTATCTTTAAAAGCTTCAGCACACTCATCTTTGGTGCGATAAGGGATAAGAACTTTGAGTTTCACTTGGGAACGACTACCTGTTTCAGTGATACCCCAACCCGATGTTATAAGTAATTCCCCACTTCTTAAGGATTCTTCATTTGGTTCAGGAAGACAAATAGGTTTAATCGAGTCTATAAGAAATAAATAAATCTATAGTATATTTTCTAATATTGCAGAAAATGCAGGAAATTACAATTTTCTTTAGAAAATATTTTTCTGCTAGTATTTTAAAAGTACTCTTCTGTATTGTTACCAAAAGTATCACAATTGTCTTATTGTGCATGAAACAAGTTATTTAAAGGTAGCTTCGTATCTGTCGCGTTTCCTTATGAAACAATGACACGAAATATTAAATTAAAAATTGATATAACTTTTGGTAAAGACTTACATCTTAAAAGTAGTTAAAACTAGCCACAAATTGAAGTCAAATGACTAGACCCCTAAATTACATTTTGACGGTATTATATTTTAAATATATTGTGACACAAGATCTTTGCTTCAGGATCTAACTTTACGGAAATGTACATGTTTCAATCGAAAATTAGACGTTGTCCAAACGATTAACACACACACACACACACACACGCGCGCGAGCGCAGTGATGAACCCTGCCCCTAGGTACACGTGTATACCATTGTATAGTGGGATCCACATGTCCGAAGATCAAACCGTTCACACTTCGCTATTGAAGTGGTACCTATCTACCCCTTAGGCTTTTCCTCCACCCCTCCTCATCGTGTGACTTACGTGAGGAGGCTTATGATCTGAAAGTTACTTAGGGTGCCCCGGGAAATGAGACACCGTCTGCTTTTAATGACTGTGATTTGACCACCTAACTGTAGAGGTAGCACACATATCAGCTTCTCTCCCTATTTACTTTACTGACTCTATTGAAGTTACTCTAACTTGACATCGGGACTTGGTATCCCTAAAGAAAAATAAAAAGCGTGTGTTCCGAATATAGAGCCACCAGCCTGGGCTGATGTCTCTCTGTCCGGAAATATGTGTGCTCGTTCACTCAGCCGCCAAATTGGCAAAATAAATTTGTTCTCCTCGACGGCTGGGTGTTCGAGTGGGTTCCGGCAACCGAGCCCATGTATGCCGCACATGACCTCGGTGCTCAGATTTCGCCAGTCGTTTCTGGCCATACTTAATAATGTTTTGGCATCCAAAACATTTAAATCAAATTATGGCATCATTACAAACAGCTCAACCTAGTTTTGTCGCAGTAACCAAAATCACACAGAAAAAATTTATAACAGCAACATGTAGAACTCAAGCCATTGTTATGAACGCTATCCCAGACATAGTGCTATTGGATTACATAACGGCACTCGGCGAAATTGTTATCCCTAAAGAAATAACCTTTGCTTCCCGTATTTCTTACCAGCGTATATGAATCTATCTTTCTTTCGTAACCATAGTAGATAATCTTCTAAAAAATAATCCGACTATTTCTGATACAAATCAAATAATCTATTTGCAGACTTATTACACCTGCAAAGAGGCTACTACTTTATAACGTGTGTCCTTCGTTAAATAAACTAACCACTTAAAAATGAACTTGGATTACAACTTGCTTCCCCTATTTCGCTTATCCGATGTAGTTCACGGAAGACGAATATGCTCACATATAAGAATACTTTCAGTTAAATACTTCAATTGTAATCTCATATGAAAATACAAATTATAGGATCTTTATTACTTCGGACAAACTTGAATGCTTTTTATGTAAGCAATCTGGACACACTGCAGACTCCTGCCCCAACCCTCAAGAAATATCTAGCAATCCCTGTCCAAATACAACTTCTAGCCAAATCCCACTTGATCCTACCTCTAGTATATTTTTTCTTTCACCCTCCACAAAAGAAGAAATCTATTTACATAACCCTCCTACTGACATAACAATCCGAAATAAACAGTCTCTAACACCAGTATATGTCCCTTCGAACTCTGGCATAAAAAGAACTCATTCCACTGACACAAGTCTCTAATCACCTTCGTTACTGGTTACCGCTAGCCCCCTAAACTTAAACTATAATAACACACCAGACACAACAACCTTCACAACTCCTAAATCAGCTTCACTAGGACACTTCAATAGGACGAACTGCTTCAGAGCTAGTGGAAGTGCGTCAATATTTGTGTCTCTGCTTCATATATATTCCCCCAAATCATTCTCTAAAAGAAGAAGAGCTTCTAGATCTTATATTAAAACTACCACACTTGTTTATACTCACAGGAGACTTCAATGCACATAACAGTATGTGGGGTTCTCAATCAACATTTGTACGGGGAAAAGTAGTTGAAAAATATTATTAACTGCACAAACTCATGTCTAAACACAGGATCTAATACTTATTTTAATATTTCCTCTTGATCTTTCTCTGCTATAGATCTTAGTGTTAGTGACCCTAAATCTGCACTTTTTTAACCTGGCAAATAGCTGACGATCTCTTTGATAGCAATCATTATCCTATAATAATTTCCAATAATTGTAGTGGGACTGCCTCTGCCAAAAGCTACTGGCACATAAATAAAGCTAACTGGCCAGAGTATTCAAAAGCTGTTGACACTCTCTTGCTCGCTCATGATCATTTAGTAATCAGTGATGTAGACTATTTGTTAACGTCAATATCAGACACTATTCTTTCAGCTGCTAAGACTCACATTGGCAAAACATCATTCTCTCCAAATCATAAAGCAGTCCCTTGGTGGAACTCTTCTTGTGAAGAAACGATTTGTCTATCCATTAAAGCTTTAAATAAGTACCAAAAAAATAGAAACCTTCAAAATCTAATAAATTACAAAAAATTCAAAGCCAAAGCCAAACACGTAGTTAAAAAAGTAAAAAATCATCCTCGCATGATTACTTATTAGCTATCAACGAAAACTCCAATCCTAACCAACTTTGGAAAAAAATACGACAAATTTAAGGTCAGAAAACTAATATTATAATTAGTCGTTTAATTTCAAATGGTATAGAGATGACTTTACGTGAACTTGTTCCTAACGCTTTTGCCAAACATTTTGAATAGAAGTTCAGGAATAAAACTAATAATATTACTTTATCTCATCATGACTTTTATTCTAGTACGCCTAAATCTATTTGCAGTATATCTAAATCTGCTTTGAGTCCTCTAAAAACACGATCACAACATCAGATACCTAGACCATCTAAAGAGATTAACAACAATACTACCCTACCTAAAGGCAAACAACAAAGTAAAAGCACGACAGAATTTCAATATCCTGTGCACATTTCCGAAAATAACTTTTCTGTGGTGGATGATAAAGTCGCCATTCAAATATTTCAAAATGTTGTTTTTAGACAACAATTACTATTTAAATGGAAATAAGCCACAGTTAAAGGTAAAAGTAAGTTTATTGACATTTCAATTTCCACTTCGGAAATCGTTTTCAAAATACAAACAGTAAATTGAACAAATTTTGTTCTTTGTTACTTGGTAAAAAATTCTTCTAAAAATTAAATTTTATCTGACTCATTTATATTGACAATTCAGACATACATTATACATTATACATTATACATTATACATTTTAAAGTAGACGACTCTAAAATGATATTGCCAATATTGTTGAGTTGCGTTCCTGGGACGACTTTACTTGTAAGATACTTCATTCGATTACATAAAATCAACTTTAACTTGAGAATATCCGTCAGAAAAAATCATAGCATGTAATTCGTCTTTAAAAAGACAAACACATACCATGATGGCAGTGTAATCTCCTGTTAGTGATTCCATAGTAAATTATGAGGGTAACACCAGGGAAAAAACCTGATAATACTATCCCGACATGGTAAGTATTTGGTCGTGCATTTAGTTTACTTTCAATAAACACCAAATTCTGATTTTATATGTTAGTTATTTAAAAAACATAAATGATGTATCCTCTATATGTTTTTCTTCTTCTTCTCAACCTTCTGTCGTCCATGTTTGGATATAGACCTCTCCCAACTCCTTCCATCGGTCTCTATCCTGAGCAACATATTTCCAATTTGTTCCGGCTATTCTTTTAACGTCATCAACCCATCTCATCTGTGGTCTTCCTCTTAGTCGTTTACTTTCGTAAGGTCTCCAATGTTGTATTGTAGTATTCCAACGTTGGTCTTTTTGTCTAGCAGTGTGGCCCGCTAAGCTCCATTTAATTTTGGCAATTTTTGTTGCTATGTCCTCGACTTTTGTTTTGGATCTTACCTAGTCATTCCTCTTTTTATCTGACAGTCGTATACCTAACATTGCTCTTTCCATTGTTCTTTCTGTTGTGGCTAGTTTATTCATGTTTGCCTTGGTTAGGGTCCAGATTTGACATCCATGTGTCATGATAGGAAGGATGCATTGGTTGAACACTTTGCTCCTCAAGTATTGCATGCTACTATAAGCTACTTATAGCAGCTAACCTTACAAAATAATTGTACGGTAGTATATATTTATTATTTGACGTTTTTTTTTCACAATAATAAAAGAATAATTACGTATAGATGACTTAAAAAACTATTTAATAAAACCACTTGGTTTTATTAAAAACTAGGAGTACAATATCAGTACAACTTAACCATACCTTGCCAGGGCCGGTCTCCAAAAGTCTAATTTGAATTAAAGACTTTAGTATCAATATTATTAGATTAAAACAATAAAAACTTCATCACCTTGAATTTAAAATTAACAGATTTCAACTACTTGGTATTTGTTTCCTTATTCACATACATATTGCTATATCTTACCTGTATAATCAACATTCCTATCTAGTTCTAATAGGGCAATATCATTACTTTGAACTTTGGAGTCGTAGTTTTCATGTATTATTATACTTGAAATATCAATGCGATCAGGATCATTATTGCAGATGTATCCATTTGGTTTACAATCAATATTGTTTTCTGTGTCGTGTTCTCCCAATAATACGTAAGATCTGAAAATACCAAATCGGGTATAATACATAAATCTTATTCAATTTTTAATAACGTTACAATTTGCTGACACATAAATTCTATATATTAGATTATTAATATTATTCTATAATGATTTGTGAAATATATTTGATTGTAAAAAATTGAAATGTGATTGTGAGTGTGAAGAATAGTGTGCTGACTTGGATTTATACAAATCAACAACCTGTAAGAAACGTTCTAGAAGTTTTAACAGTTATTTATGCTAACAGGTTAACTTTATATTCTGCAGCATTAATTAATTCATTTCCAAAATTACCATACAAGAAACAAGCTATTTTATACAATGCTCAGCAAAACGCCAAACTTAAGGAATATCTACTTGCACTGGGTAAATTATAGAACCAAGATATATTATTTTTTTATCACGAATTTCAAATCACCGTATTTGTATTTACCTAGCTAGTGAAGAATTAGTAGAAACTGTCATGAATGCTGACAATCGAAGAATAACTATCAATCCTAGTTGCCCTAGTATTCCTCACACTTTCATAGAATCTGAGCTTAAAAAGTTAGGACTCAATTTATTAACTCCAATTAATTTTTTACGAATAGGTACCACAAACCCAGCATATAGACATATACTAAGCTTTCGAAGACA
This sequence comes from Diabrotica undecimpunctata, assembly GCF_040954645.1. Taxonomy (NCBI): domain Eukaryota; kingdom Metazoa; phylum Arthropoda; class Insecta; order Coleoptera; family Chrysomelidae; genus Diabrotica; species Diabrotica undecimpunctata. The sequence continues at coordinate 150,143,454 of NC_092809.1, forward strand.
TACATTTATCTCTCTTTTGGAAGCTACATTAATTTCTTCCTCAATTGTCATAAACCACGATCAAAAATCTTATCGTATTTTCTTCTCTTGAGAAAAACATGTGTTACTATTGTAAACAATCTGACCATTTCGTAGCAAATTGTCCATCCTGTACAAATCCAAATCAAAACTTAACAACAACAGTGCCAACTACTACTATAAATACAGTAGTTAATACTTTTCCACGTGACGTCCCGATCACATCAGCATCTTCAGCAAATTCCTTTTTCTTACAATCCTCGACTATACCTTCTTCATTCTGGCAGACCTCCTATAAGATGGACAGATGATCTGAAAAGGACTGCCGGGAAAAATTGGCTACAAGTAGCGTACAATAAAAAACAATGGAAAGGAAGACTTAAGAGGCTTATGTTCAGATGTGGACGTGAATGGCTAGACGAAGAAGAAGAAGAAGAAGATACCTTCTTCATTAACTACACCAAGATTAACTGCATCCCAAATATCACCCTCAACATCATTCCCAAGTTCTCAAACTACATGCACAGATACAAATATAATAACTACCCAGTTATCAACAACACCTAATGTTTCACAACCGCATACATCAATCCCAAACTCTTCCTCAACACTTGCATGCCCTATCAATAGATACCATTGATAAACTTGAAACAACTAATACACCTAGTAAAGAAGTAAACACAGCTAAGCCGCCTTGATGAAATTTTAACCCCACCTTTACAAGAACCTAAAGAAAATTTTACAAAACCAATACAAAAACTTAAAAAATCCAAAACTACTGATAATTCTGAGACTATTGCTAACAGTATGGAACCCATAAAAGATTTTATTACTACATAATAAACTTATATAATACTAACACAAATATTAAATTTTGATCAACTAACTGATTTTTTTGAAAATGTTTAGGATCTCCAGATAAATTGAGTAAAACTTATACAGAAGACACATTAGGCTTACTTAATTTGTTAAAAGAAATCTATCATCACATTACATAAAAAAAAATGAAATCGCGATGTACTAAAATAATTAATTCAATTACTCGACAACTAAAACCTCATCTCGATAGCGACTCGTTCGTAGAACCTTCTACATAAGCTCACATTCAAGTCTATTCTACAGTGGAATTTGAACGGTTATTATACCCGTTTAGAAATGTTACAACTAATAATTGCTCAAAATTATCCTTCTATAATTTGTTAACAAGAAACTCATTTTAAAATAATAAAATTCAAAATTTGAGAAATCAAGCGTATCTAAAATTATGCAAAATCAAGAACATGCCAGTGGTGGAGTTTCAATTTTTATTGAGAATTCCTATGAATATTGCAGTATTCCTCTAATAACAAATCTAGAAGCTGTAGCGATGTGCTTAGTAGGTCCACTAAAAGTTAACATCTGCAGTCTTTACATCGCTTCTAATTCTGATCCAAGCATAGCAGACATTTCTAATATTTTATGTCAGATTCCTACACCTCGAATTATACTGGGAGATTTTAATGCACATAATTCATTATGGGGCTCAAAAAAACTGACAAAAATAGGAAGAAAAAATAGAAACTACGGCAGGAATACTCGATATAATTCAGCAACAGGAGAGTTTTCAGCAATTGATTTGTCAATTTGTGAACCAAACTTACAACCTAATTTATCGTGGAATGCTTTACCTGATATATATGGAAGTAATCACTTTCCCATCTTAGTTAACAATCTGTTGTACCATAAGCACAATACACACATCACCAAATGGTCCTTAAATAAAGCCAACTGGACACTGTTCTCAACATTGATTTCTTCATCAGCTGAATCTTAGAGAAATGTTAGACTCAGAACAAGGTATTAATGAGAAAACATCGTTTTTCAATAGTCATCATTAATGCAGCTAATAAATTTCGCCTTTTTTCTAACGATGTGTGCAAACAGGCAATAAGGGAATCTAAATCGGCTTTTAATAGATATAAACGATATAAAACTACTGAAAATCATTTGGAATTTATAAGGATAAGAGCTAAATGTAGATTTATTATTAAAAAAAGCAAGCAACAGTCATGGCAAAAGTTTGTTTCAGAAATCAATAGATCTACTCCAATTGGTCAAATTTGGAACATGATTAGAAGTATATCTGGAAAAAATTCACAATACTCTATAAAGTACTTAAAAAAAGACAATCAGACATTTACGTCCGAATGCAATATATCTGAAATAATGGCAAATCAATCTTGTACCGCTTCTAGTGATGAAAGCTATTCAATAGAATTCCTAAATAAGAAACGATTTGAAGAAAATAAAGGAATGCCATTAATCAATGATATTAATTAGATACTAGATAATTTCTCTAATGATATTAGTATGCACTTCGGTCTTGACAAGTGCATATGCAAAATGCACTTCGATATGCAAAACGGCCAGAACATCGAGGCCATGGGTGAAAATGATATATATAAATACCTCGGAATAAAGCAGGCGCAAAAGATTGACCATAAACAAATGAAAACTGAGATAACTACTAAGTTTATACGAAGGGTAAAAGAGCTGCTTCGTTCACACCTTAACAGTAAAAATTTGTTTAAGTTAAGTGGACAAAAACCGATATAGAAAATCTTCAGCGAAAAGTACGAATCACACCTCACAAAGGCACAAAAACATCATCCTCGAAGTGCAGTAGAAATAACGACATTACCGCAGTATTTAGGAGAACGAGAACTTATGGATATAAGTGAGCAACTAGAAAAACAAATTACTAATTTAAGAACTTATTTTCAGGTGCAGGCTGAGACATCTACTCTACATCGCGCGATTTGTGCAATAGATGATACAACACCGATCAAACTGAGTGAACCAACAATGCGCATAAACCATCTTACTAAGGACGAAAAAATGCGCACCTGGATGGGTAATCCCAATGAGGTCAGTCAAGATCATGTCGACAATATAGCGTCGAACTATTGGCTGACATCAGGAAAGATGTTCCCTGAAACAGAAGGTTCACTACTGGCCATTCAGGATCAGGTTATACCAACCAAAAATTACCTGAAATATATCGTCAAAGACCCTCAGGTCCAAAATTACAAATGCCGATATGGATGTCAAGCTCAGGAAACCATCCAACATCTTACCGGGGGCTGTCAGGCATTTACTCCAACTGAATATAAAGAACGGCACGACTCAGTAGGAAAGATCATTCATCAAGAGATAGCTATCGAACTGGGACTTCTTCAAACAAACCATCTTCCATATTATCAATACGTTCTTGAGAGTATACTTGAGAATGACAACTACAAGCTATACTGGGACCGTATTGTGCTCACGGATTAAACAGTGGCACATAATAGACCAGATGTCATACTAGTTAATAAACTAAATAGACAAACAATATTAATTGATGTGGTGATACCCAACACAAATAATCTTCGTGTTAAACAGAACGAAAAAATCGCCAAATACAGGGATCTGGAAATTCAAATACGAAGACAGTGGAGAATGGAAAGTATCCAGACACTACCTATTATTCTCTCTACTACTAAAGTCATTCCAAAGAACCTCCTAGAAAACATAAAAAAACTAGGTCTGAATGAACATCCAGAAGTGTACGAAAATATCTCTCTATCATATATCTATATCAGGGCTCTATAACATGGAAAGAGTTCTACCAGAGCTCAATCCTTTTGATACCTTAGGTATCTGGGATAAGTGAATTTTCCCCTTAGAGGGAGTGTGAACCGTATGGCTAAATCTAGAATAATAATAAAAGTACTCACAGTCGTCCAACCTTATTCTGAATTTGCTCCGTTACACAATGTGCAGCAGTTAAGATGTAACGTGGACTGATTAGTGAACCTCCACAATTCCATTCTAGTTTATTTTCTTTTAAGTATCCAAGACGGGCCATCCACGGAAACTCTTTTAAATCTGCTTCTGTTCCTCCATGAATGAATCCCTCTAAGCCATTATTTTTGTCAGACTCCTAAAAGAAAACCTTTAAACACAAATAAAACAGGGTTCCTATGATAACCTTTTACAACATAAACGAGTGGATCTGAGAGGTTATATTTTGCTTATTACCGTAAAAAGTGATAAAATATTTATAATATATATTTTTCACAAAAGCTTAAAAAATATATTTTGTCTGCTATCACTAGAATTCGGTATATTGATTTAATTTTTAGTTGTAGAAACTATCTCTATCAATTATTACTGCTTTATTAGAGAAACAACTTTTTTAAATAGCATATTTGAGTCCATGACTAGTTACTAAATAAAGTAAGCTTTACTGTTATAACTAGCTAAACTTACTTAAAGCTAACTTAAAAGTAAGCTAAACTGTCTTTAAAAGGAGGCTTATACCCAAATGCTTTTTTGCACAATTGGCAAGTACAGACCAGGAAAGTAACAATTTTGTGCTTTTGATAAAATTTGGCGATAATAATATGTAAAAAACAAAATATGCAAAAAGATTAAACGTAATTTTAACATGTAAACAATATATAAACAATGTAAGATCGCTATTTGATTTTAATTACCATGTGAAGGTAAAGACCGAAAGAATTTATATAAAAAAGTTATACAATTTTACTAAAAAATGATAAAAAATCTTTTAAAAGACTCTGTTAAGTTACTTCAAAAGTAGATTTTTTGAAAATTAGAAAATCTTGAAATTGAAGTCTTCTAGAAATGCAAAAAAACTTTAATTTCGAGTGCGAATAAGGACAATATCTCAAATATTCAAGTAAGTTTGAGTTTATAGTTATTCTTCTTCTTCTTCTTCTTCACTGGCTTTACAACTCGGGGTGAGTCTTCGCCGCATCCACTATCGCCCTCCATCCTCTACGATCTTGCGCTTCTATTTCCCATTGTTGTACCCCAATTCTAGACAAATCGGCTTCAACGTCATCCTTCTATCTTTTTCTCTGTCGGCTTACTGATCTTCTACCATCTAGTTTTTTAAAAAACACTGTCTTTAACACTCTGTCATCCTCTAATCGTACCACGTGACCTGTCCGTCTTATTCAGTTTGCCTTGATATGTCTAACTATGTTTTTAGTTCCATCCAGAGTCACCAATTCAGCATCGCGGCGTCTTCTACAATCCCCTGTGAATTCATCTCTTTGAGGGCAAAATATTATTCTGAGAACCTTTCTTTCAAATACTAGAAGCTTATTGATTTCCCGCTGGTTGAGAGTCCATGTTTCACTACCATATGCAATAATTGGGCAAATAATCGACTTGTTCAGTGTTAATTAAGATTTTCTTTTTAGCAGCTTCGATCTTAATAATGTTGAAAGGGAGTATAATGCTCTATTTTCCGCTGTACCCTTGCTGAGACCTCTTTTTCTATGTAGTTGTCCGCTGTGATTATCGCCCCCAGGTATTTAAACTCCTTTCCTACTTCGAAGTTGTGATCATTAATACTGATGTTCTGCCTAATTCTTGGTCTTGGATTTTTGGTTACTACCATGTATTTCGTCTTTTCTTCATTTACTCGGAGACCCAGACTACCGGTTTCCTCTTTCACGTCTCTTGTAGAATGCGTAACTGAATCTATATCATCAGCAAAGGCCAACAGTTTTGATCCTTAATCAGCAAATCCTTCTGTCAGCCCAGACGATATTTTACTTATTGCATATTCTGAACCAAAATTAAACAGCAACGGTGACAAGGGGTCCCACTGCCTAAGTCCTGAATTTATACCAAATGGTATCGATGTTCTGCTTCCTATCTTTACTTGCGCATACGAATCTGTCACGCACATTTGCGTTAATTTAACTAATTTTCTTGGTATATTTCATAAATATTTATGATTTTGGGAAAAGAAAACACCCTCCGTTTTTCCTGACTTGTGGTTAGGCCACCTGACTGTAGGGGTAGCTTAGTGTAGCTTTTCTCCCTATTTACTTTACTGAGTTTAACTTTTGCATGACTTTGGGCTCTGTGTCCCGGAAAAAAATGTGTGTCCGATCAGGGGGTCGGCAGGAGGCTGACGGCCCCCTGTTCGGAAGTTGTGTGCTCGATCAAACAGTCGCCAATTTGGCAAATACTAGTTTTGGTCTCCTTGCCGGCTGAGTGATCGATGGGTCTGGCCATCAAGCCCGTGCTTGTCGCACACGGCCTCAATGCTCAGGTTTCGCGTTTGCCTAGGGCAATTGGTCCTGAAGGGCTGTTTCCTGAAGGGTTTTGCCTGAAGGGCATGCCTGAGGGGCCTTTGCCTGATGGGCTTTAATGACGTGTGAATCTGTGTCTAGCTATTTTTTCTTTAAATCTTTAAAGTTAACAGTTTGTTTGTTAGTGGGGATTTTGGCTAGTGCATCCTAATGCGTTTGCTCGACAACTAATTGTGCGGAACGTCTTTGAAGTGCGTAGACTAAAACGGCAATTGCCGTCCGACTTGTCCAACTGAACATATTAAGTGTATTCAAACTAATAAAATTTTAATTTTAGAATTGTAAAGAGGTTACTCACTGAAGTAACTCTACATGTCTATTTTTTTTTTACCATAACAAATGCTTAATGCCCAATGGGCAGATTTTTGTTCTCAATGAAGTTAATAAAAAAAAATATTGTAAAATAGCTTTTTAACCGTACTGTGACAAATATATAAAATAACTCACATCAAAATGTAGGAAGTTAATTTATATTTATTCGAAATGGTTTTACAAAAAACCATTTTAAAATTTTTAAAAAAATTCAAGCTTTGATAAAAAAATTTAAAACTATTCCTTAAGAAATGAGTTGTCTATGATGCGCAATATCTTGGGTATCATCATAAAAATGCATTTAGTTAATTCGTAAATTGTTTATTTAACCAAATTATTTGTTTAATTGTTTAAGATAAATATTTATTTTAAAAAATTTTAGTTTTTCATTATTAGTACTATAAAAGGTTATGAAAAGAGAGATAACTTAAATATTTATGAACTATAGTTACAAATAATATCTTTTAACATAGGTAATTGAAAAAAATTATTTGAGAATAAAATGTATACGTATTAATTTTCTTGAATTATGCTTTTTTTTTAAAATCACTTTTTCTCAAAATCATTACAAGTATATCGTCGGTTTACTGCCAAAACCAAATAAGTTACATTTTGTTAGTTTTGTGAACTACATGAAAGGAATAATTTAATAACCGATAAAATAACATAGATTGTGGTATAGTTAACACCACCTATCTATCGTCCGTCGGTAAATTCAAACAAAAATATAACTTCCAGACCATCTTTTACCACCTTTAGTCCAGACAAATTATTACATGCATTTAATATATTTTTTACCACCAAAAATGAGATGTTTTAACCAAATAATGCTTCAAATATGAAGCATCTATGAGCTATGATAGCTATGATGATTGCCGACCTCCGCCGCGGAGATGGCACTTGAAGAAGAAGAAGAAGCTTCAAATATAATGTGCAGAATAATGTTGAATTACGTTCTGCAAATGAACTTGCTATTTTGTCCTTAAAAGTAGAAAAAAGTTTCGATTATATTGCTTAATATTTCGTCTAAATATAATCGTCTAACAATTTTAGTTGTACTAATCTTCTTCTTCAAGTGCCATCTCCGCGGCGGAGGTCGGCAATCATCATAGCTATTCGGACTTTTGAGACGGCTGCTCTGAAAAGTTCATTTGATGTACATCCGTACTACTCTCTCAGGTTGCGCAGCCATGACATTCTACGCCTTCCTATGCTTCTCTTTCCTTGGATATTTCCCTGCATAATCAGTTGGAGCAAGGTGTATTTCTCTCCACGTGTAATATGTCCTAAATATTCTAATTTTCTTGTTTTTATTGAATTTAAAATTTCCATTTCTTTGTTCATCCTTCCCAGAACCTCTTTGTTTGTGACGTGTTTTGTCCATGATATTTTCAGAATTTTTCTCTACACCCACAGCTCCAATGATTCCAGTTTTTTCATTGATGTCGCATTCAAGGTCCAAGATTCCATTCCATAAAATAAAGTCGAAAAAACATAGCACCTCGCCAACCTAACTCTTAGTTCCAGTTTTAAATCCCTGGTACATAGAACTCGTCTCATTTTGTTGAAATTTGCTCTAGCCTTTTCTATTCTTATTTTTATCTTCTGGTTGTAATAATTTGTGGAGTTAATCATTGTTCCCAGGTATGCATATTTGTCCACTTGTTCGACGTTGGTTTCGTTTATGTACTTATGTTAGTTGTACTAATGCCAAGTATCAATTTTCAAGTTTTAAACTGATTGATTTACGATGAGTAATCCGGTTGTAAAAATACCACATGTGCCTTATCTAAAGGACTGGACTTGTTGTGAGTAGTTATAAAAATTGTAGTATTTTTTGTTTGTTTACAAACTTGAACAAATTTGAAAATGTCTATTTGTGTATAAGGAAAATGTTTAGACCATGGGAAAAATCACCTGAAGTTTTTCGTGCATGGGAGCAAGAGAACCCAAGTAGTAGTAGAGAAAATGTAGTAGACAACAATCTTTTAAGTGTAAGTGATACGAAAAACAATGGCACTGAGACTGTAACTGTAGAAAAGTGTTTAAGACTTCCAAAGAAAAGGATTGTTTTGAATGAACCATCTAAGAGAATTTGCATGAACGTTTACAAAAATCTTCAACATGATCGTGAAAATAGTTGTAAATACAGTATTATAAGAAAAACAGCCTTTCTAACAGGAATTCCGTATTCCACCATCCGCGATATCGTAAAAAGGGGTGTTAAAAAGAGAAAAACAAGATCGGATGCTGGAAAACCTAAACAAATTAATATCGTGACTGCTAAATGTTTAAGGAATTTGGTTTACGAGGAATACAAAAATAATTTAATACCAACAATTGATATTATATACACCAAGCTTCCACCAAGAGTGAACGTTATAAATGGAGTATTGTTCTCATGTACATTTTAGTTTTATATGTGTTGTTTAGGCAGTCAGCTACTATATAAGCTTTTGGAGCTTGCTGTCTTACTTTGTAATATTTTCGATTAGCTTGTCTTATCTCTTCCCTGTTCCTTTAATATTGCTGCGTGTTATATCCTTCGTTATATTTAGCTTTCTTTTACTCTCTTTCTATAACTACTATTTAAATGGGAATAAACCACAATTAAAGGTTAAAGTAAGTTTATTGAGGTTTTAATTTCTACTTCGGAAATCGATCTTTCTGTAATGATGTGTTAGAACTTATAACAGCTTTTTAATGGTTTATTTACTGGTCTCTACGTATTCGATTTGAGTCTGAATCCATCTTTAAATCAATATTTTCTCGTATTCATTTAACATTTTCTGAATCTGAATCTGAAATCACTTATTTGCTCTGACTAAGCTTGCCGCATCCTGTACTGCCAGTTTTTTTAATTCAATATTAAATGATGTAAGGTTCGTCACTATTAACAAATATCGGCGATGAGAGTGTTAAATGTATTTATTAAAGTGATATGTAATCACATCCTCTACTTATTTTATTTTTCTTTTTGAAGCAAATACTTCGTATTGAAAAGGTCATTATTTACAACAAAAATAATAATTAAAGCCAACACATTATTACCTGTATACCACAAGTACTTCTATCTGGAATAGCTGTACTCCTAGTAAACTGAAAAGGTTCTTCGTCCTCTTCGAAGAATCTAGATGCAAGGAAGTCAACTCGAGAGCCACAACAGACCAAAGGCTGTGTATCATATCCACATTGCGACCGTTTTATGAATGTTATTTCTGATGGATTTTTACGTTTAATGGCTGCTATAAAAATGTTGCAGTCGTAAACTGATATACAGATAGCACTTTCTCCAGTTGGGGTCACGCATGAGTCTCCACGATCTGTAAAAAGTAATTGTTAATATTTAAGTTTATAGATAGAACAAAATTTACATCAAATAAACACACTGCGCTAAAATTAGGAAATCCTGCAAAAATACAAATCGCTGACAAAATTAATATAGATATTATTAAATTCTTTTAATACGGATAGAGCCACAAAGAGCCATAGATGGTACATGCTGCTAAATAACTAAACCTCATAAAACAACTAACTCTCATTTGAAGCTCCTCGTGCTACATCCAGGGCAATTATAGTAGTTTATAGGCTAAAGTAAATAACGATGATCAAAAATATCGAAAATTGTCCTAATTATTACCAATTATCCATAACGTCCATATAACACAAAGCATCAACTTTGTTGTTATTAGCTAAAGACAACAATAAAATACACAAGGAAACTAAGTTCCCGTAGCTGGCTGTATATCATGTATCACAAAAAATTTATGTTAAAATCCTTTATAAAAGGTATATAAATTAAAAAACCCAAACGGGCTATGTCATGAAGACAAAACGTTTTCGGAATCCATATTCCATCCTATTTTGGGTCAATACATATCTAATTTTAAAGATCCCATCAATTATATGAACCGTAGTGGTGTTTATAGACTAAAATGTTCAGATGCCACCTACATACGAAGAACATGTAGATCATTGTCTTCACGCTCTCTAGAGCACACAAAATGAGAAAACACCTCCACCTTCTCTCAACATCTAAAAGAACATAACCACACCCTCAATATCCCAGAAGGATGTATCACTTATCCACAAAATACCCCAAAAAAACTTTCTCAAACTAGACCTATACGAAGACCTTGAAATCATTAAAGAAAAACAAAAAAGTCCAAATTGTGTTAATCGCCATGTCTTATTCAATCGAGACTTCCTTCCACTCCATCTCCAATTATTCTCATAACCCATATCCTTAATTCACTTCTACAATAAAATTTACATTTATCATTATTCGTTAGTCAATTATTTATCTTCCTTAGTTCACTCCAAAACCTCTTTTCAATACATCAAACTCTCTGTCTTTCCCCGCTCCTTTCTATTTAACCTAAATTTCAGGTCTGATCCCTATATCTATTGTTTTCCATGCTTCTTTTCGATACAACTAATCTTCTCACAACTTCCTCTCCTCACAACATTTTAAAACATCACATTTTTCATTTTTCTTTTTATTTTTAATTTCTTTTTACTTAAATTTAACAAAGTCACCACAACCATTCTACTTTTGCAAATCTTACACTTCTGGTCAATATACACCAATAGTCTATCAACTTTTCTACCCACCTAAAGCTAATGAACTTATAACTTATCCTTGTTATATTTATCATGGAGCTAGTGTTGCTTTATAACAGATAGGGCCTTTTCTCCTTAAGTTATAAGTTGAGTCTACCTATCACAAAACCACCCACATATCTGTTTAAACAAGATCATCACCTTTTCATCCGTCCATTCCTCATCTTATTTTACTTATCCATATAGCTCCCTCAGGATTTGGTTTCGGATCTCTGGAGACCCCAGCCTTCTGTAGAGTCTTCCCTCTTCTCACAACTTTTTTAAAATTAGTCATTCTCTCTTTTTTACTTAAATTTAATAGAGCCACCTACAAACATTCTACTTTTGCAGTTCTTACATATCTTGTCAATATACAACAATAGTTTATTAACTTTGTCTACCCACTTTAAGCTCATGAACTTATAACTTATCCTTTTATATTTCTCATGTACCTAGTGTTGCTTTATAACATATAGGGCCTCTTCTTCTTAAGTTATAAACTGAGTAACGTATGATCAACATATTACAAAACCACGTTTCAACCATCAATTTCTGTTCGTCTCATATAGTTGTTAACTTAAAAAACAACTAACCAACTTGATCCGATAACACATAATCAGTTATTTATGTTCATGAACTTGCAACTTGAGAATTCTTTTATATTTACCAGGTACCAAATGTTATTTTTTAACATACAGGGCCTTCTATACTCAAGTTATAAGTTATATACCACATGATCACCAAATAAAAAGAAAAAGACAGTTAAGATATGAGTTCACGTTCAGGGCGCTTGCGCATCCGCTTATACGTATTTTGGCCCAATAGGCCTCATCAGAACGGCTTTAGCAAACGCTCTGAAAGTGAAATTAATTTTTTCTGTCTTAGGAAGCAACTCTAACATGGCTTCGTATAGACGCAATGTAGCGACATCTGATAATAAAATCGTAGACTATTTATCTATTATTTAGACTTATTATCAGATGTCGCTACATTGCGTCTATACGAAGCCATGTTAGAGTTGCTTCCTAAGACAGAAAAAATTTATTTCACGTTCAGAGCGTATACGAAAGCCGTTCTGATGAGGCCTATTGGAACGAAATACGTATAAGCGGATGCGCAAGCGCCCTGTACGTGAAATCAAATCTTAACTGTCTTTTCCTTTTTATTTCGGTATACTCTGTACGAGTACTAGAAACCAATTCGCTAAGAATTTTGCTTAGTTAAGGAGATATGTTGTGGAATGCAATTTTTAGATTCCCATGTCTCTCTTTATCAATGTCTGTTTTGCCTCGCAATTCTTATAAGGCACAGATTAAAGCGGAATTCTTGAATTTGGTTTCGAAAATTAGTCTACGATTTTATTTTATTGTATTCACTTAATATCATTTTCAAAAAATATTTTCCTATTTCACCCATCAACATTAAAGTCTCAAGCATCCAACTTCCCACATATGTCCATTTTGCATTTTCCAGTTACCAAATGTTGCAAAACATAAAGGGCCTTTTGTTAGAATCCTGATTTCGCACCAATTAATTAGACCACCTATGTATAGTTGGTTGCCTATCAGTACCCACACAATTCTTCACCACAATTCATTCCACATACATCAATCAATAAAACACTTTTCTCTAGGTTCTTAACATAAATTCAGGACAAATTCACAATTTAAAACTACGACATTGATGGTTGCTACTGTTATATTGTTTTAACTTTAACTTTTTCAATTTTTAAATATTGCTGTCTTCTGTCATATTTAGACACAGATATTAAGTTACACTGACTGCTTTGTTCGGACTTCCGTCCTAACATGTCAATTTTGTCATTCAAATCAGTTGCTATCATCAAGTCCTCGTAGACACTTTGTCACAGGACCAGCAACTTCAACTTTAACATCCTAAAATATAAGACTAAATAATGTAAACTAAATTGTAACATATAACTTTTAACGGGTTTCTACTCAGATATTTAGTTCCTCAAAACATGTACACCTAGTAAGTATTAACCACATTTTGTATTAATCTTGGTCAAAATTTTAACTTCATGTTCTTTTTAATTAAAGTGGTTGTATACGTTTTAGGACACTGATGATGGAATATGGATTCTGAAAACGTTTTGTCTTTATGACATAGCCCGTTTGGGTTTTTTAATTTATATACCTTTTATAAAGGATTTTAACATAAATTTTTTAACAATAAAATAATTTCTCATCTTGTTTAATCTAGTTACTCAAAAGTGAAAATCGTATATATTTGCACCGCCAGTGAAACTACGCTGTAACAAGAAAGGGAGAAATAATACACTATCCCTCAATAGCAGTGACTATGCAAAGCAAAAGCAAAGATTAGTCTGTGGCAGACATCTGATGGTAAAAAATTACTGAGAACCCCTATGATGCGAGATCAGATTGATTATATCAGCATTAAGAGACTAAGATTAGACTTAGAATCGCAATGGCAAAAATCGACAAGAATCCAACGATGTGACAAAATGTAACAACATATGAGAACAACGTATAAGAATGTTGGCATTCTCTTACCACTAAACATACTTAATACGGTTCTGAATAATATTCAGTTTTTAAATGTTTTTACTTTTAATAATTGACTTAAAACTCGTATAATTTATATTTTAAAAGTGTAAAAATATTCAAATTATTTACGTCATTACCGATCCCTGATGGTGCTGAACTGCATCGTGTCCACTCCAAACCATCGGTTTTAAAAAATAAACAAGTTTTAAAAATTCAATAATAAAAATAAAGATTAAAAGTAATAAAAAAATTAGTCAAATTTTTATTAATAATCTAATTTTTTCACATACTTTACAGGTTTCTGTTTTTATTACCGAATGTGTTAAGAAGATCTCAATGTACCTATTAATTTAAGATATATGTTTATAAAATATTGGATCTTAAACGCTACACTGCATATGAAAAAAAGTTATGTGGGCCAAACTATTAAATACATTTACAGTATTAGTTTATGCATTTTAAATAGTTATACTTTAGTTTAAGTAGGTACAAAATCTTACATTTTTATTGTTTTTTAGAATTATTTTAAGTGAGAAGCACGTGTGCATCTCGTGGCCACTAATAACTTTTGGATTCCTGGAGCCATGTAATACACACTTGCTTCTCACATAATGCAAGAATAAACCTGTCGTAACGTGTTTATTTTATACGTTACATTCGCTAGACAAATGCATTTCGTATTAGTTATTAATTGGTTGTCGGTAGGCGAGGTTGTAGTGTGTATTATCAGTTTTCAATATGTAATATGAAATGGAGTAAAAGCGTTTGCAAAAGCTAGTGGAAGAATTTTTTTCGGACGAGGAGAGTGATGACTAGACTTCGGCAAATATGCATATTGCATATTTTGCATATTGTGCATATTTTATGCAAATATTTCATATTTTGGCATATTTGTATAAAAGTTTGCATAAAGTGCATAAAAGTTCAGATTTTTATACTGTATTTGAAAATTTTTAAACATACCAATTTATTTCAATTCTTGTATAAAATTTTGTAGTCATTTTAATCAAGAAATGATCTAAGTACGTAATCTCTACAGGTACAAAACATTTACAATTTCAAAGAAGATCAATTTAAGTAGCCCTCAACATTCTTAGAAAGTCTCGGTCACTGAGGCATTCAGTTATTGGATAATCGCTAAGGGTTCGCTCATTTGCATTTTATGATCTAATTCCCAAATCTATCTACAATTTATTGTATCTTAACAGCAGGTAAATGGCTAATAGTTTTGTTCCTAATTTAGGGATTTTCCAAAATCTCCCAGTTTATTGAATTAGGTACCTAAACATTTCTAATTTGATGCTCAGATTTGTAAATCATTTTTGTTTTGATATTCAAAGCGTAAACACTCGTTGTGCGTAACAAAAAGGAAGATTGTGATTTTATATTGCCTAAAACAACCAGTGCTTCAACTTGGATTAAACCTTATAAAGAGCTGTCTATGGATATGGGAAAAATCTACTGTTCAGTCTGTGGCAAAATTGTAAGTATCTAACATTTTCTATTAAATATCTAATATTTCATACATACAGGGTGTTTCCAAATGACACTTACAACGTTTGACTGTAGATACTTCTCGAAAAATTGAACAAAACGATATAGTTAATGAGGGGTCAAACTTATTTACTTTTCGAGATACAGGGTGTTAAAATTAAAAAAAATTAAATTCTTTTAGTTAATAACAACAATAACTTTAAAACCAATAAACGTATTTACGTGAAATTTAGTACTCGTAGGTTGTTTTTAAATGAAAAATAGCTTCCTTTAGTGAGAAAAAATTGTCCATGGTACAATACAATGGTGTGTATTTAGAAATATTTTTCACCTTTACTTTTTTTTATGAAGTCAGCTATTCTAAAACACAATTATTTTTATTGTAATTGAATTAACAAAAAAAAAAACTTTTGTTGAATTTTAAAGTAAGTTATATGATGTACTAATGGTTAGTAACAAAAACTAATTTGTGGATTAATACTGCATTTAAAACACTTAGCGAGTGTTTTTTTTTCCAAACCAGTTATTTGATTAACCAAAAACACCTTGTATATTTTTATATTTTAAAGGTTGGGTTAAAATAAAGGTTTTTATTTTTATTTATAGATAGCATGTGAGAAGAAATTTCAGATAGACCAACATGTGAGAACTGCTTCACACATTGCAAAAAAAGGAAAAATAGGAGGAAAACATCAAACTTCAATGGCTAAATGTTTCCAATCTACTTCAAAAAAATTAGATGAGCAAGAAACTTTTAATGAAGACTTGTGTCGCGCATTAATGTCTGCAAACATACCGCTTTCAAAATTAGCAAAAAATATAAATTTTAGTTCGTTTCTAAAAAAATATTGCAAACTTAATGTTCCAAGTGATCGGTCTCTAAGAAGAAATAATGTGAACGGGCTATACTCGTCGGTGTTAATTAATATTAAGGAAGAAATTGCAGATAATTATTTTTACATACCTATCTGTAGACGAAACCACTGATTCCTCAGGAAAGTATATTGCTCATTTATTGATTGGTGTTCTTAAAGAAGATACCTTACCAAAATCTCATCTTATTTCATGCCAGCAACTTGAGAAAACAAATGCTTTAACAATTTCGCGTTTTATACAAGAAACATTAGCAACTTTTTTTCTTCCGACAACTATTCCTTCTAATAAATTACTGCTTATTTTATCGGATGCTGCTCCTTATATGGTGAAAGCAGGACAAAATTTAAAAATATTTTTCCCAGATTTAATACATGTTATTTGTGTAGCGCATGGATTAAACAGAGTTGCAGAGGAAATACGAAAAAAGTTTCCTCTTGTAAATACCATGATATCCAGTGTCAAAAAAGTATTTCTTAAATCTCCTATAAGAATTCAACTTTATAAAGAAATGCTACCTAACATTCCTCTTCCACCACAACCTATTTTAACGCGATGGGGAACATGGTTAGAAGCAGCTAATTTTTATGCAGATCATTTTGTTAAAATAAAGAATATAATTGATACGTTAACAGATGAAAGTTCCCAATCTCTTTTGGATTCTAAACAAACTTTTCAGAGTAACTTGCTTCAACAAGAACTTTCATTTATAAAATCAAATTTTAGTTTTGTTCAAAAAACAATTACTCAGTTAGAATCACCAAAACTGTCATTGTTCGAAAGTACAGCATTAATAAAAGAATTTACGTCATGTTGTCGGAACGTTAGAGGTAATATTGGAAAAGATATTTTAAAAAAATTTGAAGCTACTATGGAAAAAAATAAAGGTTACCATATTCTTTCTGAAGTAGTCAGTGTTCTAGCTGGAAATATTTCGGAAACAATTAATTTAGAACCAAATGTTTTGGTTAGTTTGAAAAATGCTCCCGTTACATCAGTTGATGTTGAACGAAGTTTTTCCATATATAAATATATGTACTCAGACAGAAGCCACAAGTTTTTGTTAGAAAATTTTGAACACCACTTGGTCATTTATTGTTACCATAATTCTAAATAAGTTTATTCATACTTAAAAATGATGTAGTTACTTAAAATAAATGTAAATCTTAACGAATAGTAGGAAATATTTAGTTATGTACACTTTTTTTTTTTAAATAAAATTGTTACTATTTTACGATTTTTTTATTTATTTGTATGCATATTTTGTAAAATATTTGCATATTTTTGGGTAAACACGTGCATATTTATGCGCATATTTTCTACATTTTTATTTGCATATTTGCCGAAGTCTAGTGATGACAGTGTTGGTGATAAAAATTTTGAATTAGATAGTGATGACGAAATAAGTAGTAGAGCAAGAGACAAAAAATGCAAGGTAACTTACAAGATTTACCTTCAACATCGCAAAACTTAAAAACAGTATACGATACCATTGACAATGTTATTTCCCAATATGGAGAGCCAGATGATGAAAACTCTTCAGAAGTCGATGACATTGTGATTGATCATAACCAGCCCTTATTATGGAACATGGTAGATGGTCAGAACTTGAAAAACATTACATTCAGTGTTCAAGACTCGGATATCAAAGCTCCCCTTGACTTTTTTCAACTATTTGTGAATGACGACATTATTGATTGGATTGTGCAAGAAACTAATCGATATGCATATCAAAAGATGAATATAGGTGGTCACGGTCCAAAAGCTAGAATTCATAAGTGGGTAGATACAAATACCGAAGAAATAAAGACATTTTTGGCCATTCTTGTCTGGATGGGATTGCAAAGATTGCCAAAATTGTGTTCATATTGGTCAAAAAATCCATTATACAAAGCAACGTAAAGTGTCTTATGTCGCGTAATCGGTTTGAATTATTACTTGCCAATTTACATCTTACTGACAATAAAAATATTGATAAAGGACTTCCACTGTATAAACTATCACCCCTATTGGAGAAATTGGTATCAAATTTTCAGAGAGTGGTATTGCCGGGGGAAGAACTCTGCATTGATGAAACTGTAGTTCCCTTTAGGGGGCGACTGTCATTTCGGCAGTATATCAAAAACAAGAGACATAAATTAGGGGTGAAAATATACAAACTCTGTTTGGATGGAGGTTATACGTCTATTATATTGTGTTTGGATCTACAAATTTATTGTGGTAATGATAAAACTGAAAATATGTCAGTTCCGGATAGTGCTGTTTTTATTTTAGCTAATAACTTATTAGATATTGGACGTACTATATACACAGACAATTTTTATACTAGAGTTACATTAGCACATAGGTTGCTAAACAAAAATACAAATTTGGTGGGAACTTTGAGGCAAAACAGGAAACTTAATCCTAAAGAAGTGGCAGGTGCAAAATTGAAGAAAGAGGAGATTATTGGGATGGAGAATAACACAGGTGTAGTAGTAACTAACTGGAAGGACAAACGGGAAGTATTTATGCTGAGTACAAAGCATACTGCTGAAACGGTAGATGTCCATCAAAGGGAAGGAATTGTTGAAAATCCAGTTTTTGTTGTCGATTACAATAAGAGCAAAGGATTTATAGATATATCCGACCAACTAAAGTCTTACTTTACAGCATTACGAAAATTAGTGAAATGGTATCGTAAAATAGCAATTGAGCTTCTTCTAGGCTACTGTCAACGCCTATATAATTTACCAAAAAGTAACCAACAGTAACGTGTCCATCACATTTTTCAAGGAAGAGTTGGTTTGTCATCTGGTAGATTTCACTAGACTAACTAATATAGAGCAACATATGCCACATGCTCGTGAAGGTCACCATATGGAGGAAATGTAAAGTTCGGTCAGAAGAAGATGTGTCACAGCAAGCAGATAATGGTAGAAAATTTGCACAGACTAAAACTCCCTTTTCTCGTTTCAGGTGCATTCAGTGCAATAACTTTTATTGTATCACATGTTTTTGCGAGGTTCATTAATGTAATCTATAGACATTTGTATATGCGCAAATATTATTTTTTTCTTAACTAGAAACATGTTTTGCTAATTTTTAAGGAACAGTTACTGATCTTTTGCATTAAAAATAGTTGTTTATGTTATATATAAATAAAACTTAGTTTCAAGCTACATAATAACATATTGTTTTATTACTAGACACTAGTATACTAAACATACAGGCTAAATATATAAAAGAGTTCACCACGCCACTGAGAAACTGTATTCTAAATAAATGAATGGGTACTGTGAAGCGCGGATGTACCACGTAGCCTGAAATACACTAATGGTATGAGATGCAAAGGTGCTTCTCATGGCGTCAGTAAGTTCAGTGACTGAGATGCACACTTGCTTCTCATGGCGTCTAACGTGTTAAGCCATAATTGATTGTAATAAAAATTTAGATCATAATCCGCTCATTAACAGAACTTCTTGGTTATATTCTTTTCACACAATTCTTTGGGCAAACGATTTTCGGAGTGGAAATTGAATCGGCAAATATAAGTTAAACATTTAATTTTCACTACAATCAACTGGCTTAATTGACATAAACATAATACTTAACTTAAAAATATTACAAGAAAACATATTATGTTTCTATCTCTCTTCTCTTACTTCTTCTTACAAGAAAACATATTATGGTTTCTTGTAACATTTTTAAGTTAAATATTATGTTTAGGTAATATCATATTAATTCACCAGATATAAGCAATCCCCAACTTTCTGACCAACGGTTCGTGCGGATAAGTTGGTAGGTGGTGTGGCACTCTTCTGTCCTGAGGCTGAGACACCGGCCCCAAAGGCGGAAGAATCAGTGGTGTGATCAACGGCATAAGAATATAGAAGGCAACGAGAAACCACTATATTAAAGATCCCTATCGATATCTCTAGCAGAATTATAATGGCTGCACAATACAACACAAACTCGCTTACTGATAATGGACATCGGAGACCAAGATCCGACAAGAGAGATAATTTACATGACCACAGAGCTTCCCGGGTCGTAAATATGCAAAACTCCTATAAAATGCACACCTATAAAAAAAATCCACACGAATTGTCCTAAAGTTCTAAGAGAATATCCACTTAGAACGTTAGGACAATGGCTCAATCAGGAAAAATCCAATGCTCGGTCAAAGAAATGGAACTCATAAAAATAGCAATAAATTGCACAAGCGCAATGAGGTGGCCTGACTTAAGTTATTGTGACATAGAAGAATACAGAGTTTACTATTTAGGATCCGAAAATGGTATATATGGAAACGAAGTCGGAATTATTACACATAAAAGTATAACCAAACATGTCAACAACTTCACACCAGTGAACGATAAAATCCTTTTGTTACAAATCAATACGTCACCGATGAAGACTAACATTATACAAGTCTATGCACCCACAGCCGACCATAGTGATGAGGAAATATTAAAAATTACAAACAAATAAGCAACCTTAAAGCAACCTTATAAGATATATACCGAGACATGAACTCATAGTCATGGAAGATTTCAATGCTATAATAGCTAACGAAAAAGAAGGGCAACATATTAATCCTTATGGATTAGGAGCGAAAAATTAACGAGGAGAAACAATGAGTGTCTTTGCAGCTAAACATCACTTAATCGTCATCATCATCATCTTGGTGCTACAGCCCATAGAGGGCCTCGACCTTCTCAAGCTTTCTACGCCATTCTGTTCTGTCCCTTGCTTGCATTTTCCAGTTGCCGACTCCGATCTTCTCCGCATCTTGTGTTACCTCATCCATCCACCTCAGCTTTGTTCTACCCCGTCTTCTCATTTCCACGGGTTGCGCTGTTAGAATATTTTTTATCATGTTCGATTCAGGGGCCCGGGCTACATGTTCCTGCCCACTGCAGGCGGTTTCGCTTAATCGCGCACGTAGTGCGCGATTACGTTTTTCGAACAGAATCACAATTTTCAAAATAAATTTGTACAATTTGGAAGCGTTGTTCAGGCATCAAGTCTATTAATGCTGAAATACCAAATAAACTTAACATAAATCACTGGACATGTGTCAAAATGGCCAACAGTTTTTTGCCGGATGCTAAAGGCTTTGAGCCTTTGGTACCAACAATTTCAAGTTTAGTCCATTGGAGGTTGAATAAAATTTTTTTTCGGGAAGTATCGTTTTCTGTAAATATGGTTATAAACATGGGTTGGTTATAATTGGGAAAGCTTTTATTCTAATAAAAGAGCTAGCAAGTCTGTAGTGAAAGCAATTTACTTAAGTAAAACAACGAATCTACACGAGATAAGTCACCAAATGGAAGAAGAAGTATTGGCAGCCCAAGAAAAAGATGGTGCGATAATTTAAACAATTTAGGAGATTAATATTGAAAAAAAAAAACAGGCTTTAAAGCCTACATACAAGAAGGAAGAAAAAAATGATAACAGTAGAATCAAAACAGAACTCAACCCGGACAAATAAAATATTAGAAATATTTAATATTTAAAAACCAGAAGAATATTGATATTTTTTTAACAAATATAATTACTTATATACATAAACAATATTGGTTTTGATAATTAACGGTTTTTATTCTTTTTTTAGTACTAAAAAATTGTACTTACCAGCTTGGACTGTTTCTAATAATCCTATACAAAATATACAAAATAAAAATACGCAACACTTTTGAACCATCTTAGTTTTAGTTTGTTGGATTTTAAAAAATCGGTTTTAAATATAAAACTGTATTCTTGGAATATCCAAATTTATTAGACAGGTACATAATAAATCTCCGTGGCTATTAAGAGATATCGCTGAAGGAATTATTTGTACAGGAAGAGTCAAATTAGTTTTTGTAGATGGACTTACTATACCCGTGATCTTATACTTCAATATTAAAGTTAAATAAAGTTGTCTAGTTCTAAATAGTGTTAAATATTTGTTTTAGATAACTTCGCCCTGCAGAGAAAGCAGTGGAATACAATAAACCTCTAGTTCTAATATTTATCGATTTCCACAAAGCTTTTGACATAGTTGAGCTAAGCAAAATATTACAGGCGCTTAAAGAATGCAGGCTAGATTATAGACAGAGCTGAAAGTATCTTTAGTAAAAAGATAAAAAAAGTATCTAAGATACTAAAAGTATCTTAGATACTTTTATTTAAGATACTTTTTGGTTCATTTAAAAGATACTTTTACTTTAGATACTTCTTAAAAGTATCTAGTATCTTTTATCTTTAAAAGTATCTTTAGATACTAAAAGTATCTTAAGGTGGGTACACATATGCGAGCCAATCGGTATACGTACCGTACGCGTACAGATCCTTGAAAAATATTCTACATCGTACTGATCGCATACTTATCTCGATCCATGGAAAGCGACAAACCAACAACGAACACACATGTGCGAAATGATTCATTTTATTTATAATGTGGGTACTGATTTATGTTTCTGTTTTTGCTTGTTTAACAAAAATAAAAATATGTACAATAATCAGTTTACTGTTTACTCACGTCTCTCTAGGAAGGAACACGTCATTCACACAATGTCGATTTGATGAGACAATAAAAATGTTCGCTGCGTCTAGTAAGCGCCGTCCAAACTGAAAGACGAGCTTCCTTTGAAGTCGTGGAATAAACCGCAACAATTTGGTTCGCGACGAGTCACGATGAAACAGTACGCAAGCGGTTTTTTCTGCCGTACACATTAACTTTTATGCCAATGGCATCATCAGAAGAAAATTAAAGCAAGAAGAACGATGTTATACTAGTAATGAGGTTGAAGAGCTTACAATGAAATCATCAAAAATTGACGGCAAATTTTCTGTTATTAAAATAACTGCTAATGATTTCATTGACTTCAGTTCATGGTGGCCCCAGTTTTATATAAAAAAACCTACCTAAGTGATGATTTGTTTGGCAAAAATGTCCCAAGAAACCAAAAAACGGCTTTTGCCACATTACAATACAGAAAAATGACTTTTTCATCAAAGAATCCTAACACGGTTCAATGTAAGATGAACATCGGCGGCTTCGTAATGGATGAATTCAAACTACGGACTGCAGTACAGTCAATTCAGGCTCCTACTAGAAGAGCATAATATTCAACTGTACTTCCAGTTAACAACAAGAAAATGGAAGACATGAAGAAAACATTGTTATACATCACGGAAGAAAAAATGAATTTTGGAATCCGATTTTGTCATGGCCGGCATTTACAGAAGAAAACTAAAAACTTGAATTGAAATTTACTTCAAAGTTTTAATTTATGATTTAATTGCTTTATTTCATGTATAAAACATTGTTTTATTTCATTAAAACTAATTCTCATAAAATAGTCTGTTTGTAAATTGATTGTTTTCCTTAGAACTTCCTAAAGTTTCTTGTTTACGGCAGAAAGGGAACATGTCCTTAACACAAAAAATTTTCTACTCTCTCCTCTTAAAATATTTAAATATCTTATAAGTATGTAGTAGTCCAGAATGCCCAATCACATAAACCTTAAATGCAAAAAAAAAACAATACCAGTAGTGTGTTTGACTTTACCAAATTTTTTGTCTCTCCTAAAAAATTGGCAAAACTGGACTTGTTGCCTTTCTGCAGTTAGCAATGGACCGTGGAAGTGATGACGTAGATTTTATTGACATCTGTCAGTTTCACTTTCCAAACAAACCTTGTTTAGTGTGGATAATTTGTATTTTTCGTTATTTTTTCATTTTTTTACAGAATCTTTCCGCTTTTAGCAATATCTAAGTATTCTAATAGTTACTACAACAATTTTACAAGGTTGTGTAAATAATAAAGCATGTTGTTTTATAAAAATAGCAATAAAATGCATGTATCAATAAAGTAAGGTTAGAATGTCTTTAATTTAAACTTTTAAACTATATTTCATAGAAATAGAACACTGAATTATGATGGTATTATCGTAAAAAACACTATACTTAAAAGAAAAAGTAGCAGAGGAAGCAAAATATTAACTTTATAGAAATTAAAAAGTCTTGAGATTGGACATTTCAACTTTTGTTTGGAAAGTAATTGACAGTTGCGACGTCACACTTCCACTGTCCATTCAATTAGATATACACCCTATAAATGGCAACACTGCGCGCCGTCGACTTTTTACGAACCTTCTTCGTTGACCCGTCGGCCTCGCCAATAATTTGTCATAATTATACAGTTTTGTTGTTTAAAGCGTTAACAGCGTAGTAGGTAGATCTTTAATTTATTTATGTAAACCACATGTCTGTTTCTACGCCTGCAGAAAATGTTCAAATAATAAACTGGTTATGGTGATAATTTTGACAAAAGTATGCAGATGTATTTTCTGTGTCTTTTTTTTTGAAAGACCAATTCCTTGCGTACAGTCAATTCATAATGTTCTTAAAAATTTTGAGAGCTTTTTGTGTCACCAAAAAAGTGAGATTTTATGACAGATTGGGGTACTGTTCAGCCGTAGAAGGTCAAATATTTGAATAATTTCTGTAGGGCATAAAGAATTATTTCTTATTTTATTAGGAATTATTTTTTATTTTCAATAGAAGTATATTTTTTGATAAACTGCGTTAGGCTTTCACGGCCATCGTCTAACTTGTTAGCCATTGTCGTTTAGGAAATATCGACAAATCTGCCGTTGCCGAACACGCTTTGGGAAGCGGAGAACATCGAATACTGTTTGAAGAAACACAGATGCTGGACAAAACTTCACAGTACTACCCACGGTTGTATCGGGAAGAGGTGGAAATATATAAGCACCCAAATAATTTTAATCGGATAGAAGAGGGACTGAAAATTAACAAGTCATGCATACCAATATTAAAATCCACAAACACCCTTCCCGCCAAACACGAAGAAAGAAAAGCTACTACAAACAACGACACGCCCCATCAAGCCGAAACCAGTGGAGAGGAGGCGAGTGGGAAATATAAATATTGCCTCTGCCGTACGGCCGTAGCGTCCTCCTGGTTTTCGGGGTTTTCTGGACGATCTACGACCGCCGCTCTTGAAGAGGATCTCAGGTTTCGAGAGTCCATCTTCGTTATAAGCAGTTAAATTGAGATACCGGCCTCTACGGACAAGAAGTTCCGCCGAGCCTTTGTGGTAGGTGAGGGGCCACCGGCAATCAGAATTCTCTAACAGTTCGAGCTTTCTTACAGACAATATTTCTTACAATGTCTTAATTTGTGTTAGAATTCTGATGCGTAGTGTATACCTCAAATTCCACAGAGATGTCGGCCTGCTCACTTCATGTAGCCGTGTTCCCTCTCCTCGAGAGAGGCACAAGAATGCCGGCAATGTCGACTCTTCCTGTTGCCAGTCGCTTCGTATTGCTACCTTTCGCTAACAGTACTTCTTATAGTTACTATTTGCATAAGGTCTCTGGAGACGAAGTGTTATTGCATCTCAGCCTGATCGGAAAAATAATTATAAGTCCCCGTCGGGGCTTTCATTCGCTCTTTACCGTGACGGGCCCAAATAGCGCTGTGGTCATTTCGACACAATTTAAAATAGTTCTAAGACCAATGTCTTTGCTATCTCAGAAAGTCGTGTTCTACTGCCAGGAAGCGTTTAGTAGTCGACACGCCGGGTCTTGTACACTTGATGATTTAACTTCTAAATTGGATAACTATTCTATAATAAAATGCGCTGTGTGTTTGGGTGGTGAAATGTGGCTCAGTACTGGAAGCCATTGCGTAAGGGTGGATTTGATAACACCAGCAATCATTCTCATTTTACTGTTCAATTGGGCATCTACTTTGTGTATATGTGAGCTGTTAAGCCAGGCTGAAGAGCAGTATTCTGCGGTTGAGAAGACAAGGCCGAGAGCAGATGTTCGCAAGGTGGAAGCCGATGCTTCCCATGTTGTGCCATACAGCTTCTGGATGATGTTGTTTCTGAATTTAAGACTTTTCGCTGTTTTTGGCAGATGTTCCTTGAAAGATAGGGTTCTGTCAAGAGTCACCCCAAGGTACTTTGGTGTTTTGTTGTAAGCGAGTGTGGTGTTTTTGAATTGGATGTTCAGTGTTCTTCCTGCAATCTTGTTATTTAGATGAAAACTGGAAACCTCTGTTTTGGTAGCGTTTGGTTGGAGCCTCCTTTTACGGAAATATTTTCCCACTGTGTGTAAGTCTGCCGTAAGAATTTCTTCTATTTGTTCAAATGACTTACACCTTGTTGCAAGGATCCAGTCGTCGGCATAACCAAACTTCCTTGATTTGGTTTCTGGTATATCAGCGATGTACAGGCTAAAAAGAAGAGAAGTTAGGACAGATCCCTGAGGCAGTCCATTCTTCAGTTTTCTTGGAGTGCTGATGTCAGTTCCCATGACTACTTGAATCCTTTGGTCGGCTAGCATGCTGTTGATTATTCGAGTGGTGGATTTACAGGAGATTGTACGGAGGAGCTTGTATATCATGCCTTCTCTTCAAACTGTATCGTAGGCCCCTGTTAGATCTATGAATGCGGCTGCAGTTTTAAGTTTTCTCTGGAACCCTGCCTCAATAAATGTGGTAAGTGAAAGAATCTGATCTTTGCAGCTTCTTTTCAGTCGGAAACCTGCCTGATCAACCGGTATTGATTCAAGTAGCTTTCGACTAATTCTGTTATAGATAAATCGTTCTAGTAGCTTGAACGTTGCCGATAGTAGGGCTATTGGTCTGTAATGCTTAGGGTTGTTATCATTTGGTTTCCCTGGTTTTAATATTGCAATGATCTTTGAGCGTTTAAGTTCCTTTGACCGGCCTTCATAATATCTGTGAAAAAGTGGGCCATCCATTCTCTCGCATATTTGCCGCTGTTAATTAAGAATACGGGATGAATATTGTCAAAACCTGGGACTTTACCTAACTTTACATCCTTGAGAGCTATAGTGACTTTTTCGCAAGTGAAAGGGCGAGAGAAATCGGTTTCTGCAGATTGGAATTTTAAAGTTTTGAGCTCTCGTTTTACCTTGATTGTGTGTGGCTTGTATTTCGGGGCCCTAGATGTCGATAACAGATGTAAGGCGATAGTGTTTGGGTTAATTGTTGTTTTGTTCCTTGTTATGGGAGTTCCGCTTCCTAATTTTCTGAGTAGTGCCCATGCTTGCCTACTTGGTGTTTGAAAATTAAGACTTTCTACAATTTACGTCCATTTTTGTTGTCTCGTTGCATCTAGGCTATGAAGCAGTTCATCGGCTAATTCTTGATCGCCGCTTTCAAGAAAATTTTGTTACAGTTCTTTGCTGTTATGGGATCAAACAGGAATGTATTCTTTTCGGTAGCCTCTTAGTATATGATTTTTGGCCGTGCTTATTACAGCTCCAACAAATCTTTTGTAATTTGGAAATCAACTTGGAAAATCTAAATAGAGGTGGTTCATATAATTATATACTCTAGACACAACTTTATAAGATCATAATAGAGAATAATATCGAAGGTAGACGTCGGCTAGGACACAGACAGTATCCTGATAACTGAGACACAATATTCTGATAATTTTACACTGGTTATCGTTTATACGTGGTAAACGTTTATTTAAAATTAATTTTTGGTATGAGATAATATCACTTAAATAAAGATTTTGCTAAATTTGAATGTCAAATGAATGTCAAAGTCAGAATACATGTTATAGTTAGAACTCTTTCAACAATACTCAATATTACAAAGTGCACAGATTCTAAATGTGCCGGTGGAAGATTGCTTCTATGCGCTGTATTATAGTCGATGTATGAGAAAAAGTTTTCAAAATAATGAAATAATAAATAATAATATAAAATTTGTTATTTCATTATTTCGAAAACTTTTTCTCTCAGACACCAACTATAATACAAGGCATAGAAGCCATCTCCCACCGGCATGTTTAGAATCTGTGCACTGTAATTAATATTAAAGTATTTTTCACAGTTTCATTTAGTAAAACTGGTTAAAAACTAAGTAGTGTGTGAACTTCGTCAGTAAAAAGGTAGTAAACTTATTGGAGAAAATCTTTATAGCGCTACCTTCAAGTCAGCCGAGTAAACGTTACGTGAGTACCAAAAATCACTTCATAGTATTTATATTAATATTAATAAAACCTATAACGTTCCGAAGAAATAGAAACAAATCCAGTTTTGGGTCAAAATCCACACCGGTTTTCGAACCGGTGATAGGACCGGACTTATAATTAATAAACCATGACTTCGAATCAAACTATGAATACTACTCACACTTTATCTCACGTCTTATATTCCAGTGTTGTCAACACATTTAAAGATCCAACAAAAAAACAAGCTATAATACTTTCCTGTATTGAAGGAACTAAAGTTCATGACTATATCATCGCCGTTGGTTCACTAGTTGGTCCACGTAACGTATCCTTCGCTTCCAGAATTCAGTCGATTCACTACTACATTCCCACAAATATGTTAATATAAAAGAAACTCAAGTAGAAATAAGAAGACTTATCTCTCCAGCTCAAAGACGAGTCATATCAAATGCTTGTCCTACTGTTCCAAACTCGTTAATTGAACAAGAACTACATCAGATGGGTATAAACTCTGTCTCAAAAATGACTTTTCTAAGAGTAGGTATGCCTGAAAGCGAATACAATCATGTCTTGAGTTTTAAAAGGCAAATATTTATTACACCTTTAGACAATATATCTATTCCTGATTCTTTCATTATCTCTTATGATAATACCAATTATCGTTTATACCTTTCTATAGAAGGATTTAACTGTACAAAATGCACGACTATTGGTCATCAGGAAGCTGAATGCTCTAAACAAGCAAACTCCACTGCTTCTAATGTACACTCAGAAACTTCTCAAAACATATTACCTAGAGTAAATACATCTAATAACCAAACAGAACTACAAAGTTCTGACAAAGCTAATTCATCCACTGCTAGTGCACACCCAGAAACAGAACAAATTATGAAAACTGACAATAACCTGACAGGATCCATAAGTAATAGAAGTGAAACATCTTCCTTAAAAACTCCAACATCATCAACCTCAAACAACATCAGAAATCCTACTCCAGTAGAAATAACACCAAATCCAATTAA
Organism: Diabrotica undecimpunctata; assembly: GCF_040954645.1. Taxonomy (NCBI): domain Eukaryota; kingdom Metazoa; phylum Arthropoda; class Insecta; order Coleoptera; family Chrysomelidae; genus Diabrotica; species Diabrotica undecimpunctata. The sequence goes on from NC_092809.1 coordinate 150,172,462, forward strand.
TACAAACGTCCCTAATCAACTAAAAAGGTTCATCTCATCTTCTCCAAACACTAACGAAAATACCCCACAGACCGATTCAGGGATATTTACTTATCTTGTAGTAAGCAAACCAAAAAAAAGTCAAGAAAGTCAACCAGAAATTCCCGTGAAGAAGTTTTACTTTCACTAGAGTTAATTAAAGACAAAATAGAAAACAAATCACCACCGTTTATTCTAAATTATAATGATATATGTGACTTTCTAGAAAATACAATATATGTGCCAAACACCCTGAAATAATTTCAAAAGATTACTCGAAGGAAACTACCGAGCTAATTGAGATCCTTAATTATGTTCAAGCATATACCCACAATTCAAAATTAAAAAATAATATAACTAGATTAAAAAAGAAACTAAAGCCCAATAATATCTCTTCCACAGAAGAAACAGATGAACAATTACCTCAGGCAGAATTCTAACATGTCCAATTCCTTTATTTTACAGTGGAATTTTAATGGGTTTTATACCCATTTGGAACAGTTAAAACTATTAATAAGTGAATTATGCCCAAAGATCTTATGTCTTCAAGAAACTCATTTTAAACAAGTTAATATAAATCTTCGAAATTATCAATGTTTTCCAAAAAACAGAGTAGCACAACAGGCCAGTGGCGGAGTAGCTATCTTCATGCTCTAACCCACTGACTGTGAAACACATCCTGCTTGATTGTACTCAATTCAAGGAAAAAAGAAGATCCCACGGATTCACAGATGATGATCTCAAGACAGTTCTCACCAAAAAATTTCGACAGTGTTAAGCTATTTAAAAGACATCAAGTTATTCAATTTTATTTAATATAATATTTCATGTATTTGTTATATCCACTAATAACCCTGCGCGGTTGATGTGGTTTTGTGTTTAAATAAAAAAAAAAAAGATTTTGCTATAGCAACTGAAGAATATCCTTAGATATAAAGAAATTACTCCAAGAACAAAAAAAAAATAGATAAATAAGGTAAGTCAAATTTCTAAAGAAACACTAAATATACTAGAAATATTTTTATTTTTTTTTATGAAGTGTTTGAACATTAAAACTAAAAATTTCAATAAATAATCTAAATTAATTTACAGTCTTTGCCTATTCTCTAACATTTCTATGTATCCATCCTAGGAAATTTTCAACTTTTGTGTAGATTCCCGGCCACCCTTCAGTACCACATCTTGCACCAAATGATACGATTCCTTCTTGGTACCAAGTAGAAGAATCATCTGCAACGGTCTTCATTAAAGGACCACCACTATCACCTAAAACAAAATTTTAATGAAATAACACTCAATAATTCAATTAAATGTGCACAACTACGTAATTTTTAAATGTATAAATTTTATATACTATAAAGTAGCGCACTCAATGCATTTTATATATGTCTTGTAGAGCTCTAATATACGTATTTTAGGGATACTGTGCCAAAGGCTTTTTCGAGATCTATGAAGACAAGATAGGTAGCAAGATTTTTAGCAATACCTTTCTCCATTACTTGTAGAGTAAAAATATTGTCTATACCAGATCGTCTTGTCTGGAAACTGCTCATTACTTCTATTTTCTGGCACTACTAATTGTATTTAAAGGTTTCGGCCGTTCCCACTGAGACTTCTTTGATTGTCGCATACTTCTCTTTCTTCATTTTTGTAGATGAAGCTTAAATGTGCTTAAATCCAATGTGTAGGAATATTTAGAATGTTAACTAAGCATTTCATAAAAATATATCGTAGTATTTCCAATAGTATGTCAGGTCTATATTGCCCTAGTTCAATGGGAATATCTCCAGATACTGGAGCTTTAGCGGTAATTATTTATATAATTTTTTTTGTTTCTTTGATTACTTCTTGGCTGTACCTCCTCTTCGATGTTAATATTATTTTCGTCAATTTCCCTCAAAAATTCATTTCTGTTTTTTCTCAACAAAAACTTGTAGTGAATCTCTCAATTTTTGTCTGGATTCAATCTATATTTCGTGTTGTTTTCCTTTTTTTTTTTGTACATTTTTAATAAATACAGGTATTTAAATACGAAATAAATATTCCCAAGAGTATATATTGATCGTCTTCTTTAAGTGCCGTCTCCCGATCGGAGGTAGGATATTATCATCACTATCTTTACTCTATCTGCTGCTGCTCTGAAGTGTTCTATAGAACTGCAGTTAAACCGGTCCCTTAAATTCTTTAACCATGACACTCTCCTTCTTCCTATACTCCTTTCTCCTCTTATCTTTCCCTGTATTATCAGCCTTAGCAGTTCTTATCGCTGTCCCCTCATTACGTGTCCCAGATAATGTAACTTTCTTTTTTTTTATTGTGTTTATTATTTCGCATTCTTTGCCCATTTCTCGCAATACTTCCATGTTAGTTTTCTTCTGTGTCTATGCTATTCTAAGCATCCTCCTGTAATACCACATTTCAAAGGACTGTAACTTATTTATGTGTTCTTGCTTTTAATGTCCAGCTTTCAAGTCTATAATGCGGTATCGAAAACACGTAGCATCTCAGTGCTCTTACTCTTAGTTCTAATCTAAGGTCTTTGGTGCAGAGAATTGTTTTTATTTTTACAAACGCATTTCTTGCTCTTTCTATACTGGCTCTTATTTCGATTGTGTGATCATTATTGTTTTAAATCCAGATTCCTAGGTATTTTTCTTATCAAACCTTTCTATCGGTACATTTCCCAAATGTACGTTTGTTAGTATGTTTGTTTTCTTTGTTATTATCACGTATTTGGTCTTTTTTATATTCATTTTTAGTCTATATTTTTCACAGAAACTGTTTATTTTGTTTAGCAGTAATTGGAGTTGTTCAGCAGAGCTTGCCATAATCACGGTGTCATCTGCATATCTTATGTTGTTAATAAATCTTCCGTTAATTATTATTTCTTCACTTTGAGATAGTAATGCTTCTCCAAAAATGGCTTCACTACATACATTAAATAGTAATGGGGACATAATACATCCCTGCCTAACTTCCCTCCTGATTTCAATTTCTGGACTGGGTTCGTTATGTATTACGATTTGTGCTCTTTGATTCCAGCAGAGGTTTGTTATTATTCGAAAGTCATTATGGTTTATGTTTTTGTCTTTAGAATTTGGACTAATTTTTCATGTCTTACTTTGTCAAATGCTTTTTCAAAATCAACGTAACAAACATGGACATCAATATTCATATCCATGCATTTTTAAGCTAACACATTAAAGGCAAATAACGCTTCTCTGGTTCCTAGTCCGTTTCTGAACCCAAACTGACTATCATCTATTCCTTCTTCCAATTTTTTAATTTATTTTCAGGAATATTTTGAGAATGTGACTTATTAGTGATATTGTTCTGTATTCACTGCAATATTTAGCGTTTGTATTTTTATTGATAGCACAAAAGGTGGAGAGTAACCACTGTTTCGGTATATGTCCTGTTTAGTATACTGAGTGAAATAAGTCTACCATAATGTCTAAGGTTTCATCATTCATGCATTTTAAGGGTTCTAAAGGGATTTGGTCTGGACCTACTGCTTTACAATTTTTGCTGTTTTTTAATGCCATTTTAATTTCCTCTTTTATTACCTTTAAAACAATATCCTCTTCTACTCTTTCTTCTATTCTTTAATTTTTTTATGTGTGTTTAAACTATCATGTCTTTTCTGGTATTTTTCTATTAGGATAGAAATGTCTAAATAAGAAAAACCACCGAAAGTATAAATTATCTGAACAAACTATTAGATAAAGCAGCGAAAAACAAAACAGGATTATTATTAATTAGAGATCATGGATACATAAGCAAAATAGAAGCAGAATACAGACGAATTTGGTAGATGGTACGCCAGTTTAAGAGCACATGGTTCTGGTGAGAGGAAAACTAACAACGAGTAAAAAGACTACATATTATCACAGATAGAAGAACTAATAATAATCGTATACGTAATAATCAAAAACAAACTGAAAAAATATGTTACCTGCACAAGAGTCTTTTCCACTTTGACCTCCAGCACAAATCTGTGAGTTTTTCAAAATAATTCCAGCAGAAGCAAACTCTCTGGTACATTGTGATCGCTGAGCTATGGGAATTTCAACCTTTAGCTTTACATTGCTGCGACTGGATTTTTCAGTTTTTCCCCAACCAGCTACAATCACACGATCTCCGACTCTGGCAGCTTCGTTCTGGTGAGGTAGGCATATGGGATAGATAAATCCTAAAATAGTTACAAGTGTAAGTTATTATAATTATTAGGTTAATAGATAAAAAGAACGATGTTATAAATTATTGAATTTACAGAATTAAGAGTATTTTAATGTTCATAACAGTAAACAGACTTGGGTTTATAATTATAATTAGTGATTAAAAAACACAAAAAATAAACATTAAAAACTAAACAGTAAAAAAAGTACAAAAAGTAAACAGTAAAATTAATTTCAATTATTTAGAATATTACAGTAAATATTGATTAACTGTCCACTGTCTACCTTGCAATTTATTGACTCTTTTTCTTTATTGATGTGGCATATTTCCACAAACAATTTTGGTTTGTAACTATTTTTTGGCCTTAAAACCCTGACATTTGGGTAGTTAAAATGGTGCTCAGTTTTAAATGGTGGTCAACTGCCGCACACGTATTATTCTTTTTTGTTCAATCACTTTTGTGTTGTGCTATTCTCTATTTGAGCAATTGTAAAGTTTGACCGACATAACAGCTCTGACAATCTGAATAAAGCAACTTGTAGATAACATTACTTTTATAAAGAGTTGGAGAGTTGTCTTTCTACTTTGAAAACAGTTGTCTGTTTTCCTTCTTCTTCTTACGATGCCTATCCGTTCCGGATGTTGGCGATCAACATGGCTATCCTAACTTTGCTTGCTGCTATTCTGAATAGTCCGGTTGTCGATGTATTAAACCACTTTCTCAGGTTTTGAAGCCAAGATATTCTTCTTCTCCCTGGTCCTCTCTTTCCAAATACCTTGCCCTGAAGAATGAGTTTCAACAAGCCGTATCTCTGTTCATTCCTCATAACATGGCCAAGATATTCTAGTTTGCGCTCTTTGATGGTGTTAATAATCTCGAATTCCTTGCCTATTCTACGTAGGCCCTCAACATTAGTCACACGATCCACCCATTGAAATTCTTAAAATACTTCTGTAACATCACATCTCGAATGCCTCGAGTTTTCTTACAGAAGCTTCGGAAAGTGTCCAGGCCTTTACTACGTATAATAACGTTGAAAATACATAGCATCTAATGAGAGAAATTTTGGTAGCAAGTGGTAAATCGTGACTTCTGAAAAGAGACTTCATCATTATGAACGCCGATCTCGCTTTTCCTATGCGTTGTTTTATTTCACTGGAGTGATCCCATTGGCTGTTAATTTTGGTACCACGGTATGTGTAACTGTCCACTCTGTCAATTGGATGTTGGTTAACCAAAAGCTGTGTATTTAATATTTCGCGCTTACTGACTACCATGTACTTTGTCTGTTTTCCAATACATTTTATTTAACAATTTCTTACAGTAGTAAATTCTTTAAATAACCTAGTCACAGAAGGGGTTAAATGCTTTATCAATTGTAGTTTTTTATATAGAATTGGCTGACGGTCCTCTGATATCGGAGAGATACTTTTGACATACTTTTGGCATACTTTCCAGACTTGCATTCTGAAGCTGACAATGAGCGTAGATAGCTTTAAACCCTTTTTTTGGAGTAATTAATCGATCTGGCTGATGTCATAAAAATAAAAAAATCTCTTTTAGATTTAACTGCTGATGGTATACTTAAAATGGGATTTTATATTTGCAAAGTGTTGACATAATTTGGATGAAAAAAAACAGGAATGTCCAGAGCTGGCAAGGGAAGTGTTCAATTTTTTCACATGCGAAAAATCATGTAATTTTTTCGCTGTATTACTAGCTACCATTCTACCACAATTTTACAATTATTTCCTGTTCTATAACCCTTCGTACTCACATTTTAACCCCACTCCATTAGAAATACAGACAGTTGTAAGATAGCAAAGAAGAAAAACCCTCTCTTGATTGTTGACTGTTGCTAGGGACAGTCGTTGGCTCTTTCGTCTGCTGAGACTTGCTAGGCAGACGTATAATCTCTCTATCACTACCTATCGCTTGGTACAGACTTACCGCGTTTTTTCGCGTAACTATAGTAGTGAAGAAAAAGCGCGGTAAGTCTGTACCAAGCGATAGGTAATAGGCTAGAGAGATTATACGCCTGCCTAGCGAGACTCAGCAGACGAAAGAGCGAACGACTGTCCCTAGCGACAGTCAACAATCAAGAGAGTGTCTTTCTTCTTTGCTATCTTACAACTGTCTGTATTTCTAATGGAGTGGGGTTAAAATATGAGTAGGAAGGGTTGGAGAACGGGAAATAATTGAAAAATTGTGGTAGAATGGTAGTTAGTAATACAGCGAAAAAATGACATGATTTTTCGCATGCGACAAAATTGAACAGGAAGCTCTTAAATTATTAGTGTAATTCGCCACGTCATACTTGTGTTAAATGACATTTTCTTTGATGGTAGACGTTAAAACACCCACAAATTATAAAACACTACTCTACAACAACAACCGAGCATACTTTTCTTAATAACAAGACATTTATATAACACACATCTATCTAAAGTGAATATTACGTTAATAACCTTCATATTTGACGCGGATAATTAAAAATAATAATACTTACTATTAAATTTGACGCTTCGGTTTAGTCTAATAAGCGCTATATCATTGTACCTATGAATATTGTTATTATCGTAACCTTCGTTGTATAGTACTTCTTCGATACCAATATCCTGGGGGTCATTACATAATTCTCCGTCACAGTCAACATCACTTTCTGTATTGTATTCTCCAAGGCGAACGTTTACGCTAAAATATAAATAAAAAATGTTTTAGGTTATTTAATATGAATTAGAAATACTATACAATAACTATACTATAAAACCACAAATAACTTAGAAATCAAAAACGTGTGAAATACAAATGAGATAGGTATATAAACACTACTATATAACAATAAATAGTATCACCCTTCAGAGTTCCTAAAGCTTCATATACCTGGGCAGAGAACTAAATAGTCAACTAGACCACTTAAAAGAAATTAGAAGACACATTGAAGTAGTAAGATCTGGTTTCATAAATATGCGTAAAATGCTCTCTAACCCCAAGCTATCAGTCTCAATAAGATTGAAAACACTAAAGTCTTATGTGTGGTCTCTATTACTATATGGCTGTGAGACCTGGACATTAGAACAGTGTGACGTCAACAAATTAAATTCATTTGAAATGTGGATGTACCACCGAATGCTAAGAATAAGCTGGACCAGACTCATCTGGTCAAGACTATAAAAATTAGAAAGACGTCATATCTAGGACACATAATGCGCCATAAGGAATTTGAGCAGCTCCAGGTAATATTAGAAGCCAAGATTGAAGGTAAAAGGGGCATAGGACGAAAGAAAAAATTTTGACTACGAAACATCAGAGATTTGACTTACACAATAGGAACTGAATTAACTCATCAAGCCCAGAACAGAGAGAAATCATGTTGATCGCCAACTTCGACAGAGAAGGCACTTAGGAGGAGGAGGTACTGAAAGGTTAATAATAGGAAACATAGGTTAGGATGGTTAATGCATGTTTAACAAGCTCATCGCTGTATTATCTATTATTCTTTAGCGACAGTGACATTTTTAATGACAAAGATATCATTAAAAATGTCATCCAATTATGCGCTTAATCATCATAGGTAACTGTATTTAAAATTTTGAATAGCCAAACATAAAAAATCCTTCTCAATATTTTCCAATAAAACTAATTATGTATTATTTTTTTAATAATTTAATTACAGCTAATACATGTACTTTGTTTTTTTTATTTTTAAAAATTAATTTGACTACTGTAAATCGTTGCGACGGAATCACAAGATTCTGATAATAAAGATCAAAAGTTCATTGTTTTTATCTCATATATTTTTCGCATGATTCCAAATACGTAGTTTTCCGCTTAATAATTTTTTTAATGGGATGTTATGAATAAGAATTTGATTATATGCAGATGAAATATCAATTAAAACTTGCAACATCGGGTCATCTTAACAGAAGCAATATATAATAATATTTCGTGGTAATTACAATACTATTCCGATAATTACGGCGATAACTATTTACGTTTCCATTTGTAATAATATCTTTTTAAAACGAAGCTTCTATACAGGCGCTGTATTACTTTTTTCTCTATGGTAAAATGCTGAGGCCAGCTTCATTAAACTAGCGCCAAACGTCAGTAATGCAGCTTGGTGCAACAATTACTTGTTAAAATTCTGATCTGACACACGAAAATAATCTTTCCTGTCGTAATAGAAGTAACGCTAAAATGGCTTCGATATGGACGAAATAGCGACGTCTGATAATAAGTCACGAAACAAAATTCGAATATTTCTAATTGTTGAGACCAAATTCAGATTTTTGCTTCAATCTGTGCCTTCTAAGAGTTACAAGGCAAAACAGATGTTGATAAAGATGTAATTAGAGAAATGGGGAATCTTAAATTGCATTGCACAACATATCTCCTCAACTAAGCAAATATAAATGTCAGAAAAATAAACGATGTCAGATTTTCACTATTTAACCGGCAGTATAAGTTGCATGATGTAAACGAGCCTTTAAAAAAAAAACTAAAAAATTTCGATGCTTCAAGCTTACCACCATGTCAAGATGAATTACACCAACATCTACTGCGAGCCCATTATATTTCAAATATTTGGACAAATGCTCATAAAAAAGTACCAACAGAATTGATTGTTGAAGAACATGGTTGGGAGTTTTAAGATGAAACATATAAATTCAAATGGTTTAGTGGACCTCAGATGCCAGAATCAGTTCGAGAAGTAGTGATTGAAAATGAAGCAGATAATGAATGTGATATTATTGAAAGTGAAAGTGACGAAGATGATGAATGTGATGACATCAATGAGAGTGAGAAAAATGACGAAATTTTTAAAGTTTTTCTAAATTTTTTTTTCTTATCGGAAAAATCGTTTGAAAATTTTTGGAAAAATATCATGACTGACAGAAAATCGAAAGGATTCTACAAATTAGATTTTACCTCAAAAAATTACGAAAATTTTCATTAACGGAAATTTTTTTGGAAAATTTTGAGGAAAACTCTACTTGACGCTTTTCAGAATAGTAACAGAAGTGAGCATACAAATTTTCAAATAAATCGGTATAAAAATATCATAATAAAATCAGTTTGAAAATTGTTACCGAGACCTAAAATGCGCAGGCAAGTGGTACATTTGACCCCGTTTTATGGCTCTCTGTACCAACTCAGCTGTCCGCTCTTTTGGATTTAGAGTTTTTAGGGGCTAAATAATGAGCCATGAAAATGGCGGACATATTACTTATCGTTAATTTTTCCCCAAAAAATTGCAATTTCACCCCTGTCCGCCACCCCTTATGTATCCACTCTCGCGTCCGCCCTTTGGGATTTCGTCTAGTTATACCAAGATCTTACTCTAGGCAAATTTTCAGCCATATTATCGATCGTTAATTTTTCCGAAAAAAATGACAACTTCATCCCTGTATAGCCACCCCCTGTACCACGAGGGGGTCCGCCTGTAAGGCAAAGTCTTAACCCAGTTACAATGAATATATTCCAATAGAGAAATGTCATATTACTGATCAGTTCAAAATTTCGGCTCTATCTCTCCGACTATTAGGCAAGCTCCTCTTTCCTTTAAAGGAGACAGATAGTTGAACGATATTTTATACAATGTCTATCACTGGGTATGGCTTTATTTTTGTCCAAGTTTTATATTGGTCCACTATTTCAAATGCAGTTCAAACAGACATATATTAAATTGTATGTTCCGTTTTAAATTCGTTCAATCTGTATATACCACAATGTGTAACATATTTTATGTAGTCGCTAATAAATAACCCATGGATAATGCGACATTATACTCTAAATAAAAAATCCTTCCATTTTTATGTTTTATATTAAGTATAAGGCACTGAAAAAGATCTAGTGTCATTTTTTATCGTCTTTCTTAGTTGATTGTACTTAAAACTTTTTGTTATGATATTTTTTCGTATGTAAAAGCTTTTATTTTTTTGTCCGATTTGATTTTTCCTTTGGTAAAATGCTTAAAAATATGTATATAATTTAAAATAATATTTAATAAGAAAATAACTTACAGCTTTCCTACTACCCGTGAGATATCTCCTGTAACACAATGCGCAGCTGTCAAAATATATCTGTCATTAATAAGCGATCCGGCACAAGCCCATCTCCTATGTCCAGAAGGATTAGCGTATTGCAAAAGAGCCATCCATGGAAATTCGTTAATTTTAGTTGCAGTTCCTCCAAAAATTTTATCAGAAAACTAAAAAAAAAACAGTATAAACTAAAGAATAATTTAATAAATTAAATAAAGTAATATATGATAACACATCTTTTTGTTCTTGACAACATTCCCTTTTTTTATGAATCCACTTGTTATATCTTGTACTACAGCCAAGTATAAAATTGACTTTTATTTATTATTGTCTTTAATCTTTTTTTTTTTAATTTCAAACGGGCGATTCTCGTTTGCTTTCCTCTAATTTTTATTAGATATGGCAGTCAGGTCCTTCCAATAATATAAAAAAATTTATTTACTAATTTTTTTGTAGTTTTTAATATCAGTAGTTTACTATTTAACAAGTTTCAGCAATCTCTAGTTTTCGCATCATTAGCGTTATGACGACCTTTTGTCTGTCGAGGCCTCACAGTCTTATATTAGTATATTCGTATAGTCCATCTCACGTTTTACATATGCGTTAAATGAGAAAATAAACTAGTGTCGTAAATAGTTGCTTGATGAAACTATTACAAACCATTTCTGTCTGTTTATGGTGTTTATGTTCTGTGCCAATATCACTATAGGTTGTTATAATTGTGTTCCACCAAATTTATGTCGCTCAATGGATCTCAACGAAACTTATTTTCTTTGATTTGAAAGACTGCCAGGAAATTTTGTAAACAAAAATGATGATGTGGAAGTTACAATTGCATTATTCAACAAGGAAAATGCATTTCGAAGTGATACAAAATGATACATTTGTAATTTCAAAATAATTAAAGAAAATGAGGTCAATATAACTACTCCGGTATTTCTGACGGCGATGTTCTCCGAGGACCTGTTGCACCTTGGTTTCGTCTCCTGAAGGTTTGTAAAAATTCTATACAACTCAGTACAAACTTGTTGCTTAGGGGTTTTTGGGGTCGCTGAACACGAATATTATGTTGGCCATGGTGTGCGAGGTACCTGGTTCCTAAGTCAAGCCCGAGTTTTGTGGCAATTTCATATACAATAAGTGCAAATGCATTACTCGTGGGATCTTCTGATCGTTGAACACTAATATCATGTTGGCGATAGTGAGCGAGGCACCTGAGGCCTAATACGGCCCCGGCTCCAAGAGTTTTGTCTAAATAATTCGATATAAAATCAGTGTAAATTCGTTACTCGGTGATTATGAGGTCGCTAAAGACTAATATCATGTCGGCAATACACTGCCTGACATTATTACGAATCAAATGCAATAAGTTTCATTGAGATTTATCCAATTGCAAAGTCTAGTAGGTTTTGTCTAGTAGATGATGAAAGAGGAGATCTGAAACACAGAACTTACGTCAGAAGAAACAGGTCCATATATTACAAAAGAAGAAATACTACACGCATTAAAAACAATGAAGACTGGGAAAAGCCCTGGACTTGGCATGCTTCCCATAGAAATCCAATAATTCTAGATGAGAAGCTTATTGATGTTTTAGTGACACCCAAAGAGTGATTAACGTTGATTTTTATTTGTTTCCCCAAAGAGAAAAAGGCAAGAGAATGCAGCGACTACTGCACCATTAGCTTGATGTCTCATGTGCTAAAGTTACTACTAAAAGTCATCCACAACCAAATATATCACAAAGCGGACGTAGACCTAGAAACGCGTGAAGCTCTTTTTTCACTTAATATACTGATACAAAGATGCCTGGACGTCAATCAAGATATACGCATGTTTTATTGACTATTATAAAGCATTCGAGAAAGTACGACATAAACAATTAATGAATGAAGTTAAATGTGTCGATAGCAATTAAAGTAAATTGTATACTCACGCTTAATCAAGCCATTAAGAGCGATGCTGGGAATATTTATATTCCACTAAGCATCAACAATTTACCCATGTAAATTACTATCTTTCTTGTACTCATTGCGTCGAGTAAGGACGATAAATTTAACTTCATCTTTCATCACTAGATGTCTCTAGTAGCATACTCTGGTAATTATTTTGTCTATAATTGCCGAGTAGCCGGTGCGTTTTGGTTTAGTTTGAGTTTTCTTACAAGCTCTCTCTGATGACGGGAAGACCCAGAAACACGTGTCAGGGAGTGGTAAGAAGCTCAAATTAAATCGAAACGCAACCATTTTCGCAATTAATGAATGTCCTGAAATCAAAGAAGATTGACTACAACGACCTCAGGATCATATCAAATTTATACTATAAACAGCGATCAAAAGTATGTGTTAACGAACAGCTGTCAGAAAAAATTGAAATTAGACGTAGAGTGAGACAGGGATGCGTATTGTCGCCAATTCTTTTAAATGCCTACTCCGAAGAGATCTTGAAAAACGTTCTTGAGGGTGAAACAGCTGGAATAAAGGTAACTGGAGTTCCCATTAACAACATTAGATATGCGGACGACAATGTGATCTTAGCCAAAAATATTGAAGATCTTCAGAGACTGGTGACCAGAACAGTGGAGTATGAAAAAGAGTACGGTCTAACAATGAACATCAAGAAGACGAAATTTATGAGAATATCGAAAACTCAAAGAAATAAGAGAATCTTCTAATAAACGGAACCAACGTCGAACAAGTGGACAAATATGCATATCTGGGAACAATGATTAACTCCACAAATGATTATATTTAGGAAATGAAAATCAGAATAGAAAAGGCTAGAGCAAATTTCAACAAAATGAGAAGAGGGCTATGTACAAGGGATTTAAAATTGAAACTAATAGTTAGGTTGGCTAGGTGCTATATTTTTTCGACTTTGTTATATGGAATGAAATCTTGGACCTTGAATGCGACATCAGTGAACAAGCTGGAATCATTCGAGCTGTGGGTGTATAGAAGAATTCTGAAAATATCGTGGACAGGACACGTCACAAACAAAAAGATTCTGAGAAAGATGAATAAAGAAATAGAAATTTGAAATACAATTAAAACAAGAAAATTGGAATATCTCGGACATATTACACGTGAAGAGAAATAAACCTTACTCTAACTGATTATGCAGGGAAAGATCCAAGGAAAGAGAAGCATAGGGAGGCGTGGAATGTCACGGCTGCGTAACCTGAGAGAGTGGTACGGATGTACATCAAATGAACTTTTCAGAGCAGCCGTCTCAAAAGTCCGAATAGCTATGATGATTGCCGACCTCCGCCGCGGAGATGATAGTTGAAGAAGAAGAAGTAGGTTTTGGGCTTTTTACTTCCTCATTGCCTCGCCTATTTATTAGGACTCATTATACTTATTCAGCGAAGCGAGAACTATCTTTATCGTTGGAATATGTAAGGATTTACTGAACATTAAATGTATCCAGCTGGAATAAATTCTATGCTTTGTAGTATAATAATAGAATAATTGGTTTAACTAAAGAACTGATGCCATAGAACACGATTATTGACACAACAACTAGATATAGAACTGACAGAACTTGATAAAAAATGAATGGCAGCACTGCAATGGCAAATAAAGCTCAAATTATTAAAAGTGAAAAGAATAGTAAAAGACGCATATAGTCCATAACAGCCTCTTCTGAATATAAAACGTATTTAATAATCTGATATTAATCTGCAAACCTTTACTTTAACTTTAATGTCTAATCCTGAAGTTTCATATTCCTCGTTATGTTCTGTTATCTGTTCTGTCATCCAATATAGATGGCGTTTCATAAGATATTTACTTTGTAAAGTGAAAATAAAAAAATAAAAAATGAGATGTCTTTTGCTAGTCTATCTTCGATTTATACCACTCCCGATATAGGCATAAACTTGTTGCTGTATGACCCAATAACAAATTTCAAGAGAAAAACGACAGACGGTACGAAGATTTGCATTTAGAAGATCGAGGTAATTTTAAATATTGCAACCTTGATTCAGACTAGCACAAATAGCAACAAATCCAAACTTTAGATAAAATAAGTATTTTTGATAATTCGTAAGACATTTAGTTTTAATTTCTATATAAAACGTTTACGTCAGGTCTCTTTTAAAATATCTTTTTTCTATATATCAAATTAAAGATTTATGTACTACACGAAAAATATAAAACCCTTTTATAATAATATTCTACTTACATCATGCCCACATTTCGGTCTATCGGGAATAGCAGAATTAACCCTATAAATCGAATTAGAGCCACCTCCGACGGCTACAGCAGTTACATCATTATTCAGTACTCTGCGCCCTGTTACTGTTGGCTGCTGTTGAATATAACTTGATCTGCTTCCACAACAGACTAATGGTTCTGAGTCATATCCACATTGAGATTCTTTTAAAAATCTTAGCTGAGTTCGATCTGTTGTTTGAACAGTTGACAACAAAGGTCTACAGGAATATATAGAGTTGCAAGTAGCCCATTCTTGGTTAGGAGTTCTGCAGGATGAACCCCTTTCTAAAAAAATTATATTTTATTAGTTATGTTATTAAGTTAACGGCTAATTTTAAACACATTTAGAATATATGTTCCACTCATCTTTTAAACATTTATTGTTAACACTTAATATATTATATTAACGATTCACTTATTGTTAAAATATTTGACAAAGAAGTTACAGTTTTAAATAATGATAAAGAAACGCATATTATCACACTTTTGACGTTAACTCCAATATCAGCATTCTGTTATTTTTTGATGCTGTATGTGCGAGAAGGATCGATGTTACATTTTTTCAGAAATATAGTTTTGTATTTGAAATGTTCTTTTTATAACCTAAAATATATATCTGCTTAATAAACTGGCGTGAGATAATAATACATCTCTAATATTAGTGTGGGGTTATAAATGAGTTCAATGGTATGATTTGATAAGTATTAAAAAGATCATTTAAAGCAGAGTTTCCCAAACTTATCTAAACCGCGACCCCTTTTTGCTAAAAAATTTGTTCGCGACCCCCCAATTTCCCCCCACTCATTTATTTAATATTATTTGACAGAAATAGCGTGCCTAATTTACAATTATCTGATGGTTTCTCAAATTTAATTTTACTTTACTGTTTAAGCTTAAATCAAAAAAATTATTTTATTTTAATACAATTATTTTAATGATTGCGATCTGTCCGACTAGTAATTAGTAGTAGGTACTTCTGCCAGAATAGCATTTACAATAAAAATAAATAATAAGAAGTCAACTGCACATTGTACGCCGCGACATATTAGCTTGTGTCTACATCGCAAAAGTCTTCCATGATAATCGCGAAAGCGCTCGCTACTAGATGCACTCTGGAACGTTCTCGTAGCCTCGTTTTGGCTTTATATAAGCGGCAATGCGCAACGAAACCTCAGTTGGAATCCAAACAGCCTATGGTGGCGTACGCGGTGTTGAGTAATGAGTAAATATTTTACGACTTACGTATTCCCGTTTACGTATTTACGTCTACGATAAATTATAAATTATGGATAAGTTTTTAAAAAGAAGTGCAGAACCATCTACGTCTGAAAGGGGCAGTAGCAGCAATAAAAAGAAAAACAGATTCTACATTGATGAATATCTTAAATATGGTTTTACCGTTATTTCCAATAAACCACAATGTGTTATTTGTGGACAAGTCTTGTCAAAAGAAAGCATGAAGCCATCAAAGTTACTTCGACATTTAAATAGCAAACATCCAGATAAAAAAAAGCCCGTAGAATTCTTTGAAAGAAAGCTGAACGTCCTTCACAAACAGCAAGACAGTCTTCCCTTGGCAACCACTACTAATGAAAAAGCATTATTAGCAATTTATAAAGTTGCTTATCGTGTTGCCAAAACTAGTAATCCGCACACAATTGCTGAAAATCTAATATTTCCAGCAGCTGTTGAAATGGTACATATAATGTGTGGGGATAATCCAAAGAAGAATTAGTGATATGGCAGAAGATATTCAAGCGCAAGTTGTGGAAAATCTTAATAATTGCACGTACTTCTCTCTTCAAATGGACGAATCCACGGATATATCTAACTGTGCCCAATTCATTACGGTTGTAAAATATGATACAAATAATGGCATTCAAGAAGATATTTTATTTTGCTCCCCATTGGAAACCAATACCACTGGAAAATGTGTACTCGACACTTTTGTGAAACGTACAAGTAAATATGATATTGACTGGGGTAAATGTATTGCTATATGCATAGATGGCGCTAAAGCTATGACAGGACATAAATCTGGTCTTGTCGTCAAATTACAAGAAATAATGCCAAATGGAGACATCGTTTTTTACATCGAGAAGCTCTTGCGTCCAAAGCTTTACCTCCTGAAATGGACTGTGTTATGAAAACCATCATTAAAGTTGTAAATTCCATTAAAGCAAAAGCTTTGCAGACCCGTATGTTTAGAAAAATTTGCGAAGACATGGGTGCTTTATTTGAAAATCTTCTCTATCACACCGAAGTAAGGTGGCTTTCAAGGAGCAACATCTTAAAAAGAGTATTTCACTTAAGAGTAGAGCTTTTAATGTATTTAAAAGATGAGAAGTCCCCATATGAAAATCAATTTTCCGATCCTATTTGGCTTCTGAAACTAGGTTTCCTTGCTGATATTTTCGAGCAATTAAACAATTGAAGCAATTGAACAGTAATTTACAAGGTCGCGATATTAATATAATTCAAGCCACAGATAAAATTAAGGCGTTTCTAAGAAAAATCGATTTATGGTCGACCTCACTTGGCAAAAAACAACTCGATTCATTACAGTGCCTTCAGGAAATTATGGAAAATGTATCCAATTACAGTGCTACAAATTTTAAACAAGTTTTTGCTAACATGCATGTTACTTTGCTCAATTTAAAACACAGCTCTGTGATTATTTCCCCGAAGAAATTCAAAACAGTTACGACAGTTGCAGATGGATACTAAATCCGTTTTTAGCCGATTCCTTTCAGCATGTTAAAATACCAATAAACATGAAAGAAAAACTTATTGAAATATCAAGTGATGGAATGTTGAAGCTCCAATTTTTTTCCCAGAACTCGGACCAATTTTGGACCGAAAAGATGCAGGAATACCCCCAGTTGGCGAGTGAAGCTGTAAAATGTTTGGTTCCATTTGTAACATCATATTTGTGTGAGTTAAGATTCTCGTCTATGACTGCCATTAGAACAAGAGTTACAGATCGTCTCGTACTTGAAAATGATATAATTGTGTGTGTCTCAAATACACAGCCTAGATTTGAAAGATTAGTTTCACAGAAACAGGCGCATATCTCTCATTAAGATTATAATATTTGACTTTGTTTTACTCTTTTATTTTTAAGGACTTTAATATTTAGTTTTCGTCTGATAATTAATTGTTAATTTCTATTTACGGCATTGTTAAAATAAAAATACATGATCTAACAAAGTGGTGCTTTTGTCTTATTTTGGAAATGTTCGGCGACCCCCCTAGTACTTCATGGTGACCCTCCAGGGGGTCGCAACCCCCACTTTGGGAAACACTGATTTAAAGTATTGAGAGGCAGCTTTTGTCTCGTCTAATATTTTCATTAGCAGATCGGGATTAGCAAGCAAAATACGGGTATGAACATAATATCTGGACACTGTCAAGTAAAAAAAATCACGTCAGGTGAATAAACTATATTCAATATGGAGGAAATAATCATTAAATTAATAAAAGCATAAAGTTTGGTTAAAAGTTCACATGACCAACTGCCAGTGACAAGAAGATTCTCGCCTGATTTAGCAAAACGGAGAAGATTAGGTTGAGATTCAACTATTAGGAATGTTTTTCTTTAAATATAACCGACAGAACTAAAATCCCTGATCTTGACTTTTGAATTTACAAGGAAATTCCTAAAACTGCCATGTTGGCATTTTTAAAAAATGCAATGCAAACAACATCCTACAGACCTATTAGCCTATTCCTTATTATGGCAAAGTTACTGGAAAAATTACTTGTATAGTAAATTGAACCAAATCTAAAAGCTCATCAGTTAATTTCTAACCATCAATTGGGATTTGAAACTAAACATGCCTTCATTGAACAATCTACTAATTTATAAAACAAATAAATATTTAGAATATTTACAAAATTTTTACAAAATCATAAAAGCTTACTAAAACAACATTTTCCTTGTTCTTAAACCCTAGCTTTAAAATAGACACTTTTAAGTTAGACATCAAGACAAAACTACAACTCTACACTCAAGAATGTCTGGCGTGCCTTAGGGAAATGTGCTTGGTTCCTTCCTCTATATCATATACATAGCTGATCTTTCCACTAGTAAAAATATAACCATTGCAACATATGCAGATAATACCGCTGTTATGGAATCTCACAAAGATCCTCTTATGTTATTGGCTCTTGACTTAAAATCTGTCCATGTTACATACATCCTAGGAAGAGGCGCCGGTCCAACTAGGGCATTAAATGGTAAGTTTTTGTAAAAAAAAAGATGTATGATATCTGGGAATTCATTTGAACCGACGACTAACTTTGAGGACACATATTTGCTAAAAAAAGCAACTGGGCTTAAAACTTAGCATACTGTACTTGATGTTAGATCATAAATCATAACCAATAGTTAGATAGAGTAGAAAAAATGAGACTATATATAATCCCAAGAGCAGAAACTAAATCCATACTGACTATAACCTCCTCCTCATTACTTGTGCCCTTGTCAGGGCGTGGTGATACTTTAAATATTATTAGCTGGATGTGTCTATTGGCTGCGATCCTGTGCCATATGGATGGCTTTATGTAGGAATTTTCCCATCAAATTCTTCATTTGGTCTGGACCATCGTGTTGGAGATCTTCCTCTTGGTCTTCGGCCTTTTGTCTTCCCTTCGGATGTGAAGTCACGGAATTCAATTGTAGGGGATAGCTTCCTACTTATACATCGAAATTCTACAAAAATTCCAGTCCAAAGTACTTAGGATTATCGTAAACACACGATGGTACGTAACTAGATCTTAAAATGAAATCTGTCAAAGAAGAAATATCCTAGTTCTCCCAGCAGTACAGCAAACGCATAGAAATCCACCCCAGCGTATTGACTTAACCCCTAATGAAACGTCCCGTCCAGTGAAGGTTACGAAGACATGTTCCATGTGATCTGCCTGTCAAATTTTCAAACCTTATACGAGGAAGGATATACACAAAAAGATATCGCACGACATCTCAGGAGAACTTAATATACGAAGGTACCACGAGACAGGAAATTTTGTACGAAGGCCGAAGCAAACTTAAAGTTTAGACGACCTACCAAAGTTTCTAAGTTTCTCGTCTTCTATAAAAACAGATCGTCGCTGGTCGTTTAAAATTTGCGAAAATACATATTTAGTGGAATATCGACAACTAGAAAAATGTTCTGTTTACTGATGAAACAAGAATCCTATTATGGAAACCAGATGGTCGAAGAAAAGTTGGAGAACGATTCGCCACCTGCAATCTCAATCAGAACGTTAGGTTTAGAGATAGTGGCATCATTCATTGAAGAGGTATTAGGGGAGAGGGACGCACCGCACTTGTGGAAGTGGTTTGATTGATAACTGATAACCTTTACGTTTAAAACATGCAGCAAAATCATATTTTGAGATATTTTGGTTACATTGGAGATGACAGATTTGTGTTAGTGCATGATAACGCTCGACCATGTCGCTTTCATAGTGAGCAATTATCTTGAGGAGGTCGAAATTCGAAGATTGGATTGGCCACCGATTTGCCCGAATATAAATTAAATTGAGCACATGTGGGAATTGAACGTAATTACCAAGGACAATTTCCAAAATTTACTTTCGGGCATGCCGAGAAGGATGCAAGCAGTAATAAGAGCTATAGGGGGAATACTCGTTACTGATCATGCACTTGTTTTAGTTAAAAAGACTTGTTTAAGCAATTTAAATTAGCATTTAAACTTAAAATAAAATAACCTCATTTACCTAACATTAGGCACTTTTTTGGCAATTTTCTCAGCATTAAAACTTAAAATTGTTCATTAAACATTTTAAAATATATTCTGTTTCATAATAAACGACTTGATTGATCAGAATTTATTTTCAAAAACTAAAAAATTAGCTGCTTAGTGTTATTTGTGTGATATTTAAAAAATTCATGTACCAGATGTTAAAAATATAAACTATGATTATTGGAAGTGTTCTACCGTAATATAACCACCGTTTGTACCGGTATCTTTGTTTTTAAGAATAAAATAGATTTAAAATTATTTTCAGAGAAATCTGCGTTTACCCAATTTAGTGTTTACATAATCAACTGTTTTATTTTTAAACTGATGATATTTGTCAACAGGAAGCTAACATAAAATGTATAATTATTAAATTTATGTTTCCAAAACAACGAATTTTTCTACAATATATTAGTTTACAACGCTAAATCGAACGTTAAGTTTATTAAAAAATTTTAGTTAGGCAAAGGTTAAAAAAGGCAAACAATTTGAACATAAGTGACAAAGTAAAACATTTCTTATTTAAACTACTAAACAATAACCAAAGTTCAAAATGAATTTTTAATGATAAACTCACATAAACGGACCATTAATAAAAATACAATAGGGACATCTTAAGGCTCACACCCAACTATCATCTTTCTAAACTATCAGTTTTTAGTAACCGAATTAAAACATCGGCTTATTATAGCTTTTAATTAGTTTTTTTTTAATGAACTGAACTGTTTCAGGGTTTTACAGTAAAAATTATTGTTACATTACGTTGCTATTTTGAGAAGGCACAAAAAAGTTTTCAAAATTCTAGAGAAGCAGTAACTAAAACAATAGCTTTAAAATAATATAATTTAAACGATCTTAAAAATGGTGCCAGTACGCTGTGTTTAAACTAAATCGCGATAAAACTATAGCCCTAGTACAAGCAAGAGAATAACAAAACTTGCAAAATTTGACAATAGACGACGCAAATATTGAAATAGTAAAAGATCTTATATGCCTGAGCGTACAGATAACTAGGGACGTCAGTGAGAAGAAAGAAATATGGAAAAAAATAATTCTTGTGTCCGCAATGGAAAATCATGAACACGTCCTTAAGATAATGTTGAGCGTCAACAGAACGAAGTCTTTGACTAAAAGCTATGACATTAAACATCAGCAATATGTCAGTTTTATAACTGTTTAACAACATATATGTGGATTTTCATACAGGATATACAAATATTGAAGGAGCAAGACAGGCATCACAAGACTGAATGTTGTGCACGATTTTTGTCCATTGTGTACGAGCATCTCCATTTATTGTTCAACGTGGCCAAATGTCCATCCTGCCATTTCTAGGAAGGTGGACAAGTCAACAGGAGACATAGGACTCACATATGATTCACATAGGACATGGTCTATAGTTTCGTCTTCTCGTTGACACTTCCTACATAGAGGTGTGTCTGCTATCCCTAGTGTGTGGTGGTTGCTTAGTTGACAATGACCAGTTAAAAAACCAACTGTCAAACGTAGGTTTTTCCTGGCCATTCCCAAGTACTTCTTTGATGCTGTCTTTTCAAGGTTATTTAGTGTAACCCTGGCAAGAGTAAATCCTTGCCCTCCTTCCCATCTTTTTACGGTTTGCGTATAGGAGTGACATTTGACAATTTCCGCGATGGTTGTAGTTGACCAACGAAAAAGATCAACCAGGTCCTAAGAGTTTTAGGCCTTCCGCATTCCTAGATAATTGGTCAGCAATGGGGTTGCCTTTATTCCTATTGTGTCCTTTAACCCACCTCAGGATGATGGTATTACCATCCGTAGCTTGAGTTAGTGACTCGTGACACTCCGTTACCAACCCTGATGTGACACGTGGTCTATTCAAGGTTAGTAGCGCTTGTCTGCTATCTGTGCAGATTATTATAGGTTTCCCTGCTATACCTTTTTGGGTTATCTCTTTTGCGGCTATGGAGATACCAGTCAGTTCTGTCTGAACTACGCTGGCATTTTTGCCCATACCCCTCTTTATTCTTAGGTTTAGTGATCTGGAGTATATCTCGCATCCTGAGCCTTCTTTCATTTTGGAGCCATCGGTATATATGCAATAGGCATTTGCCACGTCTGTCTCCCTATACTGTCTTGTTTCCATTTTGTAGGGTTTGTTAAAGACAAAGTTTGGTTCAATTGAGTCGCATCCTGCCTGTAGCAGTGGTAGCGCATCCAGCTCTCCCCCCCAGAAACAAGTTCTCAATTGTCCCATTTCTACATCAAGGTTTGCACTAGCTGAGCGCAGTCGCATCATTGTCACTAGTGGCACCTCTTTGACATATATATCTAGAGGCGTGATGCCAATGATTAACTCAAGCAATAGCTCCGTAAGTTAGCATTGGCCTTATGACAGCAGTGTATAATATAATATATATGCTCTTTTAGCTCTACCATCCAAGTGTGAGTTCTATGTTAACATTCTGTCAAGGGTAATACCAAGGTACTTCCTTGTCTAAACCTTGTCAGAAAAATTTAGACTGTAGTTTAGAATCCTTGGGGGTATTAAGCCCGCGATTCTTCTTTTACTGGTAAAGAGGACCATCTCTGTTTTCTTAGGATTTATAGATAGTGAGTATTCCTTGCACCATGTTTTTATTAGTCGGAGAGCAACTTGTAATCTCTCACATAGTGTGTTCTCAAACTTACCGCTTTGTAGGACAGCAATGTCGTCTGCATAGGCTATTATGTAGAAACCGTTGCTGCGGAGTTGGTCACAACCAGGGTATCTAGAACTATGTTCCAGAGGAGTGGTGATAGCACCTCTCTCTGTGGACACCCCCTCGTAACCATGCATTAAAACAGAAACGTCTTCTACATTTATGCTTATTGCTCTATTAGAGAGCATACAGAATATCCATTTGTTTACGTCCAGGGGAACATTCCTGACGTTGAGCTGTTGGGTGATGGATGAGAATGTGGTTTTATCAAACGCTCCCTCAATGTCTATGAATATACCTAGGGTGGATTCTTTATTATCCAGCGATCTTTCAATTCTTCCCACTACATGACGAAAGTCATATTCACTTGGGCAGTTTTATCAATCGAAAAATAATATCTCACTTGTTCTTAATTCTTGATCCAGAAGCCCCTACATCGTGTGCGTATAACAATTGTTATAGGAACGTGGTAGTCAGGCTATATATTCAATATCTAAGAAGGTTTTATCGTACTAGAAACATTGTAATGAATAGTGGTTTCAGCAGCACCAACCACTTGTCACAGAGCTGAATAGTTGTGGCTATGCTTCAAAAAATCTTTCTAGATTTCTTCTACCCATAACATTTCCACAATCTGACTCCACCTGATACCAAAAAATAAGATTTTTATCTGTTCTCCCAAAAGTTTACCTGAATTATGTATATATGATCGTTAAAGAAAATTGTCTACAGCAAAATGGAGCACATTTTAAACATTTACATTATCTACCCGTAACTAAATACCTTCCAGTGGCGCATACTGTATTAGCGCCTAGAGAATCTTCTTCTTCTTTCAGTGCCTATTCGTTCCGAATATTGGCAATCATTCTGGCTATAATTATTTTATTGACTGATGCTTTAAATAGATTCGTTGTTGTTGTGGAGAACCATTTCCTCAGGTTCTTCAACCATGATATTCTCCTTCTCCCAATTCCTTGCTTTCCGAATACTTTACCCTGTAGATTACCTGTTTCTCATTATATGTCCGAGATATTCCAACTTTCTCCTTTTAATGGTATACATCACCTCTCTTTCTTTGCCCACTCTTCGTAATACGGTCTCGTTGGTTATCTTGTATGTCCATGATATCCTTAGAATTCGCCTGTATAGCCACATCTCGAAGGCTTCAAGTTTTTTCTCCATTGCTTCAGTTAGTGTCCAGGATTCAACTCCGTAATACAATATTGAGAAGATATAACATCGTAGGAGCCTTACTTTTATCTCCAAATTAAGATTGTGGCTTTTAAAGAGTTTGGCCATGTTATTGAATGCACTACTAGCCTTCTCTATTCTACATTTTATTTCCTGTGAGTGATTCCATTGTTCATTTACTGTTGTTCCAAGATAGTTATACTGTTTTACTCGGTCCACTGGTGTATTATTGATAAGTAGTTGAGCGTCTCTAACTTTATTTTTGCTGATGATCATAAATTTAGTTTTTGTTATATTTACTTGAAGTCCAAATCTTTCACTTACTTCATTTACTTTGTTTATCAGTTGCTGTAAACTGTTCAAACTGTCTGCAAAAATAACGGTGTCGTCTGCATAACGGATGTTGTTTAGGCGTTCTCCATTTAGAGAATAGTAAGCCGCCTAGAGAATAGTAAGTGTAATTCCATTGAATTTTAAAGTGAAATAGCAGGTTTATTGGTCCATACTTCTAGCCTTTTACCTATCTACAAGTATTAACACACAATGTGAACAATATTTTTATTAGATAATTCCTTTGAGAAGCATATTATATGACAAAGTTACATAATTGTTAGCACTATCCTAATTTCTACAAAGTTAAGAACAAAACGCCCGAATCGTTACTGTTATCACAAACAACAAATCAAAAACATTTATGTTTCTTACTTGACTGATACGAATATTGCGGTCTCGTTCTATATCTATAATATCTCCCTGTAAAAAATAATGTTGTTATAAGTATTAGACCTAACTAACTTTTATATTTGGATATCTCCGTAGTTGCCCAAACAACACGTTGTTAATTACTATGTTTATATGGGATGAAGCCATTGATTGTAATGAAAATTACATTCTATAATTGTTTGACGTTTTGATTTCCATTCCGGAAATCGTTTTCATAAAGATTATTTAAAAACAAAGAGTTGCTATTATAACCAACAATTATTTGTTGCCAAAGATTAACGGGTGACTTACTGGGCTTCGATATTGTAGGCAAATAGCCATGCCTGAACATTTTGTGGATGGTGTTTGCACCAGAATGATATCAAATTTCGACTTTTTGTCTGTTGATGTATTATGTTTTTATATATTACTTATGTGTTTATGTATTACTTATGTGTTTATGTATTATGTGTTTATATTTTTTATAGTAACTCTGTTACAACTTTAAAAATATACGCGTTTTACTACTTGCTTATTATGTCACTTCATATCCTTAGTTTTACTGGTATTAACGAATAGTCCCATTCTTTTTGCTGCTGTTTTCAATGTTGCGAACAATTGGACCAGGTCCGCCTTTCTTCTTACTATGCTTTAGTGTTTTAATACGAAACCCAAATGTAGTCTTTTATATTAATTTTTTTTTTATTAAAAGCCACAGGACTGAACAGTGAAAGTGATAAAGAGGCCTATAAAGCGCTGAACGGTCAAATAAAATGACTCTGCAAATAGGACAAGAACACATACTTGAACAAAATCTGCATGGAAATAGAAGGGCATAAAACCAAAACTGAGACCAGAGACATGTTTAAAAAAATAAAGCAGATAACACGTTCTTTTACACCAAACTACCTTGCTATCAAAGATGATAACGGAACTCTACTCACTTCTAAAAAAGATATTTTAGACAGATTGAAAGAATACTGTGGACGACTGATGATGGAGAAAAGCACAGACGCCCCATCACAACAACAAGATGCCAGTTTTGTGACGGAACCTGACGTACTCAGAAGTGAAGTTGAAGCAGCAATTATGAGGCAAAAAATTCAGAAAGCTGCCGGTCCAGATAACATACCTATTGAAATGATTTGGGCCCTAGATGACGTTGGAGTGGATATAATACATCAAAATTGTCAAAGAGTGTGAGAGACAGGTAAATGGCCTAAGGACTGGACACAATCACTATATATTTCCATACATAAAAAGGGAGCGAAAGATTTATGTAGCAACTATCGCACAATTGCTCTAATTGCGCATTGCAGTAAGATACTCTTGCACATAATTCTCGAGAGGATAAAACCCTTTTTACTACCTAACATTGCGGAGGAACAAGCAGGTTTCGTCCCCGGACGTGGTACTAGAGAACAAATTTTAAACGTACGACACATTGTAGAAAAATCCAGAGAATTCAACATCACAACATATTTGTGCCTCATAGGTTATAGTAAAGCTTTCGATTTGGTCAACTGGAGTAAAATGTGGCAGGTTTTGTCTGAAATGGGAGTCCTTGATCATCTGATACTGCTAATTAAAAGCCTGTACAATAACAATTATGCCAGAGTTAGAATAAACGGGATACTAACCGATAGTATCAGGGTCACAAAGGGCGTGAGACAAGGCTGCATACTAAGCCCAATTCTATTTAACATCTATGGTGAATGGATAATGCGGAAAGCTACTGAGGACTGGAACGGTGGCATCACCATTGGCGGGAAGAAGATTTGCAACTTGAGATATGCAGATGATACTACTATTCTCGCTAGTTCTGAAGCTGAATTGATTCACCTGCTACAACGGATAGAAGACGTAAGCTTAACGATGGGCCTTAAAATAAACAGAGAGAAAACTAGAATCATGATAATTGACAGAGCTAACAACAATCAAAATCATCTGGTCATGATAAACAATATCGCTGTTGTAGATAAATTTGTGTATCTGGGCTCATTAATAACCAACAGAGGAGGCTGTACTGAAGAAATAAAGCTGCGGTCAGCAATCACAAAAAGCGCTATGGCAAAATTAACAAAAATTTGGAAAAGCCATGAAATAACTACCGATACAAAAATGAGACTAGTAAGAAGTCTAGTTTTTTCAGTTTTTACTTATGTATCGGAATGCTGGACCCTTACTGAGAAAGACAAAAAGAACATAGATGTATTTGAGATATACTACTGGAGACGAATGCTGAGAATACCATGGGTGGCCCGAAGAACAAATGAATCCATACTGGACCAGCTAAATATAAAGAAAAGACTAAGAACACAAATATCAGAACAAATAATAAGCTATTTTGGACATGTGCTTCGAAGAAATGGTCTTGAAAAACTTACCATCCAGGGAAAAGTAGAAGGCAAAAGAAATAGAGGTAGATCTCCCACACGATACACGGACCATATTGTTGCTATCATTGGCGCTCCATTGTCAGAATGTGCTAGAATGGCAGAAGATAGAAAAACGTGGAGGAACATTGGGAAATTTAGCTAATAGCTTCATGATATCACGATACCTGCATCAGGTTAACGACTAAGAAGAAGAAGAAGAAGATTAATTTTTTTATTATTATTGCTCATACACAATAGAATAACATAATATAAATCTTCCTATTACCTATAAGTATTATATCATTTTTAATTAAAATAGTAAACTAACCGATGCAATGTCCTTACGAACTGAAGAGAAGCCTAAAGTCGACTTTACATTATACCATTTTCATGCTATTTAAGAACTAAGCAATACAGACACATCTGTGCTAGACGAAAAATTAGAACATGTTCTATTTTTCATGCTATTTTGATGCAATTCATTGTCAACAATCAAATCGTCAACAAAATTAATAGTTTAGAATAAAACTTAAATATTTGCAAACAGTTAAACAAATAAACCACATTGAACTAGAAATTCTTAAAATTCTTTATGAGATTATACAATTAGGATTAAATGTAATAATTACATGGATCAAGGGCCATTCGGGAATTAAAGGCAATGGGATCGTTGACAATTTGGCTAAATCGGCATACATGCTTGGAGAAAAAGTAAACAGAAATTTAATTCCAGCGACAGATATTGACACCGTTAGTAGACAAAAACTTAAAAATAATTGACATTTACATTACAGAGAATGTAAGACTGGCTTAAACTTTTATCATTGTAACACTAGGATACCCTCCATAAGATGGTTCTACACAGAATCTAATCGACATTTTATAACGACCATTAATCGGCTGAGAGCAAATCATGCTCTTACGCCATCTTACTTGTATGGAATCGGCTTATCAAATACTCTCAATTGTCATCATCATCATCATCACTGGCTCGACAACCCTTTTTGGGTCTTGGCCTGTTCTAGGATTCTTCTCCATTCCGATCTGTTTCGTGCTTTTTTTCTCCAGTTTTTTATTTTTAAGGTTGTTATATCATTTTCTATTTGTTCTAAGTATCTCAGTTTCGGTCTTCCTCTTGTTCTTTTTCCTACTGGCATCTGTTTGAATATTTTGTTTGGTATTTCGCCTTCTTTCATTCTTTCTACATGTCCTATCCAACGCAGCCGTCCTATTTTGATGAATGTTATAATATTCGGATCCTGGTATATTTTGTATAGTTCAGAGTTGTATCGTCTTCGCCATATTCCGTTTTCTTTTGTGCCCTTGTATATGTGTCGCAAGATTTTTCTTTCGAAGGTGGCTAACAACGTTTCCTCTCTTTTAGTAAGTGTCCAGGTTTCTGAGCCATATGTGAGTACCGGTCTTATTAGGGTTTTATATATTTGGCATTTTGTCTTTCTTGCGACATTATCTGATCTTAGGTGTCTAATTAAGCCATGGTAACATTTATTTGCAATAAATATTCGCCTCTTCACTTCCTCCGTAATGTTATTATCAGACGTGACTAGGGATCCCAAGTATATAAAGTTTTTTACCTCCTCTATGTTGTATTCTCCTATTGTTATATTTTGTGGCTGCCTTATTTCTGCGTTTTTTCTTACCTACATATATTTTGTTTTGGTCTGATTGATTTTAAGACCACTATTTTGTGCAGCTCGTTCTATTTGGTTGTATGCCTCTATCATTTCTCTTCTTGGTCTTGCGATTATGTCAACATCATCTGCAAATGCTAGTATTTGCACGCTTTTATTAATGATTGTTCCTCGTGTATTGACTGTTGTGTCCCTCAGTATTTTCTCGAGCACGATGTTGAACAAGATGCATGATAGAGCGTCTCCCTGTCGTAGTCCCTTTTTCACATACTCCCAATTGTACTTGTGGTAAAATAGGCAATCTAACACATATTATATTAGAATGTGATTTACAAATTATTAATATAAACGAACTTTATAAGGAATTAATAAATGCTAAGTGTTGTTTTCCAACAAACCTTAATCTTTTAATATTTTCAAATAATATGGAAATTCTTCATTGCATTTACAAACATGTTAAAATATGTAAATATAAGTTGTAAATAGTATATAGGCGTAATCTGTTAATATGGTTTGAAAAAAAAAACAAAAAAAAGTATACCACAAATTAGAAAAAAACATAAAAGAATTAAGAAAATAGAAATAGAATAAAAAACAAAAAAATAAATCCAAAAAAAAAGAACAAAAAAAAGCAAAAAACAAAAAAAAATCAAAAAAGCAACAAAACAAAAAAAAACAAGAAAATAATAAAAGAATAAAAAAAAAAATAAAAATATATCAAAACAAAATGTATGTATCCGTAAAAATATTATTAGCTATATGTAGTACTAACATTTGACTATGAATCTGCAATCAATAATAATTGAAATTCAGTCGATTTTAACAATAAACACAAACGAGTCTGGCTAATTGGCTCTGCCAAAGCCATTTTTCAGAAAAAAAAACATATTTGTGTGAGTGTTAATATTATCTATTGGATGTAATAATTTGTGAATATATTTAATGCTGGACTGAAGTTTCCAAATAAAAGAATATAACGGTAATGTTTTAATATATTTCTTCTGTTGATAATAGTAAAAGTGGTATCTCAAAATTGCACAAAAATAGCTCTGATGTAAACAGATCAGGCTAGGCAAGAGATATGCCATGCAAGACGGACTTGCATAGCATGAGTCTTGCATGGCCTAGATGCAAAGCTATCTTAACAGTTGTTCTGCTAAATAATAGAGAAGTATCATGTCCTAAGCTATGTATTTAAATGGAGATTATGATCTGGTATTGTAGTAATTTATTGCTTTTGGCCTTAAGTACAAAAAAAAATTTAATGCTATTCAATAAATATTTATTGTAAATTAATTTTACTGTTTATATACACAAACGATTTATTTTGAATAATGCACTAGAACTCTTTACGTCACTAAAGACATAAAAGTTAATATTATGTTAATTATTTATTTATGGATTTCTTAAGAAGAAAATTGTACCTTGTGACATTCCAAATTGATAATTAATGATGTGGAATTTGTATCTTTGAAACAATTATGAAATATATATTTTAAAATACAGAAAACGTAGAAAAATACGTATCTCAACTGTTCTTCCATTGTACGTTTCCACAACAAAACAGTTTTCTTTTTTAACAGTTAAAGTTAGTAGACGTTTCAAAAAACTTTCATTCGTAATTATCTATACAATGTGTTAAATCTTGCTTAAAAACTAAGCTTTTTTGTAAATTTTCCTAGAGTAAAAATTATTATATCTTGGAAAATGAATTATATATGAAATGAATATATAATGAATGAATATTAGTAAAAATGGAAAATCACCTGGGGTGGACGAAATCCTAAAAGAGCTGATAAAACGACTCGGGCAAAAATCGAGACAATGGGTGCTCGATCTATTTAACATCTGTCACTCTACCTCCCAGATTCCAAAACTGCGGCGTAAATCAAAAGTAGTAGCCATTCTGAAACCTGGGAAAGACCCTGAACTACCGAGGAGCTACCGTCCGATATCTCTGCTATCCTATTTGTATAAATTTTATCAACGCCTCATTTTAAACCGCATCCAGGAAACATAAGACGCAAAACTAATACCACAACAAGCAGGCTTCAGACCAGGTAAATCATGCACAGGCTAAGTGCTGAACCTAACAGAATACATAGAGGAGGTATTTGAGCAGAAAGATATAGTGGGAGTAGCTTTGATAGACCTCACAGCAGCCTATGAATAAACCACAGAACCTTGCTAACTAAGATCTATAACACAGTGCTTGACTATGACCTGGTAAATATCATTAGATCACTGTTGTTGAATAGACGTTTCTACGTTGTGCTAAATGGAAAGAAGAGCAGATGGAGAACCCAAAAAAATGGCCTACCTCAAGGAAGCATTCTGGCGCCGTCCTTATTTAACATCTGCACCAATGACCAACCAATGCACCCACAGACTGGGAGTTTTGTCTACGCCGACGACCTTGGTATAGCCGTAAAGGGGAAAACACTCACACAAGTAGAGTCGACAATGGAAGAGGCTTTAAACATGATGACAACTTATTACAAATAAAACTCATTAAAGCCAAACCCTACTAAAACCCAAGTATGTACATTTCATCTCAACAACCAACTGGCGCATGTAAAACTGAATGTTTCTTGGGAAAAACAACGCTTGAAACATACTGATAGGCCCAAATATCTTGGAGTAATACTAGACCGGTCACTAACGTATAAATTCCACTGTCAGAGCACACGGCAAAAGGTTTCTACGAGAAACAACCTTCTCCGGAAACTTGTAGGGAGCAACTGGGGTGCAAACCCCCAGGTCTTGAAGACAACAGCTGAGACCTTATGTTTCTCAACAGGGGAATATGATTGTCCCGTCTAGTGTAGATTTAGACACGCCCAACAAGTCAACACGGCGTTAAATGAAACATGTAGAATAATTACCGGTTGTATGAAGCCTATCCTTCTACCCCTACTGTACCGGGTAGCTGGATTCGCATCACCAGACGACCGTAAATGCGCCTTACAATATGTGGAGAAGTTCAGGCAAACTTTCGATAAAAGACATCAATTATACGGATTTGACGAACCGCCAGGAATCAGCCGACTTAAATCAAGGAAAAGGTTTATGAGAAATGTCAGCGTCGAACCACCCAAACTGTTCCCCCTACGGGAATGAACCTGGACTAGAGAACCTGGTGGACACTCAATCGCATACGTACAGGTGTTGCCCCTGTAAAACAGAACCTCATTAAATGAGGCATCAAGACAGACAGCGACGCACTTTGTGAATGTGGGGAAATACAGAACCTGGAGCACCTGAGAGTATGCAGACTTTGCCCATCACAGTGCACCCTCGATGATTTATGGCTAATACAAAGGGTGTAGACGTAGCTCGATATTGGGCAGAACAACTGTAGT
Organism: Diabrotica undecimpunctata; assembly: GCF_040954645.1. Taxonomy (NCBI): domain Eukaryota; kingdom Metazoa; phylum Arthropoda; class Insecta; order Coleoptera; family Chrysomelidae; genus Diabrotica; species Diabrotica undecimpunctata. The sequence goes on from NC_092809.1 coordinate 150,204,661, forward strand.
CGGATTCAGACACGAAAAAGTAAAGTATGATATCTTTTCTCAGACAGGGAAAACAACAGAAATATGTTACGTAGATAGAGTAGTGTGCAGGCTTCAGGTATAAACTATTATCATTAAGAAGTACCTTTTAAAGCTTCTGAAAAAAGATTAAAATTAACAATCGACATTTCTTGTTAGTCCAGTCGTCAGAGAATTGACCCCTAAAAATTATACAAACAAGCTGAATTTTGCAGATAATATTAATTTTGGGACTTCAAAAAATATGCAAAAAAGTTTATTACTTTTACCCCCTATCCCCCCTAAAACTTCTCTCGCAAGGGGGTAAAAACGCAAATAAATCAATTTACCAAAAATCTGTACACCGTAGAAAAAAATGTTTCAAATTAAAAATTTACCTGAGATAATTTTAAACAAAAATGTATATAAGCATTTTTTGTGTAGAATAAACCGTTCTCTTAGAAACATCGTTTGAAGCGGCCGTTGATTTTGCATGTCAGTTACGCGCGCGAAATCAATATTAAAAAAAAATTTGTATCATCTCGACGGTAAAAATTCGATATTTTTTGATTCAAGTGACCTATCGACAAAAAATGAGACATAGGAGGATTCCAAGGACAAAGTCAAGGTGAATAGCCTAAATATCAACAGCATCAAATACGGTGTTGATTGCAGATTCCGACACTGTTTACAACCACTCATCGACAGGACCAAATCGGTTTAACATAACCTTTTATTCATAGTAAATTTTTTTTTTAGTTTTTAAAAATATGTTTGTCTACATTGTGGTATTTTTACAAAATTTTTGGAGGGAAATTGATGAGCATCATGGTCAAAAAAATAAAAAATCATTTTCTAGCAGGGTAAGATGATAAAAAAATATATATATTGAGGCAGCCCTCCAAAATTGAAAAAACCACTTCCAGGGAATGGGAATCCCCATAGGAAATGACGTACTGTTCTCCCTGAACTTTGCGGATGATCAAGTCGTCCTAGCTCAAGATTTTTAAGATCTAGAATTTATGATAAAGCGTCTATACAGAGAATATCTAAAATGGGGGTAACAAGTCAGCATGAAAAAAAAAACAGAATATTTAGTTATCAATTCAGATGCAAGGTTTGAAGTGTTAATCGACGAGGACGTGGAAATCAAACAAGTGGAAAATTTTAAATATTTAGGTGCACTCATTGATAAGAACGGCTTGGGAAAAACCGAAATTAAACACCGAATTAATCAGGGACGTTAAATTGTAGGATATCTGAACTTCTTATTGTGGGATCGCAACATTTCCAAAAGCAACAAAAAAAGAATAGGGCAAACCATGGTTAAATCAGTTCTTTGTCATGGCTCTGAAGTATGGACAATTAATGCAGATCTAAAGAGAAGATTGTTGGCAGTTGAAATTTATTTAAGAAGAAATGCTAGAACATCAAGTCTGGAAAGGAAGACTAACGAATCTATAAGAAATAACATGAATGCTACAAAAACGGTCATTGACAGAATAAAAAGACAAGGTTTAAAATGGTTTGGACAAGTATTGACAATGTCTGACGAACGTTAGCCCCAAAAACTTCACAGATGGAAGCCCCCTGGAAAAAGAAAAGAGGTAATTCTAGACGTTCATGGAATAAAGGAATTAGAAGAGCGATGAAATCGAGAGGTTTGGAGGAGGAGAGGATTGGCGGAGGAGAACGGAAATTCGGCGATAGCGGTCTTCGAAATGTATTGTATTTACAAGTTGGATCCTGTAGTACATAATATATATATATATATATATATATATATATATATATATATATATATATATATATATATATATATATATATATATATATATATATATATATATATTACATGTCGAATCTGCAACCTGCAACACATTTTTCACAAATATTTCGTGACTTGACTCATGTATACCTGGTAAATATACTGATGATGGACTTGTCAGTACTAAAACGTTCTGTGATGTAACCTGAAAGGGTCTTTTAATATATATACATCGGTTTAGAACGTCTTTCGACGTTGTTCGATACCTAAACACCATCTCTTCCTATCTTCGCAGTCGTTTGTTGTTAAATTTCTTTCGCTCATGGACTTGTTTACGCCGTGTTGCTATTCTAATCTGGGTCTTCCTCTTTTCCGTCGACCTATCGGTTGCCATTCTATTACTTTTTTGGGGAGTCTTGATGCTGGCATCCGTTGAACATGCCCATACCACCTTAATTGTTTCTTCTCTATATCTTGAGTTATATTTCCTTCTATTCCCATACGTTGTTTTATTACATCATTTCTGATTCGGTTTTGTCTGGAAATCCCTAAAGATCTTCTCATTGCATCCATCTCTACTGCTTCTATTCGCTTTTTGTTCTTTTCACTAATTCTCCATGTTTCAGCGCCATAAAGAAGAGTAGTTTTAATCATGGTCTCATATGTATTAAATTTCCTTCCTTTCGTTATCTCTTTACTCCACAGTATACCATTGAGACATCCTAAGACTTTCTTTGCTTGAGTGATTCGTTTTTCTATTTCCCGTGTATCAGTTCCTGTATTGTCAAAGGCAACACCCAAGTAGTCATAGCTCTGACAGCAGGAAATATGTTGTCCGTTTTCGAGGTCTATGTTATCTGACTCTTTTCCAATACAAAGATATTTGGTTTTTGTTGTATTGACATTCATTCCCCAGTCGTTATATTCTTCTATCAGTTTTCTTAGCATGTACTGCATGTCTTCCCTGTCGGTCGCTAGCACTACCTGGTCATCAGCAAACTGGAATGTATATATACATTCATTGCTAAGCTCTATACCCATCCTATGTACCTTTCTTTTCCATCTTTCCAATTCCGCTGCAACATATATCTTGAATAAGGTTGGTGAGATACAGCATCCCTGTCGCAAGCCTTTTGTAACCAGGAATTCTACCGTTAGATATTTTCCTGTTTTTATCTGTACCTTTGAGTCTCTATATAGTTCTTGTACAGCATTTATCAATGTGTGGTTGATGTTAGATCTTTTCAACGTTGTCCACAGTTTTGTTAAGGGGATGTTGTCATATGCTTTTTGCAGGTCTACAAAAGTAATATGAGTTTCTAGATTCTTAGCCGATCTTTTTTCTATTATTTGTTTAAGACAAAATACGTTATCGGTGCACGATCTTCCTGCGCGGAACCCGCTTTGTTCTTCCTCTTCATTGTGCTTATATTCTTCCTCGATCATATTTCTCAAAATTCGTCCATACAGTCTGCTCAGGGTGCTGGTTACCGATATGCCTCTATAATTATTACAATTCCTTTTGTCCCCCTTTTTGTGTATTGAGGACATGTATGCCGTTCTCCATTGTTCTGGTACTGGGTGTCCATTTAGACACTGATTGATCACATAAGTTAATATTTCAAATAGTTTATGAGTTCCATTCTTAAGCATTTCAGCATAGATTCCCTCAAGTCCAGCGGATTTACCATTCTTTAGGGTCATTACAGCCTTCCTTACTGTTTCGATGTCTACCCTCGCTTCCTCTCCTTGTATATGTACTGACTGTATTGGGGAGTTCGCTAGGTATTCTTGTGTTGTCTCTGTCAGCAAGCTTTCATAGTGATCTTTCCATTGTCTTGGTTTTATGGTGTGTATGTGTGCTTTGTCTTTTCCTGTATTTTTTACTGATTATATAAAATTCCATACCTCTGTACATTGCTTCCCTCCGATGTATGTATTGATTTCTTGACATTTCTGATCCCATGTTTTATTCTTTTCTTGTTTTATCATTTTTCGTAGTTGTCTATCGGCTTCTTTGTAAGCTTGATGGTCTTCAGTATTTTTTGTATTTAGCCATTTTAGATGCTGTTCTTTTTTCTGTTTTACCATATATTCGATTTCTTCGTTCCACCATATTTTGTTACTAATTTTGTTTTGCTGTGTCCCGAGTGTCTCCTTAGAGGCCTGGTGTAAACTAGCAATAATATTCTCGTAAATATCTGAAAATGTTTGTCTCTCTATTTCTCGTAGTTTTTCATCCAGTCGTCGTTGGTATAGCTGTTTAGTACTATCATTTATAAAACTATTGAAGTTGTACTTCGGAGTATCTACTGTCTGCAAGTCTTGCTTGTCTTCTAGGTTTTGGTCTCCGTGTATTATCTTAAGTGGGAACAAAATTTTCGCTCTTACTAAGTAGTGATCGGATCCACATGTTATTCCTCGGAGAACTCTTACATCATTCCAGGATTTTTAAATAAATCTTTTGATTTGTCCAAGTTTCCATACGGGCTAATTTTGTAAATGCCGATGCATACAATACGGCCCTTTGATTGATTAGAAAACACGGGTTTAGACTAAATTAGACTTTATTCTCATGTAGATGTAGAGTTAATATTTTAATATTTGTCGGTATCTTTAATGATTCCTTCACATTTTTATTAAACGTAATAAACTTGCATATTTATTTCTTAACTGGGATATATTTATTATTGCTTTTAAAATTATCTTTATGCTCTAAAAAAATGCGTTATGACATATGACCCTAAGAACCGTATATTATCAATAAAACATTAACACATTTCATTCAGAAGTAAACAAAAACGCTGACGCATGTATACAGATTTTAATGTTTTCTTAAATAGGTATAAATTAATTTCTAATAATAAATATTCCAAAATCTTATAAAAATAGCTGGTTAATCACATGCTTTGCATATACATATTTTATAGTCCAGTAATTCGATCGAAAAATAGGACCTTACCTCCCAATTATGTCGTACTTCATGGATTTAGCTGAAAATTTTTATTAAAGCTAGTCTTAATTTCTGTTGGAAAAGTTATATATGGGCAAAGTGTGCTTTTTATTTTTAAGGTTTATGAAAAAAATAGGAAAACAGTATTTAAGCATTTTATGCAAAAAACTCCCAATGAAATAAATTAAATAAACTCATTCAATGATAATTTGTACTTTAATACAAATTTCAAATTTTTATAAACCACCGTTTATGTCTTAAATAACGTTAAAAAGTTATTTTTAAAGATGTAAAATAAATAACTAAAATCAATAACAATTCATTCATCGCTCGTGAAATGATGTTTCATTGATTTTAAGTTTTAATCCATAGAAAGCACCCCTTTATGCAAAAAATACTTAAAAAGTCTATTTCTGGTTAAAAATGTTTTAATTGTTCCTTGCTTATAAAACGATATTTCTTTAAATTAAACTCTGCAACCCCTAAAAACACTGCTTAAGACGATTACAACGTTAAAAATAGTTTTATACACATTAGAATTAGTTTAGAACCATACAAGATGGTTTAGAAATCCTAATGTCGCTTTTGTGGGACGTTGGTCGACTTTGAAGAAAGCGGCTGGTCTGGCCAATGTAGCAGGAGTTGCACTCTGCACAGAATATATGATAGAGACAAGTATTTCATCGGGCATCCACGATTTCCATTTTTCTGTATCTTTCTTCAGGTGTTGTTCTTTTATTTCTCTCACTGTTTCTTGTATGATGATCAGACGTTCCTGTATAGTTCCTGCATTTTTACATTTTAGCACCTTTATATTGAGGTTTTCACTCACCTTTAGTCGAACATTGGGATTTTTCAGTTTCCTAACCTCATACTTCTTCATCGACTTACTTGTAACCTTCTTCATTCTAACTTTAGAATTACGTACAACTGGTACATGATCAGAATTAAGTACATGATCAGAAGCGATTAAAATAGCGATGATGATTTCCAAACTTCGATAGGAGAAGAAACCGGAAAAAGAAGAAGCTAAATATTCGTAGAAACTTGAAAAGCAATATGCTCTGCATTTTTATTTTCAGTCATCCATCATGGCATCATCCAATATGCGACACAATGTGCAAAGAATTGGACAGCTTGTGAAGCAAACTTAATAGAAATAGATGTAATAAAACTAATAAATAACAACTTAAAATTACTAACACATCTATTTAACAACATAGAAAGTGACTTTATACCAAAGTAATGGTTCAACTCATAGAACTCATAGCTCTACCAAAGAAATCCAGGTCCCGCAAATGCCATGAATTTAGGCTCATTAGCTTAGAGTCACTTACTAAAAATATTCTTATAGATCATACAGAATCGAATTCATAAAACATATTAACTAGATGTAAATGCCTCTGAGTTCGGATTTAGAAAGTTCTTGGGAACAAGAGAGGCGCTGTTTGCGAGTCAAAAACTTATTTAAAAATGTCTAGATCGCTAGAAAAAAGTATATCTCTTTTTCATCGACTACCAGAAGGCTTATGATAGAGTCCAGCATGAAAAGTTGTTGAATGCACTAAAAAAAATAAAGCTAGATACAAAAGATCTCCGCATAATTTAAAACCATTATTGGAACAAAGAAGCAACCTTAAATTATTCCAACCACACTACTAAAAGGGTCCTTATACAAAGAGGTGTACGACAAGGCTGTGTCATAAATCCATTGCTCTTTAACTTATACTCTGGATGCACATTCAAACCAGCACTAGACAATACGAAATTGGTATAAAAATAAACTGTAAATATATTAACAATATCAGGTATGCAGACGATACCCTTTTGACAGCAGAAAAAATGGAAGACACACAAAATATACTACAAGTAAAGCAATGGGACTGACAATAAATCTAAAAAACAAAGTAACGGTGATTCGCAAAACCGATGAAAATTGTCGTAGCTATCTAAATAACACTGAATTCAACTCAAGCAGCAAGTTTAGAAGTTCAGATACTTACGAGTAGTACTAAATAATAAGTGAGACTCAGGTATAGAAATAAAAACACGAATAGAACAGCCTAGGAATATGTATAATAAATGGAAACAAATTATCTATAACCAAAAACTAAGCTTAGACATCTAAATTAGAGTTATTAAATGCTACGTTTAGTCAATCCTTCTATATGGAGTTGAAGCCTGGACATTAAAATTAAATACCATGCGAGGGCTAAAAGCCTTTAATATGTGGCTTTATCGCAGAATGCTCAGAATATCATGGATACAACACATTACGAATCGAATAGTATTAAATACCATAAATAGAGAGTTAAAACTTATAACAACGATTAAGAAAAGAAGACCTTGTATCTACGCCACATAATAAGAAATGACAAATATAACCTGCTAAGAATAATAATTGAAAAGAAGATACAGGGCCGAAGTGAAGTAGGCAGAAAAGCCATGTTATGGTTGGCTATATAAGAGCCTGGATGGGCATGAACGTTCAACAGTTTTTTGAGAACATTTTAATGTAGTGGTTTCAAATCTCCAGTAATGGTGCGAGCAAAAAAAGAAGAAGAAGTTTCCATTGAATTTCAAATTTGTATTATTACAAAATATAAATTATCTTGTTTTCCGTGCTAGATTTCACGTCGTTATCCTAATCAAATACCAATAAATTTATTGATAACATTATCATCATCATCATCATCAGTGGCGTTACAGCTCTTTATGAGCCAAAGCCTTCTTCAGAACAATCCTCCATTCGCCCCTGTCTCTGGCAACTCTTCTCCATGCTTTAATTCCGATAGACTTCAAATCATTTTCTAGGTTATCTTGGTACCTTGTCTTTTCTTGGTTGTCTTCCTCTTCTTCGTTGTCCGATCGGCCCTCTTCGGCCAAATCTTTTCTAACTATGGCATCTTCCTCTCGTCTGATTACATGACCTATCCATCCTACCTTAATGAATTTTACAACATCAGGTTCTCCAAATCTTCTATATACAACTCAATTGGGAGAAATGGTAATCCAAAAAGGGGGTTGGGCAGTGGATTAACACCCCCCTCCCGTAAAAAAATTTTACGTTACGGAAAATTCACAACAATCTGCCGGACGGTCTATTTGTCGACGACTTGGCAAACGAAAAAAGGCTAATTGATAACATTAATTATTTCAATATCTGATTCTAGTCCAGAACAGATCTATATTAACACAAAACCAGTGATATGCTATCCTCAAATACTAAATTTTTTCACTCGAACTATTGATGTAAAAGTTGGCCAGATTCTTCTAGTTCAGTGGTAATTACGTAATTAAGGATTCAACTTACGTACATATTTCTACATATATGGGTTTTACTGTAATTCACTTAAAATAACATTTTATTATGTTGTTAAAAAATGAATAATAAACATAGAACATTAGTAAATTGCTGTAAAATACTAGCATGATATAGAAGGATTAGTTATTATTTCCTCTTCTATTGCTAGTATTCAAAACACATATTCTACAAGATACTATTCTAGTAATATATTTGTCTAATCATATATACATTTATTTAATTACTTCTCCTTAATAGTTAATACACAATATCTAATTGGTGTTTAACAGAAACTGAAAATAATCTACCATAATTTCAAAACAGTACATTAAATATAAAGCTGACTAACGGCTATTATAATAATGAGTATTTAAAAAAAAAGTGATTGCTCTGAAGTGTACCTTTTTAAAGGTACACTTCAGAGCACTTTTTCTGGTTTGCTATACCATATATAGAAACTACTACTACACATCTACTATTTGAGACTCAAATTATATTTAAAAATTTTTTCATCTAACATCATTTACCCGTTCACCCTAAACTTAGTGAACTATACAATTTTCAAGCACACTTAAACAAAACTCAAAATTGGTTTCAATTCGGTCACGAAGCTGATTGTCTGTTCTATCAACGTCTTTTTTTTTGCCATTACGACTTCATTTACGTCATTTATTAATAACGACTTCATCGATGTTACTAAGATCTCACAATTTTACATAGCTTAGCTTAACAATATTGACGTCCTGACCATACACAAGACCTATAGATTTAATTGCTATATCCCCTAGTAGCTTTCTATTGTGGCCGCAAGGAAGTGGTTTAAGTCAGATAATTTGGAGACAAATAAGGAAACTGTTAACTGTATGTGCGGTCAATGCTTCCTCATCAAATTTTTTAGCAATTAGTATTAAACAAGTGATGGATTCGACCAGCACTTGATGAAAATTCATTTATATAACAATAACCTTGAGTACTTAGAACATGTGATGAAAGGGCAAAAATACGCATTATTACAACTTATTATGCAAGGCAAAATCCGAGGAAAGCGAAATGTGGAAGGACGAAGAATATCCTGGCTTAAGAACTTGAGGGAATGATTTGAATGCAGTAGTGCAGAACTTTTTAGAGCGGCAGTCAACAGAGTCCGCATAGCCATGATGATTTCCAACCTTTGATAGAAGATTCAACTTAAAGAAGAAGATAACAATAAAACACTTAAAAATTTGATTTTAAAACTTCCACAAAATTTATTATAATATCTTATCACTACATCTGTTTCGGTAGAGTGCCTTTCTCAAGTGATCTATTTTTGGTATGTGTTTACATTATTTATAGTCTTTAACTAAATAGGTTAAGGAGGTATCATTCAGAATTATGTCTGTATTTTTTTTTTTTGTTAATTTTCATAGACCCCTTTTTGTGCTTTTTAGGATGGAAGAGCCTTTTCTTTTATCCAACAGGAGGATTCTTCTAAGCGGCGTCCATTTTAAATAGCTTTGAGAACCTTCTTGTGTTTTGTTTGTCCAGGAGACTCATGTAAGTACCCCTTTTGCTTTACTTTTTGGTAGTTACCCCATTTCAGTCCCCTTGTCATCCCCTTATTCACGACCCAGTTCTCGTAATAGACCCTGAGTAGCCGATCGCAAACGTTCTGGTTTATTTTGCTTACCCTATCTCTACCACCGCTATTTCTGTCCCCAATTTTCAACCCTTTATATTGATACTCTATGTAGCAGGCAAAATTATCGTTACAATATTAAATCGTTTCCATAATAATTTTCCTAGAGTATCAGAATAAGATGACATCATAAATATTGTCCACTATTTCTACTCAGAATTATATAAAACAAAAGAGGAACCACCAGAAGAAACTAAAAACCAACTTAAGGCTAAAATAAAAAATGTCAACTCAGAGCTACAGCCAGAAATAAGCAAATCAGAAATAAAGAAGGCTTGAAAGAAATGAAAAACAACAAATCTCCTGGAAAAGATGGAATAACTGCAGAGATGCTGAAATATGGTGGAAAAGTGGTAATTAATACTCTACATTCCCTTTTTAACAAGATATTAAAAGAAAAAAGAATCCCAAACAACTGGAAGGAATCCGTAACCATTATCCTACACAAGAAAGGGGATAAAGCAGATATAAAAAACTACCGTCCTATAACACTCCTCAATGTAATGTATAAACTCTATAAACAAAAATTTTAACCAATAGATTGACGACAAAATTCGACGGATGCCAGTCGAAAGAACAAGCTGGTTTTAGAAAGGGATTCAGCACAAGTAGCCATTTACTAAGTATGAAAATACTTATAGAACGAGCAAACGAATACCACATTCCTCTATATATAGCGTTCGTAGATTTCGAAAAGGCTTTCGAAAAAAGGATATGAAGGAACACAATCAATACAAATAAATAGAGGCGTGAGACAGGGTGACATAATATCACCGAAACTTTTCAATCAAGCTCGGGAAGATATTTTTAAAAGATTAGAATGGGAAGAAAAAGGTATAAAAATTTGTGGACAACGCTTGAACCATCTGGTACGCTGATGACATGGCATTGATAACCGATAAAAAAGAAGAATTATTTGAAATGATGAAAGAACTGGACGTAGAAGCTGAAAAGATAGGCCTTAATATGAATTACAGCAAGACCAAAATCATAACAATTACAGATGAAGACATCACAATGAGGATCGGACAAGATGAAATAGAACAAGTTTAGGATTATATATATCTGGGTCAAACTATAAAACTTAACAAAGAAAACCAAACAATAGAGATAAAAAGACAAGTTAGACTGGCATGGGCGGCATTTGGCAAACTAAGCTACATTCTTAAAAACAAGAGATATCCACAGCATCTTAAGACCAAAGTATACAATCAATGCGTACTCCCTGTTCTCACTTATGGTTCCCAAACGTGGACATTTACATAAGCAAACATGGACAAAATCATAAAAACCCAAAGATCAATGGAAAGACAAATGTTGCACATAAGATTAAAGGATAAAAAGAGAAACCAGTGGATAAGAGAGAAAACAAAAGTGAGGGATGTTAGACAAGAAGTTGCAAAATTGAAATGGAGATTTGCAGGACACAATATAAGACAGAAAAAAGACCAATGGAACAAAATTCTTATAAGTTGGAGACCGTGGGAATATAAACGAAGCACAGGAAGGCCCCAAATGAGATGGGCAGATGATATCAAGAAGCACGTGGGTTTTAGGTGGATGACTATAGCGACAGACAGAGAAGAATGGAAAAGGATTGGGGAGGCCTATGTCCAAAGATGGATCGAAGGAGGCTAATTAGATAGATAGATCAGAATAGATATTTTTCTTATGTCTCGTTATAAAAGATGCTTATTTTTTAATTAAGAAATCCAGATCTGTAATGATAGATAGATAGATTTTAAAAAATATTGAAAACGTGTTTTTTAGTTTTTCGATCCAGTAAATTTCGGGAAATATTCCGCCGTCCTGCTTCTTTTGGCACATCCTATAATAATGTAATAAATACAAAAAAAAATAAAGACTTACTTTTTTATGCGTTTTATAGCCACGTTTATACAAATATCTACTCACATAACAATTTTCCACACTGGAACATATATATTTAGTAAAAACAAAATAATATTTTTAAATTATAGATACAAAAAACAAACAACATACCAGATAAAAGAAATATGAATTAATTAACATCACCCAAACAAAAAACAAGTTCTATATAATTACTTGATTAATGCTTTCAAAGACCTCTAAAGTATAAAGATAATTATTTCATTTAAGTGATAAATCGTTACTAAAAACACCTAAGTCACTTGTATACTATAAATAAAAACTAAAGATCAAGTGCTTTGGTATACTCTAGTAAATAACCGTTTTTCTCGTCAAGAAGGATTTGCATGAAAATTTGGATTTAGCCTCTGCTTCACTTTGGGAGACTTTTTTTTGGGAGATGAAAGCCAGTTGTTCTCGGGAATGAATAACACTTCATTGACTAATTCTAAGCACTCAGTCAATACTTTTTAAGTTAATAACGAGTAAAAATGTTCATTTTTTAAAATACAAACCACGTTTTTAGACGGTTTTTCGCAAATAACCTAAATCTACATATTTATCGATATAGAACAGATCTACCATTGATCATATATCATCCATCAGATAAATATTAGAAAAAACGACGGAGTACGGCATAGGCTTCCATTATATCTTCGTAGATTTTCGTAAATTGGTAGAATTAATTAAAATGATAATGAGAAAAAGATTTGAATTTAAAGTGCGAGTACAAGGGGATCTTTCAGAACCATTTATAACTAACAGAGGACTGCGCCAAGGAGATGCGCTATCATTAACGCTGTTCAACCTAGCGTTAGAAAAAGTTATGAGAGATTCGGGGATAACTTAGCAGGTACGAGATGTACCCCAGTATACAAATAATGGCATATGCTGATGATATCGTGATTACTAGACGAGCTCGAAATTAAGCAGTTGAAGTTTTCACAAGTATTAAAAACGCCACAAAAAACATAGGACTTCTGATTAACTTCCAGAAAACTAAATATATGCCGACTATATCGAGAATGCAACAAAATAACTTAAAAATGCAACTTGAAACTATAGAAACGGTGAAAGAGTTCTGCTACTTAGGGTCACTGGTTGACTGCAAAAACAACCGCTAAGGTTGTTTGGCTAACCGCTGTTTGGCCAAGGTCCTCAACTAAGAGCAAAAAATATGTCACAGGCAATAAAGTGCAAATTTTATAAAACAATAATACGCCCAGTGCTTACATGTGGATCAGAAACATGGACAATGATGACCCAAGATGAAGAGATACTATGAATATTTGAGAGAAAAGTATTGAGCACCATATCTGGCGAAGTTAACGAACAGGATCTGTGGAGAAGGCGATATAATTTCGAACTCCATAGACTTTTTGGTGATACAGATATCGTAAAAGATAGGTGAGCCACATTATGCAGATGGGCGAAAGTGATCGTTTTAAAATAACCATGCTAAATAGGCCGGTCGGAAGAAGAAGAAGGGGGCGACTTAAACTCAAGTATCTGGATATGCAGGACGATTTAAGGGATATTGGCGTAAGGTAATGGAGAAGACATATACTCGACAGGAAAGGATGGAAGAATGCCTTTAGACAGGCCAGAGCTCACGGAGTGCTGTAGTGCCAACTGATGATAATGAAATATTTATCTAAAAAAATATTCTTAGCAAAAATTTAGCTTACAGAAACAAAAAAATTGTGTATTTATGAAGTCTGTAGACCCAGTACAAGCAGAATTGGAATTCAGAAGAAGCAGGTTCTTATTGGTCAAATTCAAAATCGAATATTTTAACGTGAAATAGCCAAAACATGAAGCACATTTTGGGGAAAACTCACCAAAACTGTTTGATAATATTTAAACTTCATTTTGTTTTCTTTTTAGTTTCTAGCATCAAAACTAATCTTAGTTACACTCAAAATAAAGTTGGTCGCTTTTTTGGTAAAAACATCGTCAAAATCATTCCTAATTAGCACCCCAAATAAAATTGATCGTTACAGCTTTGCAATTTACTTTATGGATTATTTATATAGTCAGTAAGTTTAACCGGTTCAAATTGCTTATTTTTAAAAAAATTTGATTTTAAAGTTGTAGAAATTTTTTTTTAAATTTAGAAAAATGCTTTATTTTCTTATCTTAAAACTTAAAGAGTAAAAAAATATCGGTTTTGCTTTTCTGAACATCTTGGTTTTATTTTGTTTTTCTGTTGAGATAAAAAATGTTTAAGATATTGCTGTTCAAAGTTTACATACACTCGTGATTAGAGACTTTCAACTACAACTCGTTTATAAATAATAAATTTTAAATATTAAAATTTATTTAAATAATCGTAGTGCCCTTAAAAAAAACCTACAAAATGGTTTATACATACTTCATAGCTTAAAAGCTATCAGAGTTATGAGTAAAAAACTAATAAAATAATAAGGGTTGTTTTTTAAGTTCAAATAAAATAAATTCATAGCATTTTGATTAAAAAATATATTGTAATTATACTTTCAATAAAAAAAAATGCTACACCTATTCAAATTTCTTCGCAAGGGCTGGTTTTAAAAAACGTAGAAATTTTGTGATAAAAAATTAAAACAGTAACGTAAAGTACCTAATCTAAATTGAATGTCACTCTATAATTAAATTATTTTAAATTGTTTAAAATTACAATTACATGATTTTTTTCTAAAAAATAAAAAAGCAATCAAGGGCACACATCCAATTCTGAAGTAGAGGGTAAGTATAATATTCGCTATGTGCAAGTTCCGAATAGCGACACCTAGTAGCATAAATCAGCGAAGGTGTTAGCGCTATTATGTAAAACTTAAAATAACTTAAACCTATTTATTTAATACAATCATTATTGGAATATATATATATATATATATATATATATATATATATATATATATATATATATATATATATATATATATATCAATAATTAACTTGAAGTATATTTTTTACGTTTGCATTTCATTATTTGACATTTAAGATTAAGGTTATGAGGTTATTAAAAGGTAAACATTGTATCTAGTAAATAAAATTTATTATTAAATTGCAGTATTACTATTAATATGGATGCAATAATAAAAACTGGATTCCAGAAAATAAATCATAAAATATCCTTTCAACCAACTATCATCCACCGTAAAATATAGTTAATAATTGCATATCATATCAATATTTTGGGGCGACATTAACGCCCGATTTCAGAATGACAACCTAAAGTACATTTTAACTGATATTTATTTTAGACTAAATTGCATATTTGTATCTTTTTTCAATTCAAACCTTTCAAAGAAAGATATACCACATTGGTTTAAAATAATTAATTCTTCTCCTGTCACTGTCATTTGGGTGGCGTAATGCGAACTTGCAGAAATATTTAGCATTTTTTTTAAATTAAGAAAAAAATAAAATTGTAAACAAACTTGAACCAACATGATTATTATTAAAATTTGCACTTTGTGAACTTTAATTTAATGTCCACTGTCAAATCCACTCTTCTCGTTGCATTAATTTGTGCTTAGAAGTTAAAAACCGATAGAACTTGAATTTACTATTTTTTGTTATACTTTTAAAATTTATAACATAGCATTTTCAAAATCCAATTTTCTTTAATAACTACTTATGAAATATGCTAATGAAGTTGCAAGATTTCACCGCTGCAGGCGCACGATCGTTTCTCGTATCCCTCCAAGTACTTGCACACGGCGAATATCCAAATTTTCATGCAAATCAGAGGAGACTAATCTAGGGGGTGGGATTTAGAGGAACCTGTTCCTGGCTCAGATTCTGACGAAGATCTACCCATTGACAGTGAGTCTCATGAAGGTTAAGATCAACAGAAACATTCTTTGCAGAGGGGGATTTTAAAAGAAATCTCGAAAGGGTAGACTCTAAAGAAGAAGGGAAGCAGAAGTCAAATTCAGATGACGACCAGTCTGACACAACCATACACAGAGACTAACCAAAACATGATATTCCAAATCGAGTTTTGTAGTTCCTTTGGCAGAGCAGCTTATAGAACATGGCAGATATAAGGACAAAGTGAAGTGACGCATGAATGGTCACTCTGAAAGACTACGCAAACGTTAAACGAGCATCGTGACTGCCGGAGACCATTTTTCAAAGCAAATTTCTACCAGGTGGAGATGCCATAGATGTTAATTATTATATGCTATATGTAAATTTTTGGGAGTCTACTCTCATCCATTCGTCTTACATGATTGTACCACATCCTCTTACGCTGCCTTCCCCATCTTACAATATCTTGAATTTTGCACTGCTCTATGACATTTGTATTTCTCACCCTGTTCCTTTTTGTTTTGCCCACCATTGTTCTTAGAGTTTTCATTTCGGCAACCCTTAGCATCTGTTTCGTTTTGTTGGTATCTTTGCACACTTCTATCCCATATGTCATGATTGGTCGTATGCAAATAAATAGCGAAGAATATAATTACTAAGGGACAAACAATTTGTGCAAAGAAAAGAAAGTGCCAAGCTTTGTTAAAATTCTCTTTTACGAATACTGTACATTTTCGCTACTCTTTAAAGTATATTTGGTTAAAAGCGTGATTGTAAACCTGACAGAATCATGTCTACATAAAAAGAAAAAGAAGAAGGAGATATTATGTTATAATATACATACCTATTATTTTGCTCTTAAGATCAACGCTACTGAGACCAAATTTATGGCAAAACGCCAATAACCGATAATCAATGCTATCTCGACAGACAATGAAAATGCTATAGAGCATATCACATTATTTGTGATACCCGCTTTTATCAACAACATTTTTGTCAAACACAAATTTTCTATTAGCTTATAATTTTTCACTTTCCCTTAGAGGGCATAAGGCTGATTTTACTTTATGGTGTAGAAACTTACTTTCTTAAGGTTAGATCACTAAACCGCATTGAGGTATTCGTAATATGGAAATTACGGAAACTCTAAGAAGTGCCATGAAACGCACATGCCACGAATGAAGTAATTTTATGAAGTGCAGGTTACGAACAAGAACTTCTAGGCATATTTAAAAAAAAATTTCTTAAAACTGCTTAAAAATTGCTTGAAATAACAGAAATGACTGTATTTCATGTCATAGCTGGAAAGAGTATTCTACGTAGAGAAACAAGTGAAAATATAAGAAATACATGTTATATAGACAATGTTAATGGGTCGTTGCTAAACAGAAAAGATAAGTAAAATGAATGTATAAGCAGCTTAAAAGAAAGAAGAATGGTAACAATCGGTCGAGATAAATCACCAACGGAACGAAGAAGTATGGGCCGAAAAAGGTGGAGCGACAATCTAAACGTTGATGCAGGTGGATGAATTTATTTTAAACAGGCATTTGTCCTAGAATAAAGAAAGAAGAAGAATCAAAATTTTCTACCATGGCCATATGCTTATAGGAATCAAATACTATATCTTACTGAATAACTAATCTTTCAATGAAAGGTACAGGGCTCTCAGGCTCGGGAAGAAAACATTTGTCATTCAGCCAGATGCAATAGATTCTCTAATCAGACAAATAGACAATCCTATCCCTAATAAAAAATAAAATGCCCACTGCATGGTAAACTAAATAAAGAGTATTTACAATGGGGACTGAAGATAAAATTGAGTATGCAGTAATATGCCACAAATATAAATATCTTGGGTAATTAATTTCAGAAGGGGGCAGCGACGAGGACATTAGAAATGAGATAATACTAGGAAACGTTGTAATAAGACAACAGCAACAGGTAATTTGAAAAAGGAATATGAAAATGGGATTTAAAAGACGACTTACAAGAGTATTATAGAAGTCATTGCAATATACGAATCACAGGTATGGAAAATTTAAAAAAAAAACGAAAACAGATTAAAAGCACTCAATTGGATTTTTGGCAGTTGGAAGAAAGTCACTACTAAAGAAATAAGAGCGAGATTTGAGGTTGATCTAGATAGAATCAAAAATACATTGATACCAAAGAAGATATTAATACCATACAAGCAAAAAGACTAAAGTTGTACTGCCTCTTAAGGTGAATATCAAAAAAATATGGTTTTTAAAATATAAAAGTGGAAGCCAGATCATCAAGGGAAAAGAGGCAGACTTGGAACAAATCAGTGAATGATGCCATGAGAACCAGAAACCTCCAAAATGATGGTTGGGGAAATAGGGAAAGGGGGCGGCTAGAATCTCGGCACTAATATCAATGAGAGTTGGCATGCAACCGCAGAAATTAAAAGTCTAATAGAACAAGCCCGAGCTGCATTTGTTAAAATAAGAAACGTACTTTGCAATCACTATCTTAGTATGAATCTATGCTTTAGAATGACATATTGCTTTGATTGAAAGCGTGTACTTTAAATGGAGATATACTTAAACGCTTGGAAGCCTTTGAGATGTGGGTATAGAGACGACTACTAAGAATAAGCTGGGTCGGCAGAGTTAGAAATGAGGAGGTCCTTGGACAGCTTCACTAAACACAACTGGTCAATATAATAAATAAACGAAAACTGAAATACTTCTGGTACACACGTAAACATGGTGCTAGTAGAAGAAAAACATCATGGCTAAAAAATTTAAGAGAATGGTACGGAAAACCGACTATATCATTATTTAGAGCTGCTGTATGGAACTAGAAAAAGAAAGAGGCTAGAAAGTGGGAGACGGATGGTGTAGAACCAATCGTATATGAAGACATAGAAGACATAGCTACTTCAGAATTCAATAAAAGGTTTTCAGAAAAAAAATAGTATCTCAAGAAAACTATGTCATCATCATCATCATTTGGCTCTACAACTCTATGTGAGTCTTGGCCACGTTTACTATTTGCCTCCATTGTTGTCGGTCCTGAGCAGCTATTTCCCATTAGAAGAAGAAAACTATGTCACCCAATCTAAAATTTGTACAAATCTCACGAAAAAAAAACGCAATAAATGCGAAAAAATAAATCAACTGTTTTAATTACATTATAATTTTAAAACTATAGTAAATAAGAGACATAGTACGTACATATTAACATATTACATAGAATTTTATTTTTAATTATAAAAAATTTTCAAAATTGCGTATTTTTGTATTTTATAAAAATTCTGCTTTTGAAACACTTGTTTTATTTTGTAAATGTATTTGGAATATTTATAAACATTAATTAAGGCACATGTTTATTATTTAAAATGTTATATTAGTTAATTAAGCAAACAAAGTAAATAGAAGTAATTACTTACGTGAGAAAACCCCATTGTTTTCAAAAATTAACACCAACAAAACACACAAGTAACTTCTGATCAACATTATCACAGTCTTACTAACTTAAACATTAACGGAGACTAACTGCCTTGACTTTCTTGAACCAGACTGGATTGTCTTCACCTCACGGTTATTTTATATCTCGATTTTTATATCGATTCATAACTGACTCTTAATGGTAATTCCAACATTACTTGTTTGTTTTGTAACGATTTAGGTGGCAGCTTGTTGGCACTGTACAGTCTAAGGTTGTTTGTATTAAATTTTTGTTTATATTTTAACTTAGACTGTGTATTTATTTAAAATGACAAGAAATCAATATTAAGTTCTTTATTAAACAATATTATGAAAAATATTGGTGAATTCTTTAAATGTACTCACAGTATTAGTATTTATCACGTAAAGTTTATTTGTCAGAAAATATCAGAATATGCTATTAGCCCATGGATTTAACAAAAATATGAAAACTAAATTAACTTGCTACTGATTTCGAGTGTTAAAAATTATTCTCGGGGAATTTTGCGGATGAAGAGGAAGTAGTTTTAAGAAAAATACGAGAAAATTTATTCGGATCAGAGAAAAATCTTGAGCGTTCTGAGAATGTGACTTTGGTGTGATTCAGATATTGCGTTTATCCAAGTATATTTAGTAAATTTTACATAAATTATGTCAAAATAATTAAATGTGTTGTAATAGTATTTAAAAAGTGTTTAATGATGGATATGTGAAATATCTTTTAACTATTATCTGCAGTTAATTAAATGAAAGAGGAGAACAAAACAACATTGAAGAAGAATGGAATGTCATCCAAACGAAAATTACAAATATGGCAAAGGAAATATTAGGTGAAACCTCAAGCAAAAGAAACCAGGAATGGTTTGAGCAAGATTACCAACAAGTAATAAATAGCAAAAATGTAGCTAGACAGAAATGTCTACAAAGGGATTCCCGATTGAATAGAAGGGCATATGAAGAACTCAGAAAAGATGCAAAGAAAATATGTAGAAGGAAAAAGAGAGAAATATTGAATAGAAAATACAACAAATTACAGATTATAATAACAGAAGAGAGACTAGAAAATTTTACAAGGAAACCAAGCAATACACCCAAGGATACATGACAAGATCAACAGTTTACAAGGACAAAAGTGGGGCAATTATCAGCGAGAAAGAGGAAATAATGAAAAGGTGGAAGGAGCATTTTCAAGAGCTGTTAAACCCAGAAAAAGAACAAAACGAAGATGAAGAAATAATTCACCATACAGCAGAACAACTAGTTGAGCAACCAACATTCGAAGAAACAATAAACGTCATAAAACATCTAAAAAATAACAAAGCACTTGGCACAGATGGAATAACTGAAGAACTGATAAAGAATGGTGGACATGCGCTATGGAGGCGTATCCATAAACTAATCGACAGCATATGGACACTAAAAGTCATCCCAGAAGATTGGAAGTAGGAATCATACTTCCTATGTACAAAGGGGGAAACAAACGACTCTGCAAAAATTATAGGGGCATAACAGGGTTTTAAATGTCGTCTCCAAGATATTATCAGGGATTATATACAGCCGCCTGGAATCGTTTTTGGAAGAGATGATTGGTGAATACCAATGTGGCTTCAGACCAAAGAGACCAACTATAGACCAAATACATATGTTAAGAGGTCTACATGAAAAATGTGTTAAATATAACATACCTATTTACAACTTGTATCGATTTCAAACAGGCGTTTGATGGAGTAGATCGACAAAAGATGTTAAAGCAATTATCTATGTTAGGGATACCCAATAAGTTGGTTAAACTTATACGAATGACTCTGGAGGGTTCCAAAGCTATGGTGAGAATAGATGGAGATATGACGCAGGCCTTTGATATTATCACATATGGATGTGAACGTGGACACTCTCAACCACTGATGAAAATCAACTGAGAATATTTGAGCGCAAAATACTAAGGAAGATATTTGGACCAACTCAATGCAGCGATGGTTCGTGGAGAATTAAAATGAACCACGAGCTGGATCAACAAATGCAGAGCGGAGATATTGTTAGATTTGTAAAGTCACAAAAACTAAACTTTCTTGGTCACCTAGAAAGAATGCCAGATAATCGAGCTGTAAAAGTAGTCCAGAGATGGAAGCCCCAAGGAAATAGAACAAGAGGAAGGCCCCGTAAAAGATGGATAGACGACGTAGAGGGGGATCTTAAAACTATGAACATCAGGCAGTGGCGAAGGAAAGTATCCGACAGAGCAGAATGGAAGAACATTATTAAGCAGGTTCAGACTTACAAAGGGTTGTAGCGCCATTAGAAGAAGAAGAAGAAGATTATCTCCAGTTAACGGATACATGTGTCTATCTAACTAATTTTCTACTGGACCAACAATTAATATAGATAATTTAAACATATAGTTATAGAGGTTTTACATTCGATGTTGGCCATTTAATATTCCTTCTTCTTCTTTATGTGCCGTCTCCAATATTGAAGGTGGCGATTATGGTGCCAAATATTTATGTGTCTTCAGCTGTAAGCATGAGTTCTTTAAAGCCTAGTTCTGTTTGGTTTCTGATATTACGTGGCCGGGACCATTGTTTTTCTTCTAATACCTCGTTTCCCCTCTATGTTACCCTTAATAATCAATTGATTAGTAGTATTTTTCGTTACGTAGCAAATGACACAAACAGTTGATTTTTCTTATTTTAATCTTTCTTAGTATAATCATTATCATCATCAGTGGCATTACAGCTCGTTATGAGCCAAAGTCTTCTTCAGAACAATCTTCCATTCGCCCCTGTCTCTGGCAACTCTTCTCCATGCTTTAACTCCGATGGATTTTAGATCATCCTCTATGTTATCTTGATACCTAAGTTTTGGTCTTCCTCTGGCTCGTCTTTCCACTGGTCCTCTTCGGTCGAAAATTTTTCTGATCGTTGCATCTTCATCTCGCCTAATTACATGTCCTACCCATCGAAGGCGTGCTAATTTAATATATTTTACAACGTCATGTTCCCCAAAACTTCTATATAACTCAAAGTTGTAGCGCCTACGCCACAAACCTTGTTCTTGGATTCCTCCATATATTTTTCTTTCTATTTTTCTTAGTAGTCAATACCGCTGTTATGGTCGCTTGTGTTTTGTGTCGGTTAGAACGAGAAATCTAGATTCATCCTCAGTAAGTAATTAATTTGGTTCTCAACATTTTCGTACTATTATCTATAAAATCGTTCATCACAAATTTCACTGGATATTTTTAAGAAGTAAAATAAATTTCCTATGATTTGATTTATTCGGATCTACCGTAACACATGTCTATCATACGGACCTAAGAATGACAGGATGGCGCATGGGCCTTGTTGACTAAGCTGTGCCGGGGTCTGTTGACTAAGTCGGCAAACCCCAACTATCTAGATAGAGTGTTTACGGACCCCTAAAAAATACTGCAATTCAGCTATGGATAACTGAATGGCGAACAATCCAGGTAAGACATTTTTCATATATGAAGTTCCTGGCATTTAAAACTGAGTCTGCCTCTAGCTGCTACGCCAACCAGTATAATGGCTGGGTTTAGTAAAACAGAGATATGTCCTCTGGATGAGGGTATCTTCACAAAGAGTGACTTCTTGTCAACATATGTGACAGACAGGGCTACACCAACAAATGAAGGAGGAAACGCTTCCGAAACCAACAGAAATATTTTAACATTGGAGAAAGCAAAAATCAAGGAGAATCCATCGGAAATTCTAGAACATTTCCCAGATGTCAACTACAATTTGTCTGCAAACATAGTTGTATCAACAAAAATAGAACCTCCAAGTTCGATATTGCTTTCCTTGGAAGAAGTAAGGCCGTTTGTTAAAGCAGGTCTTTGACAAAATCCGAGAAAATTACGGAAGAAGAGACAAACTGCTATTTTAACCGATACTCCGATAAAAGATGCTCTCGCGAAAGAATGCGAAGACAGAATGCGAAAGAAAAGAAAGGTCCACATAAAAGAAAAACATACAACCAAAAGAAAGACGTACTTAGAAAGAAAGAGTACGAAAATTAGAGAAGGTCGACAATTTCTTTTTCGGAAAGAAATTCCGATTTCATCTACGTCTAAAACTTATTATGACCCTATATTCTAAGAACATGAGGGTGAAACTGAGTGCTTAGTATGTGAAGAACCCTATCGAAATAGCACTAGAGGTGATGACTCGGTGCAATGCTCCCATTGCAGCAGATGGGCTCACATCAAATGCACGAACAAAGGTAATATCACTTTTTTCATATGTATCAATTGTAATTCAGATGATGTGTGAGTTTCGTTTTTAATTGTTATATTTTATTAATGTAAAATGTAAATAAAAGTAAAAAATTAAATCTGTATTTGTTTTTGGATTGTATCTCTATTATTACCCTTATGATAAAACTAAGAAAATATTGAGTCTATTAACCCCAGGCCGTTAGTCAACTAAACCCGTATCCGGGGTTAGTTGACTTATTTTGCAAGGCAGTCAAAATTTACTTGAAACTTTTTTCTACGGAGAATTCGAATAAATTGAAAATGTACGTACAATACCTGAAGGTGTATAGAACCAGCAGACATACTTAAATTTAATAATATGCATTAGACCAATAATGGCATACGCAGCAGAAACACGACCTGACACAGAGAGGACAAAAAGGATTTCAGAAACAGCAGAGAGAAACACTTAGAAACATTGACAGCAAATCACTATGAATCAGAGCTAGACGTACTGATATATTACGTAGATGCAATGTGGACACCATTAAGGACTGGGTAAGAAATAGAAGAGTAGAATAGATCGATCCTATAAGTCGAGTAACAACAAATAGAGTAGTAAAGACGGCAAGAGACGCTTCCCCAACGACAGTTTACTGGAGACATATTGAAAACAGACAGAGTCCTGTCTACATAAAACAAAGAAAAAGAATAAGAAAAAACTTTCTAAACATTGGTTTTTCTATAATGTCTCTATTAAGGTCCCAACGCCTGAGATGGGCTGGATGGTCACTTACGTAGGCTCCCTAATTATCGCTTCTTCTTCTTCTTCTTACGGTGTCTATCTATTCCGGATGTTGGCGATCAGCATAGCTATCCTAACTTTACTTGCAGCTATTCGAAATAGTCCGATTGTAGACGTACTCGTATTAAACCACTTCCTTAGGTTTTGAAGCCAAGATATTCTTCTTCCTGGTCCTCTCTTTCCAACTACCTTGCCCTGAAGAATGAGTTGCAATAAGTTGCACTCTTTGTTTGTCTTAGTGATCTCGCATTCATTGTCCGTTCTACGTAGGACTTTAATATTATTCACACGGTCCTTCCATGAAATTCGTAAGATGCGCCTGTAACACCACACCTCGAAGGCCTCGAGCTTTCCTAAAAAAGCTTCCGAGAGCGTCCATGCCTCTACTCCGTATAATAATGTAGAAAATTCATAGCATCTGATGATAGAGATTTTGGTACTAAGTGTTAAATCGTGACTTCTGAAAAGAGACTTTATCTTTACGAACGCTGATGTTGCTTTCCCTATGCGTTGTTTTATTTCAGTAGAGTGGTCCCATTGGCTGTTCATATTAGTACCAAGATATGTGTAGCTGATTACCCTATCAATTGACTGTTTGGTTACTAAAAGATGTGTATTTAATATTTCGCGTTTACTAGCTACCATGTACTTTGTTTTGTTGGTATTAAGATCCAGCCCATATTCTCGAATTATGTGATATGCGCGACATCATACCAATTATCGCATTGCCAAGTTAATTTGGGAGGAGATTTCGATAGGGATAAGGCCCTTTGGATGCTTACAAATGAGGTGGAGAGATAACATATGTCAGATTTAAAAACAATGGAGCTATTCACCGACTGAACTACTATGGACAATCGTTTGAGATGCAAACAACTTGTGTAGTCAGTCAAGCCTCATTCCAGGTTGCATTGCTACGAGAAGAAGAAGAAGTCTATAAGAAACTTCTTCATTTGCTTTGCATAAATACCAAGACATTTTTAAAAATGTTTTGAAAACGTTTTATTTTTACCAAGTTTCTATCCTATGTTGCTATCGATATGTGTATCGCAGAGTAGATCACGCAACTTAAATAAATCTCTATATTAAGAAATTATGGCTTTAATTTCTTATTCCGGTTTATGCCTACAATAAATTTAACATCCAAGGTATTTGTAATAATGACCCTGGTCTAATATCTTTTACCCTTATAGTTAAAGGAACTTTCTACCTCTTTTGAATTACATGAACCTTGGTTTTTTCTCGTTAATTTTATCTTCCCAAATCTATGTAAAAGTTTGTCTGTATCAGTTAGTTCGACAGTGTCATCTGGATATTTTATATAAGAAATTTATTCTCTACTAATTTTTATTTCTGAAGATAGGTGTTACCAAGCTTCTTTAAATATCAGATTCAAGTAAAGATTAAACAACATACACAAACTTGCAGGAAATAAAGCACTAAAAAACACTACTGCCAATTTTACACATCAAAATGTATCGTTGTGCAACTTTTTGGATTCGATTCAAGAAAGTGTCAGAAAAGTTTGTGAACAAAACTCATGGTGGTAAAATGAAAATTGCATTTTCTTTCTACGACCCATTTTAAGTTTCTTATTAATTTTCATTATCATTTAAGTTAATGTTCTGTAGTAAGATTAACATTTTGTTATGTTCCACGTGATCAAATTTTTTTTTTCGTCTTTATAGAGAATCTTCAAAAGACATCTCAGTCCAGGGCGCCGCCTGGCTAACTTTAGTGCAGGATTCATTCTTCGTACTCCCGGCGATAGTTCCCGAGGTAATTTAAAATGCCCTCTCGTCGCCGAGTCTACGCCGAACGCCTACCTGCAAAACCAGACACTCCTCTGTCATCCAGCGATCCGGAAGCGGAATGGCCGCTGTAAGGCCGGCATCACTTCCGAATCACTACCTTTATTCATTCATTCTCCATTCATACACATCCACACTCTATTCATCAGCAAGGTGGTTCCCTGTCTCGTTCCAGGTAGCGCGTAGAAGACACTCATCGCTCCTAGTTCGGCATTATTTTCAGATGGGCATTTCCTCCTTCCCCACAGTCTGACTCACGCATTCCAACTCACACAGTGTGACCCACTTTTCTAGCTTCACCTTTCAGCATCATTCACTCTTACATTTAGTGTTGGTTTAGCAATCTTTCTTCCTCTTCCTTTTTCTTGATCACTGCACGGATATAGCTGTGTATGTTAGTCCAAACTAATTTATTTTCAATCATTCTCTCAATCATTTCTCTCACTGTAACAAAATTCACACCTGTCCCTCTCTCCATTCTGTTCCTTTCCACTATCCATCTGCTGCAATCTAACATCGTATGTGTCACAGTGTCCGAGTATCCACAGTATAGGCATTCATCTGTATCAGCCTTTCCGATCCTATAGAGGTAGGCCCTAAAACACCCGTGTCCTGTGAGCACCTGCGTCAGGAAATAATCCAGTCGCCTGTGGCCACAGTCCACCCAATCTCTTATGTTCAGGATCAGCATTTTCGTCCACTGTACCACATCTTCCGTGTTGTTCCATTCTTCTTGATCAAATGCCTTTTCAAAATCGACAAAGTATACGAAAACATCCTTTTGTTAGTTGCAACACTTTTGCAACAGTACTTGTAAAGAAAGCAAAGCCTCTTTTATCCCCATTCCGGCTCTGAATCCAAATTAGTTGTATACCACTTTTTCTTCACCTTTTTTTGTATAATCCATTGTGAACTATTTTAAGTACTTGGCTAATAAGACTTGTGGCGGATTAACTGTTAAGCGGCTACTAAAAAATCAATATAAAATTTAATTTTTTAAAAATTCCATTACGTCAGTTCAGTGAGATTTATTCCATATAGAATTCCAAGATGCTTTGAAAGGTTTAAAGTCAGTGTAAGCTTGAAGAGAAACCGAATATAACCGAAGAACTAAGTCTCCGGAGGATCATAGTTAAACAGGTAAAAGAGAATGATTAGACTAACCTGGAAAAACTTACAGTTAAAAGAAATATAATGGCATAAGAGTCATACGAGAACGATTTAAAAATGACTTAAAAATGAAGTAAGACCTACTTGGCCGTAAATAACCAAATACAGTGGAACAATAAAGGCGTACTGGGTTTAATGAGCATCTCTGTACCTTTTTCCAATGGTCTAATATATCGGAAGTGAGAGAGTCCTGATAGTTCGTACAAATTGTACTGGTAATATTACACAGTATAAGTGTGTTACAAAAACTTCATAGCAGCCTTTCGGAAAAACATTTTGGAGTTAAAAAGCAGCTACGACATCTCAAGGCAGCTACGACAACGTGCAAAACTGCTGCTTGGTATTGAGGAAGATGAGCAGCCAGTCGAAGCTAAAAGCGAATTCCGAGTAAGATGTTATGCATGTGGAAGGGTTCAAGATTAAACCATCAAAAATACTGTTCCAAATGTGGAAAATGGGTTTGTGGTGACCATTTGAAAGAAATCTGTACACTGACATAAAAATGCGGTTGAAAAATGTTGAAAATAAATTTTTGTTGTAATAATTTTTTGATTTTATCATGATAAATACACTATACTGATTATATTTCTATAGAAATTAAACCTTAAAGTTAAAAAAATGGTAAACAAAAAGTGGGTGAGATTTGTTCGCCACGCCACTAAATATGTCACGCCACTAACAGAGTATTAATTTCGTGAATAAGTTTGCAGTCAGTTTTAATTTTACATAGTACAACTTTGTTACGTAGTACTTGGATATACAAAAGAATTTTGGAATTTTGAAAATACCTTGGACAGACAAAGTAACAAATAGTGAAGTTCTTCGAAGAATGAACAAAGAACGGGAGCTGTTGATCATCATCAAGAGAAGAAAGTTGGAATATTTTGGTCATGTGATGAGAGGGAAAAAGTACCGATTGCTCCAGTTAATTATCCAAGGAAAGATTCAGGGCAAACGAAGCGTGGGGAGACGACGTATATCTTGGCTGCGCGATTTAAGAGACTGGTTCCAGTGCACATCTCACCAATTATTTAGAGCAACAGCTTTAAAGATACGAATAGCAATGATGATTGCCAAACTCCGAGGTGGAGAGGGCACTTGAAGAAGACGTAGTACTTGGTTTGTCGTAGTTGTCCATTAAATTTGTTGTACTTTGCTGTATATCAAACTTCAAAAGCTTCTAGTCGGTCTATCGGAACTGTATTTTGGGTCCATATCTCTGTTCGATATAATCAAATTAACTAAATGTATCTTTTGAAATTTTTTTTGGAATGTTTAGATTTAAAGAGACATTACAGATTACGTATCGTATACCAATAAAGTTGGTATAACCATAATTCTGGAAAATTTTTGTTGATTAATATTATGTTGAAGAGATTTAGCAGTTTTGTTAAGGAGAAAATGAAAAGATTTTTTAGGAATAAATATACAAAAAAAATTGTGGGGTTCTGCAACTGAATTTTGGCCTATTGGTGAGATATTTGGGAGTTCTCTTAATGAGAAAAAAAATATTTAAAACACAAACCTACGTTATAAGTTTTCAGGAATAATGTTAACTATTTTCTGATTATCTGTTACTAAACTATTTTGATGAAGTAGGGCTGAAATTTTAGTATACGTATTGTTTTCTTGAATTTAGTTGATTAATAAAAAAATTAATACTGTAAAAAAAGAAAATTCAGTGTCCTTAAAACAACTTTGGTTATCATCTCATTATTATTATTATTATTTTAGAAATGATTGTGTTATATCTGTTTTGACATGTTTTAATTAATGTTTAAGTGCAATATGTGTAATATTATGAGATATGTTAAGAACAAACTGATTATAACGGAATTGCCATTATAAGCGATTAAATATATTGTTGGAAATACCAGATATTCCATCTCGAGCCGAAGGTTTAGAATTTCCTACTATTTTGGCTCATCGTCCGCATATTTTATTCTTTTTATTTAGTAACACGAGTACCTTATTCTTAATTTTTAATTTTGTGTTTTTTTACTGTCTACAATAGCTGCTCTATACATTTTAATTTAAATTCTTTATTAATAACAGCTAAAAGACTATATTTTTAATAATTACTCAAAAAATGTATATAGAACGATTTGCAGATCATTTAGAAAGCACGTTCAAAGCCAACGACAATGATGGTGAGGAACTGAGATGGGAAGAAACAATCCAAACCGAAGAAAGAATAACGTTGACATCATTTAGAGAAGTATCAACAAAGATAAAAGAGAATATAAATCCTAAGAAAGCTCCAGGATATGATCTCATGACAGGAAAGCTATTAAAAAATCTACCAAGAAAAGCCATAGCTAAGCTGACACACCTAATAAATGCTGCTTTTAGATTGAGATATGTTCCCAGACTGTGGAAAATAGCCGAAGTCAATAATAGAAAGAAAAAGAGAAACTCTCTCTCTCTCCAGTGGTGCTACAGCCCAAATCGGGCCTTGGCCTCCTCCAAACTATACCTCCAACCTTGTCGGTCCCGCGCCGATCTTCTCCAAGTTCTCACGTCTAGCAAATTTTGCGCGTCCGCTGCCACTTCATCCTCCCATATTTTCCGTGGCGTTCCTTTTAGTCTTGCGCCCTTCATTTTACTATCTATGGCTCTCTTCGGCAATCTTTCTGTCTCCATTCTTACTACATGACCAGCCCAGCGAAGTCTCTGAAGTTTAACGAATTCTGAGATCGGTGTCTCTTTGAACAGTTGGTAGAGTTCATGGTTATACCTGGATCTCCATATTCCGTTTTCGTTAATAAGAAAAAACATTAGAAGAAAAAAAAGTGTGCTCTATAATCTTCTTGGACATAGAACAGGTATTTTATAAAGTCTGACTGGGGGTTTAAACTGTAATAACGTTCATGCCTAAACAGTATTTAGAAATCTTAGAATCATAGCATAGCATCATAGCAGGTCCGTTCCTGCACCTATTGACATTCCAGAGCTAGAAAAAAACACTATTGTTACCTTTGCGGATGCGATAGAAGACACTAGTTAAGAAGCGACTGATAATTCCAACTATCAGTAACTACAATACATACCTGGACCAGAAAATGGCAAATAAAATTTAATGAGAGTAAATCTGCACACATCTGCACACATAGAACAAGTTGCATACTGAGGAATTGCAAAATACCTCCGAGAAGTAAAGTGTTTAAAAATTGCATCCTTCCTATCATGACATATAGATGTCAAACGTTAGGTAACCCTAACCAAAGCAAATATAAATTAACTAGCCACAACAGAAGAAAGGGCAATGGAAAGAGCAATGTTAGGTTTACGACTGTCAGATAAAAAGAGGAACGAACATTGTCAAACTTAAATGGACCATCACAGATCATATTAACAGACAAAAAGACCAACGTTGGAACGCCAGAATACAACATTGGAGACCTTAAAAAGATAGACGACAACAGATAAGATAGGTGGACGACATCGCCGGAGGATATCACAACAAAAATGACCAAACCTTAATTGGAACGCCACAATACAATATTGGAGAACTTACAAAGATAGACGACCAAGATGAGGTAGGTAGACGACATCAAAAGAATAGACGGAACTAATTGGAAGTATGTTACTCAGGATAGAGATCGATGGAAGGAGTTGCGAGAGACCTATGTCCAAAAATGGACGAGAGACTAAGAAGATATAGATGCGTCGCTATCTAAGTCTGTTTGAAGGTCTGGGTTAATTTTCTTTAATATTTTTTTACTTTTCGAGTGCATTTGACTTTAATTTTTCGGTCCTTCAGGTAAGTGTATATTTTATTCCAAGATTTATGACCCTTGCTGCTTCTTCTGTATATATTTTGACGATTATGAAAGGGTCTGATGAGCCCCCACAGTTTTCAAAAATTCTGATAACTGTTTTTTTGAATTGGTAAATAAGTTGTGATTTCAATTGGGTCTGTATTTGGAAATGGATTATTTGATGTTGATGATGATGAATTATCTGTTGTAATCGCAGTATATATTGGGCAGCTTTTTTATAAGTGCTTGGTTTGTTTTCATGTTTGACAAGCTTGGTTATCTTATGATAGGTAAATCCTGTATATGGTTTCCTCACATGTGATAACGAATGAATCAGATAGGATCTGGGTATTTAGCGGATATGTCGGTTTGATGCCTGAAGCTAAAAACATGCTAGAATTGAGCTGTTGATTTGCCTATTCTTAGGAATGTTAAAGGCAAAAGAAGATTTAATCCATGTAATTTTAGTCTAAATATTAGGACTGAGTGTGGGATTGAGGGTAAAATAAATATGCTTAGATCGTAAACTATTAATTTATCCCACTTAATTTAACAAAAATTGGGAGTTTATAAAAAAGACCGCAGATGATGTGTTAAGTGAAGTATCCAAAGGGCAGCGAAACAACTGGTTTGATGAGTAATGCAAGCAAGTAAGAGAGGAAAAAACTATTTACCTGTTTATTGTTTTGTATATTTATTTCAATATAAACTCAGTCAACCATTTCTACCATGTTGAGTCTGGCTGAATGACTAAAAGTCTATGCCAAAAAAAAAGATGCAAATCACGGCTTATATATCCCGAATACAATATTTTGTTACATAAAACTGGCCGCAAAAGCCTACATTCCTAAACCGTATACAAATTGCATAATGTATTTAATTAAGGTGGATTTTCACAGGTCCGATATCCGACGGTACGATGATACGATATAAATTTCAGCGAATTTCATTGGTTGAAAAATGACAGGTGGGATTTTCGTACGAAATTAAAAGTCATCGGAAGAAGTTAAAAATATTTTAACTTTTGCACGAAAATCGGATGAATTTTGACATTGTTGACATTCTAACTTGAACCTTAACCCTTAATCTTATTTTTGTGGAGTGTTTATGTTTACTATTTGAAATATATTTAAAATGGAACAATGACCTAATCATTATATAAATGCAATGAAATAAAGTGTTGCTCTTGGGTCTTCTACACTATTTGAGGCAAAAACGACGAGATCGTAGCTCAATATAATATAAATATATATTATGTCAAACAAAACAGCTAACATTTATTGACAGTTAATTGAAATTATATATTATTTATCTATGATTAATCCATCCAATAATCTGACACATCATACATAATATATATGACATATATTATGTCAAAAAATTTCGGATACGACAATCAAATATTTTCGTACAAAAAATTTCGTATTTCGTGTCATCGGATATCGGATCTGTGAAAATCCAGCTTTAGTCGAATTATTCTTTATACTAACTGTCAATAATCGATTTTATTTTGAAGGTTGACTTTCCCCACAAATATTTGTATGAGTCAAATATTTTTCCAGGGCACCTTGTATTCGTGATTAAAATTGTAGCTAAAAACTGATCTTACAGTAGACGATTCATTATAAATAGAACATAAACGGAAATTGAAAAATATTTTAAACATTTTGGCCTTGTATTAAGTGACCAATGGGATTCACAACAGGAATTAATATATCTACTACACCAACCTATTTTATTATTTGACATTTATGAGAACAAACCATTTAAAAATTTATAGTATATTTAAAGTTTATTTGTTAATTATGTAAAACTAATACTAATAAAGTTTGAGGTTACTGAAGTGACCCTAGTGACGCTTCACGCACCGATTTTTTAATTACTAAAACTGGCCTTGCACTGTGTCCTTAAGGTCCTTATATTTCAAGAATTTACTTAACGAATCCTTCGCCTTTTAAAATTTGAGAAACACACATTGCTTAAACCCTTTTCACGTCACATAGGTTGTAACTTTCTCTATATGTCTTAAAAAAGAGTAAGTCCCGTTGACTCGAAACGTTGGTCACTTCTGTATAATCCATGTTTAGGCTACTCTCGCATGCATCCGAAAATGTCCCTTCTGCAAAATCTAAACCCTATTCACAAAATATCAAAGCAACTTCACTTGTTTACCAGTTTCCGAATGAGTTAGTTTAACTTGGCCAACTTTGATGTCAACTCTATTTGCCTTGCTGTCCTGTCATTTATTTCTACTTCTACTAGAACTTCCTATTGTTGTCTTGCCGTTTGTTTCTGTAATCACAAAATCTTTACCTGACGCCAACGAGCCCTGTAGGGTATTTATCCACAACCCAATCATCATCATCGGTGGCATTACAGCTCGTTATGAGCCAAAGCCTTATTTAGAACAATCTTCCATTCGCCCCTGTCTCTGGCAGCTCTTCTCCACGCTTTAACTGCGATGGATTTTAGATCATCCTCTATGTTATCTTGATACCTAAGTTTTGGTCTTCCTTTGGCTGGTCTTCTCACTGGTCCTCTTCGGTCGAAAATTTTTCTGATCGTTGCATCTTCATCTCGCCTAATTACATGTCCTATCCATCGAAGGCGTGTTAATTTAATACATTTTACAACGTCAGGTTCCCCAAAACTTCTGTATAACTCAAAGTTGTAGCGCCTACGCCACAAACCCTGTTCTTGGACTCCTCCATATATTTTCCTTAGAATTTTTCTCTCGAAACGTTTAAGCAATTCTTGGTTATTCTGTGTAAGTGACCACGTTTCTGATCCGTATGTTAGCACTGGCTTATTAGTGTTTTATATATGGTAACTTTAATTTTTCTGGGTAGTTTTGGGGTCATCTGTTTCCTCAAGCCATAATAGCACTTATTGGCAAGCACTATTCTTCTTTTAATATCTTCGCTGGCATTGTTGTTTTTGGTCAGCAGCGAGCCCGGGTAGACGAAGGTGTTCACACTTTACAGTTCCAGATCATCAACTAATAGTCTAGTTATCTGGTTTCCTAATCTAGTACAATACATATACTTGGTTTTCTGTGCGTTTATTTTTAATCCCATTCTCAGTGCAGACGCCCTTAGTGATCGAAATGCTTCGATCAGAGATTCTGTGAACCTAGCAATAATGTCTATGTCATCTGCATATCCGACCACTTGTACAGATTTATTAAAGATGGTAACATTCGTATTAATATGGTACTCTCGAATTACTTTTTCTAGTGCAGATACGACCGTCCATCTCCCTATCTCAGTCCATTTTTACAATGGAAGGGTCTTGAAAAGTCGTTTTGGATTCTGACTACACTCTCTACGCCTGTGAGTGTAAGTTCCGTTAGTTGAACAAGATGAAGCGTCATTTGAAATTTCACCATAGTCTATAAAAGTTTTTTTCTGTTCACTGAGTCGTATGCGGCTTTGAAATCCACGAATATGTGGTGGGTGTGGACTCAGAACTTAGGCGTTTTCTTAAGAATCTGCCTGACCGTGAAGATATGATCCGTTGTTGATTTATTGGGCCGGAAAACGCACAGGTAGTTACCAACTATTGATTCAGCATAGGGGAGCAATCTTCTGTACAATACGTTGGACAATACTTTATATGCCACGTTAAGTAGGGTGATGCCTCTATAATTATCGCGCACCATGATACCTCCCTTTTTTGAAGAGGGTGCATTACACCTAATTTCCAGTCCGTGGGCGTTTCCTTCCGTTGCCAGACTTCGGTTACTAATTTATGCATGTGTTTAAAAAGGGTGTCACCACCATTTTTAAAGAGTTCGGCAGGAAGATTTTCCAAACCGGGGACTTTAATATTTTTCAGTTTTCAAATGGCTTCTCTAATTTCTTCTTCGGTGGGAAGCGGCTCTTGAGCGTTTTAATCCATTTCAGGCAAAGTAATTTCTATTTGGTCTTCTTCTCGACTATCGCTAAGTAGTTCTTTAAAATGATTCGCCCACCTGTTAAGTATCTGTTCTTTGTCACTAATTATGGAACCATCTCTGTCTTTTCATGCTGTTATTCTGGGTTTGAATTCTTCTCTGCAGCTGTTTATCTTCTGGTAGAATTTTCGCGAGTCTTTTCTATTGTGGTGGTTAACAATCTCGTTTAGAGCGTTGTCGTATGGCTCTTTCTTTTTCCTTCTAAACGTTCTTTTTTCTTCTTGTCTAAGATTTTCATAGTCTTCTACAGCCCAATAGTAATAGCTATTACCAAATTACACCATTAAGTGGCATTTATTTCGCTACAATATTGACAATTCAATCGATACAACCATAATCTTTTTATGGTGCAACAAATAGGTCTCGAATAAAGATGGAGAACTTGGAGCGGTCTACAAACATAATATTGAACGTATTAGAGAAAAGAAATAAAGTTTATCGATTTTAAATGCACTAAACTAGCAGAATGTTTTAAATAAACCAATAGAAGTTTAATAACAAAATTCATGAATATCTTAAAAACACTTAAGATTGCGGAAAACTTGGGAAAAGACGAAAGACTAAAAAAATTCTAAACGAATATATTTGAATAATTAAAACCAAGAAAACAACAACAAAGAACTGCATAAACCGCAAATGAAATTGCAATTTCTAAAATGAAGTTAGAAATAAATGATTAAAAGGAAAATATTTTCTTGTTAATTTATGTATCAGCAATTTACGATTTTTGCAGTAAACCTTGAAATTAATAGAATTAAACTGACGTAATTTAATACGTATGGAGGAAATTTATTTAATAATATCAAACTAAAACCACACTTTTTTGGTTAAATTAATTACACAGATTTCAGCTTCTGAATGTGGTTACGATAAATAATGTGTGGCTTGACCCTATTTGTTTTAAAAATTGTGGAATATATATATATATATATATATATATATATATATATATATATATATATATATATATATATATATATATATATATACATCGGTTTGGAACGTCTTTCGACGTTGTCCGATACCTAAACACCATCTCTTCCTATCTTCGCAGTCGTTTGTTGTTAAATTTCTTTCGCTCATGGACTTGTTTACGCCGTGTTGCCATTCTAATCTGGGTCTTGCTCTTTTCCGTCGACCTATCGGTTGCCATTCTACTACTTTTTTGGGGAGTCTTGTTTGTGGCATTCGTTGAACATGCCCACATATATATATATATATATATATATATATATATATATATATATATATATATATGTATATATATATATATATATATATATATATATATATATGTATATATATAAAACAAGTACAAGAACAATGACAAACATAAACGACCCCCGACCTATAAATGGCAATGAGATCGAACAAGTCCAAGAATATAATTATCCATTACAGAAATAACCTGTTAACCAATAAATTGTTAATAATATTAACAATAATAATGGTATGGGCAAAATGTGGAAAACTTCAGTTATATACCCAAGAACCTCAAAATACTTTAACACTTAAGGAGCAAAGTGTTACTATATAGTTGTTATAAGAATTCCTATGGATGTCAAACTGAGACCCCAACCAAGGCAAATATTAAATATCCTAACCACAACAGAAAGGGCAATGGAAAAAGTAATGTTAGGTATATGACTGTTAGCCCGAAAGAGGAACGACTGGGTAAGATCAAAAATGAAAATAGAGAATATCATAATAAAAATTGCCAAACAAAAATGGAGATTCACAGACCACAATGCTAGCCAAACAGACCACCGTTGGGACACAACAATACAACTTTAAAGGCCTTACAAAGAAAGACGACCAAGAGGACGACCACAGATGACATAGGTAATTGATATTAAATACATGGCCGAACAAATTTTAAATATGTTTCTCAGGACAGATATCGATACAAAGAGTTGGGAGAGGCCTATGTCCAAAAATACACGGTGGGCATATATGAAGACCTGCTTTATTTTAATAAGCAATTATAAATAAAAGGATGTAAGTGAAACTATATCTAGAATATTTAAACAATTTACATATGTAAACATTGTTAAATATAATGTATTAGAAAATGGACAACTGTTTTCAAAAGTAAAAGAAAAGAGTCCAACTCTTTATAGAAGTAATTTATCGACTTTAGTAAGTTAGGTTATCAAAACAAACAAAATTTTACTGCTTTATTTTTGTAAAATTTTTTAAGTTTTGAC
This sequence comes from Diabrotica undecimpunctata, assembly GCF_040954645.1. Taxonomy (NCBI): domain Eukaryota; kingdom Metazoa; phylum Arthropoda; class Insecta; order Coleoptera; family Chrysomelidae; genus Diabrotica; species Diabrotica undecimpunctata. Next base: position 150,241,426 of record NC_092809.1, read on the forward strand.
GGAATAATAAAAATAATATTGTATTTAAGTGGGTTATTGCTTTTTATATTTCATAAATAATAGACCGCAAAAAGCCGAGGATTACTGAAATATTTTAAAATAAAATTTTGAGGTTATAATGACCAATAATTGTAGCCCTTGTTCCCAAGATTTTGGTATTAATGAAAACCAAATAATAGCATGCGACAGTTGCCGTTCAAGAATACACATTGCAGAAAAATACTTAGGCTTGTCCATATCCGAGATACGGGCAAATATTTTGCAGAAACGTCATCGTATGTACTTTTGCGCTACCTGTCATGATACATTTAAGAGTGTTCCTATGTTTGTGCGAAGATTTGCCAAGCTGGAAGAAGAACTCTCAAGTCTTAAAGAAAAGATTACATTAATGGAAAATAGCAATTCACAGACAACAGCCAATTCAGTTTTTTATGAAGTACAACAACGTATAGATAGAGCTCAAAATCTTATGATTTATAAAATTCCTGAATATAACTCTAATGTATGAGCTGATCGCATTAGCTATGTCAAATCTCAGGTGTGTGAGGTTTTTCGTTTACTTGGCTTACAGCAAGAGGAATCCACCATATCACATGTTATTCGAGTTGGTAAAGTCGAGTAAATAAAAGAAAATGAACGGATCAGTTTAATAGGTTTCTATCACTGTTCCTACTTACTCTGGAATTATTTGACATTTTAGCAGCTTTAAGCTTATTTGCTGATAAACGCCATGCTTATTATTTTACTAATCATAGTGAAATGACCATAGGTGGGGTAGTGGCAATAAGTGGTACCTTGTACTTAATAAATACGGTAGTTAACCACGGCTAAATGTTCGGTTTTCATCTAAAAGTTTTCAAAACTAAAACTTTAGTATTTTCAAAGACACCAATGAACGTACATGTGTATGCCAAGGGTCAAGTAATAAAACCGGTAAATTCCATAAAATATTTGGGAGCAAATATCTATAGTCAGTGTAATCCAAAAAAGGAATCCTATCAAGAATCGAACAAGCAAGGAAAGCATTCATGAGCATGAAAACATTTTTTACTAGATCAGACCTTAAGGTGGGTACACATATGCTCCGAATGCCGTCCCGAACCCCGTCGCGTTCTCAAGTGTGGACGGAGTCATGCAACCGCGTACCGTACCTCGACGCGTCAACAACGTACATCGAAGCGATCCATCGGTTGTCGGTAAAATGCCTTCAAATCAAAAGAAATTTGAGCGCGACAATGTACACCGCGAATTCATGTTTGGACTAGCTTGCGAATCTTTTATCGAATCTCCAGTCATTCAAAATAGTCAGTCTGTTATTTTGAAGGTTGAAGGTATTTTTAAAGTTGAGTGCATCAAGATGGAATGGACGGAAGAGAATAGTTTACTCTTAATCGAAAATTATCGGGAAAAAGAGATATTATGGGATACAAATAATCCCAGATACTACAATAAAATAAAAAAAACGATGCATGGGAAGACATTGCTTCTAAAATGCAAATTACAGTGGATGAGTGTAAAAAAAAGTTGCTGCAGCAACATCCAACTTGCACATGCAAATTCAACTCAATTACTGCTGGAACGCTAAAATGTTTGGTACAAAGTACGGAGCGGTGTTCGGTTCATTACTTATTTCAATGTCCCCTGTAACAACGTCGCGACCTTCTGTTGATCGCGTCGCTGTACGCGACGGGGTTCGAGACGGTATTCGGAGCATATGTGTACCCAACTTTAGTCTGCAGCTTAGATTCCGAATGATCAGATGTTACGTTTTTTCTGTCTTACTGTATGGCTGTAAAAGTTGGACAATGGACTCTAAAACAGAAAAATAATAGACGCCTTTGAGATGTATATAAACAGACAAATGTTAAGAATTCCATGGATACAAAGAGTTACTAATGTTGAGGTACTTCGGCGCAGGTGTAAACAAAAAGAATTACTAAGAATAATCAAAGAGAGGAAAATGCAATACTTGGGTCATGTATTAAGAGGCGAAAGATACGAATTACTTCAAGTTGTACTGGAAGGAAAATTACAGGGCAAAATATCAGTAGGAAGACGACAGAACACGTGGCTGAAAGACCTGGGGAGGTGGTTCGACCGCTCATCCACAGAAATCTTTCGCGCAGCAGTTTCCAAAACTACAATTGACATTTGGATCGCCAACCTTTGAAAGGAGACGGCGCCATGAGAAGAAGAAGAATTAAAATACACCTATAGGAATTATGAAGCCATATAAGACTAAGTTTTACACAATTAAAACGAGATAGTAACATATTATGTTCATAAATATTTTGTAATATTACTCCTAATTTCACAATGGACCAAAAATATTTTACATATTTTCTAATGCATTAACTTAGTTAAAATAATTATAATTTACGTTAAAATTTCCAAATAGGAAATCTGATTAGCATACTAAAGGCCATATACTTCTCGTTACATATATTATCAAATTTGCACCTCATTATGCAATAATACGAAAATCCCATAAAAGTTTGGAAATTTTAAACCACTCATATTTTACCTGAGTGGCGAATAATCCTAACATCTCTGCATATTAAAAGATATTAGGTGGGAATTTTAAAAAACCGTTTTATACCAATATGCTTACATGGCACTAAAGAAAATAAAATTGTATATCAGATAACAGACAAAATCAAATATACATATATAATATATATTTATAAATGTTTATACAGTGTGTCCAATTAAGTCATTACGAAAAAAAGTTGTGCTTATAAAACCTAAGATGCATCCAACAGATATCAAATTTTGTTAATCTTATACGAGATACGTTAAAAAATATAAATTTTGCTCAAGAGTAAAGTACCTTAATATTTCACAATATCGAAAATTCATATTATAAAAAATTGTTTGGTTTCAAATTCAATATGAAAAGAAATTTTGTAAATTTTTCTCAAATTATCGATACCGAACAAAATTTTTATTTATTACGAATATGATGATTCTTCCGTTCCGACAGAAAAAACCTTATTATAATCTATTTCTAATGAGTGTAGAGTAATAAAATCTCATGAAGTATTCAAAAGCGCTACAGGGTAATCCGTCAATAAATTCCGTCCGCATTGCAAAATTCTGTCTTTTCATAAAGAGCAGGTAGGTATCACCCTGTTTTAAGGGATTAGTCCATTGTTATCGACAGATAAACATTGAGCCAGAGGCGCGCTAGTGGGTTAATTGACAAAAGAATATGCATTCTTAAAAATCATATTAAAGGAAATAAAAATGTAATACAGCAGAACAGTGTTATTAAAAAAATATAAAATGTAACAATAAAATATATACGAACCGAAATCGGGAAATACTCACAAACACACACGAATGAACTTTACATATTGAAACACTTGTGGGGAGTTTAAATCAATTTATTCACAAAAACTACAAAAACTTTACTGGATACGTTATTACAATTCTACATCACTATAGTCTTCATCCGAAGAACTGTCATCATCCCCTGGTGTTATAATTATAGGGTCAACCACCTGATCGACCAAGTTGTCCAGTTCCCACATTTTATCTTCCTCTTTTAAAACATGCTGGATTGCTTTTTGCCAGTTTTCTGATGTGATTTCCATAATGGCTTGATCAAACAATACCTTGACATCTTTCATTTTAAATGTGGTATTGTGCCTTGCAACATATCCTTTAAACTTGTGCCCATATAAGTTCTATGGGATTTAATTCGCAATGATATGGCGGTAGGCGTAGCACAGTTACTTTATACTTTTCTGCTACATCTTCTACGGCATATTTTATGAAGCGAGATTTATGTTGTTTTACTACGGCTAGTAGTTCCTTCTTTATTGAATTCGTCTCAAACTGAATACCTTTATTTGACAGCCAGTTAATAATTTCTTGCTTTCTCCAAACTGAAGTTGGTACCTTCTCTATGCGCCTTGAATGGTAGCTTGCATTATCCATAACCACGACCGAATCAGCTGGAAGAAATTTTAACATTTCCCCGAAGTAGTCTTCGAAGACATCCGAATTCATGTCCTCATGATAATCTCCCGTCCGACACGACTCAAAGCTTAACAAACCTTCTTTTAAAAATCCTTCTTCGCTTCCAATGTGAGCAATTATAAGCCTCTTCCCTTTTCCCGAAGGCACTTTAATACCCGTCGAAAGGCCTTCTATGAAAGCTTGGCGAGCACTTGTTACATTTTTATCTTGCCACATTTTTTGGACTATATAACCTTCGTTTATCCACGTCTCATCAAGATAAAAAATTTTCTTGTGCTCTCTGCGGTACTGTTTTATAGTTCTCAAATATTTTCGTCTCCAGCAAATGATTTCATCACTTTCCAGTAATAGTGCCTTTCGATTGTGCTTTTCCCAGGAAAAATTCATACTTTTTAAAGTTTTCCATAAAAGTTTTCTGGATATCAAAGGAATATCGTTATCTTGGCTTATCTCCATTAGTATTTTGTCAAGGGTGGGTATTTCCTTTTTAAAATAAAACGAATGAACTTTTCTTCGAATGTCACGTTTGGTGTCTTCACCTAAGATTTTTATTGGTCTTAATGATTTTCTCTTGCATGGACTTAACTGGCCTGATATCTTTCTTTCTCGCAATAATTTAAAAATCGTGGACTGTCCAATTCCAGTCATTCGGGCACATCGCTCAACACTTTCTTGCACAGACAAACTAGGGTGATCGTGTTTTATGCAATCATATACATTTAAAATTATAACTTTTTCACTAACAGATAGCGGAGAATTTTTTACACCTCTTTTCTTTGGAGTAAATGTCGCCATTTTATAACTTTTTCACTATTTCTATATCACAATATTACTGTACGTTTAATTGGTGTAGTAACAATTACTAACTCGAATGTCGAATGTCGAATGATAATAATAAAATAAAAGAGGGATTATAATGAAAGTGTAAGTAAAACCTCATTACGCGTTATTAGTCTTCATGTTGATTTATTTTAGTTCTTAGTAATATTAGGAGATGCGTCATACCCTTATCAGTTTCTTCTAATGCTTTTATTCGTTCAGTAAGGAAGTGAATTTGTTTTTATAAATAAAAATGTAATTAGCTTTAATGACCATATAACGGAATACGAGTTTGAAGAATAAGTTAATCGAAAAATTAAATAAAATTGGTTATCACAAAATATCCAAAATATGATATTTTGAGGTACATCAATTTTTGACGACGAAGTTGACATCCGTCCATTTGCCTACGCCCATGACGACACCGAAATTCAGGCAAATTTTATGACACTTCATGATTTATTACTCTACACTCATTTGAAACCAATTATAACTCTTTAATTTTCGGTAGATTTCGTGTGAAGTTGTCTGTCTCCCATTGTACGCGTACTCTGGTGGTGGATAGGGGAACGCCCTAACTGGTTCTAGGATCGGTGGGTGGCTGGGAAATAAAAATACCAACCGCGAACCAAAACAGACTAAGGTATGGCAATCCTAACAGAAGAGTCCCTGGCCCTCCAGGTTGGGGGTTGGGTTAGAGGCCGATAACTTCTTCCTGCAAAAAAGCATATGTTATGGAACCTCAGGAACTAATAATTTCTATCCCCAACTTTCAACCACCTATAGTAATACCCTATGTGGTAGGCAAAATAATCGTTACAACTGAATTTTGTAGGAAATCTCCCTCTTTCTCTTCCACCTTGGGCCTGTCCCCGTATTGCAAGTTTTACCAAATTGTGTCTTCCAAAATCTAAGCCGAAATAAACAGAAATATAATATTTTGTTTTATTACTTGCCTCCTTAGTCTTTTATTTATATTTGGTTGTCTTAATATTGACTTATTTGTTTCTCGAGAGTTTAGAATTTAGCAGGATATGGAAAAACTGAGAAAAACAATTACCTATAACGTTTTTTGCAATTGCTGATCTGCCACATAACAACACAAAGTTCTTCCACAAAATAAAACGAACAACATTGCTATTATGTAATTATATATACAATAATCAAAACCATAAATTATTACTTACAAGTTTTTTTTTAACACAAATTTAAATTAGAAATAACAAATTTTCTTGATGTTATCCTGTCTGTAACTGGATGGGGCTGGAGAGAGTCTGGATGATATTGTTTGGCATTTAAATGAATGGAATGAAACTGGTACTCTAGTGACTGCTCTGTTACATTGGGTTTCGGATGGATTGAAAATAGATTTTAAAGATGCTACTTGATGAAAATTCGATGGTTTGATCTTCTGAAATCTGCTTCAGTTCTTACTTATAGGTTCGTCTTTTTACAAGATAGAATATGTTTTAACGCCTTATTGCCGTTGTTTTGCTCCAAGGACCAATACGAAACTACCTTGCCCTTTATTAGTATTTATAAGTAAAATTAGTTATTGGTGGCTTAAAATAAGTTTCCTTAAACGTATGTTCACAGAGCGGGAATTAACCTGCTATAAGCTAATAATAAAAAATCGCCACATACTTTTTTATAATAATATATTGGTAGTGTATTAACTTTGTATTGAAAAAGTGTATATCAATGGTAGAAATCATATAAATCATATAAAATATATTTTAGTTATCAGAAAGTTACTTAAGTCAAGTAAAATATATAGAAAGAATTTTGCCTTCAAATGATAAGCGAGAGGTTTAATGACAGTCATAATTTTATGAATATACTGTTATCTCATTGAATTTTATTTTTAGCATATTTCACGAACCAGAGATAATGATTCCTGCTACAAAAAAATGTGGAATAGTTTAATCACAACTTATTAAGTGTGAAAAAATTTTGTTATTTGTGTCGTGGTTTCTTAGAGGATCAGCTTTTTAGAAGCTTAGAAAATAAAATTCGATGTATTCGCCTTTTTGAAGTTATACGCGCGTTCGACGTTGGAAATTTGTACTGGAGTTAATCTGCAAAATCAATGTAAGATATAGGTAAGACAGAGACAGAAGATATATTTTCTCCCTCTTTCTCCTGTTTCAATCTAAAAAGTGTAAATTTAAAAATATTTAATGTACAATCATTAACCTCATTATTGATTTTTAAACAACTTTTGTTTTTTGGTGAATCCTATGACTTTTTGCAAGTAAATAATGCATCAAGTAGAGAGGGGGTCAAAATTTGACTCATTGAAATCGACACGCACCGACTTAACACGTTCGGTTAACATCGTACGTATCAATTTCCATAGCAACCCACTAATATATCAGTCTCTCAGTTCGCAACTGCATTACAAATGGTTACCACATCCGTCAAAGCAGCTCAAGCAGTAGCATTATTGTGAGAAGTCCTGAGTCAGAGAGCCGTGGCAAATCGACTAAATTAAAGCCAATCTGCTGTGTCCCGAGTGTATCGTCGGTTCCAAGATACTGGTGATTATGTCCGCCACTAATGAGACGGCCGTAAACGAATAACAACGGAAAGAGACGATCGATTTCTTGTATCGAAATCCCTGAAAAATCGACATTTAACTGGTGCTAATCTCAAAGAAGAGCTTAGAGAGGTCCGAGGTGTAGTTACCAGTGTTTGGACAGTCAGAAGGAGACTGAAGGCAGCCGACCTGACACCAAAAAGAACAGCTACGAGTCAAAAGCTAACTGCAGTCCAGAAGAAAAAACGATTAGAATTTGCTCGAGAACATCTGGATTGGGACGACTATCAAAGGAGTCATGTATTATTCTCCGACGAAAGTAGGAATACCTACATGGCAACGACAAGAGGCGTCTAGTCTATAGAAGGCCAGGAAAGCGATTTGCTCAATGTTGTATACGAGAAATTGTGTCAAATTGAATCAAAATATTGATTCAATTCTTTATTTACTATACTCCTATTACAGGTCAAATGTTGTTTATATACAGCAAACGATGGACGTATAGAAGTATAACTTCTACCGGCAGTCCCACTGGACTGCCACACTAGTTTTTTTTTTCTAGAAAGCTAAAAAATTCAGCCTTATAGACAATTTTTAAAAGTTTTAGTCTATAAAGCTAAATCTTCAGTTTCATAGACTAGCTCCATATAATTGACCAACTTTTTTTCTAAAAGCTGAAACCGGAACAGTGTTACAGACATAAGTTATGGAAAAAATTTATCAGTCTCTTAGCTATAAGGCTAATTTAATATTTTTCTCCATTTGAATTTTGTTATCCTAATAAATTATTAGATTTTATTTCGATGCAGCTTATACGTATTTCAACCCCTTTAGGTCTCATCAGAGCGACATATACAGTTGCTCTGAATCGAAACAAAATCTTAATTATTCATATTTGCAAGTTTTAGAAAGCACAGTGGAAAAGATTTGAATTTAGTTTCGCCAAACAAGAAATCTTAGGATTCTTAGTGTTGTTATTAGATGGCGTTGTGACGTCTGTAAATATTTATTTTTATAATTATTGTTTTATGACAGGGGAGATTGTGTTTCGGTTCAGAGCAACTGCATATGTCGCTCTAATGCGCCCTAAAGATGTTGAAATACGTATAATCGGCTTGCAGATGCCCTACATCGAAATAAAATCTAATACCGTCTTTCTGTTTTAGTTCTTTACTCTGTTTCGAAACTATACTCACATTTAATCCACTATATGCTTGTTAAAAAAAGCTATCAGAATAGTTTCAACAGTGTTAAAACCTACCCAGGCGATGATATTCAATCTGACCACATTCCTTTAGTGGGCGTGTATAAAAAAACATAACATTAGAAAACTGAAATGTAGTGAAGTAATAGAAATAGTCAGCAAAACAATGAATAGAAAATTCAAAGAAATGGATAATACAACAGAAAGCACAAAAGAGAAGATAGAATCCCTTAATAAAACGATAAGACATATAAGACATTAAAGACAATTTTATGAACGACGAAGAAGATAAGAATGAGACATGGATGACAACGGAGATTCTGCAGCTGATCGAAGAAAAAAGTAAAAACAAGAGCAATAACTCAATTTATAAAACATTACAACGAGATACAGAGATACAGAGAAAGATCAGAGAAGCCAAACAGAAAGAACTGGAGAAAAAATGCCAAGAAATCAAAATTCTACAAAGTAAATACGACTTCAATGTGCATAAAAAGGTAAGAGAAATTACTGTCAAATGTAAAAACAGAAAAGTAAGTAAACTTGTTAATGGCAACACAGAGGTAATCGTGGATAAAGAGAGTATTGATAATACCTGGAAAAGTTACATACGAAATTTATTTTTTGATGAGAGGGAGAACCAATCCCCAATACTTACGGAAAAAGGACCACGTATACTAGTGGCAGAAATAAGCACAGCCATAATATCATTAAAAGAAGGGAGAGCTCCAGGACCAGACGGAGTACAGTCTGAATTTCTTAATTTTCTTGATGATAAATCTTTAAGATACTATGTAAAATATTCAATAAGATCTATGACACAGGCAATATTCCAAAAGATTGGCTAGTTTCAGAATTTATTACGTTACCAAAGAAACAGGGAGCGAAAAAGTGCGGAGAATATAGACTAATAAGTCTAATGAACCATACACTAAAACTTTTTCTTAAAATTATACATCGCAGAATATACAAGCTATGAGAAGAGAGAATATAAGACACACAGTTTGGATTCATGGAAGGCGTAGGTATGAGAGATGCACTGTTTAGTCTACAAGTATTATTTCAAAGATGCAGAAATATGACTTGCGATATCTATACCTGCTTTGTGGACTACCAAAAAACCCCGAAAAACGTTCTCGATTTCCGAAGTGGAAATTGAAACGTCAATAAACGTATTTTAACCTTTAATTGTGGCTTATTCCCATTTAAATAGTAATTAACAGCAAAAATAAAATTAGAGAGGTCCAATTTCTTATCAAGAATACACTAGTGGACCGAGTAAAACAGTTTACCTATCTTGTAACAATAGTAAACGAACAATGAAATCACTCACAAGAAGTAAAATGTAGAATAGAGAAGGCTAGGAGTGCATTTAACAATATAGCCAAACTTTAAAAGCCACAACCTTAATTTGGAGATAAAAGTAAGGCTCCTACGATGTTATATCTTCTCGATATTATACTACGAAGTTGAATCCTGGACACTCACTGAAGCAACGGAGAAGAAACTTGAAGCCTTCGACATGTGGCTATACAGAAGAATCCTAAGGATATCATGGACAGACAAAATAACCAACGAGTCTGTACTACGAAGAGTGGGAAAAGAAAGAGAAGTGATGTATACGATTAAAGGAGAAAGTTAGAATATCTCGGACGAATAATGAGAAACGCCACTAAATACAGATTACTGAAAATAATCCTTCAAGGCAAAGTATTCGGAAAGCGAGGAGTTGGAAGAAGAAGAATACCATGGTTAAAAAACCTGAGGAAAGGGTTCTCCACAACAAAAACTAATCTATTTAAAGCATTAGTTAATAAAATAATTATAGCCAGAATGATCGCCAATATTCGAAACGAATAGGCAGCAAAAGAAGAAGACTTTTTTTCGAGTACCAGAAACTAAATTCACTACGAATTTTTACCGTGATAAACGGCATGTGTAATGCAAGTTATAGGTTCCCTTGCCGACTAATTTATCAATCTGTCTGCTTTGCAAATTTTAAAAAGCACAGCACACACAAATATTTGAGAAGGAAACCTTAGGATTCCTAGTGTTATTATTAGATGGCGTTGTAACATCTGTAAATAATTAGTTTTATAATTATTATTGTCCTATGATGGGGGAGATTTTGTTTCGATTGAGATTAGTTTCACTCTGATGAGACCTAAAGAGGTTGAAATACGTATAAGCGTCTTGCAGATGCCTGCATCGAAATAAAATCTCATATTGTCTTCCTGACATAATATTTAACACAAACATGCCACAAGAAACAATTTTAGAACTTAAATAAAATACTTCTCATGGTTTTCTTTATTTATTTATTTTTTTTGTATAAAAATTGGTAAATGATCGTCCCCTAATGCCCAGGTTTATTTCTGTTCGATATTTTGACTCCCTTGTTAGGGTTCTTTGTATTTGCCAGGCTATTTTCAAAAATCTTCTCTTTAATCCACGGAAGAAAATAAGAAATATTTGTATATATTCCAGGCCATCCTTCGGTTCCGCAGCCAAGACCTAAAATTGTAAACATACGATTTTAAAATATATATTAAATATATCAATATAAAAATTATAATGAAAGATAAACACAATAATTCTAGGTTTACATTTACGGGACAAATACAACTATGCGCAAGAAAAACATCAAACAAGACCTCAACAAGAAACAGCAATAGTCAGAGAGATAAAGTGGAAATTTGTAGGGGAACATATTGCAAGACGAAATGTTAGGAGATGGTGTATAAACATATGAAGTTCATATGTATGAAAAAGAAATCAAGGAGGTATGATTCAATAAGGTGGTATGATGGGCTAAAAAAGGTGCATGACTAAATTAGATAAGGAAAGCTGAAGCAGAAAAGTCATGAAACAGGGTTTTGACCGATTCTGGATAAATGAGGGCTAAGATAGAGGTTTAAGATACAAGGTATTAATGCATGATATACACTAAAACTACAAAATGAAAATTTAGCTGGGGCATGATCACCAAAGAAAATCAATTAGAAATAGTATAAAACCAAGTCAAGGAGATACAGTATTACTCAAACTAATTACTCTGTTGGTGGAAAATAAAAGTCCATAAATTGGAGCAACAAAATATTTTATAGGAAAATAACTGAACTCTTCTACGTTCGTTAATGATATACTGCTACTGACAACAGTTGAACATAACTAATTATAATAACATTAGATCAAGAAAAGTTATAACTAGAAACAGGATAAAAAAATATCATAAACGCAACAAATTTGAAGTAGACGTGTCAGAAACTATCATAAGCAGAAGAAATATAGAACATGTTCAATATTATATGTTTTTAAGATATCCAAAAAAAATGGAGTTGAGGTATCTACATTGTAAAAATGGCGTGCAACCTATCCTCTATACTATGGCATGCTGACGAGACACATTGTCTTTAGAGAACACCCCAAGGTATAAGCGAGAACACAAAGTGTATCAGTACTCCTACTCTTATGAAACGCACTTGGCCTTTAAGTTTTACTCTTTTTTAACTTGTCTTGAGGAAAATGTCATTAATATTTCCTGTTAGCCTGCCTCCAATGTTTCTTCGGACCCCGAATGGCTACTAGATTTTCGAGGCCTGATGGGTCACTACATTTTCTTCTACTACATACTCTAGTAACCGAACGATTACCGGTATAAGTAATCCCTTACTTGCTGGTCAACAGCTGCGGGTGAGAGAACCGACACGTGGTAGGTCACTTTATTGCTCTGGAGCGGAGAAATTGACTCCAAAGACGGAAGTACTAAATTAGACAACCACATACATTGAGATGTGGAGAGCTACTACATTCAAGATCCGTGGGGATATCACCAGGACACCACAATGGATGACAATCTAAAAGAAATGGACCTCAGTCCCGGGCACTCCTCAAGTAGGAAGAGGATACTAAGAATTCCACGGTCAGCTAATAATGTCCCAAAAGTAAAAAGGATCGGTACGTCGAACATTCGAAGCATGTACCAAGCTGGTAAAGCAGCTAATGTTATTAAAGAGTTTACACAACAAAAAACAGAAGTGGCATAGCGATAATAATAAAAAAAAACAGCTGAAGCAGTGATAGGATTTACGTCCATATGAGACAGAGTTGTGTAAGATTAACTCTAGTCCCTCTAATATAAACACCATGCAGGGCTACGTACCGACATCCGAATCTACTGAAGAAGAAATAGAAACAATATCAACTGTGATGTGTATGTTTATTGTATTAATTTTGACACAAGACATTTGACAAAGTTACACATTGAAAACTAATCGATATATATATCTTAAACAAAGTGATAGTGCCATTCGAAAATGAACTGTCCGAGATCATCATATTCGGAAAACGAGTTCGACAAGTTTACACATACTGTAACCAGCATTATTTAACATATACTCTAAAAACATCTTTGAAGAAACCTTGGAAGAATCCGAAGATGATATTGCAGTAAATGGCCAACTTACAAACAGTATTAGATATACAGACGACACACTGACATATAGTGTATCAAAACAAAAAAAATACAATTTGATATTTAGTCCAGTCATTAGAGATTTGACCCCTAAAAATCTTATGAACAAGCTGAATTTTGCTGAAAATATTAATGCAAAAAAAGATGCAAAAAAGTTTACCACTCCTACTCCCTGGCTTCCCCTCAAACGCCCCCACGTTAGGGGAATTAATTTACCAAGAAACTGTCCGCCATAGAAAAAACTAAAAGTTGAAAAAACAAAATATAGTTTATAGCATTTTTTTTACAATAAACCGGAGATTTTTAATGTACCACGCGCGCGAGATCAACTCGACGGTTAAAATTCGATTTCTTTTGATCCGTGTATCCTATCAACAAAATCAAAATACGTAAAAGATATAAAGAGTGCAGCTTTTGTATGCCGTATTTGTTTTTTCCGCAAATAAAGTGAGTTTCTATAAATTTGTTCAATAAATAAACGTTGCACGATTTTTGCCATTTTTGAATTAAATAGTATTAAAATATTATTTAACATCGTATTAAAATAACCTATTACCATAGCTTACTATTCCTGCAGCTATCCAGTGAGTACCATTTTCGAACATGAGAGGACCGCCAGAATCTCCAGTACAACTGTCTTTTTGGTCCTCACCACCAGCGCAGATTTGAGATTCTGCAACTTCAATACTGACTACACTGTACTTTTCTACACATTGGGCTCGACCATATGGCGGTACTTCAAGTTTCATCTTAATTTTACTGAATGCCTCTGTAAAAGTAAAAATAACGTATAGTAATTTAGGATTATGACATATATATATATATCGATGTTATAGAAACACTCTTTTGACTTTTGGTCGAGCTTTCGGAATTCTTTTATTCCTTCTTCAAGACACTGTAATTAGAAGAAAGTGAATATATTTACAACATATCTCAAATTGTCATTACAACTTACTAGTCGTTGAGATTATTTGTGTAAAGCTACGACACTCAACATTAAAAACACACATATAAAATATAACATGTAAAATAATGGACAAAAACATTTTAAAATTTAGTTGGAAAGTTAAAATTTTGTTCGTGACATCTTTTAATGGTGTGTTTTGACTGATCCATAGAGAACAGAAAAAAAAACAAAAATAGTGTGATTAAAAGGTAATTAGAAGTTCTTGCTATTATATTAATGGAAGTAGTATATTAAACCTGTCTTAATAGTATGCAACATGTTTTGTATGCAGGTGTATTATGGTGTGTATATGTAAAAGTAAATCTGTATTTTATTTTTGATGTTTTGTCAGTAAGTAACAATAAATGTTGCTCAATTTATCTATGTCTGACTTTTTATTTATACAAGACGTATTAGATTTTATGAAACACATAATATCCAGTATTTCTTATATATATATATATATATATATATATATATATATATATATATATATATATATATATATATATATATAATTCTGAATTGAAGTAGATGACTGGTTTGTCCGATATAGACACCTTCACAGTTAATACATGGTATCTCGTAAACATGTGATTTTTTGAGTTTTGGAGTTTGTGTTTTTAGTTTAGTGAAATATTTATTTAAAAGGTTGATGCCCTTCTGAGCCACATAACATAACACTGACAATTACAACAGGTAAATTAAATTTTTTTAAATTCTTAGGTAACTTTGCTCTAATTTAAGGTCATACCAGAAAAATGGAGTAAATATATTAGGCATACAACAAACGTTATTAATGAATATTGGAAGAAAGCAAAAATAATTAACACAAGCCACATATCTGGGAGATCAGGAGACTGATACTTAGTGGTCTTGCGGCGTTAGTTCTTCAGTCTCTCTTGTGTGTTGTTAGGTTTGGTTTTCGACATAATAGATTTCAGTGTATTAGTTGTTTTGTATTCTGTTGTAATGTGTACTTATTTCTAATCCCTTTTAATTTTTCTGATAAGCCTTTTACATATTTTATTGTTCTCATCTTTAAATCTTTTCTGGTTAGCGTGTCTGGATTCCCTAAAATGGTTTGTTGTTTACTTTCTTTAATTTTGTAAAATTTCTTGTTTATAGATGACAGTTTATAACTCAGTTTTTGTTAAAACCTTTGTCAGCAGTTTTTTTTCTTCTTAAAATGCATTAACATTTAAGTATAGTTTTTAACTTTACCATATCATGATTTGGTTATTTCCTTTTTGATGTTTATGTTGTGGTTTAAGTAGTAATTTAAATATCTGTTGGTGTGGGCTGATTTTTGTAACCTTTGGTTGTACATCCTATATTCTCATTTGTAATTATCACATCGAGAAAAGGAAGTACGTTGTTATCTTTTATGGTGAATTTGATTGATTTTCCTTTACTATTGATGTTCACCAGAAATTTATTCAATTCTTCTGGTCGTGAGGCCAAATGGAAAACACATCTGCATAATGTTTTCATCAAATTCATTCATGAAAATTATATCTACTAATAATGGAGATAAACATAAGCCCATGCCAAATCCTAAATCTTGTTTGAAAAAATCATTATCTAGCTGAAAATAAGAGTGATTCAGTGATTTGGTTTTTGTTGTTAATGTAATCATCCCCTTTAGTATAACTCTTATTGTTTTTAATGATTTCTGCAATAACATATTGGTGAACAATGGTGATTTCAAAACTGACTAGCATATTGTTGGAATTGTAAACTATTTTTGCTAGCTTTTTCCTGAGTCCTGAGGGACAGACTACTTTTTCAGTGATACAACTGTTTTACTGGATATACTAAAGTTGATCTATTCCTAAGAAAAAAAAAAGGAAATTAATGAAACCGTAGCCATAGCTGAGTAAGTGAAAGATCAAAGTGAAATTAAACTCGGTACACAGTACAAGGTTCTTACATATGAAAGATATAAGGATAAAATATATAAGGATAAACAAATAAATTAAGCAGCTTTGACTACTGCTTAAAAATGTGGTCTTTAGGAGATAAAATTCAGTTAAAGGAAAAGATCTTAAAACTTTTCTCGTTTTGTTGTATTACCTGTTTCGGTTTTTCCCCATCCACTTATAGAATACCGTGGTGGAATGATACGGTCCATTTGTAAACAAATTGGTTGAACAAATTCTGTAAAAAAATTAAATGTAATTAAAATGATGTCCCTTTAATTAATTTAGAAAAAATAATTAAGATTTAAGCGAACAATTTGCAATACGTTAAGAAATATATCAGATAGGTATTATTACAAAATACATATACAATATAATCAGATGACAAATATAAAAATAAATGCAGATAGCATACTTCCGGCGCCAGTGTGGTAGACTAAAAATGCAAAAACGTGTGTGGTGGGGAATCAAATACCCTAAATTAAAAACAAAATTAAAATAAAAATAACACACGTTTAGAAAAGTTGTATTGTGATTTATATTTTAAAATAACGAACTTAAATCAAAAGTAACTAGTGTTTAAAAACAAATTGCAAACTGCATGCTTGAATATTCCAAAAAAGTCTCATTTTACAGCATAAAAAAACCTCACACTAATTTTTTCTCGATTACAAAAAAAATAGATGAATTTTTGGAAAAACCATAACATACACAATACATTTTAATTCTTTTTTTTTATTTATTTTGCTTCAACCACTTAGGGTTATTAGCATAAGAAAAATACAAAAAGTGATAAAGGCATATACAAAATATATATATATATATATATATATATATATTTAGGGATTCTACAGTATTCACTGCCTTCCCTCGCTCAACCGTTTCCATCTCTCTCTGTTGTTCCATTCTCCATCGTTTAGTCCTCTCTTAATCATGGCGTCGTCTACTCCGTTCCTCCAGCTACATGATGAAGAAACTACAAGAAGAATATACCAAGGCTGGCCTAGATATTAACCTCGCGAAAACAGAGTACCTCTCTACAAGTGAAGAAGACATAGAAGATCTACAGATTGATGACAACGTAACAATCAAAGGAAAGGATAAATTCAAATACCTGGGGTTTATAATCACGAAAAAGGCAACAACAGAGGAAGAAATTACACAAAGATTAGGACAAACAAGAACAGCAATCCGACAACTTAACTCAGTATGGTGGGATAGACACCTAAATATGAAGACAAAAACGCAGATTTATAAAACATTAGTGCGAAGTATTATGACATATGGGGCTGAAAATTGGATCATAAACAAGAAAACCAGCAGTAAGATAGTAGCAACAGAGATGGAATGCCTGCGAAGATGCTGCAGAGTAACAAGAATGGATAGGAGAAGTAATGACGAAATAAAGCAAAGAACATCAATAGAAACAGACATACTAACATATATAGAACAAAAAAGACTAAAGTGGTATGGACATGTAAGAAGAACTAGCGACAGCAGATGGATAAAGAAAATAACCGAATGGAGCCCCATAGGAAGGAGGAAAAGAGGACGACCCCGAAAATCCTGGAGGAATATACAAAATATCAATTACATAATAATGTATACAATATATTTTAATTTATTGGTGTATTATATTAAATTTTATTAAAAAAGTTTCTAGTTTTCAAGAATTCTATCAAGTCAGCTACGTATTTAGATTCTCGTCGAAGTTCTTTCGATGTTTTTGGAATGTGGTGATATAGTCTTTCAACTGAGTATATTGGAAAGTCCATGAAAATGTGCTTCACTGTCACTTTACATTCACGAACAAAACACACTGGTTCCTCTTCTCTCTTCAACAAGTATTCATGTGTTGTTGTGTTGTAAGACGTGTTATTAGGATTATTATCCAGATTTAGCTATACGGCTCAAACTCCCTCTAAGGGGAAAATTTACTCATCCCAGATACCTACGGTATCAAAAGGAATGAGCTCTGGTGGGACTGTTTCCATGTTTTCGAGTCCTAGTTGACTTGGTACGTCGGTGTACCAAAAATTTTCGCACGCCTCTGGACGTCGAAAGTGGAACGGCTTTCTTCATGATCTTATATAGATGTTTATTTAGACCCAGTTTTTTTTATGTTTTCTAGGAGGTTCTTCGGGATGACTCAAGTGGTAGAAATAATAATAGGTATCGTCTGGGTACTTTCCATTCTCCATTGTCTCCTTATCTCCTTATTTGTATTTTTTGATCTCTGAACTTTTCGATCTTTTCGTTGTACTTAACACGCAGATTATTGTTGTTAGGTATCGTCACCTCGATTAGTGTTGTTTGTCTTGTTAGTTTATTAACTAGCACGAGATCTGGTCTATTATGTGCTACAGTTTGGTCTGTGAGCACAGTGCGATCCCAGTATAGCTTGTAGTTGTCATTCTCAAGCATACTCTCAGGAACGTATTGATAATATGCGAGATGGTTTGTTTGTAGAAGTCCCAGTTTAAAGCTATCTTTTGATGGAGGATCTTCCCTACTGAGTCATGCCTTTTCTTATATTCAGTTAGAGCAAATGCCTGGCAGCCCCCGGTAAGATGTTGGATAGTTTTTTGGGCTTGACATCCATATTGGCATTTGTCGTTTTGGACCTGAAAGTCTTTTACGATATATTTCAGGTAATTTTTGGTGGGTATAACTTGATCCTGAATGGCGAGTAATGAACCTTCTGTTTCAGGAAATCAAATAAGATCAGGTTATAAAATATATAATATTAACGAGGGGTTTTAAATATTTCAAAAATAAAAAAGGAAATTCATATTTGGATTCGAACTCACGTACACCAGCGTATGAACCAAACACGTAAAATATTTGCCAATTAGACATGACACAAACGTATTTCAAAATTGACAGTTCTCGGTCATACAGTGATTTATTGAGATAATTATTTTGAAATAAAAAAGACTAAAATAATTATGAACATTTAACAAATAATACAAAACATGTCACATAAATAATAATATTAATAAATACTATATTATATATTTATATATATTTAGGTATATATAAATATATATATATATATATATATATATATATATATATATATATATATATATATATAATATATAATATATAATATATAATATATAATATATAATATATTATGTAATATTAAATATATATACTAAAGGAACATTTATATTCTCGAGAGAGGAAGAGGGAGAAAATATATCTTCTGTCTCTCTCTTACTCATTATCTTACATATGTAATGATTTCACCGACCGATGTAACCGAGTAAACCTACCGATGTTAATCAACATTTACAAAAAGTATTTTTACAGCAAATAAAGCTAATCCCATTGTCTGGTACCTTTAATTAACCGAACTCAACACCTTCTCCAAAAGGTTTTTATCAATAAAATTCCTTTTTTTTTGTAGTAATTTGCTTACCTGTAATTCTAGCTGCCTTTTTTAAATGAATAAGGGCTATATCATTATAGTGGCCGGCAGAGTAGGCGTCGTATCCATGGTGTACGATTACTTGGCCAACTCGGCTAATTTGAAGGGGATCCGCACAATAAGTCCCCGTGGGATTACAATCGACTGAGGTTTCGGTGTTGTGTTCTCCCATTTGGATAAGAAATCTAAAATGGAAATTACTGTTTATAGAAACTATCGAATTTCAGCATATTGGTTGGTTAAATGTAATTCTCTAAATTTAAACAAGGATTGTATAATAAAAACAAGTAAAGTTTCAAACGCTAGAAACTTTTGCAATAAAATAAGCGAATTGGCTTATTATATAATCTAGTTAATTGACTTTTAGTTAAAAAAAATATAATTATTTAATATATTCTAATTATGTTGGATGACACATACAGATCAATTTTTTATTTGATAGTTTTTAGTGATATCGAAAAAAATTGCTTTCGCCAAAATGTAATACATACACTGGTCCTCTGAATTTGATAAATTTTCCATGGACACAATGAGCTGCAGTTAATACATATTTTGTATGAATTAGGAACCCTGTACAGCCAAAGGTTTTAAACCCATGGTCGTTTTGATGAATGAGTCGCACCATCCAAGGGAATTCTCCAATAGATGCTGTCGTACCACCGAGGATTCTTGATTTCATAATAAGTCTTTGGTGTCCACATCGTTTGGGAAAAACGTTAATATCGTCTAAAAAGAATTTTTAAAAATATAAAACAAAGACAATTACTAATATAATTATTTCGAATTATTTTTTATAGAAATTATATAATATTTAAATATAGGTTGATAATATTTGGTGAGCAGTTTTCCATTATTGTTTCTGTCAAGGGGTAAGCAAGAGCTGTACTATTTCATACACCAGTATAAATTTTACGGAAGTAGTAAATCTAAAGTATAGCATGCGTTACTCTCTTAGTGACATATTCATCATTTTATTTTTTAATATATCTTATTCTTATCTTAATTTATAAATTTATGTCATCTTTAACAAAGTATTATTAGATTTCAATAATACTCTTTCACTAAAGCAATGGCATCATTGTGCGCTTTTTACGACCACATGTAATAGACTGATTATAAAACCATAGCATCCTAGCATAGCGAGCTAGCAGAACCTAGAACGGCGTTCGGAGAGAGATAGAAAATATATAATAGAAAAAGACAAAATATAAAAACGTAAACCAACCTAACGTGAAATACCGTTTTCATCCTAAATATTTATGGTTTATAGCATACTCACACAAAAAAAACCTTGATTTGCGCATAGATAGAGTAAGATGGACTAATATATCAATATTTTTTGTAGGAGACGTAAAATCCAATACTTCTGTAGGAACATCCCATGTTCAGTCATCTCGAGTAATGGAGGAAGAATCAGACAGTTCTTTGATTCAAGATTCAAGATTCAAACTGGGGATCTGTTTTCGGAAATTTTCTAATTTTAGATTGTCCTTTGAAATTTGGCATTCCTGAACATTTAAAAAACGAAATGGCTGGTAAGAATGAATTGTTATTCTTTGAACTGTTTTCTCTAAAGATGTTAAAAATATGACTGTCCTCGAAACAAATAGGTATGCAGAGCAAAAAATTCTTACTGGAATAGTAAATGAAACACTTACGAGAGAGTCACGATTTAATTATTGGAAAGAGACTAACTACACTGAAATGCGTTCATTCATAGCGCTCCTTCTTTAGATGGGACTAGACTCAAAGCCGTCATTAACTTATTACTGGCGCAAAATTTCATTATATAAAAGTAATGTTGTTAAATACATGCCCCGAAATCGGTTCGAATTGCTCTTGCGCATGTTTTATCTAGCAAACAATGACGAGTGTTCTGAAAATGACGGATTCATAAAATTCAATGTCTGGTCAATGAAATGAACGCATCGATGTATGATTCCAGGTTCAACTGTTTGCATTGATGAAACTATGATCCCATTTAGAGGTAAGTTATCTTTTCGACAGTACGTGAAAGAAAAACGTCATAAGTTTGGAATAAAGCTGTTTACAATTTGTTTGTTATAAGGCTATACCCAAACAATTAAAATATATAACGCTAAAGAAAAATTAATGGAAAACCGGTTGCTGAAAGGGTAATTAGGGAAATGATTAAACCTGTATTGGATCAGGGTAGGACTCTTATTACGGGCAACTGGCATACATTAGTTAACCTTGCTGAAATTTTAAAAACTAAATCCACTCATCTTATTGAAACGTTGAGAAAAAACGGAAAAAATCTTCCTAAAGATGGGATGGAAGCCAAACTCAAGAATAGGGAGATCATTGCCAAACAAAATAAAAATGATAAATAAATAAATAAATAAATAAATAATAGCTTTATTACCCAACAGTTTCCCATTTCTAGGGTAAAAATTTAAGATACATTTTTAATTAGTATACAATCATTAGTAGGTGATACAAAAATATCAAGTAAAAAAATAAGTGCAAAAAATAAGTAGGTGAAAAACAAAATAAAGAGTGAGAACAATATAATTAAACAAATCACTACGTATATAAGAAATAAAAAAAAATACACAAAAAAAAAATTAACAATCTAATGTACTCCATAAACCAGTGCTGTATCAACCAGATGATTAATTGAGCATGAGAAAATATCACAATGGTTGCATATTTTGTTATAATTATTGCACATAATATAAATGGGTGACTTCAGTATATTAGTTCTCGCACGTGGACAAGTAAACACTATAGTCGACCTGGAAGTAATTCTTGGCACATTAAATCTAATTTGACCTAATATATCACTGCAGTCAATACAGTTGTGTAACAACTTATATAAAAATGAAACAGAAAATATAATTCTTCTTAACTCTAAACTTACAATATTAAACCTGTTACATAACAAATCGTAATCATAACCATGGACAGGATATACTCCATCAACCTTAAAAGCTAAATATTTTAAAAGTTTCCGTTGTACCTTTTCAATCTGTTGCATATAACATTTATAAATGGGATACCAAATTAAGCTACAATATTCTAGTTTTGTTCGCACCAGCGATAGATACAGCAGTTTAATCGGTCTTATATCGCTAAAATTTCTACAGTTTCTGATGATAAAACCGTAGATTTTCATAGCATCGGATACTTTCTGCTCAATATGGTTGTTAAAGGTTAATTTTGAATCAAATATAACTCCTAAATCTTTAATGCTATTACATTTTATAAGATCTGACCCCTGAATTACATAATTAAAATCAACCTTATTTTCTCTTCTAGAGTAACTTACTACTTTACACTTATTGACATTAAGAAAAAGTTTGTTTTTTACACACCAAGTATCTATATAATTTAGATCGTTCTGTAAATCTATACAGTTAGCAATTGTTTTAATTTCACAGTATATTTTAAGATCATCCGCAAAACACAATTTTCTGTTATTGATATCTAAAAATAAATCATTGATATATAAAAGGAACAACAATGGACCTAAATTTGATCCCTGTGGAACACCGGATGTAGTACAGATTAATTCTGATATGAAACCATTATAGGATACAAATTGGTTCCTACCTATTAAATAGCTTTCCAGTAACTTTAAAATGTTTCCAGCAAATCCCAAATTTGATAATTTAAAGAGAAGGTATTTGTGATCAACCTTATCAAACGCTTTCGAAAAATCAGTATATATCACATCTACTTGACCTTGTACATCCAAAACATCTGAAATATATTGAGTTATTACAGCCAAGTTTGATAGAGTAGAACGTTTATCTATAAAGCCATGTTGATAAGGTGATATCCATCCCCTAACAGAAGGGTAAATACGGTTATATAGAGTTACTTCGAAAACCTTTGAAAAATTGGATAACAAAGATACCGGTCTGTAATTGGATACATCAGATTTCGATCCGTTTTTGAATACAGGGCATATTTTCGCATTTTTCCATAACTCGGGATAAGTTCCCGTTTTTATTGATAAGTTAAAAATTTTTTGAAGTGGCTTTACAAATACCCGAGAACAATCTTTCACTAAAAATGCTGGAATATTATCCGGTCCGGACGTCATTTTATTTTTAATTCTTTTAAAGGCTACTAAAATTTCGTTTTCTTGAAATTCGTTAAAATTAATAGTGGGTAAGTAGATATCACTACATTCTTGATTATTTAATACATTGTTGTCGACAGGTAAATAAACTTTTTCAAAAAACATCTTAAAAGCATGGATTATATCGCGAGGATTATTAAATGTATCGCCGTTGTAACACATTTCACCTGAGATTCTAGAAGTTTTATTCTTAGCATGAACATATGCCCAGAAATTATTAGATTCGTTAGAAATACTATTCTGAATTTTTTCAAGATAAACGTTATATTGAGTTTTAATCATTTGTTTAATTATTTTTCGCAATCTTTTAAATTCATGCATATAAAGTATATTACCTGTTTTCTTATAATTTGTGATATTTTTTGATTTCAACTTTATCATTCTAATTATTTCCGCATTGTACCATGTAGGATATTGATGTTTATAATTTCTGTATATTGGTACACACATATCAAATAATTCATATATCTTAGCATAAAATAATTCTAGGACTGTATTTACATCATCAGACATATCTAAAAAATTCCAGTCGCAATTAAGAAATTCTGAGTACAGTAAAGGAAAATTTGCTTTTTTAAAATTATATCTTTTAGTTTTAGAATGAGCCACAAAACTGGTTTCCTTTTTTTGAAAATCATTAATATTTATCATTAATGCTGGATGATGTAAATCTTCTTGAACAAGTGGTGCATTATCGCGACTTACATGACATGTATCTGATGATATAACTAAGTCTAACAATCGATTTAAATTATTTCCCACCTGATTATACTGATTTAAATTAAACAAACACATGAAGTCTAGCACTGCCGATGTCTTCACATCAGATCTATTTTGATCAATATACTTTGGAATGTTAAGGTCGCCCAGGAGAATAACAGTGTCATTAAATAATTCAAGTTGCTCTAACATTTCAAAAAAATATTCAAAATCTTTCAACTTTAATTTGTCAGGAATATATAATACTGAAACATAAAACTTTTTATTTCCTGTGCGACACTCAACAACCAACAAATCAACTAGTGGAAAATGTAAATCAAATGTTGAGACATCAACAACAACACACTCAAAATTTGACTTAAGTGTCAACAGTACACCTCCACCAGTCGATTTATTAACTACATCGAACTTTCGATCTTTTCTAAAAACCTGATAGTCATCATTAAACAATTCCGAACTAATAACATCAGAGTTGAGCCAAGTCTCCGTTAGAGCAATGACATCAAATTCACATTCACTAACACTAGAGTAAAAATCAATTACTTTGGAATTCAAACCACGCACATTCTGATAGTAAACCTGAAAATCTTGGCTTGTAAAACTGTTAGGACCTATCTGTTTAAAGGAACAATTTTTGGGATGCCATCCAAGTATTTAATTCTAAATTGTCCTGTATTGTTAGCGTTCTTAGCTTCTAATTCTTCCTTTAATTGTTTGTAGTATGTAGTAGATACCAGTTTTCAGAACCTTGGCTTGTCTGATTAATGCTGAGATGTCATTTTCATCTTTAAGTGTAATCTTGATCGGACGATTTTTACCTAGTGCTGGTTGTCCAAGCCTAAATATTTTGAGTTCATTGACATTCACGCTAGTATTCATACTTTGAATTATTGTTTGGACTTCCTGTCTATCATTATCATTGCGACTGTTGGGAGAGAGCTGAGTATTTTGCTCAGGTACACCAAATAAAATAGCATTGCGTTTGCGTTTTCTACGCTCATTTATTTCCTGAATAACTTCTTCCATAACCAACATGGTTGAAGAATTCTTCATTGATTGGTTTTCATTTTTAAGTGCTTGAATATCAGTTTGTAAAGTTAAAATTAATGCTTTCAGATCTTTTATTTGGTTCCCAACCTGCCTACAACTCATGCAGGACCAATCGAATCCTTTATCATTATCATTAAACAATTCCAGTTCTACATTACTAACATTCACACAGGTATGTCTAAAAATTCTATTGCAAACGGAACATTTTATCATTAAATTCGATTTATACGATTTACTACAGCAGGAACAAATCATATTCGAAGTCGAAGGCATGATAAAAACCGTTGAAGATACGCCTATGTATTTATACAGTAATTAAGAATTCTCGTTGTTGTTATTATTATCTTAATTGGTGTTACAATTGTAGGTTAGGACGTATAAATACTAAATATTGACTAAAAATTCTATCAAAAACTACTTTTAGGAAGATAAATTTCTTACTGTTTATGTCCGTATATTTAACTGCAAATATTTGTGTGGTTTCACAATCACTTTCACCTCATTACACGAGTTTTTTTAAAAATGATAACAGTACCTTGAAAACACCTTCGCACTGGTCGGCTTCTAATGTTATGAAGATATTGTAGTTATGAAATTGCATGACGCAAGAGAGACGTATTTTTCTGTCTACAAAAGATAGAGAAGATATGATAGAGGTGACTCATAGGGAAGGTCCTAAAAGAAAACCCGCAGCCATTGTCGAGTACAATAACGTAAAAGCGTTTGTGTACATGTCAGATCAAAAGACAGCTTACTCAAACTGCTTACGAAAGTCTGTCAAATGGTACAAAAAAGTGGCATTTTATTTACTGGTACTTCACTGGTGAATGCTCTAATTATTTTCAATAGCATCAAACAAAGCAAAATGTCAGTTACAAAATTCAAAGAAAATGTGTGGATGCAAGTT
Source organism: Diabrotica undecimpunctata (assembly GCF_040954645.1). Classification (NCBI taxonomy): domain Eukaryota; kingdom Metazoa; phylum Arthropoda; class Insecta; order Coleoptera; family Chrysomelidae; genus Diabrotica; species Diabrotica undecimpunctata. The sequence continues at coordinate 150,267,538 of NC_092809.1, forward strand.
CTTCAATGTAGTAATCTACCCCTTTCTGTACCCCCTCAAACTGTATCTTCTCCTCTTTCATTTAACGTGTTACACGTGGTAATCTGACTAATAACAACAGAGATATGATATAGCGTCCTGTTGGCACAGTCTTTGCGTTCGATTTTTGTTTTAACATGTTCGTTACCACCTCCCCTTTCCATCGGTACCTTGCACATTGTTGAACGTTCAGCCGTTTAGACGTTACAAGCTTAGTGTCCTTTTGGCAATACGCCGCCATGATTTTTTTCTGTGTCTACGTATTTGTTGGCCCCCCTCCTTTCCATCGATACCTTGCACGTTGTTGTACGTTCAGCCGTTTAGACGTTGCAAGCGTAGTGTCCTTTTGGCAATGCCATCTTTGTTTTTTATGTTAACATATTCGTTACCCCCTCCACTTTTCATCGATACCTTGCACGTTGTTGTACGTTGAGTCGTTTGGTTGTTACGACCGGGGGTTACGATCTTGACTAAGTGGGGACTGCTAGGTCGGTAATGTAGATCCAATGCTTACCGATAGTGACGTCACACTGTCTGGCCCAACCAACCCATACTCTGATACAGGAAGTTTAAACCAAACATGAACTTACTCAAAATGCTTTGAACAAAAGAGGCAGATGCACGATTTGTTATAAAAAAAACTCTAAACTACATGGTCGAATTTATGCTGTAAAAAACACACAATTATGTAGATAATTTAATTTTATTAATTTATTGGCACTGGCAGTTAACAAATTATAGTTCTGTAAATAATATAAAGTCTGGTCCTAGCAAACTGTTCCAAAACGTACAAAGTGGTCGGTTTAGTATTGCCAACCGTCGCAAAAATAATTGAGGGATTGGTAACAGCAACAGATGTAAATTTCTTATGTTGACGGAAACTTTATCTCTAAACTAAACAAAAAAACAGTGAATTGTGTTTCGAAACTATTTTACGGATTTAATATCAGATGTCGCTATTGCGTCCGTTTCGAAGCCATTTTATTGTTGCTTCTTAAAGACAGGAAAGATTTATTTTTACGTTGAGAACGCCAATGAATAGCTGTTCTGATGAGCTTTATTAAAGCGAAATACGTATAAACAGATACATAGACGATTTGTACGTGAAATGGAATCTTTACTGTCTTTTTCATTTTATTCGGATCTACTCTGTATGAGTACAAGAAACCAATTCGCTAACGATTTCTGCTTAGTTGAGGAGACATGTCGTGGAATGCAAATTTTAGATTCCCCATGTCTCTATTAACATCTTTATCAACGTCTGTTATAGCTTGCATTTATAGAAGGTTCAGATTAAAGCAGAAATCTGAATTGTGTTTCGAAACTATTTTACGGATTTAATATCAGATGTCGCTATTGCGTCCGTTTCGAAGCCATTTTATCGTTGCTTCCCAAAGACAGAAAAGATCTATTTTTCACGTTGAGAACGCCTATGAATAACTGTTCTGATGAGCTTTATTAAAGCGAAATACGTATAAACAGATACATAGACGATTTGTATGTGAAATGGAATCTTTACTGTCTTTTTTATTTAAAAAAAACAGCCTTACCTAATGACGGATCCTGGTATTTGTCATACTTCCCACAACATACTTTAGGTCTATGTAAATCTTCATTTGGAGGTCCACATCTTGAAGCAAGCAAAAATGGTCTTGCATCCACATTCGCTATCTGTTTAAGCAATATTGGACAGTCTTGAATTTCTATACACCAGCCCGGATCTCCGTTGGGTGTCCCACATTCTGTTGGTAGTCCTAAGAGAATTGCATTGTTTAAGCTAAATAATTAATTACTTTAATTTAGATAGATGTGTTTATGTTAATATATAAAAACCAAATTAAAGCTAAATTCAAGATGCACATATACATTGTAACATATATAGGATTCGGATAAAATATGGAACAAACTAAATATCTTTGAAATACGCAGTTCATAATACATGCAAGTACAATGACACATATAACATATATGACGGTATATCTTTTGTTACTACTATATTTATAGGAAATACCCTCAACTTATTTAATATAAATGGGACACCCCGTATATTTTTAAAAGCCTATTAATCTAGCCTAACAGGAGTCAAAACTAAACTCGTGTCTTAACTAGATAGAGAATAGGCACCGTGGCACTGTCTGGGGAAATTGTGACATCAATTACATGTAAAGGATAGGAGCTGGCCTTACAATTTCTGTAGATCTGGGTAAATTTTATTTAACTGTAAAGTGATTTATTTCTCGTTTTAACAAATTTTTCTACCAAACTTGGTATGTGTTAATCAGGAATAACAAGTTCTTTTAAAATCTGCAAATATATACAGTGTGTCTCATTTAAATTAAATAAGTTAATGGTTTTGCAGATGAAACCGGAAGTAAAGTAGTAGCAAAAATATGACTTAGATGCGGTATATGTCATTGTACTTGCATGAAAAGTCTCATAAATGACGTCTTTTTTTTTTTAAAGGTATTTGGTTTGTTCCATACTTTATCCCAACCCCGTATACAAGTTTTGACATATTATATTAAATTCGTATTACGATTCAAAAAACTAGTTATACCTTCTGCTATTCGTTCTTTAAAACTTATTCAAATTTGATTTATGTATATATTGTTTCTTCTTCTTCTTCCTTTGCCCTATCCGTTTCGGACGTTGGCTATTAGCAAGGCTATTTTGACTTTGTTTACGACTATTTGTGATATATTGTTTGCCGAGCTTAAAAAAACTTAAGTTAAATAGTTACTTTTTTAGTAAGGAAAGTTTTGCGTTTGATAGTCTACAAAATTAGTGAACCTTGGGAGTAACTATACTGAAAAATTTTAATAGTTCACATTCACACTTAAAAGTATTATTTGCAAATTGAAAAACGAATAAAACTGAAAATAAGATAAACTTTTTTGATTTTTATCGTTTGGTGCACTAAAGAAAATAATCAGATCATCATGTGCTTGTCATAAAACATTGAATTCTTTTGATCTTCCTTATATTTCTCCAATTTTATTATTTGTATCTATTATTTGTATCACATATGATACAGGGGAAGCTAAGGTAAGACATCTAAAATATGTTAAGGTGGAGCTCATGAATATGTAAAACTTTTTCAGAAGAGTAGTTTACATATACCACCGTTTGACAGTGGCGACAGTTATCTAGATGATAGTGATGATGACTCACATTTCTTAGTAGTCAGTAAAGACAGAAAAACTCTAGTGATGAATATAATTCCTCTGATAGTGCAGATAATCATGCTCAGCCTACCTAAATATAGTGCACAAGCATTGTCTGGAAAGCAATTTCCTTAAAGGAACATCCTAGTAGCAAACCTGAATAGTTGGTTAATATACCACACGACAGAGCAGTGGTTGAAACTTACATGCTTTGAGGATTTCTTCGGTGATGAAATATTTGAAATCCTTATATAGAAATCGAACGTATCATACAAAAAGATCCTGATAAGTCCCCTTTGGTTACAAAAAATGAGATGAAATAGTTTGGTGGCATATGTATGTATATGTTGATATATAACTTACCAAGAACTGAAATGTACTGGGCACAATCCACAGGAATTCCTCAAATTGCAGATATAAGATAAAATATTTTTTGCAAATATGCATCTCTGCGCATGAATGATAATAATGAAGTCGATCTAAATAACATAGACTGTGTTTATCTAAGTTAATACTTTTATTGAAATTTTGAAAAGAAAATTCAACAAACTGCCTATGCAACAGAACTTGTGTGTTGATGAGCAGATAGTGTCGTTCAAAAGTAGAATTTCTCTAAGAGAGTACAATCCCAAAAATACACATACTCGTATATAGCACTATAAGATTTTTTAATCGATTAAAAAAGTATCATTTATAATGTTCGAGTTTTAGTTATATATCAGCATATTAGTTATATAGCCCGATGGCCTATATTCAGCACATAATAAAATTTTAGATTTTGGCTATTATGTGCAAATTAGATAGTTATTACGAAAAACTGTGCTGTGGTAACATATTATTGTAACAACGTGTTTGCATATGAAATCTCGGTCGGGCCAGCAGCTGTTTTTATGAACACATATCGCTCATCGAATTAAATAGTGCCATAACTATTTAGTTTAAAAATCGGTATCTTTGAACAGCATTAACGTTGTAGAGATAGTGCAAACACTCCTGACCACGGCGCAGAAGACGAAATTTGGTTTAGTCCCCACTTCCATGAGAAAAAAGCATTGTACTATGAACTGTATAATTCCACTTACAATAGAACCTTTCTGCCTTTACGTAAATTTTGACTCCGCCTTCGCGCAGCTCCATGGTCAGGATTGTTTGTACTATTTTAACTGTAGTGTCACAAATAACCACCTAGAGCGCATTGTGTCGTTAGGGCCTCGAGCATTTTCTGTTGAAACCCAGTCTGCTAAACTGCCACAAACTAGTTTGTCCTTGACCACCGACAAAATTGAGGATGTACACGGAGAGTGAAATAGTGCCATAACCCTGCTGTCCGTCAATGGTAAGCTGTTTTCGTTCATAAATATTGCCTTATTATGTAATGATGCGTTATTGATATGGTGTTAGTATCAATAAAAATACACGAAATGGAACATTATACATATTGCCTTAAGTTTTTTACGGCACTGTTGTGGGCCGAATTATTGCAAAAAAAGTTTTTTTAAACAGTGTCATATTTTATGATATGGCACTGTTGTAGACTGATGTGACTGGATTTTATGTGGCAAGGTTGCCACAATAGTATTAACAGTTGTGACATTATTTATGATCAATTTTGGTAATTAATTAGATAATAACCGTCTCAGCAGGGTGATGAGACTTTATCATTGTTTGTAAAAACCAGACTATTATTACTCAGTCTACCTTGACATAGAATTATTTCATTCTTTATTTCAGATTGTGTATTTGTCTTTGACATCGTCTTCGTGCTTAGCCTAGCCTAGCAGATCAATTGATATTTTTTAAAGATGCATCAGCATAAGCTTATAGCCAACCAATGAACTCAAGTGGTGCATTAATGCTTAAGTATCGAGAAAAGACGCAGCTGCTGCCTACAAAATAATGAAACAAAAAAAAGACTAGCCACCACTTTCCCCTTTAATTGAGTCTGCAAGTAGCTAGTTAATATACCTAGCCTTTCTTCTAATTGTGAGCTTGCTACACGTGCAAATGCTACAGAAATCTTTTTTAGACCTAAATGTATAACGTAATCATTAATTATTATTATGTTTTGCTTCTAGGGGTTGAAAGTTATTATCGTGATGAAGCAAGACCTGGATACATCGAGTGTCTAGAAGACGTGACTGTAACACAGCATACTGAACCATTATTTCTTCTGCCATCGGGAGAGAGCCAAATTCAAGAAAACGATAAGTACCTAACGAACCGTAACGAGACTGATACCTTAAATAGTTCTTCTGTAACCTATGCCAATTTGGAGAATGTAGCACCCTTCCCCTCAGAAAGTGTTATTCTTTTAAAGTGTGTGCCAACAACTTCCCAAATTGAAGCCAATCATATTGATGTCTGAAAACAATGACTGTAACGAAACTGCGGCTGTTATTCAATGTTATCTTAAGTTTTTCACATCTTTTCTTCCCCAATCTGGGGAAAGCATAGTCCAAGAGAACGATGAGTACCTGGCTACTTGTAATGAGACTGATACCTGATATAGATACTGTATATTTCATGATAGTTTGGAAAATTTTGAGCCTTGCCCCTCTCAAAGTGTAGTAATGTCAAAGGATGTACCAACAACTTCCCAAATTAAAGCCGATTGTATTGAAAAGTCTGATTTCGATAGTGACGACTCAGTGGCCGACCCGAATTATATTCCTGACAGTGAGATTGGTCAAAGAAGATCAACCACCGACCCTTTAAACTAATAATTGACTCTCCTGTGAAATGTACAAAAAAGAGGCAAAAAACCCCACTTAAGAGGGACATTGTTAAGAAGTTGAGAAACGAAGGGAAAGCATATTCATCTCTGACTAGCAAAAAAGTTGTACAAGCAAGAAAAATGCTGCCTCCATGTCCAGAAAACTGCAAATTTAATTGTCCATCTCGCATTAAACATAACGATAGACCGAATAATTTCAAAAATTACTGGAATATGGGATATCTTTGCAAGCACAAAGAAACTATATTTCCAGTTCCATGGACCAAATTGTCCCAAAAGTCCGGTTCACGAACAAGAAAAAACCAAGGCGTGCCAACAATTCCTTTCACTTTCAAGTAGAAGGGGTAAGGATTAGAGTTTGTAAGCTCTTCTACATGAATACTCTAGGCATCAATGATCGCCCGATACGAACAGTTGTTAAAAAAACAAACGATATGAGCTTTCTGCAGCCAGAAGGAAGGGGTAGGTATGGCAAACATAAAACTCTTAGCCCGAAAGTTAAAGATTCTGTACGTGATTTCATAAAGAAGATACCAAGAATCGAAAGTCACTATACCAAAGCAAAGTCTACCCGAGAATTTATAGATGGTGGCAAAAGCTGAGCTGACATTTACCGTGACTATTCTATGAATAAAAAAAAAGAAGGGAAACAAGCTTCCTCCTTGGTTACTTTTTCTCATATATTTCGGAATGAATATTACATTTCCTTCTTCATCCCAAAAAAACCAAAGTGGTCTGTGTGAAGCTCTCAAAAATGACCCAAATGACCAAGAGATTTAAGAAGATTATGAAAACCATTATGAAGCGAAGGAAAATCCGCTTCACTATGTCTGCTGCTTTGACTTACAAAAGGTTATGCCATGTCCCATTGGCAATTTTTCTCTTTTTTACATAAGTCAAAACTTAATTGCTACAATTTTACTGTAACTAATATCATTAATTCAAACACAACTTGTTACTTATAGCAACTTGTATTTTTAATTATCTCACACAGTTGTCAAAAGAGGTAGATAATGAAAATTTAGAAGTTACTTTCTACTCTGATAATTGCTGTGTCCAAAACAAGAACAGGTACATAATATCAATGTATGCTTATGCAGTAAGAACTTTCAAAATCAAGACAATTAACCATAACTTTTTGATTGTTGGTCACATACAAAATGAGGGGGACGCCGCTCATGCTGTGATGGAAAAGCAAATTAAGAAAACCTTGAGAAGTGGACCCATCGTTATACCACAACAATATGTCACAATTTTAAGAACATCAACAAAACGAGGGAAAGAGTTCACTATTACTGAACTGTCTTACAAAGACTTTCTAGATTCCAAAAGTCTTCAGAATCAGCTGGGATCAAATTTTGAGATTGATCAATCAGGCCAAAAGCACAAAATAACTGAAATTAAAATGATGAGGTTTGAGAAGTCCCGGCAGAATTATTTTTACTTGAACACAAGCTACGAAGACGAAATGCAAGAAGTTACCTTCCGCCAAAGAGTCAATAAGGTTCCCTCGAAAATTTCCAATTTACTGCCAGCCTACAAAAAAAAGAATGTATATTGATGCTAATAAGATAAAAGATATAAGAGATTTAATTAAGGCACGTGCAATGCCTTTGACCTATAAGCCAGTTTTCGAATCAATGTTTGAAACTTGGAGGAAATTGTAAAATGGTCGTTTCCTTAAGTCGTCCTTATCTTGTCCTTTGTTCCTTATTAAGTTATTAAAAGACTAAATTTCACTATTAAAAGCAAAATATTTTTTATTTGACATTATAAACTTGATATCCTATACCAATTTTTAGGAGAAAATACATTGGACAAGAGTGTCATAACCCACAAAAATATATTTTTTAGCAAATTATTTAATGCTATTGTCCCATTGTCAATATAGCAATGTATAGCAACCTTGAATAAAACCGAAGGCAAAAATTAGCATTGGTAAGTTGTGAGAGCGCGAAATTAACAATTAAAAGAAAATAGCAAACTTTGTTTCTCCTCTCCTGTAAAATTGCGTTTTTTCGGGGTTATGGCAGTCGATGAGCCATATATTTTCTATACTTATTTTAATATAAATTTAAATATTTCAATTGATTTGCCACAATTTACTTATATAAAATCACTAAAAATATTATTTAATGGAAAACTTTTAAAAATATATTTATAATTTGACAGAATGAATGTTAAATTAGACACAATGAAAATAAATAATAACCCATTACTAATATATCGACGGTTGTCATTATTTTAAATAGATAAATTAATATTTAAATACACCTTACTTTAAATCTGTTTGTAATAAGAATTTTTTAATTCCAAGAAATGTTTATATCGAAAATACCAGTTCCGTTAACTATAAAAATGGGTTATTGTGACAATAATTTATTTTATATTTGTTAACCAAATATATGCACACATTTTGTAAATAACATAAAACGTATAAAATAGTATTGTTTTACAAAATCTTAAAATCTCAAAATTAACATTTCTATTTATAGATTTTGTAGAAGTAGAAGTAAAATGGTTTAATTGTACACATACTTTATTTTACTTTGGTCCATGAAAAATATTGTATTTGTGTGTAATAATATATATTTCTCTTCTCTATCGCCTTCCTGCACAGGCTGTTTTGTGATTTCGCACGGTTAGTGATTAAGCTGCATTCCTTTCTATTTTCAATTTTTTTCTCCAGATAGATATCTTTATTCTTGTGATATCTTTTTTGACCTGATCTTCTCATCTGCACATTGGTCTTCCTCTAGGTCTTGTGTTTGTAGGTTTCTACTCTAATATTTTCTTTATTAATGTATCCTTTCCTTGTCTTAGTACATGCCCAAACCGTTTCAACCTTTGAGCATTAGTATACCTGATTATAATTCTCTTGTCCATTTATCTGATTAATTGTCTCGTCTTGTTGTTAAATAGTCTTCTAAACACTAAGTCTTTAGTGTCCTAAGTAAGTATCCTAAATCTTTTTTGTCTTTTGTGACTTATACCAGTGAAATTAAGGGATATGAGTGGTTGACTCAGAATCGTCGTAAACGTAGACGTCAATATTTAATTGGTGGAAATGAGATGAAAAAGTCGGTGGAGTCCGTTCCAAAATTTGTGTCCCTGCATGTCACACGTCTTAAACCGCAAACAACCCCTGATAACTTACATAAAATGTTAGCTGTATCATTACCTGAAATCCAATGTATGGTACACAAATCAAAAATGCCAGAAGCATATAGTTCCATGAAGGTCACCATTAATCAAGAAAACCTAAAGAGAGTTTGGAACAAAGATGTTTGGCCAAAGAGTGCAGTGGTAAAAAATTATTTAAAGATCATTCACTATAATGCTCAATCGTTGCGTAACTCTTTTCTAGATTTTGAAGTTCTGCTCTGTAAGTTTATATATTAGGAATAATGTAAGTTTTAATCATTTGAATCTTGAAAATCTCTCTTTTGAACAGCATTGTGAGATTACAGGTATTTTATTAAATAAATCTAATGTGCAGCTTATTACTGTCTATCGTACTCCAGATAGTGATTTAGACAAATTCTTTACCATTATGGCTAAAGCTCTTAAAAAAATTAATGTTCATAAACCTGTTGTAATTACGGGTGACTTTAATGCCTATTTTAATGAAACAGACATCAGAGCTTTAAAACTCTGTAATTTTTTTAGATCTTACAATATTACAAAAAAAGTTAAATTTATTACTCAAGGTAATAGGTGTCTTGATAATGTTTTCGCAAATATTGATGGTACCACAAAACCTGTGGATCTCACTCACTTGACCACAGAGATATTTCCTTTCAGATAGCTTACTCATCCACAAATTGTGCAACCAGAGTTTGTTATAGACCTATCACAGATAAAGGACTCTTGAATCTGAACCAGATTTTGCTAAGTTGCAACTGTAATTTTGTATACAATGATAATTTGAATATTAATTAAAATGCTAATTGATGTGTTATTAAATTCCATAAATATCTCTTTTCCAGAAAAATCGAAATTGCTGAATAAAAATAATCCTGGTAATGACACTTTGAGAGAAAAATGCGTGATAGACTTCAATGTATTATAGCAATAAATAGAAACGATCCCATTGCTGCACTTAGAAGTACCATTATTAAACTTAGAAAAGAGTACAGGGAAGCCATCAAGCTTGCAAAAATTAATGAAAATGATAAGTTTATAAAAAATTCTGGCATTTCTCAACAAGCTATGTGGAAACTTATTAATGGTAACAAACATAAAAATATTTTCACTGATAATTCTAAACTGAAAGCAGATAGTTTTAATAGCCACTTCTGCTCAACTGCTGAGAGAGTAATAAATGAACTTGAGGTTCCCAGCTAACTCTTGATGACTATTTAAAGTATATATCACAGGAAAATATCCCGTGTTTTAGTTTTAGTTTTCAGCCAGTAAACTTTAGTAAAGTTGACTTAGCTATTACAGAAATAAAAAATAGTAACAGCAAAGATCCTGATGGATTTAACACAAAAATTATTAAAACAATTAAATATATAATTATTCAACCTCTAACAACTTTAATAAACCAATCAATATCTTGTAATACGTATCCTCAAGTTTTCAAAACTGCAAAGGTAGTACCTCTGTTTAAGAATAAAAGCTCTATTAATGATTATAACAATTATCGACCCATTTCTTTGTTGCCCGTCTTATCAAAAGTTTATGAACGAATTTTAAAAAATCAAATTAATCTATATTTTAAATCTAATAAACTGTTTGCCATAAACCAGTACGGATTCCGAAAAAATAAAACAACAACTTTAGCTATTGATCATTTCACTAGCAATATTTTGGAAGGGTTTGAAAAATATCTTGATACTCTTGCATCATTTTTAGATCTTACTAAGGCTTTCGATTATGTCACACATAGTATTCTGCTTAGAAAACTTCCTTATTATAATTTTCATAGTGATGCTATTCAACTAATTGATTCATATCTATCAAATCGTGATCAATATGTTCACTTCAACCAGTGTGATTCTCAAAAACAATCTCTGTTGCTTGGTGTCCCTCAAGGCTCGGTTTTGGGTCCAGTATTATTTCTTATCTATATTAATGATCTAGTGCTAGTGTACTCTCAAAATGGAACAGTTATTACTGTTTTATTTGATGATGACACTACTTTCTATGCAAGCTGTCAACATTCTGAATTCGACACCCTTGATTACCTTGGATGCCGGATTAACCTGGGAACAACATATAGCTAATCTATCAAAAAAGCTTTCCCGACAATTTTTTCTCTTCAGGAACCTTGTACAAGTTACTTCCAGGGAAACTATTTTAACAGCTTATCATAGTAATGTTCATTCTCATCTGACATATGCTATTCTCTCCTGAGGTCACTCTTGTCATATTGATAAAGAAGTGTTTGCATAACAAAGAAAGTGTGTTTGTATTATCTCTGGGCTCTGTTATAGAGCAGACTGTAGAAACTCCTTTAGAGTTTTAAAAATTTTAACTTTGCCTTGTGTATACATTATGCAGTGTCTGTTGCACATTAAACAAAATCTTAGCCAATACAATGCGCATGTAGATTTTCATAATTATCCCACCAGATTTAACAATAATCTTATACCAGAATTTGGCCGACTTGAGAGATCCAGAAATGGTTCAAGATATTTAGCCATAAAATTCTACAACATAGTGCCAACTAGAATAAAAGTTTTTTTTACTTTTTGCCTTAAACTGATGAAAATCTTAATTTTCATCAGTTTAAGGCAAAAATTAAGAGTTACCTTATAGTGAATGCCTTTTTTACATATGAGGAGTATTTTACTTCCAATTTTAATTTGTTGTAATTGCCAACAGTATAAGTTAAAACACTGTATCTGTGTTTTATGTTTTATATTTATATTTATGTGTATATTAACTATATTGACATATATATATTTTTTTTTTTTTCTTTGACTTGTAAAAAATACTTTTGTATTCATTTATTACCAATAAACCATCTATCTATCTATCTATCTGACAAAGACTGACTGACTTGAGATTGAATAATCAAAACTTCAAACAACACAAAATTTCCTTTACAATATGGATTTTTTCCAAGAAATTATTTAAAAAGGTAGACTTTAGTGCTATTATCAAAGAAGGGATACCAACATGTCCAAAACACCAGTACTAAAAAATAGTAACTTAAAGCTAATTACTGATTCTAAATTATACTAATATCACTAAAATAAACAACTACTTACTCAAACTTACTGATAAATTGGTAACAGCTTTACTTGATATCACTGTTCCCGTAGATTCATTAAAAATTGCGGAAATTGCACTATTCGTAGATGCACTGTTAATTAATGTAAAATTAGAACCACCAAACACAATAACATTACACAAGAAAAACAAACACAAAAATTTCAGTCTTACAATCATTTTGGGTGTACAACGTCTGAGTTCGAGAGCTAGTCTGTGTTTTCTTGATCTTTGAACTATTTTAATATATTCAATGATAAACATCCATACTTGGGATTTCTGTTTTAAGTTAAGAGATTATTTCAGTCTTACACTTATTCCAAGTATAAATAAAATAAGCAGGAAATTAATTTTAATATGTTTACCGCAAATAAACCTGTTCAGTAAAACCACTAAGTTATGGTTGGGTATATGTGTGTTCTCATTTGTTATATATCGTCATAAAAATTCAAAAACTATAAATAATGATAAAAATTTAACTAAACTAAAATTTTTAATAATCATCGCTCATTTATAATAATAGGTGATTTAGCAAAGAATAATTATATAGAAAAATGATATTAATAACACCTTATGTCACTTCTTTCAAAGAAAATATCAGCAAAGAATTTTAATAATAACGCAAGGCAAAGATACGCAGACGAAAAATAAGGCATATTTTTTGATTGTGCATATAATTAACTATGTATGATAATTAGGATGGTATAGTTCATTATGTAAAAGTTAAAAAATATAAAAATATATATGTAGGGGAGAGGTGAGATACTTGATCCCCATTTAAATTTGGCGCCCAATGATATCCTATTACTGTTCTGTTGACCCACTTGGGTAGGGGCCATACTGTTTACTTTGTTTTGACTAATGGCTGCTACTTCAGAACACGCTTGACATTTTAATCAAGATTATTCTATTTTGTGACATTGAAAGTTTATTTTACGCATGCGAGGTAAGTTATAACAACTTTCTTTCGTTTAGTTTACAATTATACTGCCAAAATAGGTGAAACATTTGTACTTTTATCCACTAAATATTAAAACATTGATATTTAAATTGTAACTGTTTTAACCTAAAACTTGCACTTGTTAGAAAAATGTCATTGCAGGGATAGTTGATCCTATTAAATGGGGGATACTTGATCCCAGGATCAAGTATCCCACTTTGTGTTTCTTCTATTCTCGTATTTAATGTAATTAATTTTATTCATGTTTCTTTTTTCAGATGCCACGTAAGTACTCAACTAAAATAGGAGCAACGAAAAGAGTTCCACCTGATGCAGAAAATGTTAAAGCGGCTGTAAATGCGGTAAAAATGGAGGACGCTACAAATCATCCGCTAGGTAGTTCAGAATAAATGTAAATAAATGTGCAGAAAAAACATGATACCTCTTCCAGGCTACAACGTGCGCCAGATTTTTTCACTTGACCAGGAAAAAGAACTTCGTATGTTTTCGAAAGATATGTCCAAGATGTGTTACGGTTTTACTTTGGTGCAATTGCGCAAATTGGCATACTCCTATGCTGCAACAAATAGGATATTATATACCCCTGCCTGGGATAAAACAAAGCAAACTGTCCGCAACTGGTACCGAGGTTTTCTTGATAGAAACCGAAAGCTGTCATTAAGTACACCAGAAGGCACAAGCTTGGCACGAAGCTCAGCTTTTAATCGTCACACAGTTGGTACATTCTTTAATCAATTAAGAAATGTTTATCTTCTTCTTCACGTGCCATCTCCGCGACGGAGATTGGCAATCATCATGGCTATTCTGATCTTAGATTCTGCTGCTCTGAATAGTTCAATTGATGTGCATCTGTGCCGTTCCCTCAAGTTACGCAACCATGAGATTCTTCTTCTTCCTACACTTCTTTTGCTCTGGATTTTCCCTTGTATAATCAATTGAAGTAGGTTGTATCTCTCATTACGCATAACATGCCCCAGGTATTGCAGCTTTCGTGTCTTGATGGTTTCCAATACTTCCATTCTACAAATTCTTCCATAGAATAAATGTTTATACACGGTACCAGTTTCCTCCTGAACGTAAATGAAATATTAACTAAACTGGCATCACTACAGTATACAAACCTGCTAAAATAGTTGCTGTGAAAGTGTCGAAGCAGGTGGGCAAAATTACATCTGCAGAACGAGGCGAACTGGTTACGGTGTGTGCTGGCATCAATTCTGCACGGGTCACATGCCTCCTTATATGATATTTTTCAGAAAAAACTGGCAGGACAGGTTTCTAAGCCATGCACCTCCTGACAGCAATGCAACAATATATCCCAGTGGATGGATGACTTGCTCGGGTTTTCTGAAGTTTTTGGAACACTGTTCGTTTCTCTTAGCCAAGCCTAGATCGGAAACATTTAATTGTTATGGACAACCATGACAGCCACTGCACCATTCAGGATTTTTTAAGATTGGTGCATATATTTGTATAATTTTAAGGTCAACAGGATCGGCTTGGACTTGTAGTAGTGCTGCCCTATCTGAGTATTCCATGAAGTTCCTTACTGATTTTTTTGAGGCTCTGTTAACTAGAAATCCAACTCCATTATAATGATAGGGTAGGTTGTTTCCTGATTAATATAGTGTCGCTTTTTCTTTAGTACATTTAACAGTGTTAGTTAGGCCATTTGAGTTCGCTAAGTCCTATGATGTCTAGGTCGCATCGTTCCATTTCTTGTATTATGTTGTCTAGTTTACCGGCGGTGTAATGACTTTTAACGTCCAAGTACTCAGTTTTAACTTTGGGGTTTTTCCCACTTTCGGGTGGTTAAGGGCATTGTTTTTCTTCGCGAAGATTCTTAGCACCCATTGGCCACTTAAGGCCTGCCACGGACTAGGGGCCGTTGCTTGCAATGTCTTTTCTATCCTTGTCTTTCATGGGATATCCTTGAGGACCTTTAATACGATGATTTTCAATTACCTTCCGTATTCTTATGCCATTGACATCCTTTGTCCATCCGCCTTTTAGGGACAGTTTCCCACCGTAAGGACAAAAGAGTGCCCTGTCTAACGTATGCTCATCCTTCCTCTATCCAGAGACCGTTGGCAAGATGAGTAGAATCGCTTATACCAGCGATCGTTTGGTCAAAATTGACTTATTACTAGCCCTAAAATCTGAGGTCGCCACTTCCGCCATTCTCGTCGTAGCGAAGGTATCCTTCTCCGCCGTGATTGCCGTTGTGGCCTTCATCCGTAACCTTGGACAAGAAACCCTAAACAGGTACTAGTTCCCCGGGTCAGGGACGTGTTACATATAAAAAAGTATATACATATTTTCGTGTTTGTATGCTTCATAGACTTTAGGAAGGCCTTTGACCGAGTGCAGCATATGAAGTTAATAGATGAATTAAAAAACATCAATTTAGACAAAAAAGACATTGAGTTTATTAAGGCTATATACTGGAACCAAAAAGACAGTAGTAAAGGTGAACGATATAGAAACAAATAATATACCGATTGCGAGAGGGGTTAGGCAAGGATGCGTCTTGTCTCTGACGCTTTTCAACGTGTACTCACAGGTCATATTCAGAAAGGCCTTATGGGAAAGAAAAGAGGGAATAAGAATTGGTGGAGAAATCATAAACACCATGAGATTGGCAGATGACACGGTAATTATGGCTGAGAGTATAGAAGAACTACAAACTTTACTAGATGCAATAAATAGTGAATGCATTCAAATGGGACTTGACATCAACACAGATAAGACCAAATTTATGATAGTATCAAGGAGTCCAATAAATAATGAACAACTAACTCTTGGTGGACAGCAAATAGAGAGAGTGACAAAATATAAATATCTGGGAGCTTACATCAACACAGAATTAGATCCAGACCAAGAGATCCGGGTACGAATAGAAATGGCAAGGGCAGCGTTCTTAAAATTCAAACAATTGTTCTGTGACAAAAATCTGAATATTGCGCTGAGACTGAGGTTTGTTGAATGTTACGTCTGGTCGGAACTATTGTACGGGGTAGAAACATGGACACTAAAAGCGCAAATAGTTAAAAATATTGAAGCCTTTGAACTTTGGATATACCGGAGAATGTTGAGAATCCCATGGACTGCCAGGGTCACCAATGAGGAAGTGCTGAGAAGGATGGGTCGAGACAAAAAATTGTTGAGAACGATAAAAGTACGCAAGACTGCATACCTTGGACACATACTAAGAAATAATAAATATAGTCTTCTGCAGGTCATCATGCAGGGTAGAGTCGATGGCAAAAAGGGAATAGGTAGAAAGAGAAAGTTACGGCTGCGAAATATTCGAGACTGGACAAACATGACTGTAGACGAATTATTCCACGGTGCAAAAGACAGAGAAGCTTTTAAAAATGTGGTCGCCAACCTCTGTTAATGGGGACGGCATAGGAAGAAGAAGAAGATGTTTACCGTAAGAGAAATTTTCATGATTTTAGTACATCATTATGCCAAAAGTTTAGTTATTGATTATATGAGATCAAGATCCTAAAATAAATAATAATTTTTTTATTGCAAAATTATCTGTAAAAGTTTTTTAAGTGCTTGTATACACAAACAAATATTGTTCTTAGGAACGAAATAATTAAAAAATGTATATTGAAGTGAAAGATAAAAGCTCCACTTTCTCCAGAATAACAATAAATGTTTACATTTTGTTCGACACAAATGTTTCGAGTTCGAGTTACATGACCGGTCTTCGGTCGTCAATAGAGTGGCTGCATCGGACAGCCAGGAAATACGCTCCTGCTACCCGTCATTCCATCCTGCTGCTGCTGATACCGCTGTTGATATTCCTGTTATTGCTGTTCCTGGCGCTGATTGTGACAGCCAGTGGTAGGACCGATAAAATATAGATATATTTATAGTGTATAAGCGAACAATGTGACATAGTTCAATGGATTTCTCTTCGGAGTACATGTCTGGATGAATAGATATATTTTCATGCGCGGAGTGTTGCATTAGTTTGACGGATATTAAGGGTGCAAATTTGTCAGTAAATTTTATTCAACCACATTAATTTTAGAGATCGAAGACGCACTGATCCATTAACAACTTCAAACCAAAATATAATTAACGGCTACATTGTATGGTAATATAATATTACATTATAATATTTATTTAACTAAATAAAGGATATAGATTAAAATATTAAAGAGCAACTACATTATTAACGTTGGTATGTTTACTGGAATGCTAGTTATTAAATTACCAATTTAGTAACTACTGTATTGACTCAAAAAATTCTTTCTAAAAATAATGTGATCATTATCATATTTAAATTTACCAAGAATTAAATAATGATGATTTCCAGAAACAAATAATATTTAGGAAATGGGTCTTAGAAAAAATTCAGTAAATGAATTTTTTTTGAGTGTGTCCTAATTGGAGATAAAGCTATAATTCATTGAAACGGTTCAATAATAGGCATAATTCCCACTACTGTTTAACAAGTAAGCCATACCACATAGTAATACATAGTCAAACGAGATGGTCACTAAATATGTGGAGAGGTATCGTCAGTAACCATGTAGTAGGACCATCTATTTTTAATATAACTTAAGTCATGAGATGTCATGAGATTTTATTACTAATCATGCCCCTAATGAATTATTACCATATAACGGATTAGTATGTGGTGAACTTAATGACCATTCTGGTTAAAGATGGAACAGAAGAGGTGGGCCAATAAGGTGACCACCCAAATCAGCAGATTTCAATAATATGGTCCCATTTCGTTGGGGTTATGTTAATATAGAAGTGTATTTACACCTCCAACAACAAGGGATGATATGAAAGATAGAATCCGAATTGTATTTCAAAATTTTTCTTTAATATTCATTTGACTCTCGACCTGTAAACATCGATACGAATTAGGCGAAAGTTTATAGTGGTGATTAAAAACGGGCTCCGGCCTCCTTTTAACCGTCACTATCGTGTATCAAGAGGATATACTATTTATAAACTATTTAAAAATTAAAATATACAGTTTTAACAATTAAAATGAGTGCTCCATCAGATTTATCTAAGAGTGTTCCTTTTTATACTGTTACTGTTAATGGTCAACCTATAAATTCAATATCAGTAACAGCAAATTTAACCAGAATGCCCAAATGTCGTTTTTCCACAAAATTTTCAACCAAATTCAGCACAAATTTTAAACATCGCACCAACAACAATATTATGTTCCTAACCAAGTACTATCACAATCTTCCTCAAACTGTCAATACAATCCTACAATAAATCCCACATTATCTACACCTCAAATTGAAGCTTCTGATTCTATTGAGATGACACATACATTACAAAGTGAAGAATCTTCAGTGGAAATCAGCGACATTGAGTCATCGGCTATCCATGAATGGCAAACTGTACAACATAGTAACAGAAAACGTAAAATTAATTCTCCGACACTAACAGAAAACGAAGACACGGTAGTAACCAGCAATAAATTTCAGATTCTACAAAATGAAAACGAAAACGACAACAATAATAGTACAGAAAATACCAACGAAACTCCAACAACCTCTAAACCCCCACCAATTTTTATATATGGTGTTACTGAATACAATTAAATGGTTAATAACATATCGGAAGTAACAAAAACAGAGACATACTATTGTAGAGCATTAAAAAACAACACAATAAAAATAAATTCCCGGGACTCTGAAACATACCGAAAACTAAATGAAACTATCAAATGAAAGAGGATAGAATATACAGAGTTGTAATTCGTAATCTACATCATACAGTGCCCATTAATATAATAAAAAGTGAAATAGAAAAATATGGGCATTTAGTAGGCAATATTGTAAATATAAAACACAGAGTAAGTAAGGCCCCTTAAGTAGTAACTTAAGTCACTACGAATTGCAGAATGGAATGCCAACGGCCTAGGCAACCATAACACAGAAGTTACTAACTTTCTTAATTTAACATAACAAAGTTGATGTTTTACTTATATCGGAAACCCACTTCACTGACAGAACGATGTTCAGATCCCTCATTATTCTATTTACAACACCAACCATCGTGATTGAACAGCACACGGTGGCGTTGCTATTATTGTACGTAAAAAATTATTTAGAACATCTGCCAGCCCATTCCAACGAGGACGCAAGACAACTACACCTACAATCAGAAGTCATACGAAGATTGAAGATCTTTTCAGACCTTATCCACTAATTTCAATTTTAAATTTTAATTTTCATTTCAATTTTAGTTTCAAATTATAATCCTACAATAATTTAATTTGTTAGTGTTAATATTGGGAGTGTTATCAGTAGATAATTTCTCCTCTCATGTATTTACAATACTCACATTTACTTATAGCTTGTAATAGCAGATTGTAAATTTGCAAATTTAATAATAAAAAGAAATGTTTCTTTACAAATGACTTATGATGTAAGCAACTTCGTATTGTTTTAGAAGGCGATTAAACACCTTATCTAAATAAGATAGGTCAAAAATTATATTTTTTTATATTTTATTTGAATTAAATTGTTTTCTTTTCTGTATCGTTATTTGATTACTAAACTAACATGCAATAATGGTAAACTGTTCGTTTTCACACATCAAGCACGGCCAAATCCATTTAAAATTAGCAAAAATATAATGTACTTGCATTCTTACTTTTCTTGTATTTAATTTAACAAATGTTATTATAATTAATCATTTTTATAATTTTTGACTATTGTACTGATTTTCATGTAATATTGGTTATAACTTGCCTATGCCCTAATGCCCTTTATAAAAAAAACGTGAACGTACGCCATTGAAAACGGGAATATAAATAAAATCAAAAGTACGTTTAGTTACAAAAATCATTCGCAAAAACAGCTGACAGTAAAACAAATACGCAGGAAATTTCTAGGAAATTAGAAAATGTACGAGATATATCGTAGAGTCACGCAGCATTAAATCATCGGTGTCTTAGTGCGGAAACGTGAATGTTTTCAGGATATTGTGGCTGCAGTAGATATATATATTGTGGCCGAATAGCAAATATTTTTGTTATTAAAAGCTATTGTTGTTTAACGTAGGGTTCTTATATAAAGTTCTGTAATAATTGGGTTAATTGATAGTGTAGAGCAGTGATATCCAAAAAAAGATACGATTAAAGGAATACATATTTTAGGAGTCGTATCTTAATATTTACTGTTGAAATGCTTTATAAAAAATACAAATCCTTGTCTGCAAAGAGACAATACTTATCTATAATTATTATAATACAAACTTACATATTGTTACCTCAAATTTTCAAAATAAATCATTAAAAACTACTAAGCTAAATTTACTTTAAATATTTCTTTGATAAATTAATAAAAGAAGGTAAAAAATTTATTAATTTATCTGAAAATCTCGTCGAAACATTAAATGTATAGTTTGTCTCAAAATATATCGTTTTGACTTTCCCGTCCTTAAAGGATTAGTGGTATTATCGCCATTATTAATAGACAAATACGTTTTAAATTTCTACCTGACCGCTCAGGGTTGAATCAGGTACGGCTAATGTAATCAGTCATTAAAAATCTCTACTTGCTACTGTGTGTATAGTATATTAGTGAAGATTGTTCGTAACAAATATGTTTCGTCCAGGGAAAAATAATCGCTCGAGATCTACTAAACATAATCAAAAGCATTTGTCATTGGACGCAAAAAAAATAGTTAAAAATGTGTGTCATACTTTAATAGATAGGGGCCTAATCAAACAGAATGTTGTGAAAAGAACATATTTACTTACAAAAACGTCGATATCGTCGACAAAGCCTATTGTAAGCGAAGAACCATTGATAGGACGAAAAAAAGTAGTAATTTTTAGTCTCATTATTTGGACAGTACTCAATAAGATATTATAAGAAGAACAATAAGTTGTTCTTTACGAAAATCAGATAGTTCCTACGTTAGATAAATTAAATTGAAGTTATAGGAAGAAGAAACAAATATAGATACCACTCTCCATACAGTCCTTTCTAAAATAAGTTTTAAACACTTGAAGAACTGAGTATCTCTCTGAAATTATAGGTTAGAAAACAAATCTATCATATATCTGGATAAAACATGGTTTGATACTCATGATATAGTATGTTAAAGAAGGTCGATTTTAGTAAAAAATGTCATACGAAAGCATCTTTAAATAAAGGAAAACGCATAACAATAATTCACGCCAGTTCGAAAGATATGTGGGTTCGAAACTGTTTGTTCTTATCTGCAAAGAATATCAAAGACTTCAGCTTAGACTATCATGAAGATACCAGTGCAGAACTTTTTGAAAATTGGTTTCAAAATTCTCTTTTGAAAAATATTCCTGAAAGTAGTGTAATCGTCATGGATAACGCAAGCTACTACAGTCTACAGCTACAAAAAGCGCCAAACAAGTACTAAAACTGAAATTTATGAGTCTTTATTAAAAATGTTAATTATTTTAAAGCCATATATATATATATATATATATATATATATATATATATATATATATATATATATATATATATATATATATATATATATATATATATATATATATATATATATATATATTTATATATATATATATATATATAAATATATATATATATATATATATATATATATATATATATATATAGTGAACTGAAACCGAGACAGATCTTAGTATACCATTTTTAGACACAAAGGTAATAAGAACAAATGACAATATTCTGACATTGGATTGGTACCAAAAGCCAACAGCATCGGGAAGGTATATGAATTACTTTTCAAACCACACCACTCGTCAAAAATATAATACAGTATTGGGTATGAAAAACAGGGTAATGTCCATTGTTGATGATAATTTGTTACAAAAAAATCTGGACATATTATACAAAATTTTTCGAAACAACGGCTATCCTAAACATATTTTAAAAACACTCATTTACAGCAGTAATTTCTATGATGGTCCTGTCCTTGATTCTAACAATGAGTCAATCAAATACAAAAAACTCCCCTTTATTAACGGTCTAACCCAGTCTGTCGTATCCATATTTAAAGATGTTTCCAATATTAATATAGCTAAATACAATACCATAAATAGCAAACAACTTTTTTCTAAAATTAAAGACCCAGTACCAACCCTATATAGGAGTAATGTGGTATATGAAATACCGTGTCTAGTATGTGAAAAAAGCTACATTGGCCATACATCGCAGTGGCTAAAACAACGTATCACACAGCATAAAAGTGATTGCCGCTTAGGAAAAAATTCTTGCGCAGTTGTCGAGCACTACAAAAACACCGGTCATCTGTTAGACTACAACAATACTCGTATTTTGGCACAGACTGAAAATTACAAAAGTAGGTTATTTTTGGAGATGTACCACATTAACAAAAATAAACAAACTTTAAATTATAAAACAGACACGGGGCAATTAAGCAACATATATTGCAACATATTAAACAAAATTTAAAACTACACTCACCTTAATGATTAATCATACCAACTAGCCTTAATGATTAATTAAAGAAATACTATTCCTCTAATGTTTTCTTACATTGTTATTTTTTGCATTTTGAAATAATTTTTACTTGTTCCATCTTATTTATTCTTAACGAACGTGCTCAAAGATATTTTAAATTTTAACATGCATTTTATTAAATGTACAGTTTTATCAACAATAATGTTATTTTAGTATTCAATTTTATTTATGTGTATAATCTTTTAATTTCTGTAAGTATTGTAAATCTAAGTGTACGTCAGTGTTTTGAAATGTTTGTTTTTTACAGTTACTCCCGATGAAGCCATCAAATAAATGGCGAAATATTGAGCTTTAGAAAAAACAAAGATTTTTTATTTAATATAGACCACATACCCGATATTTCCAACATATTTATAAATTGTTTTTTGGTCGAAATAATCACGTTAAATATATATATATATATATATATATATATATATATATATATATATATATATATATATATATATATATATATAGACTAAAAATTACTACTTTTTTTCGTCTTGTCAATGGTTCTTCGCTTACAATAGCCTTTGTTGACGATATCGACGTTTTTGTAAGTAAATAAGTTCTTTTCACAACATTCTGTTTGATTAGGCCCCTATCTATTAAAGTATGACACACATTTTTAACTATTTTTTTTGCGTCAAATGACAAATGCTTTTGATTATGTTTAGTAGATCTCGAGCGATTATTTTTCCGTGGACGAAACATATTTGTTACGAACAATCTTCACTAATATACTATACACACAGTAGCAAGTAGAGATTTTTAATGACTGATTACATTAGCCGTACCTAATTCAACCCTGAGCGGCCAGGTAGAAATTTAAAACGTATTTGTCTATTAATAATGGCGATAATACCACTAATCCTTTAAGGACGGGAAAGTCAAAACGATATATTTTGAGACAAACTATACAACATAAAAAATTTTAATTCAAAAGTTTTTCTAAAAATCGGTATTTTTAAAGTTAAAATATCAATTTAATTTTGACATAATGGGATTCACTCTTATGTAAGTATCTTTTTAAAGGGCTATTGGATACATAAACCGAAGTACCTACTCAACTTAACGTTGGTCGTCCAAAAAGCAGGGAACGTTTTGGCATAAAAAAATTAAAAACAAAAGATATCAACACAAAATTTGATTTACAAAATCACAGTATTAGGCTATGTTTTTAATCTTCTTTAATATTCTTCTACTATATCTATTCTACTAGTCTTTTGTCTTACCTCTAACTAAAAATTTTCGTGAATTTTAAATAAACCATTCATGAGTTCTACCTCTACTTTTCCCTTTCTTCCTCTTTTTGTCTACGCTCCTCCTTCACCTCCCTACGCATCTCCTTTTCTTCTTTTCCTTCTTGTCTATGTTTCTCTTCCTTTTCTTGTCTACCCTTTGCCTTCAGTCCTATCTCTTCTTGTCTACGCTTCTACCTCTACTTTTTCCCTTCTTCCTCTTATGTCTACGATTCTCCTTCACCTCTCTACGCATCTCCTTTTCTTTTTTGTCTTCTTGTCTACGTTTCTCTTCCTTTTCTTGTCTACGCTTTTTCTTCAGTCCTTTCTCTTTTTGTCTACGCTTCTACATCTACTTTTCCCTTTCCTCCTCTTTTTGTCTACGCTACTCCTTCACCGCCCTATGCATCTCCTTTTTTTCTTTGTCTTCTTGTCTACGTTTCTCTTCCTTTTCTTGTCTACGATTTTCTTTCAGTCCTTTCTTTTCTGGTCTACGCTTCTTCAGTTCTTCCTCTTCTTGTCTACACTTTTCCTTTTCTGCTACCGTTTACGTATCAATTTCTTTGTCAAAATTAGTAGATCTTGTATTGACTATTAACAATTATTAAATATTTCTTCAATCCCACCGCTCTCACCAATGTTCTACATCTTGAAAATAACTTTATTGAACACCAACAATATTAGAATACTTTAATACACTGACAACCATAAACTTCAAAACTCAAAATACTACTGCTACAAACTGTCAAGAACATCTGTTTATATATATATATATATATATATATATATATATATATATATATATATATATATATATATATATGTATTTTCTGACGTTCCGAACTTCACTATGAATTTTTATTTGAACTGAACGTCACTAATGACATTTTATGAATTTTCGATGTAGTCTTGAACTTTTTCTTAAACTAATTCTTCTTTTGCGCCAGGAGATTTTTTCTATGTCCGTTAAATCTTATGGAAATTTTGTAACAATACTTTTGAAAACTAGGAGTAGCTTGTTATTAATCCTTTTCTTTTCAATACCTTTTCATATTTCCCCACTGTGACAAGTCGAGGTATTTTTCAAGATCAACAACACCGAAGTATAGTTTATCATTGTAATGTAGTGCTTTCTCTACTAGCTGTCGTACTGTAAATATTAAAGAAGCTGTATATATTCTCACCTCATGTTTTTTCAACAACATTTCTTAATCTTTTTTCTAGAAATACCTCGTACACTTTGCAGTAGATATATCTCTGTAATTTGGCTATTTGGTTTTATGTTCTTTCTTGTATATTGAAAAGATGTTAGCAAGGGTCCAGTCTTTAAGAATACGGTTATTTTTCCAGACTAAATTTATAATTTTTTGCAGTAGTATTAATCCGGCTTCTGAAAATTTCCGGTTTAATATTATCGAAGCCTGCTACTTTCTCTTTCTTTAATTTACTTATCGACTCTATGACTTTTTCTAATAATATTTTATCTCTTGAACCATTTTTAATATTTGTATCGAGATTGGTTTGTTTTCGCTCGTCAATATATTTTCTCGTCTGCATATAGCATTTCTTTAAAATGTTCATATCACCTTTTCATTATATGTTTTTCTGTGACTAGTAGCTTACTGGTTTCATCTTACCTTTTTTTCTAATTTTTGAGTATTCTATATAGTAGCTTGCCATTTCCTCTGATGTCACTGTTCATTTTATGTGCAAACTCTTCCCACGTTTATATCTTATCATTTTTATTGTCTGTTTAACTCGTATTTTTTTATACTTATAATTATCATTATTTCTTTTCATTATTATTATTTTCATTTTGTTTCTTTATTTCACCATGATGTGTATTTTTTATTATTGGTAATTGTATATCCATAAAGTCTCCGTATGTTCATTCCAATTTATGCTCTCTAGCTTCTCTGTAAGTCTATATTGATATTTTCTCCTAATATCCAGGTTCAAAAATGTGTACGCTTTTATTCTAGGAATTTTGTATCTATTTTCTGTTTGTAGGGTTCCTAAATGAGTGTTGCCTTTTATCTTACTTTTTGCTTCTACATAGCTGATTTCATATCCTCTTTTGATATCATCCCAACGTGGCCATCTTTTTGGTCTTGCATTTTACTATATAATAGTATAGGGCCCCTTTTGGCCATATTTCGTACTATCTCCTGTACTATCTTGATAGACCCTTTTTGTAACAGAAATAAATCGATTATAGATCTCTCCCCTCTGCTCTCCATGATCCTGGAGTATTTATGTATACAGTATGATGCAAATGTATGGAATAAATTCATTATTTCAGAAAGAGACGACTTTTAAAAAAAATCTTAAAACACGTTAATTTTAATTTTTGAGTGACCATCAACTGACATATATGTGTTGGACATTACTTCATCAGTTTCGGCGTAATGACGTAATCGACGCTTTTTTTAAATACAAACCGAGGACACGCGACAG
Source organism: Diabrotica undecimpunctata (assembly GCF_040954645.1). Lineage (NCBI taxonomy): Eukaryota > Metazoa > Arthropoda > Insecta > Coleoptera > Chrysomelidae > Diabrotica > Diabrotica undecimpunctata. The sequence continues at coordinate 150,293,835 of NC_092809.1, forward strand.
CTCATTTGAAAGGTCTCCTTATCGTCATTGCAACGATGTGATCACTTGAATATTTATTTCTACAGGGTTCACTAAAATTATGAACTTTTTCAAGTAACATGGAATTACAATAAATATTTATTCACTGAACAAAAATACACTAAGGAACGCCACTGGGAAAAAAAACAAAATATGGATTTTAGTTACTCAATTACTCAATCAACAGTGAGTAAAATTGAAAAAAAAATTTAGAGAAACGGGCCATGTTAAAGATCTTCCCAGAAGTTGTAAAAAATCAATATCCGAAGCCAAGAAACTGGACGTTGTACTGGCGTTTCAAGACAATCCCCATACAAGTTCTAGACAGGTCGCACTTGATAATAATGTCCACCAATCAACTGTTGTAAGAGTGCTAAAAAAAGAGAAGTGGCATCCATACAAAGTACATCTGGTCCAGGAGCTATTAGAAGATGACTTTAATAGAAGAATCGAATTCTGCGAAACCATTATGGAAAAATGTAACAGAGATCAGGGTTTTATACAAAAGATACTTTTTTGTGATGAAGCGTCCTTTATGCTGAACGGTAACGTAAATCGCCAGACATATCGATACTGGGCAAGTGAAAATCCACATTGGATGGGAGAGTATAGGACACAATATCCCGAGAAGGTAAATGTTTGAGACGGCATTATAAACAATCAAATTGTATGGCCATATTTTTTTTTTAGGAAAACTTAACTGCTTCTCGTTATCTAGAATTTCTTTAGGATTATCTGTTGCCACAGCTGAATCAGCCATTTCCAAATAGAAATATTTGTGGTACCAACATGACGGGGCTCCCCCACACTACGGCGTTGAGGTACGAAATTACCTTAATAACGTTTTCCCAGGTAGGTGGGTAGGTAGAAGGAGGCCCATCGAATGGCCACCAAGGGCTCCAGATTTCACTCCGTTAGACTTTTATTTGTGAGGATATTTAAAAAGCAGACGGTATCAAAATCATCCGAGTAATGTAGAAGAGTAAAAGGAGCGCATCATAACGGAAATTGCTTAAATAACACCTGAAGTCATCGAAAGCGTTAGGAAAGAATGTATTGCCCGTCTTTCACATTGTATTATTGCTGAAGGTAGTCAATTTGAACATTTGTTGTAATTTAATTGTATTTAAGTAAACATTTATTGTAAGTTAATTATAATATAACACATATATAGCAGTTGATGGCCATTTAAAAATTAAAATTGATGTGTTTTAGGATTTTTTTTAAAGTCGTCTGTTTCTGAAATAATAAATTTATTCCATACATTTGCATCATACTGTATATTATATATATTTGTGTGCAAATTATTTCACAGTTCCGATAGTTACTGTCCCTATATATTTTATTATATTATTAATTTTTTATTTAATATCTTTTATTTCTGATATCGTAAAAGTTAGCTGCATGATTTTACTTAATATTTTTTGTACTAATATTTAATAGGAACTTTGTTATTGGTTCAATAAGAAGAATTTCCTATTTCTTTGTTTTTTTTTTTCATTTTAAATTTAATATATTATCTCGTTGTGCTTTTTAAGTATTTTAGAAAAATATATATTAAGAAATATGACCAAATCTAGTTAGCTGGAATGATTCTCAAGATAATTTGTATAAAAATATTAACTTTTAAAACATGTCTTATTTACAAATGGTTTATACTTTCTAGTATTAATAGTACTAATTTTATAGATCTTATTTCCTGTCTACTATAAATTTCCAACTCAAAAAACTCCAATATTTCAATCAAAATACATTATGTTCATGCCCCGGTTAACACTGATCTCATCCTTCGTTTTATCCTACATCCTGCAACAGGGAGTTCCTTAATTTACCCAACAATGGCCAAGTGGATCGCAGGCCAGCTGCCGTCCTTATAGATTGCAAAGGGGCAACTACAAGCTGTCATTACACCTACTGTGCCCCTTCAAAATTGCGATTTCGGTTTGGGTGTAACAACTACGCATCCCCTAGGGAGAACTTGCAATTTTATTTAATTTGCATTTTGTGACCTAGTTTTCGTACGAGAAATTGGATTACACTTTAGTGTAACTATTATACAATAATAGTGCCTTTTATATTTTGAAATATATCTTTTACTAATATTTATCTGTAAAATTGCATGAGTTCTGAAAATAATGTTTAAGAATAACTGATTTTAGACTTCAAAATGTGTAAAAAGTTGAACCTTTAGTGGAAACTTTGTTATAAAGCTCATTGGAAATACTTATTACATAATTATATTTAAAGATCAGTGGACGACTCTTACATCTTTTTCAATAATTTCTAAATACTTTTGCTAACTCTATCAATTCCTCAGTTAACCTAAATGGCCTTCAGTGTATTGACAACTTGTTATTATACTCTTTTTCTTCTGTTTCCTTCTTTATTATTGGCGAATCGTCTGTTTAGAACTGTTACATCGGCATCAACGTTCAGTTTGTGGCTCCAACTTTTTTGGTTTCAACGTATAAGGGCTAAAGATATTTAATTTACCCAAAGGTTATATTACAGGGAATTTTGAGTACTATAAGATTTGTGAGTTTAAACTTTTTTGATGTCTTTAATTTTTAAATCCTGCGATTTAAAGGGTTTTAAAATAGAACTTCTCACACTTCTATTCAAATTTCTACCGTCATTATCTCGATCAGCTTTTATCATATAAAAATAAAAAGACAAGAAAACATTTAGAGCAAAAACATAATATATTTTTGTACTCGTAAATATTTTCCATATCTCTGTTATTTTTAGAGAAATTTTGAAAAAATTTAAAACTAGGCCTTTTAAATTGGTAACCATTTTAGAAATTGTTGCTGATATAAATAAAGCTAATTTTACGTAGAATAAGATTAATTTTTATTTTTGTGGAAAACCAATACCGTAATTTTTTCTTCTTTTTTTAATGATATAATCGTGTTTTCTTGTTAATAACTGGGGTGTTTTCCATTCCAATCACTTATGGCTTAGCTCGTTATCTCATTTACTACTTTTAAAAACGTTATGAGCATTGTTTTTAAATATCTTCTTTTTATGTTATCTGATGATAAAAGTTTCGATTGCAGTTTAATTCAAATAAACCCTCACCTTCATCAAGTGTTGTAACTTGGGTTTATAGCCGCGATAAAAATTAAAAAAAAAACATTTGAATTATTATTATGAAAGGTTTCTTTTTGATTCTTATGGCTTTTCGGTTGAAATGTACTGCTGCTGGTGAGTTATTTTTAAAAAACCACCCAAAAATATGCATTTTTTGAGGTAGGAAATCAACAATTTCATGCGTGAATAACTTACCGAGAAAAACATGTATGCTGTGAATTAAAAATTCTTTGGCATGTTTCTTATACGCATTTCAAATTTCATGTCAATCGGTGCGGTTATTTAAAATTTGAGGTTTAACCACATTTTACCGTGGAAAAGGGACAGAAAAAGTCATATTGCCTACCATATTAGGATTACTTATAGGGGGTTGAAAATTGGGAACAGAAATTACGGGGCTGGAGATAGGGTAAACAAAACAAACCGGAACGTTTGCGAACGGCTACTCTTGATTGGATTGGAGAGCTGGGTCCTGAGAAAGTGAATAAAAGTGACTGGAATAAGGTAACTACAAAAAGAGGAATCAAAAAGGGTACTTACATGGATTTCCTAGACAAGTTATTTAAAATAGACGCTGCTTACAAGAATCTTCCTGTTAGATGGAAAGATAGGCTTTCCTTTCCTAAAAAAAACATCAAAAGGGTTAGAATATGTTGAAAGGAAATACTGCTCTTGGTTTAGGAAGAAATATTACACATTTATTATTATCACACCATAAACAGTTTATATGTATATATTATATACAGTACTATATTTAAGGGATGGAAAAAATCTAAAGGAAAAACCCAATTTTTTTTAACTTTTTTTTCCAAATATTGCTATTTTTCAAACAATAAACGTTAAATTTTTAATTTTTAGCTGGTCAAATATTATGTAAAATTGAAAAACAAAAATTTTTATAATTTTTTTTTGTAGTAGCAATATCTTTCGAATTATACACAAAAATATGGGCGCAAAAAGTAAAAACCGTCGATTTTTTTCGGATTTTTCTAAATAAAAGATTAGTTGATGTTTAAAAAGAAATATATGAATATTTTATAATTTACTAGTATTATCATATTTAAATTATTACGAATAATTACTGATTATAAAAGGTTTTAAGAAATATAATATGATGTTCTTTGATATATTTTATTTTAAATTTTATAGCTGGAAATATACAAGTAACAAGCCTTTTATTTTTATTTTTGTTAATCTGACTAGCTCATTTCGTAATGTAAATACCTTCCTGATTAGCCAATCTTTTAGTAAAAAATTCTCATCACCATATTCTCATTGAAGTTACGACTTCGTTGCCAAAATTCCTTTTTTATCTGACCACCACATCACTTTTTAATCCATACTCGGGAGTTCCCGCGGGAAAATAAGTAGCGCCGGATTTGCAAAAATGCAATATTTCGCCGTTATCAAGGTCATTATCAAAATTACAGCACTCGAAAGCCTCTGGCTTATAGCTTCAAATTAGCGGATTTTTAAAAGTTGCCAAAGGGCATTGGAACAATAGCGGAATACCAATGTAGCGAGTAGAAGGGTTGCGTTGGCGTTTTGTAGTCAATATAGACCCCTTTGAATGTATAATCGCGAATGGAAAGTGCCCAGTTGATGTTTTCGAGAGTTTTGCATATATTGAAGTCTTAAATTTAGATATTATTAAGGGAAGTGAACCACGGTTTAAATTAAGTAATTTAAAAATTTTAATGGAAGTATATTAACGGGCAAATATTGTGTAGTAGTTCCCATCTGACTGTTGTGCAATAAAAGGGTGTTGTAAACGAGTACGTTATCAATGAGTAATTAGTGATAAAACTATTCATTATAAAACGAATAGTGAAAAATAATTCGACAATAATTTATTGACTTGAATACGCTGTGACAAAAGAAATAAATATGGTAAAATACTAATAATAATAATAAATATAATAAATATTTGGAAAATACCAATAAAATGTTCATAAAGCTCATGATTAATAATGGAATTTTATCAAATATTCCTACAAATGAAGCTATAGAGCCATCTCTGCCAAGTGTCAGTATCACTTCTCAATTGATACTGCATAATATGCAACAATATTCACCTTAAATGACAACGAAAATTAAATTAGGTATTCTCTCATCATTCACTGGTTATCATACATCAAATCCTCTGATATCTTGGCAAGATATTACAAATTGTCAGCAGATATATTGAAAAAAGGAGGTAAGACCAGAGAAAAGAACAGCTGGACATATTTTAGAAAGATGGCTGATTTAAAAAATTTGGACACGTGTTGAATATCTTGGACAGACAGAGTGACCAACACAGAGGTATTAAGACGAATGGGTGAAGAGATGGAATTGTTAACAACTGTTAAAAGGAGGAAAGCGTCATACCTGGGCCATGTGTTCCGTAATCATAAGTACAGTCTGCTACAGCTTATCGTGGAAGGCAAGATTGAAGGTAGCAGAGGTTTGGGCAGAAAGAAGAAATCCTAGCTGATAAATTTGAGAGAATGGTTTCAAATACCAGAAGCTGCGAACATAATACATGCGGCACAAAACAGAGAAACCTATCGTTTGCTGGTCGCCAACCTTCGGTAGAAGACGGCACATAAAGAAAGAAAGTTGCCAGCATGGTAGAGAAAATAAAGGCACTGGGAATATGTAGGCCCTAGGTACTGGAAAGTTACACATAATTGAAAAAGAAATGACAGACCACAATCTTTCGGTACTGGAATTCTCAGAAACTCACTGGAGAGGTAAAGGGCATTTTAAAATAACTGCTGCAACGTCGTCTATTTTTCAGGCCCAGATAACACCAGTACAAATGGAGTCGCAACAATTGTACCCTCCAAACAAAACGACTGCGTAATTGTATATAATACTGTTGATGACAGAATAATATTCACTAAAACAAGAATATCTACCAATACCCTACACCTTGTCCAGATACACGCTCCTACAACAGCTGCACAAAAAGAAGACATCAACAGGTTCTATGGTCGTCTAGAAGAAACTGTTAGCGCTATTCAGAATCGTGAACTAATCATAATTTCAGAAGACCTTAACGCCAAAGTACGGTCATTTAATGTAAATATTGAAGGAGTGCTGGGCAAAAATGGACTGGGACAGAGAAATGAGAGAATGGCGTCTAGTGGAGTTCTGTGAAGAACAACATCTTACAATTACAAACACGTTCTACCAACATCATCTACGGAGATTATACGTATGGCGTAGCCCAAATGGACGAACAAGAAATCAAATAGACTATATCCTAATAAGATTAACATGGAAGTCGTTGGCCATCAACTGTAAAACATATCCTGGCGCAGACTGTGGAAGCGATCATCAGTTCCTGGTACGACTTCGTTTTAAAGTCCCCAAAAGAAGACCCCTAACAAAAGTCATGTCTCTAAATCCATCAAAAATTAATTGAAAAGGAAGTTTGCTTGTGGAACGCAACAACTTTCAAATGTCTGGAGTAATATTATAAGTACGATATCAGTCTTCCTTAATCATACATAAACTTTAAACGAGCGTCTAGCATAGTAAAGATATGAAGATTTTAAGGTGCATTGAGGATCTCCTCCTCCTCTATCCTTTATCCTTCGTAAGGATGTGGTGACGTTATGGTACTTGACGAATGGTTGCAATCCATTCTTCTCTCTCCTGGGCGCGGTGTGCTCCCTCAGACAAAGAAACCGGTAGGGCACTTTATTTGGTCTTCAACCACCTTCAAACACCAACCTCTCCATGCCTTCCATTCGTCTGGTAATGTGTCCAAAGTACCTCAATATATTTTTGTTGATTATTGTGGTAAACCTAGTATTGATGTCGAGTTGTGTCAATATTGAGACATTTGTGCGATGTGCTATCCAGGGTATGCGCATTATTCTACGATATACCCACATTTCAAAGGCCATTATACGTCGTGAGTCGGACTTTTCAATGGTCCAAGTTTCTGACGCATAGGTAGCGATAGGAAAGATAAGCGTCCGTACTAGCCACAGTTTCGTGTTTCTGGTTATGTCCGTACCATTCCAGATTTTAGTAAGTTTGACCGTTGCTGATCTGGCCATTATAAGGCGTCGACATATCTCTTCTTCGCATCCACCATTGTGTGTGATAACAGAACCTAAGTAATTAAAACGGCTTAGCACTTCAAACCCCGCTAGGTTTCGTATTTCCAGCTGGTTATTTCTAATGGAAAGGTGCTACGAATACAAATATTTGGGAAGTATTATCTACAGTAAAGGAACAACGGAACGAGATATAGACTATAGAGTGCAACAAGGCAGGAAGAGTGTTCAAATTCTGAATTCGATACTTTGGTCCAACAAAGCTACTATGAGAACTAAAATGACTATCTACAAAGTAATTGTAGATCCCATTCTTACATATGGAGCAGAATGTTGGCAAATGACAGTAAAAGGAAAGAAAAAAGTTGACACGGTTGAAATGGACTACCTAAGAAGAGCTTGCCGTATATCAAGAGTAGAACGTATACCTAATTCTGAAATTAGAAGAAAAACAGATAGAGTACATACAACTTCTGAAAGAATAGAAACTAGACAGTTAATATGGTATGGACACGTACAGAGGATGGACGACAACAGATGGCCAAAAAGAGCTATGGAATACAATCCAAGTAATAGAAGGAAACGAGGAAGACCAGCCAAGTCTTGGATACAAGGTGTTATGGAAACCATGAAAGATAGAGCCATTGATGAAGACACCTGGAGAGATAGAAAAAGATGGCGATCGAAATGCGGGAAGCGGCAGAAGCTGTAGGATCCCCGCTTATATATATATATATATATTTCTAATTATGGATTATCATTACCTTGGTCTTCTGTACATTAATTTTAAGTCCATATTTACGACTAATAGTATCTAGTCTGTTCATGATGTATTCAAGGTCATTTGTTGATGATGCTAGTACTAAAGAGTCGTCAGCATAGCGGAGATTGCTGATTTTTTGGCCTCCGACTGATATTCCTCCTTGCTATCCGTCGAATACAATGGGCATGATGTGTTCGCTATTATATTGAATAACGTGGGAGAGATAATACATCCTTGACGAACACCGGCTTTTAGTTTAAAATTATCGGAGTATATGTTGTTGAATCTTACGTTTGCTGTGTTTTTGATATACAGTTGTTTCAGTGGGTATATTACATGTTCGTGGGTACCTATTTCTCTCAATATTCCCCACATTTTATGCCACTTTACATTATCGAACGCTTTCGAGTAGTCGACGAAGCACAAATATGTTTCTAGATTAAATTCCCTAGATTTTTCTATAATTTGTCTGAGATTGAGAATTTGTTCTCGTGTGCCTTTTCCAGGGACAAATCCACATTCTTCTTGTGGGATCTGTGGTAGAAGTATTGATTTTAATCTTTCGTTAATTATAGTTAGCAGAACTTTACTTGCGTGGGAGATCAGGGCTATAGTGCGGTAGTTATTACAGTCAGTTGGTAAGCCTTTCTTATAAATGGGTATGAAAGTGAGCTTACACCAATCATCTGGCCATTGTCCTGTGTTCCAGATTTTATTACATGAACATTACTTCAATTTTTATGTCTCCCATTTTTTTAAGTGCTTCCGCCGTGATTCCGTCTTTTCCTTGAGACTTTCCAATTTTTAATTTTTTTATTGCAGTTTCTATTTCCGATTTTAAAATATGTAGTTACTTTTCGCCATTTATTTCTTCTGGATTCACGTCTTCATGTTCACTATGAAACAACATTTCACAATATTGTCTTCATGTCGCTGCTATGCCCTCTGAATTGGTGATCATCGTTCCCAAGTTCCCAATCTTTAATTATCTGCGTTTGTGGTTTGAACTCTTTAGTTAAGTATTTTACTTTGGCAAACAGTTCTCTAGATTCTTGACGGTCGGCGTGCTCTTGTAGTTATTTGCATATTTCTTTAATATGATTGAGTGTCTAAGTGTATTAAACTAATCTTAAAAAATAGAAAGCGGTCGGAACCATTAAAAATTTAATAATCGGAGTAATTACAAAACGAACAGTAGGTCATATTCGAGGTAACTCAAGTGGAACATCTCAAAACAGTATATTATTATATCTCATTTATGTTGTTGATATTTCTACCCTAAGAAGACCTGAAGAAGTATATATTGATTTCAAAAAGCTGCACTTCCATTAAAAGATTTAATAAGAGTATCTTCTTCTTCAAGTGCCATCTCTGCGGCGGAGGTCGGCAATCATCATAGCTATTCGGACTTTTGAGACGGTTGCTCTGAAAAGTTCATTTGATGTACATCCGTACCACTCTCTCAGGTTGCGCAGCCATGACATTCTACGCCTCCCTATGCTTCTCTTTCCTTGGATCTTTCCCTGCATGATTAGTTGGAGAAAGGTGTATTTCTCTCCACGTGTAATATGTCCGAGATATTCTAATTTTCTTGTTTTTATTGAATTTAAAATTTCCATTTCTTTGTTCATCCTTCTCAGAACCTCTTTGTTTGTGACGTGTTCTGTCCATGATATTTTCAGAATTCTTCTGTACACCCACAGCTCAAATGATTCCAGTTTTTTTCATGGATGTCGCATTCAAGGTCCAAGATTCCATTCCATAAAATAAGGTCGAAAAAACATAGCACCTCGACAACCTAACTCTTAGTTCCAGTTTTAAATCCCTGGTACATAGAACTCTTCTCATTTTGTTGAAATTTGCTCTAGCCTTTTCTATTTTTATTTTTATCTCCTGATTGTAATTATTTGTGGAGTTAATCATTGTTCCCAGGTATGCATATTTGTCCAATAAGAGTATGGTATGGAGAAATAAGTCATAAAAATCAAAATACCTCAAATACTTGTGTACCCAAATATACGATATCACAACGAGATTGTACCCAAATATATGAAATATTTAGGTTTATTTTGTAATTCAATCATTTTTTTAATTGACATTAATTTTTAATCCTGTAGAGCTCGAAGAACTAATTGCATAAAAGTAGAAATGTTAAAGATTTTTTGGTATCCAGTGCAAATTAGTACAACACCTATTAATTCGTTTTTATTTGCACTTTAAATTTTTTTCTTTATTGGATATTTATATTAAAAATTAGGTTATCTGTGGGGTGAATATATTATAGACATTACTATAATCTGGATAACCTGAACTGGTATACAATTTCCTGACATCTTAAATTTCCTTTCTGAATTTTAAGCAATACCAAAATCTTTTATTTGAACAGGAAACTTTTTAAATTCTTATATCGAATCGAGAAAATAAAATTCATATTTAGATTTTGGTCAAACGTGGATTGGCATGACAAAAAAAACACAATAAGGCCTAATTTCATAACGATATTCAATATTCGATAATCGCAGGGATGAAAATGCGAGCAGCATAATAAAATCTTTATTTTCAGTGCAGGCCATTTTTATATAAAAAATTCAGATAATATATTGAAAACTATGTAAACATTTAACATTTAACATACAAATATGAACGCTACACTCATTCACACAAATCATTGCATAAAATATATAAAATTTTAAATTTTTAATGGTGGTATTATTTTTTATTTTTTTAAATCGTTTATGATAAGTAACTGGTTCTTATTCTTAAAGTTCGTTTAAGTTCTTTTCAATTGCAGGTCAACCATCATCCGTTTAACAGCAGCTATTTGTAACGTTATCGAAAATTACCAATAAAACACTGAAAACTTTTGTTTTCATCCAACAGTTATCGAAATCACCAAATAACTCAAAAGTTAACAGTTTAATAATTTGTAAAAGTGGTCCAGAAGTGTAAATGCAATATCTACCCTCTGGGCAAGTGTTTTCAAATCTTAATTTAACAGAATTTCATTAAGTCACTACATAAAAAAAATAATAATTCATAGCTAATTAAAAATAAAATAAATAAAACAGTTAACAGTTGTTATCAATGTTTTCATTGAGAAAGAACCAATTATGCAAAAGGATAAAAATTTAATCATCATTAAATTTAATTCCTTACACCAACAGTGTTTCCAACCGGGAATATTTGAATTTCAATCAGCAGACTAATCCAGATTAACCAGCAATCATATCCAATGCCAGGAATGCAAAAATCATACATATTTCTACAACAGCCACACCCAATCTCGGTAGTTGTAAATACCTTTCTCTCTCATATGCTTCTAAAATAGCTGGTAATAAAGAACACCCTACTTATGCCAATACGTTTACAGACGATTTTAAGACACTTTTTCTACAACAATACTAGATCCACCGTTTTACGAAAGAGTTAGAAGAAACCTTCATGACCTACATCTTGAATTTCCTAAAATTCCCCCAACAAATTTCCTAACTTCTCCACCTTAGTTAATACCAATTCCCAAGATTAATACTAACCTTAGTATACAGTGATGAGTGTCTTACCACCCGGCAAAATAGCGAAAAGGATAGAAGAGATTAAGTTGTGAGATAGTACGAGATAAAGCTAATTTTTAGACGTGGCTATTTTACTTCAGTCATAATTATACGGATGACCTCGAAAATATTTTATTTTAATAATTTTTGATGTTAGAATAAATGATTGAATAAATTAAGATATATTATAGTAAAAAACATTAATTAGTAGCGATTTTAAATTATAAATCTTTGAGTTTATTTAATAATAAAAATAACTCAACTGAAATATTTGACTAAACTAAAGGTAAGTATGTTCGGTCCGAAAACAATTATTGTGTGAGGAATTGGTGTAATAGTTAGGGACGTGGTCTATTGACAAGAAGATTGGGGTTCAATTCACACCAAGGATAAAATTTTTGTTTTACTCAATCAAAAAATAATAGAAAATATGATAGATATTATGTAACAACAATAATCCGGTGAATCTCAGTGTTAATATCAATTCCTCTGTACAGGTAGATTTACAGTTCTCTGTCCTCTGTACAGTTTATTTTTGTAGAATTTCTACTTATTTAAACATTCTTTAAACGTTCTTTTAATTTAGAATAATTTTTACTTTATTTTCGAAGTATAACGATACTGTTTTTTCAATAAGATATTTATGTTTAACTTTAAACACTTCTAATACTAGTAACGAGTGACATAAATGTTTAGGGATTCAAAGCAAAACGATCTCTACATAATTTCAAATTATTAAAAAAAAAAAGAAAACCACAATGTGGGTTTTGAACTCTAATCGTCTGCGACGTCTGTATCGCAGTGTCGAATTCTTACCACTAAGCCACGAAGGATTGATAATTATTCTGTGACAAGAGTGTATAAAACTCCTCAAATCATAGTAGAAATTATTCTTGGTTAATAATTTTAAACTTTAGATTAAATAATCAGTATAAATAAATTATTTTATTCACATTTTTGCTTTATTGTGGTCAATCAGTTTTTACTTTATGCCAAATTAAAAATGGAAATACGTCAGACAAACGACGTTACACATAATAATTATGACCGAGGTGATTTAGCTCAAAGCTAACGTCTAAAGGTGTGAGACTATCGATAATGGTAATGTAATGTAAGTAAATTATAGGTTTCTACCGATTATTTCCCACCTCTACGAGTTTCATCTCTTTTTATTTCACAAGGTAACTGTGTTTATATGACTGTATATGACTATATTTCACTGTATATGAAAAAAGTGAGACTATAATAGACCTGATCAGACAATCATTCTTAATAGAAATGGAAACTTATAAAAATCACTATAAGATATACACTGACGCATCCAAATCTTCAGACGGTGTTGGTGCAGCCATCCTCACACCTAACACATCCTTAAAATTTAAATTCAATCCCATTACTTCATCATACACTGCAGAGTTGTTTGCAATATTACAAGCACTTGTGAAAGAGTTCACATAAAAGAGTCGAAACAGTCCCCGTTTCTCATAATAACCGATTCACTAAGCTCACTTCACATTATCAAACGTTTATATACCAATAATCTAATTGCCTCACATATCCAATCATAAATAAAGATTCTAAATAATAATAAGATCACTGTTTAACTTCATGTTTGTTCCATCACATTCAGGTATACAAGGAAATGAAGAAGCAGATGAGCTAGCCCGCTTAGCGTCCTTCAGCCAAAATAAGTGGAGTGCATCACAAAATAAACTCAAGGAAATCACCATGGCTCCAACCCACAACGAATAGACACGACCAAGTGAGAATAACACGTTTGCGAATAGGATACAGTAACTTTACACATAAACACCTCTTTACGCGAACTGTGCCACCAATGTGTGAAAATTGTCAAGTAACACTCTCCGTGAAACATATTATACTACCTCAATGCAAAACATATGAAGCAGCAAGAAAGAAGCACACTATTCCAAATAATATAAAGGAAGCCTTAGGAAAAAACATGAACATTAAAAACACAATAAGTTATCTTAAAGACTCAGGACTGTATCAATTTTTTTTTAACTTAACTTGTATTATATTTTTGAGGTCGCAAATAACCCTTGTGGTTACAGCGTAAATAAATAAAAAAAATATCAGTATTTATCTGTGTCACAGTACCACCAAAATAAAATTTCCTCCTTTGCTACACATCAGATAATCAATTTAATCTTCAGCCACAACCACCTGCACCAGTCCAAGTTATTACAAATCCTGCACCCTTATACACTCATTCAAATCAAATACAAGACCCTCAGCATACACTCGTAAACCCAAATTACTCTCCACAGCAGACATCGAGAAAAAATAAAGAGCTGGCATGATCCCCAACATGCTGACAACAGTCATAAGCAAATTAACAAATTAACGGCTAAACTAATAAGAATAACGGACTGGAACGATAACGGCCTAACACATCATGACTAAGAAATTTTTACAACTTTATTTTTAAAAGTTAACACAATCGATTTATTATTAATTTGAGGGTCATTAAACTGATAGAACAGTTGTCAAAATTTCATTTTTCACAACATAGTTTACCCACCATCCCGACGGAACAGCCCATACGGAATTAGTAATCATAGTCAGATCATCTGTTAAACATAACATTTTACAAAGTTATTCCACACCTAAAATTCAGAGCACTTGAATCAGAATAGAAACGTTCTCATGGCTATTGATTGTCGCAGCTATTTATTGACCTCCTAGACATCCTCTTAATATAGCGAGGATGTCTAGTCCATATTTACATTTATCCATATTTACCTCCTAGTTGAAGAATACGACAGCTTCTTCCAAGACCTTGGCTCGCACTTCCTAGTAACAGGCAATTGGAATGCCAAAAATACTCTATGGGGATCAAGACTAACTACAACGAAAGGTAGAAACCTACATCAATCATCACAGAAAAACAATTCATTCTTCTTATCCACAAGACAACCAACATACTGGCCAGCAGATAACAACAAAATTCCTGATTTTCTAGATTTTGCAATATTTAAATGTTTGCCTGATACGCATTTAAAAATGGATTCTAGTTTTGACCTAAGTTCGGACCATAGCTCCATACTAAAAACATCAAGCATAACTGTAATATACAACCAACAGCCATTAAGACTATTTAACAAAAAACAAACTGGGAACAATTTGAAAACATCATTAACCAGAACATAAAGTTAGATCACCGAACAAAAGAACCTGATGAGCTGGAATTAGCAGTACAAAAGCTAACGGCTGCAATACAAAACGCTGCTTGGGAACCTACCCCTATAAATAAAAACTATTATAAACACATTATTAAAGAAATTCTAACCGAAAAAAAGAGAGCGTGTACAAAATGGCAAAGCTTCTGAAATCCACACGATAATACATAGCTAAATAGACTAACACACCAGCTAACGTTAGATCTAAATCAAATGACATCCTCTATTTCTATATTAATAGTCTCTGTTCAGATGACGACTATACAGTGATGAGTGTCTTACCACCCGGCTTTTTAACGTAAGAGATAGAAAACACAGTTACCTTGTGAAATAAAAAGAGATGAAACTCGTAGAGGTGGGAAATAATCGGTAGAAACCTATAATTTACATTAACATTATCGATAGTCTCACACCTTTAGACTTTAGCTTCAAGCTAAATCACCTCGGTCATAATTATTAAGTGTAACGTATGTGTGACGTATTTCCATTTTTAATTTCACATAAAGTAAAAACTGATTGACCACAACAAAGCAAAAATGTGAATAAAAAAATTTAATTAATAGTAATTATTTAATCTAAAGTTTTAAATTAATAACCAAGAATAATTTCTACTATGATGTGAGGAGTTTCATACACTCTTGTCACGG
Source organism: Diabrotica undecimpunctata (assembly GCF_040954645.1). Classification (NCBI taxonomy): domain Eukaryota; kingdom Metazoa; phylum Arthropoda; class Insecta; order Coleoptera; family Chrysomelidae; genus Diabrotica; species Diabrotica undecimpunctata. The sequence goes on from NC_092809.1 coordinate 150,309,165, forward strand.
AATAATCACAATTCTTCGTGGATTAGTGGTAAGAATTCGACACAGACGTCGCACACGATTAGAGTTCAAAACCCACATGTGGTTTTCTTTTTTTTTAATATTTTGAAATTATGCAGTAATCGTTTTGCTTTGAATCGCTAAATATTTATGTCAGTCGTTACTAGTATTAGAAGTGTTTAAAGTTAAACATAAATATCTTATTGAAAAAAAAGTATCGTCGTACTTTCGAAAATAAAGTAAAAATTCTACAAAAATAAAAAAAATATTCTAAATAAACGTATTTACAATATGTTCAAATAAGCCTTCATTAGCAGCAGAACAATAACCCAAACTGTCACTAAAGAAATATAAAAGTTTGATGGATCAGAGTTCAAGTCACGATGTTCTCATGCAGGCGCTCAGGGTTCAAATCCCACATGAAGGTTTTACTTTTTAAAAAATTTGAAATTATGCAGATATTATATCGTTTTGCTTTAAATCACTAGACATTTATTTCAGTTTTTATTAGAAGTGTTTATAGTAAAACATAAAAATCTTATTGAAAAAACAGTGTCGTACTTTCGAAAATAAAGTAATAATTCTGCAAATATAAAAGAACGTTCTAAATAAATGTACTTCCAAAAATATTTAAATAGGAAGAAATTCTATAAAAATAAAAAAAATTATTCTAATGAAATATATTTACAATAAATGTTCGAATAAGCCTCCATTAGCAGCAGAACAATAACCCAATCTATTATAAAAGTTTCGTCTAACATTAGTTAATGTTTCTGGATCTTTTCTCTTAATTCTTGGAGAGAATTAGGCCTATCGTCTTCAATTCCATATAGCTTGGACTTGATATATCCCCACATAAAAAAATCACAAGGTGCAAGATCAGGTGATCTTGCAGGCCAAAAAATATCTCCGTGGTCACTAATCAATCGATTAGGAAAAGTCGCACTGAGATATTCACTGACGAATTATGTGCGGGACAACCATCGTGTTGAAACCATATGGAATCGAAAGGTATTGGTAAATTACGAAGGGCTGGGACAATTTGATTTTGCAGAAGTTCCAAGTATTTCCGCCCAGTCAACATACCGTCTATAAAAAATGGACCAATGACATGATTCCCTATTATGCCTCCCCAAACATTTACTTTTCGAGGACGCTGGGTACGAGCGACATAAATCTGACGAGGATTTCCTCGAGACCAATACCGAGTATTCATTGAATTGTGACAGCCCGGCAATGAAAACGTACATTCATCGGTGAACAAAATGTTCTCTAAAAAATGTTCATCTTGATGTGACATTTCCATTGCAGTTTGACAAAATTCTAAACGTCTATATGGATCCCAGGGAATTGTTCGTTGGATTTATGAAGTTTATAGGGACGGTATCCATGTCTTTTCAAAATTTTACCTACTCTAAATCTTGAAATTCCATATTGTTCTCCGAGACGAGATGTTGATTGGGTAGGATTTTGCTCAATACTTGCACAAATCAAAGTGTCCCTTAGTTCCAAATCTGGATTTACCTCCCTTCGTCTACGAACTCCTCTTGGAGTGAACACGGATCCATAAGTAAAAAAATTATGTATAATAGACTGAATTGTTGATCGTGCTGGAGCCGGCCTATTTGGAAACATATTTACAAATTGTTGTCTAATCATGTTGTCTGATAATCCATTCACATGCCAGACAACAATTTGCACTTTTTCCTCGACCGTTAAAACCATTTTCACGAATTGTTATTTCAATAAAAAGTTTCTGTTTACCGTGCAAAAGCACTTCTCGGTATGTTATTATTTTTGATGGCTTGATGATTTGGTTAGCTGTAAAGCAGGCAGCTGTTCGCGCGCATCCATTACAATGTTGTTAATTGTTTTGAAAATCATTATCTGTACAGAGGAATTGATATTAACACTGAGAATTTAGTGATGGATTTGGCATTAAACAATCTTAACCGGATTATTTTGCAATCACAACTGAAGACTGTAAAACTGAAATTGAATTATTTTGTATTTCTATTTTTTAACATTGGAATAAGAATAAATTGTAAATAATGAGTTTTTCGAAAACTTTTTACCTAATATGTATCATATTTTCTATTATTTTTTGATTGAGTAAAACAAAAATTTTATCCTTGGTGTGAATTGAACCTCAATCTTCTTGTCACTAAACCACGTCTCTAACTATTACGCCAATTCCACATACAATAATTGTTTTCGGATAGAACATACCTACCTTCAGTTTAAGTTAATTTCAGTGAAGTTATTTTTATTATTAAATAAACTTAAAGATTTATAATTTAAAATCGCTAATAATTAATGTTTTTACTATAATATATCTTAATTTATTCAATCATTTATTCTAACATCAGAAATTATTAAAATAAAATATTTTCGAGGTCATCCGTATAATTATGACTGAAGTGAAATAGCCACGTCAAGAACTAGCTTTATCTCATACTATCTCACAACTTAATCTGTCTTCTATCCTTTCCGCTATTTTGCCGGGTGGTAAGACACTCATCACTGTACATGGAGAGCAACTAAAAAAATTCAAGAAACCGACACTACAAATTCCCCAATAAGAAAATCTAATAAAAGTTGGGCGTAGACTGACAATGTAAGAGATAATATATTTACAGAATATTTAGAAAATATATTTACCCCCAATTTGTGTCAAAACATAGACGATGATTTAGTTAAGATTTAAAAATTATAACGCACTTTTTTCGCTATCTATCTAATTTGTAATGATAACAGAACATGTTTTGTATTCAAATACGTGTTATCTCTTATGGTAGTCCACATAAATAAATATTAACTTCCGATTTTTCGTTTACAATCGTCAACGGGTGATTCGATGATGCGTTTTGGATATATAGGAAACCAGTTAGGAGTCCTACGAAAGAGTTATGGGCAGTTATCGCCTCCTGTACCGGAATTTAAAATGGTAAATTTTTGAACTTCGCCGCTGTGGGTTGTTATCAGAGTTTTTCTACTTCTACATTTCGCAAGTTTAACTATTAACATTTCCTTTAAAAAGTAGTGTTGGTGGCATAATATTTTTATATGAACACTATATTACGCCGGCGGCTAAGCAAAAAGTGAAATTTAGAATCTAGAGATATAAAAACTGTTTATTTTTATTTTTATATGCTAAACATACTGGGCGTGGTAAAAAAATATTTAAAACATTGAAACTGACTGATAAAAAAGCTAGCCATTCGTAAAAATTTAGTAATATTATGTGTATCGCTTGTATTTAGTTATTAATATTTTAAAATACTTGTTACATTCCTATGATAATTTTTGCCAATTGATATATTTTCTCATCTCGTGCGTAGAAATCAACCTTGTAGCATTTGAAATTTATTGGAATCCCCTCGTATATGTGTTAATTGAAATCCCTTTATATATGCATTATAATAACGAAGAATTTTTTCAATGTTTCTTAGTTCGTATCCTTCGATATAAAACCCAAATAATCTTTCGTTCTTTTTAGGTCGCCGCCGTCGATAGTAAATCATTTTATTGTTTGTTTATGTCACAGGCGCAAATTTCTTTGTTCAAACTGCCCGATATTGTGTTTTGAAATTAAGAATTTACGTCTTAATTTCCGTTGTGTCTTGTTTATGTGTCTTGAACCCAAAGTGTTTTGTTTATTCCAACATATGCGATAAATTTTTTAAGATAATTTCGTCACTTTCGTTGGAGCTGCGGTGAAGAACGGTGGTCTTCAGCGTTATGTCCAAATTTTACGTCAAATTTGAAATGTTCCTCGTTGTTCGTCTTTTTTTATGAAAAATATGTAAAATATAGTAGCAGTTTAATGGTTCAGTTACAGTTTTAAGTGAGTTTTGAAATGTTGCCATTGTATCCAGTTGTACCTTTTCCTGTTTTTAAGAAGCCAAGTCCAGTTTAGTTTTCAAGGTTTGTGTTCCAGTGACCCATTTTCCTTTTTGTTCGTGTGTCAGAGATTCCCAGCCATTGTTGAGTTTTTGAGAAGTCCAGTTTACAGCGCAAGTGTAATTTTTGTGAAATCCAGGTAACTTTCAAATTTTAAAGTAAAGACAGACATTTTTTTAATAATAAGAATTTGCTTTCATAACAAAAAAGATTTGTAATAATTAATAAATTGTAAACTTTTAGGGTTTGACTTTAGCTGTCAATTTATTCGTTCAGTTTTTTTTTTAATTTAATGTTAACTCACGACAGCTCGTTTTATTATTTTTGATTTTAGTTTGTTTTATTTAAAAAAAAAAAGGTTAATCTCTGTGCGGTAAATTTTGTAAGTTTATAATAGTATCTCCAACTCCTGGAATTTGTAAACAGATGAAACATGTAAATTTTTTTTGTATTTTTGTATTTTACGACTATTGTTGTATTATTTTTTCACTGTCTATTTTGTAACTGTTTGTGGTGACACAATGATGTTTTTTATGTTTAATAATTATATCTCAAGTTACAACTAGTTGTTGTAATAGTTATAATTAGGCACCTTGAAGTGGCGCTCTTTATAAATTACTAGAGGTGTTTCCTGTTTCTTTTTATTTTGTCCCAAGAGATTCATGACCGTTTGTTTCATATTTTTGTAGTTGCCCCAATCCAAACCCCTTGATATCTTTTACTTATCCACGAACCCAGCTCTCCTACCAAAACCTGAGTGCCGTTCGTACAAGTAGCGTTTATTTTGCTTACCCTATCTCCACCCCCATAGTTTCTATTCCCCAATCTTCTACCCCCAAAATCTTACCCTATGGTAGGCAATATAATATTTCGTTGCAACCTGCATAATGCTATGAATGTTTTCTTATAAAATATGTCTGTTAATCTAAGGTAGGCTTATATGTATTTGTTTTGGCATTTGACAATCAATCCCAGTTTTTAAGAAATAACAATGTACTTAACTATTAAAACGTTGCTCAAGTTGTTGCTGCAATTGAGAATGTTAACATTGTAGCAGTTTAAATCACCCTATATATGTTAAAACACCGAAAAAGTATTCACCCACCTTTTGCATCGCTAAAGTTGATAATAAAACCATTTTAAAGTTTGTTGGAACTGGATCCAAAACACTGCAAAATGACACAAATGCGTCTCACAAGCTGCAAAATGGTCTGCAATGACCAGGGATGTCAAATAGACGATGAAAGTTGGGCACTGGATTATCTTGTTGCAATCTTCACAGGTAAAACACAGCAAGAACAAATCGGTGATTAACTTAGACAAAAACTGCCACATTACATTTGAGTATAAAATTCACCTCTCCAAATACAAAGTCTGCCTGCCCTTTGAAGATCACACGCCGAGCTCTTTTCGCTTTGAGTACTTAATCCAACCTTACTTCAACTGCTACACGCTACCAAACTTCACTATTTGATAATAAAAAACCAATAACAAAAAAAAAACGGGTGTGGCAGTCCAGTGGGACTGCCGGTGGAAGTTACACTTCTATACACGCATTCGCCGTTACAAATTTATTTGGGAGTCAATCTGCACAATCATTACATATGTAATTCTATAGGTAAGACATATCAGAAAGAGAAACAGAATTAATAACAAATTACTAACAATGAAGGATTGAATCAATATTTTGATGAAAATGTATATTTTTATTTTCATATATGTATGAAAGGAGTTGAATGCAAATTTTTTTTACACATACTCTGCATTAAAATTCATTGTTTATTTTGTTATTAATATAATAATACAATCTTGTTCAGCATTTGTGTTTGGGCATAAAATGTTATGAGTATTATTGTAGATATGCTTTTCTCGATTTGAACTGTCTTTTAGCAAAGCAAGTTCCATATACGAGCTAGGCTTTTGCTTATATTTAGTACAAGTTTGTTTTTCGTTGTTAGAAAAGTCTTCTAATTTTATTTTAGAAAACGGTAAAATGATATTTAAAATACCAAAATTTAGACATAAAATAATACAATGTAAATTAAACTGCCATATTAATAAGTAGTTAAAAATGACTATAATATACATAAAAAAAATACACTACAATACAGTGCAACATAATTCCATATAATAATACAATACAAATTAAAATGCAATATCCATAAATATTTAAAAATGACAATAATGTAATAATATTAACAAAAAAGTCCTCCCCGACTGGGAATCGAACCCCGGTCTCCCGCGTGACAGGCGGGGATACTGACTACTACACTACCGAGGACATAACACAAATGTATTTCAAAATTGACAGTTCTGGATCATACAGTGATTTATTGAGATTATTATTTTGAAATACAAAAGAATAATATAACTATGAACATTTAATAAATAATACAAAACATATCACATAAATAATAATATTAATAAATATTTTATTATATGTATAATATTATATGTATGTATATCTTTATATAATATATATATATATATATATATATATATATATATATATATATATATATACATATCTATATAATATTAAATTATATATACAAAAGGAACATTTTTATATTCGAGAGAGAAAGAGAGAGAAAATATATCTTCTGTCTCTCTCTTACTCATTATCTTACATATGTAATGATTTCACAGATTAACTCCCATACAAATTTCCAACGTGGAGCGCGCGTATAGAAGTATAACTTCAAAAACCATTACGAATTTGATGAAAATTCGGAGTCAACAAACGAAAGCAACTGCCCTTGGCAGCGGCTCCACCGATAGTGATCTCATAGTCTTTAAAAATCATTCGCCCAACTCCGGTATAAACAAAGCATATAAACGGGAATATTTTTGTTTATTTGACGCGCAAAATATCCTAAAGCGGCTCTCGATCAAAGAAATACCCATCTGTGTTATATAAACAAACTTTAAAATGCGTTTATTATCAATTCCAGCGATGAAGAAGGAGGAAAAATGCTTTTTTGGAGTTTTGACATATACAAGGTGATTTGAAATGCTACAATGTTAATGATCTCAATCGCAGCAATAACTTGAGCAACGTTTTAATAGTTAAGTACATTGTTATTTCTTGAAAACTGCGATTGATTGACAAATGCCTATAACAACAAATACATATAAGCCTACCTTAACTTAACACACATATTTTATACACAGACACACATATTTTATAAGGTTATAAAAGATTCATAGCATTATGCAGCTTGATTTCTGCTAAATAGGGATGTTCACTAATTTTTAAATATTGTTAAATTCAATAGGTTATAACATATATAAAAACATTCTTCTTCTTCTTCTTCTTCGTCTAGCCATTCACGTCCATATCTGAACATAAGCCTCTTCAAGTCTTCCTTTCCATTGTTTTTTATTGTACGCTACTTGTAGCCAATTTTTCTCGGCAGTCCTTTTGAGATCATCTGTCCATCTCATAGGAGGTCTGCCTCTGGGTCTTTTGTGTTGGTATGGTCTCCAGGTTAAAATTGATCTGTGCCATTTGTTTAGATCGCTCCTAGCTACATGTCCAGCGTATTCCCATTTCAACTTTAATGATTTTTGCACCACATCGGTGACTTTGGTTTTCTGTCTTATCCATGTGTTTGTTTTCTTGTCTTTAAGTGATATACCTAGCATTGCTCTTTCCATCGCGTGTTGAGTGGCTTTAAGTATATTCATATTCTTTTTTGATTGTCCATGTTTGTGCATGTTGTCCATGTTGTAAGATGTAATTGAATTTGTTGATTTCTGAGTATATAGTTCAGTTTACCGAATGCTGCCCAAGGTAACTTTCTTCTTCTTTTTATTTCTTCAGTTTGAATTTTCCTATTTAGTATTATTTTTTGTCCTAAGTATATATATTCTTCAACTTTTTCTATAACTTTATCGTTTATTATTGTCACGGTGTCTTCGGAGTGCATGACTTTTGTTTTGTTTAAATTCATTTTTAGTCCTATTTTAGAAGATTCGGTATGTAGTTCTAAAAGCATGGTTTGCATTTCTTGTAGGTCAGTAGCTATCAGGATTATGTCATCTGCAAATCGTAGATTACTGAGGTAGTGGCCATTGATGTTTATTTCCTTATATTTCCAATTTAGGTTTTTAAAAACGTCCTCCAAAACTAAGGTGAACAGTTTGGGTGATAAAGTATCTCCCTGTTTGACTCCCCTGTTTAATGGTACAGGGTTCGTGTGTTCATTTTCATTTAGGTGGTATGTAGCTGTAGCTTGGTTCATAGTTTCTTTTATTAAGTTAATATATCTGCTGTCTATTCTACAATTTTGCATTGCGTTTATTACGGCCGTGTGTTCTATGGTATCGAAAGCTTTTTCGTAGTCTACAAACGCTAGGAAAACTGGAAACTTGTATTCGTTACATTTTTATATTAATATTTTTGTGGTTAACAGGTGATCGGAAGTTGAATAGCCTTTTCTAAAACCTGCCTGTTCATATGGTTGGTATTCGTCTAATTTCCTTGTTAGTCGAGTAGTTATGACTTTGGTGAGTATTTTAAACAGGTGTGACAGTAGGCTGATGGGTCTGTAGTTTTCCAATTTTCGACTATCACCTTTCTTGTGTAATAAGATTACTTTAGAGTAATCATAAAATTATAAAATATGTTTATGTTTATTTTATGTTTGCTATAAAAACATAGCAAACATAAAATTGTTTAAAAATATATATTTCTTAAGATAAATCAATTCTTAATTTAAATTTTGATGAAGGCTAGATAAACGGCTCCTCGCAGCGAGGCTACAGTGTGTGACGTCAGCAGTCGTATCGACAACTTGTTTTGTATACCTATTTACTAAGTGTGACCAGTTCTTTAAGTATTTAATCACTGATAATGAAGCCAAATAAGTGGTGTTTTGTTCCTGGGTGTCTAAATACATCTAAAACAATTCTGAGAAGATTTTTATTACAGTTCCAAACAATTTAACACCATATTTACTTAAAATTGTCAAACCACAGGTTTTTATATTTGCATTTATTTTTTTTTCTAACTTGTATAATAACTGCCTTTTCTAGTTTTTCCCTCTCTTTGTAGCAAACACCACTTATTTGGCTTCATTATCAATGTATAAATACTTAAAGAACTGGTTACACTTCGTAAATACGTAAATACAACCAGTGGCGCGCCGGGGGGGGTTGTGGGGTAACCCCCCCCCAGGACCCTATTCCGACATTGTTACTCACACATTTTAAGCACTCAAAATGGAGGTAATATCAAAAAAAAAGTTTTGGTGACTAACCAAAACCCCCCCAGAGGCAAATTCTAGGTGCGCTACTGTACACAACAAGTTGTCGATATGACTGCTGACGTCACACACTGTAGCCTCGCTGGAGGAGCCGTCTTTCTAGCCTCAATCAAAATTAAAATTAAGAATTGATTTATCTTAAAAAATATATATTTTTAAACAATTTTATGTTTGCTATATTTTTATATATTTTATGATCTATTGAATTTAATTGAATTTTACTATATTTAAAAATTAGTGAACATCCCTATTGTTATGAGTGGCTATCAGTCAGTTTCAATGATTTAAATATTTTTTTACTACGCCCAGTATGTTTAGGATATAAAAATAAAAATAAACGGTTTTTATACTAAATTTCATGTTTTTCGACTTTACACAATAGGGCCCTTTTTGTTGCAAATCTGACCTCGCCAACTTATAGTACAAATGGGGTTATATAACCCTTTAGTTGATGCTACTTGGATTCTTCTAGTATATCACAGAAACATTTTCAGTATTTCGTGGGTGACAATATCAAACATTTTTTGTCTTTTAATGCCCGCACATGTCATAAGCGCACATAATGTTCGCGCACAATAACACTAAGAAATAAAATAAAAAATAATACAGTTTTCTACATGTTTATAGTAGTTTAATAATAAACTAGTATCGTGTGAAAAATTAGACTACTACAATAACATATTAAAATGTAAATCTGTTAAAATTAAGACATAATCTTTTTTAAGGTGTAGATATACTATAAGGAATTATTGGTTGACAAATTTAATTGTATGTATAACCCCCACCTCTAAATATTCATAAAAGATCTTTTAATAAAACGACTCCCAAAATCAAATCCTATAAACGTAATTAAAAATCAAGTTGCAGCCTTTCTAATTAGACAAAAATTAAAATACTGCCCTGCTGTGTTCAAAATCCGCACAAATCCATCTATTGTTGTTCCTTTTTCATAAAGTCCTGGAGGACCTTTTGATCCCTTCAGCAGGACATCCATCAGATGGACAGGTGACCGCCGGCCGTTGAGGGGACATGCACGGCCAACTGAGATATCAATTATGATAGCTTCGTTTGAAGTTCTTTTATCGGGGGTCTGATTATTGGCGTTTTGATTGGCGGAATGTATCGAAGCGGAAACTAGAAAACAGACTAATTGAATCAATTTCTCCAATCAGCGCCACTATTTTTGATGTTTATTTCCGAAATAGGAGTGCGTAAAATAAACAGATGGTTAAATATAAAATACGTAACAAAATTTATGTATGAGGTACAATATCATTGGGTCTAATGTAGAAAACCTTCTTTTTTATTGTGATATATAATTGATTTGTTCAATCATTTTGTATAATACTATTAAAATATCGAATAAAATAATACGACACTTATTTTGTTTTGATAAAAAAAAATAAACAGAGCACACATTAATCTGACCTTAAAAAAACCTTTGTTTTAAAGAAATTAAAAAATTAAGGAATAACTAGGATTTTTCACAAATTTTAAATATATACAACAATAGAGTCTTTTCGCTAGGTATTTGCACAAGTATGACATTATTCGTAGAGAAGTTCGGAGGAAAAAATATTTTGTGACGCAGAAGCTTAAAGGCACTGGCGAAGAACGTTCATAATTCATGCCGGCATACTCAATTTTTTTTAATGATGTTTCGCAAATAAAATATTTTTTTATTTTCACTTCATTTTTCCCCTGTACACATGTCAACATACCACTGAAAAATTTTAGCGATTTATACAGTTAAAACAATTTGTTTTATTGTTTCAACATTAAATTTCGATTTCCATGAAAACTGTTTTAATAGATTGTTTTTCCCCCTGACTCCTCAATTATGATTCTTATGTTATCACTTATTAACATCATTAGTTTCTTCGTCATCTTCTGCTAATTCTGCAGGTTAATACGGTATACACGGTTATGATTTTCTATTCTGATTTGAGCTCTGCTGAATAGGATTAATTATTAAGTCGAAAAAATTTGTAACTTTCGGACGTAACGGACTCTTACCCTCTGTAAACTCGCTGAAAGCCCCAACTGTATGACTATGTTAATTTTTATGAATTTAGAAAGAAACAATCTATGGTTTACTAAAATAGAGAACATAGTATGGAAGAAATATCTTCGGAAATTGCCGACCGGAAAAACCAGAAAAATAATATATATCTTCTTTAGTGAGGTCTCTTTTTTTCATTGCAGTTTTTATTGTTAAGGTAGTAACCAGGTGGGTTACACCGTTTTAAAATCCACGATTGACTTAGGATCGTGAGGAGGTCAATCTTAGCTCAAGTATCTCCTCATTACCGCCACAAAGTTAATCATGGAGATCCCTACCCTGGCTAGCTCTCAGAGGCAGTACTGGTCTTCTCTTAGTAGCTTATCAATTATATACACATTTTCTTTCTATTCAGTTTTTCAATTCCTAATAATTCAGGTTTTGTGAGCTTTACATCGTACTTGATCATCATAGTTTGTTGTAAACCAGATAATAATTTCCATTTTAGTGGAAACAGTGAAAGGTTGCTTTCCTAAAAGAATATTGTGATATGGAGCATTATTTATCGCGATGGCAGATGGCGCAGAGGCAGTTTAGTGCCGTAGGTCTTTGATCAGTCTTATTGGCCACATATTTGACATGTTCATCAAACATTCGTCTACAATCAATTTCACTTTTTTACAGGTAATATTCGTTCTTCTAGCATGAAGGAGATAATCCTTGTCTCTTGGACCTTTAAGTATGAGTACTTATATCTTTTCTGAGGTTTATTTTAAATATATGTTTTCTAGCCAAACTTCAACTTTTTCTAGTGCAGTATTATCCAAGATCATGATCCAATGATTATTGTGTTCTACAAGTACTACCAAGTCGTCTGCTTATGCCAAAACCTGTATCCTTTCTCTCACGTCTTAGTCTAAAATGTCGTTATGTAAGATGTTCCACAACAGCGGTCCGAGTCGAGCCCTGTGGCACACCTGCCGATTTCTCCAGTAGATTGCCCTTTAATATGCTTATTTGGCTTTTTGTGAAGTATCCCTTTACTAAAATTTGAAGGCATGGAAATAGTTCAAACATCTTAATATATTTATAATAGTTTTCCAGCTTTCACAATTAAAAGCCTTCTTAATATCTAGAAAAAAGACCACCAATCACCTTCTTCTTTATATGGGTGCTAATTCTATTACTATTCCCAATGCGTGTATTGCAGATTTTCTTTTCCTAAACCCATATTGGCGTTCAGATATTTCTTCTTTGTCTGTTACTTCTTTTTTAAGTTTATTTTTAATTAGTATTTCTAGGATCTTGCCAATGTATTTAGACAGATTGGTCTAAAAGCTCCTTAATTTTTTTCCAGGTTTTGGAATGAGTAACGGGTTGGCCAGTCTCCAGTCTTCAGGGAATATTTATTGTCTTAGTAGATCTTTAATGAATTCTTTAATCCATTCAGCTTTTTCTTCTGTTATGATTTTGACGATTTCTGCTAGAAGTTGGTCTGGACATGGTGCTCCTCGAGATTTGTATTTCCTGTTTCCATAATTTCTTCTGTTAAAAATTCAGTTATTAAATTTAACATGTTAATTTCCCCAACAAAGACAAAATGCATGGTTATAACAGCAAATTTACTAAGATGTAAATTGGAGCTGGAAGGTCAGCTATTAGAACAAGTGATGGAGTTTAAATATCTAGGCATCACATTATCCAGCTACGGAAAGCTCGAAACCGAAGTGGAAGATCAAGTTAATAGAGGAAACAGAGCCGCAAGCTGCCTAAACGAAACAATATGGAGAAATAAAACTATCGGGAAAGAAATGAAAGGCAGAATTTACAAAACAGTCATCAGACCAATAATGACATACGCGGCAGAAACAAGACCTGACACAGAGAGCACAAAAAGGATGTTAGAAACAGCAGTGACGAAAACACTTAGAAAAATTGATGGTAAGACACTATGGGACAGAGCTAGAAGTACAGATATACGACATAGATGCAAGGTGGAGAACATCAAAAACTGGGTAAGAAATAGAAGAGTAGAATGGAACGATCATATAAGCCGAATGACAACAAATACAGTAGTAAAGACGGCAAGAGACGGTTCCCCAATAGGAAGACGATCAGTAGGAAGACCACGCAAACGATGGAATGACAACTTACTGGAGGCACATTGAAAAACAGACAGAGTCATGTCTATATAAAAAGAAGAAGAAGAAAAAGAAGAAAAATTCAGTTATTAGCGTTCCTGTGTGTACTGGTTTAAAATTAATTATCTCTCTTTTTGAAAATAACTCTTCTGCTAGTTCTTTGCTAGGCATTTTTTCAATTTTTAGAATCGTATTGTCCTTTAAGTTTTGAGTAACTATCTTATATACATCTAACCAAATGTTATTCTCTGCGTTTCTGCATAGCTCCAGTATTTTTTTCTCTTTACTAATTTCTTTTTCTTGTTCTTTCGTGAACGGTTTTAGTTGTTCTACCTCATCCATCACCAAATTATTTTTCTTTCTGTTGAAGCATGTTCAATTATCCCGAAAATTCTTCCAAATTTTTGCCCTCACAAAATTCTTTTAGCTACGCCCATGGCAAACAATTACTTAGAAAAATTATGCAATGCTGTCCAATTGACATATCAAGGGCAAGTCATGGTTCTATTCTCTTACTTCTCACAAACAAGTCGATAGCTTGTCTGTATTGTATCTGCACTAACCCTTCACTTCTAAGAACAGGTATAATTCTCTGACTTTCTAAAAAACCGCCGAAAATCAATTTAGTCCCTTTCAAGAGAGTCGCTCCTCAATTATAAACTATAATTAGGTAGGGCCACTCTCGCATGAGCCAAAAAAAATCCCTTCTTTAGAGAAAATTTAAGCTCTCATATGTGTTTCGAAAACTATTACTTTATTTGTGTACCAGCCTTCGAGTTAAGCAGGTCAACTTGGCGGTAAATCGTTTATTCAGATTATGTCTTTTAACTGTCCCGCTAATTTTGTTTTTTTATTAATTTTGGACTTGATGTCACTTTTGTTTGCATCCACTCTTCACACTTCACACATCATACCTCATACTTTATATTTCTACTACTGCCAACTTCTTCTTCTCATGGCGCCATCTCCTTTCGAATGTTGGCGATCCAAATGGCAATTGTAGTTTTGGAAACTGCTGCGCGAAAGATTTCTGCGGATGAGCGGCCTATAGCTGATTCCGTTCTGCCGCTGTTTTAGCTTTGAACGCTGTGTATTAAGGATTAAACAATCTCCATTTGGTTTTTTGCCAGCCTATTGCCAATTGTATCAAACTGTAAGTACGTATTAACAATTTACAACTAGAGTGATTTATCTCGGTGTAATATTTTATCTTAAGTACGGTCAGATTATTGCTGATTAATTTATATGTATATATTTATCTGTTTTGTTTATCTGTATTTAAATGCAAATGTCGTTTAGTTTAAAACAAATATGGTGTTCACTAAATTTTACTACATGTCCTCAAGGTGCAACAATTTTTAAATTCAATAATTTCATTAACTTAGTAATTCATAGATTTCAGAATCATTTTTAAAGTAACGATTCATTTAATTAATTTTCGATCATTTCTTTCCAATTTCTTGAGGATAATATATTTACATTTATATTTCTCCTTAGCATTCACTTTTTTATATATTTATTTACGTATATTACTTTTTGGTGGACATACATCATACAATTTGTAATTAATTTTGTTCAGTTTTACCTATTTTGAGCTACCAATATAACATTGTCAGAGCAAATCTTTATTTTTTCATTTCAACACATAAGTAGTAATTAGTTGTTTTACTATATTTAACATTATATATTTAACACTGTCTTTCTCATATTATTTTTCTCCTATGTTCTTTCCGTTCTAGTCACTTCGTATCTTTCCCGTTATCGTTCTTATCTTATTTTCTGCCCATTCTCGTATTTACTAGGTTTCTCTATTGCTTTTAAAAATAGGGGGTACCCAAAATTCTCTTCTCTTTCGTGTTTCTTCCTCCATCTCACTCATTTATCTTCTGTAGTCTATAGTTTATTTTTATGAACGAGAGAGTAATTAGCATAATTTTAACTGGTAGCTCCGACCACTCCATGGGCGTGCTCAAGATTAATTGAAAAATTACTTTGAATAATTGTAAAAAATAAATGAATTATTTCAGTGTTATAAAGTGTTATGTGTATGTAAACAAAAGTGACCTCTTTTATCACACACTATATTAGAACTGACTGGCCTACATTAAAAAGGGTTTTAAAAAATTCCCCTTTTTTTTTAATTTTTAAAAATTAAAAAAGAGAAAAAGAGTTTTTAAAACCGTCTAAGGTATGTTAAATAGATGAATAAAAATATTAATATAAAACTTACAGCTACGTGTTACAAATCCAAATCAGATTCAGAAGATGAACTTTCAGAACCAAGATTTATAATAACTGGCTCGATCATTTTATCAGTAATATTGTCCAGCTTCCACATTTTTTCCTCTTCTTTAATAATGTGATTTACTGCCTTTTCCCAGTTTTCAGGTTTTACATTATTTACGGCCTCCAAAAACAACTGTTTAACATCATGAATTTTAAAAGTGGTATTTTTTCTTGAAACTTCACTCTTTATCTGTGCCCATACCAGTTCAATCGGGTTTAATTCACAATGATATGGTGGGGATCTAAGTACTGTCATTCCACGATTTTTGGCAATTTCATCAATTTCGTATTTTTTAAATTTTTCTTTATGAAGGGCACACAACGAATAAAGTTCCTTTCTTATAGATCCGGGATGGTACGTAATATTTTTTGAACTCAGCCAATTCTGCAAGTCTTTTTTTAACCACTTGGTTGTGGGCAGTCCTTCTATAAGTCTGGAGTGATAACTTGCATTATCCATTACTATTACACAGTTCTTAGGAAGAAGATCTATTATTTGTTCGAACCATTCTTGAAAGACATCAGCGTTCATGTCTTCATGGTAGTCACCGGTACGAGTTGATTCAAAAGTTAATAAACCACCTTCAACAAAACCGTCTGAACTGCCAATGTGTACTATTATCAGCCTGCGTCCCTTTCCTGATGGTGGGTTTAAACCAGTAGATAAGTTATTTACAAAAGCGTGCCTTTGACTTGTAACAGTTTCATCCCGCCAAAATTTATTTGGTGTATGACCCTCGTTGATCCATGTTTCATCAAGATAAAATATTTTTCTTTTTTGGTTTCTCATTTCCTTTATGGTTCTTAGAAAATGTCTTCTCCATATGACAATATCGCTTCTTTCTAATAAAATAGACTTTCTGGGATTCTTTTTCCAGCGGAAGCCTATTTCTTTTAAAAGTTTTCATAACGTACTTCGACTCATTTCTGGGTAATCCTTATCATCTCGAACTGAGACAAGAACTTTATCCAATGTTGGAAATTCTTGTCTAAAGAAGAATTCATGTCTAGTCAATTACTGTCGTAGATTCCTGGAATTAACGAATTAAATGTTTGATTGTTGAAACCCTTACTTCGTGGAATGCACTCATTTCAGATAAAATAAAACGTTTTATTTTATCTAAAGAATTAAACTTTATTTTGCAAATAGGCAAAGAATTAAACTTTATTTTGCAAATAGATAAAATAAAACGATTTATTTTATCTAAAGAATTAAACTTTATTTTGCAAATAGATAGGTACTTATTAAACTTTTATTGGTTATATATAACCAATAAAATAAACATCTTACATTTCTTGCAAATTCATTAGTACCTGTTAACCTCCATCACTCCGACACTGGCAACCTTATTTAGGGATTAGTAACCCTCACAACTATTGTATTCTATTCTGCTTCAACCTTTATACCTGGTGGTCATACTCAATTTAAAATTGTTTTCCTATATACTTCTGTAAACTTGTTGACAAATATCTGTTTTTCATTGAGTCACCCGTATCAACAGTTTAGGGATTTGCATACATAATTTATTGTTTTATTACTCTCTCATACATAAAAATACACTATAGCTCTGTAGAACTCCGACCAAGATACCTTTACCAGATTGAAGCCCGGACTTTAGTATCGTTCTTTGTGTAAACCTCTCTTTTGTTTATAAAGAGGGTACACTGTCTCTGGTGACTTTCCTTCTTAACTCAATATAGCATATTCTTATCCTTTCCATATTATCTGTCCACAAATACAGGCGGCTATTTGTTGTTCCGCCTTGTGGGTAGCACCTTCTGGCCAGTCCTTTAATCTTTTTGTAACCTTCTGTGAAGTTTTTAGGGTCATCATCCACTGCTCGTATTTCTTCTTTTAAGTTTTGTTTATTTACACATATATTTAATTCGTCTGTCTTTATTATTTTTCTTTACATTTTTGTTATCTTGAGTATAATATGTTTGTGATAGGTAAAGATTTTTCCTTCCAGCACATCTAATTCCGGTACTTTTGTTCTGATTTTCCCGTCGTTAGCGTGACATCTACATTAGTCTGCCTGTCTCCTCTGATAAATTTCGGTTGGCCGCTATTTAGTACTGAAGTTAATAACTAGGATTAAATCATCCTACATGTCTCTGCTATCATCATTTTGGGGTACTCCTTATTGCACATGTAGCATTCAGGTCACCCGCTATAATTCGATTTTTAATAACAATATTACCAGTATCCCGGTTTGCAATTTCTTCTAATGCCCTTTTATTTTATATATATATAGTTCAGCTCAACAGGCCTCAAAGGCCCAAGGCTTCAACGGTTTTCTTCCATTTCTTTCTATCTTGTGCTAAGTTTTTCCAATATTGTACCCTCAGCGACTTCAGTTCTTCTTTTGCCGACTCCAGCCATTTTCTTCGGGGGCGGCCTCTTTTTCTTTTGTGTACCAGCCTCCGTGTTTATTAATTCATTGGGAACTCTTCCTTCCTTCATTCTTGCTATATGTCCGAGCCATCTTAATCTTTGAATTTTAGCAAGTCTTGTTATTTTTGGTTGCCTATATATTTGCATTATTTCTTCAATCGTTCTTCTTCGCCAGATGTTCCCCTCTTTTACACCTCCGTATATCCTTCTAAAAATTTTTCGTTCCCATCTATCTAATTTTACTTCCATATCTTTATTTAGTGTCCAGGTCTCGCTAGCATAGAGTGCTGTAGGTCGGATAACTGTTGTATATATTCGTTTTTTTGCTGTTCTGGATATTATCTTCGACCTCAGTATCTTAGTCAGGCTCCCAGCACTCTTACTACCTTTGGCCATTCTTTTTATGATTTCTTGGTTCTCTTCATTCCTATTTGTTAGTGTCACTCCCAAGTAATCGAATTGGCTAACAACTTCAAAGTTATATTCTTTACTTGGGCTTTGTATCTTAAAGGACTGTCCTTGATGATTTTCGTTTCCCCTCATCACCATATATTTTGTTTTTTCTTTGTTTATTTCTAAACCATATTCCCTGTCTATTCTCTCTATTCTAGTAAAGATTTCTCTTAATTCTGCAGGTCTCCTTGTTATTAAGGTAACATCATCTGCATATGCTACGCATTGATGCCTGTGATGATATATTGTGCCTCTAGTGTAGATGTTACATTCTCGTAAAATCTTCTCTAAGATCAAATTGAAAAAATCTGTTGATAACGGGTCACCTTGTCGCAGACCTCTATTGGTGATAAAGCTATCCGAAACCCGTCCTTCTAACATGACTTTACTTTTAGTATCATTGAGTATGCATTTAGTCAGTCTTACTATTTTTGGTGGAAATTTAAAATATTCTAGTGCTTCATATACTTTATTTCTTTTTATAGTATCATATGCCTGTCTAAAATCAATAAACAGCATGTGTAATGTTAGGTTGAATTCATATGAGCTCGCTAAAATTTGTTTCATTGTAAAAATTTGGTCTATTACCGATCTGTTTGCTCTGAAACCTGCTTGATATTCACCTAGACAATTTTCAACTTTTGTTTTAATTTTATTTCTAATTGATATGGCCAGAATCTTATACACTGTATCTTGTAAAGCTATTTCCCTGTAATTTTTACATTCTGTAACGTCTCCTTTTTTATGCACTGGACATAAGATTGCTTCTTTCCACTGATAGGGTATTTTTTCTTTGATCCACACTTCGCGTAGCCCTTTTATTTTATAATTTTTTTTTGCGATCTTATTTTGTTTTTATAAAATAAAATATTTTTTTTTTATTTTATAAAAACAAAATAAGATCACAAAAAAAATGAGAAGAAAAACTTTAAAAATGCAATACCTAATATTAATAGTTCCATTTTGTTAAACTTCTTTTTAACACAGATTTACAATATCAAACCTAAAGACCGCCATATATTTGGATAGTAATCTAAGTTTGTGTGTGATAAGAGCCAATAATTACTTTCGTTGTTCAAAGCGCGTTCTTATTTGACAGCTTTGCAATAAAATATAATCGACGTTAGTAGTAAATAAGAAGTGTCATGCCCCCCTCAATTCAATCACATTCCGAACATTCTTGAAACTTGGTTCGTATTCTTATCAATAAGACATATTTTTGGCGAAGGCGCCGGTATTAGTCACAGTCTGTTCATAGAGATGTGCTCAATGTACGCCCTAAATATTTAGACTGTGAGAAACGTTTCTAGTAAATGTTAAATGACCGATTTGTAAGAAATCTGTCGAGACTTATTAAAAGATTGCTTTATCAGGAGACAATGCCGTGTTCAACCCCATCCGGTTCATCTGTTTCTCCAAGGAGGACTTGATTGATAGCGGCGCCCCTTAATTAAAGTCGAAATTAATCGGGAAGATTCGCGCGCTAATTAATAAACCAGAAAGTTGGCTGTGCACCGGTGAATATGTGTTCATAGGCGTGACTGATCTATGGAATCTAAATGTAGCTTTATCACATTAATCGAAAAAATAATCTCCAATGTAGTTAATTAATAATATGAATTAGGTTCAGACGAAAGTTTTATGACGAATTACAACAAGTAGTAGACCAAGTCAGAGGGAAGATGATAAGATTGGGATGTTAAAAACGAAAATGGAGAAATGATGATAAACTTCTGCACGCAGAATCAACATATGCAATATACATTTAATAACACCCGTGGACAAACATCTATGATAGATGTATATGAATATGTCAAGATGGCGCTGTAAGTGTAGGTTGTGTTAAGTTGGCCTCTATATATAGTTGTGAAAAATAGTAATAATTGTTTGTTCATAGTTAAAATTTATCGCATTTATTCTTCATGAAGTCACGATGAATGAAAATTTAAGAAGAAGCCGTCGACAACAGAAGCCCAATACGTCGGATCAGGAACATCTTTAAAGTCAGGTTAAACGGCTAGAAACCTACGTGAAAAGTGGCATTGATGAGATCAAAATACGGATGCAGGTTCTGCATTTAATCCCAAAAGTAATAATCTCTTGGACAAAATTAAAGTGCTCGAAGAGACTTTTCAAAAATCTCTTGATAATATTAAAAGCGAAATAGACAAATTAAGACATAAGTGTAATTCCTCTGAGAAAAGGATGGAATACAATTATCAGAATTACTTGGTAAACGGTCTCGTGTTTAACAATATTCCTGAGAGTGAGACAGAACAACTACATCAACAGGTAGTAAAAATCATTAACAATAAATTAAACATACAAATATCCGAAAACGACATTAATTATTGTTATCGGATTGGTAAAAAACAAGATCCAATTTGTAACGAAATATTTTGCCTACCTCAGGATAAGAATATAGGGGTAGAAAATTGGGAACAAAAACTATGGGGGCGAAGATAGGGCAAGCAAAATAAATCGAAACGTATGCGAACGGCACTCAGGGGTTAGCTGGAGAGATGGGGTCGTGGGTAAGTCAATGACAAGGGGGTTGGATTGGGGGTAACTAGCAGAAAATGAAATAAAGGGATACTTACACAAATCTTCTGGACAACTGGGCAAAAATGGACAACAAGAAAGGGCTTCTAGCAATTTAGAATAAGGGCTTTAAAGGATCCTAATCTTGCTGGAGGAAAGAAAGGTTCTTCCTTCCTAAAATAAAGAAACACAAACAGGGGTTAGGAGATTTTTTTAAACTAAAATAAACAAAATGGTTGGAGAAACAAATCAAACGTTTATTTTTGTCTCAAACAAACAGTTATCAAAAATACAGATTGCACAAGAAGCATACTAAATAACATAATAACAAAATTAACCAAAACTTACGTGCTTATCTGTTTACAAAGGAGATTGCTACAAAAATTTTCGAAATGGTTCCTAGGTTATTTATTAATATGGCCAAATTAGAATATTAAAAATTAAGGATATCCTTGTTTATGAAAATATCTTAAAATTTAACCTTATATATGAAATATCTTTTCTCTATAATAATCAAATTAAAATTGTTAAATATTTCAATTTTTAAATTGTTATAAAAGCAATTATTACTTTAGTAAAAAAATGTCTGTCTTTACTTTAAAATTTAATCGCTTAAAAGGTTACCTGAATTTCACTGTTTCGCATTTAACTTTGAAAAAAACTTGTTAAACATCTATGGGACATATATCTGGACATATTCTTCAACAGGGACAAAGCAACCATTTCGGTTCGGTGGACGAGTTCAGTGGACGAAGCAAGCTGACGACGAAAACAACCTATATAATAATTTCATCAGTTTCCGGTATCTACACAAATCTTTTGGTGGTTACTCTTTTCTAAACTGCAATTAATTGCGAAGAGTAAATTAATCACCTTAACCGGTCTTAAGACATTACCACCAAGAACATTGAATCGACCCTTGATTCAAAGTCCGCAAAAGTCTTCTTCGTTTAAAATCTCTTGCTTCACTCTCTTCTGCGTTTATTTTACAAATTCAACGCTAAATCAATTTCCCTTCACGTCTCCAACCAGTTTGTGGCCTACGAACCTAAACAAACAAAATACCCCTCGACACTTGTTCGTAATAACCTTGAAATATTCCCAGCTTTATTACGTTTTAGAAAAATTGAATACCTGACTTGCAATATTTTTTCTAAGAACCTCTTTTTCAACCGGAATATTAGGGGACTCAAATGTAAACAAATTGTTTTCAACGACAAAAACAACTGAATACAAAACTTAAAACAGAATTTATACTATTATATAGATATTAAATATAAAACGCTACAAATTGTCGGACGAAGTAAAGTACGACCAACGGCAGTGATGTTTATAAACAGATGGAAACGAGATTTAGTGTTTAAAAATAAATCAAAATTGAAGGGCAGTGGATTAGTTGGAATGAAACTTCTAACAAAAAAAATCAAGCTATTTATAAATACACGTACACATTTGGTTACAAGTGGTGCTTGTCGTGGAAAGGCCAAATTTTTGCAAGTGTAGGTAGTGCGAAGAAACATATTACCAGCTTGGATATGGGAGATCAAAATCTAGACCAATCAACCTGTGAATAAAAAAAATATTTGTTGCTTTGTGGCTATTAACAAAATGTTGAGTTGTGGGGCCTAGTTTTTATTTTGTTTTCTTATTAATTAATTGTTTTCTGCTATTTTTATTATAAAAATAAATGTACAATTCTACGAATTTAAATATTATGCCTCTATCTATGTGTACGATATAATTATTATTATAATATTACATTCATAATGATCTGTTCTTCGTCTTATATATTATGATTACTTTTGATCATATTAATGTAAGATCACTAACTGCACATTTTATTGAATTCAAAAACTGTGTACTTTTAAAAAAATTTAATATCTTAGCAGTTAGTGAAACTTGGCTTACAAATTTCATTGCCAATAAGGATATAAGTATAGATTGGTATAATGTGATAAGAAGAGATAGAAATGGAACTGAAGGTCTGGCATTTTATATTAAATCTCAATTTAAATATAAAACTCTACAAACAAAAAGTAACAATATTGAACACCTTTGCTTGGAATTATTCTTACGTAATAAATCATATGGATTGTGTGTTGCATACAAACCACCTAAATTTAATGTCAGACATTTTGTTGACAAGTTTGAGAATATCCTATCTGATATATCTTTGGTTGACACATTATATTGTGCTGGTGACTTTAATGTTTATTTATTAAATACTGATTGTCCTGATACTAAGATTGTTTCTGATTTTTTTGAAATAATGGGGTTACATCAAGTCATAAATTAGCCGACTTGAATCACATCAAGTACTGCAACCCTTACTGATAATATGTTAACCACTAAACGAATTTCGATTCATGATATTGCCGAGGAATATGTTGATTTCAGTGACCATGAGTTGTTGATATCCAAAATAAACATAAAAATTAAAAAGAAAGAAGTTGTTTGTAAACCTGTCAGAAACTTCAAGGCGATAAACCATACCATATTTTATAAAGAATTAGTCTCTACCGTGGCGGAATATTTTTGATATTGAGAGTATTGATGATAAAGTTGAATTTCTTACTAATAATATAATGTGCTTACTGGATCGTCATGCTCCCTACGTAATTTATAAAATTTCGCAAAATGATGCACCATGGATGACTTATACTTTACGTATTAAAGAAAGAGAAAGGGACAAAGTACTGAGTACGTACAAAAAATACAAAAACATGCGAACTTGAGAGGAATACAAAACGATTAGAAATATGTTTACTTTAGCTATCAGAAGGGAAAAAAAGCCCTCTATTCAAACAAATTAGATAATAAAAACGGGAAAGATCTTTGGGATTCCTTAAAAATGATAGGTCTTGATAGAGATATTGAAAATACTACGCAACTATCAGGAAATTTAAGTGATATTTCTACAATGAATGAATACTTCATAAATTGTATTCCTAATATATCCTGATTTAACAGTTAACAACTTTTATAATAACAATTTTCGTGTGGACATATGTGCAAATTTCTCTTGTGTCCAAGAAAGTGACCTTTCCGTGATCCAACAAAATAAATATACTCACAATTAATATGTGCCTTCCGTTTTTACCGTATTTGACACATATTATCAATGTTTGCATTATAAGAGCAGAGTTCCTATCGATGTGGAGAGTTGCTAAAATTGTACTGTTACCGAAAACTAATAATCCGACAGGTTTTAATGAAATACGGCCAGTTAGTATACTACCTACATTTTCAAAAATTTTAGAGAAAATTTTAAATCAGCAACTACAGGTTCACTTAGATAAACATAAAATTCTGCCAGAAAATCAGTCCGGTTTCAAAAAGGATCACAGCTGTACTAGTGCCCTTTAAAAAATAACTGATGACATAAATATTTGGTAATTACGATAATGGCTTAATTACTGTGCTGGTTATTTTAAATTATTCCAAAGCTTTTGATACGCTTGACCATTCTCTGTTCATTTCAATGTTTAAGTATATTGGTATGTCTAAGCAGACATCTGATATGCTATTTGTAATATATATTTGTTTGTGTTGGCTCTGGATTTCTTCTTGTCGATTTCGCGTATGGCATACCACTTATACTTGTTCTAAAAGGATGTGTTAATGTGATAATGTGTGTTCTTCTCCGCAGTTGCAGCATTTGACTTTATTTTGGACTCCCTTTGGAAGAGGACAGTTTCTATTGTGATGATCCCGAGCACATTTCATACATAAAGGTTCTATATAGCAATTTCTAGCCCTATGTCCAAATGATTGACAGTTATAGTATTGAGTAGCTCTTGTAGGTTTGCTATGGCCACCCCAACGTACTCTAATGTTTGGTAGTCGTATTATCTTCTTAACTTCCTTAATATCCTGAGTTTTAGGAACTTGGAGAAGGTACGAGAATCCGGTTTTATTTAGAATTGTATTTAAAATTACAACCATGAAACCAAAGATTTCAATTTATTGTAATTTTTGCTATAATTTCGGAGTGTTTTGGAAAAACAACATACTGTAATCTTTTAATAAAGTTAATAAGTAGTTAGAATTTATCATCAAACAAGATCATATTATAATACAGTAAAAAAATTTTAAGTGCAAAATAATATATTCAGGGATTCTACAGTATTCACTGCCTTCCCTCGCTAAACCGTTTCCATCTCTCTCTGTTGTCCCAATATCCATCGTTTAGGCCTCTCGTACTCATGGCGTCGTCTAGATCGTTCCTCCAGGATTTTCGAGGTCGTCCTCGTTTCCTCCCTCCTATAGGGCTCCATTCGGTTATTCTCTTTATCCATCTGCTGTCACTAGTTCTTCTTACATGTCCATACCACTGTAGTCTTTTTTGTTCTATGTATGTTAGTATGTCTGTTTCTATTGACGTTCTTTACTTTATTTCGTCATTACTTCTCCTATCCATTCTTGTTACTCTGCAGCATCTTCGCAGGCATTCCATCTCTGTTGCTACTATCTTACTGCTGTTTTTCTTGTTTATGATCAAATTTTCACCCCATATGTCATAATACTTCGCATTAATGTTTTATAAATCTGTGTTTTTGTCTTCATATTTAGGTGTCTATCCCACCATACTGAGTTAAGTTATCAGATTGCTGTTCTTGTTTGTCCTAATCTTTGTGTAATTTTTTCCTCTGTTGTTGCCTTTTTCGTGATTATAAACCCCAAGTATTTGAATTTATCCTTTCCTTTGATTGTTACGTTGTCATCAAACAGTAGAACTTCTATGTCTTCTTCACTTGTAGATAGGTACTCTGTTTTCGCGAGGTTAATATCTAGGCCAGCCTTGGTATATTCTTTTTGTAGTTTCTTCATCATGTAGCTGCGGTCGTCTTGGTCTTGTGCAATCACTACTTGATCGTCTGCAAAGCTTAACGTATATAGGTATTCGTTCCGTACCGGTACTCCCATGCCTTCGCATTTTCTTTTCCATGTAGTCAAGGCTTTCTCTAAGTATATTTTGAATAGGGTTGGAGATGTGGAACAACTCTGCAGGAGCCCTTTTGTTATGGTGAAGTCTCCTATGATTCTTGTTCCCATTTTAATGGACACTTTATTTTCTTTATATAGAGCTTTTGTAGCTTCTATGAGTTCCGTCTGTATTTCTAATTTGTACATTGCCTCCCATAGTTCTGACATTGGTACAGAGTCATACGCCTTTCTCAAGTCCGCAAATGCCAAATGTATATCTCTATTTTTTGCTTTTTTCTTTTTCACTTTTTCAACAGTTGTTCCAATGTGTATAGGTGGTCTATGCATGATCTTGCTACCGTGAAGCCTGCCTGATCGTCCTCGATTTTGCCTTTTATTGATTGCTCTATCTTTTCTCGCAGTATCTTCCTTCTTCTTCGTAATTTTATATACTTCCCACTTTTATCTATTCCCAAATCTATTAAATATTTGTATATAATATATTTATATCATATAAAACAAAGGTCATATCAGCTGTTAAATATCAGATCTTCATATCTCACATTAACAAATGTGAGATAAAACTATTTTTCCATTTTTTAACATAAGACCAATGATTTTTTTCTCTTTTAATTCATATTCTACAAACCTTACATAACAAATATCTACCACGCCCTTGAATTGGTATATGCATTGCAGACGAATCTTATTGAGTCCCCCAAGAGACTCCAATGATTTAGAAGAAATTAGCGGGTCTAGATTAAAATCTGGTGTGTAATGAAAGATTTGCGGGGGATCGAGAAGGGTTGTTAAAAGAAGTCATTAGGGCATTTCAAGATGTTTTGAATATTAATTGTGAAAGTTTCGGTGTTTGAAAAGTTTTGAGGTTTGTTGGGAAAGGTATAGAAAATAATAAGATATTAATGAAATATTGCCCAAAGTTTGAGCTTTCTCTTTGGAGATAAATAAACCAGATATTTTTATTAGAGTTTGCAGCATAGTTATGTTCACCATAAAATTCACTTTATTATTATCTGGATTTCTTGTTTCAATTAAAATGTTTAGCATATTTATTTTTAAATTGTTGTTTTAATAAATATTCTAAAAGAATTTTTATGCCATATGTGCTCTTATTAGTCATACAATCGCATGTAAATCTAAATATACAGAATGCTTTTTGCTTAAAAAAATATTCGAAAGCATAAATAAAAATAAAAATGTCAAATGAAAAAAATTATAACTGGACTTCACAAAACTGCGGATGAGATAATAGGTATTGTTCTGAAGCTATTTTCTTGTGGACTTTTAAAGTAATTACTATTTAAATGGGAATAAGCCACAATTAAAGATTACAGTACGTTTATTGACGTTTCAATTTCCACTTCGCAAATCGTTCTCAAAATATCGATTTCTAATAAATCGTTCTCAAAATAAATGTATTTTGAGAACGATTTCCGAAGTGGAAATTGAAACGTCAATAAACGTACTGTAACCTTTAATTGTGGCTTATTCCCATTTAAATAGTAATTACTTTGAGATAATAGGTGGAGCAACTACAAGGAAGCCAAAATTAGATATGAAATTGCAGGATAGAAAAACTAGAAAATTAATTAAACGAACACACAGAAAGAAAATTTAGAGGTCAAAAATAGATCATACTTTAAAAAGCAGTTGAAATAGATCAGACTTGAAGAGAGAAAAGGAATATAAAAGATTTTATGGAAAATTAAGCTTCACAAAAATAATGTAATGTCCAAAAGATGCTATAGAGCGTTTCACGTTAAGAAAATAACATTGCGGAGATAGGGCCATGTATTTCTTATGGACGATAGAAGCGCAGCGATGCCACGATGAACACAAGCACGATTCGCGGTTGTATAATTTGTATTTTCGTTTTCACAGATATGAATTAAATTAATGTTTTTTAACGTAATTGACCAAAAGTGCCCATTCGAAACAAGAGATGAAAAGTAGGGAAAATGATTTTAATTAAATAAATAGTGTTTACAAAAGATAATTTTATTTTATCTTATTTTAATTATAGTAACGACAGTTTATTTGTTTTTCGGTAAGAATATCATATACCATGAATCATAGAAATCAGTAGAAAATATTGCTTAGTTAAATCATGCTATTTGCCGGCTATTAAATATTTAAAAACAAATAAACGGACTGCTTGGAATGCATATATCTAATTACTAATTGCAACTTAAAATAATACGGTGTGCATATGTCAGTGATTTTATGTCGTTCTCTGAGACTACATAATGATAATAAGGCTTTGTGGTTCTTCAGTTGTTATTATTTACAGTTAAATGTTAATTGAAAATGGAAATTCGAAAAATATATCGACAATCTAGTAAACCGCATGCCTGAGAGTTTTGGCAACACTGATCTCCATAAGCCTAATGTTATTTTCTTAACGTGGAACGCTGTATAGGAAGATGTTATAAGCTAGACGAAGTGAGCGGCATTTAGTGTAATGGGCAATTCCTTCGTTAACGATAAAAATTCTTAGCTGGACATACTAGTCGCTATTTTGTAATGCCCCACTAAGCCTGGGGATGGGAATTAGTAAAAACAAGAATCATCACATGTTGAACGTTAATAAGTGTAATACGGTCTTAAACTTTGAGAACTATTTAATGTACAGCCCAAAACGTCTAGCAATGATATTATGTAACTGGAACTTTGACGTCGAGGAAATCATCTGAAAACGGCACTCGGTGTTTGCGGCGAGATTGGCCATCAACAATTGTTTCAGCAAGATATAAAACGGGGAAAATATCAAAAATAAACAAAAAAAAATATGCTGCCATTCTGTTTTTGTTCAGAAGATACACTTGACATAAACTCATGACATAAAAATAAATTAGAATGAAAAGACAGGAACAAAAAGGAATATAAATAGCCCTATACTCGGAAGAAATGTATTCACAACCAGAGCCTACTTCATTCTGATGATGGGTTTAATAAATACATATTTCTTGCTTTCTGCTTGCATATACTGCTACTTGCTTGATTTTTCTCTTTTTCATATATATTTCTTACTTGATTATTAATACTCTACTGTTGTACTATATGCTCATTGTCCCAAGCATGTTTGCATATCTGTGATTTGTGGAAGTCTTTGTTTTTGAGCATGTTTAATGCTCGTCTATCCTGACATTTAGTAATCTTGCGGTTTATCCCACATAGAAATTGTTGTAGTCATAAGTTATTTTACGAAAATCTCTATTATAAATAATAAACGTTTTTAAAAATATAAGTTTAGTTTGATTTAGCACTGAATAAACAATAAAATGGGCCACTCAAGTATATTCATTATCTGCTGGTTTTATTAACAGACAAAATATTATTTATGACTTACAGTTCTGAAGGTTATGTATTCCATACACCAAAATGCCAAAAAAAACTGTATTGCCATTATCGTAAAATTAGATATAATACAGCTTTATCATATGATTATTTTTGAGCATAGTAGTAGCTCAAAAAAATAGCGCACCAAAAGAAACTTTTGTAAAAGTATAGTTGCTCTAGCGGAAGCAAACATATTTATCAATTATTCTAGGGCTTTAATGCAGAGCTAATTTATTGGAGACGAGAACGATCACGGGTACCCTTATCATTTCAACTTAGTTTAGTTTAGTTTTACTCAAACTTTAGTTTTCGATATTGGGCGGTAGCACTACATCTCGAAACTTTCAATATTTTTATGTTGTTCTGTTTAAGAGTCCAAGCATCTACTCCGTATAATAAGATGTAAAAGTACAAGATTACGAATATGGTAAAAATCCATAATTCACGAGAAGTAAAAAATGTTTATACATTTTTTGTGGATTTCAGTGCTGCTTTTGATACAGTGGACTGGCGGGCCCTTTTTACAAGTGGAGTGACTTCGGATTATCTACCAAAGTGCTTAATTTTTTTAAAAGTATGTTGGCGAATACAAAATTTGCATTATGGTTAAAGAAAGGTTTATCTGAATGGTTTGACTGTAATGTAGGAATGAGACATGGAAGTCTATGTCCATTTCTGTTTGCATTTTCCTGAATGACCTACACGAAGCATTAGGGAGCGGTTTGTAGATGAATTGTTTGATAATTATACTTTTATTATATGCAGATGTTTTGATTTTGATGGTAATTAATCCAAGAAGAATCCAAGTAAGAAGCTACAACGGATGATTATTCTTCTTCTTCTTCTTTCTCTTTATAAGCAATTCTGCTTGTTCAGTGACGGATTAATACCTCTATGGCAAATTGTCACTTCATCTTTTATGCGGTCGTCCGATACTTTTTCTGTCGATTCTGTCGATTCTGTTTCCAGTAACCTTTGTGTTGTGGCTGTACCGGGTCATGTTTCGGAGGCATATGTCATTATTGGTCTTATACTGGCTTTATAAATTCTTGACTTCATCTCAGTGTTAATGTGTCTGTTTCGCCATATAGTGTTATTAAGGCATCCTGCCAATCTATTTAATTTTGTACTTGATCTCTCACTTCTTTGTTCAGGTCTCCATAGCTGGACAGTGTAATTTCAAGGTATTTTATTTCCGTTACTTATTCAATAGTGATGCCATCAATTTCTATTTTACATCTGATTGGT
This sequence comes from Diabrotica undecimpunctata, assembly GCF_040954645.1. Classification (NCBI taxonomy): domain Eukaryota; kingdom Metazoa; phylum Arthropoda; class Insecta; order Coleoptera; family Chrysomelidae; genus Diabrotica; species Diabrotica undecimpunctata. The sequence continues at coordinate 150,339,687 of NC_092809.1, forward strand.
TCTTTGCTGACTACTATTGTTTGAGTTTTCTGAGATGAGATTGTCATATTAAATTCTTTTGCTCTTATGTTATGTGGAATTTCATTTCAGGATGTGGAATCTGAAAATAAATTTATATAAATCCAAAATTGTGAATAAATTGATCAATAATGAGTAACTATAATTATTTGGGAATTTCGGAATGAAATCGAAAAAAAGTAGCACAAAATCAACCAATACATCTCCTCTACGTGGACCCTAAAAAAGCTTATGATAGTGTGCCACTACAAAAACTCTAGGAAACTGTCGAGAAAACTAATATTCGTGTAACCTTAATCAAGGCTGTTCAAGACCTGTACAAGAACAACACGATTAAAATAAAGAAAGGTCAGGAGGTATCCAAGGGTTTCACTATCAGCAAACGACTGAAACAAGGATGCTGCGTCTCTCCTACTTTCTTTTAAGATCTACTCGGAGCAAGCTATGAAGACGTGGAAAAGAAAATGCAGCAACATGGGAATTCCTCTAAAAGACACAATATTGTACACATTAAGTTTTGCAGATGACCAGATAGTGATGGCCCGAAACTATGAAGACCTCGAATATATGACCTGTAAACTTATCGAAGAATACGAACTATGACGACTAGAAGTAAATATCAAGAAAACTAAATACCTGTGTGTTGGGGAAATTCAAAAAAATCTAATATTGAAAGAAATACAGCCAGAAATAAATCACTGTCAAAAATACAAATATTTAGGCATGCAAATAACCAACGATGGCAAATTAGACGAAGAAATTAAACAATAAAAAAACCAGGAAAGACAAGCCATTAGGCAACTAAACAGTTTACTGTGGGACAAAACAATCTCCAAATAAAACAAACACAAAATCAACAGCATTATAAAAAGCATTGTTACATATGGAAGTGAGGTATGGCCACTGAAACGAAAAAACTTAGCATTAGAAGCAATAGAAATGGACTTCTGGAGAAGAGCGGCTGGAAAATCAAGATTGGACACAGTCAGAAACGAAAGAATACGAGAAATTATGGGTGTTAAGGACAATATAACAGAGGACATCAGAATAAATCAACTAAGATGGTATGGACACGTCCAAAGAATTGATGAACACAGAATACCGAAGAAAGTATTGAACTGGACACCGCATGGAAGAAGAAAGCAAGGTAGACCGAGATTAAGTTGGAGAGAAGGAATCGATAAAGACTGAAGGGAGGGGGGAGTTGAAAAAAACATTTGGAACGACCGAAATAAATAGAGACTGGAAATCAGAAGATGACGTAGAACGGTATAAACTGATTGATTGGTTGGATTTGGGAATGACAGTAACACCCAAGTTGTTGATTTAAGGCTCATCTTTGTTAAGGCCACCAGAGTTTGGCAAAAGTTGCTATTCACACGACTTAAAGTTTAGTGTCTAAGGCTAACATTCCCTTTTCGGCTAAAATAACAGTGTATGAGTCGGTAGTAAGCTTAATTTTGACCTAAGGTGCTCATGTCTGGAGTCTTTTTAATTACAATGAGATGGAAAAAATCAGAAGATTGTATATAAATATATAAAAAATATACATAAATATATAAAAATATCCAAGGTATTGTCCGAACTTTAAGTTAGATTTGAAGACAGGTATTGCTAAAGTCTAGGATATTCTAGGATATTCAAATAATTGGTTGCCAAAATTTGTTTTGAACGAAATGACGAGAGTAAAGTATAGCTGGTGGAAAGATTGGATGGCAATTTTGACCTAATGATAATTAATGAGAAGAACGTAGATGGAAGGAGTGGGTCTAGACAAAAGAATAACCCCAACGTTATTTGCATTAGCTAATTTCTTTTGTAGGTTAAAAAGAAACAAAGAGAAGTTACAATTTATGTAAAAGAAAATATTATGTATTCTTCTCTTAATCTAAGTGAACATAATAGCAAAGTTCAGATTTTTGTGCAATTTATATACCTTCGATAAAAACCAATATTTCAACTGTATACAGATCAGGTAAGGGTGACTTTGGTCTGTTTTTGGTCAATTTTGAGAATGTTATATCAGGCTTGCTTACTAAAGCAGTATAAATAACAAAAAATAATAATAATGGATTAACCTCAAGTAAAGATTCTCTGAAGTATAAAAAAATATTAAATAGATTGGCTCCGCCAAAATAAAATCCCCAAATTTTTAATATTACAGATACTCATTTCTTAAAACCTAAAAGCGTGATTCAATTTGGTAAAAGCCCTTTTATTGAGCAAAACTGTTTCGAACAAGAAAACCTCAGATGTTCCAAAACATTTTAGTACAGATATATAATCCGACCCTCTACAATTAAATCTTTTTAAGGTTCTTTAAACAGCCACATATACATACAGGTCCTATATAAGGCTATAAAACTACTTACTGCCTTCCCTCCCTAAAATTTGTATGAATGCTTTATTCGAATTCGCCCTTATTTTAGCATTACTGTTTTTTAAAATACGTACAGAGTGTTCCTAATCTGAATATCTACAATATAACTATCTTATCTACTATATAATCTTTTGTACAAAAACGAAACATTTAATGAGCGGTTAGCACAAGATTTATTGATTTAAAATAATTCATACCTAAATTATTACGTATCAAATACATAAGACTTTTAACTTTTTATTTAAATGTCTTCTAGTTAATCTTCATCTCTATGAAGAAACTATCCTCCACTGTCTTCTATCCGTGGCTTTTGCTCTACAGTCCCTTATTCCAATAGATTATATACAGAGTGTTCCAAAAATGTATGTCACAAATTAAATCACACATTCGGGGGACAAAAATAAATTGATTGAATCCAACTTATCTTTGCACAAAAGTGTACACAAAAAAAGTTACAGCCCTTTGAAGTTACAAAATAAAAATTGTTTTTTTTTGCATTATCTCCTAAACTAGTTGACATTTTGTAATGAAAATGGACACGTTACTTTCTTGTTCTGAAAGCATTTTTTATACAAAAGAAACAACAAAATTTAAGTGCACAGAAAAATTTTAATGGAGGTGTGCAGCCCTAAATCCCCCCAAATTTTTGAGTACGTTCAAATCAAATGAATTTTGTGGCATCATTGGTTTAACATATTATTTTCAAAACTTTTTTGCCTCCTATCACTTTTTCGAAAAACTAGTTTTTTCCTAGATGGCCATAAAATTACAATTAGTTTCTACGGATACAATAATTACAAACAGTTCCATCAATAATAGTCAATAATGTGAAGCCATCATTTGTTGTGTGAATAAGATTAATATTAAAAATGTTGATATTACAATGGCCTACATATTTCAGAGAATGGCAGGTATGCATTTAACTTTGGTTAAGTTGGATCAGATTAAATTATGATTTCAATAAACTATCGGGAATATCGTATGTGACTGTCAAGGAAATAGTGCAGCAGCCGCAAGACGTTATGCAGTAAAATACCCCAATCGAAATATACTCGATAGACAATTATTTCTGACCATTGATCGTCGTTTACGCGAAACGGGTACATTCCAACCGCAAATTGTTGGCAATAGTGGTCGTCCAATAATGAATGCAACTGATGAAGACATTTAAGAAGTTCCTGGAACAAGTACAAGGGTAATAGCTGCTTAACTAAATGTTCCTCACGTAAGGGTTTGGAGGCGTTTGAAGGATCAGCTACTTAAACCCTATCACTTTACAACTGTTCAAGAGTTATTGGTTTAAGATTATCCTAAAAGGATTGGATCTTGCGATTGGTTGTTAATGAAAAACACTCGAAATGTTAATTTTATTAGAAATATTTTTTTTGTTTACCGACGAGGCTACCTTCAGTAGAAATGGAATAACAAACCATCATAACGAGCACATTTGGGCCGACGAAAATCCTCACGCCAAAAAACGACTCATCACTAAAGGAGTTTCAAAATTAATGTTTGGGCAGGAATTGTGGATAACAATCTAATAGGCCAACAATTTAAATGGCGATAATTATTTGCAGTTCTTGGCAAACGATTTACAAGAGTATTTGGAAGAAGTGAATATTGCAATAAGGCAAAATATGTGGTTTCTACCGCAAGAAGGTAGATGGCGCTCCACCGCATTACAGTAATGAAGTCTGGGAACACCTTTGCAGGCACTATCCTGGTCGGTGGATTGGAAGGGGTCATGACGCACCTATTTCTTGGCCACCCAGAAGTCCAGGTCTTAACCCCATGGACTTTTGCTTTTGGGGGTTTATGAAAGAGAAAGTGTATTCTATAACAATATAGGTCGAACAAAAATTGAGGGTTAGAATAATTGAAGCTGCAAATCAATTTCGTCAGAAAAATATGATTTTTCAGCGCATTCGGTTTTTCTTATTAAAACGATACCGAATGAATGTATTGAAGAAAATGGGGGTCATTTTGAACATTTATTGTAATATCATATTTATAGACATTTTTTGTACTTGTTAATTCATTTAAGCCATTTATTTAGTTGCACGTAATTTTTTAAAGGTTAATGAAAAGGGCCGTAACTCAATAAAAGCTGTTTTTTGAAAAAAGTGATAAGAGGCAAATAACTTTTAAAAATAATGTGTTAAACTAATGATGCCACAAAATTCATTTGATTTAAACGTACTCAAAAATTTGGAGGGATTTAGGGCTGCACACCCCCTTAAAATTTTTCTGTGCACTTAGATTTTGTTGTTTCTTTTTTATGAAAAATGCTTTCAGAACAAGAAAGTAACGAGTTCATTTTTATTACAAAATGTCAAGTAGTTTAGGAGATAATACAAAAAAACAATTTTTATTTTGTAACTTCAAAGGGCTGTAACTTTTTTTGTGTACACTTTTGTACTAAGGTAAGTAATGTAAGTTGGATTCAATCAATTTATTTTTGTCCCCAGAATGCGTGATTTAATTTATGACATACCTTTTTGAAACACCCTGTATATTCCTGTAACTTCTCGTGCCATATTTGCCTCGACCTTCTTTGTCTTCTTGTCCCAACTGCCCTTCTTCCCAATACTTTCTGTGGCATCATGACCATGTCCATTGTTTCAACATGACCTGTCCATCTAAATATTTGTGCTTTAGCGAATCTTGTTATACTTGGCTCCTTGTAAAGCATCTTTAATTCGTGATAAGTCCTTTTTTGCCAACATTTTGCTGTGAACTCGCGACCGAAAATAGCTCTGAATATCTTTCGTTTCCAAATATCTATTACTTCTTTCTTTACTTTACTCAGCATCCAAGCCTTCAATCCATAGGTCACTGTTGGTCTTATAACAGTTTTATAGATTCTGGTTTTTTTTCGACGCATATTTTTTGACGGCTTTTTTTATTCCAATTTGCTATTTTAAATTTAAGTTCACACTGCCCGTGTTCTTTCTGTCGATATCGGGTCATCTGGTCTTAGGTCTTCCCTTACTGTTATCTTTTCTGATTTATGCCCATGCCACACCATGCCCATATTCCGTTACTAATTCTTTCTAAGTTTATTTTTACTCGTTTAACTAATTTCTCTGGTATTTTCAATTGTGTTAGTACTTCGTACATTTTTATTCCATCTACTCTATCATAGGCCTGTCTGAAGTCTATGAATAGAGCATGTAGGTTTTGTATTCATAGCAGGTTGTATGTATTTCTTTAATGGTAAAAATTTGGCCAGCCATCAATCTGTTATATTAGTGTGTTAGTTTCTCTGCGTGTATATATTTATTCTTTCTCTTAGAATTCTTTCAAGGATCTTGTAGCAAATGTCCAGCAAGGCAATACTCTTGTAATTTTGTATGATTGACAAATCGTTTTTTTTTGTATTATCCAGGCATTGAACAACTTAAGCACTGTGTATTTTCAATACTAACGTTATTTTAAAAATAGTAACCTCCTGTATAAACTACCTCAACTTTTACAGCTTTAATTTCAAAAGAGCGCTTCACTATCGCGTTACGTTTTATCATCAATAAAGTTGTCGTTACTTGGAGAGTTTAGAATTATGTTTGGGGCCGGATAGTCAGTCGTGCAACATAAAACTTCTCTCTTTTGTTGGAGAATCTGCTTGTCCATACCAAATGAATTCCACCTCGTATTACGTAGTTATTAGGAAATTGCTAAAAAACAGAAGATTAGTAACAAAAACAAGGAACTAATAAGGTATTTATTATTTTTTCCGTCGACCGTCCATTTATGATCAATTTTAACAGCCTCAAAATCATTGATTAATGACCCCTATTAATGAATGATTTTTTATTAATGAACGATTTTATTATAGGCAAAACAACATACATTGCTTGCATAAATTAATTAAACGCTGTGTGATTGGCAGTGACCTGTGGTGTAGGCAACCAAACATATACCTATTTATATTCCCACTAAAAAATTAATTTAAAATGAAGTAGCCGCTGTTAGTACTATCTGTTATTGTATGTCATTATTTACTTTATTTTTTAAAATTTTGTGTATTTGAAAAATAAAAGGATGGATATTGAAGAAGAGTTTAATTTAACTCCACCAGAATTTAACTTAATTTAACTACTAGATGCAATAAATAGTGAATGCATTCAAATGGGACTTGACATCAACACAGATAAGACCAAATTTATGATAGTATCAAGGAGTCCAATAAATAATGAACAACTAACTCTTGGTGGACAGCAAATAGAGAGAGTGACAAAATATAAATATCTGGGAGCTTACATCAACACAGAATTAGATCCAGACCAAGAGATCCGGGTACGAATAGAAATGGCAAGGGCAGCGTTCTTAAAATTCAAACAATTGTTCTGTGACAAAAATCTGAATATTGCGCTGAGACTGAGGTTTGTTGAATGTTACGTCTGGTCGCAACTATTGTACGGGGTAGAAACATGGACACTAAAAGCGCAAATAGTTAAAAAGATTGAAGCCTTTGAACTTTGGATATACCGGAGAATGTTGAGAATCCCATGGACTGCCAGGGTCACCAATGAGGAAGTGCTGAGAAGAATGGGTCGAGACAAAAAATTGTTGAGAACGATAAAAGTACGCAAGACTGCATACCTTAGACACATACTAAGAAATAATAAATATAGTCTTCTGCAGGTCATCGTGCAGGGTAGAGTCGATGGCAAAAAGGGAATAGGTAGAAAGAGGAAGTCATGGCTGCGAAATATTCGAGACTGGACAAACATGACTGTAGACGAATTATTCCACGTTGCAAAAGATAGAGAAGCCTTTAAAAATGTGGTCGCCAACCTCCGTTAATGGGGACGGCATAGGAAGAAGAAGAAGAATTTAACTTCGTCTATCACAGAATTTACAGAGGTCCAAGAAGACTTAAATATAAATTTGTCAAAATGCTATACAGCAGATAATCATTTATCAATATCTTCCTTTAATTTCAGTAATTGTACCATTTCGAATATTAATGTTAACTATAATAAAACTACCACTAAGGAAACTTTGAATAAAGTCAATGAAAGCTGAAAAAATTGTTGTTTATCGTTAAGTAAATAAATACTTAAACTAAGATGTCTTTATTTCTGAAAAGTACGGTCGACGGAAAAGTTTTGTAACGAACTTGTGAATTAAAATGGCGATTAACAATCTCGAACACTAACGCGCTCGCTTCGCTCACACGATAAAATATCTCAATTGGTAATCGCCCATATTAATACACTTGTTGGTTAAATAACTATTATAATTGTTACTTCGTGCCATTCTATACTTTTACTTTTTGTCTTTTTACTTACAATCACACAAATCAGTCCCTAAAGTATTTTATAAACTTATATACTTCAAATTTCTCATTATCCTTTTAATTTCTGTTTAGTATTAGGTTTTTGCCCAATAATTACTATGATTAATTATTTTAATATTAATTTTGCGTTAGTGGAATCAACTCGGCAAAGTTGTAGGAGCTCCTACTCCTAATGTTATGATCGATGTTAGCACGAGGTTGGGATCAGACAGGTAGCGTGTTTCTTGTTTTTTGGTTTCCTGAATGCCTGAACTCCATTGATATCGTCCGTCCCTCCTAACGATATTTTATCATGTTTTGTGAAAGGTCAGTAGCAGCAAGAAAAGTCTATAATTTATTGGTCCTTTAATACCAGTCCTCACTTTTTGTATCACAAAGACTTAAATTAATTCTCGTTTTCAATTTTCCCAAGACATTTTAATCGCTATGTACGACACTATAAAATGCTGTGAATTATTAATATTTTGTTTGGTACAGATATCAACCATAAAGAAAATAATACATGAGTTATTTTCTTTAGGTATAATCCATAATTTAAAAAAAAGCAAGTATAAGTTACTTGGTAAAAATAAAACTACCAGTAATGGACAATATTTTTCTATAAATGTTACTATTAGAATTAATATTAAGTAGTAATATGTATATGCTAACTACGAGGCTTCTTTAATTGAAAAACTAGTTGATCTAGAAAAAAGTCATTGGCAGATATGTCGACAAATAATTACCACTACAATTAAGGCACAATTCCCATTGTTTCACCAACCGATGTATACCCTGTTTAAAGAATTATTGTGGCCGTTGGTTGAAGAATTCTTTTACGGTATTTTGTACTTCTTCGTCCGATTGAAAACAATTACCTTTTAGCGCCTTTTTCAGTTGCCCAAAGATATGAAAATCGCCAGGCAATAAATCTGGACTATAGGGTGGATGCTCTAATATTCCTTATTTCTTTCATTGTAGATTTTCTTCTAGAGAAGGGTCCTGCTGTCTCTCTAGCGCAATTGCCCACATCGAGCCTTTGCCTACTCTAAACTATGCATCCAACCTTGCGGATCCCGTGCCGATCTTCTCCAATTCATCCTGCTACTAATTCATCCCCCCACCTTTTTCCGTGACCCTCCTTTTGGTCTTGCGCCCTGCATTTTACTAGCTAGGGCTCTTTTCGGCAATCTTTTCGCCTCCATTTTCACTACAGGATCGGCCCCCCGAAGTCTCTGAGGTGTAACGAATTGTAAGAACAGTTTCCCTCTTTGAACAATTGGTAGCATCAGTTTTTACTTCTTATGTTAGAGCTGTGTCTATTTTGACTTTAAGCAAGTCACATGTTGGGCAAATGTCAACTGGTTTGGTCTTTGTCTTTTACCGGCACGTTTACCTTTCATACTTTCGTCATCACAACCAATTTTCTCGGATATAATTTGCACACGTCGTCCATTGACACCAAAAGTCTCACAAAACGTCTTTTTAAAAACCTGAAAAAATGTGAATTAACTTCTGCTTACAGAACACAATTTATTAAATAAAGCTTCAAAAGAAAGGTACTAAATTTTATATGCCTGAACTTCAGACATACCCCAAATTATTAGCATATATTTGTATAACCGCTATCGCCAGCTTTGGGTTACATCATCGTAACTACCATGTCTCCTTCTTTTTACTAAACAGGCTCGAATGAGGTTTTTTAGATATATTAATTATTAATATATTATAATAATGTTATACACATACATGAGAACTGGCATTTGCAGGATACCTTAAACAAAAATAACACGTTAAGCCCCATGTGTACCATACTGGCACACACTCTAGTTTTATCTGGGACCGTGTGTTGTACCTATCAGGCCACAGCGAATTGTCGTGTTCCTAAAGCTGTGGCTCGTCGAGGATCGCATTTGCCGTGCTTTCTTATTTATAAATTTGTGTAAACGGTATGTGGTACACAAAATCAGAGGTTGGTCCGTTAAACAGGTTAGGTTATAATTCCTAACATACTTCAGTCAGTACCGGTTTGAACGTCTAAGCAGGCTAAGACTATTTTCTCTTTAATTTTTTGTTAAAAAGTGGAACTAAAAAAGAAGATAATGTTCCGTAAAGGACTATCGGAAGACGAACTTCACAGAATTGCTGAGGAGAGTGACTTTAGTGATATCAGTGTGCCTGAAAGTACGTTTAATGATTCCGATGCCAGTGTACAATGAAAATGTTACTGATGATTCTTCAGACTCGTGCTGTAGTGAATATGAGTCTCGTAGATAAAAAGCTAAAATTTGCAAACAAACACAAAATTGCTAACAATTTACTGCAGGTCCTAGTTCTAACCAAAAGAAGCCTGATACAAGAAGGATAGGTAAGTTATTTAGGAATGCACAATTTCTGTTAGTAGTTTACTTTTTTTGCTTTGTAGAAAAAGCTGAATCTGCAAACGTTAGCCTGGAAGCTGTTATTGACGATGTTGTATCAAGAAATAAAATGACATGCAGCAATGTGCTAAATCCAGATAATCTCAATAAGTTCGAACTATCCTTTACTTCAGGAATAAATCAGGAAAATATTGCAAAACTTACAAACCAATAGATTTCTACCTACTGTTTATGGACCGTCAAGTGCAAGATTTATTAATTACTGAAACTAATAAATACGCCGAACAATACTCGCTGGTATTGTAAATGAATCAATAACGAAACATCTGCTTATGAGTAACTGGAGACCAATTGACAGAGAAGAATTGCTTTGATTTTTGGCTCTCGTTATTTGGATAGGGTGAGACAGAAAACCCGAACTCAGAGATTATTGGAGTAACAATTAACTTTACAAGAATGAAGTTTCTAAAATGTGTGAAATAAGTAGAAGTCGATTTGAAATAATATTACTCTTCTTTCAGATTTCAGATAACAAGAGCTGCCCACCTGGCAACAGACTCTACAAAATTTCTCCTCTTGTACAAATACTAAATGAAAAGTTTCAGAAAATGTATACTTCTAGAGAATCGTTATGTATTGACGAAACTATGGTGCCATTTCGTGGTAGACTTAGTTTTTTGCAATACATTCCTGGAAAAAGACACAAATATGGAGTCAAATTGTTTAAACTTTGCGTCGCAGATGGATATACGTACGCTGTAAAAGTGTACGGTGGAAAAGAGATGCACCCATCTGAAAAGTCGTTAGCATCCAGAGTGGTGATGGAACTTATGCAACCGCTTCTAGATACAGGCAGAACTTTATATACTGATATTTTTTTATACGAGTGTTGACTTGGCCCATGATTTAAATAATCGGAAAACCCATTTGGTCGGAACGTTACGTGCCAATAGGAAACATAATCCGAAAGCGGTAGTCGATGCAAAGTTAAAAAGAGGTGACATGAAATATCTACAGAGTAATACAAAAGTGGTTATCGGAAAATGGAAAGATAAACGGGACGTTTTGTTTTTAACGACCAAGGATATTCCTTTGATGATAGATGTTCAAACAAAACGTGGACCTGTTCCCAAACCATCGACCACTGTTGACTATAATTCTGCAAAATCTTTTATCGATGTGTCGGATCAAAAGGCTGCATATAATTCCCTCTTCGACGAAGTATAAAGTCGTATCGTAAATTGGCTGTGGAATTACTAACAAATACCGCAATTGTGAACTCCTTAGTTCTCGACAAATCTGTTACCAGCAAACATCTCTCAATTACTGAGTTCCGTGAACAGATTGTTCAAAGCCTTTTAATGCCACAAACAACAAAGAAAAGGGAAGGTGTTCAGTATGTTATAAGAACTTTTCGAACCGTGAAGGAAGAACATCAGCGATGAAGAATGCCAAAAGGGTGTACACTTTTTGTCCGGCATGTGCCGTTACTACTGCATATATGTGTTAAGTGTTTTGTGAATATTCATACATGTTTTTTGAAAAAATGAATTGTTTTTGTATTTTTAAACTTAAAATATCTTAGGAAGAAGGTATTTGATTATCTTCCTGTTGTGAGCCAATATGGTACACACGCTCCACATTAAAACAAATTACAAAAATAATTATAGATAGACCGTGTGTACCGTGTTGGTACATGCTGTTTTTTACTTAAAAAAATGTATTTTTTTTATTTTAAAATAGAAATAAATAGTTATACACATTCTTATTTCAAAATTATTAAAAAAATGTTCCGATCTGAAAGAAAACTTATATCATGATGGTCCGGGGCTTAACGTGATGATAACTAAGAAATTTAAGCCAAATGCCCAAATAAATTGTATTTGCTTAGAGTAATAATTAGACTTCGGCAAATATGCATATTGCATATTTTGCATATTGTGCATATTTTATGCAAATATTTCATATTTTGGCATATTTGTATAAAAGTTTGCATAAAGTGCATAAAAGTTCAGATTTTTATACTGTATTTGAAAATTTTTAAACATACCAATTTATTTCAATTCTTGTATAAAATTTTGTAGTCATTTTAATCAAGAAATGATCTAAGTACGTAATCTCTACAGGTACAAAACATTTACAATTTCAAAGAAGATCAATTTAAGTAGCCCTCAACATTCTTAGAAAGTCTCGGTCACTGAGGCATTCAGTTATTGGATAATCGCTAAGGGTTCGCTCATTTGCATTTTATGATCTAATCCCCAAATCTATCTACAATTTATTGTATCTTAACAGCAGGTAAACGGCTAATAGTTTTGTTCCTAATTTAGGGATTTTCCAAAATCTCCCAGTTTATTGAATTAGGTACCTAAACATTTCTAATTTGATGCTCAGATTTGTAAATCATTTTTGTTTTGATATTCAAAGCGTAAACACTCGTTGTGCGTAACAAAAAGGAAGATTGTGATTTTATAATGCCTAAAACAACCAGTGCTTCAACTTGGATTAAACCTTATAAAGAGCTGTCTATGGATATGGGAAAAATCTACTGTTCAGTCTGTGGCAAAATTGTAAGTATCTAATATTTTCTATTAAATATCTAATATTTCATACATACAGGGTGTTTCCAAATGACACTTACAACGTTTGACTGTAGATACTTCTCGAAAAATTGAACAAAACGATATAGTTAATGAGGGGTCAAACTTATTTACTTTTCGAGATACAGGGTGTTAAAATTAAAAAAAATTAAATTCTTTTAGTTAATAACAACAATAACTTTAAAACCAATAAACGTATCTACTTGAAATTTAGTACTCGTAGGTTGTTTTTAAATGAAAAATAGCTTCCTTTAGTGAGAAAAAATTGTCCATGGTACAATACAATGGTGTGTATTTAGAAAAATTTTTCACCTTTACTTTTTTTTATGAAGTCAGCTATTCTAACACAATTATTTTTATTGTAATTGAATTAACAAAAAAAAAAACTTTTGTTGAATTTTAAAATAAGTTATATGATGTACTAATGGTTAGTAACAAAAACTAATTTGTGGATTAATACTGCATTTAAAACACTTAGCGAGTGTTTTTTTTTCCAAACCAGTTATTTGATTAACCAAAAACACCTTGTATATTTTTATATTTTAAAGGTTGGGTTAAAATAAAGGTTTTTATTTTTATTTATAGATAGCATGTGAGAAGAAATTTCAGATAGACCAACATGTGAGAACTGCTTCACACATTGCAAAAAAAGGAAAAATAGGAGGAAAACATCAAACTTCAATGGCTAAATGTTTCCAATCTACTTCAAAAAAATTAGATGAGCAAGAAACTTTTAATGAAGACTTGTGTCGCGCATTAGTGTCTGCAAACATACCGCTTTCAAAATTAGCAAATGTAAATTTTAGTTTGTTTCTAAAAAAATATTGCAAACTTAATGTTCCAAGTGATCGGTCTCTAAGAAGAAATAATGTGAACGGGCTATACTCGTCGGTGTTAATATTAAGGAAGAAATTGCAGATAATTATTTTTACATATCTGTAGACGAAACCACTGATTCCTCAGGAAAGTATATTGCTCATTTATTGATTGGTGTTCTTAAAGAAGATACCTTACCAAAATCTCATCTTATTTCATGCCAGCAACTTGAGAAAACAAATGCTTTAACAATTTCGCGTTTTATACAAGAAACATTAGCAACTTTTTTTCTTCCGACAACTATTCCTTCTAATAAATTACTGCTTATTTTATCGGATGCTGCTCCTTATATGGTGAAAGCAGGACAAAATTTAAAAATATTTTTCCCAGATTTAATACATGTTACTTGTGTAGCGCATGGATTAAACAGAGTTGCAGAGGAAATACGAAAAAAGTTTCCTCTCCTATCTCCTATAAGAATTCAACTTTATAAAGAAATGCTACCTAACATTCCTCTTCCACCACAACCTATTTTAACGCGATGGGGAACATGGTTAGAAGCAGCTAATTTTTATGCAGATCATTTTGTTAAAATAAAGAACATAATTGATACGTTAACAGATGAAAGTTCCCAATCTCTTTTGGATTCTTAACAAACTTTTCAGAGTAACTTGCTTCAACAAGAACTTTCATTTATAAAATCAAATTTTAGTTTTGTTCAAAAAACAATTACTCAGTTAGAATCACCAAAACTGTCATTGTTCGAAAGTACAGCATTAATAAAAGAATTTGCGTCATGTTGTCGGAACGCTAGAGGTAATATTGGAAAAGATATTTTAAAAAAATTTGAAGCTACTATGGAAAAAAATAAAGGTTACCATATTCTTTCTGAAGTAGTCAGTGTTCTAGCTGGAAATATTTCGGAAACAATTAATTTAGAACCAAATGTTTTGGTTAGTTTGAAAAATGCTCCCGTTACATCAGTTGATGTTGAACGAAGTTTTTCCATATATAAATATATGTACTCAGACAGAAGCCACAAGTTTTTGTTAGAAAATTTTGAACACCACTTGGTCATTTATTGTTACCATACTAAATAAGTTTATTCATACTTAAAAATGATTTAGTTACTTAAAATAAATGTAAATCTTAATGAATAGTAGGAAATATTTAGTTATGTACACTTTTTTTTTTAATAAAATTGTTACTATTTTACGATTTTTTTATTTATTTATATGCATATTTTGTAAAATATTTGCATATTTTCGGGTAAACACGTGCATATTTATGCGCATATTTTCTACATTTTTATTTGCATATTTGCCGAAGTCTAGTAATAATAAATAAAAAACACTTTAAGGAAAAAATATAGCAGAAACCAAAGATATAGCGTTTATTAGTACTTTAATATGACAACAAAAATATTTTTTATCTTACCTCCTTTGGCTCACTTTTTTCACCTAGTTCTTAATTTTTAGTATTTATATACTTAAGTCGTCTGTTTTTACTGCATTTTCTAATTATTTTTTCAATTTCAATGTATTTAAAACACGTTTTTTTTTTTGACGCTACAGTCACACACTCAAGTATTTCGTGTATCATTTTGCGTAGATTGATTGTAGCAACTGTGGTTGCAACTGATAAGACACTTACGACTTTTTGACTTTCTCTTATATATCTATTGTTTTTACGTATTTCTGTATCTTACTTCAGTCGTTTTCAATATCAAATCCACCATAAGGGTGAATCGGACTATAACAATAATTATTTTTTTTTTGCAAGGACAATTTACTTAATATTTTAATTACACTAATTTAAAATTCTCAGACAATTCAAGAATATTTTTAACCTGTAAAGTGTAGCTGGAGTACACTGATGTGCATAACGATAAAAAAGATAGCGAGCGAAAGCACCCCAAAAACAATTAAGATATTTTTATCCTAGAATTTCTGAAATTTAATTAAACTGAACAGTGGTAACACAATGAAACAGATCTGTAGATGATACTCGGTTTTTAATTACGGAATATCAATTCCATTTGCAGTATGCTTTTGTTTTTCCGGTTTAAGGCTTTTTATTTATCTTTTTAAATTGTTGCATATCGCACAGAATTCTGATGAAATTACTCTGATGAACTCGACTGAAAACTTGGCTTGTAAACAGCGTACACAGTAAAGTTGCTAAAGTGAAGTTAAAAAAAGTTTATTCAGTTTATTGTAGAGTTCTGTAAAATAATTAAACATAAAGAATGTTACTGGATAGATGTCATAGTTAAGTATTTTTAAAAAGAAATAAAGGAAAAATAATAATTTTATGTTTTAACATAAATATCTAAAAAATAATAAAAACAATTATAAATCGAAATACAATTCTAGAAATGATCCACAATGTTCAAAAAGATTGTCGTCGCCTGTTCAATTACTGCCAAGAGGCAGATGGTTGGCAAATTAAACATGTGATTTAAGCGAAAAACAACGAACCTACTCTACGTAGGTTCCATGTAATATCTATGATGTGTCCTTTGAGAAGAAAATAAACAAATGGGAAGATAAATGAAATTCAATAAGTTTATGATAATAAATTATCGTTCCATTTATTAAATTACCAAATCAAATATAAATTTTAATTAAAACATAAACATATACCTTATGCTCTACTACATATGATTAAATCTAAAATTCTTTACTGGTTATACACCAAATATCCATATTAATTTTGATTCGTACACAAAAGAAAAAGATCTCAGAAATTAATTTTATATCTGGTATGAAAACAAACAAACTGAATAAAAATTTAGATTGATTGTGTGACCGTTATGGATGTGGCTAAAAATCATTGTTCTATTTTAAATCAGACTGACTCTTTTCAATTCACACACTCGTTATAATGATGTTCTGCCGGCTTGCTGCTGTATCTTTGAATGCTGTACAAAAACCCCGTTCTCCTGAGCTGTTTGAAAGTCTCTCACATCCACACTAACGACCCTACAGTATCTCCAACACCTCCTCTATAATTCTATATCATAGGACACACTTCCTTACTAATTGAAATTATTTTTACTTTCTTAATTAGCGTTACACACCTATGCTACACCGGTTTATAATTTTTCAGGCTGTAACTTCCCTATAAACTATTATGCACTTCTTACGGCACGTTCGACATACACTTTAAACCAATATACTCAATTATTATTATAATAAGGGATGCTTTCATTTGACGTAAAAAATCTTTTTCCTAGTATCCCTCCTACAGAAACTTTTATTCTAGTAAAAAACCTTTTAGACCAAAATAGTACAAATCCAATCATTGCATCTGAAATTTTACATCTTCTTGAAGTTGCATAAACCAGGACTACTTTGAATTTAATAATAAATTATATACAAATAACAGTGCAGGACTTATAATGGGCAATCCTCTAAGCCCATTGCTAGCAGATATTTTTTGGATCATCTAGAGACAAAGATTTCAAAACATCCCATATTCAAACTGTTTTTATATTGGTGGAGATACGTAGACGACGTACTGGTATGTTTCACAGGAACTAACAGGTAACTCGACCAATTTTTATCGTATATTAATTCTCTTCATAGTCATATTGAATTTACAATAGAAACAGAACAAAATCAATCCATAATTTTTTAGATTTAAAAATTACCAGACTTAAAAACAAACATGACTTCTCCATATTGCATAAACCTACCCATACTGACACGACTATTCACAATTCATCATCCCATCCCACACAACATAAACTGGCAGCCTATCATAGTATGTTGCATAGATTAACAGCAATTCCTATGTCAAAATACAATTTTGAGACAGAATTAAATATCAGTAAGCAAATAGCAGTAAACAATGGATACAACGAACAAACAATTAATAAAATGTTAAATCAAAAACTACACAAGAAAGCCCTGAACTTAGTATTTCCACCACCAGAGAAAAAACCCAGTACCTTCCGCTCGATCACATATACAAGCAAAATATCAACAAAAATAGCCAAACACATAAAAAAGAAAGGAATATCGCCAGCTTTCAGAACAAATAACAACCTAGGCAAATATATTAAAAACAACAAGAGCCAACATAAAAAACACTTACACAGTGGTGTGTACAAACTTAAATGTGGCGACTGTCCAAAAACTTACATTGGTCAAACAGGTAGAAATTTTAATAAACGAATAGCAGAACATAAAAGGGCTTTCAATAATAGAAAAACAGATTCTACATAAGCACTTCATCTTCTAGATCATAATCATTCTTTTAATGACGAATTTAAAATTCTACACATTCAAAATAAAGGCCTTAAGCTATCTTTGTTAGAATCTATGGAAATCAACAAATTAAAAAACACAGATATAATTCGGAATGACCAGCTTGAGACAAACAGTTCTCCCCTCCTCAACCTATTTCATTAGAGACTATAAAGTGTAAACCCATGCCAAAAACAGATCACTTGAGAAAGGCAATTAGCCGAAACAGCTGTAATGATAAGAATTTAAAATAAATTTTGTGGAAGTTTTGAAAACAAAGTTTTCAGTGTTTTATTGTTACAATTATTATTATCGTTCACAAGTAAACTTTTTTTTTAGTAAACACTCGTTTCACTCTTCAGAACACAATGTCGCTATCATGCCAGTAGAACTTATTACTGAAATTAACTTACTATACCTAGTACGGGCCATCTTTTAAATATCTTTAAATTTTTTTATTGTGGATTTTTTTTACTATTTAGTGTTTTATAATCAGATATCACTATTAGATAAACGTACATAAATTAAAAAAGGATATAAAACATAGATGCTTAGAATTTACAAGGAAGAAAGCAATGAAAAAGGATTGTTTCTCCAAATTGTACAATTTCTTAAACAATATTACGTTACATTTAAGCGATAGTTGAAATCGATCCCAAAAAACTGCATCTATCTCAGCAACTACATTCAAAATGACATTTTATGTTCTCTCAAAAATGGAAGGGATTTTCAGAAGGAAGTAAAAGAGCAGTCTCTTTCTGTGATTGCAGACGAGATTTCTGGTGGCTACTGTTTTTAGATTTCAGAAGTAATAAATTCTAATTTGCATGATATGAATGTTTCTGGTAGGATGTTAAAAATGTATACGTTGACGGACGTAAGGAAACTTGTACAGAAAAGATGTAAAGAGAAAAACATTAAAATTGTGTATATTTAACATTCTATTAATTTTTTGGATAAACAAAATATACTTTTTTTTAGTAAACGAGTATTTTAACTTTTCTTGTAAATGTAATTGCCTAGTTTTTTTTACTACGAAGAGTCTGCCTTCAGGCAAGTAGCTTTACTGTTTCTGGTCACTCGGAAATATTGGAGACACGAGAGCGGACAATGGAAAACAGCTTTTCAAAGGCAACGAGTTTGCTTTTGCTTTTTCTACGTAATAAAGGGCAATCACCAAAATGGATTTCGAAATTGAATTGTTTGGTCTTTGGAAGTTGTATTTGATATTGCTTTGAGTACGGGCTTTAGGGCGAAATATAAATATTTCAATCTGACTACCGTTTCAATGACAAATACTTTTTTCCACAAAATTAATTTCAATAAATTCAACAAAAAACTTAATTATCTCCATTGAAAATATATTGAAAATTTTTAATAAAAGAATTTATTTAGAATTTAGAATAAAAATCGTTTCTCTCTTTCTTAAAAGTCAAATTGTGATATAATGTACTAAAACCTTCTTCTTATCTTATACACATACAAAAGAATCGAACATTGTTATAGTGTAATTCTTAATGGTTGGCAGCACAGTAAGGAAAATGTCCCAGTAATAGACACGTTAAGGTAAAGTTTGAAATTAAGCGTTTAATATATCAATATTGTTTTAATATTAATATAATCTATCAAGCTCCTTATGAGCTTTTGTTATTATACTTTTAATTGATATGATCTAAAATGGCGGAACATTTGTACCAGTAATGGACACCAGCAGTTTTTAACTGTCTTTATAATAGACGTCTCATGTCCCAGTAATTGACAATAGGAAGTTTAGCATACGAAAATGCTTAAAGTACTTAGGCAAGAACTTGCTTATTTAATTAATTGCGATAATATTGTTAAATGTGTAAGTAATTAACTAATAAAAAAATATTTAAAAAAGTTTATTAAAAAATATAAAACAATAAGTATGTAATCACTTTGAAACATTTTGAATAAAGTCTTCAATCTCTGGTACAGAGTATACACCTCGTTTATTAAGCATACTAGGTTCATTAATGATTTTCAAAATATCTTTTTTGGATACCAGAGTACATATGGTGTGCTCGGTCACTTGCATCGTAAACCACTCTTTATGAATACATTAACACGGAATTCTCGGTCGGTTTTATTCAAAACAATCCCTGGAAAAATATCATTATCATATCTTACGATGACATACGAGCCTTTCTCAATTTGTCCGGTAATTATAGATGACTGGGTTGAATTGAAATCCGAGACCTCAGTTGTTTTTTATTGCTTTTAATTCATTTCGTTTCTTTTAGCTTCTTCAGTTGCCTTCGATTTTTCTTGACGATTACGTTTTCGTTCTGCAATTTCTTCGGCTTTCTTTTTTTTTTTTTTTCATTTACTCTTTTTTATTGTAATAGTCCTTCCAGACTTGAGATGTAACAACCGAAGGAAGTTTTTCTTAAGATTTCTTTTTGGGCTTTGGCGTATCAGGCCAAAATAATGATTTCTTAAATGGGCTTGGTACATCATTAGGGACTTTATGTAGTATAGTTATTTAGTATGTTTTCCTTAGGGCTAGACGGTTCTATCGAAAGGATACTATTTTCGGCATCAGTTGCTGTTGATGAACTACACTGAATATTCAAATTATTCTGGTTTTTCAGAGTAATATCATGTAAAACTGGTTTGGTACGGTTATAATTATCAGGAGATATCAAAATATCATTTGCAGTTAATTCTAATGGTTCTAGATTGGTCTGATTTTGTAACTTGAATTTCTGTACAGCAGAAACATTTTTCAAATTCACGAGTTCCGGAGTATGCGGTCTAGTATAATATAATTTGTTTTTAATTCTAATGGTTTCATATTGGTCTTATTTTGTAACTCTACAGTGGAAACAGTTTCCAAATTCACGAGTCCTGAAGTCTGCGGTTGAATATAGTATTATTTGTTATGAGTTCTAATGGTTCTAGATTGGTCTGATTTTGTATCTGAATCTGATACCGAATTTCGTCTACAGCAGAAATGCAGTCGTGCGCTAAAACTGTTTTATTTGTTTCTTTGGATACAATTCCTTCATTATTTTCGAATAATAAGTCGTTTTCTACTAATACTTTATCATTAACAGTATCACCTTCAGTATCGCCAGGAAGCACATCATCTAAATGTAATAATGTTCTTACCTGACCATCTGCACCGACTTCTAATTCCAGGCTTGTACTGTTGGCAAGAACTTCATCTAGCCATATATACTGGTTTTCATTGTGGATATAATTTAACTCTTAGGCATCTACATTTTTCTGAACAGTATTATTGCATCGGGATTTGCATCATTTACCAAAGTTTTTCAGTACTCGTACAAACTTGTATCCTCGATATTTCCATTTCAAAATGTAGAAGTTGCTTTAAACAAACACAACTTTTCTGCAGGCAATCTTCTTTAAAAAAGGTGAGGTGTGATCTAAGTTCATCAATATTTTGGCGCTGGCTGGCGATATTTATACAAGGTTTTTTAATTATTTCAGAAGATTTTATAGTGTTAGGATTAAATGGATATAAACTACAAGCCTTAAATCCTTTTTGTAATATTTTTTCAGTTTCTATAGCGTCAAGGATTTTATACAATACTGGAGCAAAATTTTCACGTTTTAATCGTCCTCCATTATTCTCCATTCGCCAATTATGTATCATTTTTTTTATTGATTTTTCAAGGGATGAAAAAAAGAGACATCCTTAGGTTGTATTATATAAGTTGAATTAGGATACAGGGCAACAAGTATTATTTTATTCTCTTCACAGAATTGGCTTAAAGGCATCGTAATATGTGATGATTGCCCATCGACCTATAAAACAGCAGGAAGTGGAATTTTGTTATTAATCAACCATGGGTAAAAGACATTTGTTATGTATTCGTAAAAACTTTCTAAGGTCATCCAACCACTTTCTGTCTTTCCAAATGACCAATTGTTAGGCATAGATTGTATAATATTTTTAGTAAATCTTTGAAAATTCATCACAACCATTGGAGGAGCCAGTTTTCCAGAAGCATTTCCAACAAATAATGTTGTAATACTTTCTTTCTTATCACATTTTATAAATATATACACTGTTTTGTCGCCTCTTCTCACAAGAACTTTAGATCCTTTGGGAGAAAAAAAGGCTGTTTCGTCTTAGTTAAATATTCTTTGAGGATCATCCAATAATCTAAGACAATCGACCTCATTTAGATCTTGCCTAATTTTACAGAACGACCTTATGTTGTCCTACGTTACCGAAGCTCTACCAGGTGCTAAATTCTGTGAAAATCTTGCAACAACTTGCGGATGCCTCCTTAGGAAATTTTCATACCAGTATCGGCCGGGTCTCCCATTGGAAAAAGTAGAATCTGTACGCTATCCAACAGTATTTCTTTCGTAATGGGAAAACCAGAATTTCCACAATAAACCATCACTTTCATCTCTTGTTGTAATAAAAGTTGTTGGTCCCACTTTTCTATTAACAGGAGACTTTCCTTTAAATTTGTACATCAAGGTAACTCGAGGAACCTTAAACGTTTTGCTAGCTGTTTTCATCGGCATACCTTGATCAACGGCTTCCAAAGCTTTCAGCATCTGTTCTTGACTGTAATTAAATTTTGGAGCCCTCCTAGAATAATTAAAAAGTATAATAGTGCATTTCAGAGCCTAAATATCTCTAGTGCCAGTAATTGACACCCACCGAAACCAATTATAGACACCGATTTTATTTAGAAGATTAACACAAACTCGTTCATAAAAAAGGGTGTCAATAACTGGTACAGAGTTAGATTGATTTTTGTAGAAACCATCGAGAAAGTTGGAATATAGATAAACTCAACAGATTAGAAAAGGAGAGGTATAAAAGCTTTCGCTTCTGAGACCTAGTAATTGACACCTGTGTCAATAACTGCTTATCACTGTACCAGTAATAGAAACTAAAGGATAAACAAAAAATTCGGGAATTATAAGAATCAGAAAATATTTTTAATTGATAATATTGGAGATAATATATTAAAAAACATATAGAACATACATTACAAGCAATATGTCTCACCTTAACCCAGATATTACTACCGTCCTTTTAAAAGGCAGTGTAAATTATGCGTAATTTAGGTTAGTACAGCTACCAACTGATAGATGGCTCTAGATGGAGTGTTTTCAAGAGCCAGCATTCGACAAGTTTTAACGATTTTAGTGCGCGCACATGCTGTAATTGTGAGGTTATCTGTGTAAATTGCCAGGTTTTGGACTACAAAATGGATGCTTATAATTGGAGGTAAGTCTAGAATTAAAAAACTGTTATTTCACGGCATTGGCATGTGGATTATTGTATAATAGGGACTTATGTACGTATATTCTTGGCTCGAATAGTTGTCACGTTGTTTCAAAGGCTCGCCGCTTGGGATTTCATTTTGTTCTTTTAAAAGGACGGTAGTAATTAGTACTACCAACGTGCGTATTGTTTGAGGAGGCCTCTCAAATTGCATGAGCTATTAGAAGAGCTTGATTCTGATGAAATCCCAGTCCCTCCAGATGGTTTGATCATATTTCCCCCAGAAAATGCCAATGATGATGTCACCGATTGCGACTCCGGCGATGAAGAACTAACTACAATAAATAATTTACCGGGTAGTCAGTTGAGAAACGATGTAGAACTTGTTTTTGACAACGCGACTGAATTACCACAAGATTCTGTGAATTCCAGCCTACCAGAAGAAGATTCGGATGATGACAATATACCATTGGCTTTGTTTCTTTCCAAGGAAAAGCTGCCCCATCAATTAGAGAAGAGAATATCTGCACACTGGATTCAAGGAGACTTGTATCAACACCCTGATTGTACTTACTGGAAAACTCAATTTGGACCGAAAATGACTCAGTCGCCGATGGAAATTTTCAATTTGTTTTTTGATGATGAAGTCATCAATTTGGTTACCGAATACACTAACATCTACGCAGGACAAAGAAATCTTTTGAACGGCATTACTCAAAATGAGATTCGATGTTTTATAGGCGTTCTTGTATTGAGTGGTTATGTGGTTGTGCCGAAAAGGTACATGTACTGGGAAAATCGTGACGATTCGCACAACGCAATGGTGGTAGCTGCTATATCTAGGGATAGATTTTCCCACATAATGAAAGTTTTGCATGTTTGCAATAACTTGTCATTAGATAAATTTGATAGATTTGTCAAGATGCGACCCCTGTTCGACGTAATAAACAAAAAATTTATACAATTTTCCCCTTTAGAACAACATCACAGCATAGATGAGGCAATGGTTCCGTATTTTGGTCGCCATCCCACAAAACAATTCATCAGGGGAAAACCAATCCGTTGGGGGTACAATATGTGGGTAGGAGCCCTTCGTCTGGGATACATAGTTTGGTTTTCTCCTTACCAAGGTAATTCCACTACAATACCTGAACAATATAAAGTCCTTGGATTGGGTGCATCAGTAGTTCTATCCTATGCAGACAGATTGAATGAAGTATGGCCTCAAAGGCGATTTCATCTTATTTTTGATAATTATTTTACTTCTATTCATTTACTGCATGAGCTAAAACAAAGAGGCATATTTGGTACAGGCACTGTAAGGGAAAATCGCACCATGAAATGCCCTTTACCCTGTTCATCTATTATGAAAAAAACTGAACGTGGTAAATACAAGTATCGTCTTGATAAAAATACAGGAATAGTGGTTTGCCGCTGGCATGATAATAATATCGTTTCTATTGCTTCCAATTTTGTACCAGTAATGCCTTGCTTCTCTGTAAAGAGATTTTCACAAGCAGAGAAAAAACATATTCAAGTTCCTCAACCAAATATTGTTAGAATATACAATAACTTCATGGGTGGCGTTGATCGCAGTGACCAGAACATCAGTTTATATCGAGTGTCCATAAAAGGAAAGAAATGGTATTTTCCCCTTTTTGCTCATTGCGTTGATATGGCTATTCAAAATGCGTGGCAGATTCACAAAACTCAAGACGGTAAACTGGATCAACTTGAATTTAGATCTATTGCAACTAATATTTTGGAAACTTTTAAAAAAGAAACAAAACGCGGACCTTCTAAGCGGAATTCGAATTCGGTAGCCAATTCAAGATATGACGGTATACACTTGGTTCTTTATCAAGAAAAGCAATCGCGATGTGGATATTGTCACAAAAAAGTCCAGTTTTTGTGTGAAAAGTGCAAAATACCTTTACATCCAAAATTTTGTTTTAAATCCTTTCATTCTTTGTAAATTGATACTAATAAAATATATATGATATCTGGTACCGTATATTACTACCGTCCTTTTAAAAGAACATGTCAAAACTTGACAGGTATCGTCATAAAAAAATATATGATTGTGTTTTTTGGTTCCATATGCTATAATTTCCATGGAAATTCGAAATTAATTCAAAATGTTAACAATAAAAGTTTCAGTAATATCTGCGTTAAACTCTTATAAGCTTATTCACTTAAGAAGGATTCTAAGCGTTTTTACTTAGCGAACTAGTCGTAGTAGATCGTGATATAAACACATCCTCTATTAACCACTGTTTATCGAACAGTGCTGACAACTGTATATCAGTTGACGCTAATTATGACAGGAAGCAGAGGTAGACGACTAGAGGTGTACGCATGACAAAAACAACTGTGAAATACTTAATATTTGCAGAAATTCACGTATTGTGTCGATAACTGGGACAGTGTCTATAACTGGGACATTTACCTTACTCTCATATTCAATGGAGTAGAAACTAAGCCTACGGCTTCGAAATTGAGAGTGGCACAGAGACGAATGGAACGGTCTAGCTGGCAGTGACGTTACGGGACCGAATAAGAAATGAAGATCTGCGAAGAAGGACGAGTAATTACTGATTTTGTGGAACGCATAGCAGAATTGACGAGCAAAATTACACATTGGAGGCCAAGAGCAGACAAACGTAGTAGGGGAATACCACCTACACGTTGAGCTGATCACATCAGGCGTATCGCGAAAAATTGGCAATACAGAGCACAAAATCGCAAAGAATTGAGGAGTTTAAGGGAGGCCTATGTTCAGGAGTGGACGTAATAAATAAAGGCTGAATGATGATGATGATGATATATTATTATATCTAAAAGACCTAATATATGTATATATATTAAAAAAAAAACAAAGATACTGCCAGCTTAAGAACAAAAATCACGAGAAAAAAAGAGCTGCGTACCTAGGTAAATATGTAAGATAAAATATAAAAATATATAATTTATCTCAATATATAAAGTATAGAACCAAAATCGCACATATTAAAGGATTTAATTATATCTGTGTTCTTTTGCTACATATTTTAAAATACGAAAATAAGCTTTTTGTAATTATTGTAGTTGTTCGATTACACATGTAATTAATCTTTTGGTAGCAAAAACATTGTCTGGAACCACCCAGTATTTACAGAACATGAGAAATGACAGTTATTTCCGAAGCAATTTTCCGCTGCATAATAAATTTCGGTATTAGAACTATAAATAACAATATAACACTTGTTCACGACGGTGCTGCAGAGCAAATTTTTCATTTTAAATTACCACGATTTAGAGAGCGGCAAAAAAAGCAAGGCGATCATTAGTTCCCAGAAATTTTATGGCTTTACACAAAACACTAAAGCGATAGCAATTAAAGTTCAAACCATTGTTAATTGGTATAATTTTCTACCAAAAATTTACCGGTACAAAACTTTTTAATAACAAGGGATAATTCTAAAAAACAATCTAAAAGAAATATTTGCATTTTTATGGGTTAAATATGATAACTTGAAAAATACCAAGATTCCCTTTATCTACATGTTTTTTGTAAAATTTATTAATCGCGCCAATATTATGAAGAAGTTAATGGTACTAAATACAGAGTGGACCAAGAGTCTGGAAACGCCTAATTATTTCTTAAATGGATGGTCCGAATTGTTCAAAAACCGGGATACGCCTAATTTGATGCTTGGAATTTTGCGAGATTTACCATTTTTTTTTATATGATTAGTCACTTTGTTTTTTTAAATACAATGTCAATTGGACCTACAATAATATCAATTGATGTAAGATATTATTATGTGAAGTGATCACGGGCGCTGTGACGTCATTACAATGGAAAAAATTAAAAGGAGCATGGAGGTGAAGGTTACGTCAAACGAAAGGTTTCTTTTATCCCAAATTTAACGATGTCCCATATTGAGTGTGTTAATGTTAATAAATACGCTAAATTTATAATTTCTTGGCACATTTATGATCTCCAAATTAACCTAAAACTAACAAACCAAGGAGAATCCAATTCATCGGTTCCTATTCCGGATTTATTATTTTGGGCCACTTTTTGACGAGCCTTTCTGTAAGTTGCCAGTAGTGAAGTCATTTTGCGTTTAATCTCTTGCACATTTTCAGCTCCTGGGATATTTCCTTCCATGCATCGTTCTTTTTATTTAGCATTTTATAAAATTTATTAGAACTATCCTACAAAACTGCGTGTTATTCGTACATATTTATTAAATCAATCACACTATCATTATTCCACTCCATTTTAAACATAAACCTGCACGATATGCACTCCCGATTAATACAAGCTGACCACACATCTGGACACATCTGTAAATCGTTCAGTCTGTGTTAATTCCCTGGAGACGCAATGTCTACGCGAGCATTAAAAAAATGGATGTTGATGTTGAAACCATAGCTGCCGCAGCTATATGCCTATTTAGAACGTTCAACTACTACTTGAGTGTACATCGGAATAGAATCATTAAAAAAAATGGAAAAGAAGAAGTCACAGGTCAGATGTGTGGAAAGGCGTCGGACGTCCGCAACGAAACTCTTTGATCTGTGCTAAAAAAACCGACAACAATCGTATATCTTGCAGACGCATCCGCGGACGTGATATATAAACAACAGATGATCAAATTACCCCATCTACACATCTTCAGATGCATACGTAGATGTCGTTCGCGGACGCGTCTGCCGATGACGAATTTCATTTGATATACTGACACTCGCCGGAACCGTACAAGTATCTAAAGGCGGGTACACATTTGCGAGCAGAACTGTTCGCGAACCGTTTGTGAACGCTATATTCGTTAATTTGTACGACGGGACGAACCGCTAGCGAGCTGTTCGTTCGTTGCTCGTCAGGAACCACAGCATGTCGGTTTTTGGGACGAACACAAAGAATGTTCGCAGAACTATAAATTGTGTCTATAAATTGTTTCTGCTAAGTGTGCGATGATATCATTCTGTTAAACAAAATTGCTGAACGAGCGCGGCTTATCTAAGTAGCGAGAGAAATTAATAACAGATAATGTAAACAAAATACCGAAATGTTTAGATTAACGAAGTAAATTAATTCTCGGTTTGTTATTAGATACTTAGGGTATTGGATAGCCTAAACATAAACATATTTTCAACGAACTCTTCGCGAACAGCTCACGAGCAGTTCGCAAACAGTTCGGCTCGCATATGTGTACCCACCTTATAGTTCTGCGAACATTCTTTGTGTTCGTCCCAAAAACCGACAGGCGGTGGTTCCTGACGAGCAACGAACGAACAGCTCGCAAGCGGTTCGTCCCGTCGTACAAATTAACGAATATAGCGTTCACAAACGGTTCGCGAACAGTTCTGCTCGCATATGTGTACCCGCCTTTACTTGTGTCATTGTGTGGCTCGTGCTGCTCTGGCTCCGGCTCGTCGCGACGTACACATATAGGCAAGTCACAAGTCACAAGTAAAAGTCTGAGTACGAGCACGAGCACGAGTAATCTGGACGCTCCTTAACACTTTTTCTAATTCATTTATTTCTGCTACAATTGATACTTTTGTTTAAAAATAAGTAATTCAGACTATATGTATTATCAATATACAGTGTGTCCGCAAAGTATGGGATAAATTGCATATTTCCTAAACAAAAAGCCTTTTGAAAAAAAAAATCTAAAACACGTGGATTTAAATTTTATTGGCCTACATCTTACAACCAAATTTAATCATACAGAATGATCCATATTAAGGTGACGAGGCCATCGGATTTGTAAATATAACACCCTGATCTTGTGACACTCCGTTCTGCTTGCGGAGATAAGAATACGGCCGGGGCGAGAAGGCCCTGCCTGTCGAAAGAGGCGACTTATGGGTAGGAATCGAGAGGTGAAAAGCCCTCGCTTAAGGTGTCGGGTTGTCACCGGTGTACACTCCTAGTATCCGAGACGAGACTTTCGGGGACCACTCTACTCTCATTCCAAGAGAACCAGGTGAGGTTGAACGAGCTGGGCCCGTACACACCCCTTTTGGCCTTGTGCCAATCGTGGTGTTGGTGTCTTGGCACGTACCCACCAGGAGATTTAAGAGTGGTAGAGGAGATATCCTCTGCAGCGACCTGTCTACGTGCGAGGTGGAAATTCCTCTGCCTGCGTCACCTGTCCGCCTGTAGGAAGGGATAACGGATAGGTGAGGTAATCGCAACACAGGTACTACGGGGAAGGTGGAGCCCCACGAAACGTGCCTTGTGTACGTGGCGTGGTACCTTCATTTTGGTGTCGGACTCGTAGGGGCAGTGGGGGCGCTAACGGTCGTATGCCGAAAGGCCAAGTAGACTAGGGTCCTGCCAGTTTTTATAATTGGGGGGTACAAAGCTAATGCAATGTATCTTGTGACATTTTAAGATCAATTAAAATGAACTAATTCCAAAAATGTATAATAGTTATGGTCTACAGAATTTGAAATATATCAGCTTAGAAAATAAATTATTTCTTATCAATTGCAAAAAAAGTAGCCTACTAGTTTCTAGTGAAATGTCATTATTTTATTGACGTTCAATAACAATTAAGTAAAACAGTAGTTGTATTAATTCGTAAGTGTTCTGTATTATTGCTTACGTAAAGCAAAGAATTGAAATACCCATAATGTTTGGGTATGGAAACACATCGGAAACTTGGATGGTGGTGTGTAATTTATTTAATGATAAATATCCAGCAAGATCCATAACGCTGTTAACAGTAAGTAGAATTGAAAAGAAATTTCGAGAAGCTGGTACAGTTAAAAATTCACGCAAATCAGGTCGTTCCTCTGTAAATTATGACACATCATTAGATGTTCTACATTCTAAAGAATACAATTTTGCACACAATATTATTGTTTTTTCTGATAAACTACTTTTACATTAAATATGGCCTATTATTTGTTACAGTATCTTTTTGTAATTGTTTTAACCTAAACAACCGTTTTGCTTGCTTACAAGTTCAATTCGATAAAGCAAGTCCCAAACTTTATTATTCCATGATAATAATCATAAGTGAATCTAATATTAAGTAAAATCTTTCAAAATTTTCTTATATTTAATCAAGTTTAATTTTTAAATTCATGCCCTCATATTTTGTTTATATCGAAAATAGCGTTCACTAGCCGGCTTCAATCCTGCCTTAGTAAGATCATAGGGAATTCGACCTCTAGGTTATTTAATAGAGCTCTGTAGTTTCACCTGTCTTTGTCCTGGTGAATTCTTCTACCATTCCAGAGATATGTGAGCTACCCACTTTGCTGTAGCCATTTTTGTTACTGCCTTTGCAATACCGCAGAATAGTTTCGATTCGACGAATAATATTGATTAGCAGTTTTTAGCAGTTTATAGCTTAGAATTATCCTCTACAGAATTTAGTGCCTTAAACGCTTCCTGGCGTTTAAGGCATTGAATCTGTGAAGATTGCAATTGAACGGTGTTCGTACTGAATATTCACTGCTGCCCGTATTCATTGGTGATTGTAATATCATATGTTTACCATCCAGGGCCCCTAGGCAATAAGAAAAATTTCAAGTAACATTATACAGTTCAGCCACGTCCAACCATTTCTCGGATGGTATTGGTATCTGCAAAAGATAATTCGCGTAGCAACTAATTAATTTTTTTTTAGATCGAGATAATAGGATAGGTAAATGAGAATTTGAGAGAAGGTAATCTTAATATTCCTGAAGATATAATAGAAGCAAAAGAGACTCAGGTCACTTTAGAAAGTCAAAAGACTGTGACAGCTCAGGAAACTGTTCCAAATAGAAGACCAGGCCAAAAAAGAAGACCAGATAAACTGTAGCCCATACTTCCCGAATTCGAAAGAAAAAAGAGATGATAATTAAAAGTTAGACGTCGCATTTGCAGTACTAACTAAGGTTGCAAAAGCTCAAGAAGATTCAGATTGTAGTAAATATACTATCTTTGGCAAGCTAGTGGCGCTCAAACTAAAAAAGTATTCCAATGCTACAGCGTCAATTGTCTAAGAAAAAATAATGGCTATTTTATTTCAAGCAGACAGAGGAACCTTTAAATAACATACACAAAGCCCTACTCCCTGAGTACATTCTAACAATTCTTCTATATCTATATATACCAAACCAATACCTCACTCATGTGGATCTTAATTTTTACCGCAATCTTTCCAAACGACCCCATATTCCTTGAACCTTTTTGTCCATTTTGTATATTTTCGACCTATTTTTGGACCCACTGATGTGATCAAGAATTCAAAGTCGGAAGGCGACATTCTTGTGAAATTTTTATATAATCCACTGATCGACTGAAATTTTAAATCCAAAAGTAAGTGATTGCCACCATATATGTCTACCTACTTTTATAAATTTATGTTTGCCACCACCTTATTTGACGAGTATTTTTTGTTTTATTAACTGAATAATGCATAAGAATGTAGGCTGCTGCAAGAACCTTCATCTTGCAGATGCGGATTTAACTCAATTACTGATGGAACTCCAAAATGTTTGGTGCGAAGTACGGAACGGTGTTCGATTCGTTACTTATTTTAATGTCCCCTGAACAACGTCGTGAAATTCTGTTGATCAAGAAGCTGATAAAACATTTGGTCTAAATTCCATTTATTTTACTAAAGGTTAATAAAAACACTTTTAATTTTAGATCGCTAATACTTCCCAATAAAACAACGTTAAATACATTCAGCTACCTTTCATAAACCTTTTTAAAAACCTACCGCTTTAATACTACCATAAAATGCCGTTACGGCTGTTTACTCTATATAATCCCATTTTTGCCGAAGTGCTAAACAATATCTTATTAGGTCAAGGAAAATTCTGTTAACTTTGACCACCCAGCTGTCTGTTTTGACTAACTTGGTCGTTATGGCTTTTGTTTGTAAATATTTAAACACGCCCCATTATGTAGGATACATAGCTCAGTTCGTGGAAATTTGTGCGTCTGCCTACTCTATGCATTGTAAACAACTTTCAAAAAAACTAAGAAACACACACCGCTAACATTTAATCGGTACTAAACCTAGATACGGCCAAGGCGAGTCTTCTACAACTAGAGCTGTTTCTCGCATCCCAATTTTCAGTTTTTAAATATCTGGCGGTCATTGCATCATCTACATGTTCTCTCCAGGATCGTCTTAGTCTACATCGTTTTCTTCTAGTGGAAGGGTTCATTTTTCTATCTTTTTTTGACCATCTATTTTCAGGCATTCTCTGAAGGTGTCCATACTAGTTTAGTCTTTTGGCTTCGATACTAAACAATATTTCGGCACTAAACTTAAAAGTTAAGATTTTAAGTGGTTAGCAAATTAAAAAATAATTAATGAAAAAAAATGTAAACCTAAACTGATACGTCTAAAATTCTAATAATTTATAGGTTTTGCTAAGATAAGCCTTTATACTAAATGTTATTAAAATAAAAACATTTATTAATGATGTTCGGATTTCTATGTCTAACTTCTAATGATTTTTTAGAAGAGTTTAGCAATTATTTGTAATTTATGTTTTATAAACAAAATTTACTTTCCTTTACGGCAAAATAATATTTAATATTATTAATAAAATTTATTTTCCACAAAGATTTAATACGCTATTGTTGTGTTTACGCGTAGCTGAGTTTCGAGTATTTTTTATTACGCCAATTTCTTATTCACCTGGTTTTGATATCCAAAAGAATTTGCGTGATATTACACGGATCAGAGATGTTTTGGGACCTAAGTATGTGAAGTACAATGTGCGACAGCGGTGAGATATTCTTCTGAACAGAGATTATTGGAAATATTTTTCACAAATATATGTGAATGCTTCAGAGATATTTTTCTTGAAATTTAATTTTGAGGGGTGATAATAAAAGCCAGTTTTTGCGTCGAAACTGTGTGTTATCCATTCATATACCAAGTGTATCTTTATACAAGAATTTTACGAAGTTTATTTTAAATATATGATGAAATTTATTAATTAACTATTACAAAAAAGGTAAGCACTATTGCACGTGCGATGTATAAACCTATAAAATATAATTCAACTTCAAACACATACCAGAATTTTAACGATTATACTGTAAATTGGGATTATTAAAGTGTATGTTGTTGATTCATCCCCAAATACGAAATAAAATCAAAATATTTTTTGTATTTTTTTAATTCGTTAAAAAACTATATCAGCATATTAACAATCGGTTATTTTATTGACACATTTACAAAAATAAATCAAATTTAATATTTTTTTAAAGTAAACGTCATTTTATATGCATACAAGTTAACATTATAATTGACCATGCGATATATTCGTAAAATATTAGGGGTCAGAAAATTACCAGATGTTGACAGGCTTTTTGTGATAGACCTGTTTGATAGTTTGTGCCATTGTTAGTTAATTAAGTGTGACATTTTCATTGCTTGAATTATACAATGGCCTATTCTATATAATAATAGGGGATAAGCTCTTTCGTTTCATGAAAAATATTTTTGAATACATTATTTTTTACCGCAGCATTGTGCAAACAAAAATAAAGCCGTGTGCAAAACGGCAACATAAATGATATTTAACAACAGGACTTCGTAGTACATTAAGTTAAAAGATAATAATGGTTAAGATAGTAATAGAATTTAAATCTATTTAAAAAACTTGTTTATCGTTCTTGCAATAATCTAAAAATTTTCTAGTTCACTGAAAAGAATAAATACTCTAACTGAGGATTTGGGACAATAGTTTAAATAAAAATTCTGCTTTAAAATTCTTTGAAATTGCTTTAAAAAAATGCAAATATACCTAAATATCTCTTCAATGCGATATCTACTTCATAATCAAAACCTAAATCTTTTACAGTCATCATCATCAGTGGCATTACAGCTCGTTATGAGCCAAAGCCTCCTTCAGAACAATCTTTCATTCGCCCCTGTCTCTGGCAACTCTTCTCCATGCTTTAACTCCGATGGATTCTAGATCATCCTCTATGTTATCTTGATACCTAAGTTTTGGTCTTCCTCTAGCTCGTCTTCCCACTGGTCCTCTTCGGTCGAACATTTTTCTGATCGTTGCATCTTCATCTCGCCTAATTACATGTCCTATCCATCGAAGGCGTGCTAATTTAATACATTTTACAACGTCAGGTTCCCCAAAACTTTTGTATAACTCAAAGTTGTAGCGCCTACACCACAAACCCTGTTCTTGGACTCCTCCATATATTTTCCTTAGAATTGTTCTCCCGAAACGTTTAAGCAATTCTTGGTCGTTCTGTGTAAGTGACCTCGTTTCTGACCCGTATGTTAACACTGGCCTCATTAGTGTTTTATATATGGCAACTTTTATTTTTTGGGGTAGTTTTGGGGCCATCTCTTTCCTCAAGCCATAATGGCACTTATTGGCAAGCACTATTCTTCTTTTAATTTTTTCGCTGAAATTGTTGTCTTTGGTCAGCAGCGGGCCCAGGTAGACGAAGGTGTCCACATCTTCCAGTTCCAGATCATCAATTAATAGTCTAGATATCTGGTTGCCTGATCTAGTACAATACATATATGTACTTGGTTTGCTGTGCGTTTATTTTTAATCCCATTCTCAGTGCAGAGGCTCTTAGTGATCCTAATGCTTCGATCAGAGATTCTGCGGACCTAGCAATAATGTCTATGTCATCTGCATATCCGACTACTTGATCAGATTTATTAAAGATGGTGCCATTCGTATTAATATGGCACTTTTGAATTACTTTTTGTACTGCAAGGTTAAAAAAGAGACACGACAGTCCATCTTCCTGTCTCAGTCCATTTTTACAATGGAAGGGTCTTGAAAACTCGTTTTGGATTCTGACTACACTCTCTACGCCTGTGAGTGTAAGTTCCGTTAGTTAAACAAGATGAAGCGGGATTTAAAATTCCACCATAGCCTGTAGAAGTTTTTGTCTGTTGACTGAGTTGTATGCGGCTTTAAAATCCACGAATATGTGGTGGGTGTCGACTTCGAACTCAAGCGTTTTCTAAAGAATCTTCCTGACTGTGAAGATTTGATCCGTTGTTGATTTATTGGGTCCGGAAATGGCACTGGTAGTTCCCAACTATTTTTTCAGCATAAGGGATCAATCTTCTGTACAATGCATATATGCCACGTTAAGTAGGGTTATGCCTCTATAATTATCACACACCATCATATCTCCCATTTTGTGAAGAGGGTGCATTACACGTAATTTCCAGTCCGCGGGCGTTGCCTTCCGTTGCCAGATTTCGGTTACTAATTTATGCGTGTGTTTAAAAAGGGTGTCACCACCATTTTTAAAGAGTTCGGCAGAAAGATTGTCCAAATCGGGGCTTTGTTATTTTTCAGTTTTGAAATGGCTTCTCTAATTTCTTCTTCGGTGGGGGGCGGCTCTTGAATGTTTTCATCCATTTCAAGCGAAGTAATTTCTATTTGGTCTTCTTCACGACTGTCGCTAAGCAGTTCTTCAAAATGTTCTTTGTCACTAATTATGGAACCATCTTTGTCTTTAAATGCTGTTATTCTGAGTTTGAATTCTTTTCTGCAGCTGTTTATCTTTTGGTAGAATTTTCGCGAGCCTTTTCTATTGTGTTGGTTAACAGTCTCGTTTAGAGCGTTTTCGTATGGCTCTTTTTTTTCCTTCTATCTTTGACAGTACATTGAGGAAAAAAAGAAAGTACATAACAAAGAAAAGAACAGCAACAAAGCGTTCTTTCCAGTAAGTGTCTTTCTTTCTTAGTATCTTTCTTAATATATATATATATGTATATATATATATATATATATATATATATATATATTTCAAAAGTATTCTACTAGTGAATGCAGAGGTTTAATCGGTCATTTAGGTTGGCAAAAAAAAGTCGGCTACTTCATTGGTTTAATAGAAGACGTTTCGCTTTATATTTCTAAAGCTTCATCAGTTCTAACTCAATATGTAGTTTATTATCAATGTTGTATGTACAGTAAAATTTAATCAACATTTGGAACTAACTTAACACAAAAAACACACAAACTGGGTACTTATTTGTGTTCATATTCAAAGATAAGAAGATTTAAATCGAACATTTGGCTTTATTTAGAAATGTTTCTCCAATGAAGACAAACAAAGCACTGCTTCCAGTGGGCACAGATATGGGAAGAAAAAAGTAGATTCATTTATTAGTAACCTTATTTTAGGCTAAGGCTAGAAGTTATACATGTGGAAATCTCCAGCAAATAACCGTCGTTTTGTTAATATGAAAGACATTCTGGGAGGTCATGACATTAACTTAAACCTGAAAATGAGATTGGTTAGATGCTACATCTTCTCGATACTGCTGTACGGAGTAGAGACTTGGACTTTAAACAAGAGCAATACCGATAAAATAGAGGCCTTCAAAATGTGGATATACAGAAGAATTTTGAAAATACCTTGGACAGACAAAATATCAAATAGTGTAGTTCTTCGAAGAATGAACAAAGAACGGTAGCTGTTGATCACCATCAAGAGAAGAAAGTTGGAATGTCTTGGTCATGTGATGAGAGGGAAAAAGTACCGATTGCTCCAGTTAATTATCCAAGGAAAGATTCAGGGCAAACGAAGCCTGGGAAGACGACGTATATCTTGGCTGCGCAATTTAAGAGACTGGTTCCAGTGCACATCTAACCAATTATTTAGAGCAACAGCTTCAAAGATACGAATAGCTATATTGACTACCAAACTCCGTAGCGGAGAGGGCACTTGAAGAAGAAGAATATCGTAAAAACTCAAATTGACTACATAACCATCAGTAAGCATTATAGAAATACAGTAAACTCTGTACAAACTTCTTCTGGGTCCGATGTTCCATCCGACCACAGTCTGTTGTTGACTGAATTAAAATTAAAGCTTAAACGGTTAAAACAACAGCGATTTTTTAACAAACTGTAGACGGATTTTATTAGAAACCACAGTCAGGCAAACAATATAAAGAGCAATATTGAAAATAACATTTTCAAGTAACAATTTGATAAGAACAAGAATTCATCGAGGGCCATTGAAACCAAATCAAGACGATTGTAAAAAGTTAACTCAAAACTTTAAAAATAACTATCGAAAAAATCAACAATGGATCAACGATGAGATTTTGAATTTTATGGACACAAAACGCAAATTTAAGAATAAAACGTTGAGATATATAAACGTTAAGGAGATAAGGATTAAAAAACGAGCTGCAAAAGAAACATACTTCGACACCAAATGTTTGGAAAATGACGAGTTAAAGGGAAAACATGGTACTGGTAATAAACCAGTACAAAAAACATACAAATAAAATCGTTAAAAGAGATTACAAACTAATTATCACTGACTTGGATAAAATAGACAGATGGAAAGACTACATTGAGGAACTGTTTAATGATGAAAGGCACGATGTTGAAATTAATGAAGTAGCGACAGGACCTGAGCAATAAGATTAGCAAAGACCAGGAAAGCGACGGTGCCGAATGATATACCGAGTGAAATAATAAAGCTCTTCGAAAGTTCAAGTAAAAGATCTTTATATTTTTGAACAAAATTTGTGAAATTGGCTATATGCCAATGGATTAGCTGTTGTCGTTTGTGGCGATACCTAAAAAAGCAAATGGGAAAACATGTAGTGACTACCGAACTGTCAGCTTGATAAGCCATGTTTTAAAAATATTTCTTCGAATTTTGCAGTCAAGGATATACCAAACAATAGAAGACCAACTTAATGACACGCAGGTTTGGGTCCTGCAATAATTTTGAAACCGGAGAAGCAGAAGCAGTTTATATGTGTTTTATTAACTTTGAGAAGGCCTTTGATTAAGTAAAATGTACTGAAATGATAGTCATTCTTGAACAGGTAGGTATTGATTATAAATATCTAGGTTTCATTAAAAATCTTCACTGACATCAACGTGCAAACATCAGGATTGGCCAGGATAATTATGAAGAGTTTCAAATATGAAGAGGAGTAAAACAGGTCTGCATTTTGACTCAACTAATATTTAACATATATTCGTTTTCAATCAAGCATTGGATAGAGTTTATTGTCGACAGGTTGCTTAGCCTTTTTCTAGTCTTCAAATAGCAATGGATCATAACTATGGAAGTAGCAAAAACGGCAACATAGACGAAAGTGACGAAGTCGGACGGCAATAAAGAAAATTAACTAGTATTTTAATAAATTCAGGTGTTTTCTAGACCTGTGAGATTACAGCGATTGTAAGAAAAATAAGGTGTATTATAATACGAACTTTTTTATATTACAACATACCAAAAAATAAATAAAAACTAATTGGTTAATTCTCCATTCGTAGCAATGTTAGCGTTGAGGCCGAGTGTGCATAGCAGCGCACATGTCAAGTCAAAATTGACCATAGATAGAGTATTATTATCGATTCTATCAATTTAACAAAAACCATAGATAACGTATGCTGGGTTTTTAAATTTTTTGCTTGGCAAAAAAATCGGATCTGAAAGTGTTACAAACAAAAAATTACCCTGATATTTAAAATAACCGGAAATGACATAAATATAATTTTTATTGTTATTACTTTTTATTGTTTGTTATTAAATTTAACGTTAATAAGTCAAAGTGATGTTAATACGAAAAAAACCAAAATGTACCTTAACCTTGTACGATAAACGGGCAAATTTATAGCAGGTCAACAACTTTAATTACCTTAGAGAATAGAACAGACAAATAAATCTTTCGAAAAAATCAAAATACTGCTATGTGATTCTCGAATAAAACTCAAAATTCGACTACGTTTATCAAAAATCAAAAAAAGTCTGGTCTACTGTTCTCTATGCAGGTGAAACATGGACTCTTAAAACATTTACATTAAATAAATTGGAGGCCTTTGAAACGTGGGTTTACCGGAGAATCTTTAAGATTTCATGGATATCTCATACCTCAAACGATGAAGTGCTGCAGAGAATAGGGAAGGAATGAGAACTTTTCAACAAGTGAGAGTTAGAAAAGCACCATACCTAAGTTAAACACTAAAAAATAATAAGTATCAATATGCTCAACTAATAGTGAAAGGAAAGATCGATGAAAAGAGAGGACTAGGAAGGAAAAGGCTATCGTGGCTAAGAAACATCCGACAATGGACAGGGCTAAATATTTAACAGCTGAAAACAGAGAAGAATTTGCAATTGTAGAAGTCAAGCTCCAGCTTCAAGCTTGAGGAGAGGGCACTCTAAGAAGAAGAAGTAAACAATTATGTTCATCTATAAATAAAGTCCATTAAGAATACAAGATCTTACCAATAAAATTATAAATTTAATAAACAATAAGATTATGAAAATTGGGGCTGGTGGGCTTTTTGTTTTCTTTCTATTCAAAAAAATATGTTATACATGGCTATGCCACCCTTATACACTTTTACACCCTTTTTTAATTTCCTTTTCAGTATTGGACTTAAAGCATTTAACTAGCAACAGGTTATTAAAACAGAGGATATTTTATTAATACATAAAGTATTTTTATTAATACATATAAAATATATAAACTAAGGACCACTCGAAGAGTGGTGGGTTTTTTGGTCAAAGTGGAGAAATAAAAGACAAAGAAGGTGGCTACTTCATCTATTTATTGAAGACGTTTCGCTTTCTGCTTAGAAAGCATCATCATCTAAAAAGAACAATATGAAAAACCAAACATCCATAGAGAAGTTATAACATGTGTGTTACCTTAAAAGACATGTAGCAGTCAGTGATATTAAATTTGTGAAAAAGCTTACGATAATTACATTCAGAGATAAAGTTGTATAAACAATTAATTGAAACTAGGTACAGTTTACGAAATTAACAAACTTAGCACAGCAAAAGAACATGTGATAATCATACATGTATATAAAGAATTTGTTGTAAAAAATTTAAGTAAAAAACATTAAAATTGATATGTAAAGAACTAGAAAGATCATGAGATGCACTTCCAACAATGTGTTATCAGTTAAATGTAATTTTGACTTTAGGTAACATTATTAATTAGTTAATATTAAAATATAATATTTAAAAGTAAAATGAAGTTACCAGTCTTTAGCTTACTGAATGCCACAGGTAAATGAATTAACAGGTGTGACACCCACGCCAACAACGTGAAAAGACAGTGGCCTTGAGGTCAAAAAGTGACAGAACAGCAAGGCGAAGTATATATATATATATATATACTTATTTTCTTAATGTAATTATGCAAAAGTATTATTATATTATTTATTTTTAATTTTCTTAATAGATCAAAACTCTTCTTGGGCTAGCTCAAATTAATAAGTAATCTCAGGATTTTACGTCATTCAAACAACAGAAATACAAAACCAATACTCAGAGGAAGCTCATGGATAAATAAAATTCAAAAATAAATTATAACTGTATAATAAAAAATATTGTGTTTATACCAAAGACATAAATGCAAATTTTTGATGATAGAACAAATTGTTTAAACAAATACTCTCTGAAACGAGTACTTAATTTAATGTATAATATAAAAAATACCGCAAGTTATTTAAAGATAGCAAATTACCCAGTATAGATACAAAATTTCACAATAGTCTTTGTAGACGTTGATAAACATTGAGAGAAGGAAATATCGTTAAAAATATAGGTGAACACCTTGGAACAATTTTTATATACGATGTCAGGATACAATTAATTGAGTACTTACAAACTGTTGTCACTGATCACTGAATTTAATCTTTTACTTTTAAAAAACAGTCTCTTTCTACTTTTTAACTATTACGGATGCCAAAAAACCGGCACATTTTATTTTTTTTTTAAGTCTTCGACTGATAATAATCTGATATCTCGAACACACTGCTGTTTTTTCCATTTCCAACATTTCCCCTCTGATGCAGCCCCCATCTCTCAATGAGCATTCCTTCCTTTTTATTGGCAACACAAACATCCCTTGAACCGTCTTTGAATTACTCATCGTAATCATTTTACCTGTTCCTAGGAAATTCTACCCAAATTGACAAAACAAATTGACAAATTTATAAATATCTAAATAGATATTTTTTTTTCCAAACGAGTCACAAGTACTTCTTTTTTCTTACTCATATGTATATATTTATATATATATATATATTTATATATATGCATATGTATATAAATGCTCTCCTCACTTATTAACTGTTACTTATTTTATGAACCCACGTTCTAGGTCCTATCCTGTTTTTTATATGCCCTCTTTACCGAGTTTGTCGCTTCCTGGGGCGAAAAACTTGTTATGGGTTTGCAGAAGGGTACGGCCCAGTTTCAGTGACATCATTAAAAATGCCATTTGAAAACGTTATTGTCCTACGTTCAATTTCGTGGTCCGATAATTCTAAAATTTTCAACTGTATTAGTGAATCTGATTGATTGGAAGTCACTACCGAGATAGGGGCACCTGCGTTCGTCTTTGCTTTCAAATTGATTTGGGG
This sequence comes from Diabrotica undecimpunctata, assembly GCF_040954645.1. Lineage (NCBI taxonomy): Eukaryota > Metazoa > Arthropoda > Insecta > Coleoptera > Chrysomelidae > Diabrotica > Diabrotica undecimpunctata. The sequence goes on from NC_092809.1 coordinate 150,381,042, forward strand.
TGGTTAAACCAATTACAAATACAGTATATATTGAAAGGATTTATATCTATTAGAGTTAAAAATATAAAACAAATAACGAAGAAATCAAAAACAGAAACATATAATTTTAAGTTAAATACAAAACAAGCTGAGACAAAAAAGATATAAAACGACATAAGTAAGAGAAAAAATGATTTATTACATTAAGTAATAAAATATTAGTACACGAAAATACGTAAGCTGCAATAGAAGAAAAATTGTTAACGAAGAATTTGCCCAAGAAGCAGTAGATGTAATAAAACAGTAAAATAGTAAACAAAACATAAACCAAAAGTATAAAGGATGCCAGTATAATCACTTACTAATACATAGATAAACGCAAACAATAACGGATGACTGATGAACTATTAAGACTAATGAAAAACAGACGAGAGTAGAAAAATAAAAACGCTGAAGAATACAACAAAATCAATAAAGAAATCAGAAGGGAAATCCAGGATGCAAAAAAATGGTACAACAGCAAATGTACTGAAATAAAAGAACTGCAGAAAAAGAATGACACATTTAATACGTACAAAAAGGTGCAAGAAATAATGCTGTTTGATAACGAAAGAATAGAAATATAAATAGAAAATATATTAACTGGACCGAACATAACCTTCGTTGAAATTGAAAGAGCTATACAACTATCGAAGTATAGGAAAGCAACCGGTTCAAATCAAATTCCCAGCGAAATAATCAATTTTATTATATTTTTGGTATTGGTACCATTCAGAATAATCGAATTCCACGAGTACTTAGGCGCAAAATAAAAAAAGATTCTGTTTTACTAAAAGAAGGCCGAGGGTCCCATGAAGAATGGGTACGCGGTAATAGTAAAGTATCTATTTTGAAATGGATGGACAATAGATCTGTGATGGCCTCTACATCTGCCGGTTCTTTGCCATTGGCTGACGTACGAAGATGGGATAAAAAAATTCAAATTACATTCTGGTGCCTTGACCAAATACAATTGTTAAATACAACCAGTCAATGGGATGTGTGGATTTGAGTGATAGATTTATTTCATATTATAGAATCTGTATGCGCACTAAAAATGGCCTGTACGTGTCTTTTGGAACTTTATTGATCTTTCATTTACCAATCCATGAATAGAGTACCGTCAGGATCGTGCAGCGTTTGGCGGTAAGAGATCAAAGGTAATGGACTAACTGGAATTTAAGCCGGAGGGCGAACTTTCGACACCAAATTGTCTTTGTACCTGGGGTAATCGAAGGGTCAAATTTTATTATAGGAAATTTCGACACCGCGGCGTAAAGCAGGTAGGTAGGTAATTAGCGGCGATGGACATTTGCACCCAAGCAGGACAAGCGGGTTTTCCCAATATTTATTGTCACGGCGGGGGGCGTGGCACTTGTGTACTTGTGACTAAATTATTTCAGTTGTAATTTATTTCTTGTTTGACGTTGACTTGTGCACGTATACGGATATTTAAAAAATGAGTTTGATAAAAAGTTCCCGTGGTCGAGATTTATTAGTGGTGGAGCATCATTCGTTCTCGAAACAGAAAGTGTTAAAAAGCGGCGAGATATTTTGGCGCTGCATCCAAAGAAACACTAAGTGCTCCGCAAAAGTGTTTACAATAGGCTGTGAGGACCTCACCATCACAAGAAGTGATTTGGTACATAATCATGAAGCCGATCCAAAAAAGCTTGAAGTAAAGATGGTAACCAATGCATGTAAAAGAAAAGCCCAAGAGGACATATCGGAAAAGCCTGCCAAAATTACAAGAACTGCTGTTGCTGAGTGTGATGCCAATTTGCTGACGGTTCCTGACATAGCTAGCATAAGAAAGAACATTTACAACTGTCGTCGTAAACTGTTACCAGGTCCGTTACCAAGAAGCATATCAGAAGTCCATAACGCGGTTAGTAATTATTCTCCTAAAACCTGTCGCAATGAAAGTTTTTTGTTTTTAAATCATCCTGAATTAAATGTAATTGTATTTTCATGCGAGACAAATATTCGTTTGTTGTGTAAATTAAAAACTTTGTATATGGATGGTACAGTTTCATACAGTACCAAATATTTTCTACAATTATTTACTATACATGGCTTGGAAAATGGACATTATGTTCCTTTAGCATACTGTTTGTTAAAGGACAAATTGTCAATGACATACAAAAATTTATTTTCTTTATTAAGGTCTAAGATTTTTGAAACATTTCAATTATCATTAGAGCCAACTGAAATATTTGTGGACTTTGAAAAAGCAATTCACTGTGCTTTATTGTATATGTGGCCCAATGCAAAAATTAGTGGATGCCGTTTTAACTTACACCAATACTTGTTTAAAAAAATTCAATCTTTGGGTTTGGTACAAGAATATAAGGATACAAATTCAGAAATTGGAAAATGGTTAAGGCATACGTTTGGTTTAACTTATTTAAATCCAGCAGAAGTTGAAGAATGCTTTCTTTATAATTTAATGTCATATAAACCTATAAACGCAACACTTGATATATATATGCAGATTATTTACTGGAAAATTACATTTTCTATAGCGCTCTATTTCCACCACACATATGGTCTAATCAGAATCCGTCTATTGCGAGGACCACAAATGCCTGTGAATCCTTTCATTCGAGATTTAATTCTTCTTTTTATTCAACACATCCTTCTATTTTTATTTTTATTGAAAAGTTAAAAGAATTTCAAGTAGACACTTATGTCAAAATAAATAGTTTACATATACCAGCAAAAATCAAAGATACTACTGTTAAGGCTAAATTGGCATTTTTGGAGAAAATGATGGATAAACTACGATCCCAACAAATACGTAGGTTAGATTTTATAAAAGCTGTATCTTATCATTCCTATAATAGCAAATAAATCATTGTATACAAGTATATTAACGGTAAAATGTACAAAAATTAGGTACTAGTTGTATTATATTTAGATATTATTACAGTTATAAAGAAATAAAATGCACATTACTTTTATTAAAATAAATAAATTAATTAATTATGGTATTTTATAATTATAATACGAATATACCTGTAAGATAAAAACGGGAATTGGGGCTGGTGTCGAAAATTGCCATTAAATTTTAGTCGCTACCTGCTTAGTGTCGAAATTTCCTACGCCCATTTAAGCTGTATGTTACAAGGTCACTAGCTCTAGGTGGTAAGCATACAAGCGGGAGACAAGCTAGTGCGTCTAGTCGAAGAGAACCGGAGTCATCTGAAGATGAAGAGCCCATAATTCCTGTAAAAAGATCTAAAGTTGTCCAGTTACCACCTATAGATGTAAGAAAAACCAGTAATGACCATTTGCCAATATGCTCTGTCAGCAATAAAAATTCTTAGATGCGTTGCCGAAACCCTGGATGCACTAAGAAGACGAGATTCTTTGTACAAAATGCAAAATGTACTTGTGTATTCCTCCTGAACGAGAATATTTTTTTTTCAGTTTTATACTTAAATTATAGTAAAGTTAGTGCTGATGTCCATTATGCTGGACCTGTCATATTATGTCTGTCAGATAATTTTTTTTAGTTTTTATAAATTTTTGTTTATTGCTTTCACAAATGAAGAGAGAAAATATAAAATATTGTTAAAATAATAAAAACTGTTTTCTTGGGACTGGGGAGGTTAGATATAACACTAAATTTGTATGTGGATATTAAGAAACAAAAAAACTACATACATTATATAATTATGACTCAGGTAAATTTGAAATTCTAATTTTCTCATTTTTTTTTAAATAACATCAATATTAAGATCATCTTTTGGTGATCGGGTTAACAGGTTTGCTAAACGAAAATACAAGGAAGGTCTGATTGTTTCTTGTTATTTGGATAGATATGTATTGTGGTTATTTTTATTGTCTTATAATTTTCTTCTCATCAATTTTGTTATGTGCTAACAAGAATGTTCAAACAATCACGTCGACATCTCTTCCTATTCTGAGTAACGCTACCTCGTTCATTTTGTGTGCATCAAACACTGTCCATTGTTTAATCCGTAACAAGGCAAGGCCACATACTTTAAGTGTACTCAGATAAGATATTTCAAAATGTTCGTGGGAATATTCCAGAAGGTATAAAGGTAAAAGGAAGTTTTGAAAGAAATGTAGAAGGATGCTTCTAGGTTGAAAATCAACACAAAAAAAAACAAACCCATTAGCTATTCCAAAGAACAGAAATGTGAATACTAATCCCAAACACAATAAAGAAATAGAAATTTACAATAAACAAATACAACAAGTAGAAAAATTCAAGTATCTATCATGTTGGGGAACGAATGATTTGAATTCCGAAACCAAAATATTTTGTTGAATAAAAAATGCAAGAAAACGGAAACTTAAACTTTCCAAACTTGAAATCAAAACATCAAAATAAATGTATTTTGAACAAAATTGTGGTTAAGTCTAATTAAAATTGTAAATAATATTAAGAGCGTAGGCGCAAAATTTCGGGCCAAAGCTTTTTAAATGCATTCATTTTTTTTTTTCGAATCCTGAGAAAACTAACCAATATTTTTGAAAAATTTAAACGCAGAATGAAAGATTACATTATTACCGAGGGCCGAAAGTCCCTTAGAATAAACAAAAAGTTTTTTAAATGAGATATTTGAAATTAAAAATCACACTAAATTTTCTCTTTTTTTTTTTCACCCCTGTAACTTATTAAAATAAACATTATAAAAGTTTTCAGGGACTTTCGGCCCTCGGTAATAATGTAGTCTTTCATTCTGCGTTTAAATTTTTCAAAAATATTTATTAGTTTTCTCAAGATTTGGAAAAAAAACTGCATTTAAAAAGCATTGGCCCGAAACTTTGCGCCTACGCTCTTAAAATGCCACTAGAAAATAGCTTCAGAACATTCTTAAAGTAATAATTTATAAAAAAATTGTTTTGTGTTAGCATAATGTCTTTTGAAAATAATAAATGAAAAATATTAAAACTACATTACATATAAAAGTACAAGTACATAATTCTGAATAGATCAATAGATAAATTAATTTCGTAAATATTTTTTTATTTTAAATATAAGATATTCTAGAAATTTTTTTAGACTTTTACCCTCGAAGAACAAAAGTAGGTAGATATAAACACGTTAATTAAGTCTGCAACCCACTCCTCGTCGCTCAACTTTACACAATAGAATGAGGAGATCCATCTCTTGCACACCCATACAATCCACTATATCCCCGATTTAATAGGTCCGTTTTATTATTGCCAAGGTGGGCAGTGTGTGCAACTACACCGGTCATTTGTTTTATTCCTCCACCCGTTTTGATGAGCTGTAAAACAAATCACGGTGAGCTACCAGTAAAATCTAGCAAACTGCGGTCAGTGATATCAGTGTTGTCAGATTTTATAGATATTATTTCATATCCTGTAAATTAAAAAAAAATGACAGGAAGAAAATGTGACCTATCATTCATAATATATTTTATATATAAAAGATAGGTCACATAAGACAAAAATTCGAATAAATGCAAAATAAAAGTAGAAAGGAATCTACAAAAATCATAAATATCTAAAACTACTTAATGATTCTTCAATATTTTTATTTCAGTGGCCAGAATCCAGAAAAAATGTATTTCTAAAGTTTTTTGTGACTTGGTGGATAATAAAGGCTAGTCCTGAGTTAGACCATAGAGAGTCTGTTAAGGCTTGGTCACAATAAATACTCAATGTTCGCATGAAACTACTTTCAAACGGTGTGTTGTTTGTGTGTTCTGTTTTTTTATTATAGATGCTATGCATATTTTTCTTTAGATATACAACGTTTAAATTCACCAAAACATCAATTTTGCAATGATCCTTTTTCTAAAAAAAATAAGCGTGGGTTATGTAATGTATTCCTCTTTAGGACTGTTGGACATAACAAAAAGCTACTTACGATAGGTTGTATTAATTTATTAAGCTTTATAAGTATTGTATAAATTAACATTATTTCAGTTCACATGTAGTCCATAACCTCAGTCTATTGTCATGTATGGTTGTCATGTCACCGCTGTCACTTGAGGTTCCGTTTGCCAAGTGCAACGTTGCCAAGTATATCCGTACATGAAAACCGTACATAACAGGTTACAGGTAATTTCGAGCTGCACAGAAGGATATTTGAACCTCAACCATATGTCCAAGTTCTACTAAAACCATGGCTACGGTCTGTTGGCGACCTTTTTAACGATTATTTTTTATTTCGCCTTAGGTACAATACCAACCTCTACTCCCGAACAAATTAAAGAATCTTTTATCAGCAACTTTGTTGAAGTCAAAAACTCTGGCAGCAGAAGTATTTTCGGATTTTCTAAATGGAAAGCTATACGTAGACTCTGGCCATGGAAGTCTATGATTTCATGGTTTGAACTATTTAGAAGAGGTAGTGAATTTAATTTTTTGTGCTACTGGCGGTTCTTTTTATAAAGGTTCGATTGAAGTATATATAGGTAAAAGGGCGTTCTCACGATTCAAGTTTTGTTGATCAACTTTAGCTGACCAACAAAAGTTGAATAAAAATGTAGTGAGAACCTCTGTTTTGATAAAAGTTAACCAGCTTTTTAGTTGTTTAAGACAGTTTGACCCATTTAAACTTTTGTTGATCAAGTGGAAAATTTCTTTCAAGTAAAACGATATCTTGATGAATCATAACGAATTGGTTTCAAGTTGAAACTTGTCTTGAAACGTGTGAACTAGGCGGTCAACATTTGTTGACTGTGTTTAGTATATTTTGTGAAAGAGATTGGGGTGCACGATTATTTGATTCATAAAATAATTAGCTGTTCATAAAATAGTCAAAAAAAATGAGCCTCAAGTGGTCTAAAAATATAATTGTGAAATTTTTGAAGTTGTATCAAAAGTATGATTATCTGTGGGACCACCGAACTGATAAATAGAGAACTAGAGATGAACGAGAAGATGCTTTGGGTTGCATTGTCAAGAAATTGGAAATTCCTAGTATTCGTTAGTATGCAAATCGATACATACTGGCATGGCAAGAGATGAATTGTACGTGCCAAAGTTGTTTTTGTATAAAACAGCGGATATATTTTTACATGGTGTTACAAATATAACGAATACTCATTAAATTTGGTAAGTATACTTTTTTTTAAATTTTTTTACTTTAACTTTATGTACTGTTCACATCGTCGTGTATCATATTCAGTTGCCAGGGCACAGATCCATGTCCGGAAAAATATTCGACATATTCATTACGTTCAGTAGATGCTATTGTTGAATAGTTACGACTTCCTAAATTAACGTGCAAATTAACTAGACTCTTCGCTTCAGTACTTTGTGTTCTCCAAGAACCTGGTATATTGCGCCTGGTATTTAGATCTTCAGTATCAAAAGAGTCTGTTGGTGTGTATTTTTTACCCGAACTCATTTTTACTAATTATTTAATACTAAAGCTGCTTTAACAATTTTGTCCATCTTATTACTTGAAACCGCTATAGGTCGTTAAAATATTCTGAATCTAGAAACCAAAATTCCAAATGCATTTTCAACAATGCGACGAGCTCTTGATAAGCGATAGTTGAATATTTTCTGTTCCCTAGATAAATGAGTACTTCCTCCAAAGTGTTTTAAAATATAAGGTCTTAAGGGGAAAGCATCGGCACCTCAAATACTCTTCCTTTTGCAAAAGTAACGTATTCCTAACAGCTTCTAATCCTGTATTCAATGAAGATTTTGCAAAAACAACAGCATCGTTTGCCCGTCCATTTGTGAGTACGCCGAAATAGCGATAGCAATAGTTTGCGTCAACGCACGCAAACAAAAATTACGCTATACTGCCTTAGTAATTAAAATACTCTGATCTACTGTGAGGCGCATTTCGTATTATAAGATGTTTTCCATCTAATGCGCCACAACAGTTTCAAAAATTCCATCGCAAATAATATTCTCTTTAAATTGTCTTCCATTGTTCTTCATTTTGTGGTATCTGTAAAAAAATATTGATCACATTTTACTGCATATTTAATTCTCTTTGTACTAATATGAAATATTGTAATAAAGTTATATTTCTCTTTTAGAATTCAACACATGATGCAGCTGAAAGCGAAACCATCAAAAATACAAGAGAAACAGGCAATGGTAATACCCAGAAATAAGCGATCCATGTAGAAAACAAAAAAACTGTCAAATCGCCTACTACAAAGCAATCAAAGACAACAAATGTTTTTCATGCTCCTCAAAATCGCAAAAGAAAAATATTAGAAAATAAAAATATTTCAAATATAAGCGCAGCAATTGATAAACTTGATAAACTAGTGCAAAAAAATACAATAATGTTGATGAAAAATTCGACATTTGCCAAATATATTGCTGTTCAGCTAAGACATATGCCTGTTTACCATGCTATCATCTGCCAGGAACAAATTCAAACTATAGTACGACAAAAGATAACCCGAATATCATATAAGTCCATCATCAGTGTGCACCTTCTACATCTTATTACCAGACAATTTCATCACCACTGTTTTCATCTTCTAAGTATCATTCATCTCCATCACCAGCACTATCGAACAACATGGACCCAGAACATCCTCGTGTTCATTTTCATATGAATCATGCAACAGACAACAATGCGAAGAGAATTATCAGGAGTCATCTGATGTACTTGCTGCAGTTCTAACAGGTGTCTTAGACTTAGAATAGACTAAATTTTATATTATCTACTATTGCCTAACCTAACCTAACCTAACCTAAATTTTATATTACGAAAATTTGAAATGGTACTTTTAGGTACTCGGTATATGGCAGCAAGCGTTGCGAACGAATCACCCGTAGCTATATATGTTAAAGTGATTTGCAGCTTTAATCTTGGTGAAATTTCTTGACGCATCACTGTATCTTGTTTTTTTATGACACCCTGCACTTTTGACAGCAGCTCGTCAAATTTTTCTTCAGACATTCCAAAATAATTTCTATGCCCTTCTTTATCCTCTAATGCTAGCTACTTTAACAACATTTCTGATGATACCAAACTATTTCTTCCTAGAATCCACTGTCTCGCCCAAAAACGACGTTTCTTACGACTTTTGTTCATATCATTAGCAATTCTTTTCAGTTCTCATTTTAACAACACAGCAATACTTCGTACTGTTGTGAATTTATTAAAAGGTTCAATATTTATAACACTTACGAATTTAACTTATTTTTTTATTTATATTAATTTATCTTACAATAATTTATATATCCGAACGTAACAATTAAAATCGCGAGCGCGTCTTCAAAATCAACTGATCCCCTTCAATTAAAGTTCCGTTATTATATAGGAAATCCTGTTATTCGAGAACGGCGGCGATCTCCCCAGAAGCTCAGACCCGTTTTATTTCGGTCTACCTGGACACCTCGAATCTAGATCCTTCGCCGAAATTTCTACAACAAAACAGAATTAGTCATAATATATTTACGGTTATTTTAGGCCATGATATTTATCGTAACAGTACACATTCACGCACAACCTCATTCGACGCCATTTTTACATTGAACCGTTGATTCAGATTTAATTGAAATATGTGAACAAAATCTTCTCAAGTTGAATTCAACTTTAGTTGATCAAATAAAGTTGATCAACAAAACTTGACTAGTAAGAACGCGCCTTTAGTTAAACTAATGAGTCACTCAAAAAGATTTAGAAAATAATGGGTATGTACTCCTTAGTTTGTCTTTTTCTTGCAAGAGTCATGCGTGTTGTAAACATTTTTATAGAAAAAAAGTAACTGCTTTTAAAAATAAATGTTAGGCCCATTCAATATAAATAAAGAAATGTTTTGGTTCTTTACTTCATTACATTATTTATCGAACATGGCAACATTGTACAAAAAATCACGACACCGGAGAGCTAGACTTATATCGGCTATTTGCTGGAGGAAGGTTTACGGCGAACGAGGCTTAAGAACCAAGCGATTACATTTTTAGTGTCCCTTTTTTCCTGCAATTTAATCAAGATTGTAGTAGTGCCTGCCTGACCTTTAGCATTAATTAGGAACAGAAATCGGACAACGTGAATAATTAATCACTAGATAAGTATATTTAAATTATCTCAGAAATAAAAAGTTTGACACAATAATTCAATTTTATAACTGTAACCGTTATTATCAAGTATAACGAAATTACACATTAGGTTTTGACGGAAGATAGTGGTATTATTTTTAAAATTAATGTATATAGAGAGTTTAGGCTTTTCCGGTTAGTGTTTTGTAATGATATATACATTGTATTAGAAGTTCATAGACTGTGGCTGTGATTTACTTCTTGACGTTTCGTCTGCAACTGCATCACACATAGGCGATGTATGAGCAGACGTAACTTTCGGTCGCTCCGTTATAATCTTCCTTGATTATCTGCGCTATTTGTAGTTGTCGTATGACTCCGGGTCTATCCATATCTGTGTTGTATTTCGCAGTGTTAAGTGTTTTTATGTGTGCTCCATCTTGTGGCAGGTCTTCTTTTCCGTCTTCTTCTTGGCGGATCCCAGTCTAATATTCTTTTCAGCTACCTGTTCTCTGGCATTCTTTGTACATGCCCATACTACTGCAGGACTATGTTTTCCAACTTTTTTGTAATTAAGGATTCTACTCTCATTCTGTTCCATATTTTCTCTGTTTTTTTTTATCCGGTCTGGTGATTTGTAGACATTTTCTCATAAAGTCCAGTTGAACTATGCTCTAAAAGCCTTTTTTTGTAAGAGTGTTGTTCCATATTTAATACTCCATAGAGTACTTTACTCTATATCTTTCCAAAAAATGTTCCTTTTCTCTTTTGGTCGCATTGTCATTCATTGCATAGATTGCATATAATGTCCAACATTTATCGTTGGTTGTCCAAATATGTTGTGTGCTCTGCACTCCATGTGTTTATATATTTCCCTATAATTTTCTCTCCTTGACTTTTTTTTGTTTCAGTTAAGACTATATGTGACTAGTCGTTCAATTTCTGAGATTATTTCATTTTGTTTCGTTGCGATTACTTGTATATTTCACGTTCCTATTCTCATAGTTTTTCTGAACTCCTACGTCGTATATTCTTGTTTTTGTCCAAATACCGAGGCTGGTTTGTTTTTTGTTTGTTTCTTGCACAATGATTTTTCAAAGAATGGGAAAAGAAAAGTATTTCTAAAGTGTATAAACGTTTATTTTCTAGCTGAGCGCTTTTGGCTTACAAAGCCATCTTCAGAGCTATGATTAGGTTTTTAAATTATCACTACTAGGAGAGATCTCTGAGTTGAATATAAGAAAAATAAAACGGATGTATAATAACGAGGTAACAGGCAATCTTAAAGTTAAAGATTATTATTTTCGAAATATTTTTAATAAATGTTTCCACATGGGGTTTGGAACACAATGAACGGATGTATGTTCTACTTGTTTGTCATTCGATGAGCAAATCAAAGTTGAAACAAATAATGTGCATAAAAGGAAAGACCTATTTATCAACAAACGCGTCCATAAATTAAGAGCAAAGGCTTTTATTCACTACTACGAGAAACTAAAGATGATTTAATTACAACAAGCTTCGACTGTCAAAAAAATCAAGTACTGCCAAAGGTCTCGGATCAAAACGCTTACTATAGCTGACAATTGTATATTTATAACCAAGGATCATCAAAAAATAAGGAAACCAAAGAAAAAACTTTCATGTATACATGGACCGAAAATGAGTTTCATAAAGTATCCAGTGAGGTAAGTTCCGCTTTATTTCATCGACTTAAAAGGCATTAAAACTTTGAGATTGGTCTTCGATGGATGCGGTGGTCAAAATAAAAATTGTATTATAGTCGCCATGTGCGCTAGATGGTTTTTGGGTGCCCCACAAAATTTAAATTTTATTGAACTTATATACTCAGTCACAGGTCACTCATTTGTTCCTAGCAATCGCGTTTTTGGCAGAATGGAACAGGTGTTGAAGAAAATAGAAGTTATTCGAGAAATGATATCAGATATCAGAGGGTAGTACAATGGTTTCTCCTGTATGGTATTACGAGGTAAACCAAGGCTCGCGTAGGTATTGGCACATTCCTGAAGTAAATATGTCACCTATTGGAATCATAGATGAGTATCAACCCGCTATCCAGATACTTTTTCAGGAAATTTTAAATAGCAAGCACGTACCAGACCAATTGGGAAACTGTATTTCCATACCAGTACACAAAAAAGGAAATCGTACCAATTATTATAAAATCGCCTTGCTTATCACAATTATTAAACTGATATTTGCCAATCACATTAAAGAAAAATACATAATCATTGAAGAGCAACAAGACACGACACAATAAATCAAGTATATCGACTACTTATATCTATAACCAGACAAATTATTGAGAAAACATTGAAATATAACAAACCTACCTATATATGCTTTATAGATCCAACTAAAGCCTTTGTCTGCATTAGATTAGAAGACGTGTTATAATAATTAGTAAAACAAAACCAGTCCCACAGAATGGTATAGCTTACAACATTAAACACTAACAATAAAAAAATTAAAGTCAAGAACTAACTATCATCGAAAGAATATACCAACTTGGGAATCTGGAAGGGAGATAGCTTAAACCCACCACTCTTGAATTTAGCAATGAACAAAATCATGGAAGAAACTAAACAGCCAGGAAACAAGCTGATCAGAAAACCAATAAAAACCTTTATTATTCAATCGATACAATTTTGATTTCAGATAACAAAGAAAACCTACAGCGAATAGTACAAGCATTCAAAACTTCGGCTGACTCATACAATAGGCGAATATCTACATCTAGAACAAAATCTTTAGTAGTGGCAAGAAGAGAACACAAACGAGACAGAATATTATTTAACGACGAAATAACGGAATAAATCTCAAGATTCAAGTACTTAGTATTATTCTTAATTACTATCAATAAACCTTGAGGATCCACTGCTAAACATAGATGCCTCGTGCCTCCTCCTTATCTTTCCTTTTTCATATAATATGTATCGCTTTTATTCAGTTGTATTTTAACTTTTGCGTGTTTGCATTTGAAATATTATAAAGGGTCTTCCTAGTGTTCTAGTCTGGTGTTCTAGTGCCTGCTGGTATTTAATACCTTGCTGTTAGGAGTATTCTATCGCTGGTGTAAAATGCTGAATTTATTCCCGTCTTCTCTGTCTTCCCCGTCGTATAGTATATCTACTGTATTTTACGGAGATGTCTTAACGGGAAAGTGCGGGAACAGTGTTACAAAGGGAACAGTGTTACATTTGCTTTCTGTTCCACCTCTTGGTAGATAGGCGAACTACATGTACCGTAACCTCATTAAAGGTCGGATGCCTTCCATAAATCAGTTATCGTAGTTGAATACAAGTGTTTTGTAGTCACATATTTTCATAACAGTTTTTATACCTGTGAAAAGTAAAATTTTTAAGATCTAAGTGTATTAGTATATGGGTAAGTACGTTAGTAATTCATTAATTTTATATTATGGATGGAAAGTAAATATATTTCTATTGGATTTACACTTAAAACCATAACCTATATTTCAGTACCGCGCTAAAAATTTAGTTCTATGTGCATTGGCGTTCAAAAGTGAACAGTGTTACAGGGTACACTGTTACAAAAATTCTTGTAACACTGTACCCCTAGTAAAACAATTAATTATAAATTTCTTGATTACAAATTTATTTTAGTGAGAAAATGCCACGTAAAAGCAAAGGTGTAAGAACCCTCTTAAAAACCGATGAGAAGATTCTCAAAAAGCTGTTCTTGATGTGCTTCAAAATAAAATGAGCATTAGAGGGGCAGCGAAAAAATACAAATTATGTCACATGACGTTAAAACGTTACATAAATAAATACAAAAATTCAGAAAATCCAAATAAATAAAATTTGAACCAAATTACAAAATAAATCAAATTTTTTCCAAAGAGTTGGAAGATGAACTCGAATCATATTTAATAACAGCAAGTAAAATACATCATGGTTTGACCCGCAAAGATACCTTGGGACTAGCCTATCAATTGGCTGTAAGTAAATTGTTACAACAATTTAAATTTGTCTACTTGGAATTTTTATGTTTCAGGTTCGCAATGGCCTAAAAATCCCGAAAAACTGGGATACTAATAACTCAGCGGGAATAGACTGGTTAGTGGGATTTCGTAAGAGGCATCCCATATTGTCTCTCCGCAAACCTGAAGCAACAAGCTTATCAAGAGCCACAAGCTTTAATCGGACTAATGTAAATGCTTTCTTCGAAAATTTAATCAAAGTATATGGAAAATTTGGAGATAGCATATCCCCCGATTTGATATATAATTTGGATGAAACTGCAATCACCACGGTACATAATCCACCGAATGTGCTGTCTGCTAAAGGACAAAAACAAGTTGGCCAGGTAACATCAGGCGAGAGAGGAGTGCTGATTACCGCTTGTTGTATTATCAATGCTGTTGGAAACACTGTTCCACCATTTTTAGTTTTCCCAAGGGTACATTTCAAAAATCAAATGTTATTTGGTGCCCCTGCAGGCTCAAGTGGCAGTGCAACAAAGAGCGGTTGGATGAACGGGGAAATTTTTGTTGAGGTTCTGATTCATTTCCAAAGACATGTTAAGTGTTCAAAAGAAAACCCCGTGATACTAATTTTTGACAATCACGAATCGCATATCACAATTGGCCCTTTGGAATTTGCAAAACAAAGCGGGATAATTATGGTTACGTTGCCACCACATACAAGTGCGAAACTTCAACCTCTTGACAAAACTGTTTATAAAAGCTTAAAATCCAATTATAATTCTGCTTGCAACGACTGGATGATCTGCAACCCTGGAAAAGTCATTTCCATCTATGATGTTGCTGCTCTATTTGGTAAAGCATTTCCTAAAGCATTCTCTATCTCAAACATAGTCAATGGGTTTTCTTCGACAGGCATATGGCCTTTAAATCGAAATATATTTACAGACGATGACTTTTTGTCATCCAGTGTGACAGACCGCTCTCTGGCTACAGCAACTTCATTGCAGACTTCAAACAGAGATCAACCTCAGCCTTCTACCTCGGCACAAGTTCCTTGTGACGTAGCATATGAGCATACATTACATGTAACAGATTCGAATTATGAGACTATAGTTTCAAAGTCTCTAACTAGTCCTTCCACTTCAACTCTTTCGCCTTCACCTCGCC
This sequence comes from Diabrotica undecimpunctata, assembly GCF_040954645.1. Classification (NCBI taxonomy): domain Eukaryota; kingdom Metazoa; phylum Arthropoda; class Insecta; order Coleoptera; family Chrysomelidae; genus Diabrotica; species Diabrotica undecimpunctata. Next base: position 150,396,172 of record NC_092809.1, read on the forward strand.
TTGTAATACCTTCATCTACCCCTCCTAGGAATATACAGCACCAACAAGAAAAAAGACCTTCTATGTCAAGTGTATTGGTCAAACAAACAACTTTAATTTCACCTGAACTCGTTAGACCCTTTCCAAAAGCCCCACCAAGGAAAACAAACATCACAGGAAGGAAAAAAGGAAAATTCATGGTGCTAACAGACACTCCTATTAAGGACGAATTAGTAAATGAATTATTGGAACGAAGTAGAAAGAAAGCGAAGGATGTAAAGAAAAAAATCATTAAGGAGAAAAAAGATGACGAGAGTTATGAGGAATCAGAAGGCGAAGTTCCTTATGCTGAAAGTAATGCTAGTAACAATTTGGAAGGCGAAGAAATGGAAATGGATTATTCATCAGTTTCAGTTGGCGATTATGTGCTTGTTGCTGAAGGGGAGCCTAAAAGTAATATTTTTTCGGTGGGTTTAGTCGAGGAGGAACTGGAGGAAGAATATGTGATTGTCTACATAAAGAGAATTAAACCTCTGTTTAAATTTTGTAAAAACTGAACAATCCTACACTTTTCGTAAGGAATATATTATACACAAATTGCCACCACCAGTTGCTGCAGGTGGAACAAACCGGACATCGGAGATGCTGGTTTTTAATATCGATTTAACAAAATTTAAAAATTCACTTGAATAGGTTTTATCAAATTTACTTTTTCTCTATGTTGAATATCTTGATAATTTTGACATTTAGGCCTTATGTTCATAGTTTTAATTAACAATAAATCTTTTCCTAATCATTTATGTATTTAATTTCTCCTTTCTCATGTTTTTTATGCCTTGTAACACTGTTCCATGTACATTGTAACTTGTAACACTGTACACTACCGCAGGGTACAGTGTTACAAATGACAAAGTTTCAAAGTCATGCTATACTTTCATACCTTATTCTTGTAATGTTATAATAATTTATCAAAAAACAAAGTAAACTATATACTATCATATAATGATAAAAATAAACTTAAAATATTCATGTCCATCAACTTTGTGACTAATAAAAAAAGTTGTAACACTGTTCCCGCACTTCCCTATTCTATCTCTTAATATTTTTCCAGTAATTAATCTCAGAGCTCTCATTTCTGACGTCCTAAGTATTTTTTTGTTTCTATTAAATATTTTATACCCAGAGATAAGTACTTGTTGCACAATATTTTCATGGAATTTTTTTGGTGCTAAGATATTAAAACCTATTTATCCACGGTATTTTACTATTTTCAATAGCAACAACTACAATTAAATGATACTACAAAGTAGCGGGATACTACTAAAATAATATCCCGCTAAAAATAAATTTTTTCGTAATAAAATTCACACACAAATATTTTAGAAAAGTGTAGTCAAAAATTAACTTGAAGAAATAATATTATAAAATAAACAAGTACCTCCAGTTGCATAAGAATTAGTTTTAAACTATATATTATTGTATTAACTAACTTCCACATATAGGCAACACGTTTTATAAGTAATCTTTGACTTAAAACATTAAACGTAACACTATAATTTAAAAACAAGAATCTCACGGTTCCATGGTGTAATGGTTAGCACTCTGGACTTTGAATCCAGCGATCCGAGTTCAAATCTCGGTGGAACCTGATCAATTTTGTTTTTTTTTATTTTTAATCATAATTTAAGTTTTTTGAAGTGATTAAATTTTTGTTAAATAAATTTTAAAATTTAAAGTTGCAATTAAACAAAATTAGAATTTTAAATTCACTGTTATATAAGACAATTTTTGTTTTTTTAATATGGATCATGGGTTTTAGTTTCCTAAAATTGGTATTATCATTCATTATGGATTTTTAATCTATCTATCTGTCTATCTATACAGCCCTTGCTGTCCAATTTTGGACATAGGCCTCCTCTTCCTTCTTCCACGTCTCTCTATTGTAGACAGTTTGTATCCACTTCGGGCCTGCGTGTTCCTTCAAGTCATCTGACCATCTCATTTGTGGCCTTCCTCTTTCGTTTGTAACTATATGGTCTCCAGTGTATAATCATCTTATTCCATCTGTCGCCTTTCTGTCTTATGGTATGTCCAGCGAACTTCCACTTAAGGTTTGCTTCTGCGTTAATACATCGCATCGGTCACTTTTGTTTTGTTGCGGATCCAAGTATTTCTTTTCTTGTCTGATAGCCTGATGTTCAGCATTTGGGCTTTGCTATTTTTGGGTCTTTGCAATTTTTTCCATGTTTTCCTTTGTAAACGTCCAAGTTTGAGAACCGTATGTGAGAACAGGAAGTATACATTGGTTGAAGACTCTTGTTTTTAAATATTGGAAGTATTTTCTATTTTTTAGTATACAGGAAAGTTTTCCGAAGGATGCCCAAGCCAACTGTATCCTTGTCTTTATTTCTCCGGTCTGATTTTCTTTATTTAACTTAACTAGTTGTCCCAAATATACATATTCTTTTACTTGTTCTATAGTTGTTTGTGCAATTGTAATTATTAATTCTTCTGGTTTGTTAATCATAATTTTCGTTTTATTATAATTCATTTGTAGACCTACTTTTGTTGATTCGCTATTAAATTCATCCATCATATTTTGCAATTCTTCCCTTTTATCTGTTATTAATACAATGTCGTCTGCATATCTCAAGTGATTCAAGTATTGGCCATTTATGTTAATACCCCGTTTTTCCCACTGTAATTTCCTCATAACGTCTTCTTTGATTAAATAGTTTGGGTGATATAATGTCACACTGTCTGACGCCTCGCCGTATCTTAAGGGGCTCCGCTTGTTTAACTATTTGGATGGATGTTGTTGCTTGATCATATATATTGGAAATTAAGTCCGTATATCTATAGTCTGTTCTCCCATTTTGTAAAGACTTCTTTACTGCCCAATGTTCCACCATATCGAATGCTTTTTCAAAGTCTACAAATGCCATATACATTGGGATTTGATATTCGTTGGCCTTTTCAATTAATATTTTTATCGTAAGCGAATAGTCGGTTGTACTGAATCCTTTTCTAAAACCGGCTTGCTCTCTTGACTGGAAATTATCTAACTTAGTTGTTAATCTGTTTGTTAGTAGTTTGGTTAACAGTTTGTACATTACAATTAGTAGCGTTATGGGCCTATAGTTTTTCAGATCTTTTCTATCGCATTTCTTAAACAAAATAGTGCTATTGCCTCGTTCCATGTGGTGGGTATTTGTTTTGTGTTATATTATAGAACACAAAACAAATGTTAAAATGTTATATTATAATATTTTATTCATTAGTACATAAAGGACTTCCACTGTAGTTTTCCCCCCATTTTTTAGCATTTCCACAGTTATTCTACCTTTCTCAGGAGATTTGTTATTCTTCATTTCTTTGAGTGCCTTTTTTGTTTCATTTTTACTGATTTCTGGTTATAGGTCAGAGTTAACGTTCTTTATTTTCAGTTGTAACTGATTACGGATGTTTTGGGTTGGATTTTGTTCTGTTTTATAGAGATTTGTATAATATCCGTACGTTATCTATAAAATTTCTTTTATATTGTTGGTCTCCACTCTTCTCCACACTTTTTTGTTCTTTATGCTATTAATTTGTATGTTTCCCAGGTTCTACTTTAAGCACTTCATGTTTCTATGTTTTTCAATTGTTTTCTCTATCTTTTCTTCCTGTACTCTCCATTTACACTCCTTGATATTTTTTCTAATAGTTTTGTTTATTTCTTTGTATTCCATTTTATTTTTGTCCCCTATATGAAACTTTCTTTTTTTTGTTGTTGTCTGTGCTATTTCTTTACCCACTTTCATTAGAGTTTCAGTAAATATCATGTTTATTTCATCGATATCTTTGAGATCTATATCTTCCTTGGTCGGCAATATTTCCTTTATTCTCTCTTCGTACGTCTGTTATTCTTGTTTTAGTTTTGCCATGTCTAATTTCTGATTATTTTCCATTTTCTTTCTTGTTTCAAATCTACTATTAATGATCAGCTTGACTCAGACTAGTCTATAGTCGTTACCAGTTAAGAAGCGATTTCGGGCTGTTACGTCTTTAACCATGGATTTTTGCGTTGAAAGAATATAATCAATTTCGTTTTTAGTTTCACCATTGGGACTAATCCATGTCCATTTTCTTTGGGGTTTTTTCTTAAAGAATGTATTCATTGCATATAGTTGCTTCTCGTCCAAGTAATTCATCAATGTGTGTCCTCTATTATTTCTTTTGCCGTATCCATGGTGTCCCACTTTGTCTTCTTCTTTATATAGTTGTTCTCCTATTTTTTCATTGAAGTCCCCGATTATTAGCGTTAATTTTGATTTCTTTTGTTGCTGTTGTTATGTCTTCGTAGAAATGTTCAATATCTTCATCGCTGTAGGTACATGTTGGAACGTACACCTGTATATTTTTGGATTTTTAATATACGTGAAGAAAAATAAAATTTACCTTAATAATAACGACATTGATTGTTCTACACTCACATACAAAAATATCTAATATTTTTATTCAATTTTAATAGTCTCTCTCATATGGCTGTCTTCTTATACGGGAATTATTGGTAACGAAACAGCAGATCATTTTTCCAAAGAAACTACCAACCATGGAACTGGAGTCACCCCAGTTCAACTAGCTAATGATCTCAAATTCGTTTTCAAAAAGTCGGTAGAGAATACTTGGCAAAACTTATGGTAAAAAAGCAAGCAACTTTTCATGAACTCCAACCGTTCATTGGTCACCTTGACCTCGACTTCCTAACTAGAAGAGAAGCATCGATTATTAGAAAACTCCGAATCAACCACACCAAACTTACCCATGGTTTCTTAATGTCCTCAGGAACTCGTCCAACCTGCCACGATTGCAATGTTTACCTCACTGTAAAACACATCCTCACCGGCTGCAAACAATTCATCAACCTGTATAAAGCACTGGACTTAAAACCTACTCTTAAGGAAATACTGAACAACCCTACAGAGATCACAAAAACTATATACAGTTTCTAAAAACCACCCAACTCTACCACAATATTTTGTCTAATAGACATTAAAGTAATATAGTTATGATTTATTTAAAATCCTTTATAAAAGGTATATAATAATACCCTATCGTCATTTAGAAATACAGCTACAACTACAGCTTTTAAAAACCAAGTTAAAGAGTAACTAGTGACCATGTGTCCTTATACATTAGGTGAATATTCTTCTTCTTCTGGTTCCTATCCGTTTCGGATGTTGGAAATCATATTGGCAATCATGACCTTGCTCGCTGCGGCTCGAAACAGCTCCGTTGAGGTTTTCTTAAACCATGTTCTTAAATTCCGCAGCCATGATATTCTCCTTCTACCGGGTCCTCGCTTACCTTTGACTTTACCTTGCAATATAGACTGCAGCAGGGAGTAACGGTGCTGATTTCTCATAACGTGTCCCAGATATTGCAATTTTATGCGTTTGATCGTAAACACAATCTCTGGTTCCTTCTTCATTTTTTCTAGAACTTCCTTGTTCGTGATCCTTGCTGTCCATGATATTCTCAGCATTCTTCTATAAAGCCACATCTCAAATGCTTCAAGTTTTTTAATAGTGGTGTCTGTAAGCGTCCATCCTCCGCCCCGTACAACAACACAGAGAAAACATAGCATCTCAAATGTCTCATTTTTGTATCTAGGGATATGTTGTGACTTTTGAAGGTGGCGCTCATTTTGTTAAAGACCGTTCTTGTCTTTCCTATGCGGCACTTTATTTCCTGTACATTGCTCCACTGTTCGTTTATAATAGTTCCCAGGTAACAATACTGTTTTACTTGCTCTATCTGCGTCCCATTAATGTAAAGATGAGCCCCATTTATATTCTCCTTGCTGATAATCATTTGTTTCGTTTTGTGGGTATTAATGTTTAGTCCGCACTGTTGACTGTACTGGTTTATTCTGTCCATTAGCCTCTGAAGTCTCTCTAAACTATCTGCTATCACCATGGTGTCGTCGGCATATCTAACATTGTTTACTCTTTCACTATTTAGAAGGATGCCTTCGTCTATTCCGTAAAGAGCCTCGTTAAAAATTTTCTCTAAGTACATATTAAATATCAACGGCGATAGGATACATCCCTGTCTAACTCCGCGTAGTATTTTTATGTGATCTGTTTCTTCTCCGTTAATTTTCATGTATGCGGTCTGATTCCAGTATAGTTCTGAAATTATTCTGAGGTCTTTGTCATCCAGGTCTGCTTCTTTTAAAATGTTTATCATCTTTTGATGTTGAACTCTGTCAAATGCCTTTTCATAGTCGATCAAGCACGCGTATACGTCGCAGTTAACGTCCCTGCACCTTTGAATCAGTACCTGTACTCCGAAAAGTGCCTCTCTGGTACCCACTGCGTTAATGAAGCCGAACTGTCTGTCCGATATTTGTTCCTCGCACTTCTTATAAATTCTTCCATGGATGACTCTAAGAAACAGTTTCAACATGTGGCTCATTAGGCTGATTGTTCGATATTCTTCGCACTTTTTAGCCGCCTGTTTTTTAGGTATCGCTATGAATTCTGATTCTAGCCATTTATCAGGGATGATTCCTGTATTGTATATTTTATTGAAGACAGCCGTTATCCAATTTATTCCTTCTTCCTCCAAGAGTTTTAAAAATTCAGCTTCGATATTATCAGGCCTTATAGCTTTCCTGCTTTTCATCCGTTTTATTGCTTCTTCTACCTCGGATTTAAGTATGTCCGGGCCCGTCATCCTCTCTGAAAATGGATGCCTATAATCCATTCTTTGATCTTGAAAAAGTGTCTCCAAATATATTCTCCATTTGTCTTTCATCTCTTGGGTGTCAATGATTAATTTTCCATTGGTGTCTATGAGTTTCATTTGTGTTCTCTTTTTAAAAGTACCCGTTATTTCTTTTACCTTTTTGTGTACATTAAAATTGTCATGCTTGGCTTGTAGTCTTTCTATTTCTAGGTGAATATTACGAGAGTGTATCTGTGAATGCCCAAGCTGCAACATAACCAAATTTAATATTATTTTAATTATATGTGTATATTGTACGTTTTTATATATTTTAACGTTTTAAATATTTTAATGGATTATTTCAATTGGTTTTTTTGTAAAGTTTAATATTTATAATTTTAATTTTTGACTTGCTGTAAACCTTGTTGTAACTTACAGTCAAATAAACTATCTATCTATCTATCTATCTATCTAACCATTTACGTAAAAATAAAATTATTCCTTTCATTTGCACACAGTTCTGGAATATTAGTGAATCGATACTAGACTTATTTTAAAACGCCACTTTTATGTCAATATGCCCTGATTAAAGGATAAACTAAAATCTCCCCTATAACCCATTAGCTTTATTTAATGAATTCATGAAATCTCCTCTTTCTTCATCATTATTTTTGTTATTGAAATTCCTCGTATAGAATTACGTATTTGCAGTAAACTTTGTCTTAATTTAATAATGAAGTTCGTTAAGTGATCTGTTGAAAGTATTGTTTCGATTTCTGTAGAACCCTTCAGAAGTATTTCTTTGATTAATAGGAGCTCTGTGACGAGGAAAGTATGAAATCAAAAAGCTTGAAATTTTGAGAGGAATTACGCCTACTTGAAATTTCAAAAACCTTTTATGCTCTTTATTTCTTACATCATTGAATGAGGAAAAAGCCACGGTATTTTAAGCTGAATTTGATTAAGTTGTGGAAAAACCTGCAATAGGAAAAGTTTCTGTTTAATCTTTGTAAAAAATATTATTTTGGTTTGTTCTTTAGAATTAACTCTTGAAAATAATTTTAGGTAACGATTAACCTTATCTTTTATACACAAATAAATTTTCAGAATATACAAATCAGTACAATACCGGAGAGAACAAAAGTGATAAAATAAGTTATATACAAAATGATTTCAAAAGTAAGATGTGTTAAACTAAACCTTGTTAAATATTATGTTTATATGGAGTTAAGCCGCAAAGCAAACCAAGAAATGCAAACATTTCCGAAGTTGGTGTATCTTTGACATCTCGTTTATCTTTGAAATATATAGAAAGAGATCTAACATAGAGATTCGTATAGTGTACCACATAATCAAAGATATTACTAAATAAAAGGTTCCACGATTCAAGTAGTACCTGCATTTCTTTCAATACCAATAGTGCCTGTAAATGTTAAAATATATTTTCTTTTCTAGTACAGACTGTTCTAGAAGATGTATGTTTCAGCAATTTAGTTCTATCTTGACCATAGTAATATAAACGCCTGTCACCTTCTGTAGCATTCCTATCTTCCACGTGCTGTTGTAAAGCTTCTGCGGTATCTGAATTAGAATCAGTTCCGTGGTTACTGAATATCTCTATGATCTAATCAGACATATGCTTCTTAGAATCATAAATCTCGTCAATCTGAAATTCATAATATAGAGCTTGCACACGCTGTATTTCCCTTTCATAGGCATCCACATTACTAAAAAAAAAAATATAAGTATCCTGAACTTGTTATAATATTACACCTACTTACACCTGAGAGCAGAAATTATCATACTTCATAAAAAAGGGGATGCTACCGACCTCAGGAATTACAGGCCCATAAGTCTACTTTCACATATTTATAAACTATTTACGAAATAATTACGAAACGACTAGAAAATAAATTGGAATTTTATCAGCCCATAGAACAGGCGGGTTTTAGAAAAGTCTATGGAACAAACGATCACCTACTGGTAATAAAAAATCTTATAGAAAAATGCACTGAATATAATTAACCACTAGCTTTAATATTTGTCGACTATGAAAAGGCATTCGACACCGTAAATCAACAAAAAATGTTGGAAGCCTTGACAGAATGCCGAATTGACTATCGGTATATAAATATAATTAAACACATATACCAAAACGCAACAGCCAGTGTTAGAGTGGGTGATCGTCAAACCCAGAAATTCCCGATACAACGTGGAGTACGCCAGGGGGACACCATATCGCCGAAACTGTTCACTACGCTTTTGGAATATATATATATATATATATATATATATATATATATATATATATATATATATATATATATATATATATATATATATATATATATATATATATATATATATATATATATATATATATATATATAAAAGGGCAAAATTGTCCGACAAGGGCATAAACATAAACGGAGAAAAGCTTAGCCATCTAAGGTTTGCAGATGATATTGTACTAATAGCTGATAGGATAGATGAGGCCAAAGAACTTTTAAATCAGCTCGACCTTTCCTCGCTAGAAGGGGGATTGAAAATAAATATATCTAAAACCCAGATGATGCCAAATCTTGTAGTCAGCGAAGATATATGCGTAGGAACAAGATCCATAGACCAGTTAATGGCCTATAAATACCTAGGTCATGAGATTCGCATAGGAAAAGATAACCAAACCGTTGAGCTTCTCCGTCGTATAAGACTGACTTGGGCAGCCTTCTGCAAGCTGAACCATATTTTCAAATCGTCTGATATACCAATATGCCTTAAAAGAAAAACGTTTAATCAGTGTGTTTTGTCAGTGTTAACTTACGGTGCGGAAACGTTGACCATGACAAGGAGAACATTTCAAAAGATCCGTGTGTGTGTCAAAGGGCGATGGAGCGTACTATATTGGGCGTTTCACTACGAGACAAGATCCCAAATCGCCAGCTACGACAAAGAACAGCAGTGGCTGATGCAGTAGAGAGAGTAGCAACACTGAAATGGAACTGGGCAGGTCACGTGGCTCGAATGACAGATAATAGATGGACAAAGCGGATACTGGAATGGAGACCAAGAGATGATGCCTACTGAAGCATAGGTCGTCCACCAACACGTTGGACCGACGATCTAAAACGTTGTCATAGGAATTCGATGCAAGAGGCACAAGATCGAAATAGATGAAAAATTATGAGGGAGATCTATGATCTATGTCCAGCAGTGGATAAGCGAAGATTCAATGATGACACCTGAGAGCAATAATTGAATCACTTGTAAAATACAAAACCACTATGACCGATTACAGATTACATATCTGTAGCCTGGTTTCAAAGATGGCCAACTCCATTTTTTGAGAATTCAAATATTGACGGATTCTTGTGTAAAATAACATGGGGAATCCAAATCTAAATAGTTTTGGTGTCAAAAATGGCCAGAACAATGTTAAAACTCAATTTGAATAGTATCCTTGGTTACAAATCGACCAGCTCTCAAATATGTTGGTGACAAAAACAGCCATCTCCACAAAGCACCAATCAGATGGCTTCATTATGTCACGTGACCTCACCGCCTCAGGTGAAATCGAAGACAGCAGTGAACTGAGCTATTCTGGTGTGTTGTTACTGGCGTTGTTTTATTGTTTAGTATTTTAAAGTTTTACTAATATACTAAAAAGATATTACTATAATAAACCTGCAGAAATAACATGGAAGGAACTAATGTTTCTTTAAATTGGAAAAGAGCTAAACAGAAGATTTTAAGGTTAGTATTATACCGTAACCCAACATTGAATAAACTAATAGACAAACTTAAATAACATTCATTCAAAGTTACTATTACTTAGGCCTAGGCCTACTTATTCGAGTGAAAATGGACCAATTTCTAGTAGGCCTAACCTATTCACACTTCACATTATTTTTATTTTTCTTTAACTTATGTTGGAATAAAATAAGTTCCCCTGACATAAAACAGTTTGTATTTTGGTTTTGAATCCAATGTTTGTTTTAGGTAATGTTCAAAGGTATTACCTGATGCTTCTTCATGTGGCCACACAGAGAAGAAAAATTGCAGTTTATTGAAGATGCAAGATATAAATAGGTTTCATAGTGCATTTTATTCTGAAAAGTATTGCACAGCACAACAACCAAAAAGAACCAGACCAGGAGAGGGAGCAAGACATACTAAAGGTGTAACCTACCAATATCGTATTGAAACAATAGCAGGAAATAGATTGGAGATATGTAGGAACACGTTTATTAATGTATATTGGGAATCACAAAACAGAGTTCAAGATGTTTTCACAAGATTTAAAAAAGACGGATGTCTCATCCCCGTTGAAACTCGAGGTGTTTATAGGAAAACTAACACATATCAGAAAAAAATTGATTCTGTAATACATTGTGTAAAACAGTTTAAAGGCACATAATCACATTACAGTAGAGCGAGGAGTACTCGTAATTATCTTGATTCCACCCTGTCTGTTTCTAAAATGTGGAAAATGTACGAAGAATCAGTTGTTGATGAATTTTAAGTTAAAGTCGTTTTTTCGACACATGTTCGTAACTAGGTTCAACATTAGCTTTAAAAGGCCTTCGACAGATATGTGTTTAACCTGTCTTCAGTACAAAGAATAAGTCAATATTGGAAACGCTTAAAGCAGAGTACACTGTTCACACTACTCGTGCTAAAGTGTTTTTTAACCTTTTGAAAAAAGATGAACCTAATGTTGCTAAAAATATGCCTCTGCCAAAGCTCCCAGATCAGAGTGTGTCCAATTCAAGACAGTTATACTGCTATAATCTGACGATAGTTTCTTGATGTTCTACTGGAACCGAAGCTTTACGCAAAGAAAATTTATCAATTTACTCTTGGGCCGAACACGAAATGAAAAAGTCTTCGAATGAAATAGCCTCTGCAGTATTTGAATAACTTGAGTGCAGATCTAAATCTGGTTACTTTGAAGGAAAAGACACCTTGAGGCTGGTAGCTGATGGGTGTCCAGGCCAAAACAAGAATAGTATCGTATTAACGATTTGCATTGCTTGGCTGCACAGCATTAAAACTTCAATCACAACAGTGGAGCTTGTGTTTCCTGTTACCGGTCACTCATGTAAGCCTAGTGATAGAATTTTTGGTGGCAAAGAACGAAGTGTAAAGAAAAGATATACAATTGTGCAGCTTGAAAAGTATCATTAAGAGTTTAGTAAGCATGGGACAGTCAAACTTTTAGGAAAAAACTGAACCAACCAAGATTGGAAGTCAGAAGCTAAAAACTGTGTTAAAGACCCAACAAATCTTCATTTCAAAATTTCACAAGTCAAAAAGTTAATTCTGACCAAAAACCAAAAGTTAGTAACTGTCAGTGGTGAACAAAACTACAGTTTCCCAATTAATTTAAGTTTCAATGTCATGAGACGAGGGAAAAAAGTGTGGAATATAAACCCAACTAAACTTATGCTTGGAGTTAAAGTGAATGGGTTAAAAATTAAAGATGTGCGCGTTTTATTACAAAAACATTATGGTGAAAAATGGAGTAAAATGGAAAATGTGAAATGATATCACGAAGTGATAAACAATAATGAAATGATGCCTGAAAATCCACTTCCTGAATGTGAATGTTTAAATAATGCAGACTATGATGAAGTCATTGAAGTTAACCAAGTTGTAGTAGACTTTTGATTCAGAATTATTTTAAGATTAAGATATTGTCTACCGACCAAGAAGGTATCTAAAGAACTTTTGTTGTTAGTGTATTGATCGGTGTTTTAAATTTTATTGACAAATATTGTATTAACCCAATAAATTATTAATATTTTTAACACATATTTCAACTTTTTTTATTTTCACCAAAAAGTATAGGATAAGCCCTGATGCATTGCTACTGAAATTTTACTGCTGACTTAAAATATCAGCGACACCATTAGCAATGTTTTTGGTGACAAAAACGACTATCTCCACATGTTGGTTACAAACACGGTCAACTCCATATTTCAACGTTAAATATCCCTTTAACTACAGTAAAAAGCATAAATATTATTATTCCAAGATGCTCTGAAAATAATTATAACAAACAAAAAGAACAAAAAAAAAATTCAACAGTACCAATTGCGTGGAAGTAATTTAAACAGTTTTTTACCTATACTGAAAATTTTGCTAAATGGAGTTGGCGATCTTTGAAACCAGGCTACAGATATTATACGATATATCCACGTTTATTTGCCTAACCTAAACTACCTTATATGAGTACTCTGGGAATTACCACAAAAAACACTATCGTCTACTGTTTTTATTCTTATTTACTAACGATCAAACAATATCTTTAATGAGCCATCTACTAAAGATATTTCTAAAAGTCATCCACGCCGAGTTTATCAAAAGTTGGATTCAGATATTAGTGATACACAGATGGGGTTCAGAAAGGGACTGGGTACTCGAGAACCTCTCTTCGGTTTGAATGTTCTTACACAAAGATGCCTAGACGTTTGAAAACGCTTTTGACAGAGTACGTCATGATAAGCTAAGAGACGTTCTTGAAAGAAAGGACATAGATAATAAAAATCTGCGAATAATTCTCAATCTATATTGGAATCAGAAAGCTAAAAGAGTACGACAGGGATGCATTTTATCACCGCTGCTATTTAATGTTTATAGTGAAAGCATCTGCCAGGAAACCTTTTTGCAAGCAAACGAAGGAATCGTAATCAATGGAGAGGTTGTAAATAATATTCGATACGCAGACGACACTGTACTACTTACAAAAACAGTAGAAGAATTACAACGATTACTTACAAATATAAATACTACCTGCAACAATTATGGCATAAGTATCAATATTAAAGAAACCAAGTATATGGTCTTCAGTAAGAACATGACACAACCAGCACATATTAGTATAAACGGCATTCAAATTGGAAAAGTATCAAGTTACAAATACTATGGGACTTCAATAAACGAAACTGAAGACCAAAACAATGAAATAAAAAGACGTATCGAAATTGCCAGGGCCACTTTCATAAAGATGAGGAAATTCTTCTGCAACAGAGATATAAGCATCCCTCTACGATTAAGAATGCTAAGGGGCTACGTATTTAACACGCTATTATACGGTGTAGAGGCCTGGACTCTCAAACAGAACAACATAAAAAATATTGAAAGTTTCGAGACGTGGTGCTATCGTGGAATGCTGAAGATAAGTTGGGTTGAAAGTCACAAACTTTGAAGTAATGCGAAGGATAGGAAAAGACCCAGAAATTTTGTCAACGATCAAACGAAGAAAACTCGAATACTTGGGTCACCTGATGAGTGGACATAAATACGCATTACTTCAAAATATAATGCAAGGAAAAATAGAAGGAAAACGGAATCCAGGCCGTAGAAGAATGTCATGGTTGCGTAATTTGAGAGAGTGGTTTGGCTGTACCACTAATGAACTCTTTAGGTCAGCTGTAAACAAGGTCAGGATAGCCTTGATGATTTCCAATCTTCGATAGGAGTGGCACAAAAAGAAGAAGAACGTTCGAACGTGACTTTAATCCATAGCCGATAGATGGAAGTACATATTTCTAAAAGTTACATGACCACACGACGATGGTCTATTAAGACAAAATGATTATATTTCAAAAAAGCTTTTATTTTTTATATAAGTACTTTTTTGGGTGCCTGAAAGGTACTAAAAAAACATATGTATGAATATTATTTATTTATGTAAGAAATAGCCTTTTGCGCATAAACCCCGTTCTGATAGACCATCATCGTATATCAGAGTGATATTATTTATATAAATAGTTTTATTCTTTCGAATTTATTTAACGGTAGAAAACGGAAAAAGTTGATATGAATCAATTTATTCTAAATAAACGTGTCTTGTATTGAATTTGAATACAACAAAATAGATAGAAACATAATTTAAATAATTGCAATTAATATTCAAATTATAATAGAATAAACCATTCATCCACTTAGATGTATCATAAATAAAGGTTTGTGATTATTATTTACAAACAGAAATCATTTAATTTTATAAAACCACTGGCGGTCTCCTTGAAAACTAAATTTTAATAACGGTTTAAAGCAATAAATTAAAATAAGAGCATGACAAGTTAATTTAAAAAGCTGAGTAATATTTGTTTATAATACGAGATGTCCATGATTGAAAGTTTTAAGTGGATTCTTTATATATTTTATAAAGATTCCGTCCGAGTCAGCATATTGGCAATTAGTAATTGGTGACGAAAAATGCTTTATATTATTCAAGCACTTCGAAGACAGACAATTATAGCCCAGTAGAACTATAGGTATATTAGATATCAGAAAAAATATTAAAAGGGTTACGTTCTGATTCTGACTATGAATATATTAATATCGGTATCATCTGGTAAATTTCGCCGGGCAATTTTTAGAATTTTTCATTCAGATCCTTTTCCATTGGAATTTGTCTGTCGCACAATACACCACTCGCATACTTCCACTTTAGAGACACCGCCCTAATTCTACTGCATGCATTTCAATCTATTTCTCCGTTACTCTGTAGTACCCATCTTAACTTGTGAACTCGTGGCAGAAAGACCTGAGGAGATGGTTCGACCGCTCATCCGCAGAAATCTTTCGCGCAGCAGTTTCCAGAACTACAATTGCCATTTGGATCGCCAACCTTCGAAAGGAGACGGCGTCATGAGAAGAAGAAGACCCATCTTAAGTACGTAAAACTACTACTTTTTACAATCATTTGACCATCCAAAGTTATCCTTTTATTTGTAGTGGTATTTCTTTTTTTAAATGAACATTCAAAATCCTTTTTTTTTCGTCCAAGTTTCAAACCTTCTTCTTTAAGAGCTTGTCTCCACTGTTTCGATTTTTGTTCTAAATACCTGACAGTATTTCTTTCTTATACTATATCATCAGCATAATACTTATCACTATAGAATCTTACGCTGCATGTTCCATGTTACCTGATCCAACACTAATGAGAATTTGTAAGGACTAAGCACTAAGTCCAGATTCAAGTTCTTCCTCTCTCCTAAACTATCTACACTTCCACAGAGGTATCATGTGGTCCCACTATTTTACCTTTTTTCTATTTTTTGAAGTGCCGGAGCTACTTCCTTGTTTGATATTTTGGTAAACATTGCAATTATTGTTTCAAAATATCCAAAACCAACAAATTGTTCAAACTACATGGGGCTAAGTGTCATAAATTCACTCCCAAAACTCTATGGGAAAATAATAAAAAATAAAATTGAACAAAAGAGGACACACGCAGAAAAATAAAATGGCTTTCGTACAGGCAAACTCTGTATAGACAGCATATTTTCTCTAAAGCGGGTTATGGAAAAAAGATTAGCCCACAACCTTTCAACTAATGTCGTCTTTATAGTTCTGATAAAGGCATGAATGTGTACCACTTTTAATGCTCTATGTAGCAATGGAAAAACAAGGAATAAATAAACATTTATAAAAGCAGTACAACAGCTTTACAAAAATATGACGGTAAACATTAAAACTGGAAACAAATTAACTAGGGAAATTCCTATTAGTAAGGGCCTCAAGCAAGGTTGCTGCATAGCATCTACATTCTTCAAAACGTATTTGAATGAGGCGCGCTCAGTGTGGAGAAGAAAATGCTGCAATATGGGCATTCCAATCGAAGATAACGAAGCTATTCAGAAGTACACTTAGTGCCTTACAATTAATATACAAAAGCCGAGTATTTAGTTAAAGGAGAAGAATCAGAAAGCCTACAAATTGAAATGGGAACTATAAAATCAAATGAAACCTTCAAGTACCGTCAGAAGCAGGAAGTAACGAAGAAATACATTTTAGGATTGGCCAAGCAAGATCAGCCATTAGACAGCTACACGGATTATTGTGCAATAATAAAATAACAACGAAAAAAGGATAAAAAAGAGTTTATAAAACAATAATAGTAAGTATTGGGTTGGTACGGCGAAGAACTTTGTGAATTTAATAAAAAAAAAGAACAAATCAAAAATTAAGGCAATGGAATTGAAGGAGACGATGTTGCCGGCACACAAGACTTGATAAAGTGAGGAACGTAAACATTAGAAGAGAAATGGAAATTGACCTAGACATAATAGATACTATCCAAGCCAAAAGACTAAACTTTTATGGACACCTACAGAGAATGCCTGAAAATAGATGGCCAGCAAGATAGAAAAAGGATTCCGCCTACTAGAAGAGCATTCTTCGAAAATTGAACAAACAGCTATAACAAAATAATGTGTATGTCATTTATTAATAGCTAGTATTTTCTAATTCTTTTTTATTTTCCTAGTTAACAGCTACCTGGGGAAAGAATCAGGTATGAAGCTTCTTCCGTGGCTGTGTTGCTGGAATGCTACACCATGCTGGAATGCAGGGACTTCTGACAGTACTGCCACAATTTGTCGCATGGCTCCTGTAGATCCTTTCCCAAGTTAATCTGCTCCTTTCCTAACTTGGCTACACCGTACTGATGACGACCAATTAGAAATACGTATGTACGGTGGCCTTCCATCTTCGTCCCTTCATCTATTTTTTTTTCTACTATTCAACTATTCAACTCTTCGTTATTGATATTTTATGGACTAAACAGTCATTAAATTTTTATGTTTGATTCCTAACTTGGCTACACCGTACTGATGACGACCAATTAGAAATACGTATGTACGGTTGCCTTCCACTTTCTTCCCTTCATATATTTTTTTTCTATAATTCAACTGTTAAACTCTTCGTTATTGATATTTTATGGACTAAACGGTCATTAAATTTTTATGTTTGATGTATTAGTCATGTTGTTGGCTGATTGACACCTGTCCTTAAAAAAAAATATCAAAATTAATTGGAAAGAAGAGACTCGATTCGTAAATTTTAGAGATTTGGTTGTCAACTTTTGAGATGCGAAATCTAATTCATTTTGAGCGATATTCAGCTAATTACATAAAAGTTTAACTCTGCCAGTTAAATAGACACAAAAAAGTACAATAAGATGAAATTCTGAAAAAGGAAATGACGAGCATTAAACAAAAAATTGAAAAAAAGAAATAACCATAGAAGTATGCCAGAAAAAAAAAGAAGAAAAATAACTTATTAATGAGACGCTAACCGATATATACATTAGATGAAGAGCAACTATAATACGAAATAAAAAAGTTTATGAACCAAAAATTGGGGATAATAACAGAGCTAAAGAGAGCACTAATAATAAATAGATCGAGGTGTGTCAATGGATTTAAAGAATTCGAAAAAAAAAAACTAAAAGTACTAAAAGAGAAAAGTATAAACAACTCAGAGTATACATTGAATGTGATTTGACTCTAAAAGAGAGAAATACAAACACATACGCAGTCGCAAACGAAAGGGTGACTGGAAAAATAAAAAAAAGACAATTGTATTCATAACTATAGAAGACAAAGATGGAAATGGAACCAAAAAACAAACATAATAGAAAAAGCTACAAATAATGAAGTATCAGCTTGTTTTAAAATCTAGTGAAAGAAAATACGGGGACAGAATGGGAAATGGAAAAAGCATAAAATATGGACGATACAAATGAATATAAAGGTAATAACACAGACAGAAAGAAACTATATTTAAAGTGCAACATAAACAAAAACGAGAAGACAATTTTAAAAATGGCAACCTGGAATGTAAGACGCATAATAGAAAAAGAAATAAAGCTGGGGAAAAAATAGAAGATAAGAAGATTGTAATAACAATAACAAAAACAAAAAGAAAAGGAAGAGGACCCACGATTTTAGAAAACGGAAACTTACTAATATATAGAGTAGAGTAGAAGAAACAACGAGTGTTCAGGCAGGAGTATCATGCATGGTAAAGAAAAATATCAATAAAGTAAGGAATTGGTACTATTTCAATGAGCGTATACTTGGAATAGATATAGATTTGGGCACAAAGGAAACGATTACAAACCTGATTATATGCTACGGAACTGATGAAGATGCAACAAAAAACGAAAGTGGTAAAAAGAGACAAATCAAAGAAGCAGTATTACCAAGTCATTAACATATCGAGGATCCATCATTTGTGTTTTTTAAATAACAAACATATAAAATCAGAAGTTGGTGTTAATTGAGAGTAAACTAAATGTAAGATCAAATACTTTCCATTTCGGGATAGTATTATGAAGTTTTTTCCTCATAATTTACTATGGAATCACTAACAGGAGAATTTTACTGTCATTATGGCATGTGTTTGTCTTAGTAAGGTTACTGGTACTAAGACGATCAATAAGGAACACCACGAAAACGGTGGAACGACAACTTACTGGAGGCACATTGAAAAACAGTCAGAGTCATGTCTACATAAAACAAAGAAGAAGAAGAAAAAAAGAACTTGTTCCATTAAAAAAAATAACCGTAATCTACTTTGGCTTTATGATGCACCTACTATATTTATGATTTTATAAGTAAAACTTTTTTCCTGTCTCTCCTCATTTTAACATTTTAAATTTCGCAGGATTAATTTTTAATCTAATTTCACTGAATAAAAATCTAATATTGGATACAAATTTTGTTGACTCAAACTAATCGACTGTAAAAAGATAAATATTAACGATCTAACTTGGGCACGTTCAGAAAATATTTGTTTAAGGAAAATAATTATGCATTCATCTACACTTTTGTGTAGAATAACAATAAATAATAATATGATGTTTATTATTTCATGCAGTGAACTTAATAACATTAATGGTTTAAGATCTTTGCCTGGATAAAGTCACTAGCTACAAAGATTGTTTCAACACAGACTTTAAATTTGAAATATTTCATTATTTGCAAATTTTCATAAGATCCTGGCAGGTAAAAAGCTTGCATGGTATTTAATGGGTTATATTAGTTCAGTACTGACTTATCAGTATTTATGATTGTCTGTCATTCTTAAATGGTAATAGTTACTTTAATATGTGAAAATATGTTTAAAACTCATTCACATTCCGTCCTTCTTTTATTGAGTGTACCTTCTGGCAGGTAAAATTCAGTAATAACATTTTTCTCAAAATTGCAAAATGATGATTTTTTTTTCTGTTTGATCAGAATGATCCGCCACCAATGCGAAACAACTAAAAAAACGGTATAAGATCTACTACTCACCAGATTTAGCCGTATACCCTTTAGTCGCACAAGTCCACAAAAGGCAATTCAATTTTAGAGTGTTTCGCAATTGAAATTTGAAATTATTGATAATTTTTCGTCCGCGTTGGCTCAAATTACCAAATCTTAGCAGTTAGTAAGGAGTTTATGGTCTATACCTGCCACGGGGTGCAGGTAGGCCAGTGATGAGTTTACCAATCTCTCTGGGTCCATTTTAAAATCCCAACTTTTATGGCGATGATGAATTTGTACTACGTACGAGGGTATTTATGCTAATTGGTGATGAGTTTACGGTGTACCCATACAAATTCCCGTGTGTTTTGTAAAATATTAAAAGAGAAAAGATCTGTAGGAGGGTCTAGGAAAAGATACAAAGATGCAGTAGAGAGGATCTGAAGAAAAGGGGCGGGAGAGAGTGGAAAATAGTGGCACTTAATTTACGAATCCTTAGCACCCACATATTTAAAATTTAAACAATCAATATTTTCTAAACACCATGTTCATATCTCCAACCTCTTTGATCTTTGAACAAAACACTTTAATCCGGGATTGTCCATGGAGCTAGGATTTACTTTATATGTATGTGTATGTGTGTGTGTGTGTGTGTGTGTGTGTGTTTGATTGTTTCGTGTGTGTGTGTGTAGGCGTGTGTGCTTGTGGGTGTGTTTGTGTATGTGTATGTGTGTGTCTGTGTGCGTCTGGGTGTGTTTGTGTATGTGTGTGTGTGTATGTGTGTGTGTGTGTAATTTATGAGCCTATCTTTTCATTTTTTTTTTGTTGTGATATTTTGTTTTCGCTTCATTCACTTTGATTTCAACACACTTATAGCCCAGTGGCGGCTGGTGTGGTAAAATTTTGGGTAGGCCAAGTCAGCAAATTACATATAGCTATGTGTAATCAGTGGCGGATCCAGAGGGAGAGGTCACGGGGTCATGACCCCCCCCCTAAAAATATTTGAAAACCCACTTATCCTATTGGTGGTAAGACTAAAAGTGACCTTGCATCAGAAAAAAGTAATCACCCTCAAGATCCATGACCTCCCCAAAAAAAATTTTGTAGCCGCCAGTGTGTGTAATACATATTTTTTTTGTGAGAGTGGGAATCTTTTTTTTCGAACTTTACGATTTTTTTTAAATTTATTTGGGCAACCGTGCACTTGTTTGCAATTGTGTTGTTTGTTTAAACATATGTTACAATTATAGATTATGTTACATTTTTTTTATCATAATTTAAAAGAAAATTTATATTACAATTCGATAAGTCGGCCAGTTCCGATCGGGCCTATTAATGATATCTAAAATGCCTGAATACGATTCGATACTTTCTGTGGTAATATAATAACATAGTTGTTTTAACGGACGCTAATGTATTAAGTGATTTAATACATTTAAAAGTTATTTACATGCATTAACATAATTTTTGAATATATGTTTTTCAATTTTAAAGCTCTTAAAATTATTGGGTAGGCCCGGCCTATCCTGCCTACCCCCAAAAGCCGCCACTGTTATAGCCTCTTTGAGGAAGTACCAGATACAAGTCGCAACGTGTACCGGAAATTCATTAAGGATTTAAGAAGTAAGTACCGGGTATTCCAACAACTGCGGTACGGAATATTTGGGTATTGGTATTGATTATATTGTGATCGACTGAGTTAACCATCAAAAGATGATCGAAATTCTGAGAACAACTGGAGTTGACGAACAAGACTTGCGAATTATCTCAGAACTATACTGGCACCAAACGACAACAATTGAAATAGAGCGCACAACATCCAAAGATATACAAATCCGACGAGGAGTGAGACAGGGTTGCGTCTTATCACCGCTACTGTTTAATTTGTATTCGGAGTCTATATTCAGAGAAGCATTAGACGAGGTCCAAGGCAAAATTAAGATTAACTGAATCAGCATAGACAACATCAGATATGCTGATGATACCGTCTTAATAGCAAGCAACGCACAAGAACTACAAAATATAATAAATGCGGTAGTTCACCACAGCGAAATGTTCGGTTTACATCTAAACGTTTTCAAAACTAAAACTTTAGTATTTTCAAAGACCAATAAACTTACAGGTGTATGCCAAGGGTCAAATAATAGAACAGGTAAATTCCATAAAATATTTGGGAGCAAATATTAATACTCAGTGTAATTCAAAAAAAGAAATCCTATCAAGAATCGAACGAGCAAGGAAAACATTCATGAGCATGAAAACATTTTTTACAAGATCAGACCTCAGTCTGCAGCTTAGAATCCGAATGATCAGATGTTACGTTTTTTCTGTCTTACTGTATGGCTGTGAAAGTTGGACAATGGAGTCTGAAACAGAAAAAAGAATAGTTGCCTTTGAGATGTATATATACAGACGAATGATGAGAATTCCATGGGTTCAAAGAGTTACTAATGTTGAGGTACTTCGTCGCATGTGTAAACAAAAAGAATTATTAAGAATAATCAAAGAGAGGAAAATGCAATACTTGGGTCATGTGTAGAGAGGCGAAAGATATGAATTACTTCAAGTTATACTGGAAGGAAAAGTACAAGGCAAAAGATCAGTAGGAAGACGCCAGAACTCGTGACTGAAAGACCTGAGGGGGTGGTTCGACCGCTCATCCGCAGAAATCTTTCGCTCAGCAGTTTCCAAAACTGCAATTGCCATTTGAATTGCCAACCTTTGAAAGGAGACGGCGCAGGAGTGGAATATGTTCTTTGACAATAAGCAGTTATTTAATATTGCATATTTATAATAATTTTATGAATTGTATTTTATAAAATAAATTGACAAATACAGGGATGAGTGCCTTAAGAACCGGCAAAATAACGCAAAAGATAGAAAACATAATATGTTGTGAAATAAAAAGAGATGGAAGTAGTAGAGGTGAGAAATTATCGATATTAACCTATGATTTACTTTACATTACATTAGAATTATCGAAAATTTCCCATCTTTAGACGTTAGCTTATGAGCTGGTTGACTTCAGTCGTAGTAATACGTACCACGTAATGTAAGTAAAAACAGTTTAAGTAGGAGTATTTTTTATCCAACATTAAAGAATTGATCAATAATAAACTATGATTTGAGACGTCGCATACACTCTTCTCAATACAGAATTATCATAGCTTGTTATTCGTCAACACAGAATTAATTATCAAATTACTACTAATTAAATTGTTTACTTACATTTGCTTTATTGTTTATTGCCTTCAATCAGTTTTTACTTTATGCGAAATTTAAAAAATGTAAATATTCGACGTCATACTTGTAATATTATGACTGAAGTCAACTAGCTCATAAGCTAACGTCTAAAGGTGGGAAACTATCGATAGTCCTAATGTAATTTAATGTAAATTAGAGGTTTCTATCGATAATTTCCCACCTCTACTACTTTCATCTCTTTTTATTTCACAACGTGTTATGTTTTCTATCTTTTGCGTTATTTTGTCGGTTCTTAAGGCACTCATCACTGTATAACTGTATAACTGAGTAAACTAAGAATTAATATTTTCATCCATTACGAAAAGGTTTTTAACTGATGTGTAAAAATGTCAATCATTGTTTCAAACAAATACGTTGGAATAAAATTTAAATAATATACAGTAAAATATGATTTTAAATTTAAGTAAAGCTTTACAAAACCAACCAGGCAACACGAGCAATAAAAACTGTATTTCATTATGAATAATAAGTTCCATAACGCACCCAATGGTTTTTACATCTGCACCATTCATTTTCTCGTTAAAAATCTTTTTATTACATCCTAAATCGTCTCATTTTTCCATAATTTTTTATTGGGCTATAACGCCAAAAATAACTCGTTTTCCAATTAGTGCTAACAATAAAAAACCAAAAAACTCGCCGAAATTATCCGAAGTCTGAAATGAACGAAACCACATTTTGTCATGTCGGTCTTTCAGATCTCAGTGGCTACCCGTTCGACACGCCAAACAAAGACGGATTTTATTTTACATTTCATTTTATTTTCATTTCTTTGTTACATATCATATAACTAAAAATAAATGTGCGTGTTAAAGTTCAATCAAAGGAGGCGGTAAAATTCGATTTCAGAAAAGGTTTTTGATTTTTCTCTCTTTTAATGTCACAACTATTGATTCAGGTTAATATTCAGTGGGGTTAAAAGGACGTTTCTTGTAAAGGGTACGGTAAAAATAGTTTTTATGTTAGCTGATATTAAACAAAGATATTCCAAGTATTAACTTTGTTAAAATCTTTTTGAAGCGAAGCTTCTATACTGCCGTTGTATTATTTTATTCTTTATAGTAAAATGCTGAGGCGAGCGTCACGGAACTAGCGCCACAAGATGGTATGTATAACACTCAGTTACACATAATTTATATATATTCAGGGATTCTACAGTATTCACTGCCTACCCTCGCTCAACCGTTTCCGTCTCTCTCTGTTGTCCCGTTCTCCATCGTTTAGGCCTCTCTTACTCATGGCGTCGTCTACTTCGTTCCTCCAGGATTTTCGGGGTCGTCCTCTTTTCCTCCTTCCTATGGGGCTCCATTCGGTTATTCTCTTTACCCATCTGCTGTCGCTAGTTCTTCTTAAATGTCCGTACCACTTTAGTCTTTTTTGTTCTATATATGTTAGTATGTCTGTTTCTATTTATGTTCTTTGCTTTATTTCGTCATTACTTCTCCTATCCATTCTTGTTACTGTGCCGCATCTTCGCAGGCATTCCATCTCTGTTGCTACTATCTTACTGCTGTTTTTCTTGTTTATGATCCAATCTTCAGCCCCCACGTCATAATACTTCGCACTAATGTTTTATAAATCTGTGTTTTTATCTTCATATTTAGGTGTCTATCCCACCATACTGAGTTAAGTTGTCGGATTGCTGTTCTTGTTTGTCCTAATCTTTGTGTAATTTCTTCCTCTGTTGTTGCCTTTTTCGTGAATATAAACCCCAAGTATTTAAATTTATCCTTTCCTTTAATTGCTACGTTGTCATCAATGTGTAGATCTTCTATGTCTTCTTCACTTGTAGATAGGTACTCTGTTTTCGCGTGGTTAATATTTCGGCCAGCCTTGGTATATTCTTCTTGTAGTTTCTTCATCATGTAGCTGAGGTCGTCTTGGTCTTGTGCAATCACTACTTGATCGTCTGCAAAGCTTAACGTATATAGGTATTCGTGCCATACCGTTACTCCCATGCCTTCTCATTTTCTTTTCCAAGTAGTCAAGGCTTTCTCTAAGTATATTTTGAATAGGATTGGAGATGTGGAACAACTCTGCAGGAGCCCTTTGGTTGTGGTGAAGTCTCCTATGATTCTTGTTCCCATTTTAATGGACACTTTATTTTCTTTATACAGAGCTTTTGTAGCTTCTATGAGTTTCGTCTGTATTTCTAATTTGTACATTGCCTCCCATAGTTCTGATCTTGGTACAGAGTCATACGCCTTTCTCAGGTCCACAAATGTCAAATGTATATCTCTGTTTTTTTGCTTTTTTCTTTTCCAACAGTTGTTCCAGTGTGTATATGTGGTCTATGCATGATCTTCCTGCCGTGAAGCCTGCCTGATCCTCCCCGATTTTGCCTTTTATCTCTTGCTCTATCTTTTCTCGCATTATCTTCCCATATAATCTTCCTATTGATGATATTACGCTTATTCCTCTGTAGTTTTCGCATCGTTTTCTATCTCCTTTCTTAAATATAGATGTCATATATGCCACCGTCCATTCCTTTGGGAGCTGTTCTTCATTTATGGCTTTCTGAAATATCCATTGTATCATCCGGTGTAATTTTTTTGATCCGTATTTTATAAGCTCAGGTGAGATGCCTCCAGGTCCCGGTGCTTTCTTATTTTTGATTGCTTTTATGGCCGTTCTCATTTCCCTATCTGTTATTTCTATTTCTTGTTGTAGGGATCTGCTTCGTCTTCGCCTGTTTTCTTTTTCAATTAATTGTGGTCTGTATATTTCCTAATTTAATTTTTTCTTTTGAGTTTTGTTTCAATCCTCTCAGTACTTTCCATGACTCCGAAGTTCTTGTACCTCCTATGTATGTTTCAATATTTAAGCAGGTTCTTTCCCATTCTTTATTATTTTGTTGTGTTATTTGTTTTTTCACTTCTCTATCTTTTTTTCTATATTATTTATAAACTTCATCGTTGTTTGTAGTCAGCCATTTTCTGTACAGTTGCTTTTTTATTCAATTATTTTTTTTGTTGGTTCATTTATTTCATAATAGTGCTGTTTATTTGTTATATGTTCTTTTTCTCCAAGGGCTTCGAATGCTGCGTTTTATACTCGCCTTTATATGCTCGTATATTTCTTGGATGTTGCCGATCTAAATTCTATTAATTTTTGGTCTAGACGCTGTTGGTATAGTTCTCTTATTGATTGTTCGTGGAGTAGTTCTATATTGTATTGTTTTTCTCACATAATTTAACAAATTTAAAACATAATTTAACTACAGAAATTATGTTCAGGACAGTGATATTTGATATTGTGATGACACATGACAGAGATGCTAGATCCAGTGATCAAGAATGGGAAAAGAAATTTGAGAAGACTGCTTGTATAACTTGTTGGTTGTAGATAACTAGATAGTATTAGGAAACAGCGAAGACTACGTAACGTTTATGACTAGAAAGCTGACAAAAAATACAAAAAATGAACATCTCGCAATCAGAGAAAGCCTAGACGATAGAATGTCGAAGATGGAAGTTGAAGATGTGAATATAAACGGATGCAAGGATTATAAATATTCAGAAACCATTTAGCCAAACTAACAATTTTCACTAGCATCGGAAAGAATTTTAACAACATATTATCCAACCTGTCACCTATCATACTTTAATGATGATGGATGCAAAACTAAATCTGTATGTGTATCATATTTTCTATCAAAAGAAAGAGAAGAATATCAAACGACACATGAGGAATATATCACCATGAACGGAAGAAAATTGTCATTACAAAAGTATCATAAGGAAAGCAGTCACGTCATTAACAAAACAGAGCAAGCAGTTCTAAAACAATATGTGCCAAACTCATCAAATGTGGCAACAAAAAACTGTATCGCTCGATCAAAAATTATTGTTAGTGTCTGGTGGTATTGTGGTTTTTGGAAGGCCACATTTTAAACTCATGAAAGTGGCCTTGTATGTACTATGTACCTCTTAACTGATAGGTAGTAATTATGAATGACGCGGTCCCTGTAGGGACCGTTTTGCTCTTTTTAAGCTGTTTCTCCATCTACTCCCATTTTAAGTTGTACGTACCGTACCGTTTTGCCGAAATTTGTGTTTAATAATTTTTCGACTGTAAAGTCCATCGGCTTTTAACGTGTCAAAAGTTCGATACGTTACATCTTGTCAGAATGTCGTTATTATTGTAGCGTTCTACCAATAAAAGGAACAGTTATCATTTATGTTAATATATTTATCTATAAGTTTACAGTACGACAATATGTTATCAACTAAACTAAACTAATATCAGCGCAGCTTATATATATAACAGTTATTATGTACTAGAATAATCTAGAATAGTCCACCTCTATTTTCACTTGTATCAGTGCCTCGATCTGTCCGCCGGTCGATAGATCATGAACATTCTCGAACACAGATCATCGTCTCGAGATGCAACCGTTATATGGAGTACGTCGAAATAAGCATGTTCATTACACTGCTCTCCTCTTAGATCTGAGCCTCCTGATCAGCAGCTCTATATGAAGGCCCAGAATGTCGAAATCTACAGGACTCTGCAGCTCTTCGTGAACCCCTTAGAAAGAAATAACAGTCTACTGTCTTTGAAGGACACGGTCTCTTTGGGTTAATGCAATACACAGTAATTCGTACGCCGGTTTCTCGGATGATCACTTCAAGCATGCTTCTGACAATCTTCCAATCCAGATTTTCTAATGTCTTGATGTCATAATTGCACATGATATATATATATATATATATATATATATATATATATATATATATATATATATATATATATATATATATATATATATAATTTTTCAATATCTTATAATCTTATTTGATTGTTTTTTATTTGTAAAATGAAAGTTTTCCATCAGAAATTAGAATGTGATTGTATTAAACTTTGCTTACGGTATCGTGTTAACTATCGTAAAAAAATCAAATATTAAATGGAGTTACCTGAAAATTACAGAGAGACTATAAACACTAACTAATAAGCTTTGATTATAAGCAACAACTCCCTGGAATCACGTATTCACGCGAACCAGGTGCGGAATTTAAGTGCATAATAATGGGTCTTGTTTCTTTACTGCCAAAATGAAATAAAATTACGAAATTAGGATTAATGGACGATACATTTTCATTTTCAAAATGAGTATAAAACGACATATAATAGTACATATACTGTATGTACTGTACGTATATATTGTAGGTGTTGTTGGATTTTTACATTAAAGAAACTTCGCTGGTGAGAACGCTAGGAATAATTAGGCGACTTTTTACAATAAAACCTTTATTTCACAACAACAACTTTCACTAAACTGATTGGATTCCCAAAGAAAAGAGCCACTTTTATTTTCATGTAACTTATGTATTTTTTACTATCTAAGTACAATTTTTTATTGGACTGACAAGAAATCATCCTTTGTGCCCGACATTTAATAATGAACCTTTTGTATTTCAACAATGCGCATTTGTGTTGGAACTTAAAGTCAAACATAGGACACCTTGTTTCACACAAAACATAAAATATGTTAAAATATATTGTGTTCAGAATTTATTTCGCCAACAGGTGTAAAGATTGATGTATACAAATCAGGAGACAATGGAGAATGGAAAGTACCCAGACAGTACCTATTATTCTATCTACTACTGGTGTGTCTAACCAGATACTTAATATAGAGGAAGAAGAAAACCCAGAAGACGACAGCTGCGAGGTAAGCGGAGCAGACGAGAGGGAGGAGGGTCCACCAACGATCCTGGAAGTTAAAGACACTGTAAACAAACTAGCCAGAAACAAATCACCCGGAATAGATAATCTCCCAGCGGAATTATATAAAGAAGGTGGCCACGATATCATAATAGCGCTACAGCAGCTTATAAAAGAAATATGGATACAGAAGTCCCTTCCCAATGATCGGAATATTGGAATACTTTGCACCATACACAAAAAGGGAGATATCTTTGAATGCTCTAACCATCGAGGAATTACGCTCCTAAATGCAGCGTATAAAATATTCTCCAATATACTATGCCATCGTATGGCACCATATGCAGAGCGAATAATAGGACAATACCAGGCTGGTTTTAGAGGTGGTAAATCAACAATTCATCAGATTTCAACCCTAAGACAAATTCTAGAGAAAACACTGGAATACGGTGTAGACACGCACCACATATTTATAGACTACAAGGCAGCCTACGACTCTGTAAATAGAAGAGAATTGTTTAGAGCAATGATAGACCTAGGAGTACCAAATCAGTTGGTAAGTTTAACCAAACTAACCCTTGAAAAAGTTGAATGCAAAGTACGAATCCAGGGGGAACTCTCTGAACCTTTTAAAACAAATAACGGGCTACGTCAGGGAGACCCACTCTCCTGTATACTATTCAATCTAGCTCTGGAAAAAGTAATACGTACGTCACAAATCACAACTACCGGTTCAATATATAACAAATCTGTGCAAATTTTAGCATATGCTGATGATATCAATATTGTTGGGAGAACGGAAAACGCAGCACGAGAGGCGTACGTAGCATTAAAGGAAGCAGCTACAAAAATGGGTTTAATAATAAACACCAATAAAACAAAATACATGAAAATAGGTACGCAACCACAAACACTACGGCCACTTGTTATAGAAAATGACGTCATCGAAGCAGTTAACGAATTTGTATACCTGGGAACGCTCGTCAATACTGAAAATGACACTACCGCAGAGATAAACCGCAGAATTTGCACGGCTAATAGATGCTATTTTGGGCTTAATCTCCTTTTTAAATCTACAGTTATATCAAGAAATACAAAAGTAAAACTCTACAAAACAATAATACGCCCAGTCCTAACATATGGTTCAGAAACCTGGACTTTAACAAAAAGCAATGAAAACATGTTAGGATGTTTCGAAAGAAAAATACTAAGGCGCATCTATGGAGCGGTAAATGAAAATGGTGTCTGGAGAAGACGATACAACTTCGAACTCTATAGGATGTACCAGGAACCAGATATCGTAAAACACATAAAGATAGGACGTCTGAGGTGGGTAGGCCATGTAATGCGGATGGAGCAAACCTATCCAGCTAGAAAAACGCTCCTTGATAGACCTATTGGTCAAAGAAGAAGAGGAAGACCCAAAACAAGATTCCTAGATAACATCGATGAAGACATGAGAAATATGTAAATACGTGCTTGGCGGAGGAAGGCGATGGATAGGGACGACTGGAGAAAAATTCTTGGGGAGGCTAGGACCCACACAGGGTTGTAAAGCCAAAATGATGATGACTGGTGTGTACGAAAATTTTTGGGAGATACTCCAACATACCAAGTCACCTAGGGCTCGATAACACGGAAAGAGTCCCACCAGAGCTCAATCCTTTTGATACCGTAGGTATCTGGGATGGGTGAATTTTTTCCTTGGGATTGTGAGCCGTGTGGCTAAATCTGGATAATAATTTTATTGTATAAATTATTCACATCCTGTGTAGCTCAGTGCACCTACCAACACTGTGCTCTAAACAATATCGTAGAGCCTCAATGGAAAGGATGCGCTAATGATTCCACAAGCTGCAAAGAACACCATATCATCGACTCTTTCTTATCAAGCATATGCGAAAAGAAAGAAACCTCTTTATTGCTTTTATCAGCTACAAGAAAGCGTTTGATTCAGTGGTACATAAATGGCTTATTATTATTATTAAAAATATATAAAGTCGATGGTAACATAGTGACCTTTTTAAAACATATAATGTCAGATTGAAAGACAAAAATTCATCCCCAAATACCTGGGGAAAACAATATCAAAACTGAAAATATTGCAATCAACCGGAACCCATTCCAAGGAGACTCGTTAAGTCCACTGTGGTTCTGTCTAGCGATAAGTATGCACTTCGGTCTTGACAAGCGTTATCTTTTATATATAGTTAGAGGAAAGGTTCAGCCTGGCGAATTCGATATGCAAAATGGCCAGAAGATCGAGACCATGGGTGAAATTATATGTATACCTCGGAATAAAGCAAGCGCGAAAAATTGACCATAAGCAAATTAAAACTGAGAGAACTACGGAGTTTATACGAAGAGTAAAACAGCTGCGTCGTTCACACTTTAACAGTAAAAATTTGTTTAAGGCACTAAATATCTACGTAGTTTCCGCGCTTAGCTATTTAATTGGTATTGTTATGTCGACAAAAATGGATATAGAAAATCTTCAACGTAAAGTACAAACACACCTGATAAATGCACAAAAACACCATCCACGAAGTGCAGTACGAAAAACGACACTACCGCGGTATTCAGGAGGACGAGGACGGATGGACATAAGTAAGCAATTAGAAAAAACACTAAAAATTTAAGAAGTTATTTTCAGATGCAGGCTCTACATCGCGCGATTTGCGAAGTAGATGACACAATATCGATCAAACTGAGGGAATCAGAAATGCGAATAAACCATTTTACTAATGACGAAAAATGCGCACCTGGATGGGCAAACCTCTGCATGGGCGACAGCCCAATTAAGTCAGTCAAGACTATGTCGACAATATAGCGTAGAACTATTAGTTAACATAAATAAAGATGTTCCCTGAAAGAGAAGGCTCATTACGCACCATTCAGAATCAGGTTATACCAACCAAAAATTACCTAAAATATATCGTCAAAGACCCTTAAGGTTAAAACAACAAATGCCGATATTAATGTCAAGCTTAAGAAACCATCCAACATCTTACAGGGGGCTTCCAGGCATTTACTGCAACTGAATATAAGGAATGGTATGATTCAGTAGGGAAAATCTTCAAGAGATAGCTATGAAACTAGAACTTCTCCAAACAAACCATCTCCCATATTATCAATACGTTCCAGAGAATATGCTTGAGAATGACAATTATAAACTATACTGGAACTAGGCTCACAGACTAAACAGTGGCACACCATCAGATCAGTACTAGTTAATAAACTAAGGAAACAAACAACACTATTCGATGTGGCGATACCTAACAACAATAATCTGCGTGTAAAATACCACGAAAAGATCGCTAAGTACAGAGATCTGGAAATTCAAATTCGAAGACCATGGGAAAATGAAAAGTACTCAGATAGTACCTATTATTTTTTCTACTACTGGAGTCATTCCGAAGAATCTCCTAGAAAACATAAAAACCTGAGTCTAAATGAACACCTTTATAAGGGTTTTTTATTAAATGTAAAGGTGACAGTAGTATAAAGAAAATATAAGCAGTACTTACATTCCAGTACAAGGTTTGTTGTTAAGATGGTGTGTTTCAAATGCTCATTAGTAAGAGATGGATTGTTTTTTATCTTTTGTAAAGATTGTACTTTACCGGTGACCTGATGATGACTAGAAAACGGTAGTGGTCGAAACCGGTCGTCGCTTACGAGGGAATTGAAAAAGAACTAAAGGAAAGAGAAATCCTTCCAGGCCCATGGTTAAATAGAGAAGAATGGCGGTTAGGAGTCGGAAGGCGTCGGAGAACGCTGTAAAGCGATAGTAGTAGTAGTAGAGTAAGTCTGCCATTTATTTCTACTACCCAGATTAAAAATAATGAACTGTAATTTCTAATATATTTCACTAAATACTACCTCGTCAACGAGAATAATTATTTTTATCCTTTTTAAAATTGTATATTGTCATTGATTAAAAACTACTAAACATATGTGTAGTTTTTAATCAACGAAATTATATATTACTTTTTATTATAAATCATCTTGTATATATAGCAATACCATAAGAATCTTTAAAATGGTATACTGCAGGTACAATATTCAGATGTTAAATAAACCAGTCAAGGTCTTCAAAAACATAAAAATGGCTTTAGACATATTTCACAAACGTGATATTATAATGAATGATGGTACCAGCATATTTTTGGAACAGCACACCTTTGTGGGAAACGAAAAAAAGTTTTTACCTACATTTTCTTGTGTAATAAGATTATGAACTGAAATAATTTATAACTGGCTACAAATTCTTCGGCATTATTTAATAGGTACTGATAAACCCGACTGCGTAATAAATGAATGCTTGTGTTGCGTATTGATTTCTTTTAAGTTTGGTCGTTGATTGAATAATTCAATCAACGGTTTGGTTTTAATATGTTTAAAAATATAAAACCAATGTTTCAACTCTTTACCTTGACAGATTTTAATTTTAGACCTTATTAACACGATTATGGCTGAAAAGTGAATACATTTTTTTTTTATATTTTTCTAGCAAAGAAAAAGTTCCGTTTAAACACTCGATATGTTTGTGACATAAATGATGTGTTTAAAATAAAAACAAATAAGCAAAGAACAAAATCTTACAGTAATATAAATATGGTCTGATATTGAAATTGAAATAGGAACAGAAATTTATGGTCGTACAAATCGTTGGTTTGACGATGAATGCAAGAATGGAACAAAAGAAAAAAATGAAGCCTACAGAAAGACGCTTACCCGAAGAACTAGAACAACTGCAGAGAATTACCAGACAAAGAGAAGAGAAGAAAAGAGAATACACAAAAGAAAAAAATGAAACCACTTAAATAAGGAACTTAAATATATAGAAAATCTCAACAGAGAGAAAGAATTCAGAGCATTCTATAAGGATGTTAACATCAACAGAAAAGAATTCAAGGCAATGCAGAAGTCAGAATGGCGACCTATTATCAAGGAAAGATGTAATAAGTAGATGAGTAGAATGATTTAACCAGCCACTTAATATAGAGGAAGAAGAAGAAAACCTGGAAGGCGAAAGAGATGAAGTAAGCACCAACGATTCTTGAAATTAAAGATGCAGTTAAAAAACTAACCACACGGAATAGATAATCTTCCAGCTGAACTATATCAAGAAGGTGACCGTGATACCATAATGGCCTTAAAGCAGCTTATAAAAGAAACATGGGCACAGAAATCCCTCCCCAATGATTGGAATACTTTGCACCATACACAAAAAAGGAAATATCTTTGAATGCTCTAACGACAGAGGAATTACACTTCTAGATGCAGCGTATAAAATATTTTCGACTGCACTATGTCACCGTATGGCACTATATGCAGAACGGATAATAGAAAAATACCAGACTGGTTTCTGAGGTGGTAAATCGACAATTCTTCACATTGCAACCCTGAAACAAATTTTGGAAAAAACACTGGAATATGGCATTGATACTCATCACATATTTATAGACTGCAAAGCAGCCTACGACTCTGTGAATAGAAGAGAAATGTTCAAAGCAATGAAAAAGCTAGGAATACCAAATCAGTTTGATAAATTTAACAAAACTAACTCTTGAAAAAGTTGAATGTAGAGTACGAATTCAGGGGGAACTGTCTGAACCTTTTGAAACAAATAACGGGCTGCGCTAGGGAGACCCTCTTTCATGTATACTGTTCAATCTGGTTCTGGAAAAAGTAATACATTATGTCACAAATCACAACCACTGGTTTAATACACAACAAATTAGTGCAAATCCCGACCTATGCTAATGATATCAATAGTGTTGGAAGAACGGAAAACGCTGTACCAGAGGCGTATGTATCATTAAAAGAATCATCTACAAAAAGGGTTTAATAAAAAACACCAATAAATTAAAGTATATGAAAATAAGCACGCAATCACAAATCCTACGACCACTTGTTATAGAAATCGACGTCATCGAAGCAGTGAACGAATTTGTATACCTGGGAGCGTCTGAGGTGGATAGGACATGTAATGCGGATGGAACAGAAACTGATGCTAGATGCTAGAAAAACGCTCCTTGATAGACCCATTGGTCAGAGAAGATGAGGAAGACCCAGAACAAGGTTACTTGATAACATCGATGAAGACATGAGAAATATGGGGATACGTGCTTGGCGGAGATAGGCGATGGATAGGGACAACTGGAGAGAAATTCTTGAGAAGGCTAGGACCCACGCAGAGTTATAAAGTCCGAATAAAGATAATTATGATATTAAAATTAGTAATCCATTCTATATTTAGCGAGATATATACATTATCGTATATTACATATATACATCGTACATTACCGAAAGCCTTTAAAAAGGAAAAAGATCAGTTAGCTACAACGTAAATAGACGTACGCTGAAGTGTTTATCATGACTTAAAGAAATAGGGATTAGAGAAATTACCCTATTACTCTAAAAGAAACTATTTTTAGATTGGTGGGTGAAAATTTCTAAATAATTGAGAATACGTCTACCTTTTACCTAACTTACTCATAATAGCCCAGTCTGGTTAAAAAAAAGGTGGAAAAATGTTTCGCAGATATCTGAAGCTTTTAAGACATAGGTGGGGGATACTAGATGATGAATAGATGAAAAGATACTCCTAGTTTTACCTTGCGTTTTTTTTTAAGCAATAATTTATGGTCACAATTTGATTTTTTGTCTATATTTTTTTTCCCTTATATTTTAAATAAACAATATTTATGTCATTTTTTTATGGCAAGAATATCTTTATTTTCCCATTTTTTTAATTAAAATTGATAAAAAATTTACAGAGATATTTGCAAAAAAGCAGATTTTTTGCACTAATTTATAAATTTTATTAATTTCTTTATTAACAAAATAAAATGGTATTAATACATTTAAACATCAAGGAATTACCATCATTTAGATTTGTGCGAAATTTCCCCCCGATCAGTGAAATATTTTATAAGTTATTTAATTTGTTTATCCCTGAGGCTAATTATTTAAACTATTGAGCTTGCCCTATGCATGATGTTAGACACATTCAGCAAATTTCATAGGATTCTTTAAGACTTATACTATCTCAGAAGTTAAATGAATATTGAGTTTTCATCGAAATTATTTACAAAATAAACGTTTGAAAAAGGGGTATGTTTTTTACTTATAAACAATTGTAATAACTTCTATATTTTTCAAGCTACAGACTTGTACGTACAACCATTGGATAGCTGGTAAAAAAGCTCACATTAAAAAATAAAAAACCTTCTATGACCAATAGGAACGAAGTCAGTGACTATTTTTAAAAAAATCATATCTCCATTGTTTATAAACATTGAGAAGTAAAATTAGCACAAATTTTGAATGAAAATCTAAACTTTATATTGAAACTTATAGCTATAAAATTTATCTAATTTTTCGAAACGACGGTACTTTCGAAAGATTGACATAGGAAAGTGGAGAGGATATCTGTTTCAGCTTCGTTTTTTTTTTCGGCATCGGAACTTCAAATTGCAACACGTAGGAAAAATTTACATTAACTCGGCTTCCTTTGCAGCTGCAAGCCTCTTTTTTTATTCTGGGGTAGCTCGTCGAAATATGAATAACTACATAGTTTTCACTGGCCGGAAAATATGGGGAAACTCGGAAAAATTGAGTCCATTTGAAATTCACCCTAAATACTTACTTTTTTTAATTTGCTCGAATAGTCTGTCGCAGTAAAAATAATGATGACATAATTTTCACCCCCCATAAATCTCGGAAAATCCCGGAAAATCAACATATGTTTTTTCATTTTATATCAATGATGTAATAATACTTATATATTTTATAAATTAAATTTCAGGTAATTTTTTACACATTATATTATTATATTCCTTATATTAATTATAATTGTTTGTATTTTTATAATTAACAATATTGATTTTTATTCTATTTTTCTTACAAATATGATATACAATACTAATCTAATCTGCCTTACTGCTTTGATAAAATAAGTCGATTTTTTTATCACTTGCCTTATTAAATTTTGCAATGTTTATTGAACTTTACTTTTTTTATTTTCTTTACATACATTGGTTTAAAAGTTAAAATTTGGTTCATTTATTCGACTTCACTGTCAGGTCAACCTTTTTGTTGCAGGTTGTTTGTCTTCACTTATTAAGTCAGTCTTTCCATACATTAACATATTAATGGGCGATCTTAATGCCAAGGTGGGTCAAGGTAAGGTAGGAGAACAAGTAGGAAAATATGGGCTTGGAAACAGAAGAGATCGATTGATTCAATTTTGCCAAAGTGAAGACTTCGTAATAACAAATACCTTTTTCAAATTACCTCCTCGACGGTTATATATTTGGACATCTCCACAACATACCAAAGAAAAAATAGTGAGAAATCAAATAGACTACATTATCCTAGCAAGGAGGTATCATAATGCTGTTAAATGTACTAAGACGTACCCAGGAGCTGATATATGCTCAGATCATAACCCGGTAGTTACTGTGATAGAGGCGAGATCAAAAAAGATTAGAAGACCACACAGAAAGGCACTAGATTTAAATAAACTTAGAAACAAAAATATACGACAAGAAACAGGAGAAGAAATAAATGAAAACCTCCGTTAAGTGCAGCAATAAATTAACGATACAAACAACGTTAACCAAAAATTAAAGTACATAAATATAGGTATACAAACAGCAGGAAAGAAACATCTTACAAAAACAACAACAAAGAATAAGGGGTGGATGACACAAGATATACTAGACTTGATGGAACAAAGAAGAAAGATGAAGAATTACCCAGACAAATACAAAGAAATAAATAAACACATGAAAAAGAGAATAAAAGAACCCAAAGAGGAGTGGATTAAAGAACAATGTGAAGAAATGGAAACCTATGAGAAAAAGTACGATGCGTTCAATATGCACAAAAAAGTAAAAGAGATAACAGGAAGCATAAAGAAATGCCAAATAGGTAAACTTAAAGACAAAGATGGAAATAAAATAAAAAGATGGACAGAATACCTGAATGAATTATTTGAAGACGATAGAAACAACTTAACTCAGATAATCAATGCAACTGGGCCAGACATATTGAAAGAAGAAGTAGAATACGCAATAAGAAACGCTAAAAATGGAAAAGCAAATGGACCTGATGAAATTCCTACAGAACTGTTGAAGCTTTTGAATGATAAATCCGTAACCATAATATTAAATTTTGCAGCGAGGAGCTAAAACAGTTTCCCCTCCACTTTCCTATGTCGATCTTTCGAAAGTAACTTCGTTTCGAAAGGTTTTAAGTTTCGAAAAATTGGATGAATTTTATAGCTATAAAATTCAATATAAAGTTTAGATTTTCATTCAAAATTTGTGCAAATTTTACTTCTTAATGTTTATAAACAATGGAGATATAATTAACAAAAAAATTGTCGCTAACTTCGTTCCTATTGTTCATAGAAGGTTAATTTTTTTGTTAAATGTGACTTTTTTTACCAGCTATCTAATGGTTGTACGTACAAGTCTGTAGCTTGAAAAATATAGAAGTTATTACAATTGTTTATAAGTAAAAAACATACCCCTTTTTCAAACGTTTATTTTGTAAAAAATTTCGATGAAAACTCAATATTCATTTAATTTCTGAGATAGTATAAATCTTGAAGAATCCCATGAAATTTGTTAAATGTGTCTAGCATCATTCATAGGGCAAGTTCAATGGTTTAAATAATTAGTCCCAGGGATAAACAAATTGAATAACTTTTAAACTATTTGACCGATCGGGGGGAAATTTCGCACAAATTTAAAGGATGGTAATTCCTCAACGTTGAAATGTATTAATAACATTTTATTTTGTTAATAAAAAAATTGATTAAATTTATAAATTAGTGCAAAAAAACTGCTTTTTTGCAAATATCTCCGTAAATTATTTATCAATTTTAATTGAAAAAACGGGAAAATAAAGATATTCTTGATATAAAAAAATGGTATAAATATTGTTTATTTAAATTATAAGGGAAAAAACTTATAGATAAAAAATCAAATTCTGACCATAAATTATTGTTTAAAAAAACGCAAGGTAAAAATAGAAGTATCTTTTTATCTATTCGTCATCTAGTAACCCCCACCTATGTCTTAAAAGCTTCAGATATCTGCAAAACATTTTGCCGTGAAATCGATGATTTTTGTATAACCAGACTGGGCTATAATGGATTTAAGGTATAACTTGTTAAAAAGCTTCTCTTAACAATTTTACTATTTTAAATTAATAAAAATTACTCTTACTGTATATTTTTATTGTGTAAATGTCTGAATCATCATACCTGAGTTTCTTTAGGTAAATTACGTATAACGTGTTTAAAATCGTAATTATGTTGCACCCGAGAAAACAGCAAAACTCATGATTTTTATACTTTGTTGTTAGTTTTGAAAAGTTTATGTGGATATTTGTTCAATATTAAATATTTTTTTAAACAACTGTGTCTTTGTCTCTTTGTTTGAACCTTTTAGTGTAACTAATATTGATTTTAACTGTTCTTTTGTTTCCTTACCTTATATTTACCAATTAATTTCTCCTATTTACATCACGCAAGAGCCTTGTTATTGGCTTCCTTTCATCGCTAAGCATTATTGAATTGTCGTTTGTAAGATTGTACCTGCTAATTTGAAATACAACAAACATTTTAAACAGGACTGAAATCAACGTTCCAGTTTAAGAGGAAGTATATATTAGAAAGGAAAAGTATTTGAAAGGGTTACCTTGAACAATGCCAAGAATAATATAAGGGTGGAGGTCATTGCTCAGGAAATACCTTTGTTAAAAAACGTTGGCATAGAATTAAAAAAAGTTTGTTTACAAGCAGAATTACCTGTTATTGGAGTGTCTAATAAATATATATTCGAAATAAAAAATGTGATGTCTATATTTTGATGATTTTATTGGACGTGCAAGTTTTCCAATGTCTAGTAGTGGACTCGACTTCTTCTTCTTCTTGATGTGCCTATCCGTTACGAATGTTGGCGATCATCATGGCAATCTTTATCTTATCTACAGCAGCGCGTAAAAGCTGCACAGATGTTGTATTGAACCAGATTCTGAGCTTCTTTAACCAATATGTTCTTCTTCTTCCTGGACCTGGTTTTCCAAATATTTTTCCTGACAGGATGGCTTGAAGAAGACTATATCTTAATTCATTTCGCATGATATGTCCGAAGAACTGTAACTTTCGAGACTCGACTTGTTGATGTTTTATTGATGACCATTTCAATAATTTTAAATTGCGTAATGAAAAGTGCATTCTTCAAGAAGTTAAATTTGTACATATATTTCAGGAATGCAGTTATGTGTGAAGATTGTGGGAGTTATGTGATATCAAGTATTAATTAATATTGAGACACATGTTAAAAATAATGATAAATTTCTTGTTGAAGTATTTTTGCATTAGCGCATTTCAATGTGGTCAATAATCGCTATTGGGAAGAAAAGCGGCTCTATTAATCATTGATCAGTGATCATCGTGATATTGGTCTCTAAGAAAATGAACCTGAATATTGTAGATATACATCTTAGGCGAGATACAATTATTAGATAGATTGATATAAGGTTGAATGCTCGAATAAATGAACATTGAACAAATGAAAGGCAGATATCGAGCACAGTTTATTAATTAAATCTTGCCCAAGTACTTTCGCTTTCTAGAGTATCTTCAGGGCATCTAAAATAAGCCACTACACAAGGACAAATAGTTTAAAATTTTTAAAAGAATTTTAAAAGACGGCGAAGCTACAAATGGTTGGCATCAGGAGAGAGAATGGCTCCTAGTCTTAACGGAAATGTTAAGGTGACATGTGACATATGACAGCTTGGATGGGCAGTCACAACCATGGTGATGTGATCTGCACATTTCAAAATTCTATGATACTGAGCATTGACCAAAGGTCCAACTGACACTACTATAGTAAATCAACTGATGAAAATATGAAATTATATAGAATATTTTAAGTAGGTTGCATTATCCAGACCCAGACCAGTGTGTTTTCTTGCTTCCGACTTTGGCATTATGCATCCTAAGGCTTACAGCCGCCGTGCCCTTCACTTAATAGAAGTGTTTAGTTGCGAAAGAATTGCGTTCTCTGCCAAATTTTAGGTGGTGAGTGTCGCTTCACTCTCATCATGGGACGAGCCGCCACTATTTTTAAGATATATTTAAAGGAAGTTTTGAATATCTGGAACTAAAGGGCTGGCGCCCTGGTAAGACCGAAATAATACACTTTGCCTGTAGGATCCGAAGCTATGATTGGAGTGCCCTTCAGTACTAGCGGGACAGTCTCAAGGAGAATTTTTTGCGGAAGTTTCAGGACTCCTGAGTCAGTTGTGGGGGTATGAGACAGGCTAGGCTCCACTTAGTGGGGCCAGCGTCTTACATCCCAAGTTCTCCTTCCAGACCGTAGAAGTTGCTTTTTGGTGGTCAGTATGCTTGCCAGACACTATAGACTCAGGCGGCACCTTTATCTGCTTGGATTTTCGGATTGCCCACGGTGCCGTGTTTTTGATGAGAAGGAAACCTCCCCACATGAGTTACCCTTAAAGAGACTTGTGGCATTCTGTTAGGCCATAAGGTTACTAGAGGATTAGACGTTTGGAATGGCAGGAAGACCTGAGATTTATAGCCTCTGTAGATTTTAGCAGCTTGGGCTTTAGAAACGCTAAAGACCGGGTTCTTATGGGCGTAGTTAGTATGATAGGGGTGATGCAATGTACCCGTTTTAGGAGATCTGAGTGTCTAAAAGGCTCACAAATAGGACTTAAAATGGACAAAAAAATAGATGCTCAGTTAGGTTACAAATTAATCCATCAAAAACAGTGAAGTATGTAGTGGTGAGAAGTCAAGGTGCTTAGAATTAGGAGACACTCAAATCGAAATGAACGATAGTTACAAATATCCCGATGTAAGCATTAAAAATAGTGGTCGGAATATTAAAGAAATTGCAACTAGAATTCGACAGATAATTCAGCAATACGTCAACTGAATAGTGTACTTTGGAATATTCACATCACTAGGAAAATATAATACATAGAAAGTATTTCTACTTACGTTTCGTATCTTTGGATAATATCTTCTTCTTAAAGTGCCTATCCGTTCCGGATGTTGGCGATCATCACGGCTATCTTTACTTTATTTATTGCAGCGCGGAACAGTTCAGTGGTAGTCGTGTTATACCACTTTCGTAAATTTTGAAGCCAGGAAATGCGTCTTCTTCCCGGTCCTCTCTTACCATTTACTTTCCCTTGGAGAATCAGCTGGAGAAGGCCGTAACGTTCTTGATTTCTCATTACATGTCCTAGATATTCCAACTTTTTAGTTTTGACGGTCATGAGAATTTCACATTCTTTCCCCATTCTACGCAGGACCTCCACATTAGTAACTCTGTCAACCCAGGATATACGTAAGATGCGCCTATAACACCACATTGGATAATATAATAAATCCATAATAAAAGCAATGCAAACGAATTGTTGGTGTATTACGTGGTTTACGTAGTTTTTCCATTTCTCTGGCGTAACGAGCTGGTACGCGGCTGTAATTAAATTTCGCATTTCAGCTTCTTTAAAATTCGCGTTGCGTTCAGCTATATACCGTTTCACTTCACTCCAAACCATTTCGATGGGATTGGGTTCACAGTGATAGGTTAGGAGCCTCAGAATCTTCACATTGTGCTTTTTGGCAATGTCTTCTATTATGTATCTGTCATATTTTGCTTTGAAGGTCTTGACTACATCAAGTAACTCGCATTTTAGGTAGTTTTCTTCAAGAAATAGGTCCTTTGACCGAAGCCATTCTTGAATATCTTTTTTTGTCTTGAATATCTTTTATATGTGTT
Source organism: Diabrotica undecimpunctata (assembly GCF_040954645.1). NCBI lineage: Eukaryota > Metazoa > Arthropoda > Insecta > Coleoptera > Chrysomelidae > Diabrotica > Diabrotica undecimpunctata. The sequence continues at coordinate 150,438,689 of NC_092809.1, forward strand.
GAACTGTTAAGAATTTTTTCTCACTTTCTGCTGTGATAGGAGGCATTGTCCATTACCACAACAGTTTTTTCTGGCAAATTTAGCATTAAGTTATTTTCGAACCAATTTTCGAAGGTCGGTCCATCCATTTCGTCGTGGTAGTCCTGAGTATTTTTCTTTGCCAAAAACGTGAGCTCTACTCCATCAACAAATCCACTGGTAGATCCTGGGTGCAATAAAATGAACCGTGCAACACAAGCTGTTGGAGCTTTTAATCCTGTTGTCAGACCACGAACAAAAGCATCGCGATGAGATGTAATTGTTTATCAACCCATTCGTTTTTCACACTGTGCTCGATATTTACCCATGATTTCTCCAAATACACTATGTTGTGTCCTTCTGCACGGTATTTACAAACTGCGCGTAAATAACGATGACGCCACGAGATGATTTCTGGTTTTTCAATCAAAATTGAATTTCTGCCACGTTTTATAAACACAAGATCCATATTACTCAGCAAGCGATGTAGCTTGGCCCGTGAAAAGTTGGGCAAAGTTTCTTCGACATTTACAACAGCTAATATGGTGTTTATTGTTGGTGGTATGTTGTCGCGAAAAAATTTATAAACTGTTCTACGAATTTGGCCCCTAACACCTTCATCGTACTTGTTGTCACGAGAATTACCAACCTTTCGCTTCTTGGGCCTGCTCTTTGGAGATTGTAATCCAGCAGGTGATGAATATTCCTGTCGTATGCGAAACGGAGTCTTTTCGCAAACACCACTCATTTCCGACTTTCCTAATTACACTTAATACAGAATCGTTGTTATCCTGATTAAGATGATAATTAATAATATTCATTAGTATTTGCTTCTCTGAAAGTTTCAGAGAATATAACAATAGCCAACAACAGAAAATAACAATAACTGCCAACAGCAAATGACAACAACAGCCACCAACAAATAATAACAATAACCAAACAGTAACAGTACATCCAAGATGGTACAAATAATCGTAACTCGAATATGTTTACGCGCTCCGAAGAACAAATAAAGACCAATTAAGGCCCTGGATGTATCAAGCTTTTAAACATATTCTGTACAAGAATTACTCTAATTGCTTCTTAATTACTGAATAACTTAGAAAAAAGTATTTTCAATTGATATCAACCAAAATTAAAAATTCTTTACACATTATGGCAGTAATTAGCACCGCAGGGACATAAATAACATTTTAAATTTGGCAGTTAGTAGAAATTACCGAAATTATTTTAAACTTTGAAACAAATGTTTATTTATTGCACATTTTATTATACTACTGCTACTAATAAAAGATAAAAATTAATGTTACTATTAGAAACAAATAATGTATAGTATTATGTAAAATTATTAGCAAACGATATTTGTAAATTACATAAAATTTTACGTGAGGACTTGTTGAGAACTGCTGGTTTATTCCGTTTATTTTGAAAGATTGACAATAGAGAACGCCATCGCTCACTGCATAAAACTGGCAACGTCTTGGCGAAATTCCCATAAGGTTAGCATTGCATATCTTACCCTGTACAGACTAGTCACTTTGAGATAAAGTATAACAAATCAGAATGATGTTTAAGAGAACCGTTTCTCAGGTGAATAAAATAATTGGCTATAATCCAGAATAGGTCGAATAACATTCTTTGAATGTTTTTAGGTATAGTACCACCATTTTTCTAAGATATTTATTAATATTTAGCTCAGTGGACCGTTACTGTTCGAGGGTGAAATTGTAGATCCCTTGTTTATGGAATTTCCCATCTCGAACAGTAGCATTCCACTAAGCTAAATATTAATGAATCTCTTAGAAAAATGGTAGCAATATAAAATACTATAATCTAATAATCTATCCTTAAGTAAAAATAGTTTTGATTTCATTGATGGAGTTTTAGTATATTCGTAAGATGTCTTATATTTGTATATATCTTACTAGTTTATGTAAAAAATATGAATATTAATACATATTATATTTTAAATAGAAAAATTCACGTATTTATGTAAATTGTATTTAAAAAATTTGAAAATTACTTTTACAATAGTAGCATGTATTTAAATTTCCAATATATTTTATGTAACCAATATCTAAAAAATGTTAACGAGCCATCTACTTTATTGCCCATTATTTTCAATTTATAGCATTGCGGCGACACAAAAAGTTATCTTTATAAAAAATTACGGCATGTAAACAATTTAGGACAAAGATAAAATCGTTAAAAAATCTTTGTAAAAGAATTTTGTATTTATTATAATAATTCAAAGCCGATAATTTAGATGTGACGGAAATAAAGCAGAAATAATTAGGTTGAAATTAATATTATTCGTACATTGTAAATTGAAACATTGCTGAAGCAAACAGCAATCTTCCATTATGGTTAAACATATCTTAAACATTAAAATATTCTTTTTGTATTTGGCCGCTTATACAGGATGGCCGGACGAAAATGAAGCTCAGGACATTATCAGAAACTGCGACATTTTTTCAAAATCCAAGCGACACGTCGATTTTTGATTAAAGGGACACATTTTTCGGTATTTTCAATTATTGGTCATCTGCGTATCTAAGATTATTCAGAAGTGCTCCGTTAATAAATATGCCTTTATTTACGTCTTCTAATGCCTCTTGAAACAATTCTTCTAAATACGTATTAAAACGTAAAGGGGAAAGCACACATCCTTGTCTTACTCCACGATTTATAGGTATTTCTTTCGATTTTTTTTTGGTCTGTTCGTATTATGGCTTTCTGATATCGGTATAGATTGGCAATGATTCTCACGTCTTCGTCATCTAATTCTGTGTTCTGCAGTATTTTTGCCATTCTTCGGTGTTGTACTTTGTCGAAAGTTTTTTCTAAGTCGACTAGACATATGTCTAGCCAACAGACCAATAGACCACAAAAGCGGTAACTAAACGATATCAAAGTAAAAGTGGGGAGAAACTAGTACCAAATTGTACAAAACAGAGAAGAATGCCAGTGGATGCAAATAGGCTGAAGAAGAAGAAGAAGACGTAATCAAGAGAAAGAAACCCATCGAATTAGTTAAACGAAAGCAAAGTATAATGCAAGTGTTGGCACAGGTTAAAATTTCTGCATTAAATTAACAGAACCTAAGGGACACTAGTGAGTTTGCTCTTAGCGCGGCTTCACACATACCCGGTCGCCGGTTACATGGCACCGTGTACACACGGATGTGTGTGTACAAGAGAAGCCCGGGTAAACCCGGACAAACGTTGACGTATACACGGCGATCGAGCACGTAGTGGAATACCAAATTAAATGTGGGCGTTCATATCTATACATTCCTTGCAAAAAACCGTGTAATAGAGTACACGACTTCCTTGAAAGTAGAAGGTTATTAGACTCTTTAGAAAGTAGAAGGAATTTTTGTTGTGACTAACTTATGAAAAATGGCTGATGGGGAAATTGATACAGAGCATTTAATAAGTTTGGTGCATGGAAGACCTGTAATATGGGACGAGACAAACGAAACATACAAAGACGGAAATGAAACCAGAAGTGCTTGGCAAGAAATTTGTAGGGAACTGAAGAATAACTTTGAGGAGTTGGAATCTGATGACAAGACTAAGTTCGGTAAGTTTGTGTGGATATTTCTTTAATATTGCTTAATTAAATACAAAAGTAAAAACATATAGGTGTGTGTATGCATGTATTACTTATATACTAACAAGAAATTTTGGTCATCTGCCATTTTACAGATCCAATAGGTGTCAGAAAATAATCACTTACAATATTTCTTATATTATTTGCGTTAATACTCTCACGTACAGTTTCTGCTCTAGGGATATCTTCAAGCCCTGTGATGGTTAAAGTATTCTCTGATTCATATCTGTCTCTATCGCGAACAAAGTTATGTAACACAGCACAAGCCTTCACAATATCGACAGCATAATAAGGATTCGAGTTGATAGATCGATAAAAAATTCGCCACTTATTACTTAATATTCCAAAAGTACACTCCACATATCTTCGCGCTCTAGAGAGGCAATATTTAAAAACTTTTTTCTTTGCCGTTAAGTTATGTACACCGTAAGGTCTAAGAAAATGTCTATCAAGTTCAAATGCTTCGTCTGCAATAAAGACATAGGGTACTTTGGGCCTCATTGATCCTGATATACATGTTTCTTCAGGAATTTCTAGTTTTTTATGGATTCCCATAAGGAACAGGTCTTAAATATATTCGAATCGCAATTTTTTCCGTAACTTCCAATATCTACGTAGATAAAACGATAATTGGAATCTGCTACAGCCATTAAAACTATTGAACAGTACCCTTTATAACTGAAGTACATTGAATTTATCGGAATAATATTTCGAATGTGCTTTCCATCAACTGCTCCTAAACAGTGTGGAAAATTTGCTCTATTTTGAAATCCTTCGACAATTCTGAGCCAGTCTTGTTTCTGTGGTTCGGGCTCAGAACGCATAATTAACCATATGTTATTGCATACCTTTTTAACAATGCTGCTTATTGTGGAAATACCAATTCGATAACTGTAGTGTAGATCCGTGAAAGTATAGCCACTGGCGAGATATCTGCAAAAAACAGTATAGTGTACTAGTAATAACCAGGTTTTTTTTTGTTGTTGCAGTTTAACAGGTGATGAAAAAATGGGGAAATATTCGTGATACTTTTCAAAAATCTTCAAAAATTAAGATAGCTACAAGATCAGAAGCTGGGGCAGTAACTCATAAAAAGTATATTTATATCGAGCAGTTACAATTCTTAAAAAAGGTATTTAACGCGGAGGAACGCCAAACAGAAGATAGTTTAACTAACACTGGACTATCAGAAGTATCAGAAGCAGCAATATCTGACACTAGTTTCACCGACAGCAACATTTGTACTTCATACTCTACATGCTTCCAAATTTTCCAAAACGTCAACAGGAAGAAAACGTAAAGCAGACCCTTTTGAATTACAAATGATTGAAGCTCTTAAGGAGAAACCTGATAGTCACATGTCCTTTTTTGCTGGTATAATTCCTTCGTTACAAAGTTTCAATGAATTTGAGATATTGGAATTTCAGATGGGAGTACTGCAAACATTACAAACAATGACAACAGATGCTTCCTAGACAACTGTTACAAATCTAAACATTCAAAAGTCAGTATTAACAACGTTAGATATTACAACAAACCGATCATATCATACATTGCAACATGAACGCCCTGATGTCCTACAAAAATACAAACCACTCAGTTCTCACCAAAAATACCATCCACTTCTTTCAGTCGCAGCGGTCTCCTCTTTTAAAAATAGCATCACCCCAGTCACAGTGTAGTGATTCCCAAATTTCATTAGATTCAATTGATTTCATTTAATGTTAAATATCATTCACATTGTCAACACCATATTATAATAAACAATAATAAATTCGAATATGTTTTTATTTAACTAATTGTAACTGCCAACATTTGCATTGGGTTAAAGCATTCTCTCATAAATGTGTCTTGCTTCTGAAGAGAATCCTTTAACCGATGATGTAGTTCATCAAACGTGGATATTATCATCCTAAAGTTATTAAAAAATTTGTTCTCATCTTCTCGCAGTTCCAAGAAAAGAGTATAAAATACACCAAACTCTTTCTTTTTCATATTAATGGGATGAATCCACACATTTCTAGTTTTCTGTCTTCTCTTTAGCCACAAAACACTAGCCACGCAAACATACATTCCCTTATTCGACGGTTTGTTCAGATTTATTTTTAATATAAATGTGTAATATAAATGTAATACTTATCCTGTATAGTGTAAACTTTATATTATATACTAAATCTGATTATTCTCATAAAATCAATTTACTTCGTGATTGATATTCTAAAAGGAAATACTTAACACAAAATATCCGTACGAAAACGACTCTGTTCCATAAACCTCATTTGCGAATAAACTAAATCTCCCATGCAAAACAGAAATTTCGCATCGAAGGGTCCATCGAAGCCCCGGCAAGGGTGGCGAATTCCACCCCTTCCTACCTTAGGATGACCTCATCATTTGTAACCCTTTTTCGCTGATTGAAGTATATGAATCAACTGTTTTCTGATTGGTCCACGGATAATCCCCCTCATTTGTTTGTTGCTTGCCGAAGTGTGCAGCCATTTTTATTTTTAACAATGACTTTGGGTGGTTGAAATCATCTTTACGGTATATTTGCCTTTGTGTCGATGTCAGATTTTAAGCCGATGTTCTTTTGTGTTTCTCTAGATCTTTGGCGTAAATACAAAATGCATTCTTTTGTAAAAGATCTCAAAGCCCGTAAGCCATAAACTTTCAAACATCAACGCTTTAATTATACAAAAGCAAATGAAACCATTTTCAAGCCAAGCTATTTATAAATCAATAAGTGAAAATGTATGTTGAGTTAGTTGTTTTAATTTATTGTGGAAAATGTAGCCGTAATAAAATTTGGTGTAGGAAGATAAATTTAATATACTAAAAAACTACAGATTTTAAGAAAACTGCTTCCCATTCCTTGATACCTTATCAGGAAGTGGTGATACTCTAAATATTCTTAGCTTCCTGTCTCCATAGCTGCGAACCTATGCCAAATGGAGGACTTCAAGTAGGGATTTTTTCACCAGAGTTTGTCCGTCTTGAATTCTTCTTATCAGTCTTTGGCCTTCTACTACCAATAGTTCCATAGTCCCGGTTCTTCTGAGTATGTGGCCGATGTAATTTAGGTATATATACTAGGTTTATTTTTTTTTAATAGCGTGTCTTGTATATTTAACACTTTCAGAACGGACAAGTTGGTTCTGTTTTCTGTCCATGACACGTGTTAAATTCTTCTTTAGTTCCACATTTCGAAGGCTTCGATGTTACTTTAGTCGAATTTTGTTGTGAGTCCATGCTTTAGCTACCGATGTAGCAATGGGAAACATAAGGGCATTGACCAACCTGACCTTAGTATTCCTTGTCATTGCGGTCTTATCATATTTTAGTTAAATAGACGGCATCAAAGGGCTCAACGATACCGTTTGACCCAAACACGATACCATATCGACAGATCCGCTCTGGCTCGGGCAATCGTAGACGACAAGCTTCTCTTTGGTAACGATGTACACCCTGACATCAGAGCTGTTGAACGGGAATATCGGACGATCTTTTCACCAAGATCGCCTACAGATGGCAGAAGATACCTGTTCAGAAATTGGTTCTAGTCTATAATACCATGCTCCAGTTTGGTTTACTCCTGAGGTATTAAACAATTCCAGGACCACTTTAATACCGAAGGGTGGCGATCAACTGGAGGTAGGTAATTGGCGTCCGATAAACATATCATCAGTAATGGTCAGGGTGTTGCATCGTCTGCTAGGGAAGAGGCTTGTGGTGCTAGATTTCCACGAGCTTCAGAGAGGCTTTCGGCAGGTAGATGGCGTTCTATTGAACAACCTGGCTCTTCAGACGGTAATCAAAGAACGAAGAAGAGGCCTTCGTCCATACAATATTATATCCATTGATCTACGCAAAGCTTTCGACACAAAGCTTTCACAACGATCTATAGAACGGGCAATGAATCGCTTCGGGTTAGACGCTACATTTAAACGGTATGTGGTGGACTCGTACCTGAATTGTCGTACGAGGGTCGCTGCCGGGAACAAGTACACATCGAACATCAAGATGAGTAGAGGCTTAAACAGGGAGATCCCTTGTCGCCCTACCTCTTCAATATGGTGGTCGATGAGCTGATATGGAAGCTTGAGGGAGATAAGCCTGGCCTTCCAATTGCAGATGGCAAGAAAATCTCAGTGCTGGGTTACGCTGATGATTTAATCCTGCTATCCGAATCGGCCAAGGATAGTACCAAACAGCTTCGTACAGCTGTCGAATTCTTCGAGAAGAGAAGGATGTCGATAAACGCTGGTAAGAGTGCAGCTATTACGGTTAACGTCATACGTCATAATAAGCACTCTTACTGCGTGACGCGCTTCGGATGGCGGGGGTTTGGTTGCGTGATGATGGTAGCCACCCAGCCAGTATCGCCCGGCATGCAAACTAAAAGAGGTTATGGCTCCATTCTGGTAGCTGTTACGGTTCGGGCCACTTCTACTCTACATTTAATTTCTGAGGAGCTATCACTACTGTTGATTATCAGACAGGCCAAGAATACAAATCTGTCTACTAATTCGAAACTCGCAATTCGGTGTATCGAGATAGATTATTATTTGCCCTTTCTACGATCATTCTTTGACACGCAAAGAATTCGTTGATTATATGGCTTAGCCATTCGGTAATGGTAGTTATTTTGACTTCAGTCGCTAGAAGTATGAGTGTGTCACCTAAGTATCACAGGTTCCTAATTTTTCTGCCTACTATAGTGATTTATCCATTTCATTTATCTGGTACTTTCCTCATCATATATTCAGAATATACGTTGTATAATAATGGTGACAGTATGCAGCCCTGCAGTATAAGATTTTATCATGCAGATTTCTTATTAGGTTAATTAAGTTGTTAAGTACTCCCATATTTCCCAATATACTCCAGAGGAGATCCTATTTTATTAAATCGAAAGTCTATGTGTAATCTACGAAACAGCAGTATTGGTATATTGTATTCCTTCACTTTTTAGATTATTTGTCCAGTGTTTAATATCTGCTCACGGCTCACGCGTTCCTTTCCCTATACAAATCCGCATTGTTCTTCAGCTATCTCTAGAAAATACTTTAACCGTTTATTGATTATATGTAGTAGGGTTTTACTTGCATGAGGAATAAAGACAATAGTCGTGTAATTGCTGTATACAGTCAGTGATCCTTTTTTATGAATAGGGATGAACGTTTATTGGCCGCGCTTCTGAATAATTCTAATAAGCTGCAACCGAACCACTCTCTCAAATTTCTTAGCCAGGATAATTTGCATCGTCCTGGGTTTCTCTTCTCTTGTATCTTCCCTTGCATAATTAACCTAAGTAATACGTACTTCTCGCCCCTCATTATGTGACCCAGATATTGAATCTTTCTAATTTTAACAGTTTTTATGACTTCACATTTTTTCTTCATTCATTGTAACACCTCTATATTAGTTATTTTTTCAGACCACGATATTCTGTGGATTCTCCTGTAGCACCACATCCTAAAGGAGTTTAATTTTTTGATTTCAGACTGTTTTATTGTCACGCTTCCATGCCGTATAGTAAAGTAGAAAAAACGTAACAACGTAGCATTCTTGTGCAGATCTCTAGATTAAGGTTACGGTTGCAAAGTAAGTTCTTCAATTTTATGAACGTGTTTCTTGCCATTTCTATTCTAGATCCGATTTCTTTTGTTTGATCTCCATCTTCGGTTAGCCACGTTCCTAAATATTTATATGTTGTTACTCTTTCGATCTTTGTATTATTGATGATCAGGTTATCTACATTTTGTGGATTTTTTTTGAAAATATCATTGATTTCGTTTTCTTGAGATTCATTTGCAGTCCGTTCCTTTCACATGCATTGTATACATGTTGTATTATGTACTGTGGATCTTCCATGTCACTTGCAAATATGACCGTATCGTCCGCATATCTAATATTATTAATGCTATTTCCGTTGACCAAAATACCTTCCACAATATCCAATAAAGCTTCTTAAAACATCACTTCACTGTAGACGTTGAATAAGAGTGGTGAAAGTTTGCACCCTTGCTGAACTCCTCTAAGTATACTTACTTCCTCTGTCAGTTCTCCTTCGACTCTTATTCTTGCTTTCTGATTTTGATACAGATTTGATATAATTTGTAGATCTCTACTATCTATGTTTTTTGTTTTAAGAATACTTAACAGCTTTTTATGTTGAACTCTGTCAAAAGCTTTTTTAAAATCTATGAAGCAAGCATATATGTCCTGATTTATATCCAGACATCGTTGTGTCAGAACATTGACTCCGAATAATGCTTCTCTAGTTCCTAGACCCACACAAAGATCACAAAATCACAAAGACTAAACTGGCTTAATCACCTAGAAAGAATGCCAGATAATCGAGCTGTAAAAGTAGTCCAGAGATGGAGCCCCAAGGAAACAGAACAAGAGGAAGGCCCCGTAAAAGATGGATAGACGACGTAGAGAGGGATCTTAAAACAATGAACATCAGGCAGTGGCGAAGGAAAGTATCCGACAGGGCAGAATGGAAGAACATTGTTAAGCAGGCCAAGACTCACAAAGGGTTGTAGCGCCATTAGAAGAAGAAGAAGAAGTTCCTAGACCCTTTCTAAAACCCATCTGTAAATCACTTATTTCTTGTTCTAATTTCATGTGGATTCTGTTATGTATGATTTTAAGGAAGGTTTTCAATGTGTGGCTCATTAATGCAATTCGATAGTCATTGCAATCTTTAGCATTTGTGATTTTTGGAATCGTTACAAAAGTTGAGAGAAGCCATTCTTTGGGTATGTGTCCCGTCTTCTATATGGAGTTAAAAAGGTCTACCAAGACATCAATATTATCTTCATCAATTATCTTCAATAGTTCAATTGGTATATTATCGGGTCCCGGAGCTTTTCTACCTTTTGTGTGTTTTATGTCATAAATAACTTCCTCTTTCATTATTTCTGGTCCCGTGATTTCTTCGTCAACTTCTAATTGTTCTACTTTTTGGTCATAAAATAGGTGTTCAATGTATTCTTTCCATCTACGTAATTTGCCTTGCGTTTCAGTTATAGTGGTACCATCTGCATTTGTTAATATCCCGATTGGTTTGTTACGATTTCCTAAAATCATTTCTTTAACCTTCTTATGGGTGTTGAAAGTATCATACCTTGCCTCACATTCCTCAATTTCTTTACATTTAATGGACGTCCATGTTTCCTTAGCTTGTTTTATTTTCTGTTTTATTTGTTATTAATTTCTTGATATTTAATTTAATTTTTGTTTTTATGTATTCTCCTTTCGGCCATCTTTTCGTCTTTTCGTCCTCTATTGTGTTCTTTATATTCTTCCGTTTTGTTTCAATATCTGTAGTGTTCTTATTTTGTTGTTTTATTTCTTGGATACTCTGATTTATTTTATTTCGAGTTTCTTGGTATGTATTTGGTTCTCTTAGTTTATCAATGTATATTTGCGGTCTAGATCTTTTCATTAATGGTTTTCTCAATCTTACATTTATTTGCTACTACTGGGTTGTGGTCCGAGTTTACATCTGCTCCAGGGTAAGTCTTCACTACTGTAATAGAGTTCTTGTACCTGTTCCTTATCAAGATGTAATCTATCTGATTACTTCACCAAGCACCCATCAGGCTATTTAATTGCGATCATGTTTTACATGATTGATGTTGGCGATCAACATAGCCATGTTGATCGCCAACATCCGGAACGGATAGGCATCGTAAGAAGAAGAAGATGTTTTACATATCCCGTATATATGCCAATCTCGCTTATTGTCTTTAGAGTCTCCTCTGGTATGCCATCTATCGCTGGGTTTGTTTTGTTTCTTAGTTGATCGAGAGCCATCTTAAGAAAACTATGCTGTTCTCAAACAAGAAATCGCTAAAGTGTGAAGATTGGAACTAAAATAGATAACTAGAGCTTTAACCTTAGAGTTTTCCGCGTGCCAATTTGGACATACCTAACTAATCGAGTGTCTTTATATAGGCTCCATAATTTGTTTTTAATAATAAAGGTTTTAGTATTGAAAAAGGATTTCAATTTACATTGAAATCTATACGTGCATATAGAAATGGAAATATATAAAAAGCGAGTAATTTGCAAAATAATCGGGACATAATGTTTTTTAATATCGTTTGTACTTTATGCACGTTATTTTACTTGACTTGTTTTTTGACGTATAAACTTTAATCGATAAAAGAAAAGACAGTTAAGAAAAAATCTGAATTTTGGTTTGGTAAAAGAATTCTTCGCATTTCTACTTTGGTGATTACTTCGATAAATTTTTCTTCCGCCTCAATTTCTCCATTCAGCATCTCGTCTACTAATTAATTTGAATAATCTTGATACTATTCCTTGTTTTTGAGGTATTGCTATCGTTGGTTGGTGGAATTAGTGCATTTAATACGCAAAAATTTACAAAACAGAACCGTTTCGTTTTTTTTTGTACTTTGGGTTGAAATTAATAGAAGGGTCCTCTTTCTTCGGAATATAAGATATGATTTTTACAGACTGTCTTTAGCCTTACTGTCATTGTAGAGCACAGTAAAGTATGCTCTGATCGAATGTAGACAACTGGGTGAGTCTTGACCGATTTTATGCAGTTTTTAAATCGTTTATTGTTTGTTATATAATTAATTTGATTTCTTACAATATTGTCTCCGTTTTGATAGACAAAACCATGTATTCATATGAACAAAATTTTTCCTTTTGGCAGAACTGCACCAACCGTTCTCTTTTATTTCGTTGTCCTATACCGAACTTTTCTGTAATATTAGAACACTTTCTGATCTCACGTATGCATTGAAGTCCCCCATGATAAGCGTAAGTTCGTGTTTTTTTGTCATAGCTAAGGCTTCTGATACAAGTTGGTAAAATCTTTGAATCACGGTATTTTCTTTATCTGCAGTTGTTGCGTAGACTAGTATTATATTTATATCCACTAAAAATGCAGCTAATTGAATTGGCTACTCGATCTGATAATGGGACAAATTTTCTTACAGACTTTGCAAGCGATTTCATTAGTATGACCGTTACGCCCTTTTAATGTGACTCATCGTTTGTCCTAGAGTAATATATCTGATAATCTTGAGAATTGTACTGTCCGTTGTTTGGCCACCTTGTTTTGCAAACTACTAATATAGAGATATCAAGTCTGCCCATTTCAAGTAAGAGGTTTCTAAGCTTTCCTGTTTCATATAAGGTCTTAATATTCCACGTGCATTTTTAATTCTTTTATGCTTATTTAGTTAAAATGAATTTTTATAGGAGGAATGGGGATTTTGCTTGTTGGCGACCGGGGAAGCCGTATGATCTTTCTTTGTCGTGGAAATAGCTGCCGCAGTGAAAAAGCTCAACCAATTCTCTGCTAGTAGTGCACTTGTATAAGAATTAGTGTACGCCCAGGATAGCAACAGAAGTGGGTTGCGCGCAAACCAGAGGAATTCGTTGGAGCTTACATTACATGTTTGCCTCTGTTCCTATAATTATTGACTGATTTCTGTGTATGTACAGAAATGTTGTTTATATGAATCATTATTTTACAAAATAATGAACACCAAAATCCGTTTAATTATTAAAAATTTGTATATTTTAACTGAAAAAGGATAATAAAAAATAAAATTTGGAACTAAATTAAATACTTATCGCTATTATCAGTGTCTGTATCTGAGTCGGATAATATATTTTCGTTATGAGAATCTTCACCTAGAATGATACATGGTTCTATGGCAGTATCAAATAATGGCTCTTTAAAATGAAATTATTCTGTTATTTTGTCTACAATTTTTTTTGCCCAATTTTATAAAAAATGCTTCAAAGAAGTAGCAGGCTTTGGTTGCCAATACTTAAAAATGAAGTCACTGACCAGAATATACCAACAACAGGGGAATAAGAAACCCTGTGTACACATCATCATCTACCATACTCAATACCAATGCAATACACAACAAATATTCACTAAACAGGAAAGGTCTTTAAACATACAAACATTTACAGCACAAATTAACAATAGCGCAACATTAAAATCTTAAGAACCTTAGAAAGGGGCAAAACATCCACTCTCACATATTTTCAGCCTGTGACACACATATTTGACACGACATAACCTTGTCAACAATATTGGCGGTTACATACCGTTTTTTAACAAAATCATTTAATAATCTGTTTGGAGAACAATTTACGGAATCAAAATCGAAACGTCAAAATTTTTTAGGTGAAATGGAATTGCTTCATCCAACAATTTTTGAATATAACTAAAAGTAAAAGCAATATTCCAACATAATTTTTTAGTGTTACCTTATCAAGCTCTATAGGTTTAAATCTAGATATGTTGGGAGCCTTTAAGCCGTAGATTACTTAAAAAAAATTTTCTAAGAATTTTTTTTTTCGTTTCTATTTGTTTTAATCTGTCTTAAATACGAGAATCGCAGGTGCCTTATATTATGTTTTTTATTAAAAGTTTTTAATTATTTGCTATTTCCTTCCGACGGATTCAGAGATTCCTAATTTACAAACACATACTTTGCCTCATTTATACTCAAATTTATCAAAAAATCTCTTACGAATTTTATTTACACTTAATTGTTGTCTTTAAGTTATATGAAAATTAATAATCTGCCAAAGTAACAGACCTTCTTCAAATGCTTAGAATTTTACTTTTGACGATTTGTTTTGCCTCATCGATAAAATATTATTAGAATATTTATCGAATTACCTGTCATGCTCTTGCAATTTTTTAAAGCAAATAATAGGTTTATTCGCAGCTCATTAGCGTCGCGAACTTCTCCAAAGAATTAGCTCAGCGGTTTTCGATCAACTGAGCGCTCTGTGACGTAATTCGAAATCTGCTAGTACGCACAGTATTTCCACGTCTATTCGTATTCTGGTTCTATTGTATGTACTGTGACATTTCTTCCTGATATTTAAAGGGGAAATCAAATGAAATACTACATCTTCCTTAAATGTATTACAGCAAACATTTTAGTTACATATTTGTTTGGATTTTAAGGAATAAATTTCCGGAAATTACACTGTTAACGGAACGATACTAAGTATTCGACTATTGCCACATATCCACTAAGTATAAATAACTGCTGAAACATATTTATTGTATAATAGAAAGCAGTGCATGCGGGTGCTAATTTATCGTTTGGTAGTTTGTAGTTTTGTCATCAAACCTGATAAACTGTAGTTGATGTTTGTTCATTGTATAAAAGAATCCGTTCTTAATATCGTCAACAGAAACGAAGTGATGTAGATCAATGGAAATGACATGATCTAATAACACCGCCTATTAGAATTAACAAAAAGCTTTTGATTTCAGTTTTTATCACTAAACGAACTGCCCTTTCTTTCAAAACTATTTCTTATAAATATTATTTTTTAGGTAATTCACTCAATGAATCTAATAAATTCATAAAAAAAAACAATTCTCACGATATTCTTAAAGATTTTGAAGGTACTTTACAGCTGGGTAAATAAGTAATTGGTTATGTTTTGGAGTTTTTGTTTTAATAGGTGGAAGTTTATACCATTTCGTAATGTTATCTTTTCGCAATTAATAATTTCGGATTCTTCGTCTTCTGCAGAATCGGTTTCATGTTCAGTATACTCTATATGATCTTCTGCGTTACTAATTTTAGGAAGTAAAATGCCATTCGCAGTTTTAACGATTTAAAACCATATTTCTTTTTGTAAAAGCACCCGAATAATTTATTTTCAATAACTAAATTACAAATGCTTACATGTAGAACAGTCAAAACTACTTAAAAAAATAAAAATTATACTTTAAATTTATACGAAAAGATAAAATATGTCATAATCATGGGAAAAACAGTGATTATTCAAATAATAAATATCGTAATCAATAATCAAATCATAAACCGAGGAGTCAGACATGGAATACCCTTATGGGAGAAGGGGCTGTGTCGGTTATCTGGTTGCACTCATGAGTAGGAGTAAAACTCATAAAAAAATCCGCAATCTTCAGGTGTTATGCGACCCGTGCCTATACAATGAAAGGCCTAGCGTCAGATGGTCTCGAACAGAACCTTTGGGGAGAACGGAATCTTCTAGTTGTATTGTAGCCTTGACGAGGTAGGGGTGCACTGCATCAGTGGGCGGATATTTCGGTACTACTCGTGGGATGTATATGGACATAAACTTGGAACGCCTTCACTTTCAAAGTGAGTGTGCAGTAAAAAATGATGAGGGGTGAGTGGTGGTGGACACAGATCCACAAATTTATCAGGCAGCTGGTTTCTTTAAAAGGACAAGAGGAGAGGGAACTCAAACAGAATTCTGAAACGAGCGAGTAGCACCTCAGTGGGGTTCGGACTGTCGCAGGCCGAAATAGAAGAGAATAAGATACAGACGACGAGAGATCGATGGCAATTCGGGTAATAGCAGAGCATCAGGAGAGATGTTTTGCCTTAATCAGCCCTACCATCCTGATTTCTAGAGTGGCAATGGATCGGATGATATCAGGGCATGAGAAGAAATGTTTTGCCTTAATCAGCCCTTCCATCCTGATTTCTAGAATAACAGAGAAAGGAGAACTTTTTTAGGTTTAAGTATTGACGTTGATAGTGTAAAGGTCTTACCTCCTCGGCATCTCGTCCAGGCATAACTTTGTTAGGATATTAGGAACCTAACATTACCTGAGTGGGCCACAAGTATCTGTATGCAGATTTTCCTTGTAATTAGATGATACGCGCATGATACAATCATTCTGCCAGAAAATATCTCGAAGGTCTCCAAATTGTGCTTCATCGTATTCAGGAAGTATAAAGAAAAGTTCACAAAATTACACATTTGAGAGCTGTCATAATGGACCAACTAGATCCAGACCTAGAAATACAACGAAGAATAGCAATAACTAAAACTACTTTTATGAAAATGAAGACATTGTTTTCCAGTAAACATCTCACTTTAGAACTAAGACAAAGAATGGTTAAGTACTGTATATTTGGTCTGCACTTTTGTGTGTAGCAGAAGTGTGGATACTAAAGGCATCAAGTATGAACAGAACATTGAACTAAAGCATTGAAAATGTGGATTCATAGACGTGTGCTGAAGATATCTTGGACACCAAGAAAAACTAATGAGGAAGTACTCAAGAGGGTCAAGAAAGATAAAGAATTGATAAAGACTGTTAAACATAGCTGATATCTGGGCGATATCCTGAGAGGAAAAAAAATGTGGCTACGAAATATAAAGAACTGGACAGGCATAAATAACACTGGAGAGCTTTTGCATGCCGCAAAAGATAGACATCTGACCTTAAGATAATTCGTCAACGCACTATAGGTACACGGCACTATAGGAAGAAAAAGTTTTACATCGGAAAACTCTTATCTGTGACGTATAGTGACGAGAAATCGATAGGATATTACAACTGATCCTTAAAGGCACAATAGAAGGCCGTAGAGATGTAAGAAGAAAACAGGTTTCTCGGTTAAGAAATATTCGTGAATGGACTGAGATATCAAATGCAGGACAATTATTCGATGTGGCAAAAGATAGAAAAGTCTTCGCAGTGGTGATCGCTAACGTCGGATAACTCTGATATGGCACGTGAAGAAGAAGAAGGGCCTGTATCTGTCAAACTAAGGTTCAATCCCATCCATCGAACATCGGTCATATGATCGGTATCCGACACATGTACATCCCTTTATAAAAAGCATTCGTTGAAAAAAGAAGTCACGACCGTTAACGAAAACGGTTGTCTATAAGCGCTCTTTTGCTGAAATTAAAAGGGTGGTTTCTTCAAAAATAATGTAATATGTGCTTTAACTTTTTATTAATAACAAATTAGAAACTTTTGAAATATTTTTAAATATGTTTTAATTGTGTCCCTATTAAATTTTGTTTACTAATCAGTATCAATCAAATTAGAATCGTTATAAATAAAATATTTTTGAGGCTTTTTCAAAATATATTGTTGTTTATTTTCATTTTTCTTAAGTCTCATTTTGTTTACAACATATTAATGTCCTCCATTCCACTTTATTCAAAAGACATCTTCAACAAAAGGAACAGTTATTTGATTAATATTACTGGTCCCGCATTGAGTCCTACACGAACATATAAAAGCCGTCTGGGCGGACTTTTTTGATTTTTGATTGAATTGGAATTGCGAAGGCGTAGATGTAATATGACAGTGGTTTTTGATGTTACATTGTACGAAGCTATTTTCATAATTTCAATACAATGCGATTTACATGACGACATTGTTTATATTTGTTTACATTTACTTAAGATAACGGTACGAATCCAACAACACGTCATTTATTTGTGTTCAGAATAATGTCAGGTTGTGTGGACATGATAAGAATTCGTTTAATTAAAGCACACTTTTGAGTAATTTAATTATGTATGCGTAAAACATAATTAATGAGCGCTCAGGATTGCTATCTAACATCTACGTATATGCGTTGTACTTACAATTACGTATGTGAACGTAATTTACAATCAATCACATTTTTTAGGTAACTTTTTCCTTTATTAAACAAAACTTGTGGAGTTTTGTTTATATTTATTATTTCCACTAAAAAAAAAACAAATTACATGGTAGTATTTAACAAGTAGACATAGATATGGATACAAAGGAAACCAATACAAACTTAATCATATGCTATGGACTAGATAAAGACGCAACAAAAAACGAAAAGAATGAGTTCTGGGACAAATTACAAGAACTGATAAATGATTGTACAGAGAAAATTGTGATCAGAGAAGACATGATCAGAGAAGACATGATCAGTAGAGTGGGGAAAGAAGCAGAAAAATGAGACAATGTCATCGGACCTTATGGAGAGGAAAAAATAAACAAAAATGGAAAATTACTACTCGTTCTGTCAAGACAATAACCTGGTGATTATGAACACACACTTCCAACATAAAAGGATACGCAAGATCACAAGAGAAGTCAAATCAAGAGACGAACAATCAATTATAGACTATACTATAGTGCAAAAAACAGAGAAGAACTGGATAAGAGACGTAAGGGTCTACCCACTATCTACTAGAAACCACATTCAAAGGAAAGAAAAGAAATAGAAAGAACTGAGAACATAAACAGAAAACACAAAGAAATAATAAAAATTTATAAACTAAGGGAAGAAACAACGAAAATAAAATACTCAGAAGGGCTAGAGAAAGAGATGGACTATGAACATGAAATAACAGAAACAATAGAAGAAGAATGGGGAAAATTTAAAAATGCGACGATAAAAACAACTAAATCAATATGTGGAACTACAAGAAATAGAAACAGAGGGAAACAAACATCTTGGTGGAACGATGAAGTGAAAAGAGAAATAAAAGAAAAGAAGAAATTATGAAAAGAATACATACAAGACAAAACACAACAAAAATATGAAAATTATAAGATACAAAGAACAAAAGTTAAAGAGATAGTTAAAAACGAGAAATAAAAAAGTTAGGAAAAATTCGGGGAAAAATGAAAGAAAACAGCACAGAAAACGTAAAATTATTTTACAGAACACTGAAAAACCTAAGAAGCAACAAAGAAACGAAACTGAAACAAATAATGAACAAGGAAGGAACAATAATAAACGACGATAAGACAATAATGGAAAGATGGAGGGAACATTTTCAGCTGATACTGAATGAAAATCAAGCGAATACAATGGAGAAAGAAAGCCACAACAAGAGAGTATCCATGAGAAACACGGAAAATCTAGAAACTATAGAAAAAGAAGAACTGGAAGAAAGATAAAGATTGGACAAGCACCAGGAAGCGATGAAGTAACACCAGAAATGATGAAATATATAGGAGTAAAAGCAAAAGAAAAATTGTTATACATATATAACCTAATATGGAAGAGAAAAGTAATACCCAGAGAATGGACAAATGCAGTAATTATACCTATATACAAGAAAGGAAACACAAGAGACTGTAAGAACTATAGTGGTATATCACTACTATTTGTAGCAGCAAAAATATAAGAAACCATAAATGAAAGGAAAATCAGAAAATAAATAGAACATAAATTAGAAGACGTACAAAGTGGATTCAGAAAAGGACACAACACACAAGATCATATATTCACCATGCAACAAGTAATAGAAAAAGCGTTAAAGAAAAATAAAGAAAGTTATCTGAGCTTTATAGACATGGAAAAAGCATTCGACTCAGTCAAAAGAAAAGATATATGGGAAAGCCTATAGAAGAAGCAAGTAAGTGAAGAATTGATAGAAGCAACCAAGAGTATATACATGAAAACAACAAATACAGTAAGAATGTTAAATATACAGTCAGAACCATTTGAAACAACTCAAGGAGTTAGACAAGGGGGAAGTCTTAGCCCAGTGCTATTCCTAAATATAATAGATGAGATAGTGAAAGAATGTAAGAAAACATTCAAGAAATACTGCATCGGTTGAAACAGAATGCAAATGATAAACGCTGAGATGTGTATGTGTATATTTGCAGACGACATAGTATTAATTGCGAAAACTGCAGAAAAACTGAAATACAACTTAGATAAATGGAACCTAGAAGCAAGCAAATACAACTTAAACGTGTACAAAGAGAAGACTCAGATAATGAAAATATCAAGGAAACAAGGGACGAAAGATCAAATAGAAGTAATGATAGACCAACAAAAAATAATACAGACAAATTTATACAAATACTTAGGAACAGTAATCAACAACAAAGGAGACATCGAAGACGATCTTAACAACAGAATGGAAAACACAGGAAAACTATTTCAAGCACTAAATACAGGATTCTTTAATAACAAAGAAATATCAACAAAGACCAAGATGACAATATACAAAACAATATATAGACCTACAGTGACATATAGAGCAGAAAATTGGATATTAAACAAAAGAGATCAGAGCAGAATTCAGGTAGCAGAGATGAACTACCGCAGAAGAACGATCCGAGTAAAAGGAACTGATAGAATCAGAAATGAAGAAATAAGAAAAAGACTCAAAAATCAAACCGATACTCGACTTTGGACATATAACCCGGATGGACAATAATAGACAAGTAAAAAGAGTGTGGGACGCCAAACCAATAGGGAAGAACAGAAGAGAAAGACCCATTAAAGAATGGAACAGTGACATCTCGCAGATACTGCAGAGTAAGTGTAAGACCTGGCAGGAAACAACACAGATGGTATCCAATAGGAAGGAATGGAGAAAGTTTGTTAAGAGCTAGGACACCTCAGAAGACTGTAAAACATTGTAATTTAATGAATTGTATTATAAACGGCCCAACAGCGAAAGACTGATTAAGTAAAATTTAACAAGTTTATAACTAATTAATATTCTGGCTGTTTTTTATCCTCTTTTTTTCTTTTCTTTTTTTGTTTTCTTTATTGTGTTTTATAATTTTGTTAATTAATGCTGTTACTTGTTCTATGATTGCTGCTTTACCATTTCAATAATTCTTTTGGTATTACCTCTTTACCTGCAGCTTTTCTGTTTTTCTGCTATTTTAAGTGCTTTATTAATTTCTCCGTTTGTAGAAATTGGTGTTGTTTCTAACTCTAGCACCATTTATTGTTTTTCTGTATATAGCGCCTTAAGATAGTCAATCTATCTCTCCTATTGACATGACTCTGTCTGTTTTCTAAATATGCCTCCAATAAGTTGTCGTTCTATCGTTTTTGTGGTCTTCCTATTGGAGAAACGTCTCTTGCCGTCTTTACTACTTTATTCGTTGTCAGTCGGCTCATATGAACGTTCCTTTTTACTCTTATATTTTTTACCCAGTCCTAGACGTTGCCCAGTTTGCATCTACATCGTATATCTGTGTCTTATAGTGTTTTACCAGCAATTTCTCCACGTGTTTTCATCTCTGTTGTTTCTAACATCCTTTGTGTCCTCTCTGTCTCAGGTCATGTTTCTGCAGCGTATGTCATTATTGGTCTGATAAATGTTTTGTAAATTCTGCCTTTCATTTCTTTCAACATATTTTTATTTCTCCATATTGATTTATTCAGGCAACCTGCAGTTCTGTTTGCTCTATTCTCTTGATCTTCCATTTCTGTTTTAAACTTTCCTTAGCTAGATAATGTGATGCCTAGATGTTTCAACTTTATCACTTGTACTATTATCTGACCTTTCAGCTTCAATTTACATCTTAGTAAACTTGCTGTTAACGTGCCTTTTGTCTTTTTTCGGGAAATTAGCATGTTAAATTTTCTGGCGGTGAAGCATGTTTAAAATTTTCTCAAGTATTCCTCTCAGAAAATTACTTTCACGCTGTCTATGTCCATATACTATACTAGATCCATTAGAAATAACCCTTAAGCAACCAGCGACTTGTCACGATTGCTCGCAACAACGAAATATTTCACAGTAGGTGTTCCTTTCTCTTATTATCTTTCGTTAGCTAAATAGAAACTCTTAACAAAGAAGTTTTAGGAAGGAAACGAAAATACAACGTGTTCATGCACACACGCTAAAGAGAAAGAATGATATGTTAAAGACGGACGAATCGATCAACTCTTGATTCGGCAAGGAGCGGAAAGTGACTAATGAACACTTAGCCAAAGAACAGGTCTGTCTCAGATCAACTCTTTAAGACCGGTAAGAAACTGCCACTAGATCAACACTCTAGCAGAAGCGGTTGGTCACGTACCCTAGGGCCAGTGAAGATATTCCCAGGTCAACACTCAGATAGAACTCCGGACGGTTGGCCTTTGGTAACTCCTCTAGCGCGCATTGATGGCAGTAAAACTTAGCGCTGAGAGAGCGTGTGTACGGAGCGTTGGCGGGACGGTGGCAATGGCTGGCGATGCGCAGCGTTACACTATCTCCATTCTTTAGAAATATAGTTAAGGATTGAACTACATCTTGAATATTTTTATTAGGTGAGGTAATATAATATCAATGGCCTATTGTAACATGGATCTCCGAAAGATTTGTATAGTACGGAACAGTACAAGCATGGTAATAGTAACAACATAGACGATAATAAAAATATTTATCTGACAGATCTAACAAAAAGGAGAAAAAAAATGTATAACTAAACTGGGTAAAAAAAAACTGAATGTTACTAAACAGGATATAATTAAAAGGCTGGGAGAGTAATGAAGTGCTTTGGCGGCAAAGTATTCTATACGAAACTCATATATTTAACAAAAAAGCGAAAGTAATTTTTAAAAAATAATAAAAAATCTTTTCTCAAAAAAGCTTTTCAATATCCGCCTTAAAAAAAGAAAGACAAAACGTATCTTTACGAAACGAAATTGCAGAAAGATTCTTAACATAAAAATTATCGTTTATAATATTTTAGGTTACTATTAATATGCAATAAAAATAAAACTGAATCTCGTAGTCTTTGTTAAAGGTTTATAGTAAAAACAAATAATATAAGGACTTATTTGAACAAAAATATATTAAATTAAAAAAAACAAAAACGGGAAAAAATGAAAATTGCAAAAAGTCTTTAACAAAACCTTTATGTGTTCCTGATCTATTTTCTTTGATTTGTAAATGTAGTGTAAATGCTGGTAAAACTATTAAATGGATAGATACTTACTTAATTTTAGAAAAAAATGACTAAAAGCATTTGTTGGTCCAATATTACTTTTGGTAATTAACAGTAATAAAAATATTCGAGGACTTGCATCGGCCTACTCACTATAATAACGGGGACCGTCCCTGTCGTATATGCAAAAATGAAAGAAGATTAAAAACTCGAGAATGAAAGAAGCAGGAGGAGGACCCTTAACGTAGTAGATTTTATGTCGTGGGGGAATGTGATTGCAAAAAAGGGTTGAAATAAAGCGAGTGTGGTAGTAGGGCAGTAGGTATAGGTTGGTGGAATGAGGAATGTGCAGCTTGCAGCGCAGATAAGCAAATGATATGTTGCAGATTCCCCAACGTCCTCCTTCCGGAGGAAGCTGATAAATTGGATTTTCCCATCTGTTTTAAACATAGATTTTGAAGTGACAAGTTAAATATATTTGTTCTCTGCTTTAATATTTAGAAAATCGTTGTCGAAAAACAGCTTCTTTATTCAAATTACATTGGTTTACTACATGATAAATCTTTTCTATAGTAGAAAACTAATTTATTTCCCATATTCAGTATGAAGCGAGGTAGAATTTAATGTCTACATTAACGAAAAAAAAAATCTCATTTATTTCTGGTAACAAAAAAAACAACAAAATTTGACCAATACAAAACTCAAAACATGAATGGTGTACAAAAGAGATAGAACAAAAGAAACAAGTATATAATAACACGGTTACATTAATATCAGCCCGAGAATACAAAATATAATTTAAAATTCGACAGAAAATATCCACTTTTTTGATGTCAAAAATATTGATTTTGCAATTTGAGGGCACACTCATGGGACCAATTGTTTTTGTTCATTAGTAATTAAAACTAAAGGACAAAATATTGCCGCCACTCGAAATGAGGGTAATCATGTTTTTTTGCGAATTTTCAAGTGGAATAAGCGAAATAATAGTGATTTTGGAGTGTAAAAATGTACAAAATGTTCACGCCTTAAAAAAAAACAAAAATGAAGGCCTTTTTATACTTTTAAAATATTGCTGTTGTTTATCTCTGTATTCTCAATCTACTGGGTAAGTTTTAGATATAGAACACTTTCGTTTTTCTGTAAATCTAAAAAACGTTCTTATATCAAGACATGTCTGATGTCTTATATAAACAACCAACAGGTTTAGCAATGGGATCTCCACTATCACCTTTTCTGGCTGACATTTTCTTAGACAGCTTAGAACAGAAGTTTGTTAACAACAACAACAAAATAGTTTTTTGGTCAAGGTATGTTGATGATTGTATAGCTCTCATACAGGGAACCCAAGATGATGCTTTACAGATTCTGGATGATCTTAATAACCTCCATCCCAACATCTCTTTTACTCTGGAACCAGAATCTGATAAAAAGTTGAACTTCTTGGATATGACTATTTCCCCTAATAAAGATTCTTTAGAGTACAATATTTACAGAAAACCTACCCAAACAGATCATGTTATACATGATACATCTAATCATCCAACCCAACATAAAATGGCTGCTTTCAACAGTTACATTCATAGGTTACTCAAATTTCCACTTTCTAATGATAATTTTAATTCAGAACTTAATACTCTTAAACAAATTGCTTTCAATAATGGTTATGATCCTAACATTATCTATAAGCTTCTAAATAGAGCTAAACTAAAAATTGCAGAAAAGCTTGCATATCCGTCACAATGTTTTCTTCAACCTACTGCTTCAAATAACACCAGATATTTCTCCTTCACCTACATTAGCAGCATTTCCAATAAAATATCTAAACTTTTTACTTCTACAATCGATAACATCAAAATTTCCTTCAAGTCACAAACACCTTAGGTTCCTTCTTAATCAACACCAAAGATAGGATGAACACACTTGACAAAAGTGGTATTTACAAATTAAAATGTGATGATTGTGATGCCTCTTATGTAGGTAGAACCATTAGAAAGTTATCCACTAGAGTTTCAGAACATTTGAAAAGACCAAACTCTTCAAGTTTTGGTCAACACTTATTATCCAGTAAACACAATTTTAACATCAACACTGGTTCATCTATCTTACATGACATTAGTAGAAAGAAAAACTATATGGAGTTGGATTTATTGGAAGATTTGGAAATTACAAGGGAAACAAATGAAAACTCTCACTGTCTTAATACTCAAATTAATTTAAATTGTACTAAATTTAAACCTATTTTTAAAAACTTTATTACAGCTTCACCTCGTAGGGGACCCAGCTCGACTGTTTAGACTTCCTGCACTGAGCACATCCATAGTAATTTTATAGTTATACCATTGACTGTGGGTTCAACTGAACTACTTGGATTACACCCCATTTATATACTTTGCTTTCCATTTTGATTTTCAGTTATTAGTATTTTAATTACATAGTCAGATCTCTTCCTTTCTACATTACAGATAGTGCTTGGTAGACCATTTTATTGTAGTCAACCACCCACTGTCTAATATATTGTTTAGTCCGCTTCTTGCATTCTTACTTTTCGTCGATTTCAGTTGCTCTCAAATTAACACCTTAATTATTACAGACATGTTTGAGTGTGAGATCTGGATTATTCAATCTACTTAAAAAATATTCTATATAATTTTATATTTCATCAGTGACCTCCTATAGTAGTGTCAGTTGGACTTTTGGTCAATACTTAGTTTCATAGAATTGTAAAAGGTGCAGATCACATATCTATGATTGTGACTGCTCATCCAAGTTGTCATTTGTCACATGTCACCCCAACATTTCCGTTAGATCAGGAGCCATTCTGTCTCCGGCTTCTTCAAGTAATGTAGCCTTTCTTAAATAATTTTAAAGTGTTTGTTTGTCCATTTGTAGTGTAGTGTAATGTACATTTATATGTTTATCTTGTTCTTGCCGGATAGGCCACAATTGACGAAGTAAGTCTATAAACGTTAATCACATAAAAACCTTTTTTCAACCATAAACTTCGAGTTTTTATCGAAGTTAATCAATTTCTTTGGTTATAAAAAAATGTTTCTTGGCTTATTTCAGATGCCCCTGAAGATGATCTAGGGATCGAAAGTACTTGGGCAAGATTAAATTAAACTGTGCTCGATTTATGCCTTTTATCTGATCAAAGTTCATTTATTCGAGCATTCAACCTTATATTTATTTAAATCTTTAGATGTTGATGTCCTTATTGAAACATCCTTAATGAAAATTTTACGTGAAAATATGTTCCATCCATACAAAATAAGATTATATCAGAAGTCGTCAAATGATGATTTCGATAGACATGAAGAGTTTGCAGAGATAATGATGGAAAATGATACAATCAGAACGAAACAATTTTTTTAGAATGTTATATTTTGCGATGAGGCCACTTTTTTTATTAACCAAAACGTAAATTGGCATAACTATAGCTACTGGTCAGGTTAAAATCCTCGTTGGATGCGTGAATACCACACATGGTATCACAATGAATTTAATGCAAAGGCTGGAATAATAGGCGACAATAAATGGTCCGGCGTGTTTAAATTTATTGGAAAATAATATACCTGAGTTGTCTCGGTTTTCCAAATCCAAGTAAGTATATATTTTTAATTACATTTTAATATAGAAATTTCATTATTGGAAACTTTTAGACAACAACATTGTCCCAAACGACAATATTTTGCTGCAACAAGATGGTGTTTGACCTCGCTATGCGGTGTGATGAGTCAATCCCAGGAGATGAAATTAAAGGCGTGGTTTAATCAAATGGCCTCTACTATCGCCGGACATGAATCTTTTAGATTATTTCAAGTGGGATCACTTAAAAAACATCGTTTATAAACCTGCCAATGGTCAGGAGTTACAAGATTACCACAGAAATTGGACGAATCTAATATAGGCGGCGTGTATAGGCTATAAGAAGAAAAAATCAGCCGTACTCAGTTTGGTTTTCGGAACGCAGTGGGTACGAGAGAGGCTCTCTTTAGCATACAAGTGCTATTTCAACGATGTAAAGTTGTGAATTGTGATATTTATGCATGCTTCATTGGTTACCATAAAGTTTTTGATACAGTAAAATACGACAAGCTGATGGAGATATTAACAAATATTGAAATAATCACCTGTGATCTAGGAATTATTAGCACTCTTTACTGGAATCAAACATAATTTATCCGTACAGAGGCAGGAGAATTCGATGATATCAAAATCAAACGTGGGTCCGACAGGGAAGTGTACTATCACCCTCGCTGTTTAACATATACTCTGAGAAATCTTTCAAGAAGCAGTAGAGGATGAAGAAGCTGGAATTCGAATTAACGAAAAATGTATCAATAACATCAGATATGCGGATGACACATCAGGGTTATGAAGCCATGAAGCCAGGAGTTAGTGAATAAAATCACAGAAGTGAGTCAGGGATATGGACTTTCACAGTACATTTAAAAAACAAAATGTAGAAATAGAAAGAGTAAAAACATATATCTATCTTGGTACGAACGTCAATGAAAATTGGGACCATTCCCTAGAAATCAAATGTAGGATAAAGAAAGCAAGATCTGCATTTCAAAAAATGGCTAAGCCATTTAAATGTCATGATTTATCAGTACCCATTAAAATCAGGTTACTACGATGTTATATCTTTCCTATACTGTTGTACGCAGTTGAGTTGTGGACTGTCCCAGACGCTACCTGCCAGAAAATTGGGGCAACTCAATCTACCAAGGCTAAGTTTGAAATATTACTGAATAGCATTTTTTGTTCACAACTGTTTGCAGTGATAAGTGATTATATAAAAAATGTAATGTATATAATATATCTATGGCTCACAAACTTTCTAATTCGGGTAAACTGATTACCAGACTAAACATTATTCTTTCTTAGTAAATCGTCGTCTATACAAACAATTACGTTCGTAAAAGTTATTGTGAGTGTAAGCCCGGACCTTGATATTTTCATTCATCGCGGATTAAAAGTTTAAATAACGTCTGCACATGCTGACCGAATTTCTTTTGTACTATTCAGTTTCAGGAGAATGGAGCGCGGTATAAGCAATACAATTTTGAGCTATACCGCCTCTAGAATGACCCTGACATTACCAGATTAATGGCAGAACCTACAAAATATACATATAACCCGATGGAAAAAATACGAGAGAAGTTCAGAGAAAAAGTTAAAGGTCAAATGGAGGAAAATATAGAAAATTAGGAGAGCGAACCTAAATTAAAGCAAATAATAGGATATTCCTTGCAATGATTCTAGAAGAGATGTACAATAAAGTTAATTATCTACAGTACGATTGGTTTATACCTATTAGACATTTTCCAGATCCTGGTAGGAGCCAAGAACCACAAAGAATTGTGAGTAAAATTTATAATTCTTGACTAACCCTGTATACGACATTACGGTTTTAAAACATTTAGGGTTTTAGACAATTTATATCTTTTACGAAGAATGATTTTTTCCTTAAATTAAAAGTATAACAAATTTCCACATGGTTTCGACATATTGGGAAATACCAAATTTCAAAGGACTTTTGGTAGAGAATAGAGTCGAATTTCAGGAACATATAAATCAAAACCAAGATAGAATTTCAATAGTTAGCTCGCCAATAAGATTAACAACAGAGGAAATTAAAAATGTATGTAAACAGCTGAAGAGGAACAAAGCACCCGGACCAGGAGATATACCCGGAGAATTGTTTAAGTACGGAACGAACAAATTGTACGAATGTCTTCAACAACTTTTTCAAGAATGCATAAACACAAGCGAAATCCCTACGGAATGGAAGATATCATACCTCAGCACTATACATAAAAAGGGTGATAAAAATAATTGTGAAAATTACCGAGGAATAGTTGTAACTGGATCTATGAGTCGAATATATGGAAAGGTGTTAAAGAACCGAATCGAGAGAGAATACTTAGATTATGAAGCAAAAGAACAAGCAAAATTTCGTACGGGTCGATCCACTATTGACCACATTTTCTCCTTAACCCAGATAATAGAAAAAAAGATGGCAAGGAATCAAGAGATTCATATGTTGTTCGTCGACCTCCGGAAAACCTACGACAGCGTTCCACTGAAGAAGCTGTGGCAATCAATGGAAAGCACGAATATTAATATAGAATTAATAAAAGCCGACAAAGTGCTAGACAACCAACCAAAAATAAAGATAAAAGTTGTTGCTTGTCTCCCACTTTATTTAAAATATACCTCGAAAGTGCTTTAAAAAGATGGAAACAAAAATGCAGGACAATGGGGATACAGGAACAAGGGACAAGGAAGTAATAATGGCTCAAGATTATGACGATTTAAACTATATGGCACGAAAATTAATTGAAGAGTATGATATATGGGGTCTAGAAGTAAATAAAAAGAAAACCGAATACCTGTGCATTGGAGCAGAACAAAAAGATCTCATATTAGACGATAACACTACGATAAAGCACTGCTGTGACTACAAATACCTAGGTATCACTATTTCATAAGATGGAACATTAGACAAAGCCATAAGAGAGAGAAATACGTCAGGGAGAAAAGCCATCACAATGTTAAACACCATTTTATGGGACCAATCCATCAGCAAAGAAAATAAAAAGAGGATATATGAGACTATAGTAAAAAGTATCACTTTATACAGCTGTGAGGTATGGCCACTGAAAGAAAGAACACTGTCAACGCTGAAAGCGACGGAAATGGATTTTTGGAGAAGAGCCGCAGGAAGATCTAGAAGAGAAAGGATTACCAACGAACGCATTAGAGAAATAATGGGAATCAAACGAACAATCACAGATGACCTAACAACAAAACAACTTATTTGGTTCGGACACATACAAAGAATGGACGAACAACGAATGCCAAAAGAAATACTAAAGTGGCAACCAGAAGGAAAGAGAAAACGAGGTAGACCGAGAAAAAGTTGGAGCGAAGGAATAAATAAAGAACTGAGAGAGAGGGCCATAGAAGAAGATCTATGGAACAACCGGTCTAAGTGGCGATTGGAAGTCGGAAAAGGGCGGAGAACGTTATAAACCGACAAGTAGTAGTAGGGAAATACCAGATAAACCCTCCTTTCTATGATTATCGATAAAAATTTTGTAATTATCGACAGTTCACAAAATTTTTCATACATTTTTTTTTTTTAATTAAAAATGTTCACCACTACGAATAAAACTACGTTCCGATCTTTGACTTCGTAATTAATATTGTAATAAATAATCGGCACCATAATTTGACGTTAAAATTTGCGACTCCGCTCTCTATAATACCAACTACAATAATATGCAATATGTGTAATATAACAGCTTAATAATGTATCCTGCCATCACTTAGAGATGCGGATTTTCTAAGAAACTGCAACTTTAATATTTAAACACCAAAGTAATGAGAAAAGTACATATGTATTTGTCAAAATGTTAGTTACAGTTACTCATAGCACCAAGTTTAACATCCTTAAATTTAACTTTTAAGTACCAAATATGACTAAGATATTCTAATAGCTAAGCACGCTTTCGTTTTTATTTTATATCTTTAAATAACCTAGCACCGATAAAAACGGATGTGTCATAACATCTTTACAGCTTTCGAAATAAACCATCCTCAATTTTTCTCTGTCCCTAAGATTTACTATCTTCAAAAGTGATTGTTTTTCTTACGAATAGCTGGATTTGTTCAGTTTATTCCACCACCCAAACCTATAAGGTTGATATATAGCGTTCAATAAACATTTCCTGTTGGAAAGTACGAGGAGTGGTTCATAGATTGTATTCCTTAATTCGCAATAGTATAATAAAATTATTATTATGGTTAACTGATTGATATACCTACATATATAACGAGCGATCCAAAATTATTTTCATCAAAGCTATCTGAAAAAAAAAAAATTACATGTGTCTTATTTTAATCATTGATTAATCTATTGATTAACATTAAAAAACATAAATAAATCAGTCAAAACCATTAAAACAGTGCTTTTATCAAAAATTAACGAAATTATAAGTAACAATAATAAATAAAATCTCAAAGGAGATGCTGTATTGTATACGTCCACCACCAACATCTCTCCATAACGTTACTCTTCTCATTGAGTATATAACATTGTTTCGGACCCACGGACCCAATTATTCAATGTGATTATCTATTGTTTGTCTTCCAAAGATCTTCCAAAGCTACTACAAGAGTTTTACAATCGAAATGTAGCCACAAAGAGAAAATTAGCAATAAGTCAAATCACAGGATCGAGAGGGGAATATAATAAGCGAATTTAAACTTATGACCCTTTTGTCGAAAAAGTATTAAAGCATTTAGAATCCCTTCGCAAAATATGGGTCCTGCAATAAGTCCCTTGCTTATAGCAGACCAAACTCGCAATTTTTTGTGGATATAAAGGCGTTTCAATAACATAATGTGGGTTATATGCACTTCACATCCTCATATTCTGAGAATTTGTGTACCCAGAAAAATGAAACCAACATTCGTCAGTAAAAAAGGTTTTTCCTAATACATCATCATTATTATTGAGATTGTTGAGAAGCAAATTACAGAAGACTAGCCTTTGGGGATAGTCGTTTAGGGTAGAAACCTTGTCAAATAATTTGAATTCAATGTAACTCAAATTCAATTTAACAACATTTAAAGGGTTTTTACCCAATTATTTCTTCTTCTTCATGTGCCTTGTCCGTTCCGAACGTTGGCAATCAACATGGCTATTCTGACTTTGTTTACGGTAGATCTGAATAGTTCAGCAGATGATAATCCGAACCATTGCCGCAAGTTTTGGAGCCACGAGTGTCTTCTCCTCCCTGGACCCCTTCTGCTGTCTATTTTCCCTTGAACGATCAGTTGTAGTACTCTATATTTATTATGTCTCATAACGTGACCCAAGTATTCCAACTTTCTTTTCTTTATACTTATTCCTACCTCTCTCTCTTTACCTATCCGGCGTAGTACCTCTTCGTTGGTCACGTGCTCAGTCCAGGATATAAGTAATATACGTCGGTAAGCCCACACTTCGAAGGCCTCTACTTTTTTCATCAATGTTGCGGTCATTGCGGCCAATTATTTAGGGGCTCAAAATATGTACATCCAGTAAGTATTAACTACATTTTTGTATTAACCTTGGTCAAAATTTTAAATTTCATGTTTTCTTTAATTAAAGTGGTTATATACTTTTAGGATAGCATCGATGATGGAATATTAATTCCGAACACGTTGTGTGATGTAGCCCGATAGGCTGTTTTAAAATATATACCTTTTATAAAGGAATTTTTCAATAATTTTTTTGTGATACGTGGTATACAGTCAGGTACAGCAACTTAGTTTCCTTGTGGATTTTAAATATTACTAGATTTATATCTAAAATACGTCTCGCCATTTTCGCTATCAATACACAAACAAACTCTTTCCAATCACAAGTACTGCTACTATGAAAAATTAAATCAGGGGGAATAAAAAAGGTGAAAATTGTGTGGTTTCCTGGCAGCATTTGCGTGAAAATTGAATTTTCTTTTCTAAAGAAAATCTTCTTTTGTAAAAAATTTTTCTTTCTGATGCCATTTTACGAATCGATAGAGGAGTATTATTCTATTTCTAAAAATTTTGGCATAAGAGTTACTAGTGCCCTAAGAGTGTTAATTGTTACCTAAACGTAGAATATTTTTAGGTCAGTGTCCGTGATCTCCTTCATGCCACTTGAAATTTTATTAGTTTTCTCGATAAGGAACCTGCAACAGAAAGTCATAACGGCAGATCATGAACACGATAAATTTTGCTTTTAAAAATTTGTGGAAAATTAGAAAAATTCTATTTCAGAAAAACACTCCTTGTAGCGTTTTTCTACAATTTTACAACTTGGCTACAATTTTATGGCCGACGGTTTATGTATTTTTTGTAAATTTGGTAATATTTCGTTGTGATTATAAATTTTTGTGTTATATGCATTTTTGTATCTCTTATCGTTACTAAAAGAGTTGAGTTAAACTCATAGATGTCAGTTTGTTCCAATGTGTGTAATTTGTGTGTTCTACGCTCCCATGATTCCAAAAATACAAGCCACTTTTGTTTGTAAATAACAAGAAGTCATATGTCAATAACATAAAGTAACAAGAAGTCGGGAGACCTTTTTTTTATAGAAAATTAGGCGAACCGCAAATTCAAAGCCTCTAACTGGAGGCTGTTGAACGACGCTAGCAAAAATCTTTTACTCCGACTTGCATCTATTACCCTTAAAAACACTATGGTTTTCACTCTTTACATAGAGAACTGTTTTTAAGGGTGAACCGTAGATTCATGTCGGAGTAAAAGATTATTTGTAGCGTCATTCAACAGCCTCGAGTAAGAGTCTTTAAATTTGGGTTTCACCAAATTTGCTAACCACTTATAGGTCTACCGACTTCTTGTTACTTCGTATAGATGCCGCTGCTAGCGTACCAGGCTGTTATTTTAATTATAATGGCCAAATACTAGACTGCATTTCATTTCAACTTGAACTTGCACAAGTTTTCCTGATGAGGAGGTGAATAACTCGAAACACGTGTAGGCAGAAAATAATGGTGGAATTCGAGTTGAAATGAAATGCAATCTTTTACTTATATATATATATATATATATATATATATATATATATATATATATATATATATATATATATATATATAGATCACGTCATTGTTTTATTGACCATACAACACAATGGCAATCGCTGTGACATGTTACACGTTTCCACCTCTATATTCATTTCACAGTAGGTACGAATTGTGGTTAATTGTCACATTGAAATTATAAATTTCAAACGAAGTTCTGAAAGAATAAACAAATAAATAATAAAATGCCTATTACATTGTATACCGTCCAAAACAAAAAGTGCAACTTGTAACATGGTACTTTTAGGGTTATTCAGTGAGAAATAATTGATTTAATTATTGTTGTTTATTCTATAAGTGTTACAACAGTTAAAAATACCATTAAACATTTTCAAACTTCGGGATATGTAAACAGTTGTAAAAAGTATCATGAAGGTAATGAACCACGTGTTAGACCTGTCGATGAGGAGCGTCAAAACAGGGATATTGATATTTGTGCTATTGTGGAGGCTACTGAACCCTGCAATAGTGTACAAATTGCTAGGGAAGTTAACGTGAATGCTCGAACTGTCTAGCGAGTGTTGAAAAGAAATTGGTATCACTGTTTTAAGATACAACCAACACAAGAACTGTTTCCGGAAGATAACTTTAGGCGGATGGAGTTTTGTGAATCTATGTTAGATAAACAGAATGAAAATGTACACTTTTTAAAAAATATTTTATTTTCTGACGAATCTTCATTTTCATTACATAAAAAACACAATCCATCTGTTGCAAGGTATTATTTTCGGAAAAATAAGCACCTCAGTGTTGCATCAGCATCCGTAAAAGTTAAATGTTTGGACTGGGATGTTAGGCGACCATATTGTCGGTCTATTTTATATCGATGGAAACCTAAACGGGCCCAAATATTTACAACTTTTACAGAATGAGATCATTCCGGCAGTTCGATGCCTTCCCGTTAATTTTGAGGAGGTTTATTTCCAACAGGATGGGTGTTCGGCTCACAACTCTAGAGCAACTATTGACTTCTTCAATCAAATGTTTCCTGGTGGACTGATAAGTACACTTGGTACAATTAAATGATCCGCTAGATTCTGTGACTTAGCGTCTAAGGATTTCTTTTTTTGAGGTTTTCTCAAAGAAAACATTTATAGGCATCAGTTTGAAAGGGCCACAGACCTAGTCGAATTAAGGGCAAAAATACTTTATTTCTCTGCAAGCATTACACCAGCCCTACTCCAAAATATGAGAAGAAATCTATATGACAGATTTGGTTACGGTTTAGCGCAAGGAGGTGGAATATGTGAGCCCCTAATTCATTAATCTGCTTTCCTAATTTTTATTTTTTGTTAGGTACATTTTACGAAGTTTTGTAGGTTCTTAATAAAAAGAAGAGGAAGTAGAAGTAGAAGAATATATATATATATATATATATATATATATATATATATATATATATATATATATATATATATATATATATACAAAATAGCTAAGTAAAACGCCCTTGTAAGGTTTTAACCCTACCTATAAAATTGCTGCTTATGCACATCCGTTGTGTATATTTCCAAATAAATACGCTGTCAAATTTTATTGTTCTTATTTTTCATCTTTATTGTTGTATCAAGCCAAACAAAATACTTTCCTTTTCGGATGGATGATGTATGTTATGCAGAGCATGTATTAAATTACTGGGAACATTACCATAACAAATGTTTCACGCCGTAAATATATTCGCATCGAATTGAATTTTTATTCGTTTTCTTATGCCTTACCGAATGATATTCCATTTGTCAGGTTCTGGATGATAAATATAACAGATTAATATATTTTACGAAAAACAAAAAAGAAAAAGAAAAACCTAAACTGTAAACGGATGTTTGTGCGATATTCTGAAAAGATAGTTATCAAATTCAATATAAGCTGCATTCTAATAAATTAATTAAAGTTTTTATTTTTAAATCTTTTAAAAGAACTAATTATTGTGCTGAAAATTGTAACATGTTTTGCAATACAGCAAGATGTAACAGTAAAGTCCAACCATGTAAAGTATGTTTATCTTTAGTTGCCTTCTTCATTAAAAATGATTACTAAATGAACTAAATTATTACTTTAAATTTTAATTAATTATTAATCTCTTAGTTAAACCACAAATTGTGAAAACAATATTTATTTTCTAACACATAGGACACGTTTCGACATCACTGTTATCATCAGCGTTTAACATAGGGGAAACTAAATCTGTGATGCATAAGAATACACAACTCTAAGAAGAACTTAAGCTCTGGTTTCCTCGAATGCGGTATCGGCAAATTGCGATCGCAATATTGCGGCGAATGACGTCATAGAAAACTGTACCATGCACAATGATAGCAGTGGTTTTCAAGAAATCGTTGGAAGCCACCGCAACGCAATATGACGGTGCCTGTATATTGAATGCGGTAGCCAATGCGGCGAGAAACTTTTTGTTAACGGTTTATTGCGGTGGTGAAGTGTGGTGATTCGTTTGTGTTTTTATATTGTAATAACTTTCAACTGATAAAATAGGTATACCTATATGTTTTATCTTATAAAGTTAGCGTTATTTAAAAGTGTTTTTTTAGCGTAATGTGTTCTGGACTAAAACACACTGAGTGGACAAGTGAGCAGGAGGAAATATTGATAAATTTTGTTAGAAACCATGAATGTTTGTATAATGCTCAATGTAAAGATTACAGGAAAACCCAACTAAAACAGAGTTTATGAAAAGAACTAGCCCAGATACTTCAAATAACAGGTAATATAATAAGACAAATTCTAACTAATACCAAAAATATTTATTTATAATATTTTAAATTGCTGTAATTCATTAATTTTCTCGATAATGTTGTTCCTGCCATGTTACAGCACCGGTTCCATTAAAATATGTTTTAAACGTGTACGTTGTAAAATAAACACGTACGTTGTTTTGAATTAGTGGAAGTAAATAAATTTTCTGTAGATAGTGGGTATTTCTCTATACTATTAGTTGATGTCGGAAGTATGTTTGATTCTCGCACAAGATTATATAAGATACAGGCACACATTATTAGTTTATCCATGGTTTAAGGATGCGTAGCAATTGGCTGAAAAAATATTCGAAAAAATGCACAAAGAATGCCAAAGGCGTTTTCAGTTGTCCTGCGAGCTCGAGAAAGTCGGTAGTTATATATTGCTTTAGTTTTATCAGTCACTGATTGATTTCTTGGGTATGGTTTCATGAGATGTTCATGAAGAGCAAATGCCTCTGTTCACGCCTCTATCTAATTCAAGTTTATTTTATGCATTTTTACAATCCGGCAACATAGTAGCGTAGGGAGATATATTATGCCATATGTGAAGATAAGGCGAGTCCCTTAAGACACCCCAAAGACGACAGCACTCAAATACGAGACGAGATCGGTGATACAGCATTTAGCGCGAGCGGACATAATACTTATTAGCATTCATATTATATGTATTGTGTAATTCAAAATAAAGTCAGTTTTGTTTTCGCACGGAGTTTGATTATTAACCAGCGGCACAAGCGAAGTGCATATCAAGCAAATGCAGCCTCATCCCCGAGAATAACATGAGATACCAGGATATTCATACCAGGCAGTGGTTGTGGCGATCGATTATAAAATTCTTTTTGCAGAATCTTTTGTCCAGATCTGCTTTTTGAATATATGCCTAAAATGAAATATATTTTATTAGAAAAATTAAAATTACGTTAATTGTAATGAATTTACCTGCATCTCCTTCTCTCCCGTACGATCCTATGTCTACTGCAACAAATTTATTGTCTGCATCTACAATTGCCAACATAACCACTAAAAAAAACTCCTTATAATTGAAAGAATTGGAACCACTATTTTTTGGAGCCTTTATTCCAATGTGTTTACCATCAATTGCTCCTACAGAATTCGGAAAATCCCAAGGAGATCTATATTTCCTAGATGTTGTTTTGAACATTTCCTCTGTTGGTTGTGGAATTACTAAAGTGAGCATTCTTGTAACAATGTATTCAGCAACTTATTATTATACTAATCCATAAATGACA
Source organism: Diabrotica undecimpunctata (assembly GCF_040954645.1). Lineage (NCBI taxonomy): Eukaryota > Metazoa > Arthropoda > Insecta > Coleoptera > Chrysomelidae > Diabrotica > Diabrotica undecimpunctata. Next base: position 150,476,436 of record NC_092809.1, read on the forward strand.
CATTCTAAACTGAAAAGCCAACGATCTAAAAGGTTCTCGTAGCCAAAAACCTAAAAAAATAACATCTAGTAATTCATGACACCTAACTCATTCTTTTTGTTTTTATATTTACAGACAATGATTGCAGCAAGAGGTGGGGATATGTAACAGATTATTACATAAAAAGACGAGGCAAGCCTAGCACGGGTTCATCTGGGGAAGCAGCAAAGAAAAGATCGGTCCAGCTATCATTCTTAGATAGTATCTCTTGACCAAGAGAAGGTAAATTTATATTTCCTTATTTTATTTTTAGTACTCTCGGCAATATAGAGCAGTCTGAATCTCAACAGGGTGTGGAAAATAGCACAGCTCATTGTAGAAATGAAGACGACTACAAGGAGCAACAACCGTCTGAACTACTTATTACCGCAGATGAAACTAACAACATTTTAAATTTCCAAGAGGCCGAAGCTGAAATTGTAAAAATTCCAAGAGTTATTAAACGCAAATATCCATCGCAAACTACATCCACATCTGCAGATGAACGTTTGAAAATATTAAAACAAATAGCCGAAAGACAAGATCTAAATAATATGGAAAAGCAAGATGAAAATGATTTATTCTTTGCATCAATCGCAAAAATAACTAAACAGTTGCCAAAAGTAGTGCAGGCTAGGCTTCGAATGCAAATTGGAAATTTAGTAGGAAATGCAGAGATTAAACAATTATCATCATTGACAAGTTCTGATTGTGAGTATAGACCATCATCAGCAAGTAGCTCCACATCAAACATTATATTTGCTACAGATGATGTAACTGCAATGAGACCATCCGCTACTTGTACATGTACATTGTACAATGTACATTTCTTCAAAATAAAAGTATATGTAATACTATGTGTTACTTTTGTGTTTGATGTAGTTAATAGTAATGGAAATACATACCTTAAAAACAGGCATAATTTCTGCTCAGGAGTCAATGGATTTGGAACACGGTTTGATGGTATTGCACAAAGATCGTCTTTTATATATCCTAGGACGTAATCAAATAAGACCAGCGTCAACCGAAAATATTCTCTGAACTTATTTTCGTTATTATTTAAATGGCGACAAATCAAAATTTGGTATGCACCAAATTTTGGTCTACAGTGCTCTTTTTAAAAAGGTCATATTCACTTCTTCTATTACTCCCTTTCTCTTATTCCTCACCATCTAACACTGCTAAAAGAGCAACATCGAGGTCGTCCTTGGTCGCTCGTTTTCAACGCAAAACAGTACAGACAACGTTTTCTGAGTTTACACCGCAATCTGACGTCATTCATCGCAATATTACGGTCGCAATTTGCCGGTACCGCTTTCGATGAAACCAAAGCTGTACAGAAGTGTACAGAAGGTTCTTAAAACTTAATGCCCCCCTTTTTAGTCTCTCGTTATATAAGTTATATGTGTACAGTTGGCGGCTATAATAGGCGATCTGGTCTTGTACTTTCGGAATGACCAAGTTCTTTTGACAGTCAACTTAAACTTTCGTTTAAATTTATTTATTTTTAAATTCGTTTAATTTTTATTAATTCCAAGTCCAAGTATATACTCCCATAAAGTTATAAAGTCTAAATTTTTAAAATATTACACATTTTTGCAATCTGTTGCGAAACATGTAATGTACAAATATTAAACATTTTAAATTAGATTTGCAGAAATGATGTTTTTAAAATTAAACAATGAGTACGAAGGTTCTATTACTCTTAGCAATCTTTGCAGACTTTTCAAATATCAGGTTTTATCAAGTTATGTATATTTCCCAGCTCAACTGGATTATGGTAATTGCCAGCACACCTTTCTAACATATTTCAAGGAATGTATTTTAAATCTTTGTATCATAATAAAATCTACGTTGTTCTTACAGCTCGAGAAGGCGTAAGCCCAGTTTGTCTATATTTAATCTTATAATCTTCTTAGGACTCATCGAAAAATGTTGATGAAAAAAATACTTATATTATTTATACATTGTTACACATGTGAAGTAAGACTCTTAATCAACTACTGAATCAAGTAGTTTTTTATGAATTTTAATGAAGTTTAATTTCTTGTCTTTTTTTTACACATAAAAGGTATATTTATGTCGATTATAAAGAAGTTTATGAGTTTGTTTTTTCTTCTCCTTCGTGTCAAGTATATGAAAATAGAAGTAGATTAAAATGTTTTTTAGACATACCTTTTTTGTATATTTTAGTTAGGTGGCAATTTTAAAATTCGATCCAACTAATATTATAATCTGATCAAAATTGAACAATGAGTAAATTGATGTTGACAGTTAACTTTTATTATTTCTACATTAGTCTAACCCAAATTGCTCTGAATTTTATAACAGTTATGTCTACACGTACACTGTAATTATCTTTTACATTATAGCACTACTGCTGTTGTGAACTATATTATTACCTGGACTACCTCACATACAAACAGACATTATCTGCTCCAAATTATACATTCCGTTATGTCAAAGAAATAAATATTAGACTTATTCACTATCAATTCATTGTACTTCGGACGAGGTTTTGGACAACTGTCAGGTCTTCGGAAAGGTTACTTTAATTGTAACGTAGCTCAGCCTAGAAGGGATATGGGGAGATTAAAAGAGAAATAAAATATTTCAGGTGCAAGTATGTTCACTAGGCAAACCGGCGCTCAGGTGTCTTGAAAGGCACAACGGTGAGCTTTGGAATGTGGGTTTTATGATCTAGCATGGGTATATTTGGATAAAAAAATGGGAATTAAAACGTACCAATGGAAAAAGACAGGATCTGGTACAAAAAACGGGAAAAATAAAGGACGCTACCTTGCCTTTTTTTAGAGGGAAAAGGAAAACTCGACAATTGACATATGAGAAGATTGGTTTAAGAAAGATTTTAAAAAAATGACAAATATGCTTACCTCTCTTCAAAATTAACGTACATATATAATTAAAAAACAGTAGAAACAAACAGACGTACCTTATATAGTCGTTCTACATTCCTGTCAGAATTATCTTACTATTTCCCAAAAGAAAGAAACATTCTTGGTTTATAGAAGCGGATGGGGTCTATGGTTCTGGTGTTTTCAAAATCAATTTTGTGACCTGTATGAAGATGGTGTTGACGTAGAGCTGAAATTGAATCGGAATTGCGAACAGAAATGAATGTTCATAAATACTACTTTAAATTCTACGATTTGTTTGGCCTATATAGGATCGGGGACAGTCTGCACAAGGAAACAACTCCGTGTTGTTCAATTTGAATGTTGTCTTTGATTGATCGGATAAGGGATGAAAGTTTTTGTTGGGGAGTAACTACTGTCTTTATTCCTCTTGATTTTAGAATTTTGTCGATTTTGTCACTGACACCTTTGATGTAAGGAAGAAAAGCTTTCGTATGATGAGAGTCTGAGTCTTTGGGTTGAAACTGAATGGGAGATTCACCCCGTAAACCGTTTTGGATGAGGCTTGTTTTAAACTATAGAGCTCAGCGGGTCTACTTGCATCATCGCAAAGGTTTATTGATCTGGAGACAAGCGTATTAATGACTGAATTAATTTGTGAATGGGGATGATGAGACTTGGCATGCAAGTAACGATTGGTATGGGTGGGTTTTCGATAAACAGAGTGATGAAAACCTTGAGATTGGTTTTTCTTTATTATAACATCAGAAACGGTAGGAATGAATCAGTTGCCGCCTCCATCGTGAACTGAATACTAGGATGTATACTATTCAGATCGGTTTAAAAAGACACCAAAGCATCACTGCCAAGGGGCCAAATGACGAATGTATCGTCAACATATTGTAGCCAACATGCGAGTTTGAGCATTGATGTGGATAGTGCTCGGGTCTCGAAGTCTTCCATAAAGATATTGGCAATTACTGGAGATAGTTGGGAGCTCATAGGGGCACCATTTATTTGTCTGTAGCATTGATTTTGGAAGATGAAGTAAGTGTTGGACGTACAATGTTTAATGATCGATAAGTGGTCTTGCTGAATGCTGTATTTAGTTTTTAGAGTGTTTAGAGTTTCGTCTATAGGAATGTTTGTAAAGAGTCAAACGATATCAGACTTAATAGAATGTCTGACGGTAAGATAGGGTATTGTTTAAGACGTTTGATGAAAAGAATTTTTGGCGAAGGATGAAGCATTTTCGGCGAAAGATTGTAGAGTTTTGGCCAATAGTTGTGTAGGGCAGTTGTATGTACTGACAATGGGACGTAGAGAAATATCGGGTTTGTGAATTTCGGATAGGCCATATATTCGAGGTGTTCTGGAAGACTTTTTGCAAGGAATTAGTGACTGTTCTATGTCAACTGGAAGAGAGGTTTTATTGATAATGACTTTTGTTGTTTTCTCCAAATAGGTTGTTGGGTTATTAGGAATTGATCTGTAGTCTGGAGTATTAATGAGATTTGAGAGTTTATTAATATAAGAAGTGTTTAGAATGACGGTTGCATTGCCTTTATCGGCGGGAAGGCCAAATGGAGACCACTTTTATCTCCACCATATTGTGGGTTATTTGTCTTGTTTGTATATAGTGTTTTGTTTAAAATCATTCATGAATATATTTGTTAATAAGGGAGATAAGGATGAGCCCATGACCAATCCAAAATTTTACTTACAGAAATCATCATCTAGGTGCAAATACGTATTGTCTATGCAAAGTGTTTGTAGCTTCATGATAGCTGATACATTTAGTTTGGTTTCTGTTGTCAATGTATCATCCCTCACCAATTTGCCAGTTATTATTTTTAAAGTTTGCTCCAATGGTGCCTGGTGTGCCTGGTGATATCGAGACTGACGAGCATATTGTTTTAATTGTAGTAAATTTTAGTTTTTGATAAAAGATGTGTTGTGCGATAAAGCCCATAGCATGCCTAAGAGGAACTTTTGCAGTATGCTGCAAGGAGAACCCATGCTGCTACAAACAGGTCTGGGGGGTACAATCTCTCTGTGAATTTTGGAACTACGAAAAGGTATGGTGTCCTGCTGTAGTGTGTTGTTAGTGTTCTTCTTTTGTAGTCTGTCAGATATCCCTTAAAGTTGTGTAGTGTTGTATATATATTATCTTCCAGTGATTTGGTTATGTCCTTTTTTTAGTTTGGTGTAAGGTCCTTTTGTGACCAATTCTAGAATTTTCTCCAGATATTGACATTAGTTACGTTGACCTTATAATATTGTTTTTTTTTTTTTAACAAAAGCAGACTAGACTACAAGATCGAGGTCAAGTAAGTCAACCATTAATTTTAAAAAACATAACCTATTAACAACATGTTGGTTATACACATAGACATTTTATAATACATATAATTTTTATTATAATTAATTGTGGCTTAATCCCATAATAACAATTTTTATCTCAGTTACTTATTTTTTAGTTTTTTGTGCAGTATATATATTTAATTTAATCGTAATTATTATATTTAAAATTACATAATTAAATTTATTAGATTCGATTTAAAACAAACAGGAAAAACAAATTTAGATCAGGTAAACTACAGCAAAGAAAATATCGAGCTATGTCTTACATTTTTGCCTATTTCTTATTCCCTTTTTGCATTTGGAACTGAATCGAATTCAAAAGAATTAATCAAAACTGAAATCCCTGAATTGAATACCCACCTCAGCAAGTAGTAAGGACTCTCAATATTTATTGTTAGGGGTCAGAGGACAGGCACAAAGAAAGAAATATCTGAATAGTATAACACATGTGTTTAATTGCAGTGTTGTCAGATGTCACATTTACGACCATTTTACATTTCCCGTTACGAGTTGTTTTTTGTTTTTCAAGTACTATTAAAACCTTATTTACATTAACGAAGGGTGGCAATGTAGCTAACACATCTACAGGATTGTATTCGATTTATCTTTTTATTCTGAGAAGCAAAATTTAATTAAATAAAAAAATTTATTAAACTTTTTACATTATACTATTGATTAGCGAAACTTGTACACTGACGAAATCATTGGGCCATTCATAGATCAGCACAGTACAAGATCTTTTCCTACATATTTTTCCGAACTGCTTATTGATTAAATGTATCCAATTAATCGTTGTTTTAATGCAACTACTCTTCTTGTCACATGACCAAAATAAGCAGTATGATGAAAACCAAAATTTATATATAATATGTATGAACTTTTTGTGTTGGATCTCAACTCTAAAAAATACCAGTATCTTTAAATTAAAACAGAAAAATTTTCAGTTTAGATTTCGATAACCTTTTTTATGAGGAACGCTTCAGTGTTCAAAATATTGATAAAAATTTGCCCTTTGTTGCGTATGGTTTAAAATTCACAAGGAAAATAAAATTCCTGTAGTTGGCTGTATACCATAAATCACAAATGTTTTATTTAAAAATCCTTTATAGAAAGTATTTAATTAAAAAGACCCTTTCGGGCTTCATCACAGAACGTTTTGTGACTAAAAAGTCCATCATCAGTGTATTATTACCTGGAATAAGTATTACCACTTTAATGAATACAAATATCTGGGTAAAAACCATTAAAAAGGTAAAACATTTATTACATGTTACATTTTTGTTGACAAGATGGTGCGATATTAAAGTATTTAACAGATATCCTACATAGCAACGTAAAACTTCTAAATTCACAATTGGTACCTGAAAATTAAATGTAAGATGCATGTATGATTTATTAATTGACCAAGATAGGTGGTTGAACTGTTTTGTGTGTATATTTTATACCGTTCAACCATCTGTCTTTGTCAAATAATAACTCAACATCATATATGCATCTTCCACTTAATTTCCAGGTACCAAATGTTAATTTTTAACGTAAAAAGCCTTATCAATATCTCTTTTATCCTTGTTGCATTAGGAACATGTATTTATGCTAGCCTACTTTGGATTCAATCATTTTTAAAGTCGTTCATACAATAGTTTCATCACAAGGTTAAAACATAATTTTCAGGGTATACTACACCTTATCCCGAACCTATTGAAAATTTGCTACTCTTATAAGGGACAATAAATTAAAATTTGTTTAAATTTATCAATATATTATATATTATATATTAAGACGGATACTACAAGTTACATTGATTGCTTTGTTCATTTTAATTAGTTACCATCTAGAACCCATTCAAACTTTGTCTGAGGGTCGGCAACAACTCCTATTGGAAGTCTTACGTTGCCATGCAGGATCTGTTAAATACTCTAACATCACACCATATTTTCAACAAAAATCTAACGTATAATAAATTTTGTGTAACTTTTTGAGAGTTTTTACTCAGATATTTACTTGACTTGTTCGAGGTAATAATACACTGATGATGAACTTTTTGGTCCTAAAACGTTCTCTGATGTAGCCCGAAACGGCCTTTTAATTATACACCCTTTCTGAGGGATTTTTAAATAAAACTTGCATTATTTAAGTTTTTATCACAACAGATCCAGGCTCCAGATCAACATATGTGCCGTCGATGTTTCTAACTGATCATTTGAAATGAAGCAAAAGAAACAGTAGATCAAGTCTGCATGGTTTTACCTTTTACATAGATGTGTCTAAAACTGCAGAAGTGTTGGGAGGAGGAATATTCAGTAGTGGTTTAAATTTAAAGATGTCTATTCCTGTAACGACAATATTTTGCCTACCACACAGGGTATTACCACGGAGGATTGAAAATTGGGGACAGAAATTATTGAGGCAGAGATAGGGCAAGCAAAACAAATCGAAACTTATGCGAACGGCGCTCAGGGTTTATTTGAAGAGCTGGAGTCGTGGATAAGTGAATGAAACAGGGGGATTGGATTGGGACAACTACAAAAAAATGAAACAAAGGGGTACTAACATTAATCTCCTGGAACAAACAGACAAACAAAACACAAGAGTTCCCTAAAATTTCTTTAGATTGATTTCTGGGGTCGGAAACTGGACCTACTAAAATTTCTGCCACTGGAACATAAAACTACATCTACACTGTGAATTATTGTTATGCTGAAACGCTTTTTGGGACATTGAGGATTGAGGTTGAAATGTGCGGCACTGGATACAACTTCAGACTGGGCTTCTTAAAAAACTGGAACCATCGTGGTTATATTTTAAATTTGTTATACACGCCGTTTAATAAATATCTCACATCAGATACGGCATACAACAAAAACAGTGATGACTCTTACTTTAACAGACACATTACTTTGAGTATATTCACGTTTTCTCACAAATTTTGCCGGCTTTTCCAAACTACATACCGACGTCTGCCCACTCTTGATACTCTTTTCAACCTCCACTGTAACTACACATACTGCACAATTAACTGCCACTACACACTAGATTTCCATGGAAAGGGAAGAAGAACGAGAAAACAATACAAATTCGACGTAGAATTTGGACTAATCTGAAGCCAACCGGCCCCAACAGCGACCTCAGCGAGAATGAGCCATTATCTTTTAAATTCATTCGCTTAACTTGGTATAAACAAAACACTTAGACGGGAAAGGGAACGCAAAATATCCTAAGAGCGGCTTCGGTCAAAGACATACTAAGGAATAAGCGTGTGTGAAATATAAACAAACTCTAAAATGGTTTATATCAACTCGACGACGCAAAAAGGATTGAAAATACATATACGAGGGGATTTCAATATATACCAAGAAATTTTAAAATGCTACATTCCTAGATAACAAAATCTTGGAAAGGGTGGAATACTTCCGATATCTGGATAGCTAGGTTAACTGCAGGGTTGAAAGTGACGAGGGAATTTCGACCAGAATAAACCACAGAATAAGATATTCCACACCATATACAACTCTGAAGGACTACCGACAGAATAACGATAAGCCTTACTAGGACTCATTAGCTAAAATTGTTTCTAATGATAATCTATAGCAGAATTTACACGCTGTGAGAAAGTCAAATTTTCCCCAACCAGTCCGGGTTCATAAATGCTGTTGGTACAAGAGAGGCTTTGTTTTCAATACAAGTCGTATTACAGAGAGGCAGAAACATCAATTGCGGCGTATGCGCATTTCTGGTTGAAGAGAAAGTGTGATCGAATACAGTACGCCAAGATATTGCAAATACCAAAAGAAGCAGGAATTAACAACAAAGATCTGAAAATAATTTACCTTTACTGGAATCAGACTGCAAATCTCAGAGTTAAAGCTAAACACACTGAATATGTAAAAATAATACGTGCAAGGAGGCAAGGCTGTATTTTGTCTTCTCTAATATTCAATCTCTACTCCGAACGAATATTGATCCAAGCTTTGTCGAAACTGAAAAAGGCATTCTACTAATCAGGTACCAGCTAAACAACATCAGATATGCAGATGATACCAGAGTATTTACGGACAAACTAAAATACCTACAAGACCTTATAAATAAAATCACGTATTACAGGCAACAATATGGAATCAATATAATGATAACGAAGACAAAACTCATAATAATTAGCAAGAAAACGGGAGCAGAAGGTTAACTTCAACTCTCCGTCAAACGTCTTAATGTATTATGGTACCTCGGTACCATAATTAATTAAGAATAGACCAACAACCAGGTGATAAAAGCTGGCATCGGGGAAGCTAGATCCACCTTCAACCATCCACCTTCAGAACAGTAAGAATGCTGCGATACTACGTGTTCTAGTTTCTTTTTTATGGCGTTGAATCGTAAATCTTAAACGAATATATGTGCAGAAGATTAGAAGCAATTGATGTGTGGCTATATCGGAGAATACTTCAAATCTCTTGGACTAATCGAGTCACAAATGAGGAAGTTTTTTGAAGAATGAAGAAGAATCGAGAAGTACTACTGATCACCATGAATCCAGATATGTCCCTACAAGCAATTCTGAAAGGAAAACTATTTGGAAAGCGGGATCCAGAAAGAAGAAGAATATCTTGGTTAATGAACCTCAGAACCTGGTTCAGCAAAACATCCGTGCAGCCTTTCCGCGATGTTGCACGGATCATAAGATTTGATCATAAGATAAAGATTACCATGATAATCGCCAACATTCGTCACGGATAGGCACATTAAGAAAAATAATATTTATATATGACGTGGCTGTTTTTACTTAAAATTAATTTTAGTATGAGGAATCAACGCATTGGGACATTTATTATTGGAACACTTTGGTAAAGGTTATTTGGCAACATTGCATTAATCCGAAATTAAAACGGGAATCCGCGTGTGCGACCCACTTTACTAGATTAAGATGGGCGGCCTTGACATCTCAGAATACGCAAGAGGGATCTTTTGTATAAGAACTCTTTTTACTCCCGATATTTTTTATTCATTTATCGCGCCCAGGTGTTCTTTTATCTGAGGTTGTTCTTCACAATGAGACAATACCACGTACCGGTTTCGAAATATTTTATATTAGTCAGCTGAATGCTGAATCGACCGCATATAGCCTATAAAATGGTAAATAAAATTTATTAATTCCGTAAGATCTTTTTGGAGGATACGCAATCTCACTCTTACGATAAAACGGTAAAAATTTTCAGAAATGAAATAACCATGACGGCCTTTATGGATGCCTTTGTGGCAACACAAATAAATGATGTTTTATACTAAAACAATTTTTAATTTTATGATATTAACTAATATACTTAATGGGAATAAACCACACTTTTAATTAAACATACTTTTTCTAGACGTTTCAATTTTCATCTCAGAATTCGCAAATTACAAATTATTTTGTTTTATTGTTACAAAAAAAAATTGGTAATATTTATATACATTTACCAGCATGAAAAACGGGCACGCCTTGAAATTTTGATAAAATTAACGAAACACTTAATTTTTAATTGCGACTTTTATCGACGATTGGCGTGCTCTAATAAAGGGTTGAACACCTACGACAAACAGTGCAAGAAGAAATAAATAAATATAAGGTTGAATGCTCGAATAAATGAACTTTGATCAAATAAAAGGCATATATCGAGCAAAGTTTAATTTAATCTTGCCCAAGTACTTTCGATCCTCTAGATCATGAAATGCTCCTGAAGATGATCTAGGAATCGAAAGTACTTGGGCAAGATTAAATTAAACTGTGCTCGATATATGCCTTTTATTTGATCAAAGAAGAAATAAACACCAGCTTCAGAATAGAAGAAAGTCAAATCCGCAAAACAGACAACATAGATGAAAAACTTAAGTATATAAACACTACAATAAGAACTACGGGAAAGAAACACCTAACCAGATCTGCAAAGAAACACAAGGTATGGATGACACCAGACATACTAGAACTAATGGATGAAAAACGTAAAATGAAGAATAATGCGCAAAAATACAGAGAGGTTGATAAGAACATAAAACAAAGAATAAAGAAGGCCAAAGAATTATGGATTGAAGAACAATGTGTAGAAATGGAAAACTATGAAAGAAAATATGACACATTCAATGTACATAAAAAAGTAAAAGAAATTACAGGAACTCAAAGATTCAAAGACGACAAATAAGTTTGCTTAAGAACAAAGATTGAAAGATTATTATAGATTTAACAGAAAAAATTAATAGATGGAGTGAATACATAAGAGAATTGTTTGAGGACAACAGAAATAACATTGTTCAGGTAAATGGTGAAACGGGACCTGAAATCCTAAAATGTGAAGTAGAGCGGCACTTAAAAATTCCAAAACTGGAAAGGCAAATGGACCTGATGAGGTTCCTACTAAATTGCTAAAGCTCTTGAATGATGACTCAATAGGTATAATATTGCACTTATTTAACACAATATACAAAACTGGTATTATACCTCATGACTGGCTGTTGTCTACATTCGTTACACTGCCAAAGAAATCCAATGCAAAAGAATGTTCAGAACATCGAACAATATCTTTAATGAAAGTTGAAAGAAATTGAAAGTTTCGAGATGTGGTACTACCGTCGAATGCTGAAGATAAGTTGGGTTGAAAGAGTTACAAACTTTGAAGTAATGCGAAGGATAGGAAAAGACCCAGAAATTTTCTCAACAATCAAACGAAGAAAACTCGAATATTTGGGTCGCCTTATGAGAGGACATAAATACGCATTACTTCAAAATATAATGCAAGGAAAAATAGAAGGAAAACGGAATCCAGGCCGTAGAAGAATGTCATGGCTGCGTAATTTGAGAGAGTGGTTTGACTGTACCACTAATGAACTATTTAGGTCAGCTGTAAACAAGGTCAGGATAGCCTTGATGATTTCCAATCTCCGATAGGAGTGGCACAAGAAGAAGAAGAATAGAGGGTTTTAAGATATGTTTTAAACAGGAAATTCGTACGAAAAACTTTTATTTTAAGACTAGTGATTTTGCCGGACACCATGCGACGGGGGATCCATTCATATGCCATCTACAGTCACTCAATTTTTCCAACTTACTACTATTTAAGGCTATCACAACAAAATAATATTTTAGTGTGTTGTACAACTTTGATAAGAAATAAGGCACTTTTGGAGAATCGCTGAACTTTTGCGTAAATTCGTCTTAGGAAATCGATCTTCGTTAAAAAAGCAGCGTAATTTTAGTTTGACAATTCATTTGTTGGGAAAGCTCGAGTTTTATATTATATTTTTTACCGATTACCAAATTCACAGCCAATATTTTAGGATCCGCAAACAAAGACAAATTCATTAACGAATAAGAAAACAATACATGTATATTAATTATTCTTCTGAGGTTTCTCCATAACACTAAAATATTATATAAGGTTAACTCAAACTTGGTTTTAGTGTGGCAATTTTTATGATCTTTTTTATCTGCGAAATATTGAAATTAGAAATTCCTATGAATTTTGTTTCCCTGCTTCAACTTGTTCTTCCATTTTCTTCCATAATGATATATCTTCTTCTTCTTGCAGTACCGTCTCCTATCGGAGGTTGGCTACCATCACAGCAATCTTTACTTTGTTGGCTGCAGCTCTGAACAACTGTATTGAACTGCACCCATACCACTCCCTTAAATTTCGCAACCAGGAAATCCTCCTACGTCCCACATTTCTCTTTCCCGAGATTTGATAATGATATAAGATTGGTTTCAACAGCTTCAGGAGTAAATTTATCCATACCTTCATATCTAAATGCTACAGGAAACTGAATAAGATACAAGTTTACCTAATCAAGTTGAAGATTTTCTAAAGACCTTTTCAAAAACCTTTCGACAGCTTCAGCGTGCGCCCCATGAAATGGTAACTTTGTTGCAACAAATATTTCTTCCCTTTTTATTCTTCCTGAAAATAACCATTTATTAAGAACCTTACCAACACTCTTTTCAGTATTTGACCAAAATGCTGTATCGAAATTGCGATAGCTTTTTGTTTTCATGGTTATTATTTCCAAGTCCAATAGTTGGGATTTTAAATCTTTCTTCCAGGACACGAAATGTTTTTGAATTAGCTATAGTTGAAGAAGCGAGCAGAAAAACTATAAAGACTTGCTTGCTAGTGTGCTCGTATAATATCAACTTCAGAAAATTCAATAATATCTTCATTTCGCAATACAGATTCAAAATTTGTTTTCATTTTGATCTCTCACTAGGTTATAGAAGGTTGCTGTAGATTAGAACGGTTGAATATTTTCAACTTTACAGTAGTGGCAGATAAAAGGGGGCGTCACGAGGGTTATGACCTCCAAACAAAATTAAATATCAATCAAATAATCCTAAAAAAAAATAATTTAAACCCCATCAACCCTATAAGCAGGAAGTCAAGAGTTGAAATGATTCAAACCCATTTATTCTAGGGGTAAGTGTAGAATTATGCGAAAGCCTTTTTAATATTAAAAAATTCAACAATTCTGGATACAGTAATACCTTGACTAACGCTACCCCGACTTCCGCGAATTCAGAGTTACGCGATTTTCAAATTTTGTCAATTCGTCATTTAAATGCCAGAAAATTTATCCATGAGATAGACTTACCGCCCACACATTATTGCTCATCCAATGTACATGACATGACTTTTCGCACGAAATCAGCCCATTTCTATTTTGTATTAGATATTTCTTATCTTCAGTTTTGTCTACGAATTGATTGTTTGTAATTTGAATATGTATCATAATTGTTGAGACTGTGGGCTGCATTTTATAATTTATCTATAATAAATATCACAGTGAATATTTTTATTGCATTAGCTCTGTCTGATACATTAGTGAATACAAATAAAGCAACTGAGGGCTGCTCGCCAAGGTACAGCTCGTCAAATTTAAGGTGATACTTGACAAATTTGTCCACTTGCGTAGAAATAAGTGAGAACGCATTCGGAGGAAAAGAGATACATAATGCGCTCGGTCTCTTCGCCTCGTTGGTACACTCAATACTACAAGTTTACAGAGAGTGACCTTATTTATTAATGGAACATCTATGATATGTCTATATTGTATGTTATTTTGACGTTTCAATTTTTCCATCGGAAATTTTTCTCAAAATACAAAATATTTTGTTTTTGTTACTTGGTAAAAAAATTCTTCTAATAATTATATTTTATTTGACTCATTCATATTGACCATTCAGTGTTGAAGCGGCAGTTTTTTCGAACACTTCTATAAATGTCTCGTTCTGTAATTTTATAAGAGGAATATTGGTAGAGATGAAAGCTTTACATTTGCGTTACAGTAAACTGTATAAGAATAAAAGAACAGTAGTTAATCTTATACCTAGAATATACCGACGAAACATTTATTACCTAATTTTTATACTAGAGTTGTCGTAATATTTTATATTATAGTCATATACTTTTATTCTTCGGGAGGTAGGGAGGTAGTGTTAAGACAGAGTGACCTGCATTGTTCATAATTTGATCTATTTCATAAGTTTTATTTCTGGGTTTGTGAATTTTTATTAGATTATATAATTCTGCTTTTATCATTTCATCTGAAAAGGAAATGTTCTTTTGTCTTAACCATTTCGTCTTTTCTACACCCCATGGTGGGACATTTTTGCACTTGGACATTGTATTATGATGCATTGTCTACACCCAATACACTAGGGGCTGGTATATTAGTAATAAGTTTTTCATGAATCCATTTTTTATAATTATTATAGTTCATTTCGCTATGATAATCTCCAGACTTCGTATCAGATTTAAATGTCAAACATGCATTTTTTATGAACCCCATTTGGCCGCCGGCGTGAACAATAATCAGCCTTTGCCCTTTGGTCACTGGCTTGTGCAAACCTTCGGTGGTATTGTCTCCCCAGTATCTGTCATGTGGTCGAATGTGCATCGTGGGTGTAGCCTAATTTCAAATCGGCCAAGTATCACGTTAAATTTGACAAGCAATACCTATGAAACTGGTTGGGTTAAAAGGCATGAAGGTCATCTACAGTTCCAGGGCGAATCAATCATCTAAATATACAACGGTCTTGAAACAATTTCTACGTGCAACGACAGTAAAATATTAGGAGCCCAGAATTTCTCATTTTAGTAGTTTCTATTAGTGATGTTTTAGGTACAACTGTATCATTTAATCGTCTTCTTCAGTCACCAAAATTAGATTTAAAGAAGGCTACTGGCGCCATACAGGACACTAAATGCATTCTTCAAAATAAAAGATCAAATGATCAGTGACTTTATATTGGAAATTATTTTATGCGGGATGTTTCTTAGCTCTAAAATTTTCCATAAAGCAGCATGAGATAAGCTGTCAAAGGCACGCTCGAAGTCAACAAAAACCGTGTATAGGGGTGTGTTCCATTCAACCGATTGTTCCATTATTACCCTCACAGTATTAATGTGGTCTATGCAGGAGGATTCTAGTCCAAAGCCTGCTTGACCAGCTCGAAATTCAATCTTGTTTGTTAATCTTTTAAGTATGATGGTCGTGAAGAATTTATTTATTGCTGTAAGCAAGATTATTCCCCTCCAATTTTTGCACAGTGTGAGGTTGTCCTTTTTACACCAGTTCTGTAGCTATTATGAATAATGCAAATAACGTGTAATTATCCAATTTTGCGCACCTATAGAAATTACGTCAATTATCTTTGTGATAGCACATACTATCCTAATCCTGAGTACTAAACTTTATTGTTCGGTAATTGATACCTTCAAAATTAATGACAAATGAGTTAACTAAATTACCAATTAATTTAATGACAGTGTCGTCTGATAAAAAGTTATAATTTGGTTTAATAAATCTAAAGAACAAACTTTACGTTTTGGTTTTAATATTGAAATGTTTAGTAAAAATATATGACAAAAGATTTTGTTTCGCAATGTAAATTTTTAGCAAAGTCCTGACAGTTAAATTAAATTAAATTGATCACGCAATTGTTTGAAACGCTATAATTATAATAAGACAAGTGCAAGACAAATAATTACAATACAACAAACCGGCCTATCTATGTTTCGTAGACCTTAAGAAGCCATTTGACCTAAGTTATTGAATTCATGATTTCTTTTATGATCAGTAAAGTATGTTCAGTTACCCGTTTTTTGAAACTTCTTCCTGTTTGACCTATGCATGCTTTTGGGTCTGTACCACAAGTGATTTTATGTACTCTTGAACTTCGGCTGCTATTATCAATATTTTTTTTTGTTTTTCCAAGAACTGGCGATTTTTAGAGCCTAGCTAATACCTATATATTTTTTCAAAAGTTTTGCTACCGTATAGGTTGGTGAACCTGTGAATGTTAACAAACCGTCATACTCTATTATGCCTTTAGTATTGGGGTAAATGGACCTAAACGCTGTGCTGCTTTGTATAATTGTTTATTACCAAGTTATCTGCTTTGGCTAATATAATTTTTTATTGCCATTTGCCTAATGTGGCAGAAGTCAATATTGCGTAGTAAAAGGCCATCTGCGATATTTACTGTTGACACAAAGTCAGTCCTTTTGTTTATTTAAGAAAATCTTCTTCTTCCTCTGCCGTCCCCATTAATAATTCGTCTACAGTCATGTTTGTCTAGTCTCGAATATTTCGCAGCTATGACTTCCTCTTTTTACCTATTCCCTTTTTGCCATCGACTCTACCCTATATGATGACCTGCAGAAGATTTTTATCATGCCTTAATATGTGTCCAAAGTATGCAGTCTTGCGTACTTTTATTGTTCTCAACAATTTTTTGTCTCGACCCATCCTTCTCAGCACTTCCTCATTGGTGACCCTGGCAGTCCATGGAATTCTCAACATTCTCCGGTATATCTAAAGTTCAAAGGCTAGAATATCTAGAAACGGAATTTTTAGAAAGACAAGCAAAATATCGTATGTCAGATATTTGCCAAAGTCATTTTAAGTTAACCCGAAAGCCGAAAATTAAAATAAAAGTCAACAGTTAATAGAAGTACAAGAAATACATTTTGCCTTAAGAAACCGTTTTTTCTTCAATATGGCGTAGGTTTATAGTTCCCAGGAACGGGGACTGTACAGCTAACGAAATATGAAATATACATTGTAATATTGTAATATAATAAACTAAATATGAATACTAAATACGTCCCATTTAATTTTGGAGACAAGTGGTTAAGGAGGCTTTCTCATTAGCCTATTCGAAAAAGATCATTTCCTCCTTAATTTTGGAAGAAAACACAGGGAGTTTGTATCTTGAATATAAAAACCTTTTTAGATATAGAAGGCGCGTTTCATATGCACTACCAAATTCTCTTTATGATGCGGCAGCATCAACTACCGCATGTAACTAGATCCCAGCCAAGGTGGAAAATAGTATTTTTCTAACAGACTTGCAACAAGAAGAGGTTGTGGCCAGTTAAGAGCTAAGAGGTGCCCAGAAGGGGGAGGGCTTTCTCTCCTCGTTTAGTCACTCCTGGTGGAGATTATCAAACTTTATATCTTAATTTTGTTTAAATCTCTTATAAACAAATTAGTATTTTTCAAAGTTTATTTTAAAGCTGAAATAATTGGAAATTTAGAAAAGCCCCATCTAACGCCTATTTGCAATTAACTCCAGTTTTAACAATCGGATCAAAGTTTACCAACCGCCATGTTGTTCATTATTTCAAAAGGAACAATTTTCATTTTGGTAAAATTAAATGTCTCCACTTTTGTCCTAGGAGCATTGGTTAAGATGGTTCGGGCATGTTCAACGTGGAGACACACAATACGAATAATTGAGAAAAAAATCAAAGAAGACCTGGGAGAGATGCTTAAGCAGTACATGTTGGTAGAGGGGGTTGATATTGGTATGATCATAAGGATAGAGACCTACGAAGAAATGTAATTGGGGAAGCTGAACTTGCATAGGGATAAAGGCAAAGGAAATGATGTCCGAAAAATGTTTTTTGATGTCTTTTTTTAATGACAGAAATCTACAATGGTCAGTTAATTGGTGTAGGAGAAACGATGAGGTAGTTGGTTCGATGATTTAGAAGCAAATATTTTTAAAACTATATTAAAAGATATAAATAGATAAAAAATAAATATAAATCTCAAAGGACCAGCGTCCAGTAGGTCGCAAAATTTCGGATTAGTAACAGTGTATTAAAATTGAAAATGAGATTTCCGGTAGAAATATTTTTATTTTATGAGTTACATAATTAAGTATGGAAATTTCCAACCGACCACGTTTTTAAATAATAATAAAATATATAAATGTTCTTAAAATACACCAATGTTCATATTCAGTGGTCTTAAAATGAAACAAATAAGATGTGTAGAGCAAAAAAGTTTAGTTGTATATCTGGCAACCCTGCAATTTGTCGGACCTGTATTTACTAAAGTTTGGCACAAAAAACTATCGATTTCTTCTGTATAAATTGTAATAGTAGGTGCTTACATATATTTGATGCACTAACACTGAATTTAACTGAGGTAACTATTTAATAAAAATTGAGAAGATTGGGTGAAATCTGCTTCTATTTGAGGAGCGTGAAAAGGATTTACTTGTTTCTAGTTGAGAAGTGGGAGAAGCTAAAGACGAAGTGTGTTAAGGGTAGTCCGGTTTGAATGTGAAAAAGTGACAGGCGCGGAAGATACGATACAGCAGAAAGAAGGCATGTCATGCTGATCGTATAGTCTTTAATTTAGTGACATGGGAAATTCAAATAGTTCTAATTATTATTGTTTAGTTATTGAACAAACTGTTGTAGAAAAGACAATTAATTTTCTACAATTGGAGTTATTAATAGTATGGGGTAGGAATTTGTGTGTTGTATGTTTTCGAAAATAAAGCTTCCAAAATATTCCCAAGCTGAGTGAAAGAACTCTTATAATCTCTTAACAAACAACAACAACATAAATGTCACTCTGACAAGCTGTATATATGTCGGAATATAAAAGTTGTAAAGTAGATGAACAGAT
The DNA here is from genome assembly GCF_040954645.1 of Diabrotica undecimpunctata. Classification (NCBI taxonomy): domain Eukaryota; kingdom Metazoa; phylum Arthropoda; class Insecta; order Coleoptera; family Chrysomelidae; genus Diabrotica; species Diabrotica undecimpunctata. The sequence goes on from NC_092809.1 coordinate 150,495,641, forward strand.
AAAGTATACCACTGCACTGTTTTTATGTATTTACTCGGTTTAATAAACACACTCTTAATACACACCTTAATATTTGGCAATCTATTACTTCAGCCTTGAATGAGCAAATTATTACTCGATTATTTATCTAGTTAGTAAATTCATAAGCGACAATGTCAGTAATTTTTTAAAAATGAGATAATATATGATTTAGTTTTTGTACTACTTATTGAGATGTATTTAGTAAAATTTAGTATGTGTTTAGAGAATTTAAGTAAAAAACCAACACTACTAGGTACTTTCTTTGTACCGTGTCCGAAATACCATTAAACTTGAATATTAAAATCCGCAAACTAATTTTCGAAACCAAAATTTTCGAAACCAGATTTTAATATCAAATGTCGGTATTTGCGTCTATACGAAGCCATGTTAGAGTTGCTTCCTAAGACAGAAGAGATTTATTTTCACGTTCAGAGCGACTGTGAACAGCCGTTCTGAAGAGCCCTTTTAGGGCGAGATACGTATAAGCGAATACACAGACGCACTATACATGAAATCAAATCTTAGCTGTATTTTTCCTTGATTATTAAAACTTAATCTAAAATTATGTTTTCGTCTACGCAGGTCTCTATCATGTTGCATGTTCATGTTAATAGGTGAACCCGCACCACGGTTACAGTTATCGGCTTCGTGGTGTCCCCATCTTCTTAGCTTACTAGCAGATCTTGAGACGCCAGTTCTTAGTCTGTTTAAAGCTATCCATTTCTGAAAAGGCAATTAAGATCCAGCAGTCATTGCACGTTTCAAAGTGGCAACGGAGCAAAGTTCTGGTAGACGCTTGCTATAAGTTTATTTAGCGCATTTTTAGCACTTCGAGTCTGATCTTGCTTCTTTCAGAAAGCTTTTCCGAAACCCTGAGTAACCTGCATCCGATGGGTGGTTACACGATTCCAACGGTAGGATAAAGCTCTTCGATGAGGAACGCTTTCAAGCATTCCAATGCTATACGGATTGTTTCATTGAAGAGCACATCAAAGTTTTGGTACCATACTGGTGCTTCTAAGTCCGCTGCGGCAAAACGTAAAGTTGGAAATACATATGCAGTACCTAGCACGCTGCCATTCCAGTAACTAGCAAGCTCTATCTACTGGCAAGTGTATACGTTATCTGCAAGTAGAATGCTGGCAGATATAATGCATACGTGGAGAGTGAAACAGGCATGTGTGATACACTCTCTAGCATTCAAGACACTGCAAATTGTTGAGTGTAGAAAGATTTGCAGTTCTTAAATTTTTTCTGTGCCTGTTTACAAAATAATCATTTTCTTTATTATACCTCTTTGGAAAGATGAAAAGCCTACTAAGTTTTTTCGTATATATAGGGAATTCGAGTGTCTTCATAATTTGTCTAAATCATATCTATATAAAAACAATGCTTACACCAAAATTCAAGAGGAAATGGATGACTGTATTACTATAAAAAAAATAAAAAACAAAATAAAAAGTTTCAGCACTACTTAACATTACGAAGTTAATAAGATACAAAATCTGGAACTAAGGAAACTGGAAGGACGATGTTTATAATCTAACTTTAAGTTGGTTTAAAGAAATTTCTTTTTTAAATGACACATTTGAATACAGAGTTTCAATATATATAAATGTAACTACAAATTCTCTCCTTAATTTACTTAAGTATAGTGCTAGCGTTTTTAGAAAATGAAAATAAAATAGGTAAACACATTAAAACTAATTATAATTAATATAAACGTTCTTCTTCTTCTTCTTCTTCTTTCTTTTTCTAAAGTAGTCCTCCTTTCTTAAAAACTTCTCGCAGGCAAGAAAGCTATGTCCTGGCTCAGGAAAGCGGTGCTCTATCTTGTTAATAGACCTAGTTCTCACCAGCAAATATAGAAACTGAATTATTACTGAATTTTTGTTTTGCGCAGCAGCGTTATCGAAGAAACGGTATAAAACTAAAACATTTTTAGGGAGTATATTTTTTATATAGTGGTATAAAAATGACACTATCTCGTTTGGTGATTTTCGAGCCGTCGTTTCATCATACATATAAACGTGTGCTTGATTTGTTTTACCAGAATGGACGCAGAAGTTGTATGTAAATAACTGGCGTTTGTAGAAAGCTTCCCCAGCAGGAATTTTTGGAAAAAGTTTTGTTGGAAGTCAAAGGTCAGAACCTCCACTTCGTCGCTATGCTTGCACAATGTGGTTTTCTCCTTCAGCTCCTTAAAAAACAAATCGACGTTAATTTCATATAACTTCTTTTCCGCTGCTAAAACTTTTCGTTCATTTTCGTCGAGGGTAACATCTTTGAGTTTGTTATCTAGGACATCACATTTTTTGCACGTATCTGATCGAGGTGAGAAAAACCTGTAGTTAAATTTTTCTTTGAAGTATCGATAGTAGAAGTCATAGGGAACTTTGAGTTTATATTTAGGATTGCTAACACTTTCTGGTTCATAAAGTTAAAATTGGAGTTGATGGATCTTCTTTACATTTAGCTCTGGAGATAAATAGAATCATCGGCCACCAATTCACGGTTGATAATTCTACCTTTGAAGTGGTGGACAAATTCACATACTTAGGCTCCCTGATCACCAAGGAGAAGGTCATGACGGAAGAAATCAAGGGAAAAATAATCCCAGAAAACAAATGCTATTTTGGACTAAGTAGACATATGAGAAGCAGAAACTTAAGCCAAAAAACAAAAATATCCATATACAAAACCCTTATACAACCAGTGTTGACATATGGGTCGGAGATATGGACCATTTCCAAGGCAGATGAAAATTTCCTGCTTATATTTGAACGAAGGATCCTGAGAAGAATATTTGGTGGCATCTGTGAAAATAGTGTTTGGAAAAGGAGGTACAACTACGAGATACATCACAGATATGAATATCTATTTGGTGGTAAAGACGTAGTATCCTTTATAAAAATACAAAGACTAAGATGGGCAGGACATCTGGCAAGATCACAGCAGAACAACCCTCCTAGAAGAATCCTTATGTCACAACCTGTGGGAAGTAGAAGTAGGGGTAGACCAAAACTCAGATGGAGGGATGGTGTAGATGAGGATGGTAGACAAATAGGCACAGCAAACTGGCAACAGTTGGCAATGGATAGAGCTGACTGGCGTAATAGACTTGGGAAGGTCGACGCTCTTTTATAGGGCTGTAGCACCAATGATGATGATGGTAAATAGAATCGACGGGATTTGTTTCTACTATTATGCGATTTACGCCTTGGAAAGCTCTGGATGTGCATGTTCACATTTTTGAGCGTTTCGTTAGATTTTCGGTTGAGTCAATTTGTATGCTTTGCTTTGTTATTAGGTGGCGCTGCAATATCTCTGTCACGAAAAGTTTGAGCAATGAGATCTACACGTTAGTTTGTTGATATTGGATTGAACCGGAAATATGTCTATAAACTCATTTGGATAGCTTACCCAACATTATAAAGTATTTGTGTGAACAAGTGCGGTCTTGCCTTTCATTAGTATTTTTTCGAGTTCTTTGAATAGTAGTAGTTTGAATCAACCATAACTAATAGGTATTTTGCAAATCTTTATCTTTTGTTAAAATTTGTAAGACAACTTTTCTTGTTTCTTTGTCCACGTCCACATTCTGAAAACACTTGTACCTGCAGTTGCAGTTCGATCCAGTTAATCTCGGCCCCTTATGTATTTCTTTCCAGTTCGTATATACTTTCCCTTCTGCAATAGCTTTTTTTTTCATAGTTTTTTTTTTTAATTATGGCATATGTTTCCACCCAAAACGGTCTAAGTATGGAGCTGCATCCTTCTTAGAGCAAACTCCTCAATTGCATCCGTTGTACCCTGCTGTTGGCACATATGCTACTAAAGGCGGGTACACATATGCGAGCAGAACTGTTCGCGAACCGTTTGTGAACGCTATATTGGTTAATTTGATAATTTGTACGACGGGACGAACCGCTTGCGAGCTGTTCGTTCGTTGCTCATCAGGAACCGCGGCCTGTCGGTTTTTGGGATGAACACAAAGAATATTCGCAGTTAAATTTGGACGGTGTTCGAGACTATAAATTGTTTCTGCTAAGTGTGCGACGAGATCATTCGGTTAAACAAAATTGCTGAACGAGCGCGGCTTATTCAAAAGTAACGAGAGAAATTAATAACAGATAATGTAAACAAAATACCGAAATGTCTAAAATAACGAAGCAAATTAATTCTCGGTTTGTTATTAGATACTTAGGGTATTGGATAGTCTGAACATAAACATATTTTCAACGAACTCTTCGCGAACAGCTCACGAGCAGTTCGCAAACAGTTCGCCTCGCATATGTGTACCCACCGCGTTCAAGCGACATTACCGTTCATTACTGATAATATAATTACCATTTAGGTACTTAATCTAAATCAGTAACACTATCGATCAATTAGAACCTTTTTAAAAAATCTTACTTACCTCTTTAAAAATTTTCATGTCTAGGGAAGTGCAAAGAAAATTGCTTTCTTTATATTTTTTTTTTGTATATTAAGGAAGAAAAATAAATTCTTTTGCGTCTACTTATTTTAAATTATTTCTTACAATATATTTTAAACATTAATTGGTTAAAATATCTCATTTTAGTGATAGCTTAAATTATTACTCCCAACTAAAGCGATTGAAATCGGTATGGAGCATTGATAATATCGTCAGTATTAGGACCAAAGAATATAGACGCTTCTAAGCGTCTATATTCTTTGTTAGGACTATACAGCAGTATATAAATTTTAAACACTTCTTCCATCTCTACTTCACTTAAAGAAATTTAATATGGTTCTTATACATACAATATCCCCATTATCATTATAATGTTCTTTGAAACTGTCCTATCAGCCCCTTATTCAGACACACTTCAGAAGGTATTTGTTTTAGTGTACCAAAATAAAGTGTGCTTCATATTTTTATATCCACATTTTTTGTTGTAAACTACTTGCCAAATAGGATAAAGCCTTATTATGAAACATTTAAGTATTAATTAGGTAAACATAGTCTCTCTTCGACCCCATAAACAAAACGCACACCCACTATACATACAAAATTAACTTATCTAGTTGTCCATAAAATTTGCCAATCTGCTTTTAACAAACGTGAATCTCGACCTTGGCCTTGACAGAGTTCTATAATTAGAGAGAGGCAGCTGTGACTTGTTTGGAAGTTATCTACGTTACATTAAACCAATTAAATATTCCCAGCGGACGAATTTTGTTACCATTGCAACTAACTATGCTCTGGAGTACTTTTTCTATAATTTGTTGACAGTTTTATGCTGTTAAATATTATTGGGCCTTTTTTCTATCAAGCCGGAATATACTTTATAAGGTGTGTTTATAGAACACTGGGGTGCAAAATTAACCGGACATCCAGATTTTTCTAAAAACTGGCGTTTAAAAAAGTTTAAGATGTTTCCAAAGAATATTTAACAAAAAACAAAAATTAAAAGTCAAATTTATCACAACTCAAGAATGTTACAGAGAAAAAACAGCAAACAATTAAAAAACTTTGAAAATCTGCAAAGAAACAAAAATTATTATTTTGTAAATATAAACATTTTTTATGGGAAACGATATTTAGTAGAGTGTATTACCTCCACGATCCACGAGCCCTAATTACGGCTCTCGTTTGATCAGGCATACTTCGTATTAAGGCAGCAAAGTCTGAGTTTTGAGGGATTTGCCCCCATTCTTCAGACTCTATTATTGCTCCATTAATGATTATATTTTTTTTTCTTTTTTCTTTGTCTAATCTTTCCAATGAGTGTTTTAGATCATTTAATTCTTCCGTTATCTTTTTGTTATCGGTTTTGGTTAGTTCGTTTTCTCTTTTCAGTTCTTCTTTCTTTTTTGTCCATTCTTCCTTCACCCTTTCTATTTCCAGCTTTATGATTTTTATTTCTTATTTATTATTTAGTTTTATCTCTTCTTTAACTTCATTTATATATCTTCTGATCTCCTTATTTTCTTCCTTCATTTCTGTTTTCAGCTCTTTTATTTCCGTTTTAATCTCCTTATTTATTTCTTCTAGTAGTTTCTTTAGTTCTTCCATTTCGCGATTTTTTATGTTATCCTTTGAAGGTGTTCTTACCGTAGCTTTGCTTCTTTTGAAGGCTTCCTCCTCGTCGGATGAGTTATCGTGTTCTGGTTTATTTCTTTTGCTGTTCATTCGATTTTGTTACCTTCTATATTAATATATATTTTCTGTATTAATATACACCAATATAGTATTTTCCTATATTAATTAAACTTTTTTATTACAATAACAATTAATATTTATTATTTTAATTTAATTTAATTCTAGTCATAACTTTAAACTAATTTATTCGAAGGCCGGATCTGGATTTTTGTAATAAACTTATGAGGCTTTTATTTTAATATTTAATTTTTGTCGGCACTAATTACTTTCTTATCTGCCAAGAAACTAAAAAACGCGTAGGAATGCCTAAGCGGGTCGACCCCTCGGACTTAAAACATTCGCCAAAACCAGTTTTTTTAATCTTCCACACAATTATTCATTTACTCAAAACTTTCCATAAACATCATTTATGGTTTTAAGCTCACCATGCTTACGTCGAATACGTCGTCCCAGAATATCCCATGCATGCTCTATTGGATTTAAGTCTGCACTCCTTGGGGGCCATGGTAATAAACGAATCCTAATCATCCTAATAATCCAAGTAATCCCGTGTTATTCTTACGATGTGTGGGGCAAATGGCACTACATGATCTTCCAAATATTGCTAAATATACCGTTGAGCGTTCAAATTGCCCCCTTAAATTGTAACAAGTTCTGTATGAGTCTCTAGGGGAATGCCTGCCCACACTATTATAACCCACACACTAGTTATTCCAACTCCCTTGGTGGTGGTTATGTAGCATTATTATATGGGAAAAAGCTCTTTTATAATTCCTTCCTGTATGGTCTTCATCTTTACAATCGTTAAATGCCTGGAACAAAGATTGATTACTGGCAGTGTTTTGATATGTCGTTTTATTATTATACAGGTCCCCAGGACTTCGGAAGATCAGCTATATATAAGTTCTCAACCAATGCTCGATAGACCTCCTATTTTGCCGAACTCCTACCGAAGCTAACTTAATATGCTAAAGGTTCGACTACAGGACTCTGATTTACCAAAATTTACGGCAGACCTAATAAGCAAAAACAGGAAAACAGTAAAAGCCATAGTCCTTGCTCAGGGCACTGTAAGCTGAATAGGCACTTGAAGCTGATGGGATTATCAGATGATGACCTGTGCAGATTCTGTCACCTCGAAGAAGAAACAGCAGAGCACATTTGATGTCAGTGTGACAGTCTGGCAAATGTGCGGTTCTTTGCATTAGGAGAAGAAAATTCACCGGCAAATAGGTACATGGAAGGTACAGTCTCGAAGCTACTAGACTTTATAAAAAGGGTCAGGCTAGAGAATGTTATCTAGGACTAGAGGGCCACAATAAATCTGAAAAGGTCGCAGAGGAATCGGCCGAAAGGCCACCTCTCTTAATCTAATCTAAATCTAAAAAGGACTCTGATTGAAGTCGTCGAGGCCTCTGCTGATTTTGAAGGATACTCTCTCTGCTTTAAAGGGGTTCTCCTTTACATTCCGATTTTTCAACAACCAATCTTTCGTCTTGAGGTCTTGATTTTCTTTCCTTATACGAGTCCTGATAATTGCTTCATCAGACTCTTTCTTAGAAATGCGTGTGAGGACTATTAGGAACGATGCTTACTGGGGTCGACTACATTTAACTCTGCTCCACAGTGCCTCCATAGTCCTTGCCACCTTAGTAGTCCATTTTTTTTATACTCGTTAGCACAGTTTACCCACAGTGGTAATCTCTATAAACTGCCCAATTTTGCCTAATTGATCAGAATATTAGTAATCTTTATGTTTTATAATAAACAATTTTATTTTTTGTTATCTCCATATAAAGTTTTATCATTTCAAAATCATTACAAAACATATTTAATTCATTTTTAGTGGATCATTCCAATTACATATATAAATATCGTATAAAACATATTATTAATGCATTAAACAAATAGCAATTTTGAGGAATTAACCATAGTTACTGGGTTGTATAAAATTCCATCTATGAGTATACTTTCTTAGATTCTTATATAAATTTAAAATTGTGTCTTAGTATTTTCTGTTTATACCATGTTCTGAATTATAGATATAATACCTCAATCCTCATTCGTTTTGCAAAAAATTTAATCTAGTTAACCGTGGTAGATACACTTGTTTTTCTCTAATCTCCTTCCGCTCCCATTATCACGTGACTTAAACATGTTCACTCTGCCAACGGAGCAAATAACCGCGTTATCCAAGTTAAGCTTCCAAATATATTAACCTATAAACTTTCGGAACAATGTAAAGGCCTTGCACAAAACGAGTTAGTCCATTGCATCGTATCTATTGTATACAGAGTATTTATTAGATAGGGCGCGGACAGAGCATCTATGTTGTAAATTCTTAATATGGTATCTTTTGTAGTGACTGCGAAAACTTCATTGAAGGAAGGAAATTGTCTTAGTTTAATTCGGAATGCATGATGATATGATAATATTACTAACACGTGTTTACAGTTACTTATAGGTAGTAATTATCTGATAAACGAATACAGGAAGTTAAATAAGAAAGTGACAATTTTTACTTATTGGTGAAGTAAATAAAATTAAAAAAAACTACTTCGAGTAGAATAAGAGAATTTCCAAATTGGATTTTAGAAACAAATTTTGTTTTACATATTTACTAGATTAACCATATTCATTCATTGATGATATTTTTTAAGTAAAATTCCAAAGAAAATAAGAATTCCAGGTGCATTTATGTTCACTTGGCAAACCGACGCTCAGGTGCTGTGGGTCTAGTCTGTCCTCCGGAGGCGTGTCAGCCGGGAGCTGACAGCCGTGCCGGACGCATCAAGAAATTTGGATATCGGTCAAAATACTTGGGAATTCCAAGTTTGGCCAAATCCAAATTTCTAATTGATTCTATGCAGGGAAATTCCACTTTTGCTACGTAAAACAAAGGATGTGTTTTACATAAAAGCAGGTAGATTTTCTCTCATCGATCAGTCGAGCTTGCCTCTTCTACTGTAGACCTAGTCGGTGCTATTATTGTTCTAACTAAGTTATTGTTTTATTTCTGATTTCCTATATACCATTTTTATTTTAGCATTATTGTATATTCAGACCTTTTCAGGTTAGAATATTACATTGATCTATATTTGTTCATGTACTGATTGTTTGATATTTTATTTGATTATTTTGATTGTTTGATATTTTATTTGATTATTTTGATTGTTTATTTTTCTTGTATTTTGTGTCTAAGTTGTTCTTCCGTAAGTTAAGAACACTTAGAAATATTTATCTTGCTTTTTCTATTTTATATTTTGATTTGTACTTTGTCTAAGTAGTTCTTTCCGGTAAGTCAAAGAACTCTTAGAAATATTTCTCTGAATATTTGACTTGTTATTTTAATTGTTTGTCTAAGCCGTTCTTTTCCGGTAAGTCAAAAGAACACTTAGAAATATTTTCATAATCATTGTTGCATTATTATTTCCGATATTTTATCTAAGATATTTTCTTCCTTAAGTTAAGAAAATACTTAATACATTTGTCTCTTTCATTTTCTATTTTATGCTAAGTTGTTTCTTCCGTAAGTCAAGAAACACTTAGAAATATTTCCATATTTTACTCTCACATTTACATATTTCATTTATCTATATTTCTGTCCTAAGTTGTTTCTTCCGTAAGTCAAGAAACACTTAGAAACATTTTTTTCTTTGCATTATATTTTTATACCATTTAATTTACTCGTTTACTAAGTTATTCCTTCCGTAAGTCAAGGAATACTTAGATCATTTTTTACCTATCTGTTTTCCATTTTTGCTCTGTTACTTTGTAACTGTTCCTTGGAACCGTTACCTATAACAGATATTTGTCACTGGAACTGTTATTTATAACAGCGGTGGTATTTAACATTTCTACCAGCGACAAACCAAAGATGGTGAATACCCGATCCAATTCCGGGGATAGGAAGAAGCCCGAAGAGCCGGCGATGGGTCCTACAGGCCCAAATGCCCCCTCTCGGCAACAAGTCTAGATATAGTATGGGGATATTTAGATATATAAACAATAATTGAAAAATGAAACGTACAAATGAAATTAAACAGAATTTGGTACAAAAAGAAAAGAAAACATAAAGGGCGCCGACTTGTCTTTTTTCTTTATAGGAACAAGAAAAACTCCACACTTGACATTAAGAAGATTGGTTTAAAAAATATACTAAAAGAATGACAAATAATGTAACCCTCTCTCTAAAACCAAAATGAACATATAATCAAAAAAAAAGAGAAACAGACACACTTTGCTTACGATCGGTCTACGTTTCTGTCAGAATTATCTTATAGGAAGATTATAAGAGAAATGGTTGTTTTTTTTAATGACATATACATTAGTCATTCAGCCAGTTGCAATCTTATATACTAAAACGCTAAACCCTTTTCTTGTCCACCACTTTATTCAAAAACCATATTAGATAATTAAAATATTTTTTCGGAATATTATTAGTATTACGTATGAGATTGTCAAGATATACTTTTGGTACAAAAATTCACTTCCGGTTTTGAGACCCCACAATGTATATATGGATCGAAAGGTCTCGTCGAGACGAATCTAAATATGTACTTCCGGTTGCGATCAAACCGGAAGTGACCCGAAACGCGCATAAAACGTCAAGATAGAGCAAATCTGACACCGGATTCGTGATCAGCATGCAAAATTAACTGCTAAATGATATCCACGTCGACATTTGATGAACTAAAAATTGCATTCCGGTTTTGAGGTCGACTTCCGGTTTCGTTTTTATTAGTCAAATCAATAGAGAATTCAACGTATAGTTCAAAATGTAAGTTCACGAAATTATCATTTATAGTTTTTGAGTTATTAATAAAAATATTTTTACTTCCGGCCATTGTATATATTGTATATTTTTCTCGCAAAATAAAAATTTCATTTAAAAAACTCGATGTCGAGTTGGTCCGCTAGTAGATTCTCTAATCAGACAACAATAAGAAGTGAATAACCATAACAAATAACAGTAGTGACCATAACAAATATTTAAGGGAATCAATAATGGATCGTGCCAGTAAAATTACAAATTAATGGGACTTATAAATGAGGAGTAACTTTTTTTGAATTTCATTAAAAACAATTTAACATCTTGAAGCATAATCCTCTAAAAAAAAGTCGATTAAAAATGTAATTAAATACGCAAAAGATTACTCAAGAAAAGCACACGACGACAGGTTTTTAATTTCATTAAGAATCATCGTCAATGCAGGGTTGGTGTGGCAAAAAAGAAATTTTTCTTTAATCGGATACCAACATTACGAATTGTGACCTATGTACGATAGTCATTGATATGCTTTAAATTGTGTTGTTCCATTAGTTTATCAATTAAAACAGCATGATTTTAACCCTTTATCGCCTAGGAATCTATATACACACACACACATATATATGTATATATATATATATATATATATATATATATATATATATATATATATATATATATATATAACAAGCGAGTCTTCTACAGCTGGCGCCGCTTCTCGCATCCTAATTTCCAGCGTTTTCTGTCGAAGCAATCTTCAGTTGTTAAATCTCTGGCGGTCATTGCATCGTCGACATCGTCTCTCCAGGATCGTCTTGGTCTACCTCGTTTTCTTCTAGTTGGCGGAGTCCATTCTTCTATTTTTTTTGGCCATCTATTTTCAGGCATTCTCTGAAGGTGTCCATACCAGTTAAGTCTTTTAGCTATGTATATATATATATATATGTATATATATATATATATATATATATATATATATATATATATATGTATATGGATTTACCAGTTTAGTAGTTTTTTAATTTTTACATTGATTGGAATATGTATATAAATTTTTAAAATCTGGTCTATAAAAAACAATTCTCAATAAGACGAAACAGATATTTATTTACAGTGTGACCTTCTGATGTAATCTCTTAATGATCTCTTGTAGCCATTAGTGGTAATTTATCCGTATGTAATTACCATTATCACCTAAGTAATATTTATCAATTTTTTACCTGGGTTGGGTAAAACTTCTTCTTTCTTCTTATGGTACCTATCCGTTACGGATGTTGGACACTAACATGGCTATTCTGACTTTGTTGACTGCTGCCCTGAAAAGTCCGGTAGTGGTTAAGTTAAACCATTTCCGCAGGTTATGCAGCCAGGATATTCTTCTTCGTCCTGGACTTTTTTTCTTATGCACTTTACCTTGAAGTATGGTCCGAAGTAGGTTGTATCGTTGCTCATTGCGCATTATATGGCTCAGGTATTCTAGTTTGCGACGTTTTATGGTTATGACTAGTTCGCGCTCTTCACCCATTCTATGTAGTACTTCTTCGTTGGTAACTCTGTCTATCCAAGAAATCCTCAACATGCGTCTATAGCATCACATCTCAAATGCTTCGAGTCTCTTTAGTGATGCTTCAGTTAAGGTCCATGACTCCACTCCATATAAAAGAACGGAGAATACGTAGCATTTATATTTTTAGTAAACGAACTTTTATTTCCAATTTTATATCGTGGCTGTTAAAGATTTTTTTCATTTTGACGAAAGCTGATCTTGTTACCTCAAGACCAAGACCAAGACTGTCTAAGTCTCGTCTTGTTCTTGTATTTGGGCAACACTAACAACGATTTACGGACTGGGAATCGAAACGCAAAAAAGAAACAAAAAAATGGAATTTTTATTATCATTAATTGTGGTATATTACCATAGATAAAATATTAAGTGAAAACTATATAAGTAAATAGTTCCAGAAACATAATCAATTATACATGTTTTACACTTGTACGACAATATTAAAGAATTCGTCAGCCGTATTCCGGACCATAATTCAATCTTAGTACCCCTCTGTTAATCAAAATGAAAAATTGCCATCTTAAGAAGATCACAACTTAAATAATTTAGCAGGCGCAAAGGGTTTAAAATTAGTAGAGGGCCATAAAATACCGGTAATTAAAAAACTTGGACCGATCGGAAATCCCATTAATTTTAGCTCTTTCCTAGTACATTGTAATGGAAAAAATCAGAGCAGTCAGTCAGCGGAAAAGTGTTTCAATTTTTAATTTTCTACCGATTACTGCTTGCTAGGGGATAAATTTCGTTGAAAAAGATGATTAATTACTTCGTTTTTACTTATACTTAGGCCTTATAAGTTTGTAGCGCCAATCGAACAAGTCGTGTAGTTAAAAGGAAAAAATCGTACTTAAAAGTATATGCCCAACAAGTGGCCATGCGGACTATGAAATAGAAGAATTCTACATTACTTTATGCCTAAACGATACAAAAGCACACTTTACCATAATAATATTCTATGGTGACAGAAACTGTTGGTAAACAGAAACATCACTGATTTGGGAAACAGGAACAAGCGCGGTGAAACTTTGCTTAGTTTCCTGCTAGTACAATCGACCCTCCTATATGGAACCCCCATTTGGGCAGATGTACTAAATTACAAAAAGTACAGAGGCATGATAACCAGAGCCCAGCGAAAGCTCTTATTAAAAGTTACAGGACTACTTCAACGATGGCCCTACAGGTAATAGCGGGCACGCTTCCTATTCACCTCCTAGCGAAAGAGCGGCAGACGCTCTATAACTCTTGAGACGGCCACCTATCTCAGGTAAGAGCCGACATTAGAGAACAATTACTAACAGAATAGCAAGCAGAATAGGAGGCACAGATAGGCAAGGCACAATGGATAAAAAAATTAATACCTAATGTGATAGAGTGCTACAAATGTAAGTTCAAGCGAGTAATTTTATGCAGTTGCTGACCGGACATGAATCTTTCAGGTCTTACACGTATCGTATACGAAAAACCAGCGATGATAATTGCGTCATATGTAACGTAGAAGACGATGCGGAGCATTGTATCTTCAGGTGCAAGGTGTTTGCGTCGGAATAACATATAATGCGAACAAAGCTAGGAGAGATATCCTCTGACAACTTGATACGTGTCGCTATAGAAAGCAGAGAGAACTTTGAATTTCTTATAGACCAAGTAACAAAAATTATGAAGAGAAAGTCCATGATATAGAAAGAAACTGAGACAGGATGAGAGTGATCTATGGCAATCCGCCTCCATTCAAAACTGGTTATCATTATACACTCGCGATCATAAAATCCGGGTCATCTTGAAAATTTCAAGTTTCTTAAATATTTTTGCCTCTGGTGCAGTAATAACCTTTTTTTGGCTAATGTATTTTTTATTTGTCATCAATGTTTGTTTTGAAATAAAAAAAACTGGTTTTTTATTGTTTTTATTGAAAAAAACTGAAAACAGATCAAATTGTTAATAAAACAGACATACGAAAACAAATGGAAAATACAGAACGTGGTAAAAAATCAGTGAAATTTCAATGACCAATATCGTGTATTGCCTCCCCTTGCTCTAATAACCTCTTGCAGACGACGGGGCATACTCTCAATTTTTCTCCGGATTACATGTTGTGGTATGTTATTCCACTCTCTCACTAACAGATCCTTAAGCTCCTGTGCGTTGTTAGGAGGAGGTGTACGGGTTTGAATACGTTTTTTTAAATCGTCCCAGAGATGTTCGATGGGATTCAGGTCCGGAGACCTAGCTGGCCAGGGTACCCTCGTAATTCCAACTTCGTCCAAGTATTACATACTGATCCTGGCAACGTGCGGGCGCACGTTGTCCTGCATAAAAACGGCGTTTTCTTCAAGCCCTGCCATGTTGGGCATAACATGTTCTTCCGGAATCTCCGTAATGTACCTTCGTGCAGTTAGGGACCCATTTTCGATGAAGGGTAATTCTGTGTGGAAGTCGGAAGATATAGCTCCCCAAGCCATGACCGAGTCTCCACCAAATGGCATTCTTGGAGCAATGCAAGCTTGTGCAAATCGTTCACCGGTTCTCCTCCAAACTCTTACACGTCCATCGGATCCAGTTAGGCAGAAACGGGATTCATCTGAGAATAACACTTTGCTACAATCGTTAATTCCCCAATGCGCGTATTGTCGAGCAAAAGCTAGTCGTGCAACTCGAGGCACCCGGCGAAGTGGCGGTCCTCTAGCCATTACCCGAGAAGATAGTCAAGAAGAACGAAGTCTTCATCTGACTGTTGCAACACTAAAATTGCGATTTCGTACTTCCTCTAGACGATTTTGATGCATAACCGCAGTTGAGGTCCGGTTTCGTAAAGCCTGAAACACAAGGAAACGGTCATCTAGTGCCTTGATCGTTCATCTTCGTCCAGAGCCAGGTCGCCTGGTTAGCAAACTGGCCTCCTGAAAGCATTGAAGGACTCGTTGAACCGTAGAAAGGCTTACGCCAACAGTTCTTGCGACTTGCCGTTGAGTGTGACCGTCTTTCACAAGTGCAACAATTTGTGCCATTTCAACAACAGTCAAAGGCATTTTTGTCAAAAAATAAACAATAATAATGGCACTAATAAACACTAATGGTGGCAATAATAAACGTTTGTCCGTTGCATTTAAACAGAATGTCGAAGTACAAACGAGACATTTAAAACAAGCGGAGTTACAGGTAGCGTTCATTTTGGGAAGTGTGTGCTTTCCCGCGAAATCGGCACTATTGAAATTCTTTGTTGCAAAGGAAACCGCTAAGCCGACAACAATTCCCAGAAACATGCATTAGTTTGTATTTGTGTTATTATTATTTACGATAAAGCTCGTTAAAAATGAAATATCGGTGATTTTCAAGGTGACCCGGATTTTATGATCGCGAGTGTATATTATGTATGAATATATAGATATATGTATGGATCAGTTCTGGGGCCTCTATTATTTATAATATATGTTAATGACTTGCTTAATTTCATGGCTCCATTTAAACAGTTTTATTTGCAGATGACACTACTTTTGTTTTTTTCTGATAAAAATCGTTCAGTTTTAGAAACCACGTCTGATTATGTAAATTCCGATGCTCCATCATGGTTCTTAGCAAATAAACTTAAACTAAATGATAACAAAACTCAAAATTTAATTTTTTCGTCTACCTTCGATGTGACTGTTGAAAAAAATAATGTCAAATTGTTGGGCATAACATATTGACTTGGTATAACCATATTCACCATTTCAAAGGTAAACTTTCTAGTACCTTATTTTTACTCAGACAATTAAAACTTTTTACAAGTGTGGATACCTTGAAAATAACGTACTTTTCTCTTTTCCATTGATTTTTAAGCTATCGTGTTATTCTGTGGGGAAACTCTTGCAATGCCCAACAATATTTAAATTGCAAAAAAAAAGCAATAAGAATAATTGCAAAAGTTAGCTACTTGGAATCTTGCAAACCGTTGTTTATTAAATATAAGATAATGCCCTTGCCAACATTATGGCTATACAGCGATAATTTAGAAATAGTAAATCACAAAAAAACTCAATTGACTATATATAATATATACAATGTCCTACCTAAGGATTTAAAACAACTTTCGATGAATAAATTTAAAGTAAGTCTGAAAAGATAACTTTTGAGATTTGCTTTTTACTCTGTTAGTGAATACTTTGATCACTTCAAGTCAGTAACATGAACATGCATGTACTTAGTATGTTGGTATATGTCTTATTGTTTATATTTTATGTTTTATTTTATGTTATGCGCATTAATGTATTTTCATCTTCTATTGTATTTTTGGGACTTGACATCAACACAGATAAGACCAAATTTATGATAGTATCAAGGAGTCCAATAAATAATGAACAACTAACTCTTGGTGGACAGCAAATAGAGAGAGTGACAAAATATAAATATCTGGGAGCTTACATCAACACAGAATTAGATCCAGACCAAGAGATCCGGGTACGAATAGAAATGGCAAGGGCAGCGTTCTTAAAATTCAAACAATTGTTCTGTGACAAAAATCTGAATATTGCGCTGAGACTGAGGTTTGTTGAATGTTACGTCTGGTCGCAACTATTGTACGGGGTAGAAACATGGACACTAAAAGCGCAAATAGTTAAAAAGATTGAAGCCTTTGAACTTTGGATATACCGGAGAATGTTGAGAATCCCATGGACTGCCAGGGTCACCAATGAGGAAGTGCTGAGAAGGATGGGTCGAGACAAAAAATTGTTGAGAACGATAAAAGTACGCAAGACTGCATACCTTGGACACATACTAAGAAATAATAAATATAGTCTTCTGCAGGTCATCATGCAGGGTAGAGTCGATGGCAAAAAGGGAATAGGTAGAAAGAGGAAGTCATGGCTGCGAAATATTCGAGACTGGACAAACATGACTGTAGACGAATTATTCCACGTTGCAAAAGACAGAGAAGCTTTTAAAAATGTGGTCGCCAACCTCCGTTAATGGGGACGGCATAGGAAGAAGAAGAATTGTATTTTGTGTATGTTATATATTATATTTTTTACTTATACATATAATTGAGTTGCTACAAACAAATGTAAAATTTGTAAACGTAGTTAAATAAATCTTGAATCTTTAGCAGGGGCTGTATATGGAGCTTTATCAGACGTCCTCAAGAGCAACATGTCAAATTACTTGAAAAAGAAGACGTTAGACTAATGTGTACTTCCAGTCATTACTTACGGCGCCGAAATACTTTTCTTAACCCAGGCTACAGTGATTAAACTCAAAGTAGTCCAAAGACGAATGAAACGTTCGCTACTTGGACTTACTCTTAGACAGAGTTAGAAACGAAGAAATAAGAAGGACAGACGGCACAGATGTCATAGAGCGCATAGCATGGCTTAATTTAAACTGGGCGGGCCATGTGGCCAGAATGAATGACGAGCGGTTGACCCAAAAAATTACAGTTTAAAGACCACAAACTGACAGAAGAAGCAGAAAGAAGCAGATGTGGATCACCTAGACGATAGACAGACGACGTCAAAAGAATCGCTGGGAATTGGCTGCAGGAAGCTCAAGGCCGACAGAGCTGAAAGGAATTAGGGAAGGCCTATGGCAGGCAGAACTTAGGAGATTGGAAAATTTTTTAAGTTATTTATGGGTTTTTGGAAATGTGAAATTTGAGTTTGAATAAGTATTTAGTTTATATATCGTTTTATTTAGAAAGTTACGTTGTTTTATGGGAAAATCACTCCGAGGTTCTGGTAAGTACTTTCAATACACGTACATCTTCCATTTAAACTTGCCAGTTCTCAATCATTTAAATCTTCTCACCTTATTCGACCTATCCAAAAATCATTCTTATTTTTTTGTATATACATATATAAGTAAATTCCAGGATGGAAATATTAAATATTTCAGTCAAGGTCACTTAATGACCAATATATTCCAGTTTTTGTCATTTGAACAAAAACTATAAGTATATGCAGATAGAATAAAAAGATTTTTTTTCTGTTCTTTTATAGCCTGCCGTCTCCAATCATTGGCCTATCTTTGTATTTTTTTTGGGAGAAGAATATTTTTAATTTTGGATTTGGGAAGAAGACTTTATTTTGGGAAGAATTTTAGTTTGATTTTCTGGTTGGTCTACCGTCCGTGGCAGATAGAAAGAACATAGGCTAATCCATCGTAGAGCCCATCCACTACCTGGACCCTGGACAGCGGATTAGGGAACTGCCTTTCCAGCAAAAGGGTTACTAAGGACATTTACTTTCTAGTTAAAGCTGTTAATAATTCAAATTTCAATTTTTTTATATTACATATTATATCCTCGGATACTTAGGCCTTCAGCCTAAGTGGGTTACGAAACAGATTTGTGCACAATCCCTGGTTAGTACCCTCAACTCTTTGAATCCTTTCAATTGCTTTAATTTTTGTTATTCCTTATTTACTTTAAATTTATCTATTTATTAATATTTTATATTACACTTAATAGGTTGTCAGGATATATTATCCAATTTTATGGTAATTTGTATATACCCTCATATATCAAGTTGATGTATGTGTTGTTGTAGTGTCTTAACTGACTAGTCTCAGATTTTTAAGCTGCCCTTTTGTAACTGTATAAGTATTTAATTAGTTTATATTTTAATTACCATTTACTCCATGTGAGTTATTTAAATATTATTAACTTACCTTTTTCCTCATTATTGGAGGACTGTTCAGATCAAACCTTGTTAGATATTTATATTTTGGGTCCTATTTTTAGTAACTGTTTTTCTTGTAAATATATATTTTGGGAATATATTTTAATCATTATTTAGTGTATATAAGTATAGGGTTGGGATAGCACAGTAGGATTGTAATATAGTGTATAAAGCATTTCAGACTTTTATTTGTTTCCTATCATCTTTTATTTTCAGTTAGTATATAACTACATATATCCCTAATTGGAGTGATATTCTAAATTCACCCTGGCGCCCATCTAAAGATCATCTTAGGATTGATCTAATTTAACCTTAAGTTACTACAGGCAAGCAAACGTGCCAACCTCCTCTCTGAGCACTACTCTCATTCTCTTGAGCTAAGCCTATTCTATTGTAGTGCTTCCAGTAAATTTTATATTTTCTTTTGTATTGGTTACATTCCTGGTTATTTAACCCTTTATATAAATAATTATTAATTAATTTTAAATTCTATTTAACCAGAAATCTTACATAATTTCTAATATTGGCTTCACCATTTCAGGCTTTTCCTTTTCTCATTTTCAACAATTAGCTCTCTCCATTTTTTAATTAGCAACAATTAGCTTTTCCTTAGCTTCCCCTTATTTAGTTGGTAACAAGGCCTATGTTTAACTTTGAATGCAGAAGGCTGCATGATAATAACTTCAGCAGGAAAATATTAGACACACAAAGGATTTAACAGAAACCAAATGAAGAACAAAAAGGAACAAGCAATGCCACACAGACGTCAATCTTGAATATATTATATACTATATTGTCCATTCTATGTTTTAAATTAACAAATTAACAAATTTTAAAAGAAAACTCCACTTATATAAAATCCATACAACTAGATTTCTATTCTAATTATTAGATAAAAACAAAGCTTACAAATAAATCGACAAAATAAAAAAAAACAAAACCAATAACGAACTTTCGTCTCTCTGAACAATAAGGAATACATAAGTATAACTATTACCCGTAAGAAATTTGTTTTGTGATGCCTTTGATATCGTAAATAGTTCCAAAATGTGCGGCGTTGTAGCCCTTTTTGTGAGCTTAAGAGATTAAGACTTAAGGTACCCCTGTTATCTTATAATTATCGTGTTATCTTCAGTCAGTCGTCACCCTTTCTAAAAGATTTTCTTTCACAAGATCGAGCTCTTTTGTTAAGAATCGTTAATTATCAACTTGAGTTCATTTCGCAGCGTTTAAACGGCGTTGCAACTTGATTTTGGGTCCTTGAAGAAGTGTTAGCTATGGGAGAAGGGTTACTTGTTTTTCGGTTGTTTGTTGAGTGGCTTGATTAATTGTTATTGTGCTGTCTGGCAAACGGATTATCTGTTGGTGTTCATAAATAAATCAGACAATTTTATTTACAAAGTTTACATTCCAGTTTCAGTTTCACTAAAAATTAATCTCCATAATATAAGAATAAAAATCAGCAGAATAAAAAACTATTACATCGCATCGATTTGTATGGTCAATCACGTGAATAAATGTGAATTGCATGAAAATTTGAATTCAGGTTCTACTTACCCTCCACTTCACTTCTGGACTTTTGCCGTTGGTTGCTGTTTTTTTTAGTGGTGAAAAAAACTATTAGATTAGTATAATTGTAAATTAAAACAGGTAATTATTTTTGTAATCAACATATTATGAGTTGATTTTATTTCAACTTAAAAAACAACCCCTGGTTAGTTTGTAAGGATACGTGAAAATATGTATGTGCCTTAATAGCACGTTATTAGTATCTTACAACTCAGAAGTTGTAGTTTTTTACTCAGAACTCGGTTAGCTTTTAAGCTATGAAGTGCTTTTAAGCTATGAATGGCAATAAGGTCATTTAAATGAATTATTTTAAACTATTATTTTTAAAGGGTTGTACTTAAAGAAGCTAAAGAGTCACTAATCACGAAGGTATGCAAACTTTGAACAGAAATATCTTTTTGCCAACTTTTTTCTTTTCACTTTTTTGTCAAAAAAAAACAAAATGTTCAGAAAATCATTGCCTATATTTTTCGAGATTTTTCATATCACTAATACTTTTTGAGATATTTTGAAAAAGAAGTATTTTTTTTTTCAAAATTAAAAAAAAAAATACTTTAAAACCAATTGTTTTCTAAAATCAGCACTTTAAACCGGTTAAACTTACAGATCATATGAACAATAATAAATAAAGTAAATGGTAATGCATTAAGGTTGATCTGCACCCCCCAAAATACAAACCCCAAATTCAAAAAATTTGAAAAAATTTGAGAAGGTATATGTGATGACTAGAAGTATTTTGACAGCTTTTAAACAAACTTCATGTTTTCGTTTTTGAAAAAACTCAAGTATAAAGCGGGAAAACCAAACATAGGATTTTGTTAATTTTTTTACAGCATCAAGATATGATTATAAAAAATACTTATGAATTTTTTGAAAATTTTTGAATTTACAGTTTTGTCCCAATAGGAAAAAATAATATGTTTCGGCTTATAATAAAGTTATCGGTAAGAAACCGAAAGATTTTTTAATAACAACATATATAAAACTGTAAAACAGGATAATATTTGCAACAAAAATTTAAATATTTTTTCCTAAACATATGAAAAATCTCGTTAAACAAGAATTATGTCTTGAACTGCCGCCTTCAAATTGTAATGTAGGGAGATGGCTCCATCTGAAGCAATGGTAGTATTTATCATCGATAGATAGCATTACGTTCGGCTTCGAAACGCTTCAAGCGAAACGTCACACTAACAGGGTTGCCATATCAATTACTTTGTACAACACTTTGGCAGATAACAACAAAATTTAATAGGAATGTTATCGGTTTGAACTTTGAACCGGTCATGCTGAAACTTACAGAGTTACAGAATAGTAGATACTGCAACTTTTATTTTGAGAGTATTATATCATAAAATTTACACTCTATAAGTAATATAATATCTACAAAAAACCTATTTAGTTTTAAAAACCTATTTAGGCGTTTTTAGTTAATTATTTTAGTATTTATAAAAATAGTGTTTCTTGCATAACCAGTGGCGTACACAGAATTTGTCTGAGGGGGGGTTTGAAATTTTTTTATGCTACCTCCATTTTGAGTCCCTAAAATTTGGGTTTAAGTTTAATTTAAAGTACTAAAGATAGCAGTGCCAAAGATTCAGGTATCTATTATCCTGCCTACCAACTAAAACCACCCTCTCTTACTTGTGTGCATTTGACTGTCGCACGTACCGTACTCCAAAAGTGGGGTGAAGACATTTTTGGAACACTCCCTTCTCTTATCTAAATCTTATCTATTGTTCTGAAACTATTTTCTTGTGGCTTTTAAGGTAATTACTATTTTAATGGGAATAAGCCAACTTGTAAATACAATACATTTTGGAGAGGGCTATCGCCGTATTCCCGTTCTTCTCCACCAATCCTGCCGGTTTAAGGCATGCTCCTCCTCCAAACCTTTTGATTCTATCGCTCTTCTAATTCCTTCATTCCATGAGGTAGAACTTCTACCTCTTTTTCTTCTTCCAGGGGGCATCCATTTGTGAAGTTTTTGGGGCCAACGTTCGTCAGGCATTCTCAATAGGTGTCCAAACCATTTTGAACCTCTTTTTTTTTATTCTGCAAATGACCGTTTCTGTAGCGTTGGTCTTCCTTTCCTGGCTTGATGTTCTAGCACTTCTTCTCAAATAATCCATTTCAACTGCTAACAATCTTCTCTTCAGGTCTGCATTGACAATAGTCCATACTTCAGAGCCATAACAAAGAACTGATTCAACCATGGTTTGCCCTATTCTTTTTTTATGCGATTAATTTTATTTAGAGTGCTAATTAAGGGGTGATTTTCATGCCTTTTTTTACCAAAAAAAAGGGCCCAAATTTTGATGATGGATTAAAAGGATCCGTTCTATGATCCTTTTGACCATAGGACCAACAAACCCAGTTTTGATACTACAAACTTTTTTAAAAAACAAAAAAAACCTTTTTTGAAATACTTTAAAAAAAATTTAATGAGATTCCTCCAAAAAATGCTTCAATTTTTGGTTTTATTTCACGTTGAAATATTTGATTTGGAATTTGACAACTAAGAACCAACTTTTCATGATTTGCAACTCTGCTTCTACTGGGTATACACACTTCGTAGCTTCTCTTTTTTTTTATAAGCTACATTTTTGCTAAGAATATTTTTGCTAAGAAAAAACCGTCTAAAAACGTGATATTTTTTTAAAAAATGAACATTTTTACTCGCACATAACTCAAAAAGTATTGATTAGTGATAAAACTCTGTAGAAAAAAAGTTGCTTAGAATTGGTCAGTTTATTTATTTCCGGACTTATTTTAAACATGTTTTTTCACCTATGAGAAGGGGTGGATTTCACCCCCAAGTAAATTCAACCCTGGGCTTGAGTCCAAAAGTGAAGTGGGGGAAAACAATAACCTTATAGTCGCAGACATTATTCAGTTTGTCAAACATGGAAAGACTACATACACATTTACACTTTTATTTATAATTTATACAATTATAATGAAAATGATTAAATGAAATAAACATTAAATAAAATAAAAGTTCATCAGCACAAAACACCGCTAGAATCAAGGTCAATAGACCACAAAAACCTTAGAATATGGACCAAGAGCCTTATCTTTAAGGACGATGGTGTTTACTATGGTTCACATAAGGTTGTCTAAAATGGTTCAGTATAGTTTTAATGATGTTTTACTGGTCCCGTGTCTCAGATTATTCAGACACTAGACTCGTTATCTAACCAGTACTCTTTCTCCTTGCATTATAACCTTAAGAATGTGGTGATGACCTCATGGTTGCATTAAAAAACTTAATAGGAAACTTGTCGCTTCTAATTACGTATTGGCATCCATGGAATACACATTCATCATTCTGTAAAAATTCCACATGTCCTAATGCTGCTATTCACTTACTGTTTGTTGTGGCAGCATCAACACTTCTACTATGTATAGTAAATCCAAAAACACATATGGTTCTTTCCACACTCCTTTTTCTATACTTTGTATAAATAATTGAATATTGGTCAATTTAAAAATAAATTATAGCTAATTCAATTTTAATTACAATTACAGGGAATATCATCAATAATGTAAAGCCGATATCTCATAGCTCGTGAAAAGGCGCTCTTCGCTGGTTCACGTCGACAAAGACACAAAGAAACAATATACCACGACGCAAAATTAGTGCACCGTAATTGTGTAGAACTGTACGAAATATTTTAAAAAGAAACAAGTACCATTGATATAAATTGAAAAAAACTGACAAAAACAAACTCAAAAACTACATAAGAGAGCTCTGAAATTAATGTTTCCACCACCAGAGAAAAAACCCAGTGCCTTAGACTCGATTACATATACAGGCAAGATATCAATAAAAATAGCCAAACACATAAAAAGAAAGGAATAACACCAGCTTTTAGAACAAATAACAACTTGGACAAATAAATTAAGAACAACAAGAACCAAAGTAAAAAGCACTTACAAAGTGGTGTATACAAACTTAAATGTGGCGACTGCTTCAAATCTTACATCGGTCAAACTGATAGAACTTTTAACCAACGTATAGCAGCACATAAAAGGGCTTTCAATAATAGAAAGACAGATTCTACATACCCACTTTACCTTCTAGATTATAATATAAATTTAATGACGAATTTCAAATTTTTCACATCCAAACTTAAGGCTTTAATCTACTTTATTAGAATCTATGGAAATTAACAAATTAAAAAATACAGACATAATTCTGAATGACCAACTTAAGACAAACAGTTTTCTCCTCCTTAACCTATTTAGTTAACGACTATAAAGTGTAAACACATACCAAAAATGTCCATATCCGTCCAAAAATCGAATTTTATGTTCCTTAATAGTTTATATGTTGATGTTATCGATCTTTTTATTAAACTTGTTGTACTGAGTCAATTTCAGGTAGAGAACTGATACTAATCGACGAAAATCTAATAAAGTATTATTTGACTTATTGACTCATTTTAGAGAAACTGAAACCATCAATCAGTAGTGTGAATATTGGCCAATATCACTTCTTAGCTCTGATTTTAGTGGTATATTTTCCAACAAACCAGTTGTGCTCATGTTAAGAAATGAACGTTTTACTTTGAGCTTGTGATTATATCTACTACATTGTGCAAGATTTTCTATATTATCAAAATTAGATGCTATAGTAAGACACTTACTATCGTTTCATTTTACAAAAAGTATTTCTTCATTTTCATCAAATCCAAAATCATATGATCCAAGAGCTTCTTTACCAAGGGTTTTTATGTCTTGTATAGAACACTCCGCCAATCTATTTTCTTGTTGCTCGGTATTCACATTTTTGTACATGAAATAATAAATCTCCGCTGGTAAATAAATTACTAAACAATACCCAGTTCAGAAATGCAAATCCAAAGGTCAAATATTCGCGATCAGTTTTCTCGATAGTTTTGCCAGTATAGAAGTCAAAATTAATGCAGTATCCGCTACTTCCACCAAGAATTAAAAATATGTAGCTAAATCGAGTATGCTTTCTACGTCCATATTATTTCACAATCATTTCATTTACTTTATCTTTATATTCGTATTATCCAAAATAATATTCCCCAAAATATTAGTTACTGTGGCATAATTTCTCCTAAATATCATAACATGTAAAAATTTTCATGCAAATCGCAATAAGCACATGTAAAATTAAAAACAGGACTTGTACACAGATTCACATTCAACTCAATACTAAAATACTGCATGCAAATTTTTATAACGCTTAGTACCAGTGTTCTATTTATAATCAGTAAAATAAAACTTATAATGACGATTCAAGAAATTTTCTAGATTTATTCTAGGTTTATAAAAAACATAAAAGCACAAAAACACAAAAAAGGGCAGATTATGAAAATTTTCTTATTAAATATGTAAGTCTAAACGAAGTCAGCAAATTTGTCCGATGTTTAAGTATAATTGTGTTATTAAAAGGATATTGAAAATATAATACAACAAAAATTATAATTCAGTTAACTGCAGACTAAAATATCTATGGAAATTTGTTTTTAATAATTAAATTTTCAGTGATCTATAAATAGCACGCTGGCCTATAATGCGTTAATAGTATCCTAAATATTAAATAATTGGAAAGTTTCAAATTTTAGTGTTCTATAAATTGATGTAGATTGAAAGATCACAATAATGGTAACTGAAATACTTTAATAGATACTAAATTGATACTTCGCCCAAGTATTTATATATTTAATAAATTAAAAATACCATAGAGAAAGTGAAAATACGAACATAGACCCAAAAAAAAACTTTATGGAAGGTTTTGACAAGACACAAAAATATTATACAATATTATAATATATAAATCAATCTGTCTCAAACTTACTATAAGTAAATCATTTTATTTAAACAACGAAGACATACTTTTAAGAAATAAGTATTATTTTTTAAAAGTATATAATATACTTATTAAGTATATAAAAAATGAAATGATTTCCAAAATTACATCTGTATTTATAAATACATAAATATATTTAAACGCAGTGTAAATAAACGCACGAAATAATGTAGTATTAAAATATTTTTAATTATGAATGAACTATAAAATGAATGAATGAATGTCACCTAAACGAAAATACACTACGGACCTTTCAAATTCACCCACAGCCTCGTCACGTCGCTATTAGAAATATTCACATAGGTAACAATGCAATACCGGTGAACCGCGTGTCAGTACGTTCATCCAAAAGCCAAACAAATCGGCAGCCTTCAGCAGGAGCAAGCATCACCACGGCATCGACATCGCCAGCGGCATGAGCGCCGTCCCGACGTCGTCCGCTGCCTCGATGGTCAGGGCCGTCGGAGAGTGAAAATCCGGCGCTTGCGTCTGTGGCGTCGCCGCGAAACCGAAAGTGAAAATCGCTCCCCCACCTTCCCCTACCTTTCGCTTTCCGAATCGTCGCCCCCCACCACGCACTTTCCCTGGCGAGTGCGGCGTGCGTATGCCGGCGGTCACAGTAGGCCTCCGAAGCAGCCGCATCGAAGACGTGAACGCATCTCTTCAAGGTCACACACAGTTTAAATGAACATGGCACCTCGTCGACACTTAGCGCAAGTTCAGGGCCTCGTCGGGGACGAGGTCACCGGCGGTGTCACCAGGTGTTGTGTGCCCACGGGAGAGTGTCTGCGCGCCCAGCAACATATGAACAACAATGACCACATGCTTATTTCGTTGGACGATCTCCGGGATACCGTGCGAGTTACTTGCAATAACGAATTGTGCACATCGGGAAGATATATGCACCGTGAGTGCTTTGATCAATGGGAACAATCCGTCTTAAGTTATCTTAAAACTTGTGGCAGGGCTCGTTCTTGGTCCGAACGCCAAAGGCATCAAAACCTCTGGACCAAGAAGGGCTACGATTTAGCGTATAAGGCTTGTGGGTGTAAGTGCGGTCGTGGACATTTAAAAAAGGACTTGGATTGGATGCCTCCGCCTCCCACCAGTAATATATTTGGAAGAATCGAAGAAGTCGATTCAGGAAAAAAGAAAAAACGTAAGAACAAAAACAGTCGACCTACCCTTGCTATATCTTCCAACCACCCCATCGGCAGTGAGATAAGAGCAAGAACTGGTAGTTTGTCTTGCTCTAGTACTGGCTCTTCTAGTCCCCCAACTTCGGGAAGTGAACCCAGTGTTTCGCCCATTCATGCCCACTCTAAGAAGAAGAGTAAAGTCGATCTACAAGATAGAATTCGGTGAGTACAAAATCGATTTTTATTTTGTTTAAAATTACGTTCTTTCCTTAATAACCAAATAAAACAATATTTTGTGCATCTAATATCTGGTTCATATTTTTCAAATGATATCAAGGATATGTTTACTTTTTTATTGTTTAAAAATATAAATACAATACTTATCTTTAAGTCTAATAAATGAATTAAAATTGATTTTTTAAACTCGTATAGTCTCACATAGGAGTATAAACTTTTAAACATACACAAAACGTTCAAATTGCATAACATCGTTCACATAACTACTTGTAAAACTTTCAAAATTAAGCAATTTACATAAGCATTTAGCATACTTGAAAAAATCTGCATGTTTTAAGTACTTTAAATAAATATTTTGATAATATGTACATTTGATTGAGGTTATATGATTTTTTAACATACCGGGGGTGCTCTAAAAGTTTGTTAAATTCGAACCTTAGCTACTAGCATCCAATATCTGCCTTTTTGTAACATTGTTATATTTCTTACGATTCAAATTCAAATTGGCAATACGATTTATATTTATTTTTCCTTTACTCGAAACACATAATTAATGACACCTACACCTAACTAATACCTTTATTTTGCGTTTATATTTTATTTGATCTAAGCAATTGAGCTAAAAACGTATACATTTTTGATAAAAATATTTATGACACTTACTCATTGTTTGTACACATCTTTGCAAATAACATATTGACAATTGCAGACATATACTTACATTTTATAGTAGAACACTTTAAATTGATTTAAGATACCTTATTCGATTACATGAAATCAACTTAAGAATATCCGTCAGAACAAATCATAGCATGTAATTCGTCTTTAAAAAGACAAACACATGCCATGATGACAGTAAAATTCTCCTGTTAGTGAGTTCATAGTAAATCATGATTCGTCTTTTTAAGATCACATGCTATAATTTATCTGGTGGATAATCTCAAGTTGATTTCATGTAATCGAATGAACTACTTATAATGAACTAACTACCTAATTACACTCGCGATCATAAAATCCGGGTCACCTTGAAAATCACCGATATTTCATTTTTAACGAGCTTTATCGTAAATAATAATAACACAAATACAAACTAATGCATGTTTCTGAGAATTGTTGCGGTTTCCTTTGTAACAAAGAATTCCAATAGTGCCGATTTCGCGGTAAAGTGCACAGTTCCCAAAATGAACGCTACCTGTAACTCCGCTTGTTTTAAATGTCTCGTTTGTACTTCGTCTTTCTGTTCAAATGCAACGGACAAACGTTTATTATTGCCAATATTAGTGTTTATTAGTGCCATTATTAGTGTTTATTTTTTGACAAAAATGCCTTTGACTGTTGTTGAAACGGCACAAATTATTGCACTTGTGGAAGACGGTTACACTCAACGGCAAGTCGCAAGAACTGTTGGCGTTAGCCTTTCTACGGTTCAACGAGTGCTTCAACGCTTTCAGGAGGCAAGTTTGCTAACCAGGCGACCTGGCTCTGGACGAAGAAGAACGACCAAGGCACTAGATGACCGTTTCCTTGTGTTTCAGGCTTTACGAAACCGGACCTCAACTGCGGTTATGCATCAAAATCGTCTAGAGGAAGTACGAAATCGCAATTTTAGTGTTGCAACAGTCAGAAGAAGACTTCGTTCTTCTTGACTATCTTCTCGGGTAATGGCTAGAGGACCGCCACTTCGCCGGGTGCCTCGATTTGCACGACTAGCTTTTGCTCGACAATACGCGCATTGGGGAATTAACGATTGTAGCAAAGTGTTATTCTCAGATGAATCCCGTTTCTGCCTAACTGGATCCGATGGACGTGTAAGAGTTTGGAGGAGAACCGGTGAACGATTTTCACAAGCTTGCATTGCTCCAAGAATGCCATTTGGTGGAGGCTCGGTCATGGCTTGGGGAGGTATATCTTCCGACTTCCACACATAATTACCCTTCATCGAAAATGGGTCCCTAACTGCACGAAGGTACATTACGGAGATTCCGGAAGAACATGTTATGCATACCATGGCAAGGCTTGGAGAAAACGTCGTTTTTATGCAGAACAACTCGCGAACGCACGTTGCCAGGATCAGTACGTAATACTTGGACGAAGTTGGAATTACGAGGGTACCCTGGCCAGCTAGGTCTCCGGACCTGAATCACATCGAACATCTCTGGGACGATTTGAAAAAACGTATTCAAACCCATACCCCTCCTCCTAACAAAGTACAGGAGCTTAAGGATCTGTTAGTGAGAGAGTGGAATAACATACCACAACATGTAATCCGGAGAAAAATTGAGAGTATGCCCCGTCGTCTGCAAGAGGTTATTAGAGCAAGGAGAGGCAATACACGATATTGGTCATTGAAATTTCACTGATTTTTTACCACTTTCTGAATTTTCCATTTTTTTTCATATGTCTGTTTTATCAACAATTTGATTTGTTTTCTGTTTTTTTCAATAAAAACAATAAAAAACTATTTTTTTTTTTTCAAAACAAACATTGATGACAAATAAAAAATACATTAGCCAAAAAAAAGGTTAGTACTGAACCAGAGGCAAAAATATCCAAGAAACTTAAAATTTTCAAGGTGACCCGGATTTTATGATCGCGAGTGTATAATATAAAATTTAATTATTAGAAATTTTTCACTAACGAAAAACAAAATTTGTATAATTTATTAATGTTGTATTTTGAGAACGATTTCCAAAATGAAAATTGAAACGTCAATAAGCTTATTTTAAAATTAAGTTGCGGCTTATTCCAACTAAAATAGTAATTACTCACTATACCTCAAAAAGCAGTACCTTTTTTTATTTTTTTTGCTATTTTTTACGTCCGTGACTTGTTTACTTCATTTTTGAATATCCATTTTATTTACATGTCATTTCATGACTCGATGATCAGATCTCAATTTTGACCTTGCATTTTAATTTTACTCTTTACTCTTAGTTTATAATTGGTAATCTTTTAAGTTATTCATGTTTCTTCAGTCACATTGAATTCTTTTAATAACATCTAAAACATGTGAAACTGATCTTAAACTTGAAAGTTTATTTAAACATGAATATATCTGATTTTTTCTTTGAATTAATCTCCTAACTCTCATCTTTTTTTTGTCGCCAATAACTAATATTACCCCTATTCTATTTTTTGTGTAATTACTGATATTTTTATTTTACTTCTAATTAGTTTTCATTTGCTTCAGGTAACCAAAACATACAATTACATAGGTTTTCGTTTTTGCTTATCTTTTTTTTATTGTTACTCTGACATATTCAAAAAAATTATAATGTGGAAAGATAACTTATTACAAGTATTTATAAACCATTTATATAATAAAGTTGATTTCATGTAATCGAATGAACTGCCTCACAATAAAGTCGTCCCAGGAACGCAACTCAACAATATTGGCAATATCATTTTAAAGTTATCTACTTGTCCATACGAATGTGTCAGATAAAATTAAATTAGAAGAATTTTCCACCAAGTAACAAAAAACAAAATTTGTTTAATTTATTAATGTTTTGTATTTTGAGAACGATTTGGGAAGGGAAATCGAAACGACAGAAATAAACTTTTTTTAAACTGAATTTGTGGCTTATTCCCAACGAAAATAGTAATTACTAATTAGTAATTTCTTACTTCAATATATGAAATTTTAATTAAAATAAAACTGATCAAAATAAATAATGCAAAGTAAAAAGGAGTTTTGAATTTTTATGATCGAATTTAAAAGAAAGCTACAGATTCATTTTAACAATGTACATATTCCTAATACATCAAGTAGATAAAAAAAAATGATGAAAGGCAGACCAGGGACAAAAAAAGAGTCTGGTGTCTAAAAATTTAAAAGATATTTAAATGTATAAAAATAGAACGTTAATCCAACGAAGGACTTACAATGTCACTTCGTATCAGCGATTTCATTATCCAGAATGCATATAGAATATTCATTCTAAATCATACTGATACGAAATTATTAAAAATCACTTAAAATTTAATAAATCTTTTTTAATGACTATTATTTTATTTACACTATACGCGAACTAAATTATTGAATCATGTTAATTATTTAGTTCCCCAATTCTCTTATTTTCCGTTTTAACACAAGTTACAAAAAATTAAAAGTGATGTCCAAGTAAAGAATTTACATGGATTGTTCCGCTAGAAAACTAAAAGGCAAACACCATACCATATCTGTAGCAAGTCTTAGAGTGCCATTCTTTTACTATTATAGTATTTATCATCTATTTATTTTTAGTTTCCTTTAAAACATTTATCTCAAAAATATTCGCACTTAATCTAAAAAATATTTACTCCACTTTAATACAAGTTACAAACAAAATTAATGGTGATGTACAAGTAAAGAATTTACATGAATTGTTCCGCTAGAAAACTAAACAATAAACACCATAGTGTTTCCTTACAACATTTACTTAAAAAATATATGCATTTAATAAAAAAAATGACTCTTTTATTTTTGAAAAAAAAACAGCATAAATTGGAAGTTATGCTTTCAGATTTTGCACCAGTAAATATTTTATTAATTTATTTATTTTTTATGCAGGGCCACTGCGTTTTACGAAGCTTTTGACTTTTACTTCTTTTTGTGCCTAGACGTAAAAGTGCTTCACTTTTAGGTCTAGGCGTAAAAGTAACATTTTTTTATTGTCAATCACGTCACAAAAATTAATACTTTTGTGACGTGAAAAAAAATTAATATTAAGAGTTTAGTTTTTGGAAAAAAAAATTTCACAATAATAGCAAATTACAAAAAACAAACATTGCAAAGCATACATGTGATTACAAAATTTATTCTAATGAAAAAAAACATTCTTACATTACAAATATATTCTTACATTTATCACAGTTTTCATAAAAAAAATTACAAATATACAAAGTTAACATAAGATTAGGTACAATATCCAGTTAGTTTTCATCGAACTTGCTTTTGAGACTATGTAAACTAATAGCTTCTACTATATCATCACTTAAACTGTTCGATTTGTCAAAAACTCGGTTAACCAAAAAGTTTTGCCTTACAGTAGTTTTTAAAGATCATACTAATTCATTAATTACTCAATGCAGATTAGTTACAAGATGAAACCAAAAAGGAACAACGAAATTCGATCTGAATATCTGCATTTTGGTAATCTGCTTGACACAGTTGCATCATCATATTTATTTAAGTTTTTGGCACCCATTTTGAGTCTGTTAAATTGAATTGAACTTTTCAATTTTTCTTTTTTTTTCCTCTATAATTTTATACTTGTTTTGATATTTGTTTTTTTTTATATATATATATTTTGTTCTTTTTTGCTTTTGCCTGTGTTATACGCAGTTTTCTTATTTTCAGTTTTTGCTTGTTTATCTCCCAACTTCTCCGTGTAAATTGTTTTCCATCTAGGAGTTAGATAAAATAAGTCGTAATTTTAGGGTTTGCTACTCTTTTTTCTTTTCGTTGTTTTACGCCAAATCACAAAATCTTAAATCCTTCTATTTTTGGTTCCGTTTGGTTCTTCTGTTGTTTTTCACAACTGAAGAGATAACTGTTTCTGGTGTTCGAGAAGTGAAACAGCGAAGTTTCGATCTTAAATGTCGAAGAAGTTTTATGTGGATTTGAATCGAAAATTCCTTGCACAGAAGCTAAATTTCTAGTTGTTTAACAGGAAATCATTATTTAACAGGTACTAATACATTATACTTCTGAAATACCTTCTCCTGGTCAGAATAGCGCTGCTCAATCCTTAACCAATCGACCAATTAAGCTGTTATTTATAAACTGAAGCATGGCATTTCGAATGCTTCGGAATACTTTATTGTTGACATCCTATTGTCGATTTTAAGGGCATGGGCGCAAAATGTCGCTTGTCAAAATTTCAATGTGTTTTAAACGTATTCATTTAGTTCGAATTCTGATAAAACTAATAAGTATATTTGAAAAATTTAAACGCAGAATGAAAGGTTACGTTATTATCGAGTCCGTGAAAACTTCTATAATTTTTACTTTAATAAGTTACAAGGGTGAAAAGAAAAGAGAAAAAAGGAACTTTCGGCACTTGGTAATAATGCAGCCTTTCATTCTGGGTTTAAATTTTTCAAAAATACTTATTAGTTTTCTCAAGATCATTGAACATTTTGACAGGCAAAATTTTCACATCAATTCATCTTTGTTTCAACACTGTGTCAGTCTGTACGGATGTTAAAAGAAGTGCATTAGCATATTTATGTCCTAAAACGCATATGATTATGTTTACATAAAAAAAATTTACAAACTTTCAATAAAAAATGTAAGTAGGTAGTAGTAGAATAAATATATAGCACTAACCAAAATTAATAGTATGTAACAAATTTACAAAATTGATTTTATTACACGTTTGGGCGCGGTGTATCAGTCTGAACAATATTCAAATATCTTTTGTCTAGCTCAGATTACTGATGATATGATCAACGGATCTCGTTCAGTAGGATAATACGAGATAGCAAGCTATTGCGAGATTGGACGATTCGAAAGTACTAGCACAATACAGTGGAGTGCATATTTCCCTTGTATCAATCCTATTAGCCACGCTCGAGGGAGGGTTGGGTCAGGTTAGGAAGCTATTGCGAGATGGGACGATTCGAAATTACTAGCACAACACAGTGGAGTGCATATTTCCCTTGTATCAATCTTATTAGCCACGCTCGAGGGAGGGTTAGGTCAGGTTAGGAAGCTATTGCGAGATTGGACGATTCGAAATTACTAGCACAACACAGTGGAGTTCATTTTTTCCTTGTATCAATCTTATTAGCCACGCTCGACGGAAGGTTAAATACATTTAAGGCAAATATGTTACCCTACACTGTTCATGTATCTTGCAACATGTAATATACCTAAATAGTATCAAGTATATGGTCTTAGTTCTAGTGTTTGGTAAAGTTTTCATTGCTCACGGCAATTAGCCAAAATGTTACAACAATAACCCAGACCGAATCAACACGAAAATTAAAAAAAAATTATTTAAAAGTCACGGTCAGGAAATAACAATCGTAAAATAGATGATCTAACAATCAATAATAAAAATAATAGGTTCTTAATTAAATAGTGGAAATGTTTCCGCTCAAAACACAATTTATAGAAATACACACTATACACAAAACATTTTTATAAAGATTTCTACTAATTCACTCCTAATTTCCCAGTATTCATTGAAATTTTCAGTTTATCTTTCACCAAACTGATAAAAGTAAATTTTATATTTCCAGTGTCAACAAACAACTGATATTTACAAACCATCCACAAATATATTCTTTAAAAACAAACAGATGTGCTAAAATAGTGTTGTTTCATTTCTGCCAGATGTTGATGTGAACTAAGGAGATGTGGCAATTAAATATCTTCAACAAAAGATTATTTTTTGTAGGTGTTTTTATGTTGGATATGAAGTAATAAAAAAATATACATACATAGATTAACAATAATGTTCTTGTCATTGAAATTAATGGAATGCAAAACGAACGAGTATTTTGTCATATACCTTATAATAGTGTAGCACGCATTTAATGACGATTATTTATATGTTTATAATTATTTATATGTTTATAACCAGTAGGCGAGAAAAAGAAGCACTAAAAAGCACTAAACTTACTAATTTTCCACAGCAAGAAATGTTATTTTTGCCCCTCCCCCGGAAAGATGGTCCGCTTTTTGGTTCCCTTCAATTCAATATGTCTAGGCACTGGCAATTCCAGGCTATATGGGTGACTTATTTTGCACACCAAGCTCTTGAACACCTTACGTTTGGTTCAAATGCAAGCCAGCGAAATGAAATTGACCAGATATAAAGAGAAGAATTAACACTCTTGGATACCCTAATGCAAGACAATAATTAAATGTTTACCTGTAGGCAAGGAAACGAAGTACTAAACCTACCAATTTTCCGTAGCAAGATGAATCGCTGTGCCACTTTTTGCATTCGATTTTGGTAAGTGTCAAGAAAGTTTGTGAACAAAATTCATGGTGGTAAAATGAGAATTGCATTTTGTGCATAAGGAAGATGCATTTCCAAAGAAGGTTCATACAAAAGAAAAATTTGCAACTCAGAAAATATCTACAGCAATGAGTTACTATTTGTTACTCGAGGCTTTTTGAGGTCGCTTAATACGAATATGGTAACGACGATGTTCCTAGAGGTACCTGGTGCCCAAGTGGACCTCGTCTCCTAGTGTAGCATACCAAGTTTCTCGATTACAAGCCTGTATTTCCAGTAATATGTTTTAAGGTTAATTTTTATCGTTTCAAATATATATGTGTTTGTTCTTAAGTCTCCCTATTCGTAATAAATTATGTTTGGGTTTAGAAAATTCATACGTTCCCATAAAAAAATACGTTGTCTTTTAAACCACTTCATTCAAGTATTAACTATACATAATTCCTTTCAAAATTTTATTGGTTTTTAAAGCGTTAATATTTTCTCATGGGAACAAATATTTGGAACCAAACTACACATCCTCTTCCTAAAAATTAATTAGCTCACAGTGAACTTATAAAAAAGACACTAATTTTAGTTCTCAGTTACCAGTTATAATTTTTATATCAATATCCATTCAAATATTTGTTGTTAAGTTACGATCTGATTTCTGCTGACGGGGTATGGTGTAATCCACTACCTGTCCGTTTGGAAATCGACATATGTTTTTCTCCATGCCTATGGCCCTGTCTTCAAATGTAAACAAACTGTTATGTGAGTGCAATATTTTATAATGTTTTTTTTGCTGTTAGAGACACGAGCTTTAATGATTAAATTTGCTAATTTTTATTGACAATGAGCAACATTCTTTTTTAAGTTTATTTTAATTTTTTTTTGAGTATCTTACTAGATCTAACATATAATTTTGTAACGGTAATTTATATAAAACGAAACAATGACCAATGGAATTCGTTCAGGATGCAGTTAAATATTCATTTGATTATCATTTTTTATTGAGAGATTAAAGTATATAAAATTATTTGAGTTTTTTTGTAGAAGATAATGTAAATCTTATAAGTATTTTATTGAATACATAAGCTTTTTTTACAGCTTATGGTTAAATATGCCGATTTTCAGTATTTTTGTTAATAATTTGCTGATATGTTTTCTGACGTGTGTTTTTCTGATCTTTTTGGGAGAAATATTTGTTTAGTTGATTTAAATTTTTCAAAGTTTCAAATTTAATTTGATATTATTTACAAAGCTATTCAATAAAATATAAATGGACGAACAATAACAACCTGTTGGAATATTTCAACAATATTCCACTACATGCAGGACACTAATAAGTACAAAAATATCGTAACAGTATAAGCAGAATTCCAGTTGCTAAAGGGAGTTTGACAAAGATCAAAAATAAGCTAGATCAACAAATGAATGATTTTAATGAAATTCAGAACGTCTTACTTTTAGCAGGTAAAATGGTATAAATGACAAAACAATGGAAAATATAATATTTTTCGCGATTATATCCTTAGCCTTTAGCACAAAATGATCTCCGGACATTTTACTAAATTAGTTACAGAACTTTGTCAACAAATACAAAGTTATAAAATATTTATTTACTCAATTTCATTAGATAAGTCAAATGTTTATTTTACACTGGATATAGTTTATTAGCGTATTATCTCAATATTTATGACCTTGTCCTTAAGTGTCAAGATCAACAAATGCCGCCCAAAAATAGCAACGAAAAACAATTAAATGCAATGAATTTCGGAGTGTAGTAGTATTCTGTAAATATTTTTTTCGTTTCGTTTACAAAATTATATTTATACAAAAATATTTGATATTGTTGATAATAATACTGAACTGATGATTATTTAGATATTAGTTGGTGTTTATTTAATTTAAAAAAAAAACGCTACTTTGGAAAAAGACCGTCATTGTCAAAATGTGACAATTTTCAGAAATGGCCATTTAAAAATTAATGACTTTTAAAAATATCATAAAACTTTCCCCATAACTGCTAACAGGCTAATATTTTGGCTTTAGTGTATATTAGCCTTTAAAAAGCTATAGTTAGTCCCATACTTTCTTCTTAATCTTATTTTAGGCTATAAATTTTTCGAGTTGTGACGTTCTTACAAAAATGTGTTCGCTGTTTGGAGGTAATTCACTTCTTTATTAAAACTAATTTACATGTTTTTTGCGAATGTATATTTGTCACATAAAAATAAAAAACAAAAACGCTATAGTGTAAAAACTAAAAAATACTGCCATTCTGTAGTAAATTATCGTTAAAAAATACTTGTATTCATTTGAAAATTCATTATTTAACCATAATACACTTTCTTACTTTTTTTTGGCCAAAGTCAACTTTAGCATGAGTATACTTTTAAATCATTGAGACATTTTTATAGTCTGAAATAATTCCAACTGGATTTATTTCTTTTAAGAACATCGTAAGTCGAAATATTGTGTAGATAGTTGGGTTCAAAAAATTCAATAAGTTCTAATAATTTTCTAAAATACTGATATAACTCAAAAGAATACTACAACTCACTAAACATAACCTTAAATTTTTTACAAGACTGACACAACTCAAAATAATGAATTGTTCTTCACATAAAGTATTGTTTAATCTTATTGCGTTTTTGAAAGAGAATGGCACATCTTAAAATATGGCAATATTGTGCAAAATATCAAACCCACTTTTCAATTATCAATAACTACGCTTCTACCATCTGACGGCCATAGGCATCAACTAACTGTATGACGTTATCAAACAAAAAAATATAGAATATTTGAAATTTGTTCACTACCATAGTCCATTTTTTCTTTTTTTTTTTTGAGATATGACTGTTTTCTTTCAAGGTAGCGATATGTATAGAGCAATATTTATAGTTTTCACTTAACAGCGGTTGTTATTATTATATATTGTCAATTTTAGTTTCAATGCTTGTAATTCGTAGCAGATTTAGAAATTATTGTAAAGGTATGATAGCACATAGTAAGCAGCAGTGTAATTATAGTATGTTTACACATTTTAACAGGAGTATAAGAACTATTTTATTGGGAATAAGCCACAATTTAAGTTTATTACTATTCCACTTCGGAAATCGTTTTCAAAATACAAAACATTAATAAATTAAACAAATGTGGTCTTTTTTCTTGGGAGTGTAATAATGATATATTATACAATTGTATAAGATGATATGAATTATACATAATTATATGAAGAATATAAAAGAATAAGAACTGAAACTCATCAAATGGTAAGAAAAACAAAAACAGATTACTGAGAAAGATTCAAAAAATTCTGTTGTCCATAGAGATGGCGAGACAACAGAAACAAGTATGGCGCTTCATAAGACAACAAAGAAGCGAAATAAAAGAACTAGTTGAAATAGCAACACATACAAGAGGCTACATGGGTGGCCTTCCTGACAGAAATGTTTAAAAAACAAAACGAAGAACCTTTACCAGAAACGCCAAATATAATAACTGAGGAAAAGACCGAAATCTACCAAAACGATGTGAATGAAGGAATAAACAAAGTAAAAAACAGAAAGTCACCAGAAGATCAAATACCAAATGAACTCTTAAAATATGGAGGTGATCACCTTGTACAACAGCTGCAACTTCGTATTAATAAAATAATCACCACGAACAGAATACCAGATGAATGGAGGAGAGCGATCATGGTGATGTTCTTCAAAAAAGGAGAAAAGAAAGACCCCAATAATTATCGAGCAATAAATCTATTAAATACAACACTCAAATTGACAACAAGAATAATAGCGACAAAAATAAACGAACTAATATTTCTGCAAGAGGAACAGCAAGGATTTCGGACAGGAAGATCATGCACGGATGCAGTTTTTGTAATAAGACAAATAAAAGAAAAGTCACTGGAATACAACAAACCAGCATATATGTGTCTGATAGATTTGAAGAAGGCATTTGATAGAGTGAGAATTCGGGACGCGATACATTTATTATATGAAAAGGGAATATCACTGGATTTAGTAAAAACCATTTAAAACTGGCATTAGACAAGGAGATTCGCTGAGCCCATTAATATTTTATCTTATAATGGATGAAATCATAAAGAAAGTTAAAAAAAGAAGAGGATATAGAATGGAAGAAAAGGAAATAAGGATGATATGGTACGCCGACGACGCGATAATAACAGCCGAAAATGAAGATGACCTACAAAGATTAATTAAAGAATTCGAAGATACGGCGCTCATATACAATATGGAGATCTCAACAGAGAAAACTAAGGTGATAGTGATATCAGCGGAACCGAGACGATGTAAACTAGTCGTAAATAACAAAATAATAGAACAAGTGATGGAAACTGAATACTTGGGAATAAAACTGTCAAGCTACGGAAAAGTGGAAGAAGAAGTACAAAAACAAGTAAACATGGCAAACAGAGCAGCAGGATGTCTCAACAACACAATCTGGAGAAACAAATATCTCACAACGGAAACGAAAATCAGGATATATAAATCAACAATAAGACCGATAATGACGTACACAGCGGAAACAAGAGTAGATACGGCGAAAACACAAAGACTACTGGAAACAACAGAAATGAAAGGCTTACGAAAAATAACAAACCAAAAGCTAACAGACAGAGTAAGAACTGAGGAAATATGAGCGAGATGTGGTATAGAGGAAATAAACGCGTGGACCAAAAGAAGAAAAGTGGAATGGAATCAACACATCGAAAGAATGACAGAAAATAGAATAGTACGAATAGCAAGAGACAAATCGCCAAATGGAAGAAGATCATTGGGACGACCGAGGAAAAGGTGGTCAGACAACGTCAATTGAGGCTAAAAACCGAAGTAAAACAGGCACTAAGCCTATTTATAAAGTAGGAAGAAGAAGAAGAGTAGCATTTGAATGCTTAAGTAAAGGTGACGAATATATTCTTATTTATTATAATAAAATAATTTTAGAACTTGTTTGTGTTTAAAATTCCTATTATTTCATACCATAAAAAAATTACGTCTACAATTTAAACACACCGTGTTTTAGTTCATAAAAAAAATATCACTGATATATGCATATATTACCATAACTTACGTATAAATATAATAATATATTATGTGAAGTAAACAAACACGTTATTTTTAAAACTCAATCTAAAAACAAGTTCAAAATGAAAACCTGTATCTATTAAAACCCTTTAT
This sequence comes from Diabrotica undecimpunctata, assembly GCF_040954645.1. Classification (NCBI taxonomy): domain Eukaryota; kingdom Metazoa; phylum Arthropoda; class Insecta; order Coleoptera; family Chrysomelidae; genus Diabrotica; species Diabrotica undecimpunctata. Next base: position 150,536,714 of record NC_092809.1, read on the forward strand.
GCAATCCCACATACTATACTCTGAAGTGTCTGAAGCCGCCCACATATTCAACTTGGAACATCTGGCCTCATCAATCGTGATATTTACCTATTTTTAAGTTTAAAAGTGCAGTTTAAAAATAATTTATTAAATATTGAAAGACAGATATGCCAAGAGATTGACGTACAAAAAATAGCTTTTGTTCGTCCGAGTACTCTTTACGTATCAGTCAATAAAAGTATTATTTATTTGACATAGTTTATAGATAAGTATAGTGTAGGAAATTTATGACCATTAAAAAAGCATATTGTCAAGTATACGAAGAATACGATAAACAATAAAAAAGGTAGTAAAAATTAAGAGGAATACAATTAAAATTATTAAAAATTAAAATAATTAATTAAAATCAATAAAAGCAAGCAGCTAAAAATAATTTAAAAATGTTTTAAGAAGGAAACAGCAATGTAAAAACCATAGAAAGTACCATCAGAAGTATTGAAGGAATTAAAAGAAATGAAAATAGAAAATATAAAAGTAAAAGAAACAATAGAACAAAATCCTATAAAACGTCCAATTGCTTAGGAAAAACCTTATCATAAATAGCATTGAAAACAAAGACAACGAAGACAATAAAGAGGCACAAGGAAAATAATAAAACTAATAGACACTCTAGGAACAAAAATTGTTCCAGAAATAGATATTAGTAAGGTAAGAAGGTCAGACGACATAAAATTAGACACTAGACTTACAACATTAAAATTAATAGGCACAGAACCAATCAATTTGATTATTAAACTAAGTAATAAATAAACTTCTTTTTCTTAAGATGCCGTGTCCGTATTCAGACATTGGCTGTCATTATGTTTACAATTTCCAGAAACATTTCTCTATCCTGTCCTGAATTTGAATCGGTTAGGGCACCATTTGGAGTTCTATTACCCAGGACTAGCACACGAAGAGCATTTGGCTGATAGTTGTGCCCCTATTGCGCCTATAGGGAAGGGAATTCGACTAATTGACAAACATTTTGATCGTCTGTGACCGTGCATCCAACAAAATCGTTACAATTTTACCAGAGAAACTGGTTTCTATAATGCAGTACTGCAGAATTGATATCATCGACGATTTTGTCGAACGACACACCAGTATCGTGAGTGGCCGGCTTTTAGAAAAATAAGGTACCACCAACACAATTATCATTGAAAAATGATTCATATTATCTAAAAACTGTTATCGACAAAGAAATATGTACTGCGTCGGCGGTATCTGTGGAGATCGTATTACCATCAAATTTATACTTGTTATCATATTAGATTAAAAATTAAATGATCTATAGACCAAATAAATTATTATTCACTTTACACCAATCTGAAAACGCACACATCACCTGAAATATTAATAAATAAAAGTAACTAAATTGTGTTTAAATTTATTTAGTATTTAATTTATTCAATTTGGCAGAAATCTACAAGTATGTTTAATTCACGCACGTCAAATTTCCCAACACATCCGTCAGCTTTTCCTGTCCCAACCCCAGCATTGGTCCCATTACTATCTTAATATCTTCGTTTTTAATCGAGCATAGGACTTTATCTAGGTATATATAAAAAATTTCAATCTCAATTTTTTTTAATCCGCTGTTGGAGATGTACTTGTAATAAAAAGTATGAGTAGGGGTGTTGGGCGCCAATATAACAAAAATGTGTATGTGTAATGTAACAAAATGTGTGGGCTAATGTAACCAAGTACAACAGAGCGCCAATGTGACAGAGAGTGACTACTTGACACTCAAAAGAGGATTTGGCCAATTTGCATGCCCTACAGAGACCGTAAAATGAGAAAATGAATGACATGGTAATAAAAAAATATAGAAATAATGTAATAAACTATGGAAGTTGCTCTAAGGTGTGATTGGGCGCCAGGAAAGTATTAACATATACTTTCCAAGGTATCTTGTAAAACTGTTTGCTGAAATAAAAAGGGAAACAAGTATTAATTGAAATATTTAGTCTTCACCACAAATTTAATACCTAACCAAATATATACAGTCTAATTTTTTATAGCTATCCACCACCATTTATGTACAGTTAACCTAGTTACTTATATACAAAAAAAATTCCCTGGGTATACACAATTGATCCCTGATGATCTGAATTTACAAATAATAAAATATAAGAAAAATTTAATGACTACCTAAAAACGTAATTTACTTGCATACTAGAGATGTAACTCTGTACTTCGGCTTTCAATTAAATGTCCTAATAAAGTAATAACGACACTATCCTGACGGGATAGATGTCCAAGGTTTAAATATATAATAATAAAATATCATTAACGAACTTTCTGATTAAATCTGTACACATAAAACCGTACAACAAACTTGATAGGGAGGATTTAACACCTCAGCCTGTAGTTGACAATTAGTCCTTAAGTTTTAGGTATTTAGTATTATTAATTTTAAAAAATGACGGGTCTTTATTATTAGATGAAATTAATTACTATTTAAATGGGAATAAGCCACAATTAAAGGTTAAAATACGTTTATTGACGTTTCAATTTCCACTTCGGAAATCATTCTCAAAATACAAACATTAGTAAATTGTATATAATTAGTAAATAAAATACAAATTTACTAATGTTTGTATTTTGAGAACGATTTCCGAAGTGGAAATTGAAACGTCAATAATCGTATTTTAACCTTTAATTGTGGCTTATTCCCATTTAAATAGTAATTAATTTAAAATGCCACAAGAAAATAGCTTCAGAACAATTAGATGAAATAGTTGATTTCAAGTTGAAAAAAAAATGTTATAAAAAGATTATTAAAATTGACAAATAAAACTTGATAAAACTTGACAAAAAAAAATGAACAATGTTCCACACTCTAAATGAAGGAGGTCTTTCCGGCTGATTCCCTGAAGTTGTCCGGGAATAGTCTTAAGGATCTGAATCTCTGAAGGAACAGCTAAGGGTGACGGCAAAGATTCAAACCCAGTAGGGAACAACTCAAATCCTTTTTTATTATAAACCCCAACAAAAATAAAAATGAAGAATTCTTGATTCTGGATTTAACTTCTTAAGTACGCTAAAAATAACATTTGTGTTAGAGTTCCTTCTTACTCTTAATAAAAAGTAGGAAAAAACACAAGGTTTATTAACCTTGTAGATATTACACAAAGGTAATGGGAAGCTTGTATGCAAGCAAAAAGCTTTAATGATTTTTTAAGTAACGTGACCTTCGAATGGTTTGACAATATTTTATGTAAAATGGATTGATTAAATAGATAATTTTAACGAAAAGCATGCTCTGGACATATTTTAGAATATAAAAGACCGGTATGAGACAGAATATTTTTACAGATAGTCTTAATAAATAATAGATATATTTAAAGATAGATAATTATATGTTTTTGAGGCCGGGAAATAAAATAGAAAATTGATATGATTTTATACCATTACTATATCTAAATCCAGAATATTTTTTAAAGAAATAATGTGAGAAATGACCGATAGATATATCCACTATCAAAGGAAAAATGACAATATTTTAGAAATCAAAATGGCTGATGGTTTTTATACTTTTTATTGATAATTGGACCCACTTACCGGCTCAGAGTGGCTATAAATCAACGGTACACACTACAAAACAACTAAAACTTTTTCATCTTCTTCCCCCCCAAAAAAATACTATTCAATAGAAATACTATACAAAAGAAATAGCTACTAGAATTGGTCAAGAAAATTCAGCAATACCTCAACTGAATAGTATACTTTGGAATAACCACATCACCCGAAACACAAAAATTAGGATATACAAAAGTATCATAGAAAGCATTGCTACATATGGTTCAGAGCTTTGGGTAATAAATAAAAATGACGCATCCAAAATAAAAGCAATGGAAATGAATTATTGGAGAAGATGTTGCCAACTCACTAGAAGAGATAGAGTAAGGAATACTGAAATCAAAGAGCGTATGGGCATAGACATTGACGTCCTGGAAACTATAGAATGCAAAAGGCTGAAATGGTATGGCTATGTAGAAAGGATGAATGATCAACGATGGCCAAAGAGAATGTTACAGTGGATCCCCACCAACCGCAAGAAAAAGGGAAGACCAAGAAGATCGTGGAGACAAGAAGTAAAAGGTGCAATGGAAGATAGGGGTCTACAAGTAGATGACTGGAACGATCGCAAGCGTTGGAAGCTAGGTTGCGAGAAACGGCGGCAGCTGTAATAAACTCGTTATATATGTAAAAAATACCATTCTTAAAACAAATTTAGTCCTGCTCCTGCCGCCTACTTTTTTAGTTAACCGAACTGATCTTCCCAAAAATTCAAACCAGAGTGCGAGCTAAGTGTTAGTTGGATAAGCATGTATACCAAAACGGCCGCTTGGAGTCGCTGTTTAATACCAACTTAGAAGTTAAAAATTTAGAGGTATTAATCGAATATGGATTTAAACATTTTATTTAAAAGTGATTAAAGAATTATTGAAGTGACGGACTCGTAACATACTGCTTAGCAACAATTTCTTACTTAGGGTGATTTGTGTTAATTGTCTTTATAATGTTTTCGCGTTGATATAAAACTTCTAATAATTTTAAATTTTAATCCTCCTTTCTCATCACAGCATACTAAATATAAGAACATTACAACTATTTACTTTATAACATACAGAATAGTTTGTGTCAGTTAATACTACTTTTATTTGATATTTTCCTAAATTGATTCGCCAGAGTATAAAATTTCTAATAATTTTCAATTCTAATCCTCTTCGATCACACCCAATTCATTTATTTCCCGTCTGATTTACTGAATCTAATTCCGCCGAAACTAATATCGTCCCCACCTTGTCAAAGAAAAAACGCCTCTGTAAATGGCGCAATTCTCCAGATCCGAACAAACCATTCGACCCTCAACTTAGGGAATATTAAGGTCCAAAGAGACGTCTTTTTGAACGGGACCGACGGCGCATAAATAGTCCAGTTCCTGAAAACAATTGAAGTTTCTTGTGCCGTGAAAGTTGATTTTTTTCAGATAGTCTATTGTTTTGAAAAATAAAAAGCATGACATCTTTTCCCTATCACTCGTATCCATTAGTAAGTAAACTTATCATTTCTTGTGAACATACAATTTTGTGAGTTTAGGAATCTTCGGTTTCAGTTAATCTGACACGATTTGCATACAAACAAAGTGAATTGAAAGATATGTCCGTTTGACTGTCTCTAAGCAAATCCAAAATATGATGTATGACTCGCACTTACACCCTTTAGTTGATGTATTTTTTAAAAAACTAGGCAGACATCTGCTGCCAGCTTGTATTCTATTGTTTATTTCTTATAATATTTATTTTTTAATAATTACTGATGATCTAATAGCGTACAGTTAAATCAAATTACGTTAAATCAGGCGATCGTGTTGGCCATTTCATCGGCCATCGTATCCCTATCTATTGATTGCGAAATATACATAACAGAACATACAAGAAACAAGTTAAAGATTGTCAAGAAAATACGACACCGTCATTATTGCGGACAGTGCTGAGGGTTTACAACGACTTTTGAATGTCATAACCAGAGAGGGAGATAGCTTGGGACTAAATATAAACACAAATAAAACGGAAGTAATGGCTGTTACACGTGCACCAAATCTCGACATTAATATTTGTATCTATAACAAACATATAGAACCAGTACAAAGATTCCAGTATCTTGGTTGCTGGATAACAAACGATCTTGACCACGAGGTCGAAATACGTGCTCGTATAGAATATGCTAGGTCCGCATTTCAACGAATGAAAAAATTCCTAATAAACTACGTTATCGTTGGATATCCGATACAAATTTGTAAAAACGTTTATTTATTCCATATTGCTATACGGAGTGGAAACATGGACTTTCGGAATTACAAGTATGAGGCGTACAGAAGCCTTTGAGATGTGGGTTTTTCGAAGGATGCTGAAGATCTCTTGGACAGAGCACGTGACCAACAACGAGGTGCTAAGAAGAATGGGTACTGAGAGAGAACTTCTAAATATTGTTAAAAACAGAAAAACGAATTATCTAGGACATATTTACAGAGGAGAAAAATACAACTTTCTACGACTTATAATGGAAGGGAAAGTGGAAGGAAGAAGAGATCCAGGAAGAAGAAAATGCTCCTGGTTGAAGAATGTAAGAGACGGGACAGGGCATGGACACACATTCGATACTAAGAACAGCTCAAGATAGAGAGCAATTTGCTGTAGTTGTAGCCAACCTTCAGTAATGGAGAAGGCTCCTTAAGAAGAAGATTGTATAATTTGATGTCTTTGTCAATTGTCAATTCTAAATTGACTACCAATATTCTGTTAATGCTAAAAGTAACACACAACAAGTTTAACGAAAGATAGAGTTCGTAAATATTTTCACACTGCGACCTAAAAGATCTTTTGTGTAAAACCAACATATGTTTGCTACTTTTGGGTAGGCTTTAAAGCATTTGCTGTTGAGGCTCTTCAAGTCTTGATTCCACAGGAACTTTAACGTTTTCTTTACTGCACTACTCACGCTAGCTAGACTTTTCGATCCTAAGTAAGCTTCATTGCCGTTTTCCTAACCATTTTTCAGTAGTTCTTTTTCAACTTCGGAATGATGGCCAAAGTTCCCGAGTTTCAAGCGTTGTTAACGGTGGTTGTTTTTTTTATGTCAATTTTTGTGATATGAGAAAATAGAAAAGAAGTACACTCCAACCTGATATCTGCTGATACTCAGGAGTTGACATATCCTTAGCTTTTACTCCATCGGGCTCACAGAATTAGCAACCAAGACCATGAATCACCCATGTAGGTGCTTCTTACAGTTCTCAGAGGTACAGCAAAATTAAAAAAGGCAAAAACTCATCAGAGAGGCCATTTATTATAATAGACACATCCTAATTTGTTAAAAATTAATCTGTGTTCAACTGCTATTAATTTTTTGTTAGAACATATTTTGAAATGACGTCAGTGAAGTTAAGTCCTTTGGGGTTCTTTCTTAAGTATAACTATATGGAAAATACGTTACCAAGGGAACAAACAATTGATTAAAAAAAATTTTAATTACACCAATAATGTATTTTTAACATCCAAAGGCATTAAAAAACTTTAAAGGCATTAAATTTTTGCTTGTTGAAATTAGATTCATCGTTTATTATTGTACATTTTTTAGTAAAACTGTCAAAGTAAAATTTATATGTACAACAGTAAAAGCTCCGTTCATTTAAGAACAACATACACTGACGAGTTCTTGGGTGGAGTGGAGCCGGTGGCTTAACTTAAAAGCAAAGAATATAGACGCTTATATATAAGCGTCTATATTCTTTGTTAAAAGTGTCAAAACTAAACATTTTAAATGTCACGCAAGAAATTTTGTTTTGAAATAAAAACAAACTGCAGAGTACTTTTGAAATTTCGTGATTGGCCTAAAAGCCTAACCGGCGTCGAATGCGAGAAAGTGCCGTCTGAATTTTTGCCGGTTTTATTCGACAAGAAAAGAGGTTCCCGTAGGATCGATATGGGCCGTTTATCACTTTACGCTTGCCTTTCTACCTTGACCTAGCGACGAAAGAATCTGAGAATGAACACTAAGCTTGAAATTTTGAGGTTAGAGTGCGAAAGTGAGAAGACGATTTATTACCTTGGCTGAGTTGTACATTAAATGAAAATAAACAGATTCATTTATTGTTTGAGTACTCCTACAGGTCGAAAAATTAGGATAGCACTTTATCTTAGCCTTTTTATTATTTTATTTTGTAACATTCTTATACAAGAATGAGGAAAATCAGGAATCCGGAAAAATAAGTTCTTATTGGGTGTAAAATTGGTTTATTTATTGTTTAATACAAACTTGATTTTGCGATTTATAGATACTTACCGAACTGGCATTAACGGTCTAAGCGTTTTGGGTATTAATTCGTATATGCTTGTATTTATTATAATTTGTATTTTTAAAAACAATTCAAGTAGACTCATTAGCAATGAATTTTTGTGCTAAGTGTTAGGAAACACCTTGCAAATGTAAACAGTTCGTTAAACAACTAGCGAAATAAAACAATGTCACTTTTATTATGAGGAAATGCTGGTATCTACGGTAAAAAGGAAATGCTGGTAACTATATTGCTTATAGTCTTCCTAAAGAGTCCTCGTATTGTCTGATAAGATCAATTCTGGGTATACCAAAAAGCTGAATATTGGAAGAATTCAGAAAATAACAAGAAAAGTCTCAAGAAAGTCTACTGGTCCAAAATCTGTTTTATCAGCGGCCTTTAGAATGTGCAAAGTGAGTAGTTAGACATGCACATTCTGCCAAAATTCTGAGAGAATGGCCCAACAACGCCTAACACACCTCGACCAAGTCTTTTTAGAACCTGGTTAGCTAACGAACTATTTATGAAAGAGGTAAATATCTTAGAAGCCTATATCTTTTATTAGAGTAGTAGTTTTTTGTTAATTTTATAACTAGTTTTGTTATGTCGGGATTATGTGCTGGGTGCCGAGTTTTCGTCTGTTGGTAGAGTTACGATCATCTAGACTTTATATGTTGGCAAGGATTTGCTGTTTTGGTCTTTTGTGCTTACATCGATGTTACGCATCATATCTTACTTATTTTCTCTCACAGTACCTTCTGGTTTTTTCTTCCATCGTGTCAGTCACCCTTACTTGTTTCAGTTTTCTGAACAAGAAACTTTCAGAAACATATCAGGTTTCATTTACCGCTTCTCTGGTGCTGTTAGTAGAAGTATAATGTTTGTCAGTCTCATTTTTGTTTTTAGTCTTAATTTGCTTCTTTTACGAGTCCTCGTATTGCCGTTCTGGCTATTGTTGTTTTTTGAAATGGTTTGGTCCACATGTTCCGTAAAGGTTAGTCATTGATCCATGTGACTCTAGGTATTTTGCTTCCCTTTTCCATTCGATGGGATTGTTTTGCACTGTCAGCTGTACGTCTGGGTTTTCTCTTCTCTTTTTAACTGTTTTTTCTGTTGATGACGATTTTCAATTGGATACTGCATTCTTTTATGTTATCCAGTGCTGTCTGTACATTATTTACATCTACATCAATGTTTTTGTGTTAAGCTACAATTGCTGTGTCATCTGGTGACAGTGGATGATACATCGGTGTCATCTCGTCGTCAGATACATTCACGCTCACACTATACCCGATCCGGACGTTTAGACGGCTCTTTGCAGAGGCAAAATGTCAGTCTAAAAACCACGATCCGTTCTTTTTTCGGATCCAACTAAATGGTAACAGTGTCATATAAATTGTACTGCCACTGGCATATCCGTTTCAGAGAACGGGCCCTTACAGCCCCAACCATGGACGTATAAACATAGATGGACACAGCAATAAGATACCTTAAACACACACTGTTTTGAAGCTTTGATATTCCTGGACAAGAGGGTAAAGGGGAGTAAAACGGGTATCGATAGACTGTGATACTTCCTCAATGAACATAAGCGTGCTTGAATTTTTACTCGTGGGGATAATTATTCAGACGTTAATAATTGGAAGTAGTAATAATGTATAAAAACACGTTTTTATAGAAAAAATAAAATACAATTTTATTTGCTTTAAAATTATTACAATAAAATATAGTTGAGCTCAAGTTAATTTTTTAATAGGTATCAAATAATCCTACGATAAAAAAACAATTAAAAAATATACATTTGTCAAATTTAAGTACATACCTATATTTATTGATAATTGTATTAAAACATATTTTTTAAAATTGTGACAAATTTGTTTTAATACAATATGAATAGATTCCTCGTAGTAAGGGTTTCTGCTACAAAAATATTTATTGATCATTCCAAAGCTGGCATTTGACATAAAATTATTTGCAAATATACCTACTTATTAAAAAGTAGGCTTGAAAATGTATAAATTATTGGAAAGCTATTTAGCGAACAGAAATATTAAAGTAAAAATGGTAAATAGACATAATAGAAGACGTTGGTACAGAAATACATTTTTATTGATTGCGAAATAAAACAGTCTTAGTAAGAACGCTTCTTATGCGTACGGTGTTATCATCTAAAGTAGTCCTCGTTTCATGATGAATTCCAATTTTAAAATATTTCTCAAGAACCAATTTTAAAAGTTGCATAGAGTGACTATCGGTTGCATCTTCATCATACATATGGTCACCAAAATGCTCATAAATTGATTTTGGGACATGTATGGTTTTATTAATCAAAACATTCATAAGGTTTTTAACTCGTCTGTTGTAGATATTTATAGTTTTATTAAAATATCTGAAATATTTTTCAGCTTCCTTACAAGTTTTAATAACCAAAAATGATGCTTTTGAAAGGTTTTTATACTGTTTTCTCTGTTGAAGTTTGGAGTAAGTTTCATCATTAATCAATATTATTTGGAAACCTACATAGAAAAATAAATGAGTTTTATTCATTTCACTAATTTATTTGAATTCATGAGAAATATTAAATTAAAAAGCTACTAAACAGATCTTTTTAATCAGATGATGTCTACTTACAATTTAAAAATGTCTATACTAATTTCATAAACTAATATCTTGTTCATTACATTAATGAATATGAAAAAAACCCAATGGTACGTCTATGAAAGACATATTTTAAAATGTAAACAAACATGCTTCCTCAGTTCCTCATCTTAATAATGTAAACAAACAGTACTTACAAATTAAATGAGACATTGGGATGTAAATAATTCGGTTTTTGCAAATGCAATACTGTAGCACCATTATTATAATATGTTTATTTCACTATTTACAAATATCTCTTAAAATACAGCCAAAATATCGAAAAACAACTTTTCCTCATCTTGGGTAAAAAGTAAACAAACATGGACATGACATGGAACAGCATTTGAAGTTTGACGTAGAGCCATAAGACAGAGAAATGTAAACACCGTTGCCATTAATGAATAGTTTTCAGTGCTTCTACATATAAAATAATTGGTTGATATCTGTTTTATACGCTATTATTAAATGATATGCACACTATGTGCACACTTGATGTTTTAATTACAATTAAATATATTAATATAAGTAATAAATTATTATTTTGGTTTGATAGTACCTGTAGAGTATAAAATAAATATAGTAATATTTTCAGCGATACGTGCATAAGATATTTTAATAAAAAAACGTGACAACATTTGAAGGTGCTGAGAATGTAACCTAGTCAAATAATTTTGGCTTCACATCTTTATGTAAATAACTGAGTCCATCTGTGTTTATACGTCCATGGTCCCAACATTAGGAGTAGTTAAGCCTCCTCTGTTGACATCGGGAACTTGAATTTAAATGTTTAAATTTTAAGAAATTTGATGAAGTTCGTTTAACATTTTTGTTGTCTGGTGTTGCTGACTTTTTAAGTCGTTTTTGATTTACTAATTTTAAGCGAATTTTCCTGCCTAAAATAAAGCTTTTGATACTACCATTAAAAATGATTTTATACAGTTATTTTCTGGCTCATTATTTCAATTCCCTCAGTTGTCATTATTGTAGTATATCAATATCAATATATCAATATTCTGCATTGTTCCTTTTTAGGATTTATTTTTTTTTTAAATATTTGGTTGTAATTTCTCTTTTGAGTGCTTTAAATTAGTTTTTTGTTCTGAGGCGTAAAGCTCCAATTTTATAGCTAAAGGAAAACATACAATAACTTTAAATAACTGGTATCAAAAATTAATTCCAAAGTTTTTCTTGCTTATATCTTCTTACAAAAACGAGTTTGATTGGAAATTGTTGGAAATAAACTGTTTTAAAAGTACAAAAGTTATTCCATGTAAATAATTTCGTTTTGTTTATACAATATTTACAAAAACATATCTTCTATTGAACATACTACAGGGTATAATAAACCCATTATGTTTGTATTATTGTATAGCCATTTATAAGTTTTTTACAATTTAACTTTTCATGATAAATTGCTTCTTTCTGCATTCCTTTTTAAAATGAGCTGAGAGACATGTTTTCTTAATTTGGAAAGTTGCCACATGTGAATACAAGCGGCGATCCTTTTTCGCTTATTCGAAACATTAAACTGATGAAAAAGGAACACGAAACTTATTATTGTCGTCTCTGTGGAGTTTCTCACCACTTTAACAGTTTTTCTTCATCTATAATATTTACATAATTGCATCTATAAATTTGGAGATAAAGAGCCGGCGAAATTTTTACTGATTGCTCTGTAGCGAGCAGATATTGCCTTTCGGAGGTTGTGAAAGCAAAATTCGTAGTAGCAAAATATATTTTATATTTGTTTTATTTCTCTTTTGTAATAAACTCTGGGATACTCGACAATTTTTATAATTCTTAACTAATTATCACAAGACAAAGCCCTTTGTGAAATGAATTATTACAAATAAATAAAAAGCATTTTATAAATTTGAATAAATGAAGTCAATTTTAATGATGAATTGTCAACCACCTACCCTCTTATTTGCAGAATAATAATAATACTTTCTAGCCACGTATCAAAATTTAATTTTCGGTTATAAATCTACATCAAACTTTACCAGGATATTATTAACAAGCATTGGATAATTTCCCGGATATCCAATTTTCCACACTGGCAAGCTCCATCCTGAGAGATACTTGGGAAGGGCTTCAACGACTCCTAGAAGCAGTAGCAGAAGAAGGCGAATCCTTTGGTCGTAAAATCAATACCAGTAAAACAAAAGCAATGTTAGTAAACAAACTGAATTGAATACTCAAGTTCTGCATTCCATAAAATAAAACACCTTTCGACTAATACCTCTTTCACTGGATATTAGGTGTCTATTCGTGAAAGCAATCATAATATTCTATTCTTTTATGTAGACCAAAGAAGCTTGGACAATGAACCTGAGAGGTTGATGTTTGGAAGATTCCTGAAAATATCATGGATAGATTGTCAGTATCAAAGCAATAATACGTAAAATGGCCCATGACAGAGAACTTTAATACCGAGACAGAGAGTTAATACCAAGAATCGCAAAACCAGCTGTGTAGGACATATGAATCGCTAACTGCAGAAAGGCAACCAGTCCAGTTTTGCCAATTTTTCAGGAGAGACAAAAAACTTGGTAAACTCAAATACCTACTGGTATTAATTTTTTTGCATTTAAGGTTTATGTGATTGTGCGTTCTGGACTACTAAATACTTTTAAAATATTTAAATATTTTAACAGAAGAGGGTAGAGAATTTTTTGTGTTAAGGACATGTTCCCTTTCTGCCGTAAACAAGAAGTCCTAAGGAAAACAATCAATATACAAACAGAATATTTTATGAGAATTAATTTTAATGAAATAAAACAATGTCCTATACATGAAATAAAGCAATTAAATCATAAATTAAAACTTTTAAGTAAATTTCAGTTCAAGTTTTTAGTTTTCTTGTGTAAATGCCGGTGTAATTGACCATGACAAAATCGGATTCCAAAAATTCATTTTTTCTTCCGGGATGTATACCAATGTTTTCTTCCTGTCTTCCATTTTCTTGTTGTTAATTGGAAGTACAGTTGAATGAGCTCTTCTAGTAGGAGCCTGAATTGGCTGTACTGCATTCCGTAGTTTGAATTCATCCATTATGAAGCCGCCAATGTTCATCTTACATTGAACCGTGTTAGGATTCTTTGATGAAAAAGTCATTTTTCTGTATTGTGATATGGCAAAAGCCCTTTTTTGGTTTCTTGGGACATTTTTGCCATACGAATCATCACTTAGGCAGGTTTTTTTATAAAACTGGGGCCACCATGAACTGAAGTCAATGAAATCATTAGCAGTCATTTTAATAACAGAAAATTTGCCGTCAATTTTTGATGATTTCATTATAAGCTCTTCAACCTCATTAATAGTATGATATCGTTCTTCTTGCTTTAATTTTCTTCTGATGATGCCAAAATCTCTGTCATTTGGCATAAAAGAGTAGCCCCTAACAGGAAAGGTTAGTTTGACTTCATTAAACTATTTTTATCTCACACAAGTACATCATCATGCGAATCACAGTATTATTTTTATTTTGCCTTACGCAGTTTTCCCCAAACAGATAAAGGTTTTTACACCACTGCCAATTTTGTTTTTTATGTACCAGTCTAACATAGTACAAACTTCGTTTGAGCCTTTACTCCCTTCACCTTCATGATAGATAAAAATTGTACATTCCCGTGTCGCGAGATTATGCACACCAAAGACGTTTACAGTGAGCTGTCTAAGGTAATAGGTATCTTGGACAGGAATACAAGGTAGAGATATGTTGGCCATAAAATATATGCAAATGCCAACATTTTCTTCAGGCTTACTGACACACTGCGTGGTCACTTCTTTCAGTGATGTATAGAACTTTTTAGATTTACGCTTGTGTACTGTTAGCTCAGAGATAGCTGTTAGCTTTGCATTCTCATTCAAAACAGGACTTTTTATTTTTAAATTTAGTTCCTCACATGTAACACATGCATCTTTAACTGGTTGGACAAAGCCAATAGAAGGGTAGTTTTCCTTGAAATATGTCCAAAAAAACTTGTAGGAGAGCCTTTTCTCAGTTCCTAATGTTGAAATAAGGAAACTATGTTCTTTTTAATGAACATGTCGTCATGATTTTTAAATTCATATTAGCTGAAAAATACTTTCTTTCTTTTCCTGTATAGTGATGTACTTTGGTAGGGAATGATTCTACATGGCCCCTAATTTAGACATTACGGACCCAGGTATTGCATTTCCTGAAACGTTTTTTCCTCTGTTGTCGGTTGGTGTTTCATTTAGTTACAATAGATGGGACAAACGGTAACACTGTTTTGCAGTGTATCCATAGGTTTTCATAAATCCATTTTTACATACTTTTGTACGTTTTATTATGTTCCTTTTATATTTGTCATCATTCGTAAAACCTTTTCTTTTCTTGTTTACACGCCATTCCTCATCTGAACAACTCATTCTAATCTAATTATTAACCACAGTAAAGACGACAACAATCATCAATAAACATAGCACAATATTGTCTGACTAAACTCAGCTGTGAGGATAGTTCGAATATTTGCCACGCAGTTCTAGCGCCGCAACTGTTTACCGCAGAAAGAAAATTTGTCTTGGACTAGTTTCCTTTCTGCAGTAAATAGAATATTGAAAGCGTTGCCATGCCAATACTAATATGCGGACGTGTTTCATTTTTGTAGTAAACGTTGCGTTTTGCCACTGGAAACAATTTTAATCAAATACACAAAATTCGTACATATTGGACATGATGCCTTTCTGTAGTTAGCGATTCATATGTACCCTTAAAGACATAATGGACGGGTCTCGATATTTAATCTTTATTAAAAACCGCACCGGATAGAAAAAGATTTGTCAGATTTGTTGCCGGCCTTCAGAAATAAAGAGGCACTCTAAGAAGAAGACAAGTTACAATTAACGAGCCATATTTGTTCTATTTTGGCGTTGTTATGGAGAATGAAAAATATTTTCTATAGCTATGCCAACCTTATGATAGAAGTGGGCTTTCGCTCCCGGTGTTTTGTAATGAGACATTTGTTTGGAAGCTTCCAGACCTCGATCCATTTCGTTTGCAAAGACTGCATATATTATCAAAGGCAATGTGCAACGGTCATATTTTTCGGCTGCTCATTGATGAAGTTCCGTTTAGAGGCGATCCTCTTCTTTTCCGATCTCCTATGATTAAAGTCAATCCGTTGTTTATGGATTTTGACAGCATCTCCGACTATCCGTAGAGAAGAAGTGTTATTAAGCATTTTTGTTTCTCCCCAATAAATTTGTAAATTTTCTTGTTTTTCACATTTTTAAAATATATCTCAAATTGCAATGCCTCAGAAAAAACTGACATGACATGATTTTGTACACACTTATGACAAACTAAAAGATGGAAAAGGGAAGTATTTTTGAAGTGTGTAAACAATTGTAATACAATTGTTTACACACATGTAATTGTATACAAATAATGGCATACGCTGATAATATCGTCATAATTGAAAGAACCCAAAATTAAGCAGTGGAGGCTTTCACACGTATCAAAAATGCCGCAGAAAACATCGGACTTCTGATTAACATCCAGAAAACTAAATATATGCCGGCCATATCAAGAATTCAACAAAATAACTTAGAGGTGCAACACGAAACGATAGAAATGGTAGAAGAATTCTGCTACTTAGGATCACTGGTAGACTACAAAAATAAAACATCCAACGAGATAAAAAAAAGAATATGCGTGGCTAACCGCTGTTATTTTGGCCTGGGCCCTCAACTAAGAGCGAGAAGTATGTCAATAGCAACAAAGTGCAAACTTTATAAAACAATAATACGCCCAGTGCTCACATACGGAAACATGGGCAATGATGACCCGAGATGAAGAGTTACTGCGAGTCTTTGAAAGAAAAGTATTGAGGACCATATATGGCGGAGTAAACGAACAGGGTCTGTGGAGAAGGCGATATAACTTTGAACTCTATAGACTTTTTGGTGATGCAGATATTGTGAAGACCATCAAAATAAACCACCTAAGGTGGGTGGGCCACGTTATGCGGATGGATGAGAGTGATCCCACTAAAATAACTATGCTAAACAGGCCGGTCGGAAGAAGAAGAAGAAGGGGGCGACCTAAACTCAGATATCTGGACGATGTACAGGAAGATCTGAGGGAGATTGGAGTGAGGGGCTGGAGAAGACAGACACTCGATAGGGAAGGATGGAAGAATGTTTTGAAGCAGACCAAAGCTCACGGAGGGCTGTAGCGCCAACTGATGATGATGAAACAATTGTAATTCTTAGCTGAGCGCTTTCGGCTTATCATACTAGGAGAGATTATATGGTAAGAAAATTACAGACACATGCTGGTTCTATTTTATTTTCTACTTTGTCAATGAGAAAACACAAAAAGGACTACACTAAACTTCACAAAAAACACATTAAAAACTTGTTTATGGTACGGGTGTCAAAACCCGACCATTTATTGTAGTTAAAGCAACTATCTGCTGCTTCAGATTTAAATAGTCTACTCGTTTATTATTTGTTTATGGTAATGTACATACCCAATGCGAAGGGGGAAAACAGCGAGTTTTGGACTGAACATAGGAATCCTTCATCTTCCCTTTCTGATGGCTTTATATGTAATATAAAAGTCATCGTATGTGCAGAAAGCAACAACAAGAGAAAAATTAGTGGCAAACAATTAGGGACGCCTACATTCAGCAGTGGATCAGGGTTTTTAGATAGACAATTTTATAGCCTCAAAAAAAATCTCAACTTTTACTTTTCTACTGTATCTTTTCGAATAAAAAAATTTCTAAAACTGGAAGCAAACAGTATAAATATGATAAAATTTATTTTTGCTCCCCTAGTTAATTTGAAAATATAAGCTAATAAAGAGTTTTCAACTTTCTCATTATCTCAAGGCAAATAATGGATAGAAATTTAAGATGAAATATGACGAACCTGCGAAAATAATACTCTCAAATTTTGAAGTTCAAGGTTTGCAAATGGCGCCAAATTACACTTTAATTGAAACTATCAAATTAATACACCGAGGTTTCTAATGAAATTAGCTCGAAGATAATTAACAGACGTAACAAAGTTAAATTAAAGGATAAAGAAAAGGAAAGCTTAGCAAACAGTAAGGAGCCAGACTCCCAACACACAAAAGTTGGTATATAAAAATTCTATTATTTCGGAACTTGAATTTACAAAAATATTTTCTAATTTTAAATTACTAAATTATTAGGACAACAATGTATGAACGAACTACTTTCAACTAAATGGCTGCTAGTTATAATGAGACTTTTGCCAATATAAACACAAACGAACGACAGGTTTTATATAAAATACTTAAATTCAAATTTATTGTTGGAAAATTTCTACTGTATGAACTTATACCAGACCAATTTCATTACACTGTGTAGAAAATTAATTATATTTTCTACAATAGTTTGTCCTTCTATAATAATTTTAATAATGATTGTTATTCTCACTAATATATCTCACTAATTTTAAGACATTCAATCAGCATGACACGCCTTCTTTCTGCTGCATTGTATCTTCTGCGCCTGTCAGTTCTTAAGATTCAAAATATTCAAACCCAACTACCCTTAACATCACTTCGTCTTTGCCTTCTCAAATAGAAGCACGCAAGTCAAACTTACTTTTTCAGCTTCTCAAATAGAAGCAAGTAATAGTTCTTCTCACGCTTCTTAAATAGAAGCAGTTTTCAAGTGTAACTTATTTTATTAAATAGTTAACTATAGTAACTTCAGTGTCTGTGCATCTAATATGTAAGTACCTGAAATTATTCTTTCATAAAGAAGAAAATCGACAGTTTATGTGCCAACATTTCATAAATGCCGGTCCGACAAATTACAGGGTTGCCGGATATTCAACAAACTATAAACTTTCTTGTTCTATAAATCGTATGTATTTAGCTTTAAGAATTATTAATATAAACAGTTGTGCGGTTTAAGAACATTTCATATGAACATTTATGTTTTTATTATTATTAAAAGGGTGATTTGTTGGCAATCCCGATACTCTTATTCATTCATGTAAATAATACAATAAAAATATTTCTAGCTTAATTCTTATTTCAATTATTCTACTTTTACTATCCACTATATTATTACTAATCCGCAATTTTGCGACCTAATGGTCGCTGGTCCTTCGAGGTTTTATTTATTTTTTATCTACCAAATGTAGGAAGGTGGGACTATAATTTTTCAAATATTTACTTTTAAATCATCGAACCAGCTACCTCATCCTTTCCCCTACATTTGTTTTGGTCATTATCGAGCCGGATTTCTTGTCAGAATGACATTCCTCTAATAATAATTCTATTACTTTTCAATAGCTAGCACTTTATTTATCAAAATGACATTTTTATCATAATTATTCTATTACTTTTTGCTTACAATTGTTCTATCAATTTCTAAACTTATGCCGCTAATCACCTCAGAGTGCACCTGAACAATCTTTTATTAAAAACTCAAAACAGTGACAGTGATTTTATAACGGACAAAATAATTTTAAGACTTTATCGGGAGTGTTCGGTTTCCAGAAATTTTTGCTAACCGGCAACCCTGTTGAAACTGCATCAACCCTAAGTACGCAATAGTACCAGAAGTAACAGTCCAGTTCCTTTATCTCTACACCATCTGTTGTGTTTGTGTTAAAAACATTAGCTTTATCGGCATTGAGTGACTGATTTTATAAGTCTTGCCGAAAGATCTTTGTACCTGCCTACTTAAACCTTTTGGGGTGTTTGGTAAATAAACACTACCTGATGTATGCAAATTTATTTTAAAACGTTTTCGTGAACATTTGTATTTTTAAGAATTCATTTTTACGATCATACCTGAATTTGAGTATTTATCTACATAATATATTGAGTATTTATATTTCGTTTTATATATTTTGAACTGTTTGTTATTGTTTTATTTTTATAATCGATATCTGCATTGTGATTTTCGTGATATTATTATTGATATTATCATTTTAACTGGTAATATTTTATTTTCTGTCTATTATTTTCTAGGTTTTTAATGATTATTAATAATTAATTTGAATTTTACCAGTTTGCTTATATTCTATTTACATATATTTGTTGCTTAGCGCATTCCTTATTTTCTGATTAGTGGCTTTTAATTCTTTCGTATTTTAAAATGGATCTAACCGCTATAAAAAATAAACGCAAAGGTTGTAAAATTCAATTGTCTAGGATCGAATCCTATATTAAAAATCTTGATGGATCGGAGGAAATCTGCATATTAAATGTAAAACTACAAAATATTTTAAGTACCTACGAAAGTTACAAAAATCTTCAAAGTGATATAATTGCACTTGAAGATTTTAGCGATGTAGAAGTAAATGCAGAAAATTTAGTATCAGATCGTTTCGAGATTGCTATTGCTCAACTTGGATCCAATATTGAAAAACTTGAGAAAAAATTATCCAATAGTGATATTATTGAATCCTCTAATGTTGTTTTGCCAAAAATAAACATTAAACCTTTTACAGGGTTGGCTCAAGAATGGCCCTCATTTTTCGATCTTTTTTCAGCGGTAGTGCTGAATAATTCTAAATTAAAAACTGACGGGGAAAAATTTTATTATCTAAAAAGCTTACTGCGCGGTCCTCCTTTAGATTTAATTTCCAGTCTGAGCCTAACTAATCAGAATTTAAACGTTGCTCTAGATATTTTAAAAAAGACATATGACGATAATTTTAAGTTATTAATTTCTTTGTACCAAACTTTGGTAGAACAAAAAAGTTTATCAAAAAGCACAGCAAATGATTTGAAGGAATTCTATATTACCTCTCGTAAAACTTTCGATTTAATAAATAATACAGGTCATACTCCTCAAATAAAATTTGAATGTTTAATTATATTTTTGCTAGAACAAAAACTTGACTTCAATTCTAGGAAAGCGTTTGAGAGCGAGCGAGATACAGGAATCATTCCTACTGCGGAAGAATTTTTTGAATTTTTGAATAAAAGACAATCCGTTTTAGAAAATTTAAATCTTTTTGAACCCAATTCTTCCAAATCTTATTCCAGACAGACTGACAGCCGAAAAAATAAGGTTTCATTAGTTTCTAATGTAAATAACCTTCAACGTCAATCTTACAACTTCCGTGCTAATTGTTTTTATTGTAAAGAGTCTAATCATCTTATTTATGGATGTTCGAAATTTTTAACTTTAAAACCCCTAGAAAGATATCAATTTGTCAAATCTAAGAAATATTGCATAAATTGCCTCAGTAACAATCATGCAATACCGCAATGTAAATCCTTAAAAAGATGCTCCACTTGTGGGAAACCTCACCACACTTATTTACATTTTGATAATCAATCAAACTCATCCCCTAGTACTCAGACTCATAATCACGTCCCAAATATAAATACGACCTCTCGTTTTAGAGGAAACAATCATGGAACAGAACCATCTAATGTACATATTGTAAATAAATCTTTGTCTCCAAATATGAACCCTGTAAGTAATGAATTTATTGAATATGCTCATCCCTCATCTCAGCAAGCTTCACTCCATACTGTATCTATTTCTGATAACATAGTTCTTTTACCTACAGCTCTTGTAAATATCAGATGCTCTAATGGTCAACAAAAGGTGGCAAGAGCACTATTAGATTCTGCTAGTCAAATGAGTCTCATTGAAAGCTCCTTTGCAAAAAATTTGCAGCTGTCCTCTCGAACACAATTTGTAAATATTTCTGGGTTAGGTAGTACCAATTGTGCTAAAAGTAGAGAAGTGCTAGATATACAATTTAGTTCTCTTGTTAACCCATCAATTAGTTTTAACGTTTCTTGTTCTGTTATAAACAAAATAACAAATAATCTCCCCCATTTTTCTATATCTCCTGAGGTTCTAAAATTACATGAACATATAATACCCGAACTTGCCGACCCATTTTTCTTTAAAACTGGGCCTATAAATTTACTTCTTGGTGCTGATATTTATTTTAATTTACTTAAATCTAATATTATTAATATGGGACCTAGATCCCCCTCTTTAGTTGAAACTTATCTGGGTTACATTATCGCCGGTCCTATACCTAGGAGCCGCTTAAATTTTTCCTCAAACCAAAATAATGTTTCTCATTCTTTTATTACAACTAATGATGTTCAATTCGAAAGAGAAGATGAGTTGACCCGTCGTATGGAAAGTTTCTGGGAATTAGAAACTATTCCACTATCAAAAAATCATTGTTCTAGCAAAGAACTTGCAGAACAAATATTCAAAAACACCACTATCATTTTACCGTCAGGTCGTTACCAGGTCGATATGCCCTTCCTTGAAAATATGCCCACAAAATTGGGGCAGTCTTTTTGCATGGCACGCCAAAGATTTATCTCTCTTGAGAAAAAATTCAATTGTGATTCAGTTTTATTTCAAAACTATAAGAATGTTATATATGAATATCTTACTTTAAATCACGCTCAAGTAATCCCTTTATCTTTTTACAATCATCCTACTAATGAATTTAAATATTTTATCCCCCACAGAGCTGTAATACGGAAACACAGTTCAACGCCTGTGAGAGTAGTTTTTGACTTTAGTGCCCGTACTGATACCGGAGTGTCCTTAAATGACCTAACTTCAAAAGGTTACCAAGTACAGGACAATCTCTTTGACATATTATGTAGGTTCCGTTGTTTCAAATTTGTCATTTGTGCTGATATTCAAATGATGTATAGATTTATAGATATAAATCCATTACAACGTCATTTCCAAAATTTCTTATGGAGAGAAAATTCTTCTGATCCCTTCACCTGTATTCAACTTTCAAGTCTTAGTTTTGGGCAAAATTGTGCACCGTATTTGGCTACGCGTGTCTTAAAGGATATCGCTGAGAGATATCCTAACTTCCCTAATGCTCGGTATGCTCTACTTAGACAAACCTATATGGACGATATTTTGTCAGGTACTAACGATTTTGCATCTCTAGAAACAATATATTCGGAGCTTAATACTATTTTGGGTAAAGACGGATTTAAGCTTCATAAATGGCAATCCAACTCTTCTGAATTTTTATCTACGATATCACAAACTTCGTCCTACGAAATTGATTTTAATATTAATGGCTTCCCTAGTAACATACTAGGATTAAAATGGAACCCTCTGTCTGACCTCTTACTTATTCGTACTACTAATATACAAGAACCTGCTGTTTTAACTAAACGCAGTATTTTATCTTTCATTTCTTCTGTGTTTGACCCCCTGGGTGTGATCAATCCTCTAATCGTGCAGGGAAAACTTATTATGCAAAAACTATGGCAATCCCAAATATCCTGGGACACGCCCATTTTTGATAATACTATTTTGCAAAGTTGGAAAAAGTTTCTTTCTTTGTTATCTGACATTTCCAATATGTCTATACCTAGATATTTAATTGACAACAAAACCATATGTTCCATTTCCTTACATGGCTTTTGTGATGCTAGTCAACTAGCCTATGGAGCCTGTGTGTACCTTGTGGTTAGCTATAATGATAATACTTTCTCTTCAAGATTAATTGCCGCAAAGTCCCGAGTCAATCCATTAAAGAACAAACTTACAATTCCTAAATTAGAGCTGTGCTCTATGGAGTTACTTGCCATCCTATCTTCTCGGATTATACAAATTTTGCATGATACTATCAAAATTGAGTCCATTAATTTATGGTCCGATTCATTAGTTGCCTTAACATGGGTTAAAAGGTCTGAATTAGAGATATCTCCTTTTGTTAAAAAACGAGTCCTTACTGTTCGTGATAATAGTAGGAATACCACATGGCGACATATCAGATCTCCGTTAAATCCCGCTGATCATTTGTCGCGTGGAAATTTTTCATCTGATGTTCGTCAATTCTGGTTTCATGGTCCTCCCTTTTTATCTCAAACCAATGATTTTGATTCTATTGATTCTTTTGAACTTCTAAATGAAGTACCTGAATGTATGCAAGTATCATTTCCCATTACTGAATCGCCAGAAGAATTCTGGAAATCTATATTTTTAAAATTTTCGAAATTTTCTAGCATGCAAAAAGGAATCGCTTTTAGTTTTAAAGTGATTCTCAAATTTAAAAAGATAAACATTTCTGGCAGTCCTTTAACAGTAGAAGAGCTTCAGAATGCCCATGATTTTATTATAAAACAGGTTCAAGCTTATTCTTTTTCCAATGAAATCAAACTATTACAGGAGGGAAAATCTATTTCAACTCCCAAATTACTTCCTCTTAATATCTTCCTTGATGAAAATAGCATACTCCGTGTAGGAGGTCGACTTGAATATACCGAATTAAGTTTTTCTCAGAAATTTCCCATTTTACTCCCTGAAAATGACCATGTTGTCGATCTACTAATTAATCGGGAACATATGCGTTTAGGACACAGTGGAGCTCAAAATGTCCTTGGAAATTTTCGTCTTCGATATTGGCCGTTAAATGGTATACGAAGAATTAAAACTATCATTAAAAAGTGTGTTATTTGCCATAGATTTAATGCTCAATTTGCATCACAGATAATGTCCCCTTTGCCTTTGGATCGAGTTCAACAGGCTCGTCCATTTTCTAAGACCGGAATAGATTTTGCTGGTCCTATTATGATTCGCTCCTCTAGATTAAGGAAGGCCCCTACCACTAAGGCTTATATAGCCATTTTTATATGTATGGTAACCAAGGCTATTCATATAGAACTTGTCTCCAATTTGTCCACGGAAGCTTTTATTGCTTCATTAAAACGATTTATTAGTCGTCGAGGAAATCCTCAAATAATTTACTCTGATAATGGCACCAATTTTATTGGAGCTCGTAATCAATTACGAGACTTATCTTTATTTCTGAAATCCAAAGAAAATAATCACGAAATTCAGAATTTTCTTTCTTCCACCGAAATTACCTGGAAATTAATCCCTCCCAGGTCTCCACATTGGGGCGGACTCTGGGAAGCAGCTGTAAAGAGTGCTAAATTTCATTTGACCAAATTGCTCAGCAATACTTGCCTTACTTTTGAAGAACTTTCAACTTTATTAGTGCAAATTGAAGCCATATTAAATAGCCGTCCCTTGTATCCCCTTTCTAACGATCCTAATGATCTCTTGCCTCTTACTCCTGGTCATTTTCTGATTGGAGCTCCCCTTATTTCTTACCCAGAAAGGGATCTTTCTAGGACCCCTACTAATCGGCTTCTTATTGGAAAGTGTGTTCCAAACTCCAACAAGAGTTTTGGAGAAAATGGTCTGTGGATTATTTGCACCGTCTACAGCATAGACCCAAATGGCAACTACCCCAACAAAACTTGGCGATCAATCAGCTAGTTCTCATACAATCTGAAGATCGCCCTCCTTTAAATTGGCCACTAGGTAGAATATTGGAATTATTGACTGGAAGGGATGGTAAAGTTCGCGCTGCACGTGTAAAAACAGCAGAAGGTGAATATGTTCGCCCCATAATAAAATTAGCACCTCTTCCAATTTCTGATTAAACCTTTCATTAACGGTCGTTTCGATCATTGTATATATTTTAAATTTTCCCCGCCCCCCAGTATGTAGAAAATTAATTATATTTTCTACAATAGTTTGTCCTTCTATAATAATTTTAATAATGATTGTTATTCTCACTAATATATCTCACTAATTTTAAGACATTCAATCAGCATGACACGCCTTCTTTCTGCTGCATTGTATCTTCTGCGCCTGTCAGTTCTTAAGATTCAAAATATTCAAACCCAACTACCCTTAACATCACTTCGTCTTTGCCTTCTCAAATAGAAGCACGCAAGTCAAACTTACTTTTTCAGCTTCTCAAATAGAAGCAAGTAATAGTTCTTCTCACGCTTCTTAAATAGAAGCAGTTTTCAAGTGTAACTTATTTTATTAAATAGTTAACTATAGTAACTTCAGTGTCTGTGCATCTAATATGTAAGTACCTGAAATTATTCTTTCATAAAGAAGAAAATCGACAGTTTATGTGCCAACATTTCATAAATGCCGGTCCGACAAATTACAGGGTTGCCGGATATTCAACAAACTATAAACTTTCTTGTTCTATAAATCGTATGTATTTAGCTTTAAGAATTATTAATATAAACAGTTGTGCGGTTTAAGAACATTTCATATGAACATTTATGTTTTTATTATTATTAAAAGGGTGATTTGTTGGCAATCCCGATACTCTTATTCATTCATGTAAATAATACAATAAAAATATTTCTAGCTTAATTCTTATTTCAATTATTCTACTTTTACTATCCACTATATTATTACTAATCCGCAATTTTGCGACCTAATGGTCGCTGGTCCTTCGAGGTTTTATTTATTTTTTATCTACCAAATGTAGGAAGGTGGGACTATAATTTTTCAAATATTTACTTTTAAATCATCGAACCAGCTACCTCATCCTTTCCCCTACACACTGTTTCTCCTCAGACTTCTGAAATTTGGTTTTATTTCATAGATTCTGAGACCTTTCTCCTCAATTCTCCGTCTTGTATTTTCAGGTCTAGAAGGAACATTAACAGCTAAAACAAAAAACTGAATGTATCAGTTATAATGGAGCTATTAACATGTTTCATGGACAATACCTATTTTCAAATAGACAACTTGTATAAACAAAATTTTAGATTAGCGGGCTCTTCCTTATCTCCATTATTAGAAAGATATATTCATGAAAGAATTTAGGAAAATATAATCTCTACAAACATTGCCAAAAACCTAGAGCATAGTGCAGATTTATGGATGATCTCCATTTTACCTCATGGACAAAGACCTGAGGAAGTTTTTGATAGACATCAACTGTAAAGATAAACCAAACAAATTCACGTGAAAAAATAAAACAACAAGCCACTACCATTTTTTGGATGTGTTAATCACAAAAGAGGATATAGTATATGGTGCTAAGCCTACAGAAAACAACCTACACCAACAGATATTTAAAATCATCAAATCAGTATATGATAGATCCCAAAACACTTGCTCCAATAAAAGAGCATTTTAAGAATAAACAAACTGAAGAAAAATTATTCATTGTCATGGCATTCCACAAAATTGACGAAAATAAACAAGAAAACACCAAAAACGATCAAGAAATGCTCACAAGCAGGGATGTAATGATAACAACAATACCGTATGTAAAAGGATTATCTCTCTCTTTAATCTGATCCCCCTGGGAATGTAGTGGTCATCATTGTGTAGTATATTGTCCGCCTCCATAGATATTTGTCTTTAGCCATTTCTTTAAACTCACGCATAATCTATAATTTGTATAGTCTTTTGCATAATCATGTAATTTGGTCGTTTCATCTTGTTAGGGATCTTTGATCTTCTACTTTTTACCTTTCCTTGGATAAGTTTTTCCTGGTTTTCTGTATCTGCTCTCATAATATGTCCAAGGTATTTTAATTGTTGGAGATGGACTTTGGCTTTTGCTAACAATTAGTTTATTTAAAATTGAATTAATTGTCCTCTGGTCTGTCAACGAAATTCGCAAGTTTTCTTCAATAGAAACTTTCACTGTCTATCTTTTTTTTTCCGTTTGTCGTTGGGTCCAAGATTCTCATCCGTATTGGGTATATTAGGTATGCAAAGTTCTTTGTCGTGTTCTTCTTTTCCTCATCTCCCTTAAACAACACCCTTTTGACCCATCTTTATTTTAGCATTTCTATTTCGTTAGTTAGTTCTGTTAGTTATTTGTAGTACATCAATTAATTTAGTAGTTCTTATATTTTTATTGATATTTTATTAGTTTTATTTTTTACAGCTTTTCTCTCTTTTTCTGTCAACAGATGTGTTGGCTAATTTGCTTTTTACTCGATGATCGCTGGGGTTCTACTTCGATCTTTTTCTAACTTTACTTTCCTACAATATTCACCAAAGTCATTTTTTACGGATTTAATATTTTTGAAGCAATGACTGGTTGTTTCTGTTATTGCTATCTGTGTTCTGTTCCATTGTTTCTCTACCGTTTTGTGTGCCAAGTTTTCACATCCACCTAGTGTCGTATCATTTTTTTTTGTAGCTGCTTTCCTTTTGAAGTTGTTGGAGAATATAACGTTGTCCATTCTTTTTTATTTTCTTACTTAAAGATAAATGATCATCTTATTAGCTTGGTTATTATTAACATGTGGTCAATTTGATTTCGCTCCTCTGTAACTTCTATACATATCTTTAATGCTTTCACAGATTTTTTTGTTTTCCACCAACTGAAACTTGTAATCTTGTAATCTTACTAAACTTTAGGCTTTAGCTTGCCTTTTGTCTAAGTCATTAAAAGTTTATACCTTTCTCAAACAATTTTAGTTCCGTCTTTGGCTTTTGAAAATGATAGATATATAGAACAAAAGTGTATAGCGTTCTCCTATTAAAGCCGTAAAAAGAGAACAATGCCACATTAACACGGTCTGGCGACCATATACTTTTTTCTTGGGTAATACAGGGCGATGACTTATTGCATTTAATGCTTATCACTTTAACGAACACATGGTTTGTGACACATTTGCTACGACGATATCAAGAAGTGCAATAAATAATTTTTAATCAGTGGTATGCTTGAAAACAAGTTTATTCTAATCGTACTTTTAAATAGCGATGTGCGACTGTAATCTGTAGATATTTCAGGAAATGTGTGATAAGAAATACTATAATATTTAAGATAATACAACTTATCACAGGATTTCGTTTATTATTATTATTTGATTGTTTTTTTAATGCAGTTTTAATTAGTATTAGCACCTACCAAAAATAATGTAGGCATTTACTACAAGAATAATCTATAAAAGAAATCTATAAAAACTAAATAGAAAATTATTTGTTCAACTGTCCAAGATTGAGCAGCATATACAATATGTGGACTATGATTCAGATTATTTGTATCCGGATTTAGTTCCAGGCTTAGACGGCATTTTTATTTGTCTGCCCACACGTAGTAGTTACTGTTCAATTTTTTACACGCAAAAACCAGTACTATTTTCGGGCGGACGTAATTTCGGCCGGAAAAAGAGCAGGTACTAAAAGCCGGTAGGTAAATTCGGCCGGAGGTTTTAAGTTGCTTCCTTATCTCATAGGTATTTTCGGCCGCAAATCAAATAAAATAACAGAATGCTTTATATTAAAATATTTCTTTATTTCAATAAAATTATTACATCAACTTATTTCTATAAATTAAGTAAACTATAAATTTTTAAAAAACGTTTTGATGTGATACAGATTTAACGAAATTAATTCTAGAAATATTGTCAGATCGAAGCATATTTACCATGTTTTCGATAAATTTTAGTTTGTTTTTTACTTGTTTGTCTTTAATTTTTGCTGGAATATTTAAATTTTTTATTTTTAAATATGCATCGATCTGACAATCTTTTAATTTTTCTATAAAAATAAATATAGAACGGTGACTTGAATAAAAACTAGAATTAAAGTGCGAATGGAATGATTCGCAGGCATTTGTGGTTCTTTTAATTGATGGGTTTTCATATGCCCATATATTTGGTGGAAAATGAGATTCTGGCGCTATGTAGTTTTCTAATAAATAGTCTGCGTATTTATCTATAAGTTTATGGTCTGGTTTGTATGACATGAGATCAAATATGAAACAATCTTCAACTTCAGAGGGGTCTAAATAAGTTAGCCCAAAAGTATGAGTAAGCCATTTGCTTTCCTCGCAGTTTTTATCTTTATACATTTGGGTTAACCCTAATGATTGTATTTTCCTATACCACGCCTGGTGCAAGTGGAATCTACAACCATTTAGTTTGGTTTTGGGAAAGACAACTTTTAATGCGTTATGAATTGCGATTTCAAAATCCACAAATACCTCCTTCGGTTCAAAAACAATATTATAAAGTTCAAAAATTTTAGATTTTACCAACAGAAAAAGTCTCATATATGTGTCACTGGTCTTATTGGGCAACAGACAATACAAAAGAGGAACATAATGCCCATTTTCCAGTCCATGGATGGTAAATAACTGATAAAAATATTTTGTACAATAAGAAAATGTGCCATCCATGTAAAAATCTTTCATTTTACATAAACTTATTATATTTGTATGGCAAGAAAAAACAATGATATTATCAGCTGTGCTGTTAATAAACAAAAAATTTTCACCTGTTGTGGTTTTCGGTCCATAACTATCGAGTACAGAATGTACATCGTGAATATCCTTAGGCAGGGCTGGTAAGAGCTTACGGCGGCTGTTGTACAAATTTCTTCTTATTAGACTGACATCTATCGATGACAAATTCTCTGGCAAATGATTTGAAAGAACGCTTTTAATAATTTTTGAAGGTTTCTCCGATATGTCTTCCTCAGCTGACGTAACTCTTCTCGTCCGATCCCAGTATTTTAAAATTATCACATTCGAAAACAATACTATATTTTTCGCTGTAGCAAATCCTATATTCTTAACCTTAATATTAAAAACCATTGCTTAATCTAACCCTTAGTAAGAAATCGTTCTCTCTTACCTAGCATTTGTTTTTGTATAGACCGGACGTGTTTTCGCACCTCTCTCTGATCTTAGCGTTTGTACCGAATAGACGTGTTTTTTCGGTCTCCCCTCTTGACTGTAGACAATAGACGCTTTTTTGTACCTCTGATATTAGTTCGGCAGACAACAGACGTACTTCCCGCGTCCCTTAGTGATAACTAGACTTCGGCAAATATGCATATTGCATATTTTGCATATTGTGCATATTTTATGCAAATATTTCATATTTTGGCATATTTGTATAAAAGTTTGCATAAAGTGCATAAAAGTTCAGATTTTTATACTGTATTTGAAAATTTTTAAACATACCAATTTATTTCAATTCTTATATAAAATTTTGTAGTCATTTTAATCAAGAAATGATCTAAGTACGTAATCTCTACAGGTACAAAACATTTACAATTTCAAAGAAGATCAATTTAAGTAGCCCTCAACATTCTTAGAAAGTCTCGGTCACTGAGGCATTCAGTTATTGGATAATCGCTAAGGGTTCGCTCATTTGCATTTTATGATCTAATCCCCAAATCTATCTACAATTTATTGTATCTTAACAGCAGGTAAACGGCTAATAGTTTTGTTCCTAATTTAGGGATTTTCCAAAATCTCCCAGTTTATTGAATTAGGTACCTAAACATTTCTAATTTGATGCTCAGATTTGTAAATCATTTTTGTTTTGATATTCAAAGCGTAAACACTCGTTGTGCGTAACAAAAAGGAAGATTGTGATTTTATAATGCCTAAAACAACCAGTGCTTCAACTTGGATTAAACCTTATAAAGAGCTGTCTATGGATATGGGAAAAATCTACTGTTCAGTCTGTGGCAAAATTGTAAGTATCTAATATTTTCTATTAAATATCTAATATTTCATACATACAGGGTGTTTCCAAATGACACTTACAACGTTTGACTGTAGATACTTCTCGAAAAATTGAACAAAACGATATAGTTAATGAGGGGTCAAACTTATTTACTTTTCGAGATACAGGGTGTTACAATTAAAAAAAATTAAATTCTTTTAGTTAATAACAACAATAACTTTAAAACCAATAAACGTATTTACTTGAAATTTAGTACTCGTAGGTTGTTTTTAAATGAAAAATAGCTTCCTTTAGTGAGAAAAAATTGTCCATGGTACAATACAATGGTCTGTATTTAGAAAAATTTTTCACCTTTACTTTTTTTTATGAAGTCAGCTATTCTAAAACACAATTATTTTTATTGTAATTGAATTACCAAAAAAAAAACTTTTGTTGAATTTTAAAATAAGTTATATGATGTACTAATGGTTAGTAACAAAAACTAATTTGTGGATTAATACTGCATTTAAAACACTTAGCGAGTGTTTTTTTTTCCAAACCAGTTATTTGATTAACCAAAAACACCTTGTATATTTTTATATTTTAAAGGTTGGGTTAAAATAAAGGTTTTTATTTTTATTTATAGATAGCATGTGAGAAGAAATTTCAGATAGACCAACATGTGAGAACTGCTTCACACATTGCAAAAAAGGAAAAATAGGAGGAAAACATCAAACTTCAATGGCTAAATGTTTCCAATCTACTTCAAAAAAATTAGATGAGCAAGAAACTTTTAATGAAGACTTGTGTCGCGCATTAGTGTCTGCAAACATACCGCTTTCAAAATTAGCAAATGTAAATTTTAGTTCGTTTCTAAAAAAATATTGCAAACTTAATGTTCCAAGTGATCGGTCTCTAAGAAGAAATAATGTGAACGGGCTATACTCGTCGGTGTTAATTAATATTAAGGAAGAAATTGCAGATAATTATTTTTACATATCTGTAGACGAAACCACTGATTCCTCAGGAAAGTATATTGCTCATTTATTGATTGGTGTTCTTAAAGAAGATACCTTACCAAAATCTCATCTTATTTCATGCCAGCAACTTGAGAAAACAAATGCTTTAACAATTTCGCGTTTTATACAAGAAACATTAGCAACTTTTTTTCTTCCGACAACTATTCCTTCTAATAAATTACTGCTTATTTTATCGGATGCTGCTCCTTATATGGTGAAAGCAGGACAAAATTTAAAAATATTTTTCCCAGATTTAATACATGTTACTTGTGTAGCGCATGGATTAAACAGAGTTGCAGAGGAAATACGAAAAAAGTTTCCTCTTGTAAATACCATGATATCCAGTGTCAAAAAAGTATTTCTTAAATCTCCTATAAGAATTCAACTTTATAAAGAAATGCTACCTAACATTCCTCTTCCACCACAACCTATTTTAACGCGATGGGGAACATGGTTAGAAGCAGCTAATTTTTATGCAGATCATTTTGTTAAAATAAAGAACATAATTGATACGTTAACAGATGAAAGTTCCCAATCTCTTTTGAATTCTAAACAAACTTTTCAGAGTAACTTGCTTCAACAAGAACTTTCATTTATAAAATCAAATTTTAGTTTTGTTCAAAAAACAATTACTCAGT
Organism: Diabrotica undecimpunctata; assembly: GCF_040954645.1. Lineage (NCBI taxonomy): Eukaryota > Metazoa > Arthropoda > Insecta > Coleoptera > Chrysomelidae > Diabrotica > Diabrotica undecimpunctata. The sequence continues at coordinate 150,569,114 of NC_092809.1, forward strand.
TAGAAACACCAAAACTGTCATTGTTCGAAAGTACAGCATTAATAAAAGAATTTGCGTCATGTTGTCGGAACGTTAGAGGTAATATTGGAAAAGATATTTTAAAAAAATTTGAAGCTACTATGGAAAAAAATAAAGGTTACCATATTCTTTCTGAAGTAGTCAGTGTTCTAGCTGGAAATATTTCGGAAACAATTAATTTAGAACCAAATGTTTTGGTTAGTTTGAAAAATGCTCCCGTTACATCAGTTGATGTTGAATGAAGTTTTTCCATATATAAATATATGTACTCAGACAGAAGCCACAAGTTTTTGTTAGAAAATTTTGAACACCACTTGGTCATTTATTGTTACCATAATTCTAAATAAGTTTATTCATACTTAAAAATGATGTAGTTTCTTAAAATAAATGTAAATCTTAATGAATAGTAGGAAATATTTAGTTATGTACACTTTTTTTTTAAATAAAATTGTTACTATTTTACGATTTTTTTATTTATTTGTATGCATATTTTGTAAAATATTTGCATATTTTCGGGTAAACACGTGCATATTTATGCGCATATTTTCTACATTTTTATTTGCATATTTGCCGAAGTCTAGTGATAACGTTAACAGAAATAGGACCGTACATAAAGTAAAAAAATACCGCGAATGCATTATAGACAAACACCCCCAATCCGCGAAAGATAAAGCTCTTACGAGAATCAACGCGTGTGAACCCTCCTTTATGCTGATATAAGGACGGCTCACACATGATGTATATACCAGTTCTCGAGTGTAAAACTTGATTTAACTATTGCCGGTATAACTCTGACATTATTTTTTAATATGTGCATATTTCGCATATGTACTTTAACATAAATAGTGTTGCTCATTTTTACAAGCTTAGACAAATCCTTTTTTTTTGTGTCCACTAAAAAACTTATCAGGATATCATTATAATATCATTATAGACTAGGCGGGATCTGTAGAAATTCAGACCATATTGGACATTTTCCATAGGAAGCTATTTTTTTGCTGGAATCCCTTCAGGATGTGCCCAATATCGATTATCACGATATGCGCCAGTCGCAAACCCTGTGCTAAATTTTTTATTTAACAAAATCTGAAAACAATTGAAAATTTCTCATTTTTTTGCTCCTATTTTCGTTTATAATTCGGAAAATATTGATCCTAGAGAAAAAACTATAACAAGTTAAAAGTTTCGTTATTCAATTTTACACAATATTTCGTTAGCTAGAAATTGAAAATTTAATGTTTATTGTTGAAAAAATAGCCATAATTGGAAAAAAAGTACAAAAAATGAAGTTAATCCTTTAAATGTTTTCGACTTTCTAAATTTGACTTACAAGCTCCGTATTCCGCCTAGAAAAACTTTTTAATATGTTTAAAACGTGTGCTAAATTTTGTTAAGATCTGTCTCATAGGTTTTGCATAATAATTTTGCAATCCAGCCTACTGGAAAAAAAATCGCAAATTTTCAAATTTATAGTAGGCCCTAAATAGACCTCTCAGATAGTTAAAAATTTTTTTACATATAAAGGAAGGCATAAACTTTCAAACTCTTTTTGTTAAATTCAAATCGGTTCACTAGGAGAGCCTAGAAATTTTTTAAAAGTTTTAAACATTTTTTAGGCTTATATACAAATTGAATAACTTTACGAGCTTTAAACATATCAATTTCAAAATTTATAAGGTTGTGATACAACCTCTGCATTTTTTTATCAAGGAAAAAGCAAAATTGTTAAATTGTTTTCAACAAATAATGATATATCGCAAGAAGCAACCATTTTTAATGAAAAAAGTGCCACTAAGGAAGAAATTAAACGCAGTGGATGTAAAATTATATCGGCATTGTATATGGGCCACTCAAAGTGCGATTTTACATTGAATAAAATTCGCTACTTGTACTTTAATAAAAATTGCAAAAATAAAAATTTTCAATTGTCCATGCTGCCACCAACACAATCTGCAGCTGAGCAACACTCGCTTCGTGTATATTTCCAAGTACAGCAGTGGCTTGGAAATAACCTGAATGCTACTGAGTAAGGGTGGGAACTAACTCAAAATGGTCTTGAGCCAATACAAACTGAGCAGGTATTACTACCTGACTCATTATTCAGAAATATTAGTTGCAAGTGTAAAAAACTTTGTACAAAAATGGATTCCTTAGATTTTCTAGAGGCACAAGATAAAGCTACAGATAAAGGACAAGAAACATTAAATTTACAGATCTAGGATGAAGATATTGAAATGGAAAATGAAGGTTTTGAGGAAGAAATAAGACCTGAAGATTCTTGTCCTTCCAAAAAAAAAGAAAAAGACTTTAAAAAATTATTGAAGATTGAGTCAATATAAAGTTTATTTATGAAAAAAAAAAATTTTTTTTCGTTCGCCTTTGTTTTATCAATTTAAATTATTTATTAACAATTTATAAATACATATTTGTTTACTAAAAGTAACAATTTACTTTAATGTATAAATTGCAAGCTCAAAAAAAATGCATGAAGAAAAAATGCAATTACTTGTTTAACATACAATTGTTTATTGTAAATTTCCCAATTTGCAATTAAAAATGGTTTTTGAAAATATGATATTTGAAATCCTTGTCGTCCGAGACATCGATTCAAAAAAAAGAGCAAAATTGGTTAACAAGAAGCCGAGATAATGCAATTTTTAGCGCGCGCTATGATTTTGAACTCGCCGATTCATATTTCGAGTGAATGTCCCCCACCATCACCTCTTATGCATTCCGAGCGACATTTTACGCGAAAACGGTTTTTTATTTGTCTTTTTTATGGATGTTGCCATGAAGCGAATTACGTAAAACTTTTCATATAAAAAGTACTTGACAAGACGAGGGTATTTGTTTAAAAACGAGCCCTCTATCACTTATGGTTACACGACAAATGTATGCCAATTTTGACCTTCAATATCTCGACAACCAGTAAGCCGAATGTATCTTTTTTTTTAAACAAGCGTCTTTTAATGTTCTTTAAGTGTATAAATTTTGAAATTGATATGTGTAAAGCTCGTAAAGTTATTCAATTTGTTTATAAGCCTAATATATATATAAAAATGTTTAAAACTTTAAAAAATTTTCTAGGCTCTCCTAGTCAACCGATTTGAATTTTACAAAAAGTGTTTGAAAGTTTGAGCCTTCCTTTATATGTAAAAAAATTTGCAACTATCTGAGAGGCTTATTTAGGGCCTACTATAAATTTGAAAATTTGCGATTTTTTTTCCAGTATGCTTTATTGCAAAATTATTATGCAAAACCTATGAGACCGATCTTAACAAAATTTAGCACACGTTTTAAACATATTAAAAAGTTTTTCTAGGCGGAATATGGAGCTTGTAAGTCAAGTTTAGAAAGATGAAAACATTTAAAGGATTAACTTCATTTTTTTGTACTTTTTTTTCAATTATTGCTATTTTTTTAACAATAAACATTAAATTTTCAATTTCTAGCTAACGAAATATTGTGTAAAATTGAATAACGAAACTTTTAACTTCTTATAATTTTTTCTCTAGGATCAATATTTTCCAAATTATAAACGAAAATAGGAGCAAAAAAATGAGAAATTTTCAATTGTTTTCAGATTTTGTTAAATAAAAAATTTAGCACAGGGTTTGCGACTGGCGCATATCTTGATTATCTATATTGGGAACATCCTGAAGGGATTCCAGCAAAAAAATAGCTTCCTATGGAAAATGTCCAATCCAAAACAGATCCCGCCTAGACTACTATTGCCGGTATAATTGCCTCTTGACATTATTTTTTAATATGTGCATATTTCGCATATGTACTTTAACATAAATAATGTTAAATGACAAATCCTTTTCTTTTTCAGTGTCCACTAAAAAACTCATCAGGATATCATTATAATACCCATTATAGTAATTATAGTGATCATTATAATTTTCTAGCTGCCGTATTAAATATTAATCTCCTTTCAGTGCGGAAGATATCTTAAGGAAACATCGAAACTTCAATCACTGACAGGTGGTGCATTAAAATATCAAGTGGCTTCAAATCACCTTCAAATTTTTTCCCTAATAAAGGGTAAGTTTATTGTTAACAGTTCATAAGGAACATTTCTGGTTTAACTAAATGAAATATTTCAGGAACTATACAAAAAAAAAATAAAATCAAACCGCATCGTGATTTATCCGAGCGTGTAACAAGTGTTTCTCCAATTTCTTAGAATATAATTGCTTCGTTAGCTTTAACTGCATCGGGAAATCAAACTCAGTAATTAATTAGCAATTAGATCTATACTCTCTGTATAGGGTTTTCAGGAGCAACGAAGTCGATTTGTTAACGGCTGGTCGTTCTTAGCGATACGTTATTGTGCTGTTAGAGAAGGAAAAGGATTTACGGATTTAATCACGGGATTACGTTACAGACTTGTTAGCCGATTGGAACTTACTAAATTAACCAGAACCAGTATGGCGTGTTCTGTTTGGTTTCTTAAGAAAATTAAAAGATACGGTACATACAAATTTACATCATATATCATTTACTATTTTTATTGAAAATTAACCATAATTTTATTTTAAAATAGGTTTATTTCCACGTTTCTATTTTCACTGCGGAAATAATTCTCAAAATCACTAAACAAACTATTTTGTTTTATTACTTGCTAATACAAATTCTTCTAATAATTTCATTGTATTTGCCTCATTCATACTGACAATTCAAACATTTCAAGTAGATAATACATATTTAAAAAAATATTGTCAATATTTTTGAGCTGAGTTCCTAGCTTAAATCAACGTATTGGTTAAGTTACAGTTTAATAACAATAAATGCAGTGTTGGACTGTTTTTTTGGCATCTACAGTATGAGCATTCTGGTGGTAGCTGCTTCGTTAATAAGTGGTGATGGGTTAATGTTGTATGACCAATTCTTAGGCGATTTATAACCACCTGTTCTCTTCTTTTTGCTGGAAGTTGGAGCCGGACACCGATAGAGGGTTTAATTACTTTAAAATTTGAGTTATTTGAATCCCAGCATCGCTGCCAAACTTCTGTACAGTATTGTTTGATATTAAGGTAGATATCTGTGACTGGAATTTGTTTGATAATATCGATGCTTTCATTTGAGGTTGCTTTAATCGCTAAGGCGTCAACCTTTTCATTACCTGAAATACCTATATGTGATGGTATCCAGAGGAAGTGAATGTTTACATTTTTGTTTTGAAAGTAATGAAGCATAGATTTTATGTTTTGGATGATTTTATGTGTTGGATAGACTTGTTTGATGCTTTGGAGTACAGATAATGAATCTGAGATAAACAGAAGATTAGTATATGTATATTTTTGACAAAATTCAAGTGCTTTTAAAATTGCAATAGCTTCACCAGTAAATACGCTGCAAAAAGTATGTATTCGTATGGCATATTCGATATCATCTGTTAAAAAGGCTGCGGCACAGTCATTTTTGGTTTTTGATGCGTCGGTGAAAATCTTAACATAATTGTTATATTTTGATAGAATTTCTTTATATAATGTACGAACGAGGGTAAGATTTGGGGTATTCTTTGGGTAAGCTACTAAAGATGTATTAATAGTAGGAGTATTAATTGTCCAGGGGGGTTCAGTTGGGTATGTAGATAGCGAGTATGTCAACAAATTGGTATTATATCCACAATTCATTACAAGTTCTTTAAAGGTTAAATATCTAAATTGTCTGTTACTTTTGTGAGTGGTGTTATTTGTATGTAGGAGTAGGTAGTTAGGATTGTTAATATTGCTATATAGTTTAGCAGCATATCTTAGCGTGGTAGAAATCAACTTTAACTTGAGAACCGTCAGAAAAATCATAGCATGTGATTTGCCTTTAAAAAAACAACCGCACCCAATCATGATAAATTCTTTCGACATTAGTGCTGTTTGCTGAAAATTGCTCAATTCCTTTCTAAACCACTGTTTCTTATAATCTTTTCGAGAAGTAAATTAAAGAAATTTGTCGATAGCGGCTGTCTTGATCTGTTCGCTGAAAAGTTCCATTCCTTTATAAACCACTGTTTCCAAATACCACTGTTACCAACCACTGTTTATGATTGGTGCCAGAAGTAAATTAGACAAGGTGTCGATAGTGGGTCTTCTACCTTATCTTTTTAGCTCCAAAAGATTGTCCTGTTAGCCTTACCAATTTACTTGAAATACCCAGCTAGCTCATCGATTAAAAACCCATAAATGCATCATGTTGCCGTTGGGCAACATATATATTTTAATCAATATAAAACCCGTACGGCGTTTGTTTGTAGCCGAATGCATGATGTTGTCGAAAGGCATCGATGCGTTCTATCTATTCAGTTCGTCAGTTCTGACGTTTTTATTTCTTTAGCAATGTTTCACGTGTTTAGACCATAAATTAACCTTACTTACCTCCTTGTTGATGGTTGTTGATAAAGTTCGTGAATTTATTTAGAGCAATCATAGAATACACTGAAGAAGGTAGTGAACTTTGGATTTTTATTTTTTCCAGACATTGTATTTTTCCGTTTGTCAACGATATCGAAATTATTTGTTTTGTTGCTTTTTGGCAACAGTATGCATTCTCGGGCATCTTTTTATACATATAAGTTCTTTCAAAATGAGTCGTACTTTATCACAAAAAGCATTGAAAGAATATGGGGATAATTTCACTGGCCTGGAGAAGTGATAACGATGCTGAATGCGCAGATTCAGATTTATTGCAGACTTCCCATTTTGTCCTGGTCACAGCAATGATTTAGAAATAGAAATTTCGACTGAAGATGGTATATAAAAGGAAACAGTGGTCAATGAAATACTCTAAGTGCCTTTGCACTCCACTTCCAATTCAGATGCAAATCACGTAAAGAATGTGACAAAAAAAGTTCCCAGATCGAGGATTGTTTGAAAATGAAAAACAATAAGAGTTTGAGATATAATCAGGTCAAGAGAATTCCCAAGATCGCCCTGCTGGTAAACCTGGTCAAGGTTCATATTCCAATGTTGTCATCCGCCTGTCAAGATTCATACTAGAAAATAAGAATTTTACCCCCTCTTTATAAGTTCCTCTAGCGTTCAATGTTGGCATCTGTATTCTCCATCATTATACCGTCACTTCACTTACATTTATTTTTTTTTTTTAATTTTTAACATAATAGTCCAGCCGTTCACCGATTTGATCTTTTAAAAACGAGACGAACAAGCCGAATTTTGCTGGGAATCTTGTTTTTGGTACTCCAAAGAAAATGCACACAAGTTCATCACTCATACTCCGGAGCCCCTAAAATCCCCACGACAAACATCGATTTACCAAGAATCTGTATCCCTTAAAAAAATGTTTCAAACAAAAAATATAGCAAAGATATTTTTAAACAAAAATATTTATAATTTTTTTTTTGTAGAATGAACTGTTATCTCAGAAACAAGGCTTGCAGCGGCCGGCGATTTTAAATGTCAGTTAGCGATAGAAATCATTTTTTTTTAAATAAAATTTGGAACAACTCCATAGTAAAAATTCAATATCTTTTGATCAGGGTATCGTACCGACAAAAATCAGATTGCGTTTTAAAGATGAAAAGCTGCATTCTTCGTGGATCGCTGTGAAATTTCCATCGTTGAAGCCTAATCTTCAAAACTTATAACATGAAATTTCGATTTTGAACAAATTTGAAATATTCCTAAAAAACGCTGAGTTTAACTTTTACATTACAAAAGATTTCATTTCACGGAAAATTGGAAGAATTTGGGTGGAATTTGTAGCTAAAGTTCTTTATTTTCGAAAAACGTACTTATATAGTCGAAAATAAGCAGATTTAAATGTGTTAGATCGTTTGTAATGTGAAAGAAAGTTAAAATTCAGCGTTTTCAGGCATTTTTCAAATGTCTCATATTTGTTGCCAAAACTCAAAATCGAAATTTTATATTATTTGAATATTAAGCTCTATCAATGGATTTTATAGTGACCGGTCAACTATAGGAAGTGATCAATTTTATTGATCTCATAAGAATCGTAAAAAATGGTAAAAATTGCTCAAAGTTGTATTTATTTAAAAGCTTACGTTAAAGGAAAATTATCAAAAATATCGAAAAAATGTGTCCCTCCTTAATCAAACATGGACGTGTCGCTGGGTTTTCCAAAAATATCGCAATTCATGTCTGTGTTTCGTTTTCTTCCGATCACCCTGTATATGAATTTCAGTACAGTTCTTTTTTTAAAAAATATTTTTATAATAATAACTAGCAGTTTTTAATTGTCAACCCAATTTAACAGATTTTATGACTTTTCCTTAAGACACTGTTATACCATAAAAATCTCACAACTATTGGGTCAACTTATACAACTATGGCAATAATTTAAAAACAACTAATACAATTAGTTTTTTTGTGACGTGAAATCCAATAAGCACACGAAAGTTGTAATGTTTCATGAACTAAATCTTTTGTAGTAATATACGTACTAATATAGTCCCTTTGTCCGATATAATTTATTAAAAGTTATAGTTTTAATAATTGGGATGCCTAAGAAAGGTTTAGAAAAGATAATTAATATGCAATACGAATTTTGAATATACGAAAAGCGTTTGGAACATAATATGGAGATACACATGGTATTTATTGATCTTCAAAAAGCGTATGACAGTGTCCCATTAGCCAAGCTATGGCAGGTGTTAGAAGACAAGAATATTCCACCGATTTACATTAATGCTGTAAGGGAGTTGTACGATGATATGACGAGTGTAATAAAGATTGGACAAAAAGTGACAAAAAAGATAAAAGTGACCAAAGGACTTCGCCAAGGCTGCTGCATTGCACCTACACTCTTAAAGATTTATTTGGAGGGGGTTTTGGATATTTGGAAAAGAAAATGTGAACCTATGGGTGTTAAAATTGGAGACCATACACTGTACAGCTTGCATTTTGCTGATGACCAAGTAATACTTGCAGAAGATCAAGATGATATCCACTACATGTTACGAAAAATAGATGAAGAATATACTAAGTGGGGCTTATCAATTAATCCATCAAAAACAGAGTACGTAGTAGTGGGAGGTGAAGGAAAGCACTTAGAACTAGGAAGCAAACAAATTCAAAATACTGATAGCTATAAATATCTCGGTGTAAATATTACAAACAATGATCGAAATACAAAGGAAATAGCTACTAGAATTGGTCAGGGAAATTCAGCAATACGTCAACTGAATCGTATACTTTGGAATAACCACATCACCCGAAACACAAAAATTAGGATATACAAAAGTATCATAGAAAGCATTACTACATATGGTTCAGAGCTTTGGGTAATAAATAAAAATGACGCATTTAAAATAAAAGCAATGGAAATGAATTATTGGAGAAGATGTTGCCAACTCACTAGAAGAGATAGAGTAAGGAATACTGAAATCAGAGAGCGTATGGGCATAGACATTGACGTCCTGGAAACTATAGAATGCAAAAGGCTGAAATGGTATGGCCATGTAGAAAGGATGAATGATCAACGATGGCCAAAGAGAATGTTACAGTGGATCCCCACCAACCGCAGGAAAAAGGGAAGACCAAGAAGATCGTGGAGACAAGAAGTAAAAGGTGCAATGGAAGATAGGGGTCTACAAGTAGATGACTGGAACGATCGCAAGCGTTGGAAGCTAGGTTGCGAGAAACGTCGGCAGCTGTAATAAAATCGTTATATATATATATATATATATATATATATATATATATATATATATATATACGAATTTTACCAACGAATATACTTTTACTTTGTCATAACCCGAGTTTTTTAACTAAGAATATTTACACAATTAAAATATATTTTTTCTATACCTTAAAAATATCAATACCGAGCAACAGGAACTTTGCGGGAAAATATATAAGCGAAGTGTCCTACGCAACAAAATCTACTAGTAAAGAAGCTCGTGGATCATATGATTTTTAATTTGATGTATATGGAGGAATACTTTTTCTAAAATTAAATGATAATGAGTGTATTACTACAGTATCAAATTTTGATAATATATAACCTCTCGCACAAGTTAACCGCAAGTACATAATACATTCATACGAGACACGGATCAACACTACTGTTTGTTTGGAAAATATGTCACTGAATCAGAACTAAGTGATATTGCCTAATATTCATACGACTGATTAATATGGCATTAGTAAATTCATGACTTCTCTAAAAACAAGTTTAAATCAAACTTCACTTTATTCGGGTCTGTAGCAGATCCAAAGTTAACTGTTAGTACCCTTTTAGGCGAAGCGACTGGTGTCAGACAGCAGTGTCTGCTACCGGTGTTCAATTGCAGTAAAGCATTGTTTTAAATAAACGGTTACAGACGAGTGTGGCTGCTTTTAGTCGCAGAGTAGTCGCCGCGTTAACACGTGTCATTTGTCTTCTTTTCAGTTTTGTTTTAATAATTTGTTGAACGTTAAGTATGAAAGATAATGTGGATTTCAATACGAAAGATTTTATAACTGCTGTTGAGGAACCAGTTCTTTGGAACCATATTAGAAAATTGTAGTGACAAAAGTGTTAAAAGAAATAACATGGGAAGAAATAACATCAAAATTTGAAAAAGATTTTATACAGAAAGAGAGCAAAGTGCTTTTGATATATCTGCACTATTTTAATGGTGGATGCACGCATATTTTTTTCTTTTCTTTATTGGTCTGCTCCTCCTGTATTGTCGTCGAATTATTACAAGCACTTGTCGCTAATAACTGAAATTCATGTTTAAACTGATGTAATTCTAATTGGTGTCAGCCATCGGTGTTTCGTGTGCGAGGCTGACGAACCACCTGAAAGGACCGCAGGCGCAGATGACCTTCTCGTTCGATGGTATTGGAATTAGCTAGATGCGTAGGAAACAATAACATACTCACCACTTAGAAATTTTGGGATCTACGCTAATTCTAAAACCTAAGCTTCCAGGAAACTGGAAGGGTGTACAGTCCTATAAGAGTTCGAACCCTGAAAGGAACAAAAGCTCGAATATGGCGCACAGTTCTGATCAGGTACACCCTGTGCAATCAGCAATCACTCTTTGCCAAATCAGATTACGTGCTCTAAAAAGTGCTCGTATTACTGATCCGACGAATATGGATTCCCAGCTCTACCAGCGGGGCGGTGCGTACTAGGACGATTTTTGTGGTAAGGTAAAACACGACGTTCACCCAGAAGCAAATATAACTGAAGGAGCTTATAAGAGATCTGGAAGACTCAGGTACACGTAACACTTTAGCCAATTACGTCTGGCGAACAACGGCCAAGCAATAATACACTTCTTTTTATCTAGACATGACTCTTGTCTGTTTCACACACACATACACACACGCAGTGATCAACCCTGCCCCTAGGAACATGTGTATACCAATCTAAGAATGGGATCCACATGTCCGAAGATCAAACCGATCACACTTCGCTAGTCGAAGTGGTACCTATCTGACCCCCAGGTTTATCCTCCACCCCTCTTCATCGTGTGACTTACGTGAGGAGGCTTATGATCTGAAAGTTACTTAAGGTGTCCTGGGTAACGGAACACCCTCTGTTTTTAATGACTGTGGTTATGCCACCTAACTGTAGGGGTAGCCACATCTAGGCTTTTCTCCCTATTTACATTACTGACTCTATTGAAGTTACTCTATCATGACTTCGGAACTTAAGTCCCTAAAACAAAAAGAAAAAAGCGTGTGTTCCGACCATAGAGCACCCAGCCTTGGCTGACGACTCTATGTTCGGAAAAGAGTGTGTGCTCGGTCACTCGGCCGCCGATTTGGCAAAATAAATTTTGTTCTCCTCGCCGGCCGAGCACCGGCCACTGAGCCCCTGTATGCCGCACAAGACCTCAGTGCTCGGATTTCGCGAGAATATCAGTATTCACCTGATCTGTCTTAAAGGGCCTAGTCCGTTGAAGCGGTATATGTAGAGCCAGATGGGCCCTCCATATTTGGTCTATGATCTCTCTCTCTCTCTCTCTCTCTCTCTCTCTCTCTCTCTCTCTCTCTCTCTCTCTCTCTCTCTCTCTCTCTCTCTCTATGCTCTCACTCACACCTAAAAACCTAAAAGAAAAAGCGTACACTCTCGCCAGAGATGATTTTTTTGGTCGGTTTCCTATCTTTCTTCATCTTGAGGTTTTGACGACTATGCACCATTACGTCCTTTATTGCTCGTTTGGGTTCTCCCTGTATCTTGCTATTTGCTGTTTTGGTCTTCTGTGTACCGTCCTGATGTTTTCGTTGTAGTTTGTCAGCTCTCTTAGCATTCTGCTAGGGTGATTTGTTAATCCGTTAAATATATCATATGCTCTTTCATCCTATTCGACTGATCTCTGAATCTTCATCCTATTCGACTTGCAGGTATGTCCCCATGCTGCTGAGGCGTACGTTAGGACTGGCATGATGATGCTGTTTGCAACCCTGATTTTAGTTTTGAATCTTAATTTGCTTCTTCTTCCTATGAGCGTTGAGAGCTGACTTTTCAACGCTTTGGCTTTATATACCTGTTGGTTGATATGTGCCGTGAATGTTAGTTTCTTGTCGAGTAACACTCCTAGGTATCTTGCTTGGTTGGTCCATTCTACTGGAGTGTTGCCTATCGTGATTTCGCGGTTTGGTACACTTCTTCTGTGACTAAACATTACAGCCTGAGTTTTGTCTGGGTTTAAGGCTATTTTCCATTTTATGCACCATCGTTGAAATCTATTTAGTGCTCTTTGCAGATGATTAGCTGCATGATCCGGGTTTCTCCAGCTAACCGCTATTGCTGTGTCGTCTGCGTAAAGACTCAACAGAGATCCGGGTTCTGTTGGCGTGTCGGCCGTATAGATGGTATACAGGTACGGCGATAGCACAGCACCCTGAGGCACACCCGCTTCCAGAGTTCCGTCTTGTCTGTTTTTCAATGTGCCTGCAGTAAGTTGTTGTTTGACGTTTCTTCGGTCTTCCTACTGATCGTCTTCCTATTGGGTAACCGTCTCTTGTCGTCTTTACTACTCTATTTGTTGTCATTCGACTTATATCATCGTCCCATTCTACTCTTCTATTACTTACCTAGTCCTTGATATTCTCCACTTTGCATGTACATATTCTACATTGTATATCTGCATTTTTAGCTCTGTCCCACAGCGTTTTACCCTCAAATGTTTTCAAGTGTTTTCATCTCTGCTATTTCTAGCATCATTTTTGTCATCTCTGTCAGGTCGTATTTCTGCTGCGTATGTCATTATTGGTATGATGACTGTTTTGTAAATTCTGTTATTTTTCGTGTTTACATTTTGGAAATTTTTTTTATGCAAGGTCAAAAAACTCTATATGTAACAATTTAAAAAGCATCTAAACTATATTAACAATAAAACAGATGTAACTCTCTCCAATATTAGCATAACTTAATAGTAATAAGAATAAAGTGTTGATTAAAAAAGGTAATTCCTTTAAATGCTGGACCAATATCAAAGTATTAATCCTAGGTCGATAAACCAAGGAATTGTACAACAAAACATACATGTTTTTTTTTTAATATCTATATGCATTACTTCCTATCTCAAAAATAGTTAATATCAAATATTTAGCTATAAATAGATTAATGTTTTCGTTATGTGTATTGTTTTAAGCCGTAAAAGTAAACTTCATGTAAACTTCCTTCTCCGAACCTGCCTCAACTGCTTATATATTCATGGAAAAGTAAAGGAAACTATTTATGTATTCCCCAAATGCGTAAACATTCACATAAAATAAAATCAGACGAAAAGTAAAACATAAAGAATGACAATTTAATATATTACTCTATTTCAAGGCTATTAGGTTTTTGCGTCTAGATAATTTATATCCTTGTCCTTAACTAATACGGGAACTCTTCTTGCCACTCCCATTTAGGGCAAAACATTCTGGGTGCCACCAGTGTCGTCCCAATTTGCTTCTGGATTGTTGAAGTTAAATGTAAACGTAAGAATACTCAACAAAATTTATTAAAAAAAGATAAATTTATATTATTATTACATGATACCCTTCATTAGAAAGTTATATTATTAACACATGATGTCCTCCATTGGGTATTATCATTATTAGACTTCGGCAAATATGCATATTGCATATTTTGCATATTGTGCATATTTTATGCAAATATTTCATATTTTGGCATATTTGTATAAAAGTTTGCATAAAGTGCATAAAAGTTCAGATTTTTATACTGTATTTGAAAATTTTTAAACATACCAATTTATTTCAATTCTTGTATAAAATTTTGTAGTCATTTTAATCAAGAAATGATCTAAGTACGTAATCTCTACAGGTACAAAACATTTACAATTTCAAAGAAGATCAATTTAAGTAGCCCTCAACATTCTTAGAAAGTCTCGGTCACTGAGGCATTCAGTTATTGGATAATCGCTAAGGGTTCGCTCATTTGCATTTTATGATCTAATCCCCAAATCTATCTACAATTTATTGTATCTTAACAGCAGGTAAACGGCTAATAGTTTTGTTCCTAATTTAGGGATTTTCCAAAATCTCCCAGTTTATTGAATTAGGTACCTAAACATTTCTAATTTGATGCTCAGATTTGTAAATCATTTTTGTTTTGATATTCAAAGCGTAAACACTAGTTGTGCGTAACAAAAAGGAAGATTGTGATTTTATAATGCCTAAAACAACCAGTGCTTCAACTTGGATTAAACCTTATAAAGAGCTGTCTATGGATATGGGAAAAATCTACTGTTCAATCTGTGGCAAAATTGTAAGTATCTAATATTTTCTATTAAATATCTAATATTTCATACATACAGGGTGTTTCCAAATGACACTTACAACGTTTGACTGTAGATACTTCTCGAAAAATTGAACAAAACGATATAGTTAATGAGGGGTCAAACTTATTTACTTTTCGAGATACAGGGTGTTAAAATTTAAAAAAAATTAAATTCTTTTAGTTAATAACAACAATAACTTTAAAACCAATAAACGTATTTACTTGAAATTTAGTACTCGTAGGTTGTTTTTAAATGAAAAATAGCTTCCTTTAGTGAGAAAAAATTGTCCATGGTACAATACAATGGTGTGTATTTAGAAAAATTTTTCACCTTTACTTTTTTTTATGAAGTCAGCTATTCTAAAACACAATTATTTTTATTGTAATTGAATTAACAAAAAAAAAAACTTTTGTTGAATTTTAAAATAAGTTATATGATGTACTAATGGTTAGTAACAAAAACTAATTTGTGAATTTATACTGCATTTAAAACACTTAGCGAGTGTTTTTTTTTCCAAACCAGTTATTTGATTAACCAAAAACACCTTGTATATTTTTATATTTTAAAGGTTGGGTTAAAATAAAGGTTTTTATTTTTATTTATAGATAGCATGTGAGAAGAAATTTCAGATAGACCAACATGTGAGAACTGCTTCACACATTGCAAAAAAAGGAAAAATAGGAGGAAAACATCAAACTTCAATGGCTAAATGTTTCCAATCTACTTCAAAAAAATTAGATGAGCAAGAAACTTTTAATGAAGACTTGTGTCGCGCATTAGTGTCTGCAAACATACCGCTTTCAAAATTAGCAAATGTAAATTTTAGTTCGTTTCTAAAAAAATATTGCAAACTTAATGTTCCAAGTGATCGGTCTCTAAGAAGAAATAATGTGAACGGGCTATACTCGTCGGTGTTAATTAATATTAAGGAAGAAATTGCAGATAATTATTTTTACATATCTGTAGACGAAACCACTGATTCCTCAGGAAAGTATATTGCTCATTTATTGATTGGTGTTCTTAAAGAAGATACCTTACCAAAATCTCATGCCAGCAACTTGAGAAAACAAATGCTTTAACAATTTCGCGTTTTATACAAGAAACATTAGCAACTTTTTTTCTTCCGACAACTATTCCTTCTAATAAATTACTGCTTATTTTATCGGATGCTGCTCCTTATATGGTGAAAGCAGGACAAAATTTAAAAATATTTTTCCCAGATTTAATACATGTTACTTGTGTAGCGCATGGATTAAACAGAGTTGCAGAGGAAATACGAAAAAAGTTTCCTCTTGTAAATACCATGATATCCAGTGTCAAAAAAGTATTTCTTAAATCTCCTATAAGAATTCAACTTTATAAAGAAATGCTACCTAACATTCCTCTTCCACCACAACCTATTTTAACGCGATGGGGAACATGGTTAGAAGCAGCTAATTTTTATGCAGATCATTTTGTTAAAATAAAGAACATAATTGATACGTTAACAGATGAAAGTTCCCAATCTCTTTTGGATTCTAAACAAACTTTTCAGAGTAACTTGCTTCAACAAGAACTTTCATTTATAAAATCAAATTTTAGTTTTGTTCAAAAAACAATTACTCAGTTAGAATCACCAAAACTGTCATTGTTCGAAAGTACAGCATTAATAAAAGAATTTGCGTCATGTTGTCGGAACGTTAGAGGTAATATTGGAAAAGATATTTTAAAAAAATTTGAAGCTACTATGGAAAAAAATAAAGGTTACCATATTCTTTCTGAAGTAGTCAGTGTTCTAGCTGGAAATATTTCGGAAACAATTAATTTAGAACCAAATGTTTTGGTTAGTTTGAAAAATGCTCCCGTTACATCAGTTGATGTTGAACGAAGTTTTTCCATATATAAATATATGTACTCAGACAGAAGCCACAAGTTTTTGTTAGAAAATTTTGAACACCACTTGGTCATTTATTGTTACCATAATTCTAAATAAGTTTATTCATACTTAAAAATGATGTAGTTACTTAAAATAAATGTAAATCTTAATGAATAGTAGGAAATATTTAGTTATGTACACTTTTTTTTTTAAATAAAATTGTTACTATTTTACGATTTTTTTATTTATTTGTATGCATATTTTGTAAAATATTTGCATATTTTCGGGTAAACACGTGCATATTTATGCGCATATTTTCTACATTTTTATTTGCATATTTACCGAAGTCTAATCATAACCAGAACCGCTGTGTACGAGGTGCAGCAGAGATAACGGCTTGTAGTTTTATTCGCTCTCTCTGTCGTGTCTCGCACTCAGAACATTGAAAGTGACTGAAAAGCTATATTTTGACAAGACGTACGGACATTCAAACCACTATTTCAAGTTAAGGCAATAATGATATTCTTTTTCGTCAAATCCCAATATTTGGAATCACGTATATGTATTGCCTAAATATTTAAAAGTTGCCGAAAAAAAGTTTCTGTTTTAGTTCTGTGACTGTGAGGTTCTGTTATACAGCACAGCACATAGTCTTGTATAATTTTGATTTACGTTTTCGATGAGTGTGTAAAATGATTTTTTTCAACTAATTTTCTCTCCGGAAATTATAAGTCATTATAATGGTAATTCTGATCGATTGTAGAAAAGTCGTTTTGATTTTACACCAAAGCTTCTACACCAATCGCTCTAATGAGTCTTGTCAACACGAAATACGTATAAGAGAATAGTAGACAAATCTTAACTATCTTTATTTACTCGTTTATTTGGACTGTTAATGTTAAATTGATGAGAAAGCTCAAAGCTTCTGAGATGTGGCTTTTTAGAAGGATTTTTGAAAATACCATGGACTGATCATATTACGAACGAAATAGTGTTGCACAGAATGAGAAGAGACGTAGAAGGCACAGATTTAAGTATTAATCTGAATTTGATTTCGAACATTTTGGTTTTCTGATCGGTTGTGTTTACAATTTCTCCAGATATTTGTTTGAGGGTTAAATTGATTTTGAGACAAGACGTCTTTTATTCTCCTTTAACTCTTTCTACCTTCTATTATATTCTATACAAGCAAATATTGAAGTGGTCTTCCTATATACCCAAGGTCTTCAGTTACCTTGCGTAATAAACTTTGCTAATTGTAACGTGCAAATGAAGTGTGCTAGTACGGTCACTCTAATGAGCGAGTAAATCGAAATAATAAAAATTCATTATCCATACTTATGTACCACATCAAACGATGGAGTGTTTGAGGCACATAAAATTAACGTTGCTCAGAGTTGAAAGAGATGTGGGAGTTGTTCTTTAGACAGTTTCACTAATACACTAGATACACTAGTTATGAATGTTGTTATTAATTGGATGACATTTATGACAGATCTAAACTATTCGTTTAGTAATAGATATTCTTTTTTAATTTTTTATTTCTCATTTATGCATATATTTTGTTATGTTTAATACAGCTTTTAATTTAAACCTACTTAAATTGATGTTAAGAACCGCCATTCTATGACGCTACCTGTGACGACGCCATCTTGTGGCGCTAGTTCCGTGATGCTGGCCTCGGCATTTAATTGTAGAGAAAAAAAAGTAATACAACGCCAGTATAGAAGCTTCCGTTTAAAAATTAAAGGATTTTGAAGAAATGTAGGACGCTAGGTGTTTAGATCCACTCTGCAACTATTATACTTGATATCTCTGAGTCAGTTCCTAACACAATATTCACTTTAGCTAATGACACAGCAGTGCTGGCTTTAGATGAAAATCATGAAGAAACTACAAGAAAACTGCAATCTTCTGTTAACAAAATTACCAACTGCACTAAATTCTAACGAATTAAATGAAACGAAGCATACGCAGTAGTTTTAAACAAGTAGTTTTACAGAAAAAATAACACACTCCTATTAGTATAAATAATCCTCAGATATACTTCGATACGGCCAAATATTTGGGTATCACATTAAATGCTAGAATACGCTTAACACTTTCAGTGCCAGTGTGTGTGTACACGACGTGTAACACACACGGCCGATCTCGCCACAGGCCGACGACACAAACTGTGTCTCAGACTTGATTTTTACTAACTAGTGCGTGCTTGGTTTTTGATAGGGAGAGTTGTGTTTTCGTCGGCTCCTCAAATAAATCGTAAAGTATATCTGTGTACCAGTGGTTTTGAGTTCTGAGATTTTTTATACAGTTGTGGACGCTAAGGGCCTAGGGCCCTCTAGTGCGAAACGCAAATGTAAAGAACGGGATATAAACAAACCGCTATCGAATAAAGAGCTTGAAGAATTAGCAGAATTGATATGGAAATGTTCAGATGACGATCCATTTGTTCCATCAGAAGATTCTTGGTCGGGAGCGGATGATGACTCTGACAGTGAACAAGTTGACGCTGATATTATCAATGATGCTGATGAAGTTCTTAGCGAAAATGATGTTTCTCTCAAACAATATTACATCCAGATTGGAGTAGCACATCAGATTTAAAGACAATACCTTTCACTGGAAATCCAGGTTTTCGCGTAGTGCCTACTGTTGGCAATAACCCATACGATTTTTGCTTGTTACTGATGACTTGCTTATGCACATTGTAGATCAAACGAATATATGCGGAGGCATTATTCTTAAGTCAATCTACTAAAGGAAAATCCAGAATAACAAATAGGAAAACACTTTCCTTAGCAGAGTTGAAGATTTTTCTTGGCATGTGGTTCCAAATGGGTAATGTACAACTTAGTCGCCTACGTGATTATTGGAAGAAAGACGAGCTTTTTGCAATTCCTGGCTTACAAAAATATATGAGTAGAAATAAGTTTATGATCATTTTAAACGACAACGACAGATTACACAAAATACGATATCTTCATGAATACTTCAATAATCGAATGGAAGAAATTTATTACCCTGGAAAATCGCTATCCTTAGATGAATCCATGGTGTTATGGCGAGGAAGACTGTCTTTTCGTCAGTTTTTAAAAGGAAAAAAACACAAGTACGGCATGAAATTGTATTTATTAGCTGGACCAGATGGCATGATTTTACGTTGTAATGTTTATAGTGGTGCTCAAGGAGAAACGGGTGGCACAGGTCACACTGAAAAAGTTGTAATGTCGCTTATGAATGGGTTTCAAAACACAGGATATTCATTATATATGGACAATTTTTATAACAGTGTTCCGTTAGGTCAGAAACTACTTGAGCAAAATACATATGTGACCGGTACTCTTCGGAAAGGGAGAAATTGTTACAAAATATCTTGGGGAAGTTGCAGTCTGTAAGTGGCGAGATAAGAGAGAGAAGTGTTTTTCCTGTCAACAGAGTTTGAGGAAGACATGATAGAGATTAAATAAAGCCCCATGTTAAGAAAAGAGAAGAAGTCAGCATCAAATTATTAGTTATTGAGAAGTTAATCCACCACGTTAATAATAAACCACAGCCAAAACGAATTTATTACTAAACTTGATATATGTAAGTAATGAGGAAAATTTTCAAAAATATATTCATCCTTCCATTAAGTAACGGTCTCATTCACTATATTTCAAATTATTTCTATTTATTTAATATTTTTACAGTACAATAATAAAATCTTAGTCAATCTTTTCAACCACTTTGACGCCACTGACACTGGAAGAACAAATTCTGATCCTAGACAAATTATTTTCATGTTCTTACATTCTCTGTCGTTAAAGGTTTTGCTGGTTTAAAGCAAAAACTTTTAATGTATTGCCCTATAAAACTTTCGGCATGTAGCAGTGCAGAGTTTTAGTCTCAATTATAGTTTTTTCTTTAGCCAACATTAAGAAAAAGAATACCAGCGTAATTAAAGCAAGCGAAGTAGTATTTTTGTTTTAATTTTTTATTTCATGGGAAATTGGGATGTTTAGTCTTATCGAATATGCATAATGAACAAAATAAGGGGTAGTTAGCCTAGAAAAGAATAATTATAATTAATTAAATAATCAATATATACTCCAAATTAAATAAAGAATAAAAAATTCGACACAGTTTAACGTATACATTTCAAATTAAACAAAGAATGACAATTCGACCTAGTTTAACACAAGTTTCGATATCAGGTCAGCTCCGAATGTTTAAAAATTACGACACCTTAGACCTTCGTGGAAAATAATACAACAAAGCATCGCATGATCTATTTTAACACGTGGGGCAGATGGCACGATCAGCAAAAACCCTAGGGGAAAGCGGTAAGACGCGACGCTTTACTTCGGACGGGTAATTGAGGGTACGCGTTCGCGGTACATAAAAACGAAGAAAATTGGTGAACGAGGAAGTGAGTGCTAGGCGACCTAGAAGTGTGCTAATCGGTCAGCCGTCCCGGTGTGCTCAGTTAGCGCGGCATCGTATCCGACGGGAACGAAGAGAGTATAAGTACCGAATTTTCGTCTCTCTTAGAATCGTGATAGCGTACAGTGCTGCCAGAGTTCATTCAGACTGTTCCTGAGTTCCAGTTCGGACTACAAGGCGTATTCTTTAGCTAGGGCCTAAATACGCTAAGGTAACTAAACATAAATACTAACCAATGGGGAAATACAAATAATAGTAGATTGTCCGCCTTTTATACTCTCTAGTAAAGTTTCTTCTGGTCTCCCTTCGCAAAATTTGATAAACCAATAATTAGCTATCTCGTATATCTTGTTGTATTAGTTGTAGATTTACGATTTATTAATATATTGTAAGTTTGAAAATTGGCTTTTGTTCTTTCCCGGCCCGTTTCAGGTAGAGACTAGAAGAGAACACACTTTTAGCTTTGTACAATTCTCCGGCTTCTAACGTAAGCCAATAACCTCTAACTCTTTACAGAGCCTGCATCTGAACGTCCTTCATCCCCTTATCCCAATTTTCCCTACCCTCTAGTAAAGCCGCGAGGGCGGAATCACGTCAGTTCGGACTAGTTGGACCAGTAAGCCTTTCCTCCGCTCGCAGAGTTAAGTATTATTTAACATTATAAACGAGGATGTTAAAATATTAACAGCGTTTATTACATATTTTTGAGGAAGATACACAATCTCCTTAGTTCTATATTCTATGTTGTTTGGTGGGTACCCACTGAACTTCGAGTAGAATTATCGCTAGAAACTAGCACACGTGTTGCAATACAAAACAAAGAAAACTTTAAATTTATTTTAGACCACATAACAAAAATCATTGAAAAAACGACCATATCAGAAAGTGAGTCCGCACTAACCTTAACCGCAGATAATAAAAAAAACTAATAATAAATAAATTGAATAAAAAAATACGGTATACCACAACTTTGTAAGTCTCTAAATACTGAAGTAAGGACTTCGTTTTCTTTTGTTTCCCCCTTTGTGCCTATCGCTATCAGATAAGTAACATCGGCGTATTCCAATCCACACCTCAAGAATGCCCAATGCTTTTTCAAGCAATGCTGCAAGAATGCCTTTTCTGAAAAGGACGTGGTTTTAGTTGGTTGTTAATTCGTCAGGGGGTATGAGAGTCTAAAATTATCCGTAGTAGGGACCTTGCCTAGTCGATCTAGAACCTTTCCACCTAATTCCAAAGAAAAAACGCACTAAATATATGTATATTTCCACGCATATGTAGATTGGCTACATTGGAAGTTTTTGGTGCCGCACTCGTAAATATTGATTAACCCTTTCTTCTATTCTTTCTTTTGTTTTTGTATTCTCTATAGATTATATGCAATTTTAGTATAAAATGAATCTAAATCAACAAATGGATTTTTAATTGACTTCACTGATTTGTATAAAATGGTAGAAATCATTCTCAATTAGTTTGTTTTTGAACTGCTCGATAAAAATCTGGATCATATCCACTTTATGGAATGAGTAATGAAAGTTAAATAGTAAACGTTTAACAACACAAACTCTTATTTTATAACCAGTTATGTAGCAAAATAAGTCAGGCTTCAAGGTTGAAAAACATATAATTTTATTATGTTGTTATTTTTACAATCGTTAAATTGCAGAATTTGAAACTTACTTATTTGTATATATGACATTGTTTATATTTGTTATAATTTAATATTTTATTCTATTGCGAATCAGTCCGGAAGATTATATCATCTGTGGGTTGGTGCAAGAACTGCCAATGCCGCTATTTATTTAATTGAGATATTTGTCTGAAAACGTTTTGTTCGAATTACTCAATTTAATAAAAACGAGTATGATCTTTCTCACGTTTTAAATTTGGTTTATTTGATAAATGATACAGTGCACACATGCCTAGTACTTTTTATAATATTTTAAAATATTTTTAATATTTTTTATATATTTTTTTATATTTTATATTTTTAATATAATTTTCATAATTTAACTTCTTATTAGGACTATAACATGATGACCATTTATAATTACTGTATGGTAACGATAAATTGAACAGATCAAAAGATTCGTGTGTGTCAAAGGGCGATGGAGCGTGCTATGTTGGGCGTTTCACTACGAGACAAGATCCCAAATCGCCAGCTACGACAAAGAACAGGAGTGGCTGATGCAGTAGAGAGAGTAGCAACACTAAAATGGAACTGGGCAGGTCACGTGGCTCGAATGACAGACAATAGATGGACAAAGCGGATACTGGAATGGAGACCAAGAGATGATGCCTACCGAAGTAGAGGTCGTCCACCAACACGTTGGACTGACGATCTAAAACGTTGTCATAGGAATTGGATGCAAGAGGCACAAGATCGAAATAGATGGAAAATTATGAGGGAGATCTATGTCCAGCAGTGGATAAGCGAAGATTGAATGATGATAATGAACGATAAATTATTGTACGAAATAAATATCTTTTAACCCTAAACCTACTCTGAACTCATTTTCCCAAAAAGTGATCGGTTGGTGTCGGTTCGAGCATTAGTTTAAAATTCTAGATGAATCTGCGGCTTAGACTAGAATATGCTGGTGTCTGATCGGCATATGGTGGAGCAGTACAGCAAGGGATAAGGGCTTGCGACTCGGTGATACTCCTCCATAGATCCCTACCGGAAGGGCGTGGCGCGTAAATACCGGTATATATATATATATATATATATATATATATATATATATATATATATATATATATATATATATATATAACCTAGAGCTAAGATTAATAACATGTCTCACTGCCATACTCCTAATAAAAGTGGCAAATACTAAATTAAAGAGATGGTGACAACACGATTGGTGAAATCTGAAACTTATTTTTGTAGCAATAATGTCAAAATATTACTTCTACTGGTTGGCGACCATCAAACGATAGGTTTCTCTGTTTTGTGCCGCATGTATTATGTTCGCAACTTCTGGTATTTGAAACCAGTCTCTCAAGTTTCTCAGCCAGGATTTCTTCTTTCTGCCCAAACCTCTTCTACCTTCAATCTTGCCTTCCACGATAAGCTGAGCAGACTGTACTTATCATTACGGAACACATGGCCCAGGTATAACGCTTTCCTCCTTTTAACAGTTGTTAACAATTCCACCTCTTTACCCATTCGTCTTAATACCTCTGTGTTGGTTACTCTGTCTGTCCAAGATATTCTCAGTATGCGTCGATACAGCCACATTTCATAACTTCTTTATAGTTGCTGCTGTTAACGTCCACCCTTCAACTCCGTAAAGTAGCGTAGAGAGTACGTACAGTACGTAGCATTTCGTGGCGCGCCATCGGAGGTTAACGCTTAGGTGGCGGTTGCTTAAGAGCTTTCTCATTTTGATGAATTTGGATCTTGCTATTTCAATTCGGATCTTAATCTCTACGTCTGGGCCCCACTTATCATTTACTGTATATCCCAGATATTTAAATCGGTGTACTTTTTCAACACGTTCGGCTTTAATATTCAGGTCGATATGTTGAATGTTGTTTTTACTGATCACCATAAATTTAGTTTTCTTTCTATTAATCTTCAGTGCAAATTGGTTGCCAGTTGTATTTACTCTATTTAGCATCATCTGTAAATCTTCGATGTTATCGGCCAGTATAACAGTATCATCTGCATATCGAAAATTACTTATTGGTACGCCATTAATCTTGATGCCCTCGTTGTACTCTTCCAGTGCCTCTAGAAATATTTGTTCGGTGTATATTATAAAATGTATAACATATATTTTTAGTTAAGAGATATATCGAATTATATTCTACAATGCACAGCAGGCAATATGTACGCAGAGAAGCTGAGGAACTTTATATAAATCCTTTCTTTATAGTCTAAAACGACGTGCTATATAATCAGTTTTCGACAAATTCCCATTTCTAACAAATTTCTAGCCTCTTAGCTGGAAAACCGCAATTTCTGATACAGAAATTTTGATAATTGATTTCGAGCGGATAGACAGGTAATCTTATTAAACGAGTCAGTGAACTAACGAGCTATAACTCTCGAAATATAGCTAAGAAATCGAATCAACGTAATTGGTGCACAAATTATACATGTGGTGCAGCGGAAGCCATGCCTAGTTGAAGGTTTGTTGTAGTGTAAATGGATTATTTATTTCATTAATAATGTAGTTATAATACATATAAATATTAAATTATTAATGTATAATGATTTAAATTTAGTATACTGTAAACCATTATAAATAAAACACATTGAAGCGTTTAATTGGATACGTTGGTAATTTTGCATTTAACTAAAGGTCAGAGATGAGCTTGATTGAAATTTTTTTCTGCCAATGATATATTGCGATGGATGAATTTTGTCATTGCAACAAACACGTGATTATACGGATGATGTATAAACAAAACTCAAATAATGGAAATTCTGATTGCAAAAATTAATAAAAACTAAGAAAATAGTGAATCTATTTGAAGAGAATACTGAAATGAAAAACAAAATATGGACGGCCATTGATATGCTGGATAGACTATATCTTAAATTAATGGAATATTCGGACATGATAGAAATATAATATTAAAAGTACAAAGAAGGCAATACTGAAACCAGAACGAAAACGGCACATTCCAGGTCCGATACATACAACCTTCCGTCTACGTCTGCTCCCGCATAATCTTTGATAATGTCAGCCGGAGTTGCAAAACAAACGCATTCTTCTTCTTAGAGTGCCGTCTCCCTACGGATAATGGATATTTTTATTTGTGAACTTGCTACTCTAAACAAATCAATCGATCTGCAGTGATACCAATTACGTAGATTCTTCAACCATGAGTTCTGCCTTTGGCCAACAGATCTTCTTCCTTGAATCGTTCCCTGTATTATGAGTCTCAAAATTTCACATTTTGGTCCCCTCGTCACGTGGCCTAGGTATTCCCGTTTTCTGGTTTGTATAGTGGTGATTAGTTCTGTTTCTTTACAAACCCTCTCCAGTACTTCTTTATTTGTAATTCTATCGATATCAGTCCATTGATTCCATCAGATTCTTTTTAAATTGCATTTTTTTAATGTCCAAGTCTCAGTTCCATATAATAATATTGAAAATATATAACAGCGAATGGTACGTAGTCTGATCTCCAAATTTAGATTTTTGCACTTTAGGAGTTGCTTCATTCGTATAAATGCTGATCTGGCAATCTCTATTCGCCTGTTTATTTCTGCAGTATGATCATTGGTTTCATTGATCAAAGTTCCCAAGTACTGATATTTTTTTACTTGTTCTATCACGTTACCATTGATTGTCAATAGGTGATCTGTATTTTGTGGTCTTTTTGTAATTAGCATGTACTTCGTTTTTTTAGCGTTTATAGTAATTCCCATCTCAGCACTCTCGTCTCAGAGTCGTCTGCATATCGTAAGTTGTTAATTAACTTTCCGTTAACGGTAACTCCTGCTTTGATATTATTGAGCGTGTTTTGGAAAATTTCTTCAGAATATAAGTTAAACAAAAGTGGCGATAAAACACATCCCTGTCTAACTCCTCTACAGATCTTCATTTCTTCTGTGTGACGCCCATCAATTTGAACTATGGCACTTTGGTTCCAATATAATGTTTGCACTATATTTATGATTTTACTGTCAATGCGCTTATTCATAAGTATTGATATTAGTTTTTCATGTCCTACTTCATCGGAAGCTTTTTCGTAGTCAACAAAGCACATGTGTAGATCAACGTTTACATCCCGACATCGCTGAATCAATATGTTGATGGCAAATAGTCCTTCTCGAGTACCCATTCCATTTCGGAACCCGAACTGCGTCTCGCTAATATCCTCCTCTAGCCTTTCGTATATTCTCTTATGTATTACTTTCAGCAGTACTTTTAAAGTATGACTCATGAGGCTCAGTGTTCGATAATCAGAGCACTCTTTTGCTGCTTGTTTTTTAGGGATGGTTATAAATGCTGACTTCAGCCACTCATGCGGTATTATTCCCGTATCGTACACCGTGTTGAATAAATTTGCCAATACTTCCAAGTTATCCTCTTCCAGTAGTTTTAATAGTTCTACTGGTATTTCATCTAATCCAGCTGCCTTATTGTCTTTAGAGTTTTTGATAGCATATTTAGTTTCATCTATCGTGATCTTTTGTCTCTCTAAAGGATTTAATTTTTGTATTTTCTGCATTTCACCTCTTTCATCTTGGAAAAGTTCTCTAACGTACTCTTCCCCTTATTTTTTTGTGCATATTTCTCATATCATATTTTGTTTCTAGTTCTTCTATCTCTTTACATTGTTTCATCAAATAGATTTCCTTAGCTGTTTTGATTTTTTCCTTAATTATTTATTGTATTTCTTTATACTTCTGTAGATCTTTGCTTTATATTTCCTTCTTTCTTTCATCTGTAATAGTATTTCTTCTGTCATCCACTGTTTTTTAGCCTCTGACCTATGTTGTATCAAACTTTTTTAAGCTGGTTTCAGTAATGTGTTTTTTATATTATACCACTTTTTATTTACATCCATAATTTGTTTGTTGTCAGTTAGTGTTTTCTCCATATTAACATTCACATTATTTTTTAATTCGTTTTTTTATTTCTTCGTTTTTTAGCATTCTTACATTAATTTTTGGTTGTTGTTTTCTGAGTTCAGTTCTTTTTAATTTTATTTTCACGTCAGCAACTAACGGATTGTGGTCTGAGTTAACATCTGCTCCAGGATGAGTTTTAACTGAGGTTATAGAGTTTTTATATCTGCTATTTACGAGTATAAAGTCTATTTGGTTTCTGACAATGTGGTTTTCTGTATGTGAAGGAGACGTCCATGCATATAGTCTTCTGTTAGGAAGCTGAAACCAAGTATTGGCAATTACCATATTCTTTTCTTGGCAGAATTCTATGAGCCTTTCTCCTTTCTCTTTTCTAGTTCCTAATCCGAACTGTTCAACTATATTTTCAACTGTACCTACTCCAATTTTTGCATTAAAGCCTCCTAAAATGTAAGTAATATCTCTAGATTTTGTACTTGATTGTATTGTGCAATTCTGAATAAAACTTTTCGATCTCATCTTCGGTCTTATCAGTTGTGGGTGCATAGACTTGGATCATATTAATATTACAGTTCCGAGCTTGAATTTTTAACATGAGATTTGAATCACACCTAGCACTGATTTTCTAATAGTGTTGCTTATGATGAAAGCTACTCCGTATCGATGATCAGTTTTGTCTTCTCCAGTGTAATAAATATTGTGTTTATTTATTGATATCTCTCCATTTCCTGACCATTGTACACCGCTAACCCCACATTTGTAATTTTCTATGTAACTAACATTATGTAATTTTCCAGGCTGATACACTTACATTCCAGGCAGCTATTTTTATCTGAGAGGGTTGAGTATTTTTTTTGATTTTTTTGTGTAAGGGTTTCGCATGTTGACGACCGAGGAGGCCTTGCGTTTTGATGGTTGTCTTCCCCTGCCGGATTTTGGTCTCCGATTACCATAATCAATAATGTCTCTTGCGCAAATAGTGCTAGCCATTATAATTTATACTAGAGATGTCATCAGGGACCTTTAATGCAGTTGTTTCTCGTTGCCTTCTGCATTCTGATGCCGTTGACCACCTTCTTGGATCTTCCGCCTTCGAGACCAATTTCTCAGTCTCAGGACAACAAAGTGTCCTTCCATTTACTAACTCATCTGCCCTAAGTCGTTGGCCAGTAAATGGTGGATTGTTTATCCCGTCAAACACTCGGACGTCAGAACCTCGTTAGTTATCTAGCAGGATGTACCAAAAGACCATGATCTAGATCATCATACGAGCAGGTGAGGTTGACATTTGAATAGGAGTGGCTATATGTTGCGCTTCACTATCCCATTACATCCCAAACCAAACGCCAGGAGCAAACAATTCCAGCTCATTTCCTATAAACCCCGATAACAATGTATGTTTACGAAACTCTGGCCCTCGGTACCAATAAATAAAATATCTAAAACCTATTAATTTGTTTACACAAATTAAAACCGTATTATTTTACAGGAAACAATTTTTGGTAGCATAGCGAATAATCTTTATTGTATTTACGTGGTTTTTGTGTCAACACATTTTACAATATAATAAATAACATTCGGGCGATTAAAATGTAAGTAAACAAAATAATGCTTATCTTTCATTTCTCGTTTCTTAAATCTAGAGGCCCATTTGGGATAAATATTTTTACCGAATTTATTACTACTAATACTTTGTCTGATTTTGTGAAAAAAGTTGTGGATAACTTCGTAAAGATCACGTTAATTTTGGTTCTACAGGTGAACGTCAAGGTATGGGTGGATCGAAGCGAGTTTCAAAAATTTTGGTATTATAGTTCGTTGATTATCCATGAGTATATTGAAGTAAGTTTCTATACTGGGGTTGTATTAATTTCTCTTTACAGTAAATTGCTGAGACGAGCGTCACCACGGAAGTAGCGCCACGAAGCTCCATCCAATAAGCTCTTTTATTCACCCCCTTTATTTTTGTTTTAGTTAAATCGATATGTTGAATAATGCTCTATATAAGCTCTGTATGTCTACAGTTAATTCCACTATTTTCTAAGGCATTTATAAAGGCCCAGAATACTTATTCTCAAATAAGAATTCTAATTCTTATATTAATTCTATTTTTACGTAAAAATATTTAAAAAAAAACTTTATTGACAAAAAAATTTTTGTTACCAAATATGGAACCATTAAAATCAAACTGTTTTGAAGCTGCAGTTTCTAACCGCTATAGCTGCACTATACAGTATGAAACTGCAAATAACAGCTTCTTTATTAATACACAACGGTATTGTGCATTTTGTGCACACTTTTGTGTGTATTTATGTTTTCCCTGTACAGCCTGGAAATTTGCATCTTGACCTAGTGCTCTCATCCCAATAGGAAGAATGATCAAGCCCATCTTTACGGATGTCTTCTTGGGGCATTTCTTTAGTGGGTCCCTTTTTCGTTTGTTCTTGTACATCTACTGAATGCTACTACTTGACGGTCTTCCTACTCTGTTCTGTTTAATTGGTTTTCCGGCTTTGCATAGAGCATCGGCTATTGCTAGTTTGGTATCCAAAAGGGGTAAATCAAATTTCTTCGCTCTTTTGGCTAATAACCAACAGTTCACGGCTGTCATGTCAATGAAATGAAAAAATATTCATAAATAATATTTCTTCGACCTGATTTTTATACGATAAAATCCTAACATGGAATCAAGGAGATCTACACCTCCCATGTAGTTGTTGTAGATTAGGACACTGTTAGGACAAGGTATCATTTTATGTATACTTTCTTGTTTGAAAAATCTTCTTTTTCTCCCTTTGGTTCACTTCCAGTATATGTTGACATTGTATTAACGATTTTATTATCAAACCAGGACACTACACTGACATCCACATTGTCTATATTGGCTATTTTCTCTACCATATGACCTCTGCCGCGCTTTTTCATTTCTTTCTCAGCTGGTATCACAACTCCAGGAACACGATTAAGTCTTACTGTTCCCAAAGGTAAAATGCCCTCTTTGGTCAGATATATCATAAGAGGTATGCTGGTGAATCAATTGTCAAAAAACAACTTGTAATGTTGATGTTTTGGTATCGGATCTGCTAATTTGACAACCATGTTGCTGCTCATACTAAAAATTGGTGCTTCTAGAGGTACAATATTACTCTGGGAACCAGCAAACAAATTAAAGTCATAGCTGAATCCCGAAATACCATTCATCACAAAGTTTTAGACGCCCCACTTATGTGGTTTTTTGGGTTATACTGCTTTAGCTGGCTCCGCGCTTTTGTTGGTATAATCTGTTCGTCTACAGCTTGAAATTCTCCTTTCGGTACCATGAGTAGTCGTCTTTGATTTGGCTCGGAATAGGTTTAATTTTGAATAATCTGCAATGTCCAGGCTGATCATTTTCAATCATGTCATCATTGTTATTGAAATGCAAGAAATGTTTTATTTCTTCGAATCTGTTACAGCTCATCACATCGCTAACTGTTCGGTGGCCAATATTGGCATTCCAATAGTGTCTTGTTGATGGAAGTTGAATTATCGACATGTAAATAGTAATTCCTATAAATTTTGATTCCTATAAATAAATATTTCATATTTTTTATATTAGCTGGTTTATCTGGACGTTGTTGCACTGAGTATAAATTTGATTGGTCTGTGATATGCTCTATAAGACTATCAGGAAAGAGAAACTTAAAAAATTGGACTGGAGTTTCTAATTGTAAAATCGAAGAAGGTAAATTTTCAGAACCAGTAAATTTTGTATCATTTTCTGATCTTCTCAGATTTCCTTTCACCCACTTATGAGATTTCTTCCTTTTATATCGTAGTCTTTTAGACAAAGGGCTATCATCATCTGAGGAATCTGAGGATGTGGTAGAAATGACAGTTTCCTTGCTTGGTAAATTTTCAGGCTCCTCATTGTCACTGTCTTGACACAATATCATCTCATTTGTGCCGTCTTCATCGGAGAGGTTTAATTCTTCACTATTAGTACTATTTGGAATTCTAACTGCATTCATTGTACCATAAAAGAGTTTTGGATCCATATCTACAAAAACAATCAATGAGTCCATAACTTCATAGTGTGCCATATATAGCACAACCCTTTTTGGAGTTTTCGAGAGACTTTCAACTTTTCAACATTCTTAATTTTTAGTACTTACCTAAGCAGATATCTAATATCACAATACAATAAATTTCAATTTTTTATCGAGGTAAAAAACGTTTTTACTATGAAAAATAACCTCTAACTTCGAGCACTGTTTCACGTGGTTCAGAATTTCAACAAGGATGAACTTGAAACTGCGCATGGCTGCCTATCTCGCCGTCAGAACTATGCCGCATATCTCGCGTACACTGTTATAATAGATATGGGTTCCCATGCAGCTACGACAAAAATTAAGTTAAAACATTAAAACATTTTTTTTATGTTTGTGCCATATATGGCACATGATGCGGTAAAGGGTTAATTGTGGTATATTATGTTTATTTTTGATTTATATTTTCATTGTTAATAAAGGATAGGCAAAGATAATTCCGTTTCTTAAGCCAGATTAGTCATCACTACAAACTTGATGGGTATCCTGATCTGTATCCATCAAATACATAATATATACCTATTTGTATAGTAAGATATACCTTTCTCCTTGGCTACATGGACAATTTGTTTTTCTACAATAAATATTTTCAACAGTTTTTATTAGTATGTTATTTATCTTATTTCTATTTTTACCGTTAAAAGAATCTAGTTCTATTGTTAGGCTTGTATTCGATTTTTATTTTGTATGTAATAAGTTGTAGTTAATCGTACCATAAGTAATGTTTCTACTTAATTTTTTCCATATTAAGTTCTTCTAGGCCGGTAATAGGTAATAACAATTAAGACATATTGATTTTTAATCTGCAATAAGTACATAAGAAATTATTGTTTACACGTGTTTGGCGCCAGTGAAACAATATTGTCACCTTGATGGTATTCGAAAAAGGAATTTGAAGAAATATTGTATTAATTGATGTGTGTTGGCGTCGCATAACATTAATTGGGCGGTGTAGGTGAAAATAACTTCTAACAATTCAGATGATGATAGTGATGTTGCTGTTTAGACAGAGCTATTGTTGTTGATATAACGCAGGGAGAATTGATTACAAGTTTTTGTGTTTTACAGGGTCCTTTACAAAATTTTAGGAAATATATTTAAATCATCTACAAAAACTTAAAGAGAGAGGAAAAACGCATACACCGAAAAAAGAAACGAGACTCGGAAAATGACATATTAGAACGGCTCGAAAGCCATGTGAGTCACGGAGAAACAAGAAAGTTCTATCATCAAATAAATATTATTAGAAAAGAATTCAAACCAAGAATCAACTATTGTAATGATAAGGAAGGTAACTTACTTACCAACAAAGAGGATATCCTTTTACGATGGGTAGAGCACTTTCGAGAGTTGCTGGAAGGGGAACCCACTAACAATATAGAGCTGGAATACCGAAATGAGGAACTCGTGGAACCCCCCTCGGTAGATGGAGTGAAAATATCTATAGAAAAACTAAGGAACCATAGGTCCCCAGGTAGCGATGGCATCCCAGCAGAGTTATTTAAGCACGGTGGAGAGCAGCTCACCAAGGTGATGCGAGAAATTGTTTGTAGAATTTGGTCTGAGAAGCAAATGCCTGAAGAATGGAGCTTAGGCTTAATTTGCCCGTTACACAAAAAGGGAAACCAACTGGAATGCAATAATTACCGCGGAATAACTCTCCTAAATACAGCATATATAAGATATTGTCAAATATTTTGCACGAGAGATTAAAGCCTTATACTGAAATGTTTCTAGGAGAATATCAGGCAGGATTCAGGCGTGGACGTTCAACCATTAACCAGATCTTTACACTACGACAGATCCTCGAAAACGCGCAAGAGTTTAACATAGATATGTATCATATTTTTGTCGATTTTAAAGCGGCATATGACAGTGTCTTACAACGCTATGAATGAGTTAGGAATTCCAAAAAAACTCATATGTTTGATAAAAGTGACAATGGCGAAGATGCTATCAGCAGTAAAAATTCAAAACGACTCGTCAACCCCATTTCAAATACATAGGGGGTTAAGGCAGGGAGATGCGCTGGCGTGTCAGCTTTTTAATGTCGCCTTAGAAAAAGTTGTACGAGACGCTAATTTAGATAGCAGGGGAACCATATTTAATAGATCAGTCCAAATTCTAGCATATGCAGACGACGTGGACATTATAACAAGAACTAGGGCGAGAACTGCGGAAATCCTAACCGAGCTAGTAGCAGCAGCAGAACGAATGGGGTTAAAGATAAATCAAAATAAAACCAAATTCATGGCGACTAACACAAACACAAGAGCTGGAAATGTTGACACAAATTTAATCATCAATGACCAAAACTTCGAAGCAGTCAAAGAGTTCATATATCTAGGGACATCGGTTAACCCCAATAATAACACATCTGAGGAAATAAAAAGGCGAATAATAATTGCAAATAGGTGTTATCATGGTCTATCAAAGTACTTAGCTAACAAACGTCTGTCTCAAAAAACTCGTATAAGGCTGTATAGAACACTGATAGTCACCGTTCTCACATATGGATCAGAGGCATAGACGCTAACGAAAACAGATGAATCCGTTCTATCCATTTTGAAAGAAAGGTGCTACGCAAGATATTCGGAGCGGTCTGTAAGAACGGAATATGGAGGCGTAGATATAACTTTTAACTGCAGAATATCTACAAGCATACGTTTGGTGGTAAAGATATTACCACTAAAATTAAGCGAAACCGCCTGCAGTGGGCAGGACATGTAGCCCGGGCCCCTAAGTCAAACATGATAAAAAAGATTCTAACAGCGCAACCCGTGGGAATGAGAAGACGGGGTAGACCAAAGCTGAGGTGGATGGAGGGGTAACACAAGATGCCGAGAAGATCGGAGTCGGCAACTGGAAAATGCAAGCGAGGGACAGAATAGAATGGCGTAGAAAGTTTGAGAAGGTCGAGGCCCTCTAAGGGCTGTAGCACTAAGATGATGATGATGATGATGATTTAAATCATCAAATATATTCGTTTTATTAATAGGAGCAGTTGGCTGTATTTGATTAGAAATTTATCCAGGTGCTGACAATAATAACAAAAGAAGAGAAAACATACCCAACTCCCGATTAAAATAAACTGCATTGACGGTCTCGACAAGATAGATGATCTCGAAAGATGTGGATTTTAATCATATTTCGTAAAAAAAAGCATTAAAAGAGATATAACGACCGTCCTAATTTTAATATACAAAGAAAGTGGGATAACAAAAGTCGAATAACCTGCTATTAGGTTATCGGTCAAGGACAAGAAAATTGAAAAAAAAACTATTTCGATCTTTTTATAGAAAACATTTCGTGCATTATCTCTACACTCTAATAAAACTAATACTTTTTCACAAGAATATAGAGTTAATATGGAAAAAAATCCTGGATGCCTGAATTCTCCAGCGAAATATCTATCTAATGATATGCCACACATGGATATTTCCTATTTAAAATTAAAGCATTGGAATAAAAATCGGATGACAAAACCCAATGACTATTGTGGACTCTTTTAAGCGGTCAACCCTGTATCATCGTCCAGTCTTATCAAAATGAACTACAATTTTTTGAAATCAATTCAAACAAGATTCAAAGTAAGCTCAGTCAGGAAAGCATTGATTGGCGTTTTATTAAGCCTAATTCTCCACACTTTAGGTGGAGTTATAAGTCGGTTAGGCATCATTTACACCGTAGCATCGGTGGAAATATTTTATCTTCGAGGAATTCTCAACTTAAATGAGTCTTGTTTAAATTCCCGACCGATTGTAACGCCGGCTCTACACATGGGGGCCAACGTTGGCCCCAACAGCGTTCGTCCAATGTGTGTACCGACAAAACTGTGTTGGAGCCAATGTTGGCGCCAACGTTTTTATGACTTGCTCCAACGGTGGGAGTTTTTCATGGTCGGTTTTTGCGTACACATCAAAGGGATTGGCGCCAATATTGGTGTTGCCGTTGATGCTGACCACACATTGGCGCTGTTCCAATCGCCGTATAATTATGCTATTTGTTGTTGTCACATAAAATTCGCCTTTTTGTAGCGAAATAGAATCATATGCACTCATTATCACGACAGAATATTTTGAAAGGTAGGGCAAAAACTGCAAGTATAGAAGAAAAGTGGGAAAATCTCAAGACCAGCTTAATCATAGCTGCTGAGGAAACTTGCGGGAAGACAAAAATAGCAAATAATAGCATGAGGAGAACTGAATGGTGGACGGACGAAATACGAAGGAAAGTAAAGAACAAAAAAGAAAAATGGAAGAGATATCTAAGTACAAAGCGCCCTGAAGATTATGAGGCATATAAAGAAAAAAGAAAAGAGGTTAAAATAGCTGTGAAAGCAGAAAAAGAAAGGTCATGGGAAAAGTTTGGACAAAAAATGACAAATAATTATAGAGAAAACCAAAAACTCTTCTATGGCGCATTAAAACAGCTCAGACAAAAGAAAGAACACATGATGCCGAATATAAAAGACAAGAATGGAACGGTAATAACAGAAGAAAACCAAATAATGGAAAGATGGAGAGAACATTTCAAAGAGCTAATTCATACAGACGTAAGACAACATAGTGGAGATACAAGAAATTAATGAAGAACAAAAAGTAGAACCCATAACAACAGAGGAACTAGAAAAGGCAATTGAAAGAGTTAAATTAGGCAAAGCACCAGGCAAGGATGATATCACCCCGGAAATGATAAAATTCATGGGAATAGAGGGAGTGGACAGCATGAAAGAACTAATGAATGATATCATAAAGAGAGCAGATATACCACAGGACTGGAAGAAAGACATTATACTACCAATACACAAAAAGGGCGACAAGAGAAACTGTAATAATTACCGAGGTATTACTATATCGAGTATTCCTGGGAAGGTATTCGCAAGAATAATAGAAACAAGAATAAAAATCCAAATAGAACCAACTATGGAAGATACACAATGTGGATTCAGGAAGGACAGAAGCACTAAAGACCACATATTCACAATAAGACAAATAAGTGAGAAAGTAATCAATAAAAGTAGAGAAATACATATATGCTTTATTGATCTGGAAAAGGCGTTTGACAGAATACAAAGAAAGGACGTATGGAGAACATTAAAGGAAAGAGGAGTTGACAGGATAACAATTGATGTAATAAAGGATATGTACAATAATAATACAAATACGGTGAGAACCAACAACGAGGAATCCGAAGAATTTACTACAAGTCAAGGCGTCAAACAGGGATGCGTGTTGAGCCCACTGCTGTTCTCAGTGGTACTGGATGAAGCAATAAAGAAAGTCAAGAGAAGAATGAGAAAACTAACATTAGGATACTGGCAAATGAAACAGACTCAACTATCAGAGCTTCTATTTGCAGACGACATGGTTTTGATAGCAGAAAACAGAGAAGACCTACAGAACAACCTTGAAATCCTAGAAGAAGAACTGTCAAACATAAATATGAAAATAAATACAGAGAAAACAAAAACAATGATAATTTGAAATAAGAGAAAGACACACGCAATACAATTAAACGGAAAACAACTAGAACAAGTGGAACATTTTAAATACCTAGGAGCAATAATTGAATCAAACGGTAAACAAGACATGGAAATAAATGAAAGAATGGGACGAACAGGAAGCTTATTTAACACTATGAAAACAACATTTTTGGGGAAAAAAGAAATACCGGAGAAGGTAAAAACGGCAGTCGTTAAATCAGTAGTTAGACCTACAATCATCTATAATAGCGAGTCATGGACATTGACTGGGAGACAAAAATCTCGAGTCAATGCTATGGAAATGAGGTTCCTGAGGAAAATAGCAAACAGAAAGAGGACAGACAAAATACGAAACGAAACAATCAGACAAAATCTAAAACTAGAACCAATAAACGAAAAAATAGTAGAGGGGCAACTAAGATGGTTCGGGCACGTGTGTAGAATGTCGAATGAAAGATTAATAAAACGAGTGTTTGAAACGAGAATGCAAGGGAAAAACAAACGAGGAAGACCAAGAGTTAGGTGGGTAGACGAAATCAGAAAAGAAGTTGAGAAGAAAGGATTGACATGGGAAAGTGCACGAAATCTAACATAAGACCGGATAGCATGGAGACAACAGTGCAAATCTTAACCCCACCAGCCTTACACCTAACGGTAGAAAGGCTTAGGACTAAGTAAGTAAGTATCACGACAGTCGCAGCCGCTGCAATTTCCATGTGGAACATGTTGACGTTGGCTCTAGAGGGAATAGACTCATACCAATACTCAACCCAATGCCTCACCGAACGTGGGAACACAGTTGACCCAACGTTGGCTCCAACGTCGGCGCCAGCGTTGGATCCCATGTGTGGAGCCGGCCTAAGGGTTTGGCCCGACTATTATCTATTGTTCAATCAAGTTTTATCCTTATTTATGTCCGCCCATCAATCTTACATTCTTTTGTGATAAAATCACCAAATTGTTAATCGTGATTTTCGTGTTTCATCAAACAATTATTATTTCAATACTAAAATTTATGTTAGGTAATAAAAGATTAATACATCCAATTTAGTAAGCAGACTCATTCAAACAAGAAAATTTATATCCACTTACAGTTACCAATTAGTCAACAACGTTGAGAAACCCTCTTAAAAACTGAATTATTTGCTTATTAAATTCAGCCGGAAATATATTAAAAATTACATAATACTTAAAACAGTTATGTAGGCATGCTTTTGACATTTACTGCTATAAATCACTAACTTATTGTGTCTAATAGTGCGTTTCAAATACAAACTTGAAAGGCGAAATATGTAAAGAAAGACAGATGAAAAAGTACTTCATTGGTACTCGAATGAAGTATGTTTATACAGAATAGTGGTGTCAACATATAAGCAGCTATACATTAAATTTAATGTCATAATGTTTCCTAAAAAGGAGCAGCGTACTTCATATATACCATGTTTTTATAAACAGTTATAATACAATTATATTAAACATATGTTTAATAACAATTAGGCTAATATGGTGTTAGATAATAATATATTATCAAACATTAATTGCAATTTGAATGTACATTAAAGCTGTATTGCTCTGTGCAATTCTTTAAAAATAACTCGTAGAATAGGCCAAGCCAAGGTCTACATACATATTATAAGTCAAAAAAAAAAAAATAATAAAATTTATTGTTAAACGATATATATAATAAGTGTAATACATCCATGTTTAAGTTGCTTATTATTTTATAGCATTTTCCACTAATAATAATAATAAGAGAAAAGTGAGAAAAGTATAGTGACCTTTTTAAAGCATATAATGACTAATGACGGAGTGGAAGACTAAAATTCACCTTCAAATACCTGGTGAAAACAACATCGAAACTAAAGATATCCCCAATTAACCGGGGCCTTTTCCAGGGGGACTCGTTGAGTCCTCTTTGGTTCTGTTTAGCGATGAACCCACTATCTCAGCTACTGAAGTCCACTGACTCGGGCTTTAGCATCAAAAATAACAATACTGTTGTGGCGAAGCTTAATCATTTGTTGTATATGGATGTTTTGAAATTAATGGCTTCCACTCGACACCACTTAGATCAGATGCTAAAAACTGTATAAAAAGATGGCCAAAACATCGAGGCAATGGGTGAAAATAATATGTACAAATATCTCGGGGTAAAACAAGCGCGGAAAATTGACTATAAACAAATGAAAACTGAACTAACTTCGGAGTTCGTGCGAAGAAAATCGGTCATATCTTAATAGTAAAAATTTGTTTAAAGCATTAAATACGTACGCCTGTTCCGCTCTAAGCTACTCATTTGGTATTATAAAGTGGCCACAAACGGATATAGAGGGTCTTCAGCGGAAAGTAAGAACACTTCTCACAAAGGCGCAAAAACATAATCCACGCAGTACAGTAGAGAGAACAACATTGCCGCTATATCAAAGTGGAAAAGGACTTATGGATATAGGTGAGCAAGTGGATAAACAGATTGCTAATTTAAGAACTTATTTTCAGGTACAGGCTGAGATATCTACTTTACATCAAGCAATTTTCGCAGTAGATGATACAACGCCGCTTAAACTGAGGGAACAAGAAATGCGCATAAACCACCTCACAGAAAGAAAAAAATGCGCACCTAGATGAGTAAACCTCTGCATGGGCGACATCTCAATGAAATCAGCCAAGAATATGTCGACAATACAGCGTCGAACTATTGGTTGACATCAGGAAAGATGTTTCCCGAGACTGAGGGTTTCCTACTCACCATTCAGGATCAGGTTATTCCAACTAAAAATTACCTGAAATATATTGTTAAAGATCCTCAAGTCCAAAATGACAAATGCCAATATTGATGCCAAGCCTAAGAAACCATCCAACATTTTACCGGTGGCTGTCAGGCTTTTGTCGGTACTGATTATAAGTACTGAGATGACTCAGTAGGAAAGATTATTCACCAAGAAGTAGCTCACAAACTGGGACATCTCCAAACCGACCATCTTCCTTATTATCAATACGTCCCTGACAGAATGCCAGAAAATGACAACTACAAGCTATATTGGGACCACACTGTGCTTACAGACCAACCAGTGGCACATAATAGACCGGATCTCATACTAGTTAATAAACTTACTAGTAAAACAACACTTATTGATGTGGCGAAGCCCAACACCAATAATTTACGTGTTAAATACAACGAAAAGATCGCCAAGTACAGAGATCTAGAAATACAAATCAGGCGACAATGGAGAATGGAAAGTACCCAGACAGTACCTATTATTCTATCTACTACTAGCGTTATCCCCAAAAACCTCTTAAGAACATAAAACACCTGGGTCTAAATTAACATCTCTATAAGGCCATGCAAAAAGCTGTACTCCAACATACCAAGTCACCTAGGGCTCCATAAAACGGAAAGAGTTCCACCAGAGCTCAATCCTTTTGATACCTTAGGTATCTGGGATGAGTGAATTTTACCCTTAAAGGGAGTGTGAGCCGTATGGCTAAATCTGGAGAGAAAAGTAAAATTTCTCAAAAATAAATATTTATTTTTAAAAAAGTTAAGTAGTCGGTTAAATAAAAATTTTTTTAATTTAACTAAATGTATTTTCATGATCATGCCACACATTAAAAAAATAATAATTTTCGTTGATTAGAACCGGATATATTTCCCGTCTTTAATAAATTTAAATTTATGAAGTCAGTTTTTGAAATCGTAAAATCTCTTCGTTTAAATCTTTGGCCAGAGGCGGACTAAGGCCTATGCAACCTAGGCACGTGCCTAGGGCCCGCAATAATTAGGCTAAATCGTTGTTTGATAAAGCCTTCAAGTGGGGACGAGCGTTTCCGTGCTTATGCATCCACACCCGCAACTGTCGAAGTCGATGAGAAATACGATAGAGTCTTGCGCCTATTGAGTATAACTATTTATATCAGTCTCTTGAACGTCACGTACAATATCTTACTTGATTTTGGATTGAAAATTGTGCAATTAAGACGTAAGTCCTAGACTTGATTACAAATAGATTGTTTTGGATTTTTAGTTAATACTTTGTGAAATTCCTAAATATGGAAAATCAATCATCAGCCATATTAACGGCTACGTCCGAATCTGGAATGCCACAAACACTTTCACCATTAAAAAATGAAAAGAAGGCAAAAAATTACAAAGTAGATTCGGAAAAAGTTGCACCGTCCATCAAAAAATATTTAAACGCTGCAGTTGCTACTGGATCGTTGGTGTAAACAAAAGGAAAATGAGCGTCAGGATCTTCAAATTAGCATCGTGTTCTGCATCTACAAAGCCTAGTTCAGGAGAAAAATGAAAGATGGAGGGACAACTAAACCGAAAAAAACTGTCACCGCCGCCAAATGTTCTGCTACCAGCGAAAAAGCAAAATCTGTAAAGAAAGTGGCTAAGGCTAGGTGTGAAAAATAAAACGAAAAGCAGATTGAGATTGAGAAACAAGAACGTTGGAACGGAGACAGGAACGTTGGAATGTTTTTAAATGGAGATTAGAACAATTACAACAATCGTCAAAAAGACCAGCAGGAAAAATCAAGTAATTCCGATTGTAAAGGTGAAATAATGGAAGAAAATATAAATTTAAAATCATCTCAAAGTAATCTATGAGTTTTGTCAACGACATTGTATTATGGCCAGATACTGCCATGCGTCCACTAAAATCAATAAATGAATCTTTGGAATCATCTTCTATTCGATGTAACGAAGGGTCAAAACAAGTTACCCGAAATCACAACGAAAAAGAGGCACGGAATTACATAATAGCCTATGGCCCAAGTTAGCCTTAGTCCGGCACTTGGCGTATCATAGACGTCTCACTTTTAAAAGAATCAAAAGAAAATGGTTCTTTGTAAATTGCTTTTTCATGGTGAATTTTTGAAAAGAAAGGGCTAACTACGAAGTGTTGTAGGATATTATGTTTCTTGTAATCGTAATGTAACTTCCTACATGTTATTGCGTTGTTAGTTATTTTCATGTTTAGATGCTTAAAATAGAGTACTTTTGCCATTTGCAATCTTTTACAATTTTTAACATAAACTTTTTAGTCGTTATGAGCATAGGCGCAAAATTTCGGGCCAATGCTTTTTAAATGCAATCGTTTTTTTCGAATCCTGAGAAAACTAACAAATATTTTTGAAAATTTTTAACGCAGAATGAAAGATTAAATTATTACCAGGGGCCGAAAGTCCCTTAGAATGAACAAGAAGTTTTTTTGAATGAGATATTTGAAATTAAAAATCATACTAAATTTTCTCTTTTTTTTTCACCCCTGTAACTTATTAAAATAAACATTGTAGAAGTTGTTAGGAACTTTCGGCCCTCAGTAATAATGTACTCTTTCATTCTGTATTTAAATTTTTCAAAAATACTTATTAGTTTTTTTAGGATTCGAAAAAAATGATTGCATTTAAAAAGCATTGGCCCGAAATTTTGCGCCTACGCTCTTAAATTTAGTCATTTTTCTTTAATTTGGCCCTTTCAGAATTCATGTAGACCCGATAGTTGACGAATAATAACGTAGATTTTTCAATAACGTATTTTTGGGATAAACAATTTCAATTTTGCAATGAGTGAAACTTTTTGAAATTTTATAAGCTAATAAATATTTGTGATATTGTTCTTATTCACACGCGAAATCAAGTATTTTGTGCATTTTAAAATACATCTAACTGTTAAATTATCTACTTTTAGTAAACAATAAGTAAAAGTATTATTTTTTACTTTTGTTGAAATTCAAACTACCTAGCCAACAGCTTGAATATAATATCTTGGATTGTGTTTCCTGTAGAACTTTTATAAACGAAGACCCCTTTTGTTTAAATAAAACGGTCTCAATTTCACAAAGTATGGTCGCTAAAGTAAAAACTGCAAGTATGTTTGTCTGCTGTTGGTTATGGCTGGCTTATGTTACAAGGAATAAAAAGCGTAAATGTTTAACAGTTTACTAAAACCAACGAATAAATGCCGCTCATCTAGATTTGTTGCCAATATGCGGTCCTTCTAAAGAAACTGAAAGAACAAATATTACGCTTATTA
Source organism: Diabrotica undecimpunctata (assembly GCF_040954645.1). Classification (NCBI taxonomy): domain Eukaryota; kingdom Metazoa; phylum Arthropoda; class Insecta; order Coleoptera; family Chrysomelidae; genus Diabrotica; species Diabrotica undecimpunctata. The sequence continues at coordinate 150,612,291 of NC_092809.1, forward strand.
CATAAGTTTATTTTAGAAATAAACTCAATATCAAAATGACCTTAAAAATCTTTTTTTATAAGTGAAACTATACCGATACCGATTGTGGACGAACTTCCACTTGTGGACGGACTTGTGGACGTGATTTTAATCGATTTTAATATGTTAAGCTTTACGTAGCGTAATTAAGTAGTAGCTAGATAGCTTTTTCGCATAAAGTAACAATATGTGGCATTCATATACAAGTAATAGTAATAACTGTGATTAAATATCTTCTGAGAATGATGAAACAAATATTGTTCTAAAAAAGTCATTACTTTTAAAGCTTTCAACCCAGATAAGGATTATATTTTTCTTCAATGCTGCGTAATTGATTTGCCCGTCACTTCTGTTTCCCTCATATTTGTTCTGGAGAGTATCGAGAACTTTCTGTTTTTTAGAAGTCCTCGAAATCTGCCTATTTCTGAGAAAGAAATCTACCTTTTATTTTGATTGTAATTTTACAAGTGATTTTGAAGTCGGAAAAGGGACATCTCAATCTTATAGGTTGAAACCATCCCAACAGCTATCATTATGTAAGTCGTTTTTTTCTTAAAATCAATAAAACCGTAGTTCTCGGCGGTTTTTTTTTTAATTTTGAAAAATGTGCGTAATAACCAATTATAAAAATATATCATACCACCAATTATGCATTTAAATAAATACATAAATATTTTCGAATATTTTGATTAAAAAGAAACGATTCATTGATTATTCTCAATTAAAAATTACTTCTTTATTTATCAGTTTTTAATTAGCGGTTAATTAGAGACCATTCAATTTAAAAAATAGCGTAAGCGATTACTAAAAGGCTGTTAGTGTCGAAACTGTTATATCCAGAAATCCTTGATTAGTATTTTTTCGGCCATTGATGTTTTTTAACCGATTCTGCTCGCACCAATACTTGCAAATTACAAGCTTCAATAGTTGATAAGCATTACTGCAAACACTATTAACCGTACATTGACACCGAATCTAGCAAATATAATAAAGGCAATTTGCAATGTTTTCGTGTGTGTTGTACAATGAGCACCTTTCTGCAAGAAGGGGGCAGCTCCAATTATAGTAACTTTTGGGAAAATAGAAAAAATGTTTTATAAAAATTTACTCATGTATTAATTACAATAAAGTATTGCAGTTTACATGTATTAATTACAGTTTAGTTAAAAGATATTGGTACACCTGCTAACTTTTTCCTTTATTTATATAAGCTTCTTTTTGCAGAAAAAATGCAAAAAAAATTGAAGCTGCTCCTCTCTTGCACCAGAATTAAAAAAAAAATAGTATTCATTGTAGTTATTATTGGAAAATAAAAAAAGTTACTGCAAAATCTGTTTACTAATTTTAAAAGTTAACAAAAAAACGTTTTTTCTTTTATATTCAAACAGAAAATCACTCTATTCGTCTGTTTGGTCGTCGTCATCCGTGCCTGAAATCTGGGAATCATGACAATCATTACCAACGTCATCACATTTAAGGGATTGGTAAAACTCCATTTCGTTGGCTGGAACGTAGTTGGTAGCTAACTGCATTACGTCTTTGTACTTGGCCTGTTTTACGGGTATTGATGACTCGTACACCGTCAAGTTAGTTTCATCTGAAAGATTATCTTTATTGTCACTCAAAATGTAGTACGATTCAAAAATAGGAATACCAGTTGTAACAGACACATTAACTGTAGTCCATGTGGTCCTTGCTGTATTCAAAAATCCGGTGTTGAGAAATCTTAAACCTCTATTTCTGAGAATTCATAATAACTTTTTTAAAATGGTTCTCAAAATGACTGCTAAAGTTGAAGATCATATCTTGATGAACCATAATCGGTATGAAATATTTGGATGTCTATTAAATAAACTGACAGTATTGTGTAGAAGAAAAAATATAATCTTTTTTTCGTAAAAACTTTTCTATAACACCAAAACAACGGTCACACGGTAGGAAACTGTGCCCTGGTTCAGGAAAACGATGTTGAATATTCTCCAAAGACGTGGTTCTTACAAGAAGATGTCGTAGTATCGTTAAATTTTTATTTTGAGTAGCAGCATTATCGGAAAAGAGGAACAGTTGTCGTGACATTTTTTGGAAGGATATTTTTTATGTAGTGATAAAGAAAAGAAATAACTTAATTCGGTGATTTTCTAGCGGTTGTTTCATCGTAAATGTAAAAATGAGATTTGCCGGTTTTGCCCGAATGTATGCAAACATTGTAGACCCGTAGTTGACATTTGTAGAAGGCTTCGCCGGCCGGAATTTTCGGCAGAGGAAGATTCTGCTGAAAATCAAACGTTAAAATTTCTATGTCGTTATTTTGTTGGCTCAGTTTTGTCTTTTTTTTAAGTCTATATAAAAACAACTGGCTTTAACCTCATGTACTTTCTTTTCAAGTCGTAAAATTCTAGACACTCTAGAATAACATCCTGTAACATATTTTTAGTACTTTTAATATTAACTGTTAGTTATGTTGGTATATTTTATTGTTTTTATTTATACTTCTTTACATGGTCCTATGATAATTTTCTATATTTTTGTTTCAGGTGAGTTTATTAACCACATTATCGACCAACTGTAAGTAGTAAAACTGAAGATATTAATATTATACCACGATTTATAATCTTTTTGACTGTATATTTATCCGTTCTAAAGCCAACTTCATTGTTGTGTTTATGTTCCTTACTTCTGCTTTATTATGATATAAATCCACTTTTCTCATTGCATTAATTTGTGCTTAGAAGTTGGAAACACAGAAGTTGAATTTAAAAGAAAAGGTAAAAAAGAAATAATTAGACTTACTCGCAATCAGTTTAATTTTACTACCTAAGACGACCGGTTTCGCTTTCTAAAATTTGCAAAGCATCATCAGGTCGGTGGTACAAAGTAAATTAAATGCTGAAATTATGAAAAGCCCATATTATAATTTCAGCATTTAATTTACTTTGTACCACCGACCTGATGATGCTTTGCAAATTTTACAAAACGAAACCGGTCGTCTTAGGTAGTAAAATTAAACTGATTGTGAGTAAGTCTAATTATTTCTTTTTTACCTTTTTTAAAATGGACTCACATACGCAACACATTCATAAGTTGAATTTACTATTTTTTGTTGTATTTTTACAATTTATAACACATCATTTGAGAAATCCCATTTTCTTTAATAACTACTGATGAAATATGCTAACAAAGCGCTGCAAGATTTTACCGCTTTTATCTTTGATAATATCGTTGATTGAATTTCCGAATTCGGATAATCTAATAAGGATTTTTTACTTATCTATGTCTTCCTTCTGTTAATTCACGTCTAAGTCCTGTTAATTCCTACAACTAATTCTTGTCATTCCAATATCCAGTTCTCGTACCATCGTTTTGGAAGTCTCCCAGGTTGTATCGATGTATTTGGTTTTTCAGGCCTTTCAATTTTGGATAGTCTCTTTTCGCTCATTTAACTGATGTGGTCTTTCCACTCTCTATGTCTCTGTATAGCCCATTTTAAGATATCCCAGATGGCGCATTTTTCTCTTAGAAGCCCATTACGTTTGTTGTTCCTAAGAGTGTAAACAGCAATGGATCTCAGCGTTCTCGTTTCAGTTGTCCTTATTCTGCTTCTGGGGTGTAGTTAGCTCTAGTCTTAATTGCATAGATCACTGCTGGGCTTAATTAGGTCTTATATATTCTTACTTTACTTCCTAGGCTCATGTACTTGTTGCTCCAGATAATGTTACGTAAGTATCCAGATATAATTGTTTCTCCGTGAGTTTGCTCTTTGACTTCCTCCTTGAGGTTTCTAACCTGAGGGTAATATTAACTCAATTTGAAGTTTATAGCTTGCTTAACAATTTGGTTTTTTGGCCTAAGTACCAGATTAAATTTTTCTGCAATGTTTTGAAAGCTGTATAGCAATCGATGTAGCTTATCTTATCCTGCGATATAATTACCACGTCATCAGCATATAAGCATATTTTAATTTCTTTGTTTTCTATTCTCTTAACTTCTTCCTTTTGTTTTAACTTCTTTTATGATCTTATCTAGGCACGGATTTAGTAATTAGGGGACTTCCTGAAAATATTATTCCAGATACGCCCCTCACTCCCTCTAAAGGGATTCACTTATCCCAGATACCATTGGTATCAAAAGGATAAAGCTCTGGTGAGACTCTTTCCTATCGAGACTTATCGAGAGACCTAGGGGACTTAGATTGGTAAAAAATTTTCGTACACATCTGGACGTGGAGAGTAGTACAGCTTTCTGCATGGTCATATAGTGATTCATTCAGAACCAGCTTTTTTACGTTTTTTAGGAAGTTCTTTTTTATTATTATTGTTAAATTAATATCGTAAAATAATTTGCACCAACGACAACATAAAGGATAATTTGAATTGCAATTAAAATTTAAATCCTCAATTATATTTTATTAGTTATATCAATTGCTATCAATTATATATTTACATTTTAATTGTATTTATAGTCGTCTAGGAAGTTTTCTTACGAAAACGTCTATGATTTATTCTTTATTCAAGTCAGTGTTGCGATGAATGTTGAGTAACACCAAACCATTTAGTCTCTTCTGCTTCATCCTGAATCTGAAATAAGTTTCCACAAAATATTGAAACATTGGAATGCCCCAATGTTGCTACATAATGAATTCTGACATACTCTTCATTGTTTGAAATATGGAAAGCATATTGTTGTATAAATTAATAATTAAAATCAAGCATTTTGCGTAATTTAAAATAATTACACAAAATGATAATTTCTATCAGTTCGTTTGCTAAAGGGACCATTCATTTTAAAACTGTAAAAAAATAATATTTATATACTAAATCCAACACTCTGTATCCGCGCCTGATCTCATCCGTCAGCAAGTTGAAGATAATTTGACTGAGGCTGTCTTATCCCTGTCTGTATAGACATTTTCATGTAAGGGGGTTTTTCGCTCTTACAAATGTTAATTTCCTTGATAATTGCTCGAATCTCGGCATTTAGTTTAAGGACATCTTAAAGTTATTCTGAAACTTACGTACGTACTTCTAAATTAAATATCACATCATATATTAAAAGCAATGTCGGTCTTCTATCTAAGTCAAAAAACAAATCTGTATTTCAGACTTCATTAAATAACCAGCATGTTTCTGCGGGTTACATTTTCGAGCTAATTAAAATTACTCCCTCTGGATGTAAATGTCACTGAGGACGTTATATTTTCTACTTTTTTCTTCCTGAAAAGTAGTAATTTAATTACCAAGAAACCTAAATGTTCATCAACACAAACTGCCTTTGTATTTTTAAAAGCTTTTTAAATATCATGAAACTACTGTTCTTTTTAACTAACGCCCGCTGGTTAATGAGAAAGTATTTTTCTAAAAGTTTAATGCTTCTAAACATAATAAAAGCGCAGACATTATCCTACAAAATGAAAAAAGAATACATTTTCTTTCTAAAATATTACTTAAAAAGTCAAAGAGTCGTGAAAGAAAAAGCGAAAAAGGTCACGGTGAACCCCTGGGAATGACAAACACATAAACCACTCATTCCCTTGTGCAGACAGTTTTTCGTGATCTGGACTTTGCATCAACTAGCTGCGAGATTTTTTCATATCTACAGCACTGTACTCACAAAAAAGTCAAAAGACCAAAACTAATATTACTCAATATTTCGATTAACAATTATTAATTTCGAGAAAATTTAACTATACTACTAATATGCCAATATAATTGTAATGGTATTTCATTCTGCATCAATTATTTGTAAGTAAATAATTAAAAATTATTATAGTTTTTAAAAAACCTGAAAATTTGAGATTTTTAAAGAAAATTACACAAAAAAAAAACATTCTAAGTATTGTCAAAGAACCTCTACAGCCATTTGAAAATGACCTTTGTTCTAGGATAAACAAATATAACTACCCATCTTTTACAAATGCAGTAACCACATAAAAACTCACATTCTGAAATGTGTTTTATATGTTTTTATTGTTAATTTTAATAATTATAAACAATTGAAAAACACGCTTACTTCTGGGTTTAATTTGCAATAACTTTTATGTTTATAAACATTTTTTAATTTAGAAAATCTCATTTTAAAGAGCAAGTACTTTCAAGAAAGAAATATAGGAATTTATCTGTTTAAAAAGTTCTCAAAAAAAAAATAAACACAAAATCCTAGAACCTCAATACTACTTACTAGTTAATACAAATCTTTCAAATGTCTGTGTACACTATTGTCCATCCAGGTCACTACCACGCATATCCTGAATGTAGAGATGTGGGGATATGGCATCCCTGGTTAGTTGAAGGTACCAAGAATACTTTGCGTAAACTTACAGAAAAACTTCTTGGTTTACACAAAAGGAATTTTTTAGGGGTACTACAATATTTAATTCAACAGCCGGACAAAGCTTTGACAGAGTGGAGAGCACTGTGTAGGAGTCAATCCTTGATGGGTTTTTAAGGGCTTCTGCCAACAGATATGTTGCTTCGACCCCGTCAATTTGCTCTGTCTTGTAATCAGGTGCCTAATGTGCACGGAGTGTTTTTTTGAACTTAACTGTTTTATGCACACGAAACTCTCAGCACTGTTGTCATTCATATATTTATTTACACTGTTGTCATTCATATATTTACACTGTTGGCAATGTTGGCAAATTGTTGTCAAAAGTGGAGTTACAATTTTGTTATAGTTTATTTTTATGAACGAGAGAGTAATTAGCATAATTTTAATTGGTAGCTCCGACCACTCCATGGGCGTGCTCAAGATTAATTGAAAAATTACTTTGAATAATTGTAAAAAATAAATGAATTATTTCAGTGTTATAAAGTGTTATGTGTATGTAAACAAAAGTGACCTCTTTTATCACACACTATATTAGAACTGACTGGCCTACATTAAAAAGGGTTTTAAAAAATTCACATTTTTTTCAATTTTTAAAAATTACAAAAGAGAAAAAGAGTTTTTAAAACCGTCTAAGGTATGTTAAATAGATGAATAAAAATATTAATATAAAACTTACAGCTACTTGTTACAAATCCAAATCAGATTCAGAAGATGAACTTTCAGAACCAAGATTTATAATAACTGGCTCGATCATTTTATCAGTAATATTGTCCAGCTTCCACATTTTTTCCTCTTCTTTAATAGTGTGATTTACTGCCTTTTCCCAGTTTTCAGGTTTTACATTATTTACGGCCTCCCAAAACAACTGTTTAACATCATGAATTTTAAAAGTGGTATTTTTTCTTGAAACTTCACTCTTTATCTGTGCCCATACCAGTTCAATCGGGTTTAATTCACAATGATATGGTGGGGATCTAAGTACTGTCATTCCACGATTTTTGGCAATTTCATCAATTTCGTATTTTTTAAATTTTTCTTTATGAAGGGCACACAACGAATAAAGTTCCTTTCTTATAGATCCGGGATGGTACGTAATATTTTTTGAACTCGGCCAATTCTGCAAGTCTTTTTTTAACCACTTGGTTGTGGGCAGTCCTTCTATAAGTCTGGAGTGATAACTTGCATTATCCATTACTATTACACAGTTCTTAGGAAGAAGATCTATCATTTGTTCGAACCATTCTTGAAAGACATCAGCGTTCATGTCTTCATGGTAGTCACCGGTACGAGTTGATTCAAAAGTTAATAAACCACCTTCAACAAAACCGTCTGAACTGCCAATGTGTACTATTATCAGCCTGCGTCCCTTTCCTGATGGTGGGTTTAAACCAGTAGATAAGTTATTTACAAAAGCGTGCCTTTGACTTGTAACAGTTTCATCCTGCCAAAATTTATTTGGTGTATGACCCTCGTTGATCCATGTTTCATCAAGATAAAATATTTTTCTTTTTTGGTTTCTCATTTCCTTTATGGTTCTTAGAAAATGTCTTCCCCATATGACAATATCGCGTCTTTCTAATAAAATAGACTTTCTGTGATTCTTTTTCCAGCGGAAGCCTATTTCTTTTAAAAGTTTCCATAACGTACTTCGACTCATTTCTGGGTAATCCTTATGATCTCGAACTGAGACAAGAACTTTATCCAATGTTGGAAATTCTTGTCTAAAGAAGAATTCATGCACTTTCCGTCGAAGTCCTTCTTTAAAATGATATTCTCTTTGAAATTTTGGTATCCCTGGAGCATTACGTGGCATTTGAAAACTACCACATTTCTCTTCTTTAATAACTCTGTAAATCGTAGATTTCCCAACACCAAGTGTACTGCTAACTAACTCAACGGTCTCATCAACACTTTCACATAAACGTTTGTCTGTAAATGATTTAAAACAATTAAATATTAATGTTTTTTCATTAACTGTTAGAGGACCAATTTTTCGGCGTTTACACGGCACTTCCAAATTTTCCATAACACTAGTATACACAATAAACTGCACCTTGCAACTGAAGTACCTACTTTTAGTGAACTGTTAAGAATTTTGAATACGCCACTTGGACCTTCCTACAAAATGGAAAAACCCACTATCACATTTTCTGTGGAATAAGTTTAGAAGGTAATTATCTAGTCAATTACTGTCGTAGATTCCTGGAATTAAAGAATTAAATGTTTGATTGTTGAAACCCTTACTTCGTGGAATGCACTCATTTCAGATAAAATAAAACGTTTTATTTTATCTAAAGAATTAAGGTTTATTTTGCAAATAGGCAAAGAATTAAACATTATTTTGCAAATAGATAAAATAAAACGTTTTATTTTATCTAAAGAATTAAACTTTATTTTGCAAATAGGTAGGTACTTATTAAACTTTTATTGGTTATATATAACCAATAAAATAAACATCTTACATTTGTTGCAAATTCATTAGTACCTGTTAACCTCCATCACTCCGACACTGGCAACCTTATTTAGGGATTAGTAACGCTCACAACTATTGTATTCTATTCTGCTCCAACCTTTATACCTGGTGGTCATACTCAATTTAAAATTGTTTTCCTATATACTTCTGTAAACTTGTTGACAAATATCTGTTTTTCATTGAGTCACCCGTATCAACAGTTTAGGGATTTGCATACATAATTTATTGTTTTATTACTCTCTCATACATAAAAATACACTATACTAAATTACGAATGTTTTTAAAGTTTTATATGTTCTAATGGATTTATTCGAACGTAATATTGCTTTAATATATAAATATATGTTATATATGCTTTCAGTTATGGTATTAAGACTTTTTTAAAATCATTAGAACTTAAATACATGTCCTTCATCTCCGCTGTTTCTTCTTAAATAATTATTAAGGATTATGGTCAGAACACGCACTATTTGGTCTGAAGCTTCCTTGGATGATTATCAGTTATTGAGTTATGGGTTTTTAGATTATTTCTAATAAAATCTCCACTATAAATCTACTAGCTATTAAGGACAATGTAATTATTGGCCCCTAGTTTTCTCTATAGTAAGGTTTCCTTTTTTGGCAACTTATCACTCCGTTACGACAATCTTTTGGTATCTTTTTTTCGGCCTCGTAGAGGTTCTTTTAATTTAAGTTCTTTTGTATTTGACTCCAAGTACATTATTGTTAAGTATGGAGATCATGTTTCACTTTCTTAAAGTTCTGTTCTGAGAGAAAGATAAAAAAAGAGGATGAAGAGATACGGATAAAGAGATGCACACTTTTTTGTGAGAAGAAAAGGGAGAGTGACAAATAAAGAGAGAGAGTAATATACTTTAATGCGCGAAAGAGAGGAGGAGAGAGAGGCAAAAGAGAGAACGAAAAGGAGAGAAAGATAGATAGAGACAGAGTGAGAGGGAGGGAGAGAAAGAGAGGGAGAGAAAGAAAGAGAGAAAGAAAGAAAGATATATATATATATATATATATATATATATATATATATATATATATATATATATATATATATATTGAAATGATATTGTTTAAAAAATTAATTTATAAGTTATATACTAGATAATTTTAGATATAACAAGTATTTGGTTATTTTAAGAAGTTAAATACTAGAGAATTTAATAAAAATATATTTATGTGAGGGCATTTTTAATAAATTAGCATATAATAATTGTAAAAAGTTGTATTTTAATGTTGTAAATATATTTAAGTGAGCCATGTGCATAGGCAACCAACTATACAGTGAGTGATAGACAGATATACTTACTCTCCAAGTGACATTTTAGGAAATAATTGGGAATATAAAGTGGGGTTATAATAATATATTGTTTGAAATGTGTATTTTAGTAAATTAGAGTGTTAGTTACTAATTTGAATGTTTATTCTGATCTGAAAAGCCTAAATGTCAACAAAATTATCAATGGAACATTAACGAATTCTCCAGAGTGCAGAGTGTGACCATTGTTTACGGTCGAACATTCTGGAATAATGATTATGTCGGTGGATGGAACAGATATTTTTTTCGAGAACATCCATATCGAAGAAATAGAACGAAATGGAACATGATCTCTTACCAGATGATTCTAGAATATCCAAAAAGATATAAATACCCGTGATTTGGATTCAAGATGGCAGTTTTTAGTCAGAAGTCAGGCCAGTTTATTATGAAAGTTAGTAGACACATTTAGTTAGTGAAGTAAATTGTTCAGAATTTTCAAGAAGTCAGTCAGAAAAATTTAGTAAGAAATATGAAAGTTAGTTGGAGTCAGTGAATCACTTACAAATAGTCCAATTGTTTAATATAGTGAGTTAAATGAAGATTAAAAATTATGCATATATTTAATGCACATTTATAATTATACACAAATAATTATTGAAGATTATAAAAGTATATTAGAAGAATATTGGATGGACATTGGAAGGAATTAAAATTATATTATGATTGAAGATTAGTATAAATCAACTTATAATAATTGGAGGTATATTGAAAAGAAGAATAAATATAAATGGTGTTTGCTGGTTTGCTTGGTGGTGTATAAATGCTGGTGAAGAAAACTATATCTTAAATATAATGTACCTACCTACTCACATGTAAGATAATTAAAGTATCTATGTATTTCTATATAGTTTTTAGTCACCTGGTATATGTTATTTACAATTATGAAAAGTTCTCATGTATAATCACTAATAATTATTTGCTGTTAGAAATCAGAATCAATACTCTTCATAAATATTTTCCTATTTAGAATAAATAAGTTTCGCTAGTTTATTCACCTAATACTTCGTATCTATGGAATAATAATAATTTATTTCTCTTATTTCTTTGTTCGATAAGCTATCCGTATTTGCTATTTTAATATTAATATTTGAGTCCAATCTCTTGTACTCAAATCCATCCAGAAACATCGTTAAATAATTGTAGATAACAGAACTTATATATTCATAGTTTTAAGAAATAACAAGCAGAGTGTAATTTTCATCCTCTAATATAATAAATTTATACATGTCAATATATTCTGTTTAATTCCAAAACAAAGAGTTAGTCCGGAGAAGAAATAAACGCATAGTATTCCATAACAAAATTTGGTGTCAGAAGTGGGATATTAGTAGCAGAGTTCCTCTGATTGCTGATAGAAGGAGAGCTGAGGAATTTTTGAATTGACTTGTTTCCTTCGAGGAATCATTCAAAAAAAAACTGTCAGTGTGGAAAAATCGCCACTACAACTAATTACATTGGGGTCCAGTACATCCAGTTCGAAATCCAGTTCCAGTCATAACCCAATTGTAGTTCCATCGGAAGTAGAGGTGAACCCGTGGAATAATAGACTATGCGACCAACAACAATATTCTACTTGTAAGTACATTCTATCTTAAATTCTGTCTCATATTTTAAAAATCTTGTAAACGTATGTCTACTTTATATCCTGATATAAGTAACTTATTTGACGAACAAATACCTTCTCCCGACTCAAATTCTCTTTCAAATTCTTCTACTTCTAATTCAAATAAAATGTCAGTATCAATTGAAATAGCTGAAAAACTTCTCATTCGATTTGATGGTACAAAATCAAAATTATACGAATTCATAGACAATTGTGATAAAGCATACAATTTAGTAAATCCGCAATCCAAACCCATCTTATTAGCCATTATAGAAACTAAATTAACCGATAAAGCTAGGGCCATAACTAGAAACAGAACATTTGACGAATGGAAAGATTTAAAAGACTTCTTATTAGATGCTTATTCTGAACGCCGAACTGAAGGTCAGTGGCAATTGGAATTACATTCCTTACGTCAGATGCCCAGTGAAAATGTAATGTCATTTGCAAATAAAGTTGAAAATTGCTATATAAAATTAATAAATACACTTGATCCAGACTTATCTCCAGATGCAAGAAATGCATGTACTAAACTCTTAAAAACTCAAGCACTAAATGTCTTTATTAGAGGATTAAACAAAGACCTCTCTATTTTAATCAAAGCCCGAAATCCAGATTCCTTAGAAAGAGCTGTTGCTATAGCAATTGCCGAAGAACAAGAACAGTTATCAAGACAAGAAATTTTCAGACCATTCTGTAATATTTGCAAACGAAATAACCATTCCTCAAATAACTGTCGATATAAAAACAATTCAGATAGAAATGTTAGACATCTTCAAAATTCTAGTTTTCAAAACCCAAAATATCCTAATTCAAATCTTCAAAGGTCAAATTCTCAAAATCAAAATTATAAACCTTCAAATTCAAATTCCAATTCTGATTTTCCTCCAAACTTAAGAAAAGAAAATACCAACACTTCCCAACGTTTTTGCAGATACTGCAAAAAACCAGGTCACGTTATAGAAGAATGTAGAAAACGCGAATTTAACAATAAAAACAAAAATCCAACAAATTCTTTAAACTTCCAGAATCCTCGACAACCAACGGTCGATTCTCGAGGAGTTCGTTCAGTTCAGGCCGTATCACAACCATCAACTTCTCAGTCACTTCCTATGTAGATTTACCCTTAGTAAATAATTCTAATCCATCCTCTTGCAAGTTTCTAATCGATACAGGCGCAGATATTTCTTTAATTAAATATTCAAAAATACTAAACATTCCAAAAATTTATTCTAAGTCTATTACTCTACGAGGCATTGATAAAAATGTCTTAAATCCAAATAAAACTATATGTAGTTGTAACGTAAATTTCAAGATAAAAGATTTTGTCCAAACTCATGTTTTCTATGTCGTAGAAGACGATTTTCCTCTTCATTTCGACGGTATATTAGGTAGCGATTTTTTTGAAATAAATAAATGCCAAATTGATTATAAAGAAAATAAATTAAACTTTAAAAATTGTTCTATTTCAATCGAATATATAAAATCTCCATTAAACAATGACAATGACGAATTTCTGAGAGATCAAAATATCGAGACAAGTTCTAATATCGATGAAATATTTCCTTATGATGCTAAATCCATAGAGGATCATTCTTATTTAGAAACCAATGATATCCAAATAACCTTAAGTAGTGAAGAACTACTATCCAATCCAATTCAATCTAAATCTAACTCTAAATCCAAAGAAAATTCAAGTCCAAAATGTGTAAAATCCACTGAGATATGCACAAATAAAACTTGTAACTCTTCACGAAATCATAAATCAAAATCCTGTTCAGAAGAAAAATCCTGTTCAGACGATCTTATACTAAATCAAAACTCTAATTCTAACTCAAGAAGTAATAAAACTATTCTATCCGCAAGAACTGAAACAATTGTTCAAATTAAAGTAATAAATAATGAATTAAGCGAAGGATTATGTCCCGAACGCGAAATCTTTAAAGGTGTATTTTTATGTCCTAGTGTTGTTAAAGTAAAAAATGATTTCTTTTTAACCTCAATCGTAAACACTACTGAAACGGATGTTGAATTAAACGATATTCAAGTAGCAATAGAAAAAATTCCAAATTTACAAAACAATGCAAATATACGAAAAATGTCTTCTTATAAAGATAATACGAATTCTAACAGAATTGCTAAATTAAAAAATGCCTTGAGAACAGATCATTTAAATAGTGAAGAAAAATCATCTTTAATTTCTATTTGCAAGGAGTACAATCATATCTTTTATCTGGAAGGAGATCAACTTACCAGTACAAATGCCATAACTTGCAAAATTCCTTTAAATTCTAATGTACCTATTAGCACTAAATCATACAGGTATCCTGAAGTACACAAACATGAAGTCGAAACTCAAATAAAAGGTATGCTAGATCAAGGTATTATCGAAGAATCAACTTCGCCATGGAATTCGCCCCTTTGGGTTGTGCCAAAAAAGGCCGATGCTTCAGCAAAGAAGAAATGGCGAATTGTTATAGACTATCGACGACTAAATGATATTACTATAGGAGATTCATTTCCACTTCCGAATATAGTCGATATATTAGACCAATTGGGTCATTCAAAATATTTTTCAACAATAGATTTAACATCAGGATTTCACCAGATCAAAATGGATCCTGAGGATTCTCCAAAGACTGCTTTCTCAACTCCGTCTGGACATTATCAATATTCACGAATGCCATTTGGATTAAAAAATGCTCCCAGTATTTTTCAAAGGCTAATGAATACTGTCCTCTCAGGAATACAAAATTACAGATGTTTTGTCTATCTCGACGATATAGTCATTCATGCCGATACATTAGAAAATCATAATAAAAGATTAAAAGAAGTATTCGAAAAATTGTCTACATTCAACTTAAAAATACAACCAGATAAGTGCGAATTTTTTCGTCGCGAAGTAATGTATTTAGGACATTTAATAACTGAATTTGGTGTCAAACCGGACGAAAAAAAGGTATGTGCTGTTACAGATTTTCCTATACCCAGAACACAAAAAGATATTAAGAGCTTTTTGGGTCTCACTGGTTATTATAGACGCTTTATAAAAAATTTCAGTGCTTTAACACAACCTTTAACAAAACTGCTGAGGAAAAATGTTGAATTTAATTGGACAAGCATTCAACAACAGTCATTTGAGAACCTGAAATCAATACTTTGTTCAGAACCAATACTTCAGTATCCAGATTTTACCAAACCCTTTGTCTTAACAACGGATGCTAGTAATTATGCAATAGGGTCCATACTTTCTCAAGGTAAAGTACCAGATGATTTACCTATTGCTTATGCTAGTCGTACCTTGAACAAAGCGGAATCAAACTATAGCACAACAGAAAAAGAATTACTTGCAATTGTATGGAGTGTTAAACACTTTAGACCATATTTGTACGGAAATAAATTTTTCATTTATACGGATCATAAACCACTCACATGGCTATTTAATGTAAAAGATCCCGGATCAAGACTCGTTAGGTGGAGATTAGCATTAGAAGAATATAGCTATGAAATTATTTATAAACCAGGTAAATTAAATCAAAATGCTGATTGTTTAAGTCGTCCTCCTTTAACCATATCTGAAACAAATATTTGCGAAGAAAACAAAAACCCGGCAACAATCACCTTACAAATAAACAAAATGAGTAAAGAAAATAATGACACTTATTCACAGTTCTTATCTAAATCCGAAACTATATTAATAACAAATGATAATATAAAAGAAACAAATGAAAAGATTACATCATTTTCACAAAATTTAGCATTGTTTGTTTCCGTAGATTTAAATTTTAATGAGATCGTTCAGAAACAAATAAATAAACAATTCAGTCATATAGAAAAATTGAAAGCCAAAAATCCAAGACTAAATGACATTATATATATTTCTGATCAAAATAAAAACTTTTATTACATATTTATAAAAAATAATTATTGGGACAATACCTCTTATGAAGATATATTTAATTCCCTAATAAAATTAAGAGACTGGTTATTAAACGATAAAATATTAAAAATTTGCCTACCCAGAATAACTTTTAGCTACGATAAATTAAGTTGGGGAAAAATTAGATCTATGATTAGATTTATTTTTAGAAAAACTGATATATCTATTATCATTTATCATGATATACTAACAAATCCTGAACCTGAGGAAATAACTACAATATTACAAGAGAATCACACTAGTCCTACGGCTGGACACTCTGGTTTTCATCGGACATACAATCGTATAAAAAAACATTTCAAATGGAATAATATGAAAAATGATATTAAAAACTTTATAAAAACCTGTGAATCTTGTCAGAAAAATAAACTCGTTAGAAAAAAATTCGTAAAGCCCATGGAGATAACAACAACAAGCTCAAATCCATTAGAAAAAATATTTTTAGATATAGTAGGTCCTTTACCTTTAACCGAGTCAGGTAATAAGTTCATATTAACATTACAAGATGACTTAACAAAATTTTCTCAAGCTTATGCAATTCCGAATCATGAAACCAAGACTATCGCTGAAAATCTGGTTCGTGGATTTATTTGCAAGTTTGGAAAACCCGATATAATAGTTACTGATCAAGGCCGAGATTTTACTTCCAAATTATTTTCTCAAATCGCCAAGCTTTTTAAAATCAGACATATAAATTGTACTGCTTATCATCCAGAATCAAATGCTGCATTAGAAAGGAGTCACGCTACTTTAGCAGACTACCTTAAACATTATATTAAAGCTGATCAATCCGATTGGGACGAATGGCTAGATTTTGCTATGTTTTCATATAATACAACTAATCATACTTCAACCAAATTCACACCATATGAACTAATATTTGGATATACACCTAATCTACCTAGCAGTATAATACGACCAGTAGAACTCAAATATACATATGAAGATTATTTAGATAATTTAACACTTAAGCTTAGAAAATCTCATGAGTTAGCAAAAACGAATCTATTAGAATCTAAAGTAGTCAGTAAAAAATATTATGACCAAAAGATTAATGACACCGTTTTCTTAGAAGGACAATTAGTATATCTCCAAAATGAGCAAACAAAGAAGGGTCAAACCAAAAAACTTACACAAAATTATAATGGACCTTATAAAATTCTAGAGATAAATTCTCCTGTCAATTGCACAATTTTAGTAAATAAAAAACCAATAAAAGTTCACATGAATAGATTGAAACATGCTTTTGTTTCAGGTATGCAATAATATGGCTGACAAATAGTGAACAAATTCACAAGAAATATACCAATACTCCTATCAACAAATCACCTGGAATCTATTACGAACACATAAAAAATGTTCAATTTATTGAAACTCATTGGAACATATTAAGTCATATTCCTTTACAACCTTTTACAGACAAATTAAATTTTGTAGATCTCACCTATCAAAAAACATTAAGACTGTGTCAAAACAAACCAGTTCTTATTGAATTACGATTATGCGATACTTCACTAAAACTCTTAGGACAAATCATACCTAGACTCTTTCAAGATGAACAAACTTTAAAAAACATAATTCTGCATGAACATTTTAGACCAAAACGCGCTCTATTTAATGCAATTGGATCTGTTTTCAGGACCTTATTCGGTACCTTAGACAGTGATGATGCTGAAAATTTCAATAATGCTATTAACAAAGCTGAAAGTAACGAAAATCATCTTCTTGATTTACTAAAACAACAAATTCATGTAGTAAAAGCCACGATTGCAAATTTTAATAACTCTATTACAAATCTAGACCGAAACAAAGTGATTTTTGATAAAAATTTTGAATCAATTACCAATTACACAGATAAAATGAATAATAAATATTTTAATTTAGATTTAAAACAAAAAATTGAAGAACATTTTACCTTACTAACTTTCTTTATAACAGAATTACAACAAGAATATTCTACTTTAATAAACGTTATTCTATTTGCAAGAAATAATAACCTTCATCCTTCTGTTATAACACCTGAGCAACTAATTCAAGAATTATCTAAAACGGTAACGCATTTACCTAGTACATCGACTTATCCATTTCCATTGACTATCGATTATGCTCATAAATATTTCGATATCATTTTACTTAAATATATATATTTTGATAACAAGATTTTAATTACGGTTAGTATACCTTTGGTTAGTAATACTCCTTATTCTCTTTTTAAACTAATATCTCTTCCTATAATTCATCCAACATTAAAGAGACTTACCTTTATTCTTCCATCTGTCAAATATCTTGTTCTTTCAGAAAATAGAAACATTTATGTTACTATTGATACATTAGAAGACTGTTATTCATTAGATGAAGAAAAACTTATTTGCAAAAATCCTGATACTTTCCGATTTACACACACTAATCCAATTTGTGAAACTGAATTGTTAACTTCAATAACAAACATACCATCTAGTTGCGATACTCGTATAATTCAAACAGAATATGAAATTTGGCATAAATTAAACAAACCAAATTCTTGGATATATGTTTTACCCAAACCAACAGATTTAACTTTAAGCTGTCAGACTAGTACGCCAATATCTATTGTTCTTTCAAACACAGGTATTTTTTCTACTTCGAATAATTGCAAAACTTACACCGGATCAACTATTTTGATATCTGTCTCAAATCCAAAAGAAAGTAATTTTCAGTCTATCATTCCAGATTTATCCCTTCCAGAAGTCTGTTGTGATGATATTAAGATAAATAATGAATCCAAATTACACCTTGTTCCCTTACAATTAAATAATCTCGATCGAGATGCATTAAATTTAGCAAGCCATAAACTAGATAATTTAGAGAAAATGACCTCAGAAACAAATATTAATTTTTCAGACACAATAAAAAATAGTTCTTATTTCACTTATGCAATCTTATTTTTGATAAAATGTATGTTACTTTATATTTTATACAGGATAATTAAATATTTTTACCGACGATTTCGTAGAAATCCGTCACATAGTTGTCAACAAATTACAAATTGTTTAACACTAAATATATGTCAAAGTAAACGAAAACATGTACATGAGACAGATTTAAGTATAGATTGTAAACATAATAAAGACAATAATTATAGTGAATCCAAAAAGTGTGAAGAGACTAGTTTCACAGAGACTACACCGATAAGACGAAGTGAAAGACTATCGAGACTAAAAGAAACTATTTAAATGTGTTAAAATAAAATAATAATGTATACAAATGTTTTATACCATTTAAATGAAAATTCATTTTACAATTATTTTCATTCTTACAAAAGGAGGTGTAATGTACCTACCTACTCACATGTAAGATAATTAAAGTATCTATGTATTTCTATATAGTTTTTAGTCACCTGGTATATGTTATTTACAATTATGAAAAGTTCTCATGTATAATCACTAATAATTATTTGCTGTTAGAAATCAGAATCAATACTCTTCATAAATATTTTCCTATTTAGAATAAATAAGTTTCGCTAGTTTATTCACCTAATACTTCGTATCTATGGAATAATAATAATTTATTTCTCTTATTTCTTTGTTCGATAAGCTATCCGTATTTGCTATTTTAATATTAATATTTGAGTCCAATCTCTTGTACTCAAATCCATCCAGAAACATCGTTAAATAATTGTAGATAACAGAACTTATATATTCATAGTTTTAAGAAATAACAAGCAGAGTGTAATTTTCATCCTCTAATATAATAAATTTATACATGTCAATATATTCTGTTTAATTCCAAAACAAAGAGTTAGTCCGGAGAAGAAATAAACGCATAGTATTCCATAACAGTGAGCAAGTGGATAAACAGATTGCTAATTTAAGAACTTATTTTCAGGTACAGGCTGAGATATCTACTTTACATCAAGCAATTTTCGCAGTAGATGATACAACGCCGCTTAAACTGAGGGAACAAGAAATGCGCATAAACCACCTCACAGAAAGAAAAAAATGCGCACCTAGATGAGTAAACCTCTGCATGGGCGACATCTCAATGAAATCAGCCAAGAATATGTCGACAATACAGCGTCGAACTATTGGTTGACATCAGGAAAGATGTTTCCCGAGACTGAGGGTTTCCTACTCACCATTCAGGATCAGGTTATTCCAACTAAAAATTACCTGAAATATATTGTTAAAGATCCTCAAGTCCAAAATGACAAATGCCAATATTGATGCCAAGCCTAAGAAACCATCCAACATTTTACCGGTGGCTGTCAGGCTTTTGTCGGTACTGATTATAAGTACTGAGATGACTCAGTAGGAAAGATTATTCACCAAGAAGTAGCTCACAAACTGGGACATCTCCAAACCGACCATCTTCCTTATTATCAATACGTCCCTGACAGAATGCCAGAAAATGACAACTACAAGCTATATTGGGACCACACTGTGCTTACAGACCAACCAGTGGCACATAATAGACCGGATCTCATACTAGTTAATAAACTTACTAGTAAAACAACACTTATTGATGTGGCGAAGCCCAACACCAATAATTTACGTGTTAAATACAACGAAAAGATCGCCAAGTACAGAGATCTAGAAATACAAATCAGGCGACAATGGAGAATGGAAAGTACCCAGACAGTACCTATTATTCTATCTACTACTAGCGTTATCCCCAAAAACCTCTTAAGAACATAAAACACCTGGGTCTAAATTAACATCTCTATAAGGCCATGCAAAAAGCTGTACTCCAACATACCAAGTCACCTAGGGCTCCATAAAACGGAAAGAGTTCCACCAGAGCTCAATCCTTTTGATACCTTAGGTATCTGGGATGAGTGAATTTTACCCTTAAAGGGAGTGTGAGCCGTATGGCTAAATCTGGAGAGAAAAGTAAAATTTCTCAAAAATAAATATTTATTTTTAAAAAAGTTAAGTAGTCGGTTAAATAAAAATTTTTTTAATTTAACTAAATGTATTTTCATGATCATGCCACACATTAAAAAAATAATAATTTTCGTTGATTAGAACCGGATATATTTCCCGTCTTTAATAAATTTAAATTTATGAAGTCAGTTTTTGAAATCGTAAAATCTCTTCGTTTAAATCTTTGGCCAGAGGCGGACTAAGGCCTATGCAACCTAGGCACGTGCCTAGGGCCCGCAATAATTAGGCTAAATCGTTGTTTGATAAAGCCTTCAAGTGGGGACGAGCGTTTCCGTGCTTATGCATCCACACCCGCAACTGTCGAAGTCGATGAGAAATACGATAGAGTCTTGCGCCTATTGAGTATAACTATTTATATCAGTCTCTTGAACGTCACGTACAATATCTTACTTGATTTTGGATTGAAAATTGTGCAATTAAGACGTAAGTCCTAGACTTGATTACAAATAGATTGTTTTGGATTTTTAGTTAATACTTTGTGAAATTCCTAAATATGGAAAATCAATCATCAGCCATATTAACGGCTACGTCCGAATCTGGAATGCCACAAACACTTTCACCATTAAAAAATGAAAAGAAGGCAAAAAATTACAAAGTAGATTCGGAAAAAGTTGCACCGTCCATCAAAAAATATTTAAACGCTGCAGTTGCTACTGGATCGTTGGTGTAAACAAAAGGAAAATGAGCGTCAGGATCTTCAAATTAGCATCGTGTTCTGCATCTACAAAGCCTAGTTCAGGAGAAAAATGAAAGATGGAGGGACAACTAAACCGAAAAAAACTGTCACCGCCGCCAAATGTTCTGCTACCAGCGAAAAAGCAAAATCTGTAAAGAAAGTGGCTAAGGCTAGGTGTGAAAAATAAAACGAAAAGCAGATTGAGATTGAGAAACAAGAACGTTGGAACGGAGACAGGAACGTTGGAATGTTTTTAAATGGAGATTAGAACAATTACAACAATCGTCAAAAAGACCAGCAGGAAAAATCAAGTAATTCCGATTGTAAAGGTGAAATAATGGAAGAAAATATAAATTTAAAATCATCTCAAAGTAATCTATGAGTTTTGTCAACGACATTGTATTATGGCCAGATACTGCCATGCGTCCACTAAAATCAATAAATGAATCTTTGGAATCATCTTCTATTCGATGTAACGAAGGGTCAAAACAAGTTACCCGAAATCACAACGAAAAAGAGGCACGGAATTACATAATAGCCTATGGCCCAAGTTAGCCTTAGTCCGGCACTTGGCGTATCATAGACGTCTCACTTTTAAAAGAATCAAAAGAAAATGGTTCTTTGTAAATTGCTTTTTCATGGTGAATTTTTGAAAAGAAAGGGCTAACTACGAAGTGTTGTAGGATATTATGTTTCTTGTAATCGTAATGTAACTTCCTACATGTTATTGCGTTGTTAGTTATTTTCATGTTTAGATGCTTAAAATAGAGTACTTTTGCCATTTGCAATCTTTTACAATTTTTAACATAAACTTTTTAGTCGTTATGAGCATAGGCGCAAAATTTCGGGCCAATGCTTTTTAAATGCAATCGTTTTTTTCGAATCCTGAGAAAACTAACAAATATTTTTGAAAATTTTTAACGCAGAATGAAAGATTAAATTATTACCAGGGGCCGAAAGTCCCTTAGAATGAACAAGAAGTTTTTTTGAATGAGATATTTGAAATTAAAAATCATACTAAATTTTCTCTTTTTTTTTCACCCCTGTAACTTATTAAAATAAACATTGTAGAAGTTGTTAGGAACTTTCGGCCCTCAGTAATAATGTACTCTTTCATTCTGTATTTAAATTTTTCAAAAATACTTATTAGTTTTTTTAGGATTCGAAAAAAATGATTGCATTTAAAAAGCATTGGCCCGAAATTTTGCGCCTACGCTCTTAAATTTAGTCATTTTTCTTTAATTTGGCCCTTTCAGAATTCATGTAGACCCGATAGTTGACGAATAATAACGTAGATTTTTCAATAACGTATTTTTGGGATAAACAATTTCAATTTTGCAATGAGTGAAACTTTTTGAAATTTTATAAGCTAATAAATATTTGTGATATTGTTCTTATTCACACGCGAAATCAAGTATTTTGTGCATTTTAAAATACATCTAACTGTTAAATTATCTACTTTTAGTAAACAATAAGTAAAAGTATTATTTTTTACTTTTGTTGAAATTCAAACTACCTAGCCAACAGCTTGAATATAATATCTTGGATTGTGTTTCCTGTAGAACTTTTATAAACGAAGACCCCTTTTGTTTAAATAAAACGGTCTCAATTTCACAAAGTATGGTCGCTAAAGTAAAAACTGCAAGTATGTTTGTCTGCTGTTGGTTATGGCTGGCTTATGTTACAAGGAATAAAAAGCGTAAATGTTTAACAGTTTACTAAAACCAACGAATAAATGCCGCTCATCTAGATTTGTTGCCAATATGCGGTCCTTCTAAAGAAACTGAAAGAACAAATATTACGCTTATTACATAAGTTTATTTTAGAAATAAACTCAATATCAAAATGACCTTAAAAATCTTTTTTTATAAGTGAAACTATACCGATACCGATTGTGGACGAACTTCCACTTGTGGACGGACTTGTGGACGTGATTTTAATCGATTTTAATATGTTAAGCTTTACGTAGCGTAATTAAGTAGTAGCTAGATAGCTTTTTCGCATAAAGTAACAATATGTGGCATT
This sequence comes from Diabrotica undecimpunctata, assembly GCF_040954645.1. Lineage (NCBI taxonomy): Eukaryota > Metazoa > Arthropoda > Insecta > Coleoptera > Chrysomelidae > Diabrotica > Diabrotica undecimpunctata. The sequence continues at coordinate 150,635,602 of NC_092809.1, forward strand.
CATATACAAGTAATAGTAATAACTGTGATTAAATATCTTCTGAGAATGATGAAACAAATATTGTTCTAAAAAAGTCATTACTTTTAAAGCTTTCAACCCAGATAAGGATTATATTTTTCTTCAATGCTGCGTAATTGATTTGCCCGTCACTTCTGTTTCCCTCATATTTGTTCTGGAGAGTATCGAGAACTTTCTGTTTTTTAGAAGTCCTCGAAATCTGCCTATTTCTGAGAAAGAAATCTACCTTTTATTTTGATTGTAATTTTACAAGTGATTTTGAAGTCGGAAAAGGGACATCTCAATCTTATAGGTTGAAACCATCCCAACAGCTATCATTATGTAAGTCGTTTTTTTCTTAAAATCAATAAAACCGTAGTTCTCGGCGGTTTTTTTTTTAATTTTGAAAAATGTGCGTAATAACCAATTATAAAAATATATCATACCACCAATTATGCATTTAAATAAATACATAAATATTTTCGAATATTTTGATTAAAAAGAAACGATTCATTGATTATTCTCAATTAAAAATTACTTCTTTATTTATCAGTTTTTAATTAGCGGTTAATTAGAGACCATTCAATTTAAAAAATAGCGTAAGCGATTACTAAAAGGCTGTTAGTGTCGAAACTGTTATATCCAGAAATCCTTGATTAGTATTTTTTCGGCCATTGATGTTTTTTAACCGATTCTGCTCGCACCAATACTTGCAAATTACAAGCTTCAATAGTTGATAAGCATTACTGCAAACACTATTAACCGTACATTGACACCGAATCTAGCAAATATAATAAAGGCAATTTGCAATGTTTTCGTGTGTGTTGTACAATGAGCACCTTTCTGCAAGAAGGGGGCAGCTCCAATTATAGTAACTTTTGGGAAAATAGAAAAAATGTTTTATAAAAATTTACTCATGTATTAATTACAATAAAGTATTGCAGTTTACATGTATTAATTACAGTTTAGTTAAAAGATATTGGTACACCTGCTAACTTTTTCCTTTATTTATATAAGCTTCTTTTTGCAGAAAAAATGCAAAAAAAATTGAAGCTGCTCCTCTCTTGCACCAGAATTAAAAAAAAAATAGTATTCATTGTAGTTATTATTGGAAAATAAAAAAAGTTACTGCAAAATCTGTTTACTAATTTTAAAAGTTAACAAAAAAACGTTTTTTCTTTTATATTCAAACAGAAAATCACTCTATTCGTCTGTTTGGTCGTCGTCATCCGTGCCTGAAATCTGGGAATCATGACAATCATTACCAACGTCATCACATTTAAGGGATTGGTAAAACTCCATTTCGTTGGCTGGAACGTAGTTGGTAGCTAACTGCATTACGTCTTTGTACTTGGCCTGTTTTACGGGTATTGATGACTCGTACACCGTCAAGTTAGTTTCATCTGAAAGATTATCTTTATTGTCACTCAAAATGTAGTACGATTCAAAAATAGGAATACCAGTTGTAACAGACACATTAACTGTAGTCCATGTGGTCCTTGCTGTATTCAAAAATCCGGTGTTGAGAAATCTTAAACCTCTATTTCTGAGAATTCATAATAACTTTTTTAAAATGGTTCTCAAAATGACTGCTAAAGTTGAAGATCATATCTTGATGAACCATAATCGGTATGAAATATTTGGATGTCTATTAAATAAACTGACAGTATTGTGTAGAAGAAAAAATATAATCTTTTTTTCGTAAAAACTTTTCTATAACACCAAAACAACGGTCACACGGTAGGAAACTGTGCCCTGGTTCAGGAAAACGATGTTGAATATTCTCCAAAGACGTGGTTCTTACAAGAAGATGTCGTAGTATCGTTAAATTTTTATTTTGAGTAGCAGCATTATCGGAAAAGAGGAACAGTTGTCGTGACATTTTTTGGAAGGATATTTTTTATGTAGTGATAAAGAAAAGAAATAACTTAATTCGGTGATTTTCTAGCGGTTGTTTCATCGTAAATGTAAAAATGAGATTTGCCGGTTTTGCCCGAATGTATGCAAACATTGTAGACCCGTAGTTGACATTTGTAGAAGGCTTCGCCGGCCGGAATTTTCGGCAGAGGAAGATTCTGCTGAAAATCAAACGTTAAAATTTCTATGTCGTTATTTTGTTGGCTCAGTTTTGTCTTTTTTTTAAGTCTATATAAAAACAACTGGCTTTAACCTCATGTACTTTCTTTTCAAGTCGTAAAATTCTAGACACTCTAGAATAACATCCTGTAACATATTTTTAGTACTTTTAATATTAACTGTTAGTTATGTTGGTATATTTTATTGTTTTTATTTATACTTCTTTACATGGTCCTATGATAATTTTCTATATTTTTGTTTCAGGTGAGTTTATTAACCACATTATCGACCAACTGTAAGTAGTAAAACTGAAGATATTAATATTATACCACGATTTATAATCTTTTTGACTGTATATTTATCCGTTCTAAAGCCAACTTCATTGTTGTGTTTATGTTCCTTACTTCTGCTTTATTATGATATAAATCCACTTTTCTCATTGCATTAATTTGTGCTTAGAAGTTGGAAACACAGAAGTTGAATTTAAAAGAAAAGGTAAAAAAGAAATAATTAGACTTACTCGCAATCAGTTTAATTTTACTACCTAAGACGACCGGTTTCGCTTTCTAAAATTTGCAAAGCATCATCAGGTCGGTGGTACAAAGTAAATTAAATGCTGAAATTATGAAAAGCCCATATTATAATTTCAGCATTTAATTTACTTTGTACCACCGACCTGATGATGCTTTGCAAATTTTACAAAACGAAACCGGTCGTCTTAGGTAGTAAAATTAAACTGATTGTGAGTAAGTCTAATTATTTCTTTTTTACCTTTTTTAAAATGGACTCACATACGCAACACATTCATAAGTTGAATTTACTATTTTTTGTTGTATTTTTACAATTTATAACACATCATTTGAGAAATCCCATTTTCTTTAATAACTACTGATGAAATATGCTAACAAAGCGCTGCAAGATTTTACCGCTTTTATCTTTGATAATATCGTTGATTGAATTTCCGAATTCGGATAATCTAATAAGGATTTTTTACTTATCTATGTCTTCCTTCTGTTAATTCACGTCTAAGTCCTGTTAATTCCTACAACTAATTCTTGTCATTCCAATATCCAGTTCTCGTACCATCGTTTTGGAAGTCTCCCAGGTTGTATCGATGTATTTGGTTTTTCAGGCCTTTCAATTTTGGATAGTCTCTTTTCGCTCATTTAACTGATGTGGTCTTTCCACTCTCTATGTCTCTGTATAGCCCATTTTAAGATATCCCAGATGGCGCATTTTTCTCTTAGAAGCCCATTACGTTTGTTGTTCCTAAGAGTGTAAACAGCAATGGATCTCAGCGTTCTCGTTTCAGTTGTCCTTATTCTGCTTCTGGGGTGTAGTTAGCTCTAGTCTTAATTGCATAGATCACTGCTGGGCTTAATTAGGTCTTATATATTCTTACTTTACTTCCTAGGCTCATGTACTTGTTGCTCCAGATAATGTTACGTAAGTATCCAGATATAATTGTTTCTCCGTGAGTTTGCTCTTTGACTTCCTCCTTGAGGTTTCTAACCTGAGGGTAATATTAACTCAATTTGAAGTTTATAGCTTGCTTAACAATTTGGTTTTTTGGCCTAAGTACCAGATTAAATTTTTCTGCAATGTTTTGAAAGCTGTATAGCAATCGATGTAGCTTATCTTATCCTGCGATATAATTACCACGTCATCAGCATATAAGCATATTTTAATTTCTTTGTTTTCTATTCTCTTAACTTCTTCCTTTTGTTTTAACTTCTTTTATGATCTTATCTAGGCACGGATTTAGTAATTAGGGGACTTCCTGAAAATATTATTCCAGATACGCCCCTCACTCCCTCTAAAGGGATTCACTTATCCCAGATACCATTGGTATCAAAAGGATAAAGCTCTGGTGAGACTCTTTCCTATCGAGACTTATCGAGAGACCTAGGGGACTTAGATTGGTAAAAAATTTTCGTACACATCTGGACGTGGAGAGTAGTACAGCTTTCTGCATGGTCATATAGTGATTCATTCAGAACCAGCTTTTTTACGTTTTTTAGGAAGTTCTTTTTTATTATTATTGTTAAATTAATATCGTAAAATAATTTGCACCAACGACAACATAAAGGATAATTTGAATTGCAATTAAAATTTAAATCCTCAATTATATTTTATTAGTTATATCAATTGCTATCAATTATATATTTACATTTTAATTGTATTTATAGTCGTCTAGGAAGTTTTCTTACGAAAACGTCTATGATTTATTCTTTATTCAAGTCAGTGTTGCGATGAATGTTGAGTAACACCAAACCATTTAGTCTCTTCTGCTTCATCCTGAATCTGAAATAAGTTTCCACAAAATATTGAAACATTGGAATGCCCCAATGTTGCTACATAATGAATTCTGACATACTCTTCATTGTTTGAAATATGGAAAGCATATTGTTGTATAAATTAATAATTAAAATCAAGCATTTTGCGTAATTTAAAATAATTACACAAAATGATAATTTCTATCAGTTCGTTTGCTAAAGGGACCATTCATTTTAAAACTGTAAAAAAATAATATTTATATACTAAATCCAACACTCTGTATCCGCGCCTGATCTCATCCGTCAGCAAGTTGAAGATAATTTGACTGAGGCTGTCTTATCCCTGTCTGTATAGACATTTTCATGTAAGGGGGTTTTTCGCTCTTACAAATGTTAATTTCCTTGATAATTGCTCGAATCTCGGCATTTAGTTTAAGGACATCTTAAAGTTATTCTGAAACTTACGTACGTACTTCTAAATTAAATATCACATCATATATTAAAAGCAATGTCGGTCTTCTATCTAAGTCAAAAAACAAATCTGTATTTCAGACTTCATTAAATAACCAGCATGTTTCTGCGGGTTACATTTTCGAGCTAATTAAAATTACTCCCTCTGGATGTAAATGTCACTGAGGACGTTATATTTTCTACTTTTTTCTTCCTGAAAAGTAGTAATTTAATTACCAAGAAACCTAAATGTTCATCAACACAAACTGCCTTTGTATTTTTAAAAGCTTTTTAAATATCATGAAACTACTGTTCTTTTTAACTAACGCCCGCTGGTTAATGAGAAAGTATTTTTCTAAAAGTTTAATGCTTCTAAACATAATAAAAGCGCAGACATTATCCTACAAAATGAAAAAAGAATACATTTTCTTTCTAAAATATTACTTAAAAAGTCAAAGAGTCGTGAAAGAAAAAGCGAAAAAGGTCACGGTGAACCCCTGGGAATGACAAACACATAAACCACTCATTCCCTTGTGCAGACAGTTTTTCGTGATCTGGACTTTGCATCAACTAGCTGCGAGATTTTTTCATATCTACAGCACTGTACTCACAAAAAAGTCAAAAGACCAAAACTAATATTACTCAATATTTCGATTAACAATTATTAATTTCGAGAAAATTTAACTATACTACTAATATGCCAATATAATTGTAATGGTATTTCATTCTGCATCAATTATTTGTAAGTAAATAATTAAAAATTATTATAGTTTTTAAAAAACCTGAAAATTTGAGATTTTTAAAGAAAATTACACAAAAAAAAAACATTCTAAGTATTGTCAAAGAACCTCTACAGCCATTTGAAAATGACCTTTGTTCTAGGATAAACAAATATAACTACCCATCTTTTACAAATGCAGTAACCACATAAAAACTCACATTCTGAAATGTGTTTTATATGTTTTTATTGTTAATTTTAATAATTATAAACAATTGAAAAACACGCTTACTTCTGGGTTTAATTTGCAATAACTTTTATGTTTATAAACATTTTTTAATTTAGAAAATCTCATTTTAAAGAGCAAGTACTTTCAAGAAAGAAATATAGGAATTTATCTGTTTAAAAAGTTCTCAAAAAAAAAATAAACACAAAATCCTAGAACCTCAATACTACTTACTAGTTAATACAAATCTTTCAAATGTCTGTGTACACTATTGTCCATCCAGGTCACTACCACGCATATCCTGAATGTAGAGATGTGGGGATATGGCATCCCTGGTTAGTTGAAGGTACCAAGAATACTTTGCGTAAACTTACAGAAAAACTTCTTGGTTTACACAAAAGGAATTTTTTAGGGGTACTACAATATTTAATTCAACAGCCGGACAAAGCTTTGACAGAGTGGAGAGCACTGTGTAGGAGTCAATCCTTGATGGGTTTTTAAGGGCTTCTGCCAACAGATATGTTGCTTCGACCCCGTCAATTTGCTCTGTCTTGTAATCAGGTGCCTAATGTGCACGGAGTGTTTTTTTGAACTTAACTGTTTTATGCACACGAAACTCTCAGCACTGTTGTCATTCATATATTTATTTACACTGTTGTCATTCATATATTTACACTGTTGGCAATGTTGGCAAATTGTTGTCAAAAGTGGAGTTACAATTTTGTTATAGTTTATTTTTATGAACGAGAGAGTAATTAGCATAATTTTAATTGGTAGCTCCGACCACTCCATGGGCGTGCTCAAGATTAATTGAAAAATTACTTTGAATAATTGTAAAAAATAAATGAATTATTTCAGTGTTATAAAGTGTTATGTGTATGTAAACAAAAGTGACCTCTTTTATCACACACTATATTAGAACTGACTGGCCTACATTAAAAAGGGTTTTAAAAAATTCACATTTTTTTCAATTTTTAAAAATTACAAAAGAGAAAAAGAGTTTTTAAAACCGTCTAAGGTATGTTAAATAGATGAATAAAAATATTAATATAAAACTTACAGCTACTTGTTACAAATCCAAATCAGATTCAGAAGATGAACTTTCAGAACCAAGATTTATAATAACTGGCTCGATCATTTTATCAGTAATATTGTCCAGCTTCCACATTTTTTCCTCTTCTTTAATAGTGTGATTTACTGCCTTTTCCCAGTTTTCAGGTTTTACATTATTTACGGCCTCCCAAAACAACTGTTTAACATCATGAATTTTAAAAGTGGTATTTTTTCTTGAAACTTCACTCTTTATCTGTGCCCATACCAGTTCAATCGGGTTTAATTCACAATGATATGGTGGGGATCTAAGTACTGTCATTCCACGATTTTTGGCAATTTCATCAATTTCGTATTTTTTAAATTTTTCTTTATGAAGGGCACACAACGAATAAAGTTCCTTTCTTATAGATCCGGGATGGTACGTAATATTTTTTGAACTCGGCCAATTCTGCAAGTCTTTTTTTAACCACTTGGTTGTGGGCAGTCCTTCTATAAGTCTGGAGTGATAACTTGCATTATCCATTACTATTACACAGTTCTTAGGAAGAAGATCTATCATTTGTTCGAACCATTCTTGAAAGACATCAGCGTTCATGTCTTCATGGTAGTCACCGGTACGAGTTGATTCAAAAGTTAATAAACCACCTTCAACAAAACCGTCTGAACTGCCAATGTGTACTATTATCAGCCTGCGTCCCTTTCCTGATGGTGGGTTTAAACCAGTAGATAAGTTATTTACAAAAGCGTGCCTTTGACTTGTAACAGTTTCATCCTGCCAAAATTTATTTGGTGTATGACCCTCGTTGATCCATGTTTCATCAAGATAAAATATTTTTCTTTTTTGGTTTCTCATTTCCTTTATGGTTCTTAGAAAATGTCTTCCCCATATGACAATATCGCGTCTTTCTAATAAAATAGACTTTCTGTGATTCTTTTTCCAGCGGAAGCCTATTTCTTTTAAAAGTTTCCATAACGTACTTCGACTCATTTCTGGGTAATCCTTATGATCTCGAACTGAGACAAGAACTTTATCCAATGTTGGAAATTCTTGTCTAAAGAAGAATTCATGCACTTTCCGTCGAAGTCCTTCTTTAAAATGATATTCTCTTTGAAATTTTGGTATCCCTGGAGCATTACGTGGCATTTGAAAACTACCACATTTCTCTTCTTTAATAACTCTGTAAATCGTAGATTTCCCAACACCAAGTGTACTGCTAACTAACTCAACGGTCTCATCAACACTTTCACATAAACGTTTGTCTGTAAATGATTTAAAACAATTAAATATTAATGTTTTTTCATTAACTGTTAGAGGACCAATTTTTCGGCGTTTACACGGCACTTCCAAATTTTCCATAACACTAGTATACACAATAAACTGCACCTTGCAACTGAAGTACCTACTTTTAGTGAACTGTTAAGAATTTTGAATACGCCACTTGGACCTTCCTACAAAATGGAAAAACCCACTATCACATTTTCTGTGGAATAAGTTTAGAAGGTAATTATCTAGTCAATTACTGTCGTAGATTCCTGGAATTAAAGAATTAAATGTTTGATTGTTGAAACCCTTACTTCGTGGAATGCACTCATTTCAGATAAAATAAAACGTTTTATTTTATCTAAAGAATTAAGGTTTATTTTGCAAATAGGCAAAGAATTAAACATTATTTTGCAAATAGATAAAATAAAACGTTTTATTTTATCTAAAGAATTAAACTTTATTTTGCAAATAGGTAGGTACTTATTAAACTTTTATTGGTTATATATAACCAATAAAATAAACATCTTACATTTGTTGCAAATTCATTAGTACCTGTTAACCTCCATCACTCCGACACTGGCAACCTTATTTAGGGATTAGTAACGCTCACAACTATTGTATTCTATTCTGCTCCAACCTTTATACCTGGTGGTCATACTCAATTTAAAATTGTTTTCCTATATACTTCTGTAAACTTGTTGACAAATATCTGTTTTTCATTGAGTCACCCGTATCAACAGTTTAGGGATTTGCATACATAATTTATTGTTTTATTACTCTCTCATACATAAAAATACACTATACTAAATTACGAATGTTTTTAAAGTTTTATATGTTCTAATGGATTTATTCGAACGTAATATTGCTTTAATATATAAATATATGTTATATATGCTTTCAGTTATGGTATTAAGACTTTTTTAAAATCATTAGAACTTAAATACATGTCCTTCATCTCCGCTGTTTCTTCTTAAATAATTATTAAGGATTATGGTCAGAACACGCACTATTTGGTCTGAAGCTTCCTTGGATGATTATCAGTTATTGAGTTATGGGTTTTTAGATTATTTCTAATAAAATCTCCACTATAAATCTACTAGCTATTAAGGACAATGTAATTATTGGCCCCTAGTTTTCTCTATAGTAAGGTTTCCTTTTTTGGCAACTTATCACTCCGTTACGACAATCTTTTGGTATCTTTTTTTCGGCCTCGTAGAGGTTCTTTTAATTTAAGTTCTTTTGTATTTGACTCCAAGTACATTATTGTTAAGTATGGAGATCATGTTTCACTTTCTTAAAGTTCTGTTCTGAGAGAAAGATAAAAAAAGAGGATGAAGAGATACGGATAAAGAGATGCACACTTTTTTGTGAGAAGAAAAGGGAGAGTGACAAATAAAGAGAGAGAGTAATATACTTTAATGCGCGAAAGAGAGGAGGAGAGAGAGGCAAAAGAGAGAACGAAAAGGAGAGAAAGATAGATAGAGACAGAGTGAGAGGGAGGGAGAGAAAGAGAGGGAGAGAAAGAAAGAGAGAAAGAAAGAAAGATATATATATATATATATATATATATATATATATATATATATATATATATATATATATATATTGAAATGATATTGTTTAAAAAATTAATTTATAAGTTATATACTAGATAATTTTAGATATAACAAGTATTTGGTTATTTTAAGAAGTTAAATACTAGAGAATTTAATAAAAATATATTTATGTGAGGGCATTTTTAATAAATTAGCATATAATAATTGTAAAAAGTTGTATTTTAATGTTGTAAATATATTTAAGTGAGCCATGTGCATAGGCAACCAACTATACAGTGAGTGATAGACAGATATACTTACTCTCCAAGTGACATTTTAGGAAATAATTGGGAATATAAAGTGGGGTTATAATAATATATTGTTTGAAATGTGTATTTTAGTAAATTAGAGTGTTAGTTACTAATTTGAATGTTTATTCTGATCTGAAAAGCCTAAATGTCAACAAAATTATCAATGGAACATTAACGAATTCTCCAGAGTGCAGAGTGTGACCATTGTTTACGGTCGAACATTCTGGAATAATGATTATGTCGGTGGATGGAACAGATATTTTTTTCGAGAACATCCATATCGAAGAAATAGAACGAAATGGAACATGATCTCTTACCAGATGATTCTAGAATATCCAAAAAGATATAAATACCCGTGATTTGGATTCAAGATGGCAGTTTTTAGTCAGAAGTCAGGCCAGTTTATTATGAAAGTTAGTAGACACATTTAGTTAGTGAAGTAAATTGTTCAGAATTTTCAAGAAGTCAGTCAGAAAAATTTAGTAAGAAATATGAAAGTTAGTTGGAGTCAGTGAATCACTTACAAATAGTCCAATTGTTTAATATAGTGAGTTAAATGAAGATTAAAAATTATGCATATATTTAATGCACATTTATAATTATACACAAATAATTATTGAAGATTATAAAAGTATATTAGAAGAATATTGGATGGACATTGGAAGGAATTAAAATTATATTATGATTGAAGATTAGTATAAATCAACTTATAATAATTGGAGGTATATTGAAAAGAAGAATAAATATAAATGGTGTTTGCTGGTTTGCTTGGTGGTGTATAAATGCTGGTGAAGAAAACTATATCTTAAATTGGTAGAAGCTGATAATTGGAAAAAGTAATTTCACAAAAACAAGGATAACCGAAGTACGAAGACATTCAGTGATGATTAGAATCTATATAGTGGAAAACAGTTCATTTAGGCATTCAGTGAAAGAAAGGTACAAAATTTTGTTAATATAATTTAGTTAGTGTCATAACAATTTCAATTTTGAAGATAGTTTGTTTAAATTTTACATTGTCTATAGAATTTAATTAGTTTTATAAGAATATCAATTTAAAGATAGTTTATTTTAAATTTACATTGGCTAGGTTAGATATATATGTGTGTTTCATAATAGTTATAATAAAGATAATTTAAAAAAGTACTTACAAACTAATTCTTTGAGAACCGCGATAAAAACCCTATATATTATATTATTAAAAATACTCATTGCTCATCATTCAAACAAAACAACACATCATAACAATATATATGTATATATATATATATATATATATATATATATATAGAGAGAGAGAGAGAGAGAGAGAGAGAAAGAGAGGGATGGAGAGAAAGAGAAAGAGAGGGAGGGAGAGAAAGAGAAAGAGAGGGAGAGAAAGAAAGAGAGGAAGAGAAAGAAAGATATATATATATATATATATATATATATATATATATATATATATATATATGGACAATAAAATCAGAGGATAGGAAAAGGATTGACGCATTCGAAATGTGGTGCTGGAGACGAATGCTACGCGTCTCGTCGACGGAGCACAGATCCAATCAGTCGATTCTCGAAGATCTAAACATTCAGACCAGACTCTCCTCTCACTGTCTTGCAAATGTTTTAAAGTTTTTTGGCCACATTGCGAGAAGAGACAATGACAACTTAGAAAGACTAATTGTATGCGGAAACGTAGAAGGACGTAGAGGCAGAGGACCCTCACCTATGCGATGGTCAGATCAAGTACAGAAAGCCACTGGGGAGACGTTTTCCGAGTCCATGAGAGCAGCCCAAATTGTAGGAAATCACGATCCTCAGCAATGAGGAAACGACAAGAGAGAGATATATATATATATACTTTTTTCTGTGGACTTCTTCAATAAAGATCGTAACTGCGGTACTATTAATAAGAGTTGTTCGAAGGCCTTAATTTTTCTGCTGGTATGGTTATGGCTTCCTAACGTTTTAAACAGATGACTAGCTTTTCACCCGTCTTTAAAATTTTACCCATCAGGGTATCCTCGAGATTCCTCGAAATATATCAGACGTATTTAAAATCCTATTTTTCATCCTTGCTCAATTAAATCTTTTATGTATGTACTAACACAGAAATACAAATCCACTCTAATGCTACTATTTACTTTTGGAGTGAAAAATCACTGAAAGATTAAAATCCATTGGTAAATCTGTAAATGTCTTTGGTCAATGTACAGGTTTTTCGTATACAATTCCATTGAAGGAAAACACTCAGACATCTAGTCGGAATGATTATAAAATTAGTTATTAGCGGTTTATCAGTCGTTAGATAATAATCCTGACAAAAAACACCGCAATAATTAACAAAATTTAAAACCCTTAATTTTAAAGAATAAAAAAAATCGAGTTCCCGAAAATTAATATCTGTTGATAACAAGTCTGTTGAATACAAGTCTGTTGAATAAATTGATATAAATGCGTTTTGAAATTTTATCTATTTTATTCCACCTTTTAAAGTACATTAATGATTTTGTTAATGAAATTAATTAATTAAAATATTTATAATATGTAAACACGAAATACAACCAGTTTGAGAAAAAATAACAAGAATATTAAATTGCATAAACTGAAACTCCTATCGCATGGGAATGTTTATATTGAATATTTTTTTGTTTATTTTATTTTTTATGAAATTCTATTATGAACAAATGTTTCAGCTAAATCATTATTTCAACTCGGTGTGATCCGTGCAAGTCCACCGCTGTTTTCGTATTTTATTAGGGTAATTTAAAAGTTTTTGAATTCGAGTCTGATATGAAATATCCCCCAAATATATCCCTTTTAATGTGTCTAAATCATCATGTGGAGCGGTAGGATTTTTTCTAATAATTCCCCTTTCAATTGATTTAAAACATTTCAGAATGTCAAAAACGTAAACGAATATATTCGTTGGAATCAGTTGTTGCGTGAATAGGTTTATCAAATAAATGGAGTTTTCAGACTTTCCATAATAGCAGATTCTCACAAAAACTGGTTGATGTGAAAGGAAAATAATTAAGTCTCAGTTATAAATAGTATTTCAGCAGCTATAGCGCTTTCAAATTTCGAAATAAATAACTATGATTTAAAGGTCTAATTAATAGCTAAAACAACGGTATTTGATTTCCATTTATACTAAATATAAACGAAGTTATACCCTAAAGTACGATAAAATGTTTTTTTGTTCCCATTACAAAAGATGCCCAACTGTGGACTATGTAACATGTGTAGTCATTGTGATAATTTCTTCGTATATTAGTACATAATTATTTATTATCTGATGGTAACTTTCTTTCCAGACAACGATCGATTGTGACTAAATATGGCAAACAAAAGAAAGCATGTCTGAGATGGAGCCATAAGGAGGCTAAGATTATGGTTGCTTATTGTTTTACATGTCAAATAAGGCTAGAGCATTTTAAAAATGCCAACCTTATTAATTAACTCGTAATATCTTATTTATACGTAAGTGTGGAAAGGAAGAGTAAATTCTATTTAGTTTTTAAATAAATGTTTAAATACATATACGTACAATCTGTAATTGTCTCATTAAAAATCTTTTTCTGTTGGGAATCTACCCATCGTTAAATATAAAGGAAAGGAAAGAAGAAAGAACCATTACGATAACCTAAAAACATGGAAAAAAACGTTTATAATAATAATAATAGCGTTTATTGTCCAACAGAATCCATTTATAGGACAAAATACAATACTAAATTTAAATGATATATTAATAATTCATAAGTACTAACTAAATAACACATTTTTCGAGTATTTTACCTTAACATAAAGAAACTAATCAATCACCTAGGTAGATCTGAGCCATCCTAGTAAGCTGCTTTAAACTGCAGTGAAATATATCGCAGTAAGCACTTAAGGAATTATAATAGTTGCACATGAGAAATAGAGGAGAATTTAACATAAGATTAGTTCTAGCTTGTGTATTTCTGAACGTAATCGAATTTCTCACTGGATAAGATGGAACGTTAAAATTTATTTGTCGAAGAATATCAGGGCAGTCAATGAGATTATGTAGTAGCTTGTAGAGGAATATTAGGGAGGCATTAATTCGTCTAGATTCCAATGATACTACGTCCAAACCGCTACACAACTCACCATTGCTGATGCCCCTCTTGGGATATATGCCGTTAATTTTGAAAGACAAAAATTTTAAAAATTTACGCTGCACCTGCTCTATAAGTTGGATATGTACATCATAAAAAGGTGACCAAATGACAGAGGCATATTCCAGTTTACAGCGTACAAAAGTGTAATAAAGTAAATTTAATTGCCTTAGTATTAGTGAGATTTCGACTATTTCTAATTATGAATCCATAAGATTTAAGTTTTATTAAGATTAAGTTAAATTTACATGTTCAACAAAGGTGAATTTATAATCAAATGTAACTCCAAGGTCTTTAATTTTATTTAAACGTTCAAGTTCATTGCCGTTGATAATATAAGGATGGTATAAATTAGACTGTTTCCTAGAATAACTAACTACTTTGCACTTATTGGCATTAAGATTCAAATGATTTGCATTACACCATTCATGTACACGATTCAGTTCACTCTGCAAAAAATGACAATCATTAAGGTCGCTTATCAATGAATAAATCTTTAAATCATCGGCATAACATAAACATGGTGCAGAAATTGATTCACACAGATCGTTAATAAATAACAAGAACAATAATGGACCTAGATTAGAACCTTGTGGAACCCCTGAAGAAGCTAGGTACTTTTCCGATTTGTAACCATTATAAGCAACAAACTGCGTTCTATTTGACAAGTAAGACCTCATAAAAGTCACGGCATCCTCAGAAAGACCAAAGAGACACAATTTAGAAAGTAATACGCTGTGGTGAATTCTGTCGAACGCCTTCGTAAAGTCAGTATATATGACGTCAACTTGACTTCTAGTATCTAGGGCCGCTGAGATATATTGTGTGACTATTAATAAGTTTGTCACAGTGGACCGGTTGGAGACAAGACCATGTTGATATTGAGACAGCTGATTACGAGTGCGTGAGTAAATACGATTATACAAAACTATTTCAAAGACTTTCAATAGATTGCAAATAATGGAAATTGGTCTGTAGTTTTCTACCTGACCCTTGTCACAGTTTTGAATATTGGGCACACTTTTGACTCCTTCCAGAGACTCGGATATTCCTTGTTTATATTTAAGGAACTTTAAATTTTTATTTACCTAAATGTATAGAAAATTATTTTATTAATTAAATGCAATGAATTATTTATTATGTTGTATTTTATGGTTAAACCTATAATAAAATTTGTTTTTTTTTTAATTTTTAAGTAAGAGATTTTCTGTACGTTTGCGGTATTTGTTTAAAAAGTACTGCTTAAAGGAATTGTACACATTTCTTGCTCATGCAACGATAATTACCAATTTGCTTAATGCGTGCTTTTAATCTGCTTTTACAACCACAACCCACTATTTAATTTAAATTCCATGAAATTACACACTTATTTCAAACCAAACCCAATAAACTTTTGTTTAACCTGTTCCTACGTATCTTCAACACACTGTACAGAACAAAAAATAAAATAAAGAACCAAATCACGTACGCTGCATCCAAAACAATCACGAATTGGTGTTCCAAGAAACCATTTTGGAAAATAAAAGGTTGAATTACATACACTTCGGGACGAGAAGCGTGATTTTCAAAAGGAGTGGCTAATCATTTAATAGTCGGACTAAATTAAAACTTATTTTTTTTAGTACCCTTGAGCCTTTCTTAATAATGAGTAACAATAAAGAAAACTGTGAACTCCTCGTGATGACGTACTTTCAAATCATAAACTGCAGTTTCAGTTGGATATAAAATCTTTTTAGACAAAACATGAGTCATGTATATTTTTTCGTATCTACTTAATTAATCGGAGGTAAAAGTAGCAGCGATAAGAACAATAATAAATCAAGAAAAGACAAAAAGTATAGTAGTTTGAAATAAGAAGTCAAATACAAGGCGCACCTACAAATAAAACAAGAAAGGACATTTAAAAGTGTGCGATAATTTACATCGCTGTGGGAAAAACTACACGCTGTGGGACTTAAGATCAAAGAATACATAAATAATTCTCGGAACCTAAGCGGATCGTGAGTATTAAAACTCGAGAGGAGGAAGAAGGAGAAAGAATCAAATGAGTCAAATTTTAAGAACTATCATCATCATCATCAGTGGCGTTACAGCTCTTTATGAGCCAAAGCCTTCTTCAGAACAATCCTCCATTCGCCCCTGTCTCTGGCAACTCTTCTCCATGCTCTAATTCTGATAGGCTTCAAATCATTTTCTAGGTTGTCTTGGTACCTAAGTCTCGGTCTTCCTCTTCTTCGTTGTCCGATCGTCCCATTATTTCAGAACTATAAAGGCGTAAATATCGCAGAAGAATAGGGAAGAATAACAAATAAAAGGATATAAGATGTATAATGAATTTAGAATAAAAAATATGTATATTTTTCTGTTTTTTACGGACTGTCTTTTTCTTTGTATTCTCAGCCTCTGGAGAATAGGTGTTAGTTGTTTGGTTTATATATGAGACGACCCTTAACATACGACGCTAGCACCACATTTCAAATGCCTCTAACCGTTTTATGACATCTTCTGGAAGATTTCAGCTATCTACTCCGTATAGAACGCCAAAGACGTAAGTAACATCTAAAAATTCTTATGCGTATATTGATACTTAAAACATAAATTGCAGAGGATCTTCCTAAGACCGTTAAAAGGCTTTTTTAAGTTTTTGTTTCACACCTATCTCAGGTATCCTTAATACAGCAGCCCAGGAAGGTGTTCTCCACTCTTTCTATCGGTGAATAGTTTATTGTAATTTGGGCGTATACGTTGGCGTTCTTACTTCTTCTCATGGCGCGTCTCCTTTCGAAGGTTACCGATCCAAATGGCAATTGTAGTTTGGAAACTGCTGCGCGAAAGATTTTTGCGGATGAGTGGTTAAACGGAGAGTCAACATGTTTTCGGGGTATATGTTAAATAATGCTGGTGATAGTATGCAACCCTGTCGAACTTCTTTGTCAAATGCCTTCTCGAAATCCATGAAATATACATACTCATTGCAGTTGACATCCCTGACTTACTGTATTAGAACGTACAAACTGAAATTTCCTTGTTCTTCCGAATCCAAATTTAACTTCACTTAGGTATTTTGCTAATTTGGTGTATATGCGTGAGTGATTGACAAGAAGGAGTACTTTTAGTACCATGATTCATAAAACTAATTAATTAATATTTTTCACGTTTCCTAGCGTCAGTGGCGCACCCAGGGGGGTTTTGGGGGTTAAAACCCCCCCCCCAGGACCTTATTCCGACACTGTTACCCACACATGTTAAGGACTCAAAATGGAGGTAACATCATAAAAAAATTTCGGTGACCAACCCAACCCCCCCCCCCAGACACAAATCCTAGGTGCGCTACTGCCTAGCGTTGGATTTTTTGGGAAGTGGAATGAGTATTGCTAGTAGCCAGTCTTTTGATAAGTGACCAGTGATAAGTGATAAGTGACCAGTCACATATATGTTGTTCAATAGCGTAAGAACTGTAATTTGGTGTGCCTGTTTGTGTAATAGCTTAATGGCCATAGTTACTTCTTCGTTCGTTATTTCTGGGCCGTAGGGATTGTCTATTTCAGTCGGCCTTCTTGCTTTATCTTAGAATAATTCTTGCATGTATTCTTTCGATCTTCTTAATTTATCTTCAATTGTAGTCAAAATCTGGCCTCCGATGTCTACAACTATGATGTATTGCGTTTTTTTCTGGTGTTCTGTATATTCTTACTCTTTTTGTGCATATGGAAATAGTTTTACATCGAATGAAAAAGAGCACAGAAATAACAAAAACGATAAAAATTCGAAAGTTACAATATTTCGGTCATGTAATGAGACATCCAGAGAGGTATAACCTTCTACACCTCATAATATAGGGTAAGATGGCCGGAAGGAGAGGCCCAGGCCGACGAAGACCATCCTGGCTCCGAAATCTCCAAGAATTGTATCAATAGACTACCGCTAATTTATTTAGAGCCGCCGTAAATAAAGTTTTTATTGCCAATATGATGGCCAATGTTCGATAATCGGACAGGGTACTGAAAGAAAAAGAAGAAATCGTCATGTTTGCATTGTAGTGTTTCAATTTCCGTACATGATTTCATGAGCCATGCTTCTTTTGCTCTTTTTATTTCCCGTTGTATATTCTTACATAACTGTTTGTATCCATTGACATTGTTATCTTTTAATGTTCCTCTTCCATCGTGTGCAATCTTTTATCTGTCTTGTTTCTTTTCTTTGTTGGATCTAAGATTTTTATGCAAAAATATGAATATTTCGTTCAGTCTCTTCGTATATATTTTTTAAGTATTTTTATTATTATTTTCTTTCTATATTTAATTAATGTGTGTGTATGTCTATACGTATGTAAACTAATACGGTCCTGTAAACACCGCCGTTCATATACTTAAAGGAGGCGAATGTTATTCGGCGTGCACATACATAGTTCAGTATTAGTATAACCACTGTGCGAGAAACACTTCCATTATTTGTGTAATCATCCACCCCCAAGTGTAAATATATGCTGCCAAACAGTCAATTTCAAAGAACAGTGCACTGGAAAGAAGATTCATTCCTTGTCACAGGTACCGTTCTTCTTCTTCTTGATGTGCCTATCCGTTACGAATGTTGGCGATCATCATGGCAATCTTTATCTTATCTGCAGCAGCGCGGAAAAGCTGCACAGATGTTGTATTTAACCAGATTCTGAGGTTCTTTAACCAAGATGTTCGTCTTCTTCCTGGACCTCGTTTTCCAAATATTTTTCCTACTGTACCGTACCCACACAATATTGAAATTTATTGATGTAACTTATTTTGGCATACAGATGTGTTCATTTAATTCCACTGTTGTTTCATGCCGCTAGTTGTACTTTTACCTTATAACTATATATATTTTGAGCATCACTTTCTTATGAATTATTTTGAGCAGTTAATAGACGATTCGAAAAGACATCTGCGCCTTGATATGTTTTTTCCGAGGTGATATAATTTCTGGAAGATCAACAATCGACCAAATATTTACTATCAGACAAATGCTAGAAAAGTATTGGGAATATAATAAAGAAGTACACCAGATCTTCATAGATTTCAAACAAGCATATGATTCCATAGATCGCTTAAAACTGTGGAGTGCAATGATGGAGTTAGGCGTTCCAAAGAAGCTGACCATGATTGCGCGAATGTGTGTCAACAATTCCTTCGCACAAATTAGAATAGGAGGCAAAACTTCAAAGGCTTTCGGCATAAGCACCGGACTCAGACAGGGAGACCCGCTGTCCCCATTACTATTTAACTTGACTAATGCAATGCGAAAAATCTATACCAGAGTCTAACCAGACATAACTGCCAGAGGAGCAAAGATTTTGCGCAACACTAATTTTGAGGTGGTCAAAGAATTCAAATACCTAGGAGCAACAATTACCAGTGAAAACACAGGAGAACGGGAGGTTGAAATACTACTACTGGCGGGGAATAAATCATTCTTTGCCATTCAACATATAATGAGGTCAAAGCTTCTCTCAAGGCGTGCCAAAATCCAAATGTACAAAACCATAATACGACCAGCAGTAAATCAATAAGCTATTAGTATGGGAACGCAAAATCCTGCGAATTATATATGGTCCTTGCAGGGACAGCGTGACAAATGAATGGAGGAGCAGATACAACAATGAAATAGAGACTCTCTTCGGGAAATGAAACGTCGTAAGATACATAAAAGCCAATAGATTAAGATGGGCAGGCCACGTGGTACGGAGTGATGACGACAGACTGATTAGCAATGTGTTTTGGGAAAGACCAGATGGTAGAAGATCGACAGGAAGACCTAGAAAAAGGTGGAAAGACGCAGTCAGGGAAGACCTGGAGAAGATGGAAGTAAGGCCATGGGAAATAATAGCACAGGATCGGAATCAATGGAAGGCAATAGTAAACGCGGCAAAAACTCACGAAGAGTTGTAAAAGCCAATGATGATGATGATATAATTTCAAAACTTTTGTTTACTAAAATTATTTTTATGAATATACTGTGTCGAATCGTGAAAGCAACAAATATAAAGGTATTAGATGTATAATGAATTAAAAATAAAAATATAAGTCCATAAAAGACAATTCCTCACAAAGATTACTGGAAATAATTCAAACGTTTTATATTCTCATTTATATTACACCAATTCACCAGATGTCCTTAAATTTTCGTTATTTGTACTCGTAGCCACTAACTTTATCTTAAAATTGTATATACGAATTGAATTTCTGGTTTCAACAAATGAATAACATTAATATTGGGTGCCGTAAGGGGGCCACGGTATTGGTTGGCTTCCTTAACAATTTGTAATGATGTTAATCTTGATTTAAGTTGGGCTGTAACCCTTTGTGCCCTTTTTAAAGCGGTCGTTATATTAACAATTTCACGAATTCGTTTAATGGCATATGATAAATTACTTAAAAGAATGACAAACTGGTATCTTAGTGAGACTTTCGGTTATAATAAGAAATACAAATCAGAATATTATCGCCAGCGTATTGGAAAATATTTATAAATATTTCATTTACCAAATGCCAAGCGCTTACCAAGACAGTCGCTTGTCTAATTAGACATTCAGAGTAAATATTAAATAATAGGCGACCAAACACATACCTGTTTAAGTCCATTAGAAAAGAATATATTTTTTAATTAATTTGTTGTATAGTTACATTATCAGCAGTTTAGTAATACACGCAGACAACCGGCAAAGAAGATTCCGTACCGTATTTTTATGCAAATTTTACTCTACGCGTAAACCAATTATAGCTACAAACTCTTATTTGCTGAATTATTTTCCATTATATAACAAAGGCATCAGACAAAACCTTCTTAAAGGAAAGCCAGACTCTCCGGGGCCATAAAAAAAACGGAGAATAATGTATGTACACATGTAAAATGCAAAAACAACATAATTAGTATGATTTAATTTATTTCTTTGTTAATGAAATTCTTAATTTCACAAATTCATTTGTAAATAAATTGGGCATTTAAAACAATAAAACATGTACTCACGTACATAATCACCTTGAAGTTTATTTAAATTTTAGTCTATAGAGAAAAATCTGCTATTGACCAATATTCTAACAAACCTTATTTAACATATAGTTTTATTAATGACACTCTTTATTTTCGTGAGGTGTATGTATATAAACGAAATTTCATTTAACAAGACTATTAACAAAACTACATATTTTTCGTTACTTTTTTCTTGTAATGTCTAGTTAGCGTATGTATGTTCGTTGTAACATTTTCAAATATCCTTAAATATATCTTTTTCATATATCTTTTTCACTTAAATAGAAGATATCCTAGACTAGATGAATTTAAAACACAAGATTAAGGAGGCTTTACACAAGAGTACAATACCATAGACGTCATAAATACAATGAGACAAATTAAAATCACATGTACGAATAAAACGTGTTAATTTAAATAAAATTTATGTCTATATTGATGAATTTATATAAAAAACCTTGCAGGCAATATGATATTGCTACAAATTGAATCAATCAATCATTGGAACAATCAATATGGATAAACTGGACAAATAATTACGAACTTTTAAAGGTCTACGCAAAAAATGGGTCTAAAAATAATAAAAGGGAAAATTTCAGTGATTGGCTGAAATCCCAGTGATTGGCTGTATAATGTTAGCTATATTTTACAATGAAGTAAAACTGATGTCAATGAATGGCATATATTTATTGAAATGTTAAATTAATGCTTAAACAAAAACAACACTTTTTTCATTACTTATTAACATTAGTCAACACCGCAACTGTCAAATAAGTGTTACCAAGTGTTATGTCAAAATGTTCGTTATGTTCGATTACAGTTACAGTGTGTTCCGAACAAATGTTCTTCATAAAAACGCTTTATAATACATTTATACAAATTAAATGAAACATATTATTGTGTATTTCTTTAAGTTAACATTAATAGAAATCTTTAAATATTATTTCTACGCGTATATAATAAAATATGTCTAGTAGCTGTAATGCCAGTGTACTCGGCATCGTGTTGGTATCATGTGACCTCACGGCTATGACGCGGATGACATGCAACGGTAAGTAAATTAAATGAAGTATGTAAACATTTGACCTGTAATAGGAGTATAGTAAATGAAGGATTGAATCAATATTTTAATGAATATATATTTTTATTTTCATATATGTATAAAAGGAGTTGAATGCAAAAAATTTTTTTACACACACTCTGCAGTAAAATTCATTGTTTATTTTGTTAATAATATAAAATTACAATACAATACACTGCAACATAATTCAATATAATAATACAATACAAATTAAAATGCAATATTCATAAGTATTTACAAATTACAATATACAGAACTTACTTAAGCATATGTTTAATTTACCATCATAATAATATTAATAAGAAAATAATAATATTTATACATTTACAAAGAATATTTTTATTCTCGAGAGAGAAAGAGAGAGAAAATATATCTTCTGTTTCTCTCTTACCTATATCTTACATCTATAATGATTTTGCCGATTCACTCCCGTACAAATTTTCAACGTCAAACGCGCGTATAGAAGTATAACTTCAAAAAATGTTTGTGGAAGATAAAAATAAAAAACCAACAACTCTGATTATGTTGTAAAATTGCATTTTATTTTAAAATTTAGCATTTTTGCATATATTACATATATTTAATAAGATTAACGTGAGGTTTTTAAATATTTCAAAAATAAAAAAGGAAATTCATATTGGGATTCGAACTCACATACACCAGGGTATGAACCAAACACGTAAAATATTTGCCAATTAGACATGACACAAACGAATTTCAAAATTGACAGTTCTCTGTCATACAGTGATTTATTGAGATTATTATTTTGAAATACAAAAGTCTAAAATAATTATGAACATTATTTAATAAATAATACAAAACATATCACATAAACAATAATATTAATAAATATTATATTGTATATATTATATATATATATATATATATATATATATATATATATATATATATATATATATTATATAAATATATAATATATATAATATAAAGGAACATTTTTATTCTCGAGAGAGGAAGAGAGAGAAAATATATCTTCTGTCTCTCTCTTACTCATTATCTTACATATGTAATGATTTCACCGATTCACTCCCATACAAATTTCCAACGTGGATCGCGCGTATAGAAGTATAACTTCAAATTGGTGAGATCTAAGCTTGGAATACGAATAAGATACTGGAAAATTCATGGTTCACAATAAGAAAAGTCACTTCAATGTGAAGAAAGGACAAATGATAGATGGAAAAAGTGATTACCTAGACTATTTTAAATTTTCTTATGTAATTAATTATTATTGCCTTATTTTTATTGACATGGTTGCACTTCGATCTGGGTCACAATCCCACGACATGCGTTTTATTGTGCACAATGTAATGAACGGAACCAGATATGCTCATTAAATATGTTACTATAAAGGAACACGCAATGTAAGAATTTTTCAATTTATTGGCCGAATTGATAAATTGGTTGCGGTCAGTCATTTTTTTTTTTTGGGCTTCTGAAAGCATTTTTATTTGCTGTAACTTTTAGGTACTGCTCGTTGGACGAAATCCATTTTCGAGCTGAGAATTTGTGCCTTCCCTTAAAACTATAATCCTTTATCATCGACCTAGTATCATATATAAATTATATATAATATATAAATACTAAATAGACGTTTTTCATCAATCAAAATTGTATTCCAGTCTTACTGTAGTTTTATTCTCACACTTAAAAATGTTTTGCATAATGTAATATTTTCATAATTATCTACCAAATCTGGTGAAATCTTATTTTTTTTAACAAAATACTTTATTATATAAATAAAATTGTATGTTTTGAAAAAAACAACAAAAAAAAATTTAAAGGATTAACAATTTATTATCATTATTTACAATATGTATTATAAATATATTTTTTTTATTTTGAGATATAGGAACTAATACTTAATAAGCCGTATTTCCACCTCTCGCATCAATGCAAGATTGAATGCGATGTCCCATGCTTCTTATAAGTGTATTAATGTAGTTCTGGTCCATGGTGCCCCATTCTTCAATCGCTGCTAGTCTAAGGTCTTGTAGTGTCCTTGGGGGTAGCTGCCGGGACTGAATTTTTCTTTTGAGCATATCCCATCCGTGCTCAATGGGATTGAGGTCAGGTGAGTGAGGTGGTCATTGTAATCTGACGATATCTTCTGTCTCTAAAAAATCTGCCACATGTCTCGTACGATGGGGAGGCGCATTGTCGTCCATAAAACTAAATTCTGGACCAACAGCTCCTCGCCACAAGCGTACAACAGGCCGAATAATGGTATCAATATAAATGTGTCCATTCATGTTACCAACAATAGGAATTAAAGGAGTTTTATTGTTTAGCATGATGCCGCCCCAAAACATTATGGAGCCCCTTGATATGAGACTCTTTGGACAGCTTGGTCAAGTCTATCCCGTCGATTTGGTTTCCTCCATCGCCAATCCTCCAATCGCCCTTTCTAGGCGACCATCCGACAAAAGGCTAATTTTGGTTTCATCAGAAAATAACACATTTCCCCATCTGTTGGCATGCCATTGTAAATGCTCATTGGCCCATTCTGGTCGAGCCTTTTTTTGGTCTAACGTAAGCTTTGGTACAAACAATGGTCTTCTTGTAAATAAATTCCCGAATATAACCTGCTTCTAATAGTCTGATCGCAAATTACAATATTATGAGCTTGCTGGAGCTCTCTTCTAATAGCTGGGGCAGTTATAGAGGGGTTTCTCTGGGCAGTAAGAGCGTAGGCGCAAAATTTCGGGCCAATGCTTTTTAAATGCATTCATTTTTTTCGAATCCTAAACAAACTAATAAGTATTTTTGAAAAATTTAAACGCAGAATGAAAGACTACATTATTACTGAGGGTCGAAAGTCCCTGAAAACTTCTATAATGTTTATTTAAATAAGTTACAGAGGTGAAAAAAAAGAGAAAATTTAGAGTGATTTTTAATTTCAAATATCTCATTCAAAAAAACTTTTTGTTTATTCTAAGGGACTTTCGGCCCTCGGTAATAATGTAATCTTTTATTCTGCGTTTAAGTTTTTCAAAAATATTTGTTAGTTTTCTCAGGATTCGAAAAAAATGATTGCATTTAAAAAGCATTGGCCCGAAAACATTTTTGAGTGAGTGTATATAATAAATACGACTTTTAAATACTAGCAGAAAGGCATTTTAGATTATTATTATTGTTATAATATGACATAATATGGTTTTTAAATGCAAAATTTATGAACAAGGCGATAATAATTAACGTCTGCATATATTGGCGTATATTACGCCTATTCTTTAAAATGGTTTGCTCTGTCTTTTGTTGCATACGTCTCTAAAAAATCCCATATGAGTAGATTCACTAGAAAGTATCGCTTTATGGAAGACGAATCGACTAGCTATCCTCGTATTACATGATAGGAAATCCTTTTGTTAACCCGAGAATGAAAATTCCACAGATAATTCTCCTCAAATTTGTTGTTGTTTTTTTTTTGTTATACATTAGCTGCCGTGTTACTAATTCAGACATATTTATAGTCGTATTTCATAATTTATCAAAAAGAAACTTTTAGATCGGACCGCATTCATCAGGAACTTTTTGACGAAATATTATTCAAAACTCAACCGGCAATTATGCTAATGACTTTTGCACTGTACGAAATTATATAATCCGCTTTTCGGGTTTCAAGTGCAGGGTAATTTAATGCGAGGCTTTTCTTTTTTAACAAGATGCTAGAGAAAATTTGCGGAGCGTATTGTACATTTTGCTACTCGACTTATTCGTTAAAGAGCTTTATGTGAGTAGTTTGGAAGCTTTTAGGGGGAAAAGTAAATGCTTCTAGTTTAGGAATGAATGTAATTGAAGTGTTTTTTGTATATTTTATTTAATTAAAATGTCAAACCATTATTGCTGGTAAGGTTATATCTTTAAATTTTAACCTACGCTTTTAAAGGATCGATAAAAGCTCACGGCTCTTCTGCAATGTTTTTACAATAGAACTAATTTATTATATAACTTTACTTATAATAATTATAATACTTCACTACAAATCCCGTAATTCAAGTTATATTTTTTTATGATTTTTATTAAAAAAGATATACAGGGTAATACAGTATACAGGATATAACTATTGGGACATAGACTAAGGACAGGTTATTTGGACCAAAATATGGCTATTGGGCCAAATATGCCTTAATAAAATGTTGCTGAGAAAAAAGATACAGGGTGTTAAAATTAATTTTTGTTTTTCGTTTTTTGCTAATAGTTTCCCTGTATATTTATAAATTGCTATCAAAATGGGCACAGAGGCATAATCTTAGACAAGAAATAGTATTTTATTTACAATTTTACGTTTTGTCATAGAGGGCGCCACGTGGATCATTCCTAATGATCAAATTGAGTCTAAACTTTTCTGATGAAACTTTTTAGTAATTTTTATTAGAAAATATGACGTAAACATCATTTTACGTAAAATTGGTTCTGTTGTTTAAACATGATAATTTCAACCGTTTTCGATAAAAACGCAGTCGAACTGCTTAGAGTCTTAAAAAAGGATTTCAAATATTATTTCATTTATGAAAAGTATGCTTTGGACTGTCAGATAATTGTTGTTGGTAAATGTCATTTGTTCAGAGTAAATTATTTTTGATGTGACAGTGTAGTGTAATGTTGCATTTTTTAAAAGTAATCATTACTTTTTTTGATTGAAATGCCTCGTCACAATCATTTTACTAATGAAGAAATGCGAGATATGTTTTGCGTATACGCACAAGAAAATTTTTGCGGTCGCTGGGCAGCCAGAAAGTATGGAATGTTATACGCAAACAGAAGGCAACCAAATCGCAAAACTTTTGCAAGATTATATCGTAGTTTAGGTGAAACTGCCATTTCACACTAAAAATCGGGGTGGTCGACCGAAACAAATCACACCTAATCAAGAAGATGAACTTTTGGTTCGAGTAGATGAAAATCCTGAAATAAGTTCACGACATCTATCAGCAGCAACATGATTAAGTCAGTCGTCTATTTTAAGAATTCTAAAAGAAGAGAATCTCCATCCTTATCACTTCACTCCTGTTCAAAATTTACTTCCAACAGATCTTCCACGACGGTTACAGTTTTGCCAACGTATTCTGAATAAACATCGCAATGACAGACACTTTATTAAGAATATTATGTTCACCGACGAAGCAACTTTTACCAGACAAGGAGTTTTTAATTGGCGAAATAATCATTATTGGAAAGAAAAAAATCCGCATGCTATTAAAGCTAGACATTTTCAGCATGAGTTTAAATTGAATATTTGGTGTGGGATTATAGGCGACCAACTACTAGGGCCTTATGTTCTTCCTCCGAATTTAAATGGAGATTCTTATTTATTCTTTTTGGAAAATACTCTTAGTGATATTTTAGATGATCTGTCGCTGGATGTAAGAAGAAAAATGTGGTTTATGTAGGATGGAGCGCCACCTCATTTTTCATTAGCTGTTAGAAATCATCCTAATGACGTATTTCCTCAACGATGGATTGGCAGAGGCAGTGATTTTCAATGGCCACCAAGAAGTCCTGAGTACAACCCGCTAGATTTTTATTTTTTGGGACATATGAAGTCCTTAGTTTATGCTAATGAAATTAATACACGAGACGAACTTTGGAGATACATTCAAAATGCAGCTAATCTTATAAGGGGACAGAATAATATTTTTTTTAACGTCCGAAAACCCTTTATAAAAAGAATTAGAAAAGGCATAGAAATCGGAGGAGACCATGTAGAACATTTAGTTTGAGTTTTTGTGAGTTCTATTAAGTTAAAGTGTGTTTAGTTTTGATTTATCGTCAAAACGGAAACCTTACGTTAGTTGCAACTTTGTTTATTAGTTTGGTATTTGATAGTGGAATTGTAAATAAAATACTATTTCTTGTCTAAGATTATGCCTCTGTGCCAAATTTTGATAGCAATTTATAAATATACAGGGAAACTATTAGCAAAAAACGAAAAACAAAAATTTATTTTAACACACTGTATCTTTTTTCTCAGCAACATTTTATTAAGGCATATTTGGCCGAATAGCCATATTTTGGTCCAAATAACCGTCTATGTCCCAATAGTTATGTCTCACCCTGTATACTATTATTATCATCCAATAATCGTACGAAGGGATTGTATTATATGTGCTACATCTACATGGTTAATTTTAAGTCACGTGGTCATAATTTAACTTAGTATTACGAAAGACAATAACATGTTCTCTTACATTTCAACCGTGCGCATTTAGCCAGTACCTTTCAAAATATGTTAATATGTTAAAATAAATACTAAAATTTTTCTACCTCTAGTCTAGCTCTCTGAGAAAAAATAAAGTCCATATATTAAAAAGAAGTACAATTATTAGGCATTTTGTCAATATAAAGGCCAGTGTCCATCAAGCCTGATTTCCTTAGGTGGGACGTAACTCGGACGTTGGACGTAACTCCAACTTTTGATGGCCTTCCTCTCTTTCTTCTTCTTCACGTGCCATCTCCTCTAAGAAGGTTGGCAACCATCATGGCAATTCGCACTTTCGACGCCGCTGCTCTAAAAAGGTCAGCAGAAGTGCAGTTAAACCAAGCTCTCAAATTATTCAACCAGGAGATGCGTCTCCTACCACGACATTCGTGACTCTATCCACCCAACTTATTCTTAATATCCTTCTGTAGGCCCATAACTCAAAGGCTTCCAATCTGTCAGAAACATCTTTCTTTAAAGTCCAAGCCTCAAACCCATAAAATAATACGGAGAAGACGTAGCATCTCAGAAGTCTTATCTTTAAATAAATTGAAATGTCCCTGCTGCAGAGTACTTTTTTCAGTTTGTTGAAAGAATTTCTTGCCTGTCCTATTCTTGCCCTAATCTCTTCTGTGTACTCATTATTTTCGTTAATTATTGTACCCAGATATTTATATTTTTCAACTTTTTAATTTGTTCTGCATGCATTGTTATGTTTTCTTGGCGCTGTTTTGCTTTTATAATTACCATAAATTGTGTCTTTTTTGTGTTTAGGGACAGTTACTGACTTCTACCACTCTGTCAACCATTTGTTGTAAATCTTCAAGACATTCCGCTAATAAAATAGTGTCGTCGGCAAACCGTATATTATTGATTGGTCGGCCATTTACTTTTATTCCCATAGTTAGTTCTTCTAGTGCTTCCTGGATTATTTCCTCTGAATATAAATTAAACAAAGTAGGAGACAGGACACAGCCCTGCCTGACGCCCCTCTTAAGCCCCTCTTAATCTGTACTTCATTTGAAAATGAACGTTGTTCTCTTTTACCACAGCGATCTGATTATAATAGATAGCGCTAATGATCCTGATGTCTCTCATATCTAAGTTTTTCTTTTCAAGTAATTCGATAAAACGGTTATGTCTGACCTTATCGAAGGCTTTGTTGTAATCCGAGAAACACATATATACTGGCTGATTAACATCCATGCACCTTTGCACAAGTACATTCACAGCGAACAGGGCTTCCCTCGTTTCCAGTGCATTTCTAAATCCAAATTGTGTGTCACTTATGTCCTGCTCAAGTTTGTTGTGTATTCTCCGGTGTATAATTTTTTAAAATATTTTGAGCGTATGATTCATTAAACTTATTATCCGGTGGTCTTGGCATTCTTTTGCATTTGGTTTTTTTGGTAGTGTTATGAATGTTGACATCAGCCAATCTCTGGGAACGATTCCTGTACTGTATATTGTATTGAATAAGTCGACCAATATTCCAATTTGCTGTTCTTCTATTAATCGGCTTATTATTAACTTATTCCTCTTTTTGGCAGTCGATTTTCTCCAATATTGCGTAAA
Source organism: Diabrotica undecimpunctata (assembly GCF_040954645.1). Lineage (NCBI taxonomy): Eukaryota > Metazoa > Arthropoda > Insecta > Coleoptera > Chrysomelidae > Diabrotica > Diabrotica undecimpunctata. Next base: position 150,665,519 of record NC_092809.1, read on the forward strand.
ATATTTGAAATTTCTGCTCCAAAAAGTTTCAAAGGCGTTTTATTTCCTCTTTCAGTTAGGCATCGCCTATACAAAAGCCAGGAATTTACGACAGTGATATCAAGCATACGATAAAAAGGCCTCATGTACCACTTTTTGGATATGATTTTGATTTTGTAACGTACAATGTCCATATCCTTCCATATTAATATTCAATAACACTTAGACAATCGATGTTTATCTTCTTTGTCTTTGTATCATATCTCTCGATTTTTCCTTTAGGTAACTCGCCAGAATATGTTGATAACAAAACATTGCATGTAAGTACTATTTATATTTATGTACTTCCTCAAACCATACATAATTAATATTGGCACTTTTGCAATAAACCTGATAGACTCATGAACCCACTTGTGCAACCAATTCATTATTAGTTAATTTATAGTAACAAACATTTACCATCTACCATTTACCTCATCAAATATTTACCAATCTTTTATTTTTAATTATCGTTGCGGCAGATGCCTTTGTTTCCATAAACTTATCTGTTTTAATTCATAGCTATCGCATACATGAAAATAATTTCTATATTTGGCTAATTTGTTTCCAGCTATCAGACGTGTCCGTGTCTGGTAGCGAATTTAGATATTTGTATTGCCGTTTTTGTCCAGACACATATACATACAGTGTACGTTGAGATAGGACACACAAAAACCTTTTGGAATACTTCATGGAGAAATATATAGCCAGTTTTAAACACACCGATGCCGTTACATGTGGACCTCTTTTATTTTTCCCATTCGGAAAGTGAAAAAAATGGCAGTAAAAAGTGAAAAACTCCGATTGTCTATTATCGTGAAGGAGCATTCGTGTGGAAACATTCCCTTATTCCTTAAACTTTCAGACATGAACGCTATGCGGGTTTTATTATCAATGAAGCAACGTAAACAGTGGCGTGGAGAAACAAAAGAATGGTTTTACACCAATCCAAGAATTACACTGTAGCTAGCTTATTACTATTTTTTTGTTTTTGTTCTCCTTGTCTTATTATACTTTTATATTTACTTTTATATTACTTTGTATAACTTTTATCTCCCTTTTTGCCTCTATCCTTCTTTTATAGGCTGTTTCGTCAGTAGCTCAATTATTGTTGACTTTTTCCGTGCCATCTTCTTTGTGTTCTTGTCTACCCCCATCCTTTCACCCAAATGTTTGCCTAGCTCTACTCCTACTTACCATGTGACGATAATAATTTTTGTCATCTGTCATCTTTTTTATCCTCTTTCTCCAGACGAAGTTTCCACAAATTGCGCTAAATTAATATCTTTCATTTAAAGTTAGCAGATGATTTACACATGTTTTAGAAATCTGCTGTTATTAGTATCCTTATTTTTATTTTCTCTGGTATCACTGGTTTTTACGACTTCGTAAATTTTAATTCTCCACGCTAAAATTTTAACCAATGTTTCTATCTTTTGCTTTATTGTTCGGAATCGATGCCATTACGTTGATTTTCTGTTCGTTTATTTAGAGTGTCCATATTTTCTTATTATTTACCTTCTTTTTTTTTCTATTTTATACCCGCACCTTTGATGAATATCAACTTTCTGTTTTACAGTATTTATTACAATTCATTAAAAAAAGGGGTACAATAGGCGGTACTGTATAGCGCGAAGCTGCATAATATGTTTTCTATATTTTTAATATTTCAATAATATTTTTAAAGTTGAATAACGTAATTTTATTTTTTATTTATAAATTTTTTATAGCTTTCAATATCATTGTTGCGTTCTGCACATACGATGACCTCAATATAACAATTTTGGTCATCCTGAAGGGGGAGAGAAGATATTCTGTTCAATCTAGAACTCGCTGGTTTCCCCCTTTCAGATTGGGTATGTATATTAAAATAAAAGAAATGAAAGCAAGTGGACTGTATAAAACTCTATTTTAAAAAGAGGTGAAATAAACCATAAATATACATAACCCAATATACCTACAATTATAAATAAAGAAGAATATAAACTTAAAAGAAGAAGAATATATGTAGTACAAACTTACACACAAAAAGAGAACCATAAACAAAACAAAGCTGTCGATTGTATATATACCACGTTATAGATAGAAATAATATACAAAAAATAAAAAATATGAATATATATGTCATATAAAAACAAATTATTAAACTCAATGCAAAGTATACTCATAATACACATTATGAGTTAATATTAGGTAATAAAATACACAACACTGTGATATATATACAAAAAGAATAGTGAAATTATTATAATATGAAAAATATACAAATCTACATAAAGGTAATGAAATGTTCTCAATCAAGTTCAATCGCGATCGCGGCACAACAGATAAAAAGTTCGAAGCAAATATGACATCTATATACCAAGTAAACGTACTTGATATATGCAGCAACAAAATTATGGTGTATTGTAGCTTACCCCATAAATCACAGCACCAGCCGCTATTACCAACGTCTTCATCGACGTACACCAGGAACCACAAATTTTCTAATTTCAACTTTTCTACATCAAACCGACTTCCTCGGTCAAAGGACCGCTGGCAAGTGTCTTAAGGTACTCTTAACCCAAACGCACACACATGTGTGTGGTTTGAGAGATAAAACTCGACTCTGATTGTGTAGATGCATCGCTTATCTCAAATACACATCTGTTTCATTTTGCAGATTGCCTGTCTCGTAGCATGTAGTTTTTAACCCAGATGCACCCTTATACATGAAATCTTGATATACGGGGAGAATCAAAACTACCATAAAGTCTTAATATTTAATAAATGTTTATTAACAGTTGCGAAACTGCAACAATCATTGAAAAAGTTGTATACCAGACTCTCCTCGTGGCGTAAATTTACTCTTACAACCGTTTACTGTGACTACAAATCACGAACCGCTATTTCATTTTTCGTGTCTATACTTCCGTGACGGTGGTCTGAGTATTTTACTACAGAGAAAAAATAATACAAAGCCAATATAGAAGCTTCGCTTCAAAAAATCATCATCACCATCACCAGCCCTCTGCTGGACATAGGACTCCCCCATTTTTGTCCATTGTGCTTTATCTTGAGCACTTTTCATCCAATTTCTTGACATTTTCTTGATATCGTCAGTCCAACGAGTAGGGGGTCTTTCAGTTCCAGTTTCATTTCAGTGTGGCAATTCGGGAAGTTACGTCGGTGACTCCCTGTTCTTTGTCTTAAGTCTTCATTTCTAACTCGGTCACGAAGCGATATATCAGCATTGACTTTTCCATTTTCCTCTTAGCTATTTGCAGCGTTTTAAAAATTGTAGCTGTCAATGTCAAAGTTTCGACACCATAGGTCATCACGGCAACACATATTAGTCAAATGTTTTACGTTTTAAAGAAATAGGTATAATCGTTTTCATCGTTCTTGGCGTGTGCGTGTAAAAACACTTGCAATAAGTTGTTTCATCTGTTTTTCCTCGATTCGTTTACCTCCTCCAGTGGCGGAGATAAATGTAGCATGTCAAACGAAATAATAGTTATAAAAGAAAATTATAAATTATTTTTCATTAAATTTCTAGTAACGGAATATACGTATAAATTGCGAAGAAGTATTTTTCTAGCTTGCAGTACAATAGGACAGGCTATAACGAAAAGTACATTTTAAAAGGATTTTGAAATATACCCAAAAAAGTGTTAATTATTTAACCCACTTTAATTAAAACATGATACAGATTTTTTAAGTTAAGCACTGTTGCGAATTCTGAACTGTTACAACGTACTGACCTTGATTAATTAGCTAATTAGTTAGCGTCTTCACTGGAACTGTCTTCATCATTGGAATCTTTCGCCAAATCGATGATAATCCTACTTTCATTTTCATCATATGTGACCATTTTTGCCCAGTCGTCTTGAATTAATTTTTCAGTATGGTTAACACAACATGGTATGAGGCATTATCCATAATAATTAGAGATTGTTCCTCCAACATTGGTATCAGCTTTTTGGAGACCCACTTTTTAAAAGACTCTTTATCCATAGAATCATGATAGTCTGCACTCTTTGATTTCGTAGAAAACAGTAATCTAGCATCTTTAACAAATCCTTGCCTACTTTCGGCATGTAAAACAACAAAGCGTTTACCTGTATTTTCGTGTTCTTTTCTGATGCTTTTCACACAGTCATCTTGCCAAGTACGTTTATATGCCCCTTTTAGGAATATCTATGTTTCATTTGAAAAAACGAACTGAAGTGGGCTTGGACTTAAAAAATTTCTCATATAATGCCTCAAAAAATACAGTCGTTTGGAGACAATACATGGTTTCTCACATAGCACTCGTCTACTATTTTCTAGTTTGTATGAAAACCCACAATTTTTCATAAGACGCCACAAACTTGTATCAGAACCGTCATAGAGATGCTTGTTTCTTAATTGTGTATTTGGAATTTTAATTGTAACGTGCTCTCCTTTTGCTTTCATGCCATACAGTACTTTTCTAATCTCTCTTTTTATAGTATCGCTGACATCATTAGTCTTTTTTTTTGTACATTACGTGACTCTCCTGGTGTAGTAAGAGCTGCCCCTGTCTTGTATTCACTCTTTATTCTTGTCACTGTGCGAAGACTGATTTTCAAAGCGTCCGCTACTCGTTCATGTACCGATGATAACGAAAGCAAAGGTCCGTTGTTTTCTTTTTCTTTTTTAAAATACTCCAATAAATGAACTACACATTGTCGCATTTTTCCTGTTATCGTTTTTCCCGGCATTTTTTTCATTAAATAGAACAATTAGTTATTCACAACTGTTCGGAACAAATTCCAACAATGACTGACTAAAATCGACTAAAACAACATAAAATATCACTGGTAATTGCTACAATTATAAACCTATTAGCCAGCTCATTCAAGAACAATGCTACAAGTCATTATTGCAATGGGTATCGGAAGAGAGTTAATTTATAATAAACTGGAATTTTTAAGGTGTCGAGAGTATTATTTTATGTAATGGAATTCCACACAGTAAGAGCTCAAACTATTAATTAATTAAAAACTGTTTACTTATAAAAACTATTTCATCAGCTACTTCAAACCTGCACAGATCAGGGTAACATGTTAAAAAAAAACATGTCACTGCCAGCTATCTGTATTCGTAAAGAGGCCGAACTTATCACCGACACCGTATCGGCCAAACGCATGGGTGTTATTGCTACAATACTGGGAGACGTGAGTGGTCTCTTCATTCCCTTCTCATCGCACTTTATCATGACGAACGTGACTCGCACAATTGAATTACGCATCTGTGTATCAGAGAGAGACGAATTAAAAATTCCGTAGTAGCTTCTTTCAGGCACACGCCAAGAACGATGAAAACGAGTATATATCGCTTTTAAAGATGTCTTTGAGTTTTCCATAGGCTGCCCATGCTTCTTCTTCGTTTCGCATGTTTGGTTGTCTCTTGTGATCTTTATTTCGTGTCCAATGTATATGTATTTTTCCATCAGCTCTACGTTGTCTCCAATATTAATATTTCCGCTAGGTAAGGTTTGTCATGAATTTTGTTTTGTATATATTTATTTTAAGACCCACACCGGCACACATTAACTGCAGTTGTACATATCCTTGAAGTTGTCCGGGAACAAAACTATGTCGTCTCAATGTTCAGGCCTTTCTCTTCCCAGTTAAGTGTGTTACAAGCATATTCTAGTACTGCGATAAATAGTTTATGCGATAAGGTATCACTCTGTCCGACTCCTCTGCCGATTGGGATATGATCCGTGTTTTTATGTAGTTTCACCGACATAGTCGCGTTCTTGTATGTATTGTAAATTAAACCTTGTATATCGGTAGTCAATGCGGCATGCTTGCAGTGCTTCCAGGATTTTGTCAAATTCTACCATGTTAAAGGCTTTATGGAAATCTACAAAAGCCAGAACGAGTGGTCGATTGTATTGGATCGTCTTATCTATTACCTTTTTAATGCTCTGTAGGTGTGCTCATTTGTTCCAAATTCGATACGAAATTCGGCTTGTCCTTTTGTTCTGGTAGAAATGTTTTTTCTCAAGACAATTCGATACTATCTTGTTAGGAGTTTGTATAGGTGACTAAGAAGACTTATAGGTATGTAGTTTTCTAATTTATGGGGAGTTCTTGTCCATCAAGTACTCATGTACTTTTTGTACAATAGGATTACCTCAACATTGTGCCATTTTCAGGTATATTACTGTCCAAAAGGCATATGTTAAAAAGGTTTCTTATTTTCTTAAGCAGGCAAATGCCTCCGATTTTGATTGCATCAGTAACTACACAATATTCGCCTGGACCTTAGCTTTTCTTAGGGCTAGTTTTATTACATCTATTGTGATTTCCGGTAGTAGTTCTGATCCTTGGTTGACAATGCACTTTTTCCTTGTTAATATTTCTGGTACTTGATCTTCTCTGCTATTTGCTTTGTGTTGGCTTGTGTATAGAAATTTCAATTTGTGTACTTCAAAAAATAAGTTTGGTTAATGATGAGACTGGTAATAAGCACAGACCATTTCAGACAGATGTTTAAAATAATCACCTTTTCTTCTTGCAAGTCTCGTTAACTTCTACTGAAACCTTCGATTCTAAAACACATAAAATACTTTCAATATATTAGATTAAAAATATTTAAGATTGAAGAAAACATAAGACAAAAATAATCTTAGATTATTTTTGTCTTGTATGGGAATCTCAACTTTTTACTAAGTGCCAAACTATTGTGTTGGTGTTCACCGAAAGTTCATTTTGTAGACCGACAATCAGATTAAAAAAATATTAGAGGAACAAATGAAAAGACAATGATTTATGGCAATTTAAAAAATGGAAAAGAAAAATATTTAAAAAAAAGTTTTAACATTTATTTTCTAGCTGAGCGCTTTTGGCTTACAAAGCCATCTTCAGTGCTATGGTCAAACCACCGGTGGTACATGACGGCTGTGACATAAGTATGTTGCTCAAGGACGTCGTGTACCACCGGTGGCCACGATGTATGAGGTAAGTTTATTGCTAATTATCTTTCTATTGTTTCATGTAATTAACTTGTAACAATGTTAAATAGAACAGCAAAGATTTTAGAAGCTACTGCACGACTAGAAAGTACATCAGATCCGTCAGGGCCATCATGTTCGACCAGTGATACTGAAAATCCAAATAATATTGTTAATACTGCTTCATCTTCTTCACCTCAAAATAAAACGGATCAACCTCAGAGCTCTGTGAAGCAACCACAGCGATTACGTCCAAGAAACTATCCAGCAGAATTATTTTCACCAGGTGATGAAAGCGACCCATATGCAGATTCTGAATCTTCTTACCAGCCTTCAGACCAACAAGAAAGTAACGACGAGAATTCTTCAGAAGATGAGCAGTCTAGTGATGACAGTGATCAAGTTGCTGGAACCACCGTAAATCCTAATGAAACTGCAACAAATCGCATAACGACCGATGACAGTTGGGGGCCATGCGGACCAGTCACAAATAATTTTCAGTTTACCTTACAAAGTGGCTGTCAACTCAATCCAAATGACTTTTGCGACCCTTACAAAATCTATCGCCAGTTCATCGACGACAACGTGCTTGAACTAATAGTGAGAGAAAGAAACAGATATGCGGACCAGTACATTAGAAGTCACGAAATTGTTGTTTTCAAAGCGTAAATAAGTTAGGTTTATTTTTTTGTTGTTCCAAGTGTGTATAATATGTTAGATTTTAGTTGTTTTTTATGTCCTGTATCAAAATATAATTGCCTAAATAAAATAAAATTGCAAATATTCCTAAACTCAATTATTTTAGTAGTTTCTTCAAAATAATGCGATAATAAATACAAAAATGATCCGACTTAGAACCGAATGTACCACAGGTCATGTACCACCTTTACATACAGCCGTAACTTGTTTTCTACGGTTTCTATACAGCCGTAGCGTTTTTAAATACGATTAAATATAAAATGCACTATGTACCACATGTGGTACATGACGGCTGTTAAGATGAGCCGGCATGTACCACATGTGGTACACGATGGCATGAACGTGTTAAGGAAAAATGGCTGTTTCGATTTTAACCTAGAAATAGCTTAAAGAAAAATTCCTGTATTTTTCTACCCAGTGAGATCTCTCCTAGTAGTGATACTTTTGAAAACTTGACCATAGCTCTAAAGATTGCTTTGTAAGCCGAAAGCGCTCAGCTAGGAAATAAATGTTTATACACTTCAAAAATACTTTTTTTCCCATTATTTGATTATAGGAACAGTAGTAAAAAGTGTCTCAATTTAATGCTCTGTATACGTGAAGGCAATTTATCTCTGGCTGTTGATTTTTGGAACAAGTATAATATAGATTACTCGTAACAACAGTTAATTACACTTAGAAATGAAAGGTTAGAGAACTGCATCTTCTAGAATCTTTAAAAAATATTTTCGATTATTTTTTTTTTGTTGCCGGTTTTAACGATTTATTTAACTAGAAACCATAAAATACAAGAAGAAGATAACCTATACCTACTGAGTAGCCGCCGCTGCTGTTTTAAAAAGGTGATTCCGGTTGCTGCCTGTTACGCTCTCTATTAACCGTTGACAGGGAAGTTTTTATATTGTTGGAAAAATGTTTCCAGAAATGTAGAGGACGGCAGATTTTTACTGATACTGTAGACGCTCAACTGGAGCTGAGGCTAAAAGAAATAAAACTATGGGAGGTTATTTTGTTTAATGAGGTGTAAAGATATGGAATGTGTATTTAATAGGACTTTAAAGCTCTTGTATAAAAATATTTCAGGTAAATATGAGCTAAATAGAAAAATAAATAACTAGATTGTCTTGTAAAGAAAAATATTTCATGCTTGATATGTAGCATATAAAATAACTTCTAAAAATATGTCAAAAATATTATATCATACCACTATTATACTGTAAATATTCATTAAATATCTTTGTTTCGTTTTCTAGTTTCATCCTTTGTTCTGTCCAATTGAATTGGGTAACTAAATCTTTCAGCTGTTGTTTTATGTATAGGCGTGATCCTTTCCAATTTTTTAGCTAACTATTCACTGTTCTTCTTCTTCTTCTTAGCCTTCTGTCGTCCATGTTTGGACATAGGCCTCTCCCAACTACTTCCATCGGTGTCTATCCTGAGCAACATATTTCCAATTTGTTCCGGCAATTCTTTTAATGTCATCAACAATAATGTTATCGTATGGTATATGTCTATCTCAGTTCATTATTTTGTTCATTACAAAGTTAATTATACCGTTAATTATGTCAGTTAGTTTTATTTTATCAAATTTCTTTTAGCTTTATGAATTTCGACGAATTTGCAGTCTATGGTTCAACTTTCTGATTCAAAAAGCCGATTGCCGATTTCATAAAAATTCATGAAAGATCCAATATAAAATACGGTGGCGGAACAGCAGTGTTAGCAGACAACGCATACAATCTTCTATCTTTTATTAAACAAACTAACCAGAAAATCATACTTATTTAACACCAATAAAACATCATGATCTATGATCATAGGCTGAAGCTCCAAGTTGCAGACCAACATAACTATGTACGACAAGCCAATAGAAAAAGTGACCAAATTCAAATACTTGGACTGCTGGAGAACAGACAACCTAGAATCAAATTTGAAAATAAGAACAAGGATGTAAATGATAAGAACAATTTTTTCTTGCTGAGTGATTGCAGCCTCAGAATAACCATCAGGGTCAGATTTGTCAAATATTACGTGTACTCTGTAATGTTCTATATAGTAGAAGCTTGGACCAGGAAAATCGTCCATGACATTGGTACAATGAACTGTCTTGAGGCTTAAGTATGCTTAAAATATCTTTGGATCACGCACAAATCAAATCACAACGAATAGAAGAAAAAAACAGATAACCGTTCAAAATACGAACTCCCAAAACTAATCATAGAAGGAAAAATAGAGGGCCGCAGAGGACATGACCATATGCAGTGTTTCTGGTTGAAGAACATCCGTAATTGGACAGGACTTGATTCGGATACACTTTTGGGAACGGCACCAAAGAGTCAACTGTTCGAAAATGTTGCCAACCTCCACTGATGGAGACAGCACTTTAAGAAGAATTGTCTACTTGTTTCGGGAAAATCTCCTTAAATATTCGGTTCTTATTTTTATCCCCATGGTACGAATGTTGAAGTTCTAACTTGAATTAAGATTTAAGATAATCCAGTCGTCCAAGATTTGATCTCTAAAAACAAGACTAACAAGCTGAATTTTGCTTTTTGGGATCCCAAAAAATATGCAAAAAAGTTTGCTACTCCTATACCCGGGCTTCTCCCTAAATATTCCTAGTACTGCTGGGGGGAAACGGAAAACATTGTTTTACCAAGATTCTGTACGTCGCGTTGTAGAAAAAATATTTCGAAGAAATGTATTCATTCAGCGTTTTTAGACATATTTCAAATGCTTCATATTGGTTGCTAAAAATCAAAATCGAAATTTCATGCTAAAGATTTTGAAGACTAACAATGGAAATTCCATAGTGACCGGTCAAACGAAGTAATACATTTTAATGATCTCACGAGAAAAGTTTATTTATTTAACAGTTTTATAGAAAAACTGACTTCATTTGCGGCTAAATTCAAGCTCTGCTTACGAAAGTTGCACTCTGTCCTCACCTTTAAAATTCATTTTGATTTTTGCAGATATGACACTCTGATCAGAAGATATCGAATTTTTACCGTCAAGTTGATACAACTTTTATTTAAAAAATGATTTCGCGCGTAACCGACATTCAAGATCGCCGATCGCTTCAAGCGTTGTTTGAAGTCTGACGACTGGAGCGCTAACTCATATTTTTCATCACTAGAATCTGACTATTGTAGAAAAAATCATAAGCAGGTGAGAAAATCATATCACTTCTTTTGCAACTTAAAACAATATTGCTATATTCTATATATTTGGGGCATAATTTTATCAAAACTACCGTTTATTCCGGTTTCTGCTATAAAATTCATTACCACAACTGAATTCTTTTAAGTAATCTAATTAAGTAAACTCCACATATAATAATAAACTCTATAATAATAATAACTCCCAAATAATAATTTTTATAACATTATTTTTTTTATAAATAATTTATTTGATTGATGAATGGGATTAATGAATTGATGAATTGTCTAAAGCCAATTTATTTGATGTTTCGTGTTCAAATCACAACTTTTATTTTGTGTGGAAAAGGTCACGTTTTGTTTAAATAAAAAATGTAAACTAGAGAATTTCATAGTTACAGCCTTAAAATGTGTCTGACATTCTACTACGCCTCAATAAATCTAGCCTAAGGTAAATTTAAGAAACCAAGACCTAGCACAAGCTTATAAATGGCCTAATCCGAGACAATACCGCAGCTCATCTAACTAAAACACAAGCGCTCCAGATAATCCTTAGGTCTCTCCTTAATATACACATTAAAGACTTGCTTGGAAATTTCAGGACTAATTAACTATAATCCGTAGAATTTAAGTTGCTGGTAAGTCAAGCAAAGATATAGAAATGTAACGAAGCGGTTAGAGTCTGCTGTATTAGAAAACAGTGGCGTGGTAATTTTTTAATTAAGCGTAGTTGAATTTTGTAATTAATAAGAGGTAAATAAATATATTAGAAGTAACAAAAATACATGGAAAATTACAATGAATATGACATACGAAGATTGAGCTAATAATAAATAGAAATAACAGATTGGAAGTAGAAAGGAGTAGACAAACTGAGAATAAGGAATTGATCCCTAACAGAGATACAGACAAAAATAATTAAGTAATGTGTGGAGATCATACTGCAAAAGGCGACAATATTACGTCAATGATGTGAAATAGCGTTAAAATATTTCAATCATTATTGGACGTTCTTTTTCACAAAGATGATGTGAAATTACTTGTTAAAATCGCTCTTAGTAACATAGTTTTTAAGTTTAACTTTATATTGTAAAGAAAAATTAATTTTTTAAAAAAATCTGTCGATCCAAAGGATTTGAACATATGCTGGTTTTACAATTTTTCCAAAGACTACTTTTAATTACCTGTCAAGTTTTTCTATAATTATCTGTTGCAGTTTTGGCTGCACTCTTCTGCGTTTTGTCCACCTTTTATTAATGAATGAAAAAAACTAAGAAGCAAATTTGATATTTCGACTACATGTTTAGTCGAGATATCTCAAATGTTTAGACGTCGGATTAGAATTTGGGTCCTTTCTTTAGTCATCATTTTTTTCATGCATTTCTCCTTGTGGCCATCGTCTTAATTTTTCAATAGATTTTCCTTTATTTTTCCTATTTCTTTGATCTGATCTATCCATTTTTCTCTGGGTCTTCCCTTCCCCTTTTCATTCTACTTTCCGATTATAATATTTGCGTTGTAATTGTTTCTGGTTTCATCCTATGAATATGTCAGAATCCAAAACATTTGCTTTTCTGTTCAATTTAATAGGTTTCTGCTTGTCGTTTGTCTGATATCTTCATTTTTTGTTTGTCCCATTTTGTTTTTCCGCACATTTTTCTCAAATTTGTCATTTCGATTGCGTTGATTTTTGATTTATGTTTTTTCTGAATTATCCAGTTATCGTATTATGAATTTTTCACTTGACTTCCATTTTTAGTATTGTTGTATTAATTGTGCAGTATAATCGTGTAGATTTATTTCCTCTCAGTTGATATTTCTGAGTCTATGTTGCCATTATCAGCCACAATGCTGTCCATGCTGTACGTTGTGCTTTTTTCTAATATTGTTCTATTACATTTAATTTCCTTATTGTTTCCATTTTTAGTATTTCTTCAGTCCACAAATTCAACAACATTTGCATTTTATTTTTATTATTCGCTACAAGTACAACATCATCTGCGTAGGGTGTAATTTTACTGGCTGTAAGGTCCTGTCAAGAATTATTGTATTGCAAGTTTTATTCTTTAGCTGTGAGGTTCTTTATTATTCTGTCCATTACTATGACGAATCCCACTCACACTTGTACTTTTCCTCTGACTCTCTTGCATGAGTCTGATTGTTTTAGGTAGGTAGGTACTTCTAGTTGTTCTGGACATTTCTATATTTTTTTAGGTAAATAAAGTAGTTCTTCTCATGGCTCAAATGCTGCCTGTTCTTCTTCCAGTTTGGGTTCAACGTACTCCCTTAGTCTTTTCTCTGTTATCGATGTATACAGTTTATAGTTTTTCCTTTCCCTTTCTTCTAGGTACTTTCTCATTTCTGGGGCAATTTCGTCCTCCACACACGCTTTTTCTGTTTTGAATCTATTTATAGCCTCTATTGTTATCTCCAATAAGCTTTGCACTACTTTGTCTTCCTCTACATATGCCAGATCGCCTACGTGTAACGTTCTTTCTCTGTATAATCTTCAAGTTTCCATTTTGCACCGTTTTTAGTTGACTGCTTTGTCTCTTATTCTTTTTATTTCTTTTTTTTTCCTCTTTATTATCCAGAATTGTGAATTTATATATTACGCTTCGTTCAATCTACCTCCAAATTGTTTCCAGCTTTTTTTTTTTTAATTTTGACTGTCTTTTTTGGCTGCGTTTCTCTTTGTAATATCATGTATCAGCTTATATTCTTATCGCTTTCTATAAATGTTTGGTTGAATTTCTTCCAGGTAAATTTCTTCTTTTCCTCTATTAATTGTTTCATTCCAGTATTCTGTCCTTTTAAAATTTTTGTTAAATTTTCTTATTTCCCACCTTCCGCCTTACGGTTATTGTTCTTTTGAATATTTTCTACTTTTCTTTGAAATTTCTGTGGATTTCTTCTGTTTCTAATTTTATGAACTCTTCGTTTTTCTCTTCTTTAGTTTGTTTATTGCTTTTTTTCTGTACTAAGTTTTATCTTCTTTTCTTCCTTGACTATATATTATCCTACGACTAGCCTACGCTGTGATCCTTTTTCTGCTTCCCTTCTTGTTTGAATTTTTTCGTATTACCTTTGTTATTTCTTTCGTACGTATCATATTTCTATTCTATTAAGCTGTGAGCATTTCTTTCTTCTGCTAGAAACGTGTACGCGTCATCTATTCGCTGGTTCCAATAGGTGATCATTCCTCTCGATCATTCGTATTCCATTTTTGTTTATGGATTCCTCTCTATATTTCCCCATACAGTATTATGATCTTTGTCCGCTCTGGCGTTCCAATCACCCATTATTTACTTCGCATTCTTTCTTTTCTATCTTCATTTAGTTCATTTTGTTATTTGTTGTAAAATTATATTACTTCCTCTTATGTTTTTCCTTCTACTGGGCTCTGATTAGTATTCTGATATATTCGTATATATATTAGTAGATATATTAGTATCTGATATACTCTGATTAGTATTATATAAAATTTTCTTACTATTCGTAGTCCCATCGTAATTATTCCCGAATGAAGTGTTTTTACTTTTATTAATTTTTCTTTTGTGCTGTATAATTTATTATCTAAAAGATAAAAATTAAAAAAAAATTTGGCATTCAGAAAGTTTTAGTATCATTTATCGATTACTTTACAAAATATCATTGCTGATATGTATTACCCAATGATTTCCAGATCAAAGTTCACCAATTTTATCAAATAAATGCATTAAATATCTGATGTTTCTTTGATGATGTTAGTTGACCATCTCATCTCTCCTGTTTAAGCTAACCCGGAGGGTGAGAAGCTTTATAAGCAAAACAAGTAAATATATTTTGTAATTTTCTATGGAAAAATAATAAGTAACCAAAAAATTAATCAAGAAGAGTATTTTGTTAGTGAACAATTTTTTTACTTCCTGCCATTGTACGAAACATTAATTTTCTACCTTTTTGTCTTCCTTCTAATGTCTTTGGAAAACTGATCTAGCACCATATAAAAGCCATTACCCTATCCCTCTAAACCCATCCATGTTATTTCAAGCTCAGTTGTATCTTATTTTAATTAATTTAACGTTCTCTAATTAGAAAACGCCCAGACTGTGTGTTCGCTAGCTTTTCTTTGACACTTTCTGGTTATCTATTACAAAGACAATAGATATCTTTAAACTTTGAGCACGATATAAATTTGTCTGCTTGGAAAAACTTGGGATATCTCTTTCCTGCACCAGTGAGTTCTGTTAGATAAAGATGCCGGAAAAACGAAATTGCTGGAGTTTGTGCGTTATACTGAACAACGGTTAAAGAAATTTTTGTTTGTAATGAATGAACACTTGGCATGCCATGAGGAATATTTATTATCTTTTTAAGGAATATCTTCGGTACAAATCCTAAAAAAACAAAGTGAGAAAAATTGGAGTCTTTCTCGTAGTGTCTTGAGCGTATCCTTAAAATTATGTTCCTGTTGGAACATTGTAATAATTTTAGATTTTACTTTTCATGTTTTATTCAGTGTTCTCAAAAGGCACGACTGTTGTAATGGTATTTTTATTACGGGATAATGAGTGTTGATAATAATATGTCTGTATATTCTTCTTATAAAAATAATAAGTTTTATACCTGATTTTCGTTAACTTTATTTTTAAAACTTAACGCCCTTGTAGGTCCAGGATTAAAATACAAATAAATCATTACACATTTTCCATTTATGAGGATTCTTGTCATATATTCCTTGTCTGCTGAATTAATTTACTTTTTTTATGAGATCTTCTTCTGCATTATTAAACCATCTTTCTTGGCCATTCTTTCCTTCTTTTCGTGATTGAGCATTGCTTTAGGACCATCGTTGGTATCCTCTATCTTATCATTTCCAATCCATCTAACTCTTTGCAACTTTATGAAGCGGCTGATGCTAGGTTGATTATATGGTTCTTTTAGCTCATTTCGTCGTTCTCAACCTCATACCATATTTTTGCCTTCATATATCGCTCTGAGCCTTCTTCTTTCTCACCTTTTTAATTTATCCACATCTAATATTTTCATTGTCCGTACTCCACTGCCGTAATCCACTGCGTCTTAATTTTTATTTTTGGATTTTTGATTATATTAGTGAACTAATCTTTCTCTTCCATAAAAACAGCCCAGATAAGTAAAATGGTCAATTTCTCGAATTTATATTCTCAATCTTGTATTTGATCATTCCATGTATGTACTAAAATACCGATAAACTTTTTCAGTTCCATTTTTTTTTTTGTAATAATAACCTTCTCATAATGTTTTTTCCTTGATCTTTGCTTTAAATAATAACAATCTTAACGTTGTAAGATATGTCCACTTTGCCTCTTTCGATAACAACACCAATGGAAAATGCCCATGGAAACATAATTATATATTAATGGTAGTAAGCAATGAGACATCAGGTACTTAAACCCAAGATATACTGATTTTATATTATATATATATATATATATATATATATATATATATATATATATATATATATATATATATATATATATATATATATATATATATAAGAAAAAAGAAGTACTTGTGACTCGTTTGGAACAAATATATAACTGTTTTGGATGGGTTGGAGTCAATAAAAGGGCTATTGGTTAACTATTTTTTTAATCTCGAGCTTTCAACTGTGTTTACAATTATTATCAAGAGCTAAAAAAGACAAAATATCTTACAAGGTTGAACTAAAAAGAAAAAACAATTTTTGTTAACTTACCAAATAAAAATTAGTTTAGTAATTAAAAATTACTGCTTATACATCTTCAAAATAATTAATATAAAAATGTTTTAATCCAATAAATGTTTCTCTGAAAATTTTTATAATTTTGAAAACATTTTTTTAATACAAAAATAATTGAATTTATAAATAAGTTAAAATAGCAACCAATTACAAATAAGCCTCAATGTCATAAATGCCAACATAAAATTTTTATTTTTGACAATTATATTGCCAAAAATAAAATTTGTTCATCATCATCATCATATAACGGGGGTCCTACGGCGATTGCCGCTTCCCGCATATCAGCCTCCATCTTTTCCTATCTCTCCAATCTCCCTCTTCTAAGCCTCTAGATTGCATTGTTTTTGTAATTTCTCTTCTCCAGGAATTTGGTGGTCTTCCCCTTTTCCTTCTTTCTGGCGGAACATACGTTAAGGCTTTCTTTGGCCACCGCTCCTCCTCCATTCTCATCACGTGACCATACCATTGTAATTGCCTTCCTTGTATTCTATCTGAAAGAGTATCTCTAATTCCTGTACGGTTTCGTATTTCGTCATTCCTGATTCTTTCCATTCTCGATACTCGACATGACCTTCTAAGATAATCCATTTCCACAACGTCTACTTTATCTCGTTCATTCTTTGTCATCGTCCAACATTCGGCACCATATGTGGTAATTGGTTCTACAATTGCTCTGTATACGCGAAGTTTGGTATGCATCTTTATTTTATTAGACCACAGTAATGAATTCAGTATTCGGATGCATTTTTTCCCTTGGGTTATTCGGTTTTGTACATCTATCTTAACTCTGCCATCTGCTGATATGGTGCTTCCTAGATATTTATACTGATTGCAGCCTTTTATGACTGCGTTTTCAAGCCTCAGATCTGTGGTATTTCCTCCAATTTTTAAATATTCTGTTTTGCTTATGTTTACAGTAAGCCCCCATTTGGCATATTCCTCAAATAATTTTCGATCCATATAATTTATATCTTCCTCATCGGTTGCAACCACCACCTGATCATCTGCAACCAACAATGTATACAGAGTTTCTTGTCCCACTTCGATGCCCATAAATCTACATTTATTTCTCCAATTCCCCAATGCTTCTTGGACGTATATTTTAAAGAGTGTCTTTAAAATCATTTGAGGTTCTGGTTCCAATTTTTACACAACTAACTGCATTTTCGTACAATTTATATATCGCTCGGATATACGTCGAATCCAATCCGGACCTTTTGAGGACCTCAAACATTTTCTTTAACGGGACACCATCATATGCTTTGTCAAGGTCTATAAATACCAAATGGGTCCCTCTACTTCTTTTCGACACGCCTTTCAATTATTTGTCGTAGGATAAATATATTATCAAGGCAGGATCTCCCGGTACGAAAGCCGCTTTGTTCTTCAATATCTTGTATCTAAATAAAATTTGTTACTAAACAAAAAAGAATGTTTAAACGAAATTTTACTTTTGGCATAATTGTCAAAAATAAAAATTTTATGTTGGCATTTATGACATTGAGGCTTATTTGTAATTGGTTGCTGTTTTAACTTATTTATAAATTCAATTATTTTTTTATTAAAAAAATGTTTTCAAAATTATAAAAATTTTCAGAGAAACATTTATTGGATTAAAACATTTTTATATTAATTATTTTGAAGATGTATTAGCAGTAATTTTTACTTACTAAACTAATTTTTATTTGGTAAGTTAACAAAAATTGTTTTTTCTTTTTAGTTTAACCTTGTAAGATATTTTGTCTTTTTTAGCTCTTGATAATAATTGTAAACACAGTTGAAAGCTCGAGATTAAAAAAATAGTTAACCAATAGCCCTTTTATTGACTCCAACCCATCCAAAACAGTTTTATATATATATATATATATATATATATATATATATATATATATATATATATATATATATGCTTTCGATGGTCAGAACATTTACTTTATTTCTCATAAATATATAAATTTGTCTAGATTATGTAATAAAACATCAAGCAATATTAACCTAAAGGAAAAACGATAAACGACTTGTTAGCATTCTTTAAACCAAGAACATAACAAATAGATTGTCTGTACATGGAAGTGAATGCCATTTATGGACGCAAACTTATTGCTGAAATACAGATAAAGTAAAAAAGAAGGAATGGTTTGATATATCACGTACGCGGGATTTTCTGGGATTGTTTTTATTTCGTATATGTAAGTCCTGAGCTTGTAATCTTTCATTACTGCGAAATTGCATAGAGAACGTGCCAAAATGTGAAATATGGGGATTTTTGAAATGTGTAAAGGAAACAAGGTATTGGCCTGATAAAAGTAAAAATAATTTATTGGTTTTTGAACGTGATTTTATCGTTTTTATATTAGAAATCAACAAGGAACGCGTTATGCAGTTGCATAATATAAATAAATGAGAGTGCCATTAGCCTTTTCTTTGATAAATTTAATATTTGATAAAGTTACGAAAAATGTTTATTGCAATTACCAATCAGGCGTGTTAATTTACTTATTAGTTCAGTAAAAAAATGTATGTTTAAATAGGGTGTCCCAAAATTTCGAACGATTTGAATTTAATAAAATCAGTGTTTTTTAAATAGGGTGTCCCAAAATTTCGAAAGATTTGAATTTAATAAAATCAGTGTTTTTTTTTCTTTAACTTCTAATTTTATTGAATCATACAGTACATAAAATAGGGTTATGTATGGAATAGCACTTCCTTTATTAACATGGGCTCCACGGCTTTGTTGGCACGTAGCACTGTTTTGTTGAAATTTTCAATGACTCTTTTGCAAAAATGTGGCTGAATTTCGTTGATGCAGCATTGAGTTTCCTTTTTCAATTCATAGGTTTTTGTACGCTTGTTTGGGGCAAATAACCTCATACAAAGAAATGGTGTATCATGTAGTAATTGAATTGTCTCACGGGCTGTATGGCATGTGGCATTGTCTTCCAATTCAAATCAATACCAATTTAGGCAGCAAAAACTCTTATCATGCTAATATATCGAGCACCAAGAGTCCCTGCTTGACCAGCCTTATTTTCAAAGAAATATTGTCTAAGTTTTGTTGATTCATCATTCAATCTTCGCTTATACACTGCTAGACATAGATCTCCCTCATAATTTTCCATCTATTTCGATCTTGTGCCTCTTGCATCCAATTCCTATGACAACGTTTTAGATCGTCAATCCAACGTGTTGGTGGACGACTTCTACTTCGGTAGGCATCATCTCTTGGTCTCCATTTTGTTGATTATACAAAGGCATTTGATAATGTTAGATGGTACAAATTATTATAGAACGTATTGACGACAATGGATGTACCTAAACACTTGACTTACTTTTTTAGTAAACTGTATCAAGATAACCTGGCATATATTCGAATGGACGGATACCTATCCGATAAATGCACTTTGTAGAAGAGAGTACGCCAAGGATGCGTTATTTTATCTCCCTTATTATTTACCATTTATTCAGAGCTCATAATGTGCTGAGTCTTGATCAGGTAGGAGGGAGGAGTAAACCGAGACGGTATAACTTGCGGTTCGCAGCTGATACTACACTTCCAGCCTCTACTCCAGACGAAATTACTTCTTCTTCTCATTGCGCCGTCTTCTTTCGAAGGTTGGCGATCCAAATGGCAATTGTAGTTTTGGAAACTGCTGCGCGAAAGATCTCTGCGGATGAGCGGTCGAACCATCTCCTCAGGTCTTTCAGCCACGAGTTCTGGCGTCTTCCTACTGATCTTTTGCCCTGTACTTTTCCTTCCAGTATAACTTGAAGTAATTCATATCTTTCGCCTCTCAGCACATGACCCAAGTATTGCATTTTCCTCTCTTTGATTATTCTTAGTAATTCTTTTTGTTTACACATGCGACGAAGTACCTCAACATTAGTAACTCTTTGTACCCATGGAATCCTCAACATTCGTCTGTATATATACATCTCAAAGGCATCTATTCTTTTTTCTATTTCAGAGTCCATTGTCCAACTTTCACAGCCATACAGTAAGACAGAAAAAACGTAACATCTGATCATTCGGATTCTAAGCTGTAGACTAAGGTCTGATCTTGTAAAAAATGTTTTAATGCTCATGAATGTTAACGAAATTATTAACTTTACTTTATTAAAAAAACTCATAGAAAGTGCTAAATTTGGACTTAAAGTTAACTAAACAAAACCAAAATCAGGGTTACAAATCGCTAAAAACAGTTTCCTGAAACCCGAACTATTACGGGATATGAGGTAGTCTCCTCTTGAAGCTCTAGTTAACATCACAGGCAGTTGTGAACCAGAAATTAAAACACGCTAATAAGTGCAGCAATGACTGAATTAAACGGAACCTGACGTAATCGTCGCATTACTATGACAAACAAGAAGAGACTTCCACTCTGGTCTTTTCCATATTTTACTATGCATGTGAGGAGACATGGGCAGTCATCAGATAGACGACGTATAAGACGGTTTTGAAATGTGGACATGGAGACTATCTATATAAGGATTTGTGCAGCTGTCGCCGCCTTCCTTCTTTCAGCCAACGTCTCCAGTCCTTTCTGTTCTGCCATTCTCCATCTCTAAGGTCTCGTCTTTCCATGGCCTCGTTCACTTCATCCCTTCATGATCTTCGGGGTCTACCTCCTTTTCTCCTTCCTATTGGGCTCCAATCTGAAATCTTTGCTATCCACCTTGTATGATCTGTTCTTCTTACATGTCCATACCAAATTAAACGTTTTTCTTCGATGTAGCTGAGTATGTCTTGTTCTACTGCCATTCTACGTTTTATCTCCTCATTTCTGATGCGATCCATTTTTGTCACTCTGCAGCTTCTTCTCATGAACTCCATTTCAGTTGCTGTGATTTTGGACCTGTTTCGTTTATTTATTACCCAATTCTCTGCTCCATAAGTCATTATACTGCGTACCAAGGTGTTATAAATTCTCTTCTTTGTATTTCTGGTAATCTGTCTATCTTACAGTACCCCGTTCATTTGTTTAATACATGTTCTTGTCTATGCTAATCTGCTGGTTATCTCTTGCTCGGTGGTTCCATTTTTTGAGGTTTTTGCTCTGTTGTTAAATATTCGGTCTTTTCTAGATTTATTCCAGTCCATTTTTTGTGTATTCCTTTTCTAATTTTCGGAGGATATAGCACAGATCTTCTTCATCTTGAGCCGTTACCACTTGGTCATCTGCAAAGCTTAATGTGTACAAGAAGTTGTCCCGGATTGGTATTCCCATCCCTTCACATTTTCTTTTCCATGGTTTTAATATTTGTTCGAGGAATATCAGATGTCAGAATAACAGTGTCGAAGATGTAGAGCATCCCTGCAATAAGCCTTTTGTGGTCTTAAATTCGTTGGAGTATTTATTGCCGGTTTTAACTCTTACCTTGTTGTTGTTGTAAAGGTTTTTTACGGCTTCTATTAACCTCTGAGTTATTCCGATTTCCTTCATCGTGTTCCATAGTTGTTTTCTGGGGACAGTGTCATATGCTTTTTTTTAATCTATCAATGCCATGTGTACTGGTCTATTTTTTGCCATTTTTTTTTTCAAATAATTGTTGGAGTGTATATGTGTGGTCTATGCAAGATCTTCCTGACATGGAGACGACTGCTTCAAATTCCATAGACTGCTCGCCATACGAATATCTCAGTTCTAGATGAAATTAATTCTCTATCACAAAATAGAGCGGTTGGTGGTCTAAGGAAGGCCTCAAAAGTCAACGCCACAGCAATGGACAGACATTACTAAAAAGTTTTTCCCTACAAGCAGTATAGTGAGGCAGTATATGTAACAGATGACCGCGACCAGTGAAGAAATATCATAAACCAGGCTATCCGAGATGCTGAAGCGCAATGATGAACGACAAGATGTTAATGACTATGATAATGATTATCCAATGATGCCTTCAGCCCAAAATCGGCACCAAACAGTATGGATGTTATGGATGTATTTTTTTTTTCGGCAGTAACATGTGGATTCTCAGAATTCCAAATGCGGCAATTTTGACAATTAACAAAGTCATCAAGACGAAAATGTGTCATCAAGACTAATCAAAATAAAAAATAACTATACGCCGAAGTTGAAATCTTGCTTTTACATGAAATTTATCATTCTCTCCTACATCTGTGTTGTTAACGCTATTTGCTAGAGAGCCTTTTCATATTAAGCGCCTACCACAGATCCTTTCGAGAAACTCGTCATATGCTTCTCTAAATCAATAAATATCTTAAGAGCGTTTGTTTCTTTATCCCGGTATTTTTCTATTATCTGTCACATAATGAAAATTGTATCTGTTTTTGATATGCCTTGCATAAATCGAATCTGACTTTTGATATTTCGGTTTCTTGCTCGTATCCGTCTATCAATTACTCTCTTCCATATTTTATGGTGTTACTATGTACTTTTATGGCCCAGTAGTTTGTGCATCGATAAAAATACTCTTTGTTTTGTAAATTGGTACTAATATGCTGTTCTCGTCTGAGATTTTTTCCACTTTCACAATTATATTAAATAAATGCAGAATCCCAACTAGTTTACCTTTCTGGATTTTTTTAAACGCTTAAGCAAATTCTTGGTTTGTTATTTTGGTGACGATTGCCGTTACTGTCGCCGTTCAACTGGGTTTTGTGTCAAATTATTTGTTAAATAAACTGTCAATGTATTTTTGCTACCACTTTTTGTCATGAACATTCTTTGTGCTGGTCGAAAACTGTTCATGATTTTAAGATTGTTGATAAATCTTAAAGATATCACAATACAAAAATTAAATAAATACAAATAGTACACATACTTAATTAATAAAATAAATACAAAATTGATTCCCACTATGCATTATTTTCCATTACATATTTATTTCATTATTCTAGTAATTGTTAACGTAATAAGTTCTAAAATTTCAGTTATCTAAGCACTAGAGACCATCAATTTCATCATGTCAAGAGATTATTATCTGTTTTCCCAACATCCAACTATTGACTGTTGAGAACAAAAACAGCACAGTTACTTTATGTTATATGCTTCAAGTATCAATTATTTATTTCAACTCTGAATCTATTATTGACTCAGAAACGAGTAAAGGTGCTGTAAATTTTCGTTCCATGGCGGCACACAACCCAGACAGCATTTCTGTTTTCTCAAACAGCACTCGACAATTTGTAGGGTTCGATATTTTGTCGGGTATAGTTGTTTTTGTGCCATTTTCATTGATATCCTAGCGAAATAGTAGAGCCGATTACATACCAGCTACATTTTCATCTTTATTCGTAAAATTTTGAACTTGTTACAGAAAATTCAAAGGAAAAATTATACAGTAGGCGTTGAAAAATCCCAAGATACTTAGGAATATAAACAAAGAATTAAATCAGAAACTGCACGACTACTTTAAAATATTTAGATTGCATTTGACAAATTATGTTGTGTATATAGGGAACTCTAGTAAGGCTTACTAAAAACATTTTACAAAATGTAAATACATCATACCAATTTAGTTGCAAATCAATTATACAAACAACAGGAGCCTTGAACCAGTTTGAAATGGTTAACGAGTTTAATTAACTAGGATCCTACATTTTGATCTACTATCCGATCTGATCTACTCTTCGTCGAAGAACACCAAAATGAGGTTGGTAGGTGGCTTAATTTTATTGTGATCCTCAACTTTTGTTTTTGATCTTACCCAGTCGTTCCTCTTTTTATCTGATAGTCGTATATCTAACATGGCCCTTTCTGTTGTGGCTAGTTCATTCATATTTCCCTTGATTAGGGTTCAGGTAGGTCATGGTAGGAAGGATGCGTTGGTTGGACACTTTGCTCTTCAAGTATTGAGGTATTTTGCGGTTCTTCAGTATCCAACTAAGTTTTCCAAATCCTGCCCATGCCAGTATTGCTCTTCTAGTGATTTCCGCAATTTGGTTTTCTTTGTCAAGTTTCAGAATTTAGCCTATAATACAAAGAAATTAAACGTAGGATAAAAAAAATGGCTTATTAGACCAATAATAAATAATATCCGTATATAAGTACCAAAACATAAATTCCAAATCAGATGAAAACCTTTTGTTTTTTTTTAACTACGAATCCTGAGAGGGAAATATTATCTGGATGAAAATAATATCAGAATGATGAGGTTCAGCTCTAAAATGTATAAACAATTATTCAAACACAAATCAGGTGGAAGAGGAGAGAGGGAAGAAAAGAGACAGGACATCTAGGCAGAAATTCCTATCTCAACCAGGACGATGAACAAGTCGACTTAGGCCAAAATTTAGACGGCATTAGGTTGTGAATATGGAAAACTGTTCATGATTATTAACTGTTAACGGTTTTCAACTGATAATGACCAAAAAAACAACTTTGGAAGGTTCAGGCTCTACTTTAGGCCTGTAATACCGGGACCAGTGCTAATAATAATGAGGATTTGGGTCAACGTAGTATAGCAGGATTAATTAGGTATCTTCTTCAGCCTTCATTTATCCATTGTTGGACATAGGCCTCCTCCAATTGCTTCCACGCTTTTTTATCTTTTGCAATTCTCATCCACTGCTTTCCAGCTACAGCTGTTATATCGTCTATCCATCTCTTTTTGGGTCTTCCCACGCTTATTTTTGTTTCTCGAGGTCTCCAGAATGTCCCTTTATGAGACCATCTGTTGGTGTCTTGTCTTGCTACATGTGCTACCCATTGCCATCTCAATGTCGCTATTTTTTCCATGATGTCGGCTACTTCAGTTCTTCGGCGTATTTCGGTGTTAGGAATGTTGTCTCTGAGGCTTATATTTAACATGGCCCTCTCCATGGCCCGTTAAGTTACTTTTAATTGTTCTGTTCTGTTCATTTTTCTTGTTATTGCCATAGTTTCCAATCCATAAGTTGCAACTGGTAGTACAAAAGTGTCATAGGTTTTTCGTTTTAAATGTATTGGAATTTTTCTATCTTTTAAAATAAAGCTCAACTTACCAAAAGCAGCTCATGACAGTTGTGTCCTTCGTTTAATTTCTACTATAAATTCATATTCATTCATATTTCATAAATAGGCATTTATGTAATGCTCTCATCTCTTCTAATGCAGTGCCTCCCATTTTTAGCATCTCTGAAGTAATTTTATCTTTTCCTGGTGTTTTCCCATTTTTCAGTTTTAGGGCGGTTCTAATTTCTGATGTTATTATTTCAGGGAGATCCTCTGAGCCCACATTTAAGATATGTTTTGTTGGTATACCGGGGTTCAAAATAGTAGAAGTATACAGCTTTTCATAAAATTTTCGGAGTTCTCTAACGATCTCTTCCTTATGCGAGCACAATGTTCCACGGTCGTCTTTTATCTTTATGATTTTATTCCTGCCAGTGGATTTACATGTTTTTAGTACTTTCATGTTCTTATTGTTCTCTCTGGAGAACAATTAGGTAGGTAAAAGTTACGTTAATATGTAAAGAGAAATATATAGGAGTCAGAATAATTATTATATATATTAACTCCATCATATACGTATTCAAAGTGAAAATCTATCATCCTGAAAGATTTTAACAAATTTGACCCACATAGAAATTAGCGGTAGGCAAGCTAAATAAAAGAGAGACTTTTTGTATGTGTGTTGTATGTTTACTAGATAAAAATTATTGAGTAAACATACAAAATTGATTATATTGTAGCAGATTTATGATATATATGTTAATATATATCATAAGTACATAGAATATTCTAGTAGTTTTAGTAATTAAATAAATTTTTCATTTAAATAACTAACATCCATTTGTGCAAATTCTTCCAAAGGATTCTTGTAATTTAATAAATTGCCAATTAAACAGATAAAAATTATTGGTACAAATTTTGCTCACCAAAATATTCCATCTCAAAATGTGTCAAAATGTAAAAAAATATATGCCATTAAATATTTAGTTACTTTTACCATCTGTGACAAAAATTTAAAGATTAAACAAATACCTGGAAATGTATCGTTTTAAATAATAAGTAGACCATTTTAAAGAAAGAAGCATAAATAGAGAAAAAGTTACAATAGAAAGAATCGTAAAAAGAGGACCTGACTGAGAATATCAGATAAAACATATAAATAGAGATCTCAAAAATATAGAAATATAATTTAAATAAATTATATGAATGTACAACAAAATATTTTTATTTTCCATTGGTGACAGATGACGGATAAAACTAAGCTAATTCTATAAATAGGTGTAAATCAATTATTTTCATTGCATTAGATTTTACTTTTAAAAACAATAATTTGGATTAAACAATTTGACTACATAAATACATATATTTACATGCAAGTGAGTTACAATCAGCATAATCAAAACTAACATTCAAAACCAGGAATTAATCGATTTAGAATTGAGCAGAAAGGTGTATAATAAAAACTTCATTTGCATTTTACCAACTCCGGCGACATCCATTGTACTTCCGTCTAACTTACCAATAAAGTTTATGTTCCTAGTTGAGGAAAGAAAGCTATAAAAGAAACATTTGGTGATTAAGCTGCCGTACTATATCGAAGTTTCGATATTTTGTGTGTCGTTTTGCGTCGTTTTCTTTGAAATACTGGCTAATATAGTTGTTTTCTGGCGTAATACGTCCACAGCTAAATTTATTGTTATGGAATACCGAGGATACGTATATACGGATAAGGGTATAAAAATAATGGAATAATGAAACCGTAATTGCACTTTCTGTCTACGTTTTATGTTCAATACTGAGTTTGCACTTTTTGCAAAAAAGACGAACGAGGTTCTTAAAGTTTTCACTTTTATAATTTACATTGGTTTTGTTGATACTTATATTCGGGAGATAATGAAGAGCAAAGTTCTCAAAGTACGGGACCTACCGAACAGAAAACGGATATTCTTGAATGACAAAAATTACTCTCGGGTTAAGTACCGATTTTGTAAATCTTAACTCTAAATTACAAAGTGTCACAGTATTAAATAGTGAATTCAGTCGGTACATTGAGAAAGATAGAAATATACTGTTGTGGTGGAATCTATTACAGCAGCTTATCTATTCCTATTAGGAATACAGGTCGCTTCTATTCTCCATTTTTCCCTGTGGTCCATTTTTCTTTTTCATATTAAACGTTAAGTTTTCTTTATATTATTGCTTAACACTATTCCATTTACGGTTCACCTCTTTTTTTTTGCAGTGTACAGTCTGAGACAGGTACAGGTGTATAGTTTTCTTATTTGCAGACATATTATTTAGGTTTAAGTGATGTAAGAAAACGGTTACTTGCTTATTTTTATCTGATGTGATAGTTGAGCTAAGTTTACGAAATTACGAAAAATGTATTGTGCAATAGTCATATTTTTTTCTTTTTTTGATATTCGTTTTTAGTCCGTTTTCTAATCATTTTCTTATTACGTTGTTGCGATTATTGGTAATTAGCGAATAGTTATTTTTCGCCAACGCAGATTCTTCTACGGTCCCACTCCGAATCCATGGGATTGAAACAATTTTCCAACAAAAGAGTAAATAGTTTAAGTAAGAGTCTATTCCCTTACTTACACCTCTACAAGTTATAATTCCAATTGAATATTGGGATGGTCGGTTATGCTTTATCCACAAACTTTTCCTTCCCCACTAGTTGGTATCTGTCAAGAATTATATTTACTTTTTTTGTAATAATCTTTGTAAAAGTTTATATATTTGTGATACTATGATAAAATTTTTCCTCACTGTGTATCTAACTGAGCTATAGTTTCTTTCTTCGCACACACACACAACAAAGTAAATCCCAGTTCTAGAGGACATCAGATTCCCGGAGTAGGGTATTCTCATATCTGAAAACCAAAGAGGTCACGCCTCGGGGAGGTGGTGCCTTACGGACCCCCAAGTATTTCTGCGGCAATTCCGGTTTTGTAGTGTGTTGTTATGCGCATTTCTCCCTTGGTTATCTTTCTTTTTGTCTCTGCTCCAAATGTATGCCCGTCCAGCGAGCCATTTGACCAACGTCACAACGTTAAGCGTTAATGTCTTGTGTATGTGTTTTTATTTTTATATATCTAGTCTATTTGCTCTTCCACATTCTATTTTTTTCAAAGTTTATTTGAAAAATTTATAAAGTTCTTAAGTAGTTGCTTATCTCCTGGAATCTTACTGTTAAAATTGGTTTTTCTTCAGTTACTGTGCTTCTTTTAACTGCATTTGGCATACACCTTCCCAATTCTGCTACTTTTTCTTTCAGTTCGTTGGCTGAGTTGATTGTTGTAGTTATGTCAATGTTTTTACAGACTATCCTTCCTTTCAGATCCACACCTTTCTTCCGTCCGATTCCTTTTAGTCCTTCTTGTTGTTCTGTCATGGCAATTTGTGGATCTTGCGTTTTGGTCACCTATTTATTATTGTGGCTTCTTCTGTGTCCAGCATAACATTTAAATCTTCGTTTTGGATCACGTAGGCTTATACTATTTTGATGGTTCTTTTTGTTTCTATTTGGACTATTGTTAATTCGATTGTTTTCAATCCATTAGAGTGGACATTCTGTTGTGGTTTATTCCTTTTCTGACTAAGATTGTTGTACCCCCTGTGTTTATTCTAAAGTCCTTTCTGTAGATATTATATTCTGAAATTTTCATTCTTATCTTTTGCGTCATTTTCGTTTCTTGTATTGCCATATTTAACATCTAACTCGACTCTGTTGCTGAATTCATCCAAAATTTTAATATTTGTTTTTTAGTGTACCTGGATACATCCATGATCCTATCTGGAGGTGATCCTTGGTGGAATTAGAACGATCTATTGGGTTGAATCACTATTCAGTGTTTGATTCTTTAGGGTGAGCATGTCCTGGAATTGAGTCATTTTACTGCTTCCATGAGGAAGCCTTCTAAGGCACGTGCGTAGCTTGTTTGTTGTGACGTGTTGTCTGTTTTGTTTGTTGTGGCTGGAGCATATTATTATCTTTTTTTTGGAAACTTTGGACACTCTCTGTAGCTTGCTGTGACTTCTGTGACTGTTACCTACCGCATTCCGCACATCTTGTGTTTAAATGACATGTCTTTTGGTGGTGGTAAAAATTATGACAACTGAAGCACTGGATGGGGTCTAGTTCTCTTCCTATAACATCTTCTACATTTATTGATATAGGTTGATAATTTTTCTCAAAGAAATCTTTTTTAATCCATCTCTTTGAGATTATATTCGTTTCATTTCGGTATTTTTAATAACTTTTGTTACTTTGATATCCGAGGTACCGAAATAACAGTTATTTCGTTCTATTGATTCCGATTCAGATGTAAAAAGTTTGTCCATAATATTTGGCTTATTTCATCAGAGCAATAGCCAGGCTTTACTGAAAGAAAGTTCTAATCGTTTGCATAATACAGTGATGAGTGTCTTACCACCCGGCAAAATAGCGGAAAGGATAGAAGACAGATTAAGTTGTGAGATAGTACGAGATAAAGCTAGTTTTTAGACGTGGCTATTTGACTTCAGTCATAATTATACGGATGACCTCGAAAATATTTTATTTTAATAATTTCTGTTAGAATAAATGATTGAATAAAATAAGATATATTATAGTAAAAAACATTAATTAATAGCGATTTTAAATTAGAAATCTTTAAGTTTATTTAATAATAAAAATAACTCAACTGAAATATTTGACTAAATTAAAGGTAGGTATGCTAGTCCGAAAACAATTATTGTATGTGGAATTTGTGTAATGGTTAGAGATGTGGTCTGTTGACAAGAAGATTGGGATTTAATTCATACCGAGGATAAAATTTTTGTTTTACTCAATCAAAAAATAATAGAAAATATGATACATATTAGGTAACAAGTTTTCGAAAAACTCATTATTTACAATTTATTCTTATTCAAATGTTATAAAATAGAAATACAAAATAATTAAAATTCAATTCCAGTTTTACAGTCTTCAGTTGTGAATGCAAAATAATCTGGTGAAGACTGTTTAATGTCAAATCCATCACTAAATTCTCAGTGTTAATATCAATTCCTCTGTACAGGTAATGATTTTCAAAACAATTGACAACATTGACAATTGAAAACATTCAAGCCATCAAATAATAACATATCTAGAAGTGTTTTTGCACGGTAAACAGAAACTTTTTATTGAAAAAACAATTCGTGAAAATGGTTTTAACGGTCGAGGAAAAAGTGCAAATTGTTGTCTGGCATGTGAATGGATTTTCAAACAACATGATTAGACAACAATTTGTAAATATGTTTCCAAACAGGCCGGCTCCACCATGATCAATAATTCAGTCTATTATACGTAATTTTTTTACGTATGGATCCGTGTTCGCTCCAAGAGGAGTTTGTAGACGAAGGGAGGTAAATCCAGATTTCGAACTAAGGGACACTTTGATTTGTACAAGTATTGAGCAAAATCCTACCCAATCAGCATCTCGTCTCGGAGAACAATATAGAATTTCAAGATTTGGAGTAGGTAAAATTTTGGAAAGACATGGATACCTTCCCTATAAACTTCATAAATCCAACGAACAATTTTCTGGGGATCAATATAGACGTTTAGAATTTTGTCAAACTGCAATGGAAATGTCACATCAAGATGAACATTTTTTAGAGAATGTTTTGTTCACCGATGAATGTACGTTTTCATTGCATGGCCGTCACAATTCAATGAATGCTCGGTATTGGTCTCGAGGAAATCCTCGTCAGATTTATGTCGCTCGTACACAGCATCCTCGAAAAGTAAATGTTTGGGGAGGCATAATAGGGAATCGTGTCATTGGTCCATTTTTATAGACGGTATGTTGACTGGGAGGAAATACTTGGAACTTCTGAAAAATCAAATTGTCCCAGTCCTTCGTAATTTACCAATACCTTTCGATTCCATATAGTTTCAACACGATGGTTGTCCTGCATATAATTCTCGTATCGTCAGTAAATATCTTAATACGACTTTTCCTAATCGATAGATTAGTATCCACGGAGATATTTTTTGGCCTGTAAGATCACCTGATCTTGCACCTTGTGATTTTTTATGGGGATATATCAAGTCCAAACTATATGGAATTGAAGACAAGAGGCCTAATTCTCTCCAAGAATTAAGAGAAAAGATATCTGATTCAATGAGAGGTATTAGTCCAGAAACATTAACTAATGTTAGACGAAACTTTTATAATAGATTGGGTTATTGTTCTGCTGCTAATGGAAGCTTATTCGAACATTTTTTGTAAATACATTTCATTAGAACAAAATACGTTTATTTAGAATAGTTTTATAGAATTTCTACCTATTTAAGCATTTTTTTGTAAGTACATTTATTTAGAACGTTATTTTATGTTTGAAGAATTTTTACTTTATTTTTGAAAGTACGACGATACTGTTTTTTCAATAAGATATTTATGTTTAACTTTAAACACTTCTAATACTAGTAACGACTGACATAAATGTTTAGTGATTCAAAGCAAAACCATCTCTGCATAATTTCAAATTATTAAAAAAAAAAAAGAAAACCACATGTGGGTTTTGAACTCTAATCGTCTGCGACGTCTGTGTCGCAGTATCGAATTCTTACCACTAATCCACGAAGAATTAATAATTATTCCATGACAAGAGTGTATGAAACTCCTCAAATCATAGTAGAAATTATTCTTGGTTAATAATTTAAAACTTTAGATTAAATAATCACTATTAATTAAATTATTTTATTCACATTTTTGCTTTTTTGTGGTCAATCAGTTTTTACTTTATGCGAAATTAAAAAATGGAAATACGTCATACATACGACGTTACACATAATAATTATGACCGAGGTGATTTAGCTCGAAGCTAACGTCTAAAGGTGTGAGACTATTGATAGTGGTAATGTAATGTAATGTAAATTAAGGGTTTCTACCGATTATTTCCCACCTCTACGAGTTTCATCTCTTTTTATTTCACAAGGTAACTGTGTTTTCTATCTCTTACGTTAAAAAGCCGGGTGGTAAGACACTCATCACTGTATATAGTTATTTATCTCGTATAACAATCCATGTAAAGGTAAATCCGAAAGTCGAATATCTTGAAAAGTAATTGACTGGACACGAGGTAAAAGAAAAAGAATTTTAAGTTTATCTGAACGCCTTTTAGTTTTCATAATACCAATAATTTACAAAGGACAAATGAATGCATGATTGCTTTGTGCTCGATTATCAACTGCCCACCTAGTGTACATTATCGGTAGAAAGAAAGAAACTATGTATTCACTGAGATACTCCTTAATACCAATAATTTAAACGCTTAAGGCCAATTCTGTTTTTGTTCTGCCGTCTACCGGTTATTATGTACAGTTGCGCATTTAATTAAGAATTCTTCTATTGGGAGGAAACCGTAAATTATAAAAAGCTGATTACATTGATAGACACTGAACTAAAATGTTTGTGTCTAATTGGGCGTAAAACGTTCATAAATCTAAGCTACAATCTTATGTATAAGGTAATTAAGGTACACCGTCGACCACTTAGCATTCTCTATTGTACATTAACCAAGAAATACTGTTTATATGTTTTTGTAAAGTATATAATCTACAGGATATAAAAACTTGTTTTTTACATTTCTCTTTAAAGAAAACATAGTGAAAGACAATGGTTCTTGCTTTTAAAGATTTTGTTTTAACTTGTATTTTTACTTCTTTTCATTGTATGCAAGTGTACGTACTTTTATTAGGAGAGAATTTATATCCTTATCTATCATTCTTTCCAAAATATCCAAAATATAAATACAACTTGGCAACAAATAAAATCCATCCTCGTCAATTCTGCAAGGGAAGAAATTCCAAATACACGATTAATGGCAAAAAAAGACTGGATGACACCAGCTATTCTAAAAATGATAGACGAAAGGAGGAAATACAAAAATAAGAACACAAGCGATTACAAACGATTAAATACAGAAATAAGAAGGAAAATAAAAGAATCAAAAGAGAAATGGCTCGAAGAAAAATGTAAAGAAATAGAAGAATTAGAACATAGACATGATTACTTTAATATGTACAAGAAGGTGAAAGAATTTTCATTCATCCACAAAAAACAACATTGCCCACTGGTAAATAACAACGGAGAGTTAATTCATAACACCAAAGATAAAATAGAAGAATGGGAAAAATTTATACAACAGCTGTTCCGAGATGAAAGAATAGACATTACAATAAATAATGTCACTGAAAGCCCACCAATTCTAAAAGTCGAAGTGGAATATGCCATTAAACAATAATTAAAGACCAATAAAAGCCCTGGACCTGATGAAGTTTATCCTGAAATACTTAAATTGATCGAAAGTAATAACATTGATTTGTTAGTAATTTTGTTTAATACAATCTACGATACTGGGGAAATACCAGAGGAATGGTTAGAATCTATTTTTATTCCCATTCCAAAACAAGCTAACTCCAGGCGATGCGCAGATTTTAGATTAATAAGTCTTATGAGCCAAATGCTTAAAATTCTATTAAAAATACTTCACAATAGGGTATACAAAAGGTGTGAAAAAGAAGTTGGATACGATCAATTTGGATTCAGAGCCGGAATGGGGACCAGAGAGGCCTTGTTGTCATTACAAGTACTGCTGCAGAAGTGTTACGACCAACAAAAGGATGTCTTTCTATGTTTTGTAGACTTTGAAAAGGCATTTGATCGCGTAAACCATAATAAAATGTTAAATTCCTTGCAGAGCATCAACTTGGATAGCAAAGATCTCCGATTAATTAAGAACTTATATTGGAGGCAGAGTGCCAAGATTAGGATCGACGATCATACATCTAGAAATATTAGTATAAATAAAGGAGTAAGGCAAGGATGCATACTATCCCCTATGCTGTTCAATCTTTACTCGGAACTACTATTCAAGCAAGCCTTGGAAAACCTTTCCACAGGAATAAAAATTAATGGAGAACCAATATCTAGCATAAGATATGCAGATGACACTGTCCTACTGGCTGATACAGACACAAACTTACAGAGGGTTATAGACCACCTTAAGGATGCTTGTCGAGAGTTTGGAATGAAGATCAACGAAAAAAAAAAACAAAAGTAATGGTGATCCAAAGAAAACAGAATATCCCCTTACCTATAAAAATAAATGGGAATATTTTAGAACAGGTAAACCAATACAAATACCTTGGCTGTTGGATTAATTGCAAGCTGGACCCAGAACAAGAAATTAAAGCGAGAATTGCTCAAGCTAGGGATAGTTTCTTTAAGATGCGCGTTCTATTCTGCGATACACATATAAATATTAAATTGAGATTAAAACTTGTAAAATGTTTTATCTGGTCTGTTCTTCTCTACGGAGTCGAAACATGGACTTTAAAAATAAAGAGCCTGAATAAAATCGAGGCATTTGAAATGTGGGTGTACCGTAGAATTTTAAAAATTCCTTGGACAGCACGAAAAACAAATGAAGAAGTACTAGCGAGACTCAATTTAGAAAAAGAACTATTGAGAACAGTCAAAAGAAGAAAAACCAGTTATTTAGGGCATTTGTTGCGCAACGAGAAATACTACATCCCTCAGTTGATAATAAAAGGCAAAATAGAAGGAAAGCGAGGAATTGGAAGAAAAAAATTGTCCTGGTTACGTAATATCAGAAACTGGACAGGACTTGGATTTGAGGAACTCTTAAGAACAGCTGAAGATAGACAAACGTTTGCCACCATAACCGCTAACCTCCATTGATGGAGACGGCACTTGAAGAAGAAGATCATTCTTTCATTGTTTTTCGATTTATTAACTGATAAATTAGCTGCTACTAAAGTGATGATTAGCATCACTTTAATAACAGCTAACAGGTGAAGCATATCCACAAGAGTAGCCTATTTAATCGTAAAGCTGAATTGAAGGTATAAAATAAAGATTATTCAAGTATATGCTCCAACAACGGACCATCCCGATGAGCAGATTGAAGAATTCTACGATGATATCTCAACGGCACTGAAAAAACACCAACACACTACACGATTATATGCGGCGACTTTTACGCAAAGATCGGTCTAAAGCAGGATGAATAGGAAACAGCACTAGGTAAATTTGAATCCAAAGGCAGAAACGAGCGTGGACAAACACTACTAGAATTTCTATTACAACAAAATCTATACTAGCTGAATAGTTACTTCTCTAAAAAAGACCACATAAGATGGACGTGGAAAAGCCCATATGGCAAGACCAGAAACGAAATAGACTACATATTCAGTGACAAAAAATATATATTCAACGATGTCACAGTTCTTAATAGCTTTACCACAGGCAGCGATCATAGAATGCTAAGAGCCAAACTAAAATTATACTTAACAACAGAAAGATCGAAAATAATTAGGAAGAAAGCCAACCCGATATGGAACGACCCAACGAATTTAAATTAATCCCAACACAATATCAATAAAATCCTACAACAAAATGATTGCATAAATAATATAAATACCCTAAACGAAAATATCGTAGAAGCTATTTGAGAGGCTCAAGTAAAATGCTGCCCTAAAAGACGCCAAGACGAAAAAATAACCATTGAAACAAAGCAACTAATGGAAACTAGAAGAGAATTCAAAGGAAACGAAAGCATTAACAAAGAAAAACTATGTATAATATCCTAAAAGAGTCTGCGTTTGTCATTCTTAGATGATATTTTGTATTAAGTATCAAAGTGATTTTTCTTTCCTTTACTGGTTTTCTTCTACTTCTAGTGAGAAGGAATCCATACAACTTTTTCTGTTTCCTGGGCAAGCAAAAGCTCTGATTTAATTCCCTTTTCAATTGGATAATTGGGATATAGCTGAAATTGAGCTAAGAGAGTTTGTAAGGATAAGTGCTTTTTGAATATTTTAATTGTTTAAGTATAATGAGTGCAGGGATATATGAAATAAAAAGTTCTGCAGTAAAATTGTTGGTCTGTGAAAGAAGTTTGAATAGAAGATTGCCATTTGGAGCTCCCCGTCTATAGATTTGGCTGCGCCTGTGAAAATAATAATACATGTCGACTGTTTGCTTAAAAATTCTATTCAGATTTTTCTCTAATTGGGAAATTATTGGTATTATGTATTTTGTAATTTGGTAAGAAATTTGGGGAACGTCCGCTATCCATAGAGATCAATTTGTAGGCAGGACCGCTGAGAAGCTTATGCCTAGAGTATTGAGTACGCACCATGTGATAGTAAAATTTCGCCATATGCAGTTTACTTGTGTAGATATCTTAATACTTTTGTGTGAGTTTTGGGTAAAAGTGAGTGTTTCGAATTTGATGCAGTAGATGTGACGTGTGTATGTGAGAAGCGTGAACCTATGGTGTAATTGCAGCTCTATATAGGGTTTCTGTAGGGTTGGAACGGAAAGCACCAAGATCAGTTCTTAGGGCATTGTTAACAATTGAGTCAAGTACAGTTGTTTTATTTGTGGATGAATAAGCAATTGAACCAAAGTCAATCTGAATCTGATCAGTGATATGTAAATCGTAATTAATGTAGAATAGTCTGATTATCAATCGCGACTTGACAGATATTTCAACAGATTTGATGTGTTCATTCCAAGTAAGTTGTTGGTCGAACCGCATACTAGCAGTTGTATAGACGAATTAAATAGAATTTCTTGATTGTAAAGGAAAATATTAGGAGTGATGTTTGCAAGGACATAATTGTGTTGTTTTTTTTTTATATAGACAACTAGATCATCCACGTATAAAAGCGGTCTTTTAATGGTTTAGGTATTTCTTTTATTATGTCGTTAATGTTAATTAAGGACAATGTGGGGCTTATTACCGAACCTTGAGGAGTACCATTTTTCTCAATGTAGGTTCTAGAGAAACTATTATGGATCTAAGTTTGAAACGAACTTCGTTTCAGACAATTTTGGATGTAACCTAGAAAGCTTTGTGAATGTCGCTTTCTAGATCTAAGGTATTATCAATTGCAGATCGGTTTTTGCAAAAGCCGTTTTGTTCCGTTTTGAGGTTAGATTTTTTCAAAGTCCACATTTAGTCTTGACTTTACTATTTTATCAAGTTAATAGCATAACGGAAAGAAATCTGACTGTAAAAATTTGGATCGAATCATGATTCGGTATTGACGGTTTTAAGACAAGGGAGTTTGGACCAGAATGATGTAAATTGCTGGTTTAGTCAAACGATCTTTAATAATTTTTGAAGATGGTGTTCAGAAGCAGAAAGCTGTTTCAAAAAATATCACAGGAATGTCCTCTGGTCCAGGATTGGAATCTTTTAAGTTTTTAAGGCAGAACTCTAGTTCGCAAAAGTTAATAGGATTTTACTCGTATTCTTCAAGATTATTAGATGTGGATCTTGAGATCCGAAGCTATTAAAAAATATTTTTCATTTATGGTTAGAATTTTAGTTTTATAATTGTCCTTTAATATAATTTGTCGTTAAACAATCGTTTGTTTGTGTAAAAATAATTTACGGGATACCGATTTTCTTTATCGGCAAGACTGTGAGTGTGGCTTACTATCTGCATTTTATAACATACAGGTGTTAAAAAATCAAATTTTGTGTATCATCGGCAAAATTTCGGGTTAGTCGTAAGTTAGAACTTTACTTGAAAATATGTAGCAATGAATGCATTGTATTGAGACATCTGAAAGTAGGTGAAAAATTTTAATTGTATATTTGGCATAAATTTGTATCCGTATTCTGTGTAGATCTTAATCTGCTGTTCCCTAAAAATGGAGCAGTGCAATCTGTGCAATTGAAATCAAGCAAGAAAAATTACGTTTTATAATCAGACCTGCAGTATATTTTTTTCAACAAAATATAAATATCTAATCACAAAACAAGAAAATTTAAATCACAGTTTTATCAGTTTGCTTGACTTTAATGTACTACTAAACTACACAAACCTTAGTTTCACTTAGTAAGAACACTTGCATCGTAAACCTAGTAAATAGGTTAATAACGAAAGCTACGAATAAATCACCACACTCATTGCTTTTAACATTTTAAAACATAAAACTAGAAACTTATTAGATTACGTGCTTTTTGTTACTTCATTTCAACATTAAATATTAAGCATGTTTCTAGAGCAAGAGGAAAATAAATTCCAATCGTAAATTGTTTTAATATTTTTACATTGTAGAAATTGTATTAAAACAAAAAAGCAAATAAATTAAACAATAAAGTAGAGTTTTATATTGTACATGCCAAGCCTTTAACATAATGTTGCATTTTTAGTATCGCAGCTCTTGCTCTGTCTCTGTTCAATGTGTACAAGGGAATATCTTTAAAACACTATTAGCCATTAATTGGGTGCTTATTGGTTAAAAAACGGTTTATGGAACCTATGTTTTGTTTTATAGAGTAATGAGAGAATCTATAAAACCTTCCTTAGTAGATTTGCTGTTATAATCATGCACTATGTGAGATTGTCATGTTAAATTTCTGGCGGTTATATTAAGGAAGCACCACATTATTTACGGAATACAACATCAAATCATATACAACCATCAACATGTGGCATAAGCTGTACGGCTCGTCTGTTAAGAAGTTTGTAATCATCGACCTACAGCGCTCCAAGTTGATTGTGATGGTCTGGCCAATGTCGTTCTCAAAGAAATATGAATTGTAGACTAATTTTCGAAACCAAATTCAAGAATTCAGCTTTAATCTGTGCCTTCTAAGAATTGCAAGGCAAAACAGACGTTGATAAAGATGTTAAGAGAGACATGGGGAATCTAAAAATTGCATTCCACAACATATCTCCTTAACTAAGCAAAATTCTTAGCGAATTGGTTTCTATAAGTACTCTTTCTTTCTATAAGTTTCTTTTAGTACTCGTACAGAGTATATCGAAATAAAAAGGAAA
This sequence comes from Diabrotica undecimpunctata, assembly GCF_040954645.1. Classification (NCBI taxonomy): domain Eukaryota; kingdom Metazoa; phylum Arthropoda; class Insecta; order Coleoptera; family Chrysomelidae; genus Diabrotica; species Diabrotica undecimpunctata. Next base: position 150,704,868 of record NC_092809.1, read on the forward strand.
AGACAGTTTAAGATTTTATTTAAGTACAGGGAGCTTGCGCATCCAGAAAGACAGAAAAGATTTATTTCGCGTTCAGAGCGTTTGCGAAAGCCGTTCTGATGAGGCCTATTGGGCCGAAATACGTATAAACGGATGCGCAAGCTCCCTGTACGTGAAATAAAATCTTAACTGTCTTTTCCTTTTTAAATATGAATTGATTCGTATGAATTCGACAATTCGTTTTGTTGACGTACCCATCTATCCAAAAATGGGCTTTATCCATTGAGGGAAAACACGTCGTTGTGTATGGTCGTTTATATTCAGTTTCTGGGTCAGTTAAATTTTGTAAGGATGCAGACCCAAGTACGATACAAAATTGGCCAAGTTGTGATCTGTGAAAAGCCGAGTTCTTATCAGCGACTGCATCAGGTCTGCACATTTAATTTACTGAACCGGTGACTTAAATGTATCCAGTTCAATGCGAATAGTCATTTCGATAGGATTGCAACCCTAAAATGGGCGAAGCACCCGGAATGTTGCCCGAAGAGAACACCCATTTTGATCAAACAATTTATTCATTTGCACGTATTGTCGTGCAAATGAATAAATTTGCACAATTTATTACACGTTGTAAGATTTGTCAAAAAAAAACTGAATAAATGACAGAAAAGTTGACAGATACAGTTTTAACAATATGGCTATATTGTTATGACCCATATTGCTACTAATTTTACCCGTCGCAAAAAATTTAAGATATTTTACCTTTTAGTTTGTCTTCTTCTTCTACTTCTTGGAGATCTTTCGATCTGTTTAATTCTGAAGCTGCCTCTGGTTAATTTCCTGTAGATTGCCAACTATCCCTCCAACTTTTAGGTGGTCTTCCGGGAAGTCTTGAACCGGGCGGGTTGTTTCTAGGGCAATTTTTGGGACTCTATTCTCATCAATTCGTCTTACATGATTGTACCACATCCTCTTACGCTGTCTTCCCCATCTTACAATATCTTGAATTTTGCACTGCTCTCTGACGTTTGTATTTCTCACCCTGTCTCTTCTTGTTTTGCCCACTATTGTTCTTAGGGTTTTCATTTCGGCAACATTTAGAATCTGTTTCATTTTGTTGGTATCTTCGCGCACTTCTATGTCATATCTCATGATCGGTCGTATGCAAGTCTTGTATATTCTAATTTTACTATCAGTGTGCATATACGGATTTGACCAGACTATCTTCCGCAGACATCCCGACAATGCGGATGCTTTGTTGATCTGACTCCTTAGGTCCTTTACTGGGTCGTGTATGCTTGATATATCTGTGCCCAGATATCTGATTTGCATCACCTGTTCTATGGTGTAGTTCTCAATCACTAACTTATATATGAGCGGATCTTTTGCTATTGTCCAGTCTATTTACCTTTTAGTTACATTTTTTATATTGGATATTTGATATTTGTAAGATAAATTCTCAATTATAACGGTATTTGAAGAATTTACGCCAATTTAAACATTTTCTAAATCTGGCTTCAATTATCAATACCATATATAGGATATATTGAATAGTTGACACATTCATTAAGAAAGAAACAACACTCGACATTTCGTATTTCAGTTCGGGAAATGATTTATAAAATATTTCTAATTATATCCGTGATTTTTTTAGAAAATATAATTTAAACGTAAAGAAAATAGCGTCAGTACCATAATAATTAACAAGTATATTCATTATTTTAACTTTAGAACTATTTTATGAAATGTAGTAGTAAAATATAGTAGTTCGTCTTATTTTATCAACTAATATTTTATGTTTTTCTCTTTGTACCTCTACACCCGAACAAAAAAATTTCCATTCCAACCAATATTTATGGGTTTTTATTCAAGAGCAAGGAAATTTCATTTGATTTCCAATTTTCTTTCATTATTGTCTACAGACAATTTTCAATATTGAGATTCGCGCTTTTGCTTACAGCGATATTACATTTTTACCAGGTAAATGAAAATCTTTTGGCCTGTGAACTCGGTTTACGGTCTTTGGAATAAAGATTTCAATTCTAGCTTGGCACAATAAAAAAATTAATACTAAACTACTACAGAAAATACATAATTGCATCAAAACAAACGTCCTTTTACTATATAAAACGGTTAATACAAAAATATATACTGGCAGCAACAGTGGCGGCTCGTGACGACTAAAACAGGCAGTGCACAAATAGATAAATTTACCGGGTACTGGATGAAAAAGGATTTTTTTTTTTTTTTTTTTTCGTTTTTTGGACACACTTTCATTTAAATTGTAACGAAATATTTTGCCTACCACATAGGGTATTGCTATAAGGGGTTGAAAATTGAGACAGAAGTTACTGGGGTGGAGATAGGGCAAGCAAAATAAACGATACTTATGCGAACGGCTCTCAGGGTTTATTTGGAGTAGTTGGGTCGTGGATAAACAGGGCGATTAGATTGGGGCAACTACAAAAAATGAAACAAAAGAGTACTTACATGAATCTCCTGGAACAGATAGACAAACAAAACACAAGAGTTCCCTCTAACTTCCGTCCTAAAAAAAAACACAAAAAAAAGCTTAGAAGACTTTTTTAAATAAATAGAAAAAAATGGTTCAGAGAAATAAATTAAACATTTATTACTGTCTCATCACAAACAATTACAAATACAGATAAGGCAAAATACTTACTATATAAATAGTTACAAAGATAAATATAAAATAACAAAGAAAAACATGTCCTTTTTGTTAAAAAAAACGAGTGTGGCAGTCCAGTGGGACTGCCGGTAGAAGTTATACTTCTATACACGCGTTCGCCGTTAAAAATTTATATATGAGTCAATCTGCACAATCATTACATATGTAATGCTATAGGTAAGAGAGAGCATAAAGAGAAAAAAATTAGTTATATAGGTATATGGTGCATCGTTTGCTGTATATAAACATTTGACCTGTAATAGGAGTATAGTAAATGAAGGATTGTATCAATAGTTTAATGAAAATATATATTTTTATATATGTATAAAAGGAGTTGAATGCAACAAAAAATTACACATACTCTGCAGTGAAATTCATTGTTTATTTTGTTTTTGATTAATATAAAAATTACAATACAATAAATACACTGCAACATAATTCAATATAATAATACAATATAAATTAAAATGTAATATTCATAAGTATTTAAAACTGCCAATATACATAACTTACTTTACGAAGATAAAAATAAAAAACCAACAACTCGGATTATGTTGTAAATTTTCATTTTATGTTAAAATTTATGTTTTTTGCATATATTACATATATTTAATAAGATTAACTTTCCATATAAGATTTCCAACGCCGACCGAGCGTATAGAAGTATAACTTCAAAAATCCGTTTACAAGATGCTACAAAACTTACAAAAAAATACTGAGCTATAAACTGTGGCAAAAAAAATTATTACAAATCTTCTCCTTCAATTGCCATCTCCGCGGCGGAGGTCGGCAGTCATCATAGCTATTCGGGCTTTTGAGACGGCTGCTCTGAAAAGTTCATTTGATGTAAATCCGTACCACATCCACATATTACAAATAAAGATATCTTTTTAGATGAAACTATTCACGAAGGCTAACCTTTTTCTAAAAACTAAAACAAATTAATGACAAAAATAGTAAAGCAAGCTGTCATATGTCGATATTTAAAACTGGATAAATGTGCCGGAAAAAAAGCAGCTAAACAACGAGTGGTACTTTTTTTTTGAAAAGGAAAACCTCAAGTCATGAGAAAAAGCAAAACTCGCTTTCAAAGTAGCAAAAGCATGGGTATCTGACAAAAAAGTTTGGATGACAACAGAAAAGAACAAGGAATTATACACAATTTTAAAATAAGATATCGAAAATTCTTGATACCAAGGCATCTACAAAGACCGACGATAATTTTGAAAAGTCAAATGTTGTGATAAATATCGTTCCACTGTGGAAAAATGTTTTCACCCATTATTACATAAAAAAAATGATTTCAAAGTTGCATTTATGAAAACAATCCAAGAAGATAAGGCTTTTGAAGATTTCTCTCAGTCAGTTATTCCTTTCTCAAAATATATCAGAAAATCTAGACTTGGAAGAATATCTGTCAATGGATTCAGTCTTAATTAGCATAGAAACTAAGTTTTGCTTTGTAGGAAATAATTTAGAAATACAAATGAAGCAAATCTGAAAATACTGTAGATTAAGAATGTGAGAATGTACAAGATGAAGAAATTTTAAATCCATTGAAGTTTGTGAAAAACTGAGAGAAATTTTTAATTTTTTACTGATCCAGAAAAACGGAGATTTGGTCATTGATATTTAATGAATTGCGAGAATCACAAAGATCAAAATTAAAAAATTAATTCCGTTGAACTGTTTGGTTACTATCATATTTAGGGAAAGTACATATAGTAGGGTAATTGTGGGTAATTAGATCATGATTTTACAACAAATCTGCTTTCAGTTCAGATTTTTAGTTACCTAATGATCAAAGTGTAAGTAAATTTTAAACTATTTGTATAAAAACATGACCTTTATTTAAAACTATTTCAATGTATGGAACTTTTAATTTGATTGAAAGTATTACAGTAATAATAAAATAAATAATAAAATTGTACATACAGTGGGTCCAGTTACCTCAATTAACAGGGGTAACTGGAGCAGCCAGCCTAAAATCTCATAAGAGCTGGTAGAAATCATTGTGGGCTATCTGGGCCTGATTGCACATCTTTACACGTTTCAAAGAAACCTCAAACAATAATTTAAATTGAGCGGATTTGAAACAAGACACAATGTAAGGATATCGTCTCGTATAGCAGATAAGGTTTATGAACAAATTATACACAGTTTGCAGCTAATAACTTACTTTATAAACTTACATTTAAGTTTATTAAAACTAAACAAATCAAAACTAATATCTTAATATATTCCTAAACAAAATTCTTCATGAAACAGAAACTGCAAATTGAAAAATAAGATTAGTAAAGAAGCGTTTATAATCTCATATAATGTCCCACAAATGCTGCAATTCTTTCACATGAAAAAAACCCTCTTTTAGAAATAATGTTTGGTTCTTCAATTGCACCAATAACGTCATCCCAATCGTATTTTACAATATCTGCTTTATCTGGCCACTTCCAAGACTTCAAAGATTTCTGCATCGATGAAATTTCAACCTGGTCATCTGTACAGCTTAAGATTTTTCCTGGAAAAGACCTTTATACTTAAAGATTACATATTCATCAATTTTGTTTACAATTTGGTTAAGGCCTAGTTGCTGAAAATTTCCGCAGGTCTGCTCATCAATATTATTACAGAACATTCCAAATTTCTTCTCGCTATCTAAATATCTTTCATTTTCTTCTACTTGCAAATCAACATCATGACTATATTCTGATATACAATTAAAACTGTTCTTTTTCTTGTGTTTTAAAAAGCTTTGTGTAGGTCTACTTCGTTTAGCTTTCGTATGGTCTTTCTTTTCATTTTTTTTTTTCAATTTCTTTCACTTTTTCTTCCTCCCTCTTGTTCTTTTTAGGTAATCTTTGCAGGTGATAATTTTACAGTTAGTGACCAGTCTTTTTGTTTCTTCCCTGAATTATTGAGGGAATGAAATTTTAGGTATTGGGGTCCTGAGGGCTAACTGAACCAGGCCCTGGCCCCGTTGCTCCCTATATGGGTCCCTGTTACCCCACACTCCATACCCAATGTGCCACATGTTAAGGCACATTCTTGCAGTACAGCCAACAGCAAAAAACTTAAATACATTTGCAATTTAAGAATGAAAACCCACCCCCTGGGTCCAGTTGCCCCCATCATCCTACATAATATATAATTTTTTTCCACTTAATCCGTTAGACTTTGGAGCCCTATAAAGCGGCCACCCTTTCAAATGGCCAAAATTTTATAACATGAAATTTTTATGGACAGCTTATGAGGAGATGGACTGGATGATGGTACAGATTTATATATAACATAAGTTAGTTGTCTATACTCAACTAATATTTTTAAGCCTCAAAAGCTTATTATCTAAATTATATCACGTCCCTTTTTAAGGTACGGCTTTGGCTATTATACCACATCAGTCGTTAAGGCAGTCCAATTCATCATTGGCACAAAATCGCATAAAATTAATCTTAACGAACCATTTTTTTTCTTTTGTAACCACATACTTTCTGGATATTTCACACGACACCTCGTATATCAGTGTCTCATCGCGGTATTTCAGCCTTGTTGCATGCAATCGTTATTCTTCTGAAACATATGATAGCAATAAAGATAGACAGAGACAGACTTGGTGAATATTCTAGATACAAGAATAATTTTTTTCAGTTCATATTATTTTAGGACATTTTTAATTTTATAAAATTAAGGAAATTTTCTGCTTTGTGTTTCTTACTATTCTTTTATATATGTTTTAAGTTGAGCATATTCTTGACGTTGTTGAAGACATCAGCAAAATATTTATCTCAAAAGAATTACCGGAAATAATTTAAAAACCAACAATACAAGAAATTAAATTTTAAATTATCTACCATTTTTAATGAGAAGGAACCTTTTATTAATTTAAAATACCTTTAGTTTAACGTTATGGTTTCCATTTCTAAATAAACGTATTTTTAATTATCATTGTGATTTCCTATTAAAAATAGTAGATAACATAAAAAATGCCACAAGAAAATAGTAAGATACTAAAGTAGTTAAGGTAGTGACATACGAATTTCTTATAAATTCATCTAATCTTTTACTTTTGGGGAGATACTGGAAGTTACTGAGCCAACAAATTGTAAAGATTCTGTAGACATATTTTTTTTAGAAAACAATGGAAAGAATATACAGAGTTTATAGATGAAAGATGAACTGTTGACAAGGTCGTCTACAACGAACGACGACGAAGTAAACAGGAGAACAAGAAGAAATAACGTGAACATATAAGGTACAATACCGACAGGAAAGTATAAGAAAGTAATATTCACTTTGGTTACATTGGTGGGTGTGTTGATCAAATCGTGCTGGACATGCTGTTTATAGAAAAGTATGATTTACATCAGAGCGTATTGCTTAGTTCATGTTTTATTCTCATCAGTCTCAGATCAAATAACAGGTAGACATATAGAGTATTCCATGGTAGTTATTGCTAATACTGATGTGCTGATAACGTAGTAATAGTAGGAAATACTGTAAGAGATTTAGACCAAAAATTAAAAGAGTGCAGACTAGCTCCTGAAAAAAAAAAGGTTTAGAACTTAATAAGACAAAAACAGAGTATCTAAAATAGAATGCTATACATTGAATTCGGTTTATAGGCTTATGGTATGAAATTGTTTGCTCTTAACATTTTGTCTGAACTGAGGCAGACCGCTCCGGTTATGGTTTTTGATAGTATTCCTAGTTTCAGAAGAAATAATTTTAGACTACAACCTTTAAATCTTCAATAAACTCATTGATCATGTCAAAACTCTCTCTCTCTTCAGTTCTGATCACCCGGAGGGAGTGTACTGGTCATCGTAATGTCCGTCTCCAAAGATATCTGTCTCTGGTCATTTCCTTTAACGCATGCGTAAGTCTTTTGCATATTCCTCTAATTTGGTCGATCCATCTTGTTGGGGACCGTCCTCCTCGTAAGCTTCGGCCTTCTACCTTTCTTTGGAGGTTGTTCCATGTTTTCGGTGTCTTCTCTCACATGTCCCAAAATATGCAAGAAAGGCTATGTCATCTGCAAAACTTACGTTGTTTATTTTTTGGTCATTTATTTCGGTCATTTATTGTCAGTCATATATATTAAATTATTGTGGAGACTGGAGTAATACGTCCTTGTCTGACACAATATTTTTGGTGGAATTCGTTTGACAGTGTATCAAGCACTTTACTTCTTCCAGTAGTGTGTTTGTCGAGTTCAGTTATAAGCGAAATTAAGTGTTGTGGTGTATCTGCCATAAGTGTTAATTTTACCCTTTTGCGACGATCTATAAAATAAATGTATAGTGGGGTATTGAATTCTCTAGATTTTTCTATTATTTGCTCAGAAGGTGTTCTCGAGTACCTCTGCCTTTGGTAAATCCAGTTTGCTCTTGCTCTTTGTAGAAAAGATTTTAGTCTCCAATTAATTCTTGTAGCATTATTTTGCTTGCATGTGATATAAGGAAGATGGTTCTATAATAATTGTCGCATTTATAGAAGCTGCCTTTTTTATGTATTGTCGTTTTGTAGATTTTGTCCAGTTGTCAGGCCATTGTTTGGAATGCCATATTTTATTGCAGAGCAAGCGAAACTTACTCCGGTTTCTTCTGCGGCTTTTATTGATCATTTCTGCTGTTGCCATACTTGATCAGGTGCTTTGTTAGACTTGATTTTAGTGAACGAGAGTCTTATTTCACTCTCGTGTACATTAGGTTTTTCTTCCGTTTCATGAGGTGTTTGGCGAGCAAGTTCCTGGCGTTAATCATATTAATATAAACTCCGGCAATATAATATCCATGCCTCTGCTATATTTTTCCTCTTGGTTCTCAGGATTCATGTGTGGTCTTCAATGGCAAGAGTTCTGACGTTAAAGTCTTTTAATGTAGATTATTTTTCTAAATAGGTCTCATTTATATTTTTCTCGATAGATTTCAAAACGCCAGGGGCGAAATACAAAACGATTTTTTTGGTTGCCTAGCGGTTCGTAAGTTGGTAATAATTTTGTGTTTACTGAATTCTTTATTTCTATCTTTCTGATAACAATAATCCAAAAACGAAAGTACTCTTTAAGAAACACGTGAATTTTAGAATAACATTTAATGTGGTTTGCAAGTTTTTAAAATTATTTTGTACAACTGGATATTCCGGTCCTGTTATCGATTTCCAATTAAAGAAAGGAGTACTGGACGGTAATGATTATTCAAGCATGTCGAGCTGGTCGATTTTCTCTTAATTCTTCATATTTATGATCTTCTATTTGTAGTGTTCTACATTACACATGTGGCAATTATTGTAATTAATTTTGATAGGTAGGCGTTGCGGTACATTTCTTGCTTACTTAAAAGGATAAAAGTTTCAGACTTAGATTAAGTAGTTGTTGATGTTTTTGAAAATCAGATGAAAGAAGTCAGCAGAAAGTGTAATTGAAGATAATTTGTATTTTCATTATATGATTGACAATTTAGAAACAAATACACATTAGAAATAAAGTACATATATATATATATATATATATATATATATATATATATATATATATATATATATATATATATATATATATATGCATGTTTATTAAATATGGAATTACCGTTACTTGTCAATAATTGTAATTCTATTCTTTGTGGAGCTCAGAACAGTCTTATCCACAATCTATCTAAAAGCTCCCATATCTGCTATAAAGCCTCAAGTCTCTTTAAGGGTAACTCCCTCATTTGGCTCGGTTGCATGAAGGCCAAACCCAGGAACACCTGGTAGGTACTTCCTAGAGGTACTTCCAGAGCACATGTGAGGAGGTTTCCTCCTCCTCATTAAAAAGACAGCACCGTGGGCCATTCGCCAGTCCAGTATATTTGACCACCAGAGAGCATCTTCTACCGCCTAGAAGGAGAAGTTGAGCTGTAAAACTTTTGGACGGTCACAGTATGTAAATTGTGTGCTAATACCTCCACAACTGGCTCAGGAGTCTTGGAACCTCCGGAGAAGAAGCTCTTTGAGACTACCCCGACCAGTACTAAAAGGCACACCAATCACAGGTACGGGTCTCACAGACAGAGTGGATGAGTCCTGTCTTGACAGGGCGTCACCGCGTTCGTTCCCTTCCACCCTGTGTGTCCCCCGGTACCCATACCAAGTTAACCCGATTGGTTAGCGCAACCTCAGCAAGTGCTCTCTTGCACTCATGAACTAGCAGTTACGAAGGCTGTCATCATGGCTTCGTGCTCTACAATAAGATGTAGAGGAGGTAAGTACGTCTAACAGTGCCTCAAGAGCCGCTGTGGTAGTGGTCCTCATGGCTCCTGACATGCCAACCTCTGGAGGTGAGTCAACTGGGTCTTATCTGAAGCCAGTCTAGCCCTTCCTGTGCTTCAAGTATGTCTGTATTATTTCCTCTTTTATTTTAATCTATTTTGAGGTTCAACTCTGGTATCTCTTTCTTTCATTTGTTTGAATTGTTGTAGGATTTCCTTTATTTTAAGCTACTCTAAACGATAAAAGGTTCGCTTTAGGTCAACTATTGGGAAGGATCGTTCTTCTTCTAAGTGGCTCGTGTGAGATCCATTCTATTAATTAATAATCTATATTATTTTTTTTTATTTCATATATTTCTTAGTTTACGTATCAGAAATATAAGTGCTGACCTCTGTGTTTGATCCAAAGGAACATTTGACAACATACAAATTACAAATAAATACATAAATATGGTTTTTGTAGTGTTTATCCTGGTGAATGTTTCACATTATGTTAATTAAATATGTGCTTTAAGCCGCATGTCATAATATATATTACTTTCTGGTAGAAGTGTACCTTTTTTTGCAAACCCTTCTGCAGAATCCATTCGTTAAGAGAAATAAAAACTATTTCAAAGAAATAAATTAATCTTGTGTACTTTTATATCTCCTTTGGCTCATTTTAAAATTCTATTTGGTTTAATTTATTTCGACAACCCACGTTTTCAAATTCTCCAATCGCTAGTGTTTCTGTAATGAACCTTCCAATAATATTATTTTCTTTGTCTGGCTTATAACCGATTCAGCCTTAATCAACTCGATTTGTTGGACTTCCACGTATCAGGCAAACGTTACCAAACTATAATTCAGTCGGTATGACGGCATGCATTAAACTTGCTATATATCCCGGTTTCCCGGGATCCTAATTCCTGCTAAACGTGTTTATAAACACTGGGATTAATCAGGGAAGGCTTTGGAAATACGTCACGTTCTCTGATGTCGGGCGTATTTGGTAGTGTCAATCCGAGTGTAGGTAGCGAGATAGAACATAAAACATGTTACTGAATATTTTATGATAATAAAGTTAAATTATTCCTAAAGCAGTTTAAATCCATTTTCAGTAAACGAAGCATAATACAACAATTTCTGATAAGAAGTATGGTTAAACTGATTGCTCAAATTGATTTTCATTTTTACAGACGTGTCCGGTTATTACAACAGTATTTCAAATTAAACAATCAGGATTTCTTTTAGTATTTGAAAGTAAGAGAGGATGTAGAAAATAACGTCTGCTCCCAAATGCAGAGTCTTCGGTCACTAGATGTATTTCTAAATGAAAAAAAACGGGTGTGGCAGTCCAGTGGCAGTCCATTCTATACACGCGTTCGCCGTTAAAAATTTATATAGGAGTCAATCTGCACAATCATTACATATGTAATGCTATAGGTAAGAGAGAGCAGAAAGAGAAAAAGAATTAGTTATATAGGTATATGGTGCATCGTTTGCTGTATATCAACATTTGACCTGTAATAGGAGTATAGTAAATGAAGGATTGTATCAATATTTTAATGAAAATATATATTTTTATTTTTATATATGTATAAAAGGAGTTAAATGCAAAAAAAAAACATTTACACATACTCTGCAGTAAAATTCATTGTTTATTTTGTTTTTGATTAATATAAAAATTACAATACAATAAATACACTGCAACATAATTCAATATAATAATACAATATAAATTAAAATGTAATATTCGTAAGTATTTAAAACTGCCAATATACATTTATAACTTACTTTACGAAGATAAAAATAAAAAACCAACAACTCGGATTATGTTGTAAAATTTCATTTTGTTTTAAAATTTATGTTTTTTTGCGTATATTACATATTTAATAAGATTAACGTGAGGTTTTTAAATATTTCAAAAATAAAAAAGGGAATTCATAATTGGGATTCGAACTCACAACCACCAGCGTATGAACCAAACACGTAAAGGATTTGCCAATTAGACATGACACTAACGGATTTTAAAACTGACAGTTCTCGGTAAAACAGTGATTATTTTGAAAATACAAAAGCCTAAAATAATAATTATAAACGTTTAATTTTAAATAATACAAAACATATCACATAAATAATAATATTAATACATATTATATTATATATAATATTATATAATATATAATATTAAATATATATACAAAAGGAACATTTTTATTCTCGAGGGAGGAAGAGAGAGAAAATATATCTTCTGTCTCTCTCTTACTCATTATCTTACATATGTAATGGTTTCACAGATTCATTCTCATGCAAATTTCCAACGCTGACCGTGCGTATAGAAGTATAACTTCAAAAATTGATATGGAATATAAGTGACTCATAACATAAAAACTTTCTGTGTTGAATAAAACTTCAAAATAAAATTTAGTTAGTATGAGAGTTGACCATCATGTACATACTTTTTTAATCTCCTTGTCTAAACCATAAGTTTACTATTCTGACTTTTTCCTGGGCTTCCTGAAGTGCCAATTTTATCATTTTCTCTGTGGAATGTTTCGGGTAGATATTTTTCATGACTTTAATTGCACTGAGGCAGTCAGAAAGAATGACACTAAATGTTTTTGGTATTATTAATATAGTGTAGGGATTTGAATAATGTAAAAAGTTCTGATAGGTATAACTAAATGTATTCCCATTATTCCCACTTAATAAGTGGGAAGATCAAAATTTAAGGGACCATATGATTTAATAATAGCTGCACCAACCAATATGTCGGGAAATATTTTAAAGAAGTCTTTGTACTGCTGGTTCAAGATAAGTTCACTTCTGCTTTAAAGACTACTGGATTTGTTTGATTCCTATGATTTTCGGTTTCATAATAAATAGTCCATGGAGTTTACTGGAGAACTTAAATTGAATATTTAAATTAGAATAGGACATTCGAATTCTTTCATAGTAAGGTTTTGGTGTGTGTTGAATTATTAAAATAGTTTATATATTTATCGTTGAAGGATTTGTCATACAAAGTTTACTTAGATCTGAGGCAACAGAAGTTAAGTGAGATATTCTTAAAATAATTCTTCGGTAAAGTATGGGTGGCTCACAGGCTTCATTCAGTAAGCTTTCGATAGGAGTTGTCCGAATAGATAGTGTACGCGTTAAATAGTTTTGGTTTTTTGAAAACGTTTTGGCGACGTTTCGGCAAGGTCACACTTGCCATTGTCAAGTCAGATTAGTTCTGCTTCTTCTTGATGCTCCAGGAGAACTGATGCTTACCAAGTGTTGCTGTTGAGGCTGAGGCATATGCAATTGGTATACCCCCAATAGGGTTGTTTAGCCAGTGTTTTTAATATGTGTTTATTATTTAGTCTATTATGACATTCGGATACAGTCTATTTTATATGCTCCTGTTGCGACAGTTTTTGATCAAACCACATGCTCAGAAATTTTGCGGATGTTGGTTAGATTTGTGGAGGTTTTTTGGTGAAGAACACTGCCGAAGTTTTTGGTACTAAAAATTCGAAACCAGTTGATCATTCTTCTAACTGGCTTAGCATTTATTGCAATGTATCTGCCATTAATAGATTTTTTTTACTTTTGATGTACACAACAAGATCGTCTGCGAATAATCGAGTTTTTAGGAATTTAGATATGTAGATACTATTAATTGCTACTAGAAAGAACCCCTGTGTAGAGTTTTGTACAAAAAACGTTATATATTGTACAATAAAATTAAAACAGTTTTCGCGTATATTCCACGAATGTAATTTTCTGATAATATCAAATTTCCAGCATGTGTTAAATGCTTGTTTTAAATCAAAAAATGTTGCAATGCATGTTGTTTTGTGCCTAACGAGCTCTTCGTAGATGTTATTTTTTAAGTCCAAGATATTATCAATTTTAGAGCGATTAAGTCGAAATTAAGCCGTTTTGTTTGATTTTAAGTGATTAGATGTTTTTATCATCCACAAAGTTACATCTGAGTTACAAATGATCCTCTTAACTTACTCCTTGTATTGATGAACCAAGAAATGTTAATAAACTGATTGAGAAAAGAGAAATACGATTATCTTCAAAGATAATCAATCTCACAAACAACTCAGTCAGACACTTGGTAATACCCTTTTAAACCATAGAAATACAACTTACACACCATGCAATATATAACTGACAACGTCGGCGAAAAGATACTCAAGTACGAAGACAGAAACAGTCACATAAAATTCAAGCAGAGAATATTAATGAATTGTTAAAAAGAAGTGTGGAAGGAAACAAAATTATGAACAAAGTTGAATACATATCTCTTTTCCAATACAATAAACAAATCTGCTTTAATTCTCTTTCAAATATAAAAAAAAATATCTACACAAACTCAAATTTACCGATGTTTAAACTATTACTGCGACTTAAATCCTTGTCACGTGATCCGCGGTCCTCTGGGAAAAGCAAACAGTAAATTGTTTTGGTAGTGTATTGCCGCAATCCCTTTACAAACGTACGTGCCAAAATTTTGATTATTTAGTCTGGGAGTTAAATGAGCTCTCAACATGCGAACCCAACTCGCAAATGAAATATGTAAACAATAACGTTAATTTTGTAGGAAAGTTCTGAGATTATGGGTAATATGGTATCATAAAACTCGCGCTGGTGTAGATTTCTCATAACCGTGTATTTCGCTTAAAAGTAGTAGAGATATAGACATTTACATGTAAATTTTAGTTATTTAATGTTTTCTCGAACGTTGCGTTAATTTTGGATATGATTTTTTATCACGAGACGTAATTATTTTCTTAAAATTATGTTAATTATATTTGATCGGATCTCGTATAGAGATATGTATGCGTTTTGCCTCTGGGTTGGAATACATTTACATAGGATGCTCTCTAAAACTTGTACTTTGTATTAAATATGAGTGATACAAATTACTGTGTTAGCAAAATTTGTTCTATTATATATATATATATATATATATATATATATATATATATATATATATATATATATATATATATATATATTCCTGAGGAGAAGCTGTAGACTTACAAAAAGAGACAGAATTGAAAACGCAGAGATTAAGCGGAGAATGGGAGTGCAATCAGACATAATCGACTATATAGAGGAGAAGAGACTATCCTGGTACGGCCACGTCAGAAGAGCGGACAGAGGACGCTGGATAAACAAAATTACAGAATGGAGCCCGATTGGAAGAAGAAAGAGAGGAAGACCCCGAAGGTCATTCAGAGATGAAATCGACGAGGCTATGGAGAAAAGAACCCTGCGAGATGGAGACTGGAATGACAGGGAAAATTGGAGAAAACGGTTGAGTGAAGGAAGACAGTGAAAACTGTGGAAATCCTTAGTAGTAGTAGTAGTATATATATATATATATATATATATATATATATATATATATATATATATATATATATATATATATATATATATATATTTCAAATGATTTTTTCGACCGTACTGTTTTAAATATTGATTTAGAGTATCAGCAATCGGTCAGGAAATAAAACTCTATTTGTTCAGTCTCAATATTTCGTCACGATTTTGTGACTTCTTCAGGAGAAAACTGTAAATTTATTAGAATAATTAATGATTATATGTAAACAAAATGAATATTTTAATACTTACAACTATAAGAATGAAAATTTAAATTTTTCTGGCATATCTAAATAAATGACATATTTTTGTTTGATTTTATTAAGGAGTTATGGTAACCGCAATATGTTATAGAGTGAATTCCCGTTCACTGTACCTATAATTTTATTACATTCCTAAATATCAGTATTGCAGTAACTGACTACATACCATCAATTACATTTTATAGATCAATTTATCGTGTTCCTGATTCTTTCTCAATTTTATTAATTCCATCTTTCCACTTTATAAAATGAATAATACTGTCATAGTAATTGTTTATTTTAACCTACTCGCTGAAAATTGTACAACGGGAATTCACTCTATAACATTTTGCGGTTACCATAACTCCTTAATAAAATCAAACAAAAATATGTCATTTATTTAGATATGCCAGAAAAATTTAAATTTTCATTCTTATAGTTGTAAGTATTAAAATATTCATTTTGTTTACATATAATCATTAATTATTCTAATAAATTTACAGTTTTCTCCTGAAGAAGTCACAAAATCGTGACGAAATATTGAGACTGAACAAATAGAGTTTTATTTCCTGACCGATTGCTGATACTCTAAATCAATATATATATATATATATATATATATATATATATATATATATATATATATATATATATATATATATATATATATATATATATATATATATATATATATGTAAATACTTTTTTCTTTTTGGGTGTGGTAGTCAATAAAAAATAGAGCTTTGCTAAGGCGTACTATTTATTCTGAATCCAAGCTTTCGGTGGTTTTTTGCCACCTTTATCAAGGTCTACAAAGAAAATTACTATGTTGTAACAATTTGAATGTTGCCAAAAAAAGGCTATAAAAAACTATAAAAAACTTACCCGAATGTAAGATTCGTGGCATAAACAACAACGTTAAATAACATGATAATACTGAAGTTGCAACTAAACTTAAAAATGTTACTTGTTAAAAAAACACTTTAAAAATTAATAAATACGTTAAAAGTTAAAAGTAAACTGGAAGTAAACTGGACTGCTCAAACTATCGAGGTATATCAGTAACCAGTACCTTAAGTCGCCTATATGGAAGGATACTTCGAGACATTATCGAACAAGAATATAAGGAACAAGAAGAAGAGGAACAATCTGGCTTTAGAGCGGGAAGGAGCTGCACCGATAATGTGTTTGTTTTGAAACAAATAATAGAAAAAAGATCAAGTACCAATCAAGAAACCCACCTTATGTTTATAGACCTTCAGAAGGCCTATGATACTGTACCCGCTAAAAAGCTATGGAAAGTTTTGCAGGAAACAAACATTAACCACACAGTAATTAACGCCCTTAAACAGCTTTATGAAGAATCAACGTCGGGAATAAAAATTGGAAATAGACTTTGAAAAAAATTTCCTGTAAACAAGGGACTCCGGCAGGGGTGTTGCATACCCCCCATATTGTTTAAAATCTACGTGGCGAAAGCACTGTATCAGGGGAAAAGAAAGTGCAGAGGAATGGGCATTGACCTGGGAGAAACTTGCCTATATACCCTACAGTTTGCAGACGATCAAGTCCTTATAGCCAACGATAAAGAAGACCTGACATATATGGCCAGAAAACTACAGGAAGAATACAAGAAGTGGGGTTTAGAACTCAATACACAAAAAACAAAATATCTCCCAATAGGCGCAGAACTATCCAACATTCAGATGGACACAACCGAAATTGCATTCTGCACTGAATATACCTACCTAGGAATTGATTTTGACACCACAGGCACAGACAATAGGGAAATTAGAAAACGAATAACCCAGGCCCGTAGAACAATTGGATGCCTTAACGGAGTTCTTTGGAGCTCAGAAATTGGTAAAAGACGAAAATACAATATATATGAATCTCTCATAAAAACCAGCTTAACCTATGGTACAGAGACATGGAGACTAACAGAAAGCAATAAAAGAAAACTCGAAGCAACAGAAATGGATGTATTTAGACGATCACTTCGAATATCTAGAGCAGACAGAATTAGAAACGATGAAATAAGAAATCGGATGGGGGTAGATGGATCACTGACAACAGACATAGAAAGGAAACAACTTATATGGTATGGCCATGTTCAAATAATGCCAGAAACAAGACTACCAAAAATCGCCATGAAATGGATACCACCAAATCGTAAGAAACGAGGAAGACCAAAAAGAACATGGAAGGAGGGAATAACAAAGGCAATGAGCTCCCGAGACTTGACCGAAGAACAATGGAATGATAGAAATTCGTGGAAATTAGGCATCGGACAACGACGCAAGACGTTTTGAAACTATATATATATATATATATATATATATATATATATATATATATATATATATATATATAAAAGTTAAAAACAAAATGAAGGACGACATGTTAAAACAGTCGTCGTTGCAAGCTTGATTTCAGTCACATTTCACGAGCAGAAAGAGAAAGTGTTTTAACACTTTCAGTTCAGTCTGTTTTAACAGACAATTATTGTTTAAATAGTTAGGAGAAAATACAAAAAACAACTTTGAAACTAACGTCTCACAAAATACTTGTTATGACTTTTGAGTACTACCAACTGTATTACCAACTTGAAATTAAGCGGGAAATTAAAAATGTTATTTATAACATAAGCAATCGAAAGAAAATAGTATGTAGTAAATAGGTTTAGAAAAAATAATAACTCAAACAAAACAAAACTGAATTATTAACTGAATTTGATCAAAAATATTCAATTAATAATGAAATTTTAAAAAAAGAAAAGAAAAAAAAAACTCTGAGATGCAAAATAGCTCAGTCAAAAGTCAATATAAAATTGTAAATTTTGCTAAGATTCTGGATCTCAGATCTCTTATTCAGATTGTTATTATCACTCTTGCTGATATGTACCATCTCTAAGAAAGTTCTCTTAAATTTATTTTTCTCTCTGGCTAATATTTTTACATTGTTGAAATCTATCTTATGGTCTAGATCGATAGTATGCTCTGCCAAAGCACAAGTAGGTTTGTTTAATCTACAATCACTCTTATGAGAAATGATACGGCTAGACAGATTCCTTCCAGTTTTACCAATGTACGTGGATGGACATTCAGTACATTGAATGCAATAAACAACATCTGTAGTCTCTAGAGTGGTTAGGGGTTGTTTTATTTTGCTATACAGCTGACGTATGGTTTTGATGTTCTTGTTGTTTAACAACAAGAAGAGTTTTCCTAGTTTACGCATTAGACAAGGAAAACAGAAAAAATGTTGGCAAATCCTAAGAAGATTGTTTTTAAAAAGTGAGCATCTTTCCTTAAAGTATACAGTACGAAATAACATGTGTAACCGGTGTCTAAGCGACAGTGAAGCCATAATAAGAACATTTAATACTGTCCGTAATATAAAGGTACTTATATTAATTACAATAACTGAAATTTAAAAGGACCACCATGTATCTGACACTCTTTATGATACTTATCTTTATTTAAAGTTTAGTAAACAGTTCTCTCTCCCTTATTTATTTTTACAGTAAACGCAAACACAAAGTCTGAAAAGCCTTGACTCTTTTTAAGTTTAATAACCATTAAACATGAGAACCCATCTTTCATAATGTCATATTTTATATTATATCATTGGCGTGCAGCTTGCACTCCGGAGTAAAAACTAAAAGAAAATATTATTTTAAAAGAAATATTGTTTTTGAGAATGTATTTTGAGATGTAATCCGATAGTTCTAGCGTGTAAAAGTTTAAAAAAGAAGTAGAAGAGAATGGCTATATATTTGTAAAAAAGTAGTGATTGTTGCTATCAGAAATTAAACATATTTTTTTCTTTGCAGGTAAGCATCCTTGGTCCCTCTATAAAATTCTAAGGTATTCAAGTAAGTGTAGGATTTCTTTAATCATTTCTCATAAATTTAATAAAAAAATACTGAAGTAGATGCATATATCCATTTAAAAACATACCTGGTACTGTAAACGCCACATCAGATCCAACCTCGCGCATGTGTGCCGACTGTTTCCGAAGAGGTGGACAGTGGCGTGATTATGCTTTTTATATAATTAACGCTATAGTCGGTTCGCTATATTTACGCGGGTTTCGGATTAACAAAATTATGCTAATGACTCATTGATAACCAGTTGCAGTAAACGACTTCCCAGAAAATTAAGTAAAAACTGCATTAATGGTCATATTTCAATATACATTAAAATAACATTAGGGTAGGTATAAATTTGTTGCAATATTGCAGTTGAATTGATTCTTTGCCAGTGTTGACATTGTATGTTTGGTGGAAATATTTAAAAATGCCTAGACGTGTGTTAGATGTAGATAGTCTAATTTGTAGTGTACATAAGTATTTTACGGATGAAAAAGAAAATGGCGGTCCTTTAAAATCGGTAATGTCTGTTCAACAACGCGTATGTGATGCTCTAGGAATTAGTGAAACCAAACTAAGAGGAGTATTACAAAATCGCAATAATGAACGGCCGAAAGAAGATCACCGAAAAACTCGCCTATCATTGAAAACGAAAGATATTCCAGATGGAAAAAAATTTGAAATTCGTGATACCATTTATCGAATGCGAGCCAACAAGGAACATGTGACCTTAAATACAATTCTCTCGGAATTAAAAGATAGAAAATTTGACGAAATTAGCAGAACAAGTCTATGGCAAGTGATACATAATTTGGGTTTCAAATTTCAAAAGGAGGATAACAGAAAAGACCTTTGTGAAAGAAGTTCTGTTGTGCATAAAAGAATTAACTTTCTAAGAAAATATTCTAAATGAAAAGAAGAAAGGGCAAATTTTATATATTTAGACGAAACATGGATATTTTCTAGGGGTGCAACCAAGAGAATATGGCAAGATGATAACATAAAGTCTATCAAACATACTGATGGAGAAGGGAAGCGACACATAATTTTACATGCAGGAGGGAAATCGGGTTTTATAGAAGGTGCTAATTTAATATTTTCATCTAAATCAAAATCAAGTGACTATCACGATAATATGAACACAGAAATGTTTGTAAAATGGTTACATGAAAAACTTCTCCCAGGTTTAAGTGAGCCCAGCGTAATTATTTTAGACAATGCACCTTACCATTCTGAAGTATTAAACAAAAGTCCAACGAATTCTTGGACTGTTAATAAAATTAAAGAATGGTTCACAAAGGAACATATACCATTTACACAACATATTTTAAAATCAGAATTATTACGCTTGGCAAATATCCACGCAAAACCAAAAACCTTTGTTGTGGATCAGATTATTGAAAGTTACGGTCATCAAGTTGGCGAAAGGCACTTTCAATTGTAACTCCAGAAGTGTGGTGCAACTGTATATTCAAGTGCGAGAAACTAATAGAAGATTGGTGGATTCGTGAAAATAAAATAAACGAAATAAGTCCAATCATAATAACAATTAATGGTGATGACAGTGATGATGATGACGATTATGATATTTTTGATGATAATGACTGATTTTCATTTTTGTTGGCAAGTTAAATTTTTTTATTTTTCATTAGAAATTCTCTCCATGGAACAAATATACATAGACCATATTTTCTGTGTGAAGTGTAATATAAAATTATTATTAGGTTTATATTAGCCGCATTAGACTCCATTATTGAAGTAATTCTCCTTATTATACTGTCAATTATATAAAAGATTTTCCATTATTATTTAATTAAAAAAAGTTATGGATTATTTTTCATTTCATTTGACCAGTTGATATTTCCCCAAAGAGCAGGTAATTAAAACTGGGTACTTACAATAAAATTTTTAATCCGAAACCCGCGTAAATATAGCGAACCGACTTTACCGAATAGTTACCGCTGCGCTACTGGCAGGAATCGGTACGAAAATAAGGATTTGTGCTGGATCTTCGTAATTTGCGCCTACTGTACTGTACAACTTTACATAAAAAATGACTTACAAATACTTATGCTACCGTTTATTATAAACGCAATGCTGACCACTCCTCATCATTCATCATTTGCACCATTTTCCTCTTTTTATGCGCATCATTGTCTCGTTCTTCGTTACATAAACTCTCTAGCAACACCAAGTATTTCATCTAGCTATGTAAGTCTATTTATAATTCTAATTCTCCATGAATACTCTCAAAAGTTCGTTTTTTAGTTTTTTTGTGTTATTCTTGGTGATAAGTTAGAAGGAAAAATAGAGTTACGAGTAGTAAGTTTTAGTAATTATAAAGAAAATATATGCTAATTATTAAAAAAACTTAAAATCATAATCATCTAACCAAACAATCTGAGGTCTTTCAGACCTCAGATTATAAATTCTTGTACTCTTTTTTTTCTCTTTTTTTTGGCCTTTGGAAGCTGCGCCCATTTAGCCAGCAACAGTTTTTTAAATTAATGCCCAACTAAACCTACACCAAGAAAGACTATTACAAACCTATCGCACAATCAAGAATGGGAAATGGAAAAACTTTTCACACCCAGAGGTCGTTCAGGACCACAGACTAAGTAGACTACGGGATGAGGGAAAAAATACCTGAGAGAAAAATAAAGGTAACTTAAAACTAGACCCAAGTTACAATTTACAAGAATTAAAACCTAAAAGAACCATAAAAATTGACTTGTTCAGAGCTAACTAAGTTCATAAGATTATATGGGGGATAAACGTTTTTCATGTAAGTCAATTGCAATTTTTGGTACAAATCCGACTGTATTAAATTGATTTTATATAAATAACAGGCGTGATAACTAACAGGCGTGGACGAATATTAATCGAATGATTTATGGATTCCACTGAAGTTTCCAGTCATCATGCATATCAGCTTTACTTATGCATTCTTGAAGTCCAATATCATTTAATACTTTCTCACCACTAAAAATGCTGTCTTTTGCCAACTGATCTACTTTTTCACTATGTTCAAGACCAATATGAGTTTTTATCATCCACGTAAATTACTATTATACTATTACTATTATTGATGTAGGGATTTACGTCTATTTGGCTAAAGAAACTTTTTAGAGCGGTTAATGAGTCCGATAATATGTTTGGTTTTCGGTATTGGTATTTGTGTCGAAAATATTGATGTGTTGGAATCAAGTTTAATTTTTTTTTAACGTCTAATGCTGGTATATAAGAGGCAATTAAATGTAGTATAGCTAACTGTGGGAAGTTCGGAATATGAGGGAGTTTGAATTATCGATGTTCCTAAAGCCTGAAAGAAATCCAATTTTTCTAATATTACAAGTATTACACGTATTGTACGGGGTAGAAACATGGACATTAAAAGCGAAAATAGTTAAGAAGTTTGAAGCCTTTGAACTTTACCAATATACCTTTACCACCAATAAGGAAGTGCTGAGAAGGATGGGTCGAGACAAAAAATTGTTGAGAACAATAAAAGTACGCAAGACTGCATACCTTGGGCACATACTGAGAAATGATAAATATAGTCTTCTGCAGGTCATCATGCAGGGTAGAGTCGATGGCAAAAAGGGAATAGGTAGAAAGAGGAAGTCATGGCTGCGAAATATTCGATTGCAAAAGACAGAGAAGCTTTTAAAAATGTGGTCGCCAACCTCCGTTAATGGGGACGGCATAAGAAGAAGAAGAAGACAAGTATTACGAAAAGTTGTATATACGGTGAGGGAGGATTTTTTAAACCAATATTTTATTGTTAAATCGAAACAAATCGCACAGAAATTTTATTACTTACAATGGGATCATTTATATAGAATTTCAGAATAATCTTTTCATAAAAAAATTGTCTTCGTAATTTAAGAGAGGTTCTAAAGCTTTCACACGCAAATGTTCACATGGAGTAGAGCACATTGCTCCCAAACATAGTCTGTCTTAAAGCAGCGTTTTATATTGCTTATAACCATTTTAAGATGTAATTACTGGCCGAACCATAAAAAAATATTCCCATAATCTATTAACGATCGGATAAAAATTTTATAAAACATTAAACAATCCAAATCTTCACAAAGTTTTTCGAATAGGTTTTAGAAAATTTAATCCTTTATAACATGTTTTTATGTCCAGCATTATGCCAACGTTACTATATTTGTTATGAGAAATTGCATTTCATTGATCACAACATTTTCTACTGGAGGACTATATTTGATTTTCCAATTGAATAAAATTTAGAAGTAACAGAATTTATATTTAATTTTAGGTTTATTGTACAGCTCTCAAAAATTTTATAGATGACAATATCGTCAGCATATTGTATGATACTATGTTTGTTATTTTTTTTCTTGAACTTACCTGATATATATCTTAAAAAGGAGAGGCGAAGTAACTGAACCCTGTGGTACACCCACTGAAACTAGGCGGGGACCTATTATCGAATTATTGAGAGATCTTATATACATTGCTCTGTGTATTAACATTTTGGTATGCAAAATTGCATACCATATTGCAAATTCTGGGAGGAATATCTATTGTTAAGATATCTATTTATCTAGCTTTTTTTTTCTTAATAATAGTGTCCCTATGGTAAGCTCCTTTAACGTCAAGGAATCCAGCTATACTCTTATACTTTTTTTTTATTCGTCTCGTCCATCCATACTGCCTTAATTTCCAATAATTTATTTCAGTATTTTTTTATATACGATTTGTTTTCCGATTTCATTACTGGTCATGCGGTATCTTAGTTTGAGGCTCTGTCATTGCTTATTTTATTGTATACTCTAATTTTGTTTGCTCATCGTGTTATTCGCGTTTCAGGATCGCGGAATAATAATCAAGATTTAGGATAATATTTGAACTGTTAGAATATATGAATCAAAATCTTCGTACTTCAATTTTAAAGATCTTCCCTATAATACGTTATATATCGGAATGTTTTATTTTTTCCAAATCTGGTTTAGCTTCCCAAATACTGGACATGTTATAGTTTATTTTTATGAACGAGAGAGTAATTAGCATAATTTTAACTGGTACCTCCGACCACTCCATGGGCGTGCTCAAGATTAATTGAAAAATTACTTTGAATAATTGTAAAAAATAAATGAATTATTTCAGTGTTATAGAGTGTTATGTGTATGTAAACAAAAGTGACCTCTTTTATCACACACTATATTAGAACTGACTGGCCTACATTAAAAAGGGTTTTAAAAAATTCACATTTTTTTTAATTTTTAAAAATTACAAAAGAGAAAAAGAGTTTTTAAAACCGTCTAAGGTATGTTAAATAGATGAATAAAAATATTAATATAAAACTTACAGCTACTTGTTACAAATCCAAATCAGATTCAGAAGATGAACTTTCAGAACCAAGATTTATAATAACTGGCTCGATCATTTTATCAGTAATATTGTCCAGCTTCCACATTTTTTCCTCTTCTTTAATAGTGTGATTTACTGCCTTTTCCCAGTTTTTAGGTTTTACATTATTTACGGCCTCCAAAAACAACTGTTTAACATCATGAATTTTAAAAGTGGTATTTTTTCTTGAAACTTCACTCTTTATCTGTGCCCATACCAGTTCAATCGGGTTTAATTCACAATGATATGGTGGGGATCTAAGTACTGTCATTCCACGATTTTTGGCAATTTCATCAATTTCGTATTTTTTAAATTTTTCTTTATGAAGGGCACACAACGAATAAAGTTCCTTTCTTATAGATCCGGGATGGTACGTAATATTTTTTGAACTCAGCCAATTCTGCAAGTCTTTTTTTAACCACTTGGTTGTGGGCAGTCCTTCTATAAGTATGGAGTGATAACTTACATTATCCATTACTGTTACACAGTTCTTAGGAAAAAGATCTATAATTTGTTCGAACCATTCTTGAAAGACATCAGCGTTCATGTCTTCATGGTAGTCACCGGTACGAGTTGATTCAAAAGTTAATAAACCACCTTCAACAAAACCGTCTGAACTGCCAATGTGTACTATTATCAGCCTGCGTCCCTTTCCTGATGGTGGGTTTAAACCAGTAGATAAGTTATTTACAAAAGCGTGCCTTTGACTTGTAACAGTTTCATCCTGCCAAAATTTATTTGGTGTATGACCCTCGTTGATCCATGTTTCATCAAGATAAAATATTTTTCTTTTTTGGTTTCTCATTTCCTTTATGGTTCTTAGAAAATGTCTTCTCCATATGACAATATCGCATCTTTCTAATAAAATAGACTTTCTGGGATTCTTTTTCCAGCGGAAGCCTATTTCTTTTAAAAGTTTCCATAACGTACTTCGACTCATTTCTGGGTAATCCTTATCATCTCGAACTGAGACAAGAACTTTATCCAATGTTGGAAATTCTTGTCTAAAGAAGAATTCATGCACTTTCCGTCGAAGTCCTTCTTTAAAATGATATTCTATTTGAAATTTTGGTTTCCCTGGAGCATTACGTGGCATTTGAAAACTACCACATTTCTCTTCTTTAATAACTCTGTAAATCGTAGATTTACCAACACCAAGTGTACTGCTAACTAACTCAACGGTCTCATCAACACTTTAACATAAACGTTTGTCTGTAAATGATTTAAAACAATTAAATATTAATGTTTTTTCATTAACTGTTAGAGGACCAATTTTTCGGCGTTTACACGGCACTTCCAAATTTTCCATAACACTAGTATACACAATAAACTGCACCTTGCAACTGAAGTACCTACTTTTAGTGAACTGTTAAGAATTTTGAATACGCCACTTGGACCTTCCTACAAAATGGAAAAAAGCACTATCACATTTTCTGTGGAATAAGTTTAGAAGGTAATTATCTAGTCAATTACTGTCGTAGATTCCTGGAATTAAAGAATTAAATGTTTGATTGTTGAAACCCTTACTTCGTGGAATGCACTCATTTCAGATAAAATAAAACGTTTTATTTTATCTAAAGAATTAAACTTTATTTTGCAAATAGGTAGGTACTTATTAAACTTTTATTGGTTATATATAACCAATAAAATAAACATCTTACATTTCTTGCAAATTCATTAGTACCTGTTAACCTCCATCACTCCGACACTGGCAACCTTATTTAGGGATTAGTAACACAACTATTGTATTCTATTCTGCTCCAACCTTTATACCTGGTGGTCATACTCAATTTAAAATTGTTTTCCTATATACTTCTGTAAACTTGTTGACAAATATCTGTTTTTCATTGAGTCACCCGTATCAACAGTTTAGGGATTTGCATACATAATTTATTGTTTTATTACTCTCTCATACATAAAAATACACTATAAACCTATGAATTTCTCGGTTTATATTTTGTTTTTATACTGACTATTACCAGTTTTATTACGCATTTTCGTGCTTCATAATTACTTAATTTATTGATTTGTTGAACCTCTATTTCTAAACAATATATCGTAAAAGCTAAAAATACCCACAAGTAAACGTTTCAAATTCTTTTGGAACTTTCACGCGATGGCATATTACGTTTTTACACAAATAGATTTTCTCTACGCCTATGAATTAACCACTCCACTCTAACCGAACTTGAGGTAGGTCGCTTCTGTCGTGGTTATCAGTTAAACAACTTTATTATTGAACTAGGTTTCATAGTACATAGTTGCTATTTACTACCCGGCACTTATGAACGGCTCGATATTGTAATTTGACAATGAAATGCAGTAATAGTTGGTTTGTCGCTAGTCGTGCATGTTTCTAAAAATAGATATCGTGATATGCACTTTGAGTATAATCATGCATTTTATAAATTGTTTGTTTATTTACTAAAAACTGGTGTGTAATGTTTAACTACCTAAATTAATTTGTTTAAAATGCATCCTCTTCTGTTTAGTCTTTAGATTTTTCAGTCCATTTAAATATTAAGTCTCATTGTTATTATATTCTTCGATATACCTGGTCGTGTATAAGTAACAATCTTTGCCGATTAGAGACTGCTATCTCAAACAAAAACATTAGTTCTATAATAAAACAAGCAAGCAAGCAATTTGATTGAACCCAGCCTGTGAGAAATGTTCACCCCTAGGAATTACGTTCGGGTGTAACAATTCATTGGAGCGAGGTGTGTTAACTCGAGTAAAACAGGAGTGGCTTGCGCCGGTTTTTGTTAGTTTTTTTTAATTTTTTTGGTGGCCGAAGCCGGTTTTTTGTGTTTTTTGTAATTTTTTTTTGTAATTGGCCCTGAAACAAAAAATCAAAATTAGTGTAAAGTCTATACTATAACATTGAAAAATATATAAATATAAGACAATATAATAATATAAATTTTATCTTCTTTAAGGCAACCGGGCCCACTTTGTGTTAGGCGATAGTCCTTGAGTGTTTTTTGAGCTACGAACTGTCTTCTATGTGCGTTGTTGTTGTTTTGAAGTATTTTCTCTCTAGTGTTTTATTTTCTCTCTGGTTTAATTTTCTCTCTGGTGGTAATGTTTTAGTCTACTATTTGTTGTTTTGGTCTTTTGTGCTTCCATCTGTGGAAAGCGTCATACCTCATTATCTCTCTTAGTATGTGACTGGGGTGATTCTCTATTTCTGCGAACTTTATCCTGGCTTTTTCTCTCATCGTGTCAGTCACTTTGATTTGTTGTAGTTCTCTAAAGAGGAATCTTTCTGCGACGTATCTTGCTACGTTGACTGCTTCTCTTAGGCTGTTGTTGTGTGCCGCTTGTATTTTCTTTTTTGATGTGTTGCATATGTGTCCCCAAGCAAGGGATGCATAGGTTAGTATGGGCAGTATTATGCTATTTATTAGTCTTATCTTTGTTTTTAGTCTGAGTTTACTTTTTCTCCCTGTTAGTCCTCTTATAGATGCTGTTGCCATGTTTGCTTTTTGTACTGTGGCTTCTACGTGTTTGTTGAATGTTAAACCTCTGTCCATGATTACTCCGAGGTATTTTGCTTCGCTTTTCCACTCAATGGGGTTGTCTTGCACAGCTACCTGTTCTTCTGGTTGCTGGTGCCTCTTTTTGAAAAGTACAGCCTGTGTCTTATCGGAGTTTATTGCTATTTTCAATTTTAAACTCCATTCTTCTATATCGTCTAGCGCTGTTTGTAGGTTGTTAACCGCTATGTCTACATTTCTATGTTTGGCCGCTATCGCTGTATCGTCGGCATAGAGGCTTAATAGTGTACCTGGTGTTCTAGGTATGTCTGCTGTGTATATCGTGTACAGTAGAGGTGACAGTACCGCTCCCTGTGGCACTCCAGCCATCGGGTTCCCGAGCTCGGACAGGACTTGTCCTATTCGGACTCTGAAATGACGGTTGCTCAAGTACGACGAGATCAGTCTTGTCATTGCTCCACTGTATCCGTATCCTCTCATATAATAAAACATTTATAGAAAGTTGCCTTTTATACCTGCCTAATTTTAGAGCGATATTTTTGACTGCTACGTAAATTTGACGTGTTTGGAGAAATGACGCATATGAAGAAAAACGATTTTCGATCTTTAATTAAACATTATTATTTGAGAAACAAAACGGCTAAGGAAACAAAAGAAAAGCTAGATAAATATTATGAGATAAATGCCCCTTCAGACTGCACTGTCAAATTTTGGTTCTGTGAATTTACATTATATATGTACGTAGTGGACCGCGACAGGACCCTCCGTTATAGTTAGACCGGAAAATGTTAAAAAATTTAAACAAATTATTGTACCTAACTGGTAAAGTGAACGTGTGTGAATTGGCAGAGGCCTCAAGAATTAGTAAAGAGTGCACTAGTCGTATTTTGAACCCAAGTTTTGAATATGAAAAAATTATCCTGTCGATGATTTTAATGACTCTTTACACACTACACGCATTAAAAATATGCTTAAAAGCCTTCGATTGGAAGGAACTTTCGGCTTTCAATATTGAATTCGCTTGCACACCCTCACAGTTGAATGCCATCTCCAAACCGGTTTTATAATTACTTTTTATACACTAATATTTTATTTTCTAGTGACAGTTCAGATCTTTTTCCAAGTAGCCAGAGGAAGAAAAGATGAGAAAAAATAAAATAAAAACAAACAAATCTCTGGGAATGACACTACAACAATATGGCGGTTGGGGGGAGGATATACGGGAGGTAGCCCAGAAGGCAGGGAAGAGTGCGGCTGCGATGGGGAGGGTGATGCCTAACATCGGATGATAGAGATACCGACCTACAAGGGGCTCATGATACCACTAGACAGAACAAGTCTACAAGCATGCGAGTAGCATACTCCTACAAGACTGTATCTGCGTTGGCCTTGTGGATTATCACGGGTTGTGTTCCTCTGCACGTCCTCTGCAGTAGGTGGAAAAGTACTCAACAAGAGGTACGGAAAGGTTTATGTCTGGAGGCTTGTAGCGTAATTATCGTAATATCGTTGTTATTTGGTTTGTGAATGTCAACTGCCAGGTAGTCGATATCATGGAGGTAGGTATGGATATCTGGAGGAGGAGTGTGAGGTGAGGTGGGTATACTTTGGTGAACTAATAAACCATTTCCATGACAGAACTGGCTTTTAGGTGCACGGTATGTTGTATATCCTGTAAAATTGGGATGAATTTTAAGGCGTGTATAGGTGTGGAAGAGGATTTATATATTTTGTGACAAGAGGAGGTGCTTTATTAATGCTCTTTTCCTACCGACTCCCGCGCAGTTGACGACTGTTAGTGGTTGGGGTCGAAGGTCATTTCGACCTTGTTGTTTCTTGCAGTGGGCACAATAGAGTGCCCAAACATTTTACTCTATAGATCGAAAGAATATTACGTAAAACCTGGTACAGTTTTTAAAAATTTCCACACCAGCAAATTTCAGTTGGGCTCTATCATACCGTGATTTGATAGTTCTTGATATGTATGATGTGGTTTGAGTGGTGATTTAAATATTTGTTGTTGTGGGTTGATTTTCTGAAGACTTTAATTACATATTCAGTATTCTTCTTTGTGATTAAAACATTCATAAAAGGTAGTGAGTTGTTATTTCGTTTTTCCATTTTGAATTTGATTGCTTCTTCCTTAGTGTTAATGTCCATCAAAAATGTATTCGGTGTTTCTGATCCATGAAGCCAAACTTTTACATCATAAACATCGTGGTTTAATCTCATATAAATACAATATTCAACTTTAAACACATATCACAAGAAAACAGTTTTAGAATTCAGTATCAGAAAAGTTTCAATGCTTTTAGTATATTTAATATGGTTTCTTAAATAAAATGTTGCTATACTGAGTATGTTTTAAGAACGTTATTATCCTCTAGATATTTCAGAACTAGTTTTTACCCTTATTGACATCAAACAGGTTCTTATATTTCCTTTGACATTAAATATTTAACACTTAATATATTTACACCCTAATATAAGGAAATTTGAGTGGTAAACAGCCTTGAGAATTTATTAGTATTCACTGGAGACATGACATAAATAAAAATACAAGACCTACCTTACCAACTTCTCTCCTTCAATTTAAAAAGTAAATATAGTACAGGTTTTCGGTGTTTCTCTTTTTCAACATTTGGCTTTCTAATTAGTCAGAGATATCCTTCTATTTATACACCACGTTTAAACATCAATGTTTACTCGGCCGTGTTGCCACACTAGTCAAAATATATTTATTTGAGCTAAAGGGATCTTATGTATATTAAAAACAGGTTCCTCGTATTAGTAAAAGCTTCATAAATATTAGAAAAATAAAATTATTATTTTTAATTTCATAGAAATGGCTCTATTTATAACAGTTTTTATTAATTTACTTCACTTCATGTTGTAGTGTTAATATATGGTGTATTAATATAGTATGTTAACTTGTATAACCTGAAAAATGTGGTATTTCTCGTCAAATGATCAAAATGTGATAGTTTTCTTTTTGCTAACTCCATGCATTGACAACAGTTTCACAATGCAACAATGAAACTCCATGAGAATGCTTACTCTTTTGCTGATTGTTAGGTAGCTCCTATATAGAACCTTCATCATCATCATCATCCAGCCCCATTTTCACATCCATTGTTGGATATAGGCCTCCTCCAAACATCTCTAGTTCTCTATATCTCTAGCTGCTGCAATCCAGTTTGTTTCTATTCTCTTTAGGTCCATCAGGTGGGTGGTCTGCCTCGACTTCGCTTGTCGGCTCTTGGTCTCCACTCTAATAATCTCTTCGTCCATCTTCCGTCTTCCAACCCACCTCCACTTTTGTTTATTGATTTGCAGTATAATATCGTCTACGCCAGTTCGTCGGCGTATCTCCTCATTTCTCACGCGATCTTTCAAGGTCAGACCCAGTATTGATCTCTCCATTCGCCTTTGTGTTACCCTCAGTTTTTCGGCAGTAGCTTTCGTTAAAGTTAGGGTCTCTGCTCCGTAGGTCAAGACTGGTAAGATGCATTGGTTAAATGCCTTCCTTTTCAGGTGAATTGGGGTATTTGTTTTAAAAATGTCTCTCATTCTTCCATATGCCGCCCATCCCAACGTGATTCGTCTATTTATCTCTCAGGTTTGGTTGCATATAGAACCTTAGCAGAAGACAAATAACAACTAAGTACTCGCAGTCTAACCTTTATTGCAAAGATTGCAAAGAATATATAAATCATACTTCTGACTTCTCTCATTTCTAGTGCAATTTACTCATTTACATTCATAACTCTGATTTAGATGTCAGCCCAAATATTAGAAATTTATAACTCTTCGCAATATTTTACTGTTTCTAGAGAAATAGTCTATGCATATTGAGATTTTTGCTACACCTTATGTCACGTTAAGAACGGAAGGTTCGGCTTATGCAATCAGTGATTCACTGATGCACTCTCGGACACGTGTTGCTACTAGACTGCCGATATACGAGTCATTCTAATCAGATCCGTATTCAGCACTGTGTAGATGTAGTTAACTTAATTTCACTAATAAGCGGATACGTATAGTTAATACAGAATAATGTATTATAAATAGTACTTGTTACTTTATTAGACAGATATAGGTATATATTGATTGTAGGTCTGATAAAAGTAGTTAATTTTCCTATTGTTTAACATTACATGTAGATTTAACTAAAAAATAAAAAAAAAGTGCATTTTTATTTCATTTGCATGTAAATACAGTAGACTCCCTTTATAACGAGAACTAAAATGACAGACTAATTACCTCGTTATAAGCCGATCTCGTTATATCAGACAATCATAATACTGTGCATACATATGAATCTGTAGTTTTCTAAACCATTAACTTCCTATAGTGAAGCCATTCGGAGCAATATAAGATGCTAATAAATATTGTTTGAATGGCGTTTTTGAAAAAAAGTTATTTACTTTTATTGTCAATGAAATATATTAAAACATAAAAGAGTTGTTTACTTTTATTATCAATGATATACGTTAGAACAAAAAAGCTGTACTTAAATTTTTTTCCAACTACATAATGTATAAATCGTATTTTCAAGGATAACATAAACTATTGCTTCTGCAATTTTAAGAACTCTGTCATTTTTAACTGCTTTAAATGGTCCAGTATCATTCTATCATATATTTTCTAAAGATGTGAAACAGTTGTATTTATTCATTGTAAAGAAGTTTATTGCGGGCTGCAGTTAAGTTTATTGAGGGGCTGTTTGAAAAGGTATTTATTTATAGCCACGACCGGACTAAAAACGTAAAAAACACGTTTTTGGATCTTATTTATAATATATCTCTCGTTATAACCAAATTTGCCTCGCTATAGGCGGTTATAATTCAATAGAAATTTCACGGGACATCTAATGTATCTCGTTATAAGCGAAACCTCGTAATAACCGTGTTCGTTATAGAGAGAGTATACTGTAATAACAATTATTTTCAAAAAATGTTTTCTTGTATCCCCTTTTTCAAACTATTGGCACTTTGTGTCCACCGATTTTCACACTATCAAATAATTTACTCAGTTCATTTAAACTGTTCCATTGCGGCGTCAATCTTAAACTCTATGTTGTGTGAGGCAATATGTCTTTTGACTTGACTCTCATACCTTTTCAATTGGATTCAACTCACAACGCTATTTTCAGAATGCCAACAATCTTTGTAGATTTTAATATTTTATATATTATTCTTTGAATATGTCTTCCACAAGCAGATGTCTAAATTTGATTTTTATTAAACGCTTGTGTCAGAATCACTTATTCTCTCCTCAAATGGTACGAGGCGTTGTCCATTACCACAACAGTTTTCTCTGGAAGATTAGAAAGCAGCTTTTCCTCAAACCTCAAACTTCATATAGCCATCCATCTCATCATGACAGTCCGAGTTTTTTCAGCTAAAAACAAAAAGCAGCACATTACACAAAGCTCAATTTACTACTCGCATGTACTATAACAAATCGGGGGCCTCGTTGTATCGGCTGTTTTAGGCGTGTTGACAAACGCATGTCTGGCTGTGAAGTCTTGTATTCCTCTTATTCTTTGCAAACACTATGTCCAAAATGCATCCAAATATCATCCAAATAAACGACGGAACGATTTTTTTTCGTCTCACGAAAATACGCCTTCATTTCAAAATATCGGACCGTTCCATTATGGACTTTCTTTTTTTGTTTGCAAAAAAAATCGGTTGCCTGTAAAGTCGGTTTTACGGGCGAAGATTTTACGTGACAACGTCTTTTTCTCGGTAGAATATTTATTGATATGAATATTATTAAATTGCACAATAGGAACAAGTAATTGAATGAAAATAAGAATTGCATTACCGATTTATTAGGTATTTTATATATTATTTGTATTTTATATATTATATTTTTATATATTATTTTATATATTATTTATTTTATATTATATTATTGATCTTATTATTTTCTACAAAATTTATTTGAAAATTTTTTCGATATATCAATTAGTTGCGGAGATATCGATCATTGAAGTTATTGTTTGCTACCAGTATTTTATATATTTATTTTTTTCATTTATAAAAAATTACTATTTCCAATTGTGTCTACCAAGTATGGTCACATGTATTTGCCTACATATTAAATAATAATAAGTACAGATAATGTTATGTGACGTTCACTTCTGATTATATATATTTTAATATTTTTAATTTTAAAGAATCAATTTGAAAATCAAAACACTTATTCAGATCGAAGGTTCAAATTTTTGCTAAATAAATTTGAAATTAATTAAAATTTGTAAATGTAAATGGTAAAGTTGAAAATTAAAACATTTACTAAAATTGGAATTTGAAATTCTTGCTAAACACAGTTAAATTCTAACTCCGCGCGTGGTGATTGGTCGGTTTAGTTCGTTTGTTTGGTCGCCCTGTTTTGACAGGTTAGAAGTTATAATTTGTTATTTTAAATGTTTGACTAGCAATACGCGCTGTTTCTTCTCAATCGACTAAATTACGATTGATTGCAGAGTGATTTAAACTAATAATTTACTTAACACTATCAACATTTGTCAATAGTATGACATAACCTATAAACTCAGTTTCTCAACTTTTGTGTCAATCTAACAATTAATCAATCAATCATAGTTTACGATAATGAAATATTAGTGTACAATTATTTACCTTTATTGTTGTAGTTGTAAATGACGAATCTAAGCACTCCACATTTTCACTACAGACACAGCTGACGATACTTTCAACGATTTTCAACTTTAGCGATTCAACGCGCCTAATTCTCTAGTGCCGCGCGCAGCGGACCGATCATGTTTGGCGACTCGGAGAGCCCGGCGGGCCTCTCTCTCGTTCGGCGACTCACTGTAACAGACGTGAGCGGGCGTTACACTTTTTCTTAAATGACTCCGAGCCACAACCTAATTTAAGACGTTGTCACGTCAAAAACAAAGCTTATTTCATGGAGTATTCTCCACATTGTTATGCGTGACATGTTTGCTTTTTTTAACCAGTGCAAAAACTTTGTTGCACGATGGCACGGGGCCGCGTGAACTACTGCGTCGTAGGTGAACTTTCTGCTGTTGATTCCACTTTTGGTTTCCTTATTTTTTTACGGGAATTTCACACTTTCACCACTCTTTAAATTTAGATAATTAAATACATTTCAAATAATTTGTTTTACATGGATGTCCAAGATATTCCTTTGGCTTAATTATTGAATTTCCATTTACCGTGAAGTCAGAATAACTACTAAACAACCACAAAGCCCTGCTATCATTATATGTACGACGTACGAAGATAATTAGTATCTAATGGCATATTGTATTCTCACCGAAAAACAATTAACCTTTCGTTAATATAATTAAAATAATATAAACTAAAATTATCTTTTGTAAATAATATTCATGTAATTAATATCATTTTCCCTACTTCTCTGTCTATCTCTTGTGTCCTTCTGGTCAGTCACGTTAGAAAACCTTCATTTTAATTCATTTCTGTGGAAAATTAAATACAAATACAACCCTGAATCGTGCTTGTGCTCGTTGTGGCATCGGCGCGCTTCTATCGTTTATAAGAAATACGTAGCCCTATCTATGCAACGTTCCCTTCGTAATGTGAAACGGTCTGTAGTCGTTTTGTCGGTATAGAACTCATTCCGAAATATCTGAGTCAGTTTTGTACGTTCATTTAGTCTATCGGCAACTACAACATTATCGTACATCGTCAGCTTCTCAGAAATATTCATACATATTCCATTTGCGAAGAGTCCATCTAGAGTGTCTAGAATTAATTGCTTCTCTATATTGATAGAGTAAATATTAAATAATAAAGGCGTAAAAGCGACAAAACAAATATATAACTTGTCTTATCTCTGGATATTTTATTTTTCGAAATAATTATTACCCACCTTAACAATTATTTTTTGTTGTGGTTGTGCATATGTCAATAACCCAAACTCCATCCTAAGATATGATATTAATATACAACTCAATCTTTATATCGCTATTTTAATTCCAACAAAAAAGTGGGGAAGGCACAGAGGATAAAAAAATGTAAAGGGTTTACATGTGGCAATTGGCAACATCGACTTATTTTCGCAAGCATATAATATACACCTGTGTTTGCAAGCGTCAAGGTAAACGCAACCCTACAGGCGAGAATGTTTCTAAAATATTTACAAGAGGTTGAAAAAGGTCTTTTTTATGTACACATAAATATGCTTTTCATGGTATGGTCGAGACTTTGAATAAAAGTAAAGAGTTTGATCTTTTTTCGACTGGTTCATTTTACCTACGGGTAGGTTTGTTTAGTTATTTGCCATCTGAGACTCGATAGAAAAGGGTTTCTTTGTAAAAAGATAAAAATAAAACTTGTCTGTCCTTTTTATTGTGCTAAAGGTAGCAAAAAATTAAGATATCGTTTTAAAAGGGTTTCGCTAATTTGCTTGTCAGCAGATGAGCGTTTTCGAGCTATTTTTAAATTGCCTCCTTTAGATACAAAAGAAAATAAATATTTTTTTTATTAGATATTATATACGAAACAGAATATAAAATAGTTACCTTTATATATTTACTGGGAATATTCTGAATCGATTAAAATAGGTTGGAATAGGGTGGTCAAGTGCTATTTCCCAAAATAAATAAATAAAATTCATTTACATTCCATTTTCGGGACTTTGATTGAAGTGTTTTTAGTCAAACCTAGAAGTTTCTAACTTTTCAGTCAAACGTCGACAGAAAAATAATCTGTTTCGGGCTTTGCCTAGACGATCCTAGAAGCGAAGAATAGAACAAACTGGCATCTGAAAACCTTTTGCTGAACCGGTATAAACCGCAAAAAATCTTTTTCCATCATAACCACCTGGTTTACGTACGTTGTTGTCCTCCTGCCACGACATTATTTTGTTTCCCCTAGAAACAATCCACGTTTCGTCTAAAAAATACAAACTTCTCGCTGATATGTAGTATTTCTGTTTTCCATGTGTTTACTTAGGAAACACGCTCGTTGTGCTGCGATATGAGTTCTTTCAATTAAAGCTGTCCAATGATCATGTTTTTTAAATGTATCTTTTAATATTCTACTCAAGGATGTTTTACTTGTAGAAACAATTTCTTTAGCCTGCAGCTCATTGATAATAATCGCTTGCTTTTCTAAAAAGTTATTTATTTTAATAAGTCCTACTCGTAATTCTCAATGAAAGTTGACCTCAGGTAAATCAGAAGTTTTCATTTTTAAACGAGGTCTGTTTTTTCTCGGAGAAGATGACACAGAATTTTTCTACTTCGTATATATCATTAAAACTTTGTGCACACATTTGAAAATTTTACCACCCCCCTCCCACAATCCTTTTTTCTAAATCAAAGTACTCGATCAAATTTATAACGAGTTCTTGTGCTTGTGAGGTAAGAGTTTTTCCAGCCATAATCTAAATAAATTCAATAAAATATTTTCTTTTTGTCATTTCTTTCGCTTTTGCGGAAACTTCAACAAAGCCATTCCTTAACTGTGTGAATGAGGTAACTTTGTATGTAAATTAATGGCAAAATATTTTTGCACCATAAAATTTTTAACTCCAATGTAAAACTAGTTGTAAAAACAACTGTAATATTAAACTTCTAAATGCAAAAATGGGACAAAAAAACAGTAAAAAATCCAACAAACTGACATCCACAAGTAAACAAATCTTATATTCTTCACAAATTATACTTAATTAAAATCTGGGGCTCTAGGGTAATTACAACAAGGAGTAGACAACTGCTAAAGTCCATAACAGGAAACAATCTACAACACATATCTACAGGAGAACCAATTTATTGGCCTACAGATCCAAATAAAACACCAGATCTCTTAGACTTCTGTGTGATTAAAGGTCTCTCTTAACTATTTAGCAATAGAATCATGCTGGGACCTGTCTTCAGATCATTCTCCCATTCTAATTGACCTAGACTCCAAAATCATACTCGGAAATAAGCCTCCGGTCCTAACCAATAATCAAACAAATTGGCAAATATTCCGAAGCGCACTAGCAGAACAAATACCAACGAACTTGCCACTTAAAACAGAATTACAAATTGAAAATGCGGTTCAACAACTTACTACCTCCATACAAAAGATTTCTACTCCTGAACAAACAACATGGAAGGAAAGCATAAACTGTTCGCAAAGTGCAAAAAACCTGATCGATGAGAAAAGAAAACTTAGAAAAAAGTGGCAAAACACACACGCTCCTATTGACAAACAAAATTTAAACAGAATTACCAGAAGACTTAAAAATCTATTAAAAGAAGAGAAAAACAGGGGGATCCAAACTTACTTAGAAAATTTGACTCCGTCCAAAGACACCAATTATTCTCTATGGAAGGCGACGAGAAAGGTAAAAGGTCCACAAGACGCCATACCTCCTCTAAAAAATGTCAAAGGTAAATGGGCAAGAACAGACACAGAAAAATCTGAGACATTCGCTGAACATATTTCTACAGTATTTAGTCCATTTAACAGAGTAGTGCCATTAGAACAAGAAGAACCATTTAATTCTTTTCTTGAGGCTCCATATCAAATGGATCTACCAATCACCAAGTTTAATATTAAGGAAGTGAAACAGATAATAAAGAATGAGATACAACCCAATAAGGCTCCGGGATTCGACCTCATAATGGGTAAGATCCTCCAGGAACTAACCAATGACTGTTACAGAATAATCACTATGATCTTCAATGCTATGCTTAGTCTGCATTACTTCCCTCTGCAATGGAAAGTGGCACAGATTATACTCATTCAAAAACCTGGTAAAGATTCAAAAGATGTCTACTCCCAGTCATCTCTAAGGTTTTCGAAAAACTTCTGCTACGAAAAATCAAACCAATATTGGACGAAAAGTGACCTGACCATCAATTCGGTTTTCGTAACCAACATGGTACAATCGAAGTTCACAGACTATACACAACAATAAGAAGTAGTCTCGAGAACAAGCAATACTGTACTGCAGCCTTTTTAGACGTCTCTCAAGCTTTTGACAAGGTGTGGCATACAGGACTTCTGTACAAATTAAAGAAAAATTTACCTTACCCTT
Source organism: Diabrotica undecimpunctata (assembly GCF_040954645.1). NCBI lineage: Eukaryota > Metazoa > Arthropoda > Insecta > Coleoptera > Chrysomelidae > Diabrotica > Diabrotica undecimpunctata. Next base: position 150,744,194 of record NC_092809.1, read on the forward strand.
ATTTTAAACTGCTTCAATCATACCTTACAGAAAGGAGATATCTGGTAAAATATAGTGAAGCCTATACAAAACTCTGCCCCTTTCCTATCTGATGTACCTCAGGGTGGTGTGCTCGGACCGATTCTGTACCTGATATATACGGCTGACTTGCCAACAAGCAATAACCTAACGCTTGCAACATTCGCAGATGATACTGCTTTCTTGGCCTCTCATAGCAACCCAATAATAGCATCAGAGAGACTGCAACTACATCTGAACAAAACAAATGAATGGCTTAAACTCTGGAGAATTAGAGTAAACCCCTCAAAATCCACACAAATTACATTCACTCTAAGAAGAGGTACATGTCCACAAGTTAACCTCAATGGACATCTTTTGCCCCAAAAGCATGACGTAAAATACTTAGGTATTCACCTTGACAAACGTCTAACTTGGACCAAACATATATGGACGAAAAGGCTTCAATTGGGAATTTTATACAGAAAACTTTACTGGATGTTGGGAAAAAACTCTCACCTATCGATTGACAACAAGCTGCTGATATACAATACAATAATAAAACCCATTTGGACATATGGCTCACAGCTCTGGGGTTCAGCTAGCAAATCTAATATTATGATAATACAAAGATTCCAATCCAAAACTCTGAGAACAATCGCTCATGCACCTTGGTATATCCAGAATGATGCAATACATAGAGATCTTCAGGTACAGTCTCTGAAGAGTGCAAAAAAATTTCTGAACAATATCAAAACAGGTTGCGGGTGCATCCTAATACCCTGGCACATAATCTTCTCAACAACCAACAAGCGAAGAGATTGAAGCGACATGACCCCTTGGACCTACCTCACAGAGCCTACAGCAGTGGGAGTTACGCCTTCAACAGCACCCAGCCATTAGGATCAGTGCCGCTTTTAGTGCTCGCGTATCAGTGTATGTGCGCATCCTACCGGTAAAAAGCCAATTTGTGTCGTGATGATTTGGTCACTGGACCTTACATCTCTCTGTCATGTAAAGACAAAAAATTTTACTTATTGTTTTCACTGCAAAACAGATTGTAAAAATCTTAAATGTTAAATTAAAATCTGAAAACGTCCCCCCCCCCCCCCCAAGCGTCTTTTTTGTACCTTTTTCTGATCCTTTACCTGATCTATTTTCAATCTACTGAGTCTAGAGCGTTCATATGTATTTATTCAATAACAGGTGGTAGCTGGTTTGTCTTTAGGTTTATGCGTGGAAGGAAGATAATGATGCTAGATAAAAGTATGTGTTTTATTTCGCCAGGTAATAATATCGCACGGGTAAAGAACCATGGACTCAACTATAGTTCCACAATATCGGTCCCAACACCGATCCATGAGGAACTTCCAACGTTGTGTCAAACCACTTTTTATTGGATACTTTTAGTGTTCTGTTTGATAGATAATCACAAATAATGTTTATTAGATATATATGTATATTATGGATATTCATTATCCTTTCATTGTTCACACTATAAAGGCCCAATTTGCTCTTAAAAAATTTCAGTTAGACCAACTTCATTGAAATGGGGATTATGTTATTATTATTATGTTATTAATCCATAAATTAGTGGAGGGTGGATGATAATGATAACTTTATTTGTTCCATAAAAAGATTAAAATTTTGTTGTTTTTATTAACGGGTTTAGATCAACGTTAAAATTATATTCAAGTCCTTATCAGGTTATTCATCTTAAATTATTTTTTCGCCACATTGCGGTTTCAGTTTTCCCTAAAGTAATCAATTAACTATGTTAGCGGAAGTTCATTAAAATGGATTCATGTTCCTGGACGATATATCTTCTTCATGAGTTGTACAACTACACAGATAAATTTTTTTTATCGATTTTGCCCTACCTTACCCGTCGTAGATAAAACTAGAATGACATTTAAAAACAAACTGAAACTGAAATAAATAACTGCTTTCATGATAGACAGCTGGCAGTGCATTGCACTTCGTAACTATTAATATGTGATGGTATTGGCTGAACCACACCTATGAAACTAGTTGTGGCCAAGTCTGGTTGTGATTGATAATCAGAGACGAACTCGCTTATCTCGGTTGGCTTAATAACTTTACGTAAAACTAATAATCATGTATAAACAAGCTAATATACTGAAATAGTTTGCTATCTGTCACAGTCGGCTAGATATACGCTACCTTCGTCGATTTAACATATTCTTACCGTTAAGTCTATTACCACTTAAAATGATGTAGAGTAAGAAAGGATGTCTGTATGGTAATATATCCGAGCTTTATGATAAAATCAATTACCGGATCAAATATGGAATAAGAACTGAAAGCCAAGTACTTTTTAGGGACAACAGGAGAGAGTAAACTAAGTTTTTATTTTGTTAAAATCGTAGACTAATTTTCGTAACCAATTTTGTTTTGCCTTGCAATTCTTAGAAGGCACAGATTAAAGCGGAATTCTTGAATTTGGTTTCGAAAATTAGTCTACGACTTTATTATCAGATGTCGCTACATTGCGTCTATACGAAGTCATGTTAGAGTTGCTTCCTAAGACAGAAAATATTTATTTCACGTTCAGACCGTTTGCGAAAGCCGTTCTGATGAGGCCTATTGGGCCGAAATACGTTTAAGCGGATGCCCAAACGCCCTGTACGTGAAATTAAATCTTAACTGTCTTTTCCTTTTTAGTTTGTTTTTTCATAGCACATAAGATATGTTTTCTTTTGCTCGATGCAACAATATTTGAAGGGCGGAAAAACATGCTAAGTCACATTTTATGATTTTAAAATAAAGCAATTTTAAAGTTCAAAACGCTTCTTCTTCCTCTTAACATGCCATACACCAAAGTGCGTAGGCGACTATCTCATTACTAGAATTCTGTTCTTGGCGGCTTGACACAGCTCGCCTGTATTGTGTATTCCTGTCCATTCTTTAATATTCCTTAACCAGGATAATTGTTTGCGGCCGGCTCCCTCCTACCTTCGATCTTCCCTTGTAGGATTAACTGTGGTATTTCATATTTTGCTCCTCTCAATATGTGCCCAAGGTAACCAATCTTGCGTTTTTTAATTAATTCAAAGAGTTCTCTTTCCACGCCGGCTCTCTTAAGGACGTCATCGTTTCGAACTCTATCCACCCAAGGTATGCGCATCATTCTTCTCAATGACCACATTTCAAATGCTTTAAGTTTGTTGATAGATGTTTTTTTTCCACGATTCCATGCCATAAAGCAAGATGGACCATATGTAGCACATATGGCACAAAACGCTACAAACACTAAAGTTTTTGAAGTCAGAATTTGTTTTTTTTACCATTATGTTTTTAAACTATATGACATCCTTAGGTTAAACACTGAAAGCATTAAAAAATTTTTTTGAAAGAAAAATCAAGAAGTTATTCAAAGTTTATTCGGACTTACCTTTTTTCCCTGAATGTATAACAATTTTGTTTTTTTTTTAAGTATATTTTTATTGTACAAACAATTTTACGTCTACAAAAATAGCTAAACTAAAAAATTAATAGATCCATTATTATAAGAAAATACCAAGACTGTTTCGATTATTTTAAAAGGTTTTTTTATCGAACAAAATAAAAAATGTCCCCCATATTCTTAATTAATTGTGCACCAGTGAGGTAAAATAATCCTGAGCTTCTTTTCCACAGAACTTTTTCAAACTTTGAAAGTTAGCAAATTTTTGCGCCGAAATTGGTATTTGACCTGAAGCAAAAAAAATAATAGTGAAACTAAATACCAGTCTATGAATACAACTTTACCGGAGTAAGATATTTCAGGAAGAAGAAATTTATTGTTACTCTCCAAATTTTTGATAAAGGTAGGTTTTCTATCGATTACAACTGCTCAGTTTCATGCCCCATTATATGTGACTTTATACTCGATTAACCTAGGATGTTCTTTTGAAACTTTTAATTGTCTTATTGATTCAATTGGAAAGTTAGCTTTTTTCTTACAGAAACTTTAGACAAAAGTTCTTCGGGTAAATATTTCTTCTGAGATTCGTTGGTACTATAACGACTGCCTCTGCTTTTAAATGATGATATATGTTCTTTAATTTTATTACGAGTATCATCACACAGTTTTAAGGGTCTGTTTAAGTGCTTTCCTCTTTTGTCGATTGGAGGCATGCCGGTATTTTTTAAAGATGTGAGTAAATACTCAATTCTACGTTTTGTGATGCCGTGTAAAGCTACAAACTCATCTCGACAAACTGCTACTTCAATAAATTTGTTTTCATGTAAATATCTAATCTTATAAAGAGCTGCAACATCTCTTAAACGAGCATTTTCTTCGTCCAGCCGAGGACGTCTATTCTTAATTGAACAATACTAATAAGTCCACATAAATAAAGTTTTGTTTATCGGTAAACTCCAAAAGATTAAAACTTCTTATAATGTTTTGCTTACCCTCCGCTGGAATCTTTTTAGAGCACTGTAAACGTTTGCAGTCACATTCCCTGCCAATTTCATGACTTTGTAGCCTAATTTTTTTATTCACATCTGTTCCATGTTTGGGTTTTTTTTGTAAAAAACACCATCAGCGTATCCTCGTAATCACCTAAGTCACTTTCCATGCTAGAACAATGTTTCCAACAACGCTTACTAACGAAAAACATGAATAATACTGACAAAACTACAGAAAACCATTACAATAGCGACACGTGGCACGCTAACTAATAGAGGTGAGAAACCCGACTTGGCCCGTTTTTGCCCGGTACCGCACGGACTTATCACGTTATTCTCCTGTACAGGAAACATATTTCCTGATGTATCGTGTTTTTGTCCTCAGCGTTATGTTTACGAGAAAATATAACGTGTTTTCTATAGGATAACGTCAATATCTCAAATTCGCCAAAAATTGACTAGCTACTTGACTTTTCCCCTGTACCCTTCATTTCATATTTCCAGGTTTGTGATTCAGTGTGCTAGGACTTGACTAAATTTTTCCAATTTTGTGATCTTGTTTATGAACGTCATCATCATCATACATACAGACTTTATTTGCGTTCACTGTCGTACACAGGTCTCCTCAAGGGTTTTTCAATTATTTCTTTCCCGTGTGGGCTGTTGCAGTTTGGCAATAAACATTTGTAATATTTTTTAACATTTAAGAGACATTTTGATTCTCCCCGTATATTTAAACAAGATTCCGTGTACAAAAACACAGCTGTTTTAAAAAATAAATGAAGTGTATTTGAGATGAGAGACGAGTTCCATATGCCAAATAAGACAGACGTGTTTTTAAGATCGACGATTAAGAGACAATCTTTCATGCAGTAAGGGTGGAGGCTGGTCCATTGTCAATACTTTTGTAGTTCCTTTTGTGTATGTCATTGAAGACGTCTTTTTCGATAGCGGTTGGTGCTTTCATTTCATTGGGATAAAGTATTTATCTTGTTGTTGCATGGATCAAGTAGGTTTACTTGGTGATAAATTATTACATATTGTATCGCAATTTTAAACCTTTTGAACTTTATTTTGAACATTTTACTTTCTTGCATTTTACTTGTTACTAATTTTTATTAATAAGTGTATAAATATCACATTTAAATTGCTTATAGTATTTCATTCTCGAGTGCATTTTGTTAACATCATTATATTTCTTCGTATTATATTTAAATAGAAATCCGCTGTTAAAGTCATTGTTCTTTCTTGTATCATATTTAACATACTCAAAATTTTATATTAATAATAATAATATTGGTTGTCGTATCGGTTTCGCATCATACAAGATGTTCACTTGTAGCTCTTTATATTTTTATTATATTTGAATGTATATATTTGTCTTTGGCTTTTATTTGATTCTAAATAAAGTTTATATAGTCTACTCGTTTATTATTTTTCTGTGGGAATATAAATACCAAAAGCGAAAGGAAGAAACTAGCGGGTCGAGGTTGAATATAGACATTCTTCTTTCTTTCTGACGACCTCAATTGTTATATAGAGGTCATCCGTATGTGCAGAACGCAACACGGGCAACCCAACTCATCGAGATTCTCTTGATGTCATCTAACCATCTGGTGGGAGGTCTGGCACGGCTGCTTTTATCACTTCTTGGCATCTTTCTTGGGCCATCTCCCGTCCCGATCCCGTGCTACATGTCATCCCGCCATCTCCATTTAAGTTAATCATGCGTTCGACCAATCTTCATTCATCCACCTTGACCATCCACCTTGACCATCCACCTGTGACCTTCTACGCATCTCCTCGCTCCCTATGCAACTGTTTACCAAATCGTAGTGGAACGTAATATTATACTATAATTTAAAGATCAATAACAACTATCATATTTAGTATCTTTAAAAAGACTAAAAATGAAAAAATGTAGAATCAAGTTCAAATGCTACAAAAATAAAACAAATGAAAATATTTATTAAAAATTTTGGTTGTTGTAGCTCTCTCAGATACAAGGTACTAGGAGAATAATGTCACCATACGAAAAGCAAGTACTACAAAGTACTAATAAATTATAGCAGAATATGAGTGCCCCTGTTGAAAACCTAATCTCCTGCACAGTCAATGGATTTGCCAGAACGGAAAACATAGACACAGTGTGCAGTGCATCATTTTAAAGTATTCACAAGCATTAACACCTATTTTTTTGAAGAACCCTAAAAAACGTCTGTGGTAAAAAATTTTTCCCTTAATTTGACCATAATGTTTAAACAATACCGAGAAGGTAGCATGTCATGTAGGATTGTTTATTTATTTGTAATATTTTAATTATTATTCCTTTAACGCGATTTCCTGACTTCATTCCTATGATTTGAAATTGCTGTTATATGAACTATACAAAAACAAAGCTCAATAGGACATATAACAAACCAAAAACACAGTCTTTAAGTCGTAAACTAGACTATACAGAAATGTAGAAGACGTAAACTTGATGTACAATTAAAAAACAGTCCTAAACAACATTATACTCGAACGCCTGTTGTATGGATGTAACATTTTTTTTAAATTAACCGACTTAAAATGTTTGGCATAATGAGACCATGCCTTGTGAATGGTCTCAAGGCGTGATATGCCCGTTACATAAAAAAGGTGACCAGCTCCAGTGTGACAACTATAGAGGTATAACCCTGTTAACAACTGCTTACAAAATACTAGCAAATATTCTCTACGAAAGGCTGCAAGTTTACACAGTGGGCATAGTTGGTAAATATCAAGCTGGATTCACTCCAGAAAAATCAACAATTGACCAGATTCATTCAATAAGACAAATTCTCGAGAAAACATTAGAATTCAATATTGAAACCCATCACCTATTCGTCGACTTCAAGGCCGCATACGACAGTGTCAAGAGAACAGTGCCATACCAATAAATGCATGAGTTTGGTATACCAGAGAAACTTATCCGACTAACGAGAATGACAATATCTAACTTAGAAGCCACTGTTAGAATACATGGAGAGAATTCTAGATCCTTTGAGATAAAGGATGGACTAAGACAAGGGGATGCTCTAGCTTGCCTCCTATTTAATATTGCCTTAGAAAAGGCAGTCCGAGATACACGAATTAGGGATGGCGGTACTATTTACAATAGATCGATACAAGTCTTAGCATATGCTGATGACATTGGCATAATAGGGCGTAGCAAGCGAGATGTTGAGCAATATCTCCTAGAATTGGAAACAGCGGCGAAACAGGTCGGTCTAGTCATTAACGAAGACAAAACCAAGTACATGTTGGTTACAAAGGATCCGATAGCAAATGAGGAACGAGAAACAATCTTTGGAAGTCATACCTTTGGACGTGTTGACAACTTCACATACCTTGGGTCGCTATTGACTGCTACCAATAAAACAAGCGAAGAAATCAAAAGACGAATAAATCTTACAAATAGGGCATACTATGGACTCCAGAAGCATTTTCACTCAAGAAACATTCAAAGAAGAACTAAAATTATTTTATACAAAACATTGCTGAGGCCGGTCCTCACATATGGAGCAGAAACATGCACTCTAACGCAGAAAGATGAAAGACTTTTGGGAATATTTGAGCGTAAAATACTCCGCAAAATATTTGGAGCTATAAACAACCAAGGGCAGTGGAGCAGAAAATATAATTTTGAATTGTATCAGCTCTTTGATGAGCCAGATGTCATAACGTTCATTAAAACACAGCGACTTAGATGGGCTGGACACATAATACGAATGCCAGAAAATACGATTGCTAAAAAGCTAACCACAGGAACACCTGTAGGAAGAAGAAGCAAAGGCCGACCGCGAATTAGGTGGTTAGATGGAGTTGAAACCGACTTACGGATATTAAAAATCAGAAGATGGCAACATGTTGCCAGAAACCGAACAGAATGGCGACGAATCTTAGAGCAGGCCAAGATCCACAGAGGATTGTCGACCCAAAGATGATGATGATAATGGCTTAAAATATTTGTATAAGAATTTCCTAGTTCATATTTCCACCAGACCTTTTCTCGGACTAAAACAAGAATGGAAAATAAGGGTTGTTGCAAATGATTAAATAAATAAATCTAAAATCCGACTCTGTACTAGCAGATATAAATTATTCCACATTTTGCAACATCTACTTGACTACAAGTCGCTCCTTACTCCCCCTGTCTAGGGCATGAATGTTATTTAGTTAACATTGCCGGTTGAGCGTCACCTAGGTCAAGGATGATTCGAACTCGTAGCACTTTTTTTGGAAAAATATTCTGTAGCTTGAATATACAATAATACTTACTGTATTTAAAAAAAATACTTTTGGGGAAAATATGCATACAAGTTTAAATGCAAATCGTATTCAGAATTTGAAACCCTATCGATTTTGAGAGACTCTCATCTCAACGTTCCGATAAAAAACTGGGTCATTAACTCAAGAACTGACCGTTTCGAGAAATGAAAACGAGTACAACTGTTAAATTTCTACTCGTAGCTCATCGAAGCTCATCTTTATTATTGCAAAGTGCTGCGAGAAACTTAACAATACAAAAGTGTCGTGTTACGGTTTTATCTGTCGTGTCGTATCGTGAGTGATCGGTGTCAACACCAAGTTTTGAGCGGGATAAAAATGAAAAGTTGCGCTGATTCTTCCTTGCTGGCTGGTCATTAATATCATCATTAGCAGTTTTGAGTCTACTGCCGTACATAGGAAGGACTCTCGTAAATAATTCCATTGCATTCGATCTTGAGCAACTTAAATCCAGTTGAGCTTGATATGCTTGTTGTCGACCGACCATCTTGTTGGAGTACATGCTGCTCGACTACGATAAGCATCGTATTTGGGTGTCCATAAAATTTTCTTGGTCCGTCTTCCATTTTTGATTCTGGCAACATAGATCCAGGTCCAATTCTTTTAACTGTGTCCGTCCAGTTTTTCTCCTAAATATTTGATTTGAAACTCTGTCTCTGAGAGATATATTCAACATTGACATCTCAATTGCTCTCTGTGCCACTTGTAATTTATTGATTACTTTTCTGGTAAGGGTAAATTTTTCTGCTCTATATACACTGATCAAAGACATTCCTTTTCAAGCACGTGGGAATATCTAATATAAACTTTCCTCAGTTTTTCGTAAGCCGTTTTTAGTCATATTCTGCCGTTTAAGTCTCTTGTTTGATAGTCTCTTCCTAATGGTCCAGATACTTAACTTAAAATGTTTTTGATCAATACAAGAGTGGTCATGTATGTTATTATGGAAAGCTAATTTTAAGGGCAACTCCGAAGGTCTTGAAGAAGTCGACAGGCATGATCTACTCGGTTTGTAATAAGGTTCGTAAGTTTGTTGTCCGCAAAAGTTGTTAAGAAACTCCCCATATATTTGTTGACTTCAATGCTTGCCCAATTATTGTTTCTCATAGCAATCTGTAATAAAACCGTGAATAGTTTAGAAGAGATGGTGTCTTCTTGACTAATACCACTCTTCAAGGAAAATGTGTCTGTGGCGTTGTACAATTGTACATTCTCATTACAGCTATGGGTGTGAGATTATATGTCTTCTGAAGAAGAAGATTATATTATACACCTGTGAACTACACTCTGTAAAAAAGCTCTTAACATGGAACTAGGCTGGACTGAGTCAAATACTTTCTCAAAGTCTGCAAGTATTAATATTAGTGTCTTTATGTATTCTATAACTTTCTCTATTTTTTTTACTTGTAGGCGGCCACTCGTTCCTAAATCCAGCTTGCTCTAGTGATTGGTGAAAATCTCGCTTAGGTCAGAGTCTGCATTTATTATTCTCCTCATAAAGAGCTTATATAAATTGGATAACAAGCTGAGCGGTCTGTAGTTTCCAATTTTTGTTTCATCTCCGTTTTTATGCAATAATATAATGGCGCTATTTCATTTTTCTGGTGTAATTCCTTCAAAGAGGCAGCCGGTATATAGAATTTTTAAGACTTGTATGACATATTCGCCTCTTAGTTTTATAATTTCACTTAAAGTGCCATCTTCTTCCAGGTGTTTTGTTGTTGTTCTTACCTTTTAACGCTGATTTAATTTCCTCTTCGGTTATATCTGGACGTTCCTCTGATCCTTGATTTTGTATTGCTGGTATTTCTGCCTCTGATATGTAATCATCTCGACTATATAATGTAGCACTTCTTCTTTCTTCTCATGGCGCCGTCTCCTTTCGAAGGTTGGCGATCCAACTGGCAATTGTAGTTTTGGAAACTGCTGCGCGAAAGATTTCTGCGGATGAGCGGTCGAACCATCTCCTTAGGTCCTTTCAGCCACAGGTTCTGGCGTCTTCCTACTCATCTTTTGCCCTGTACTTTTCCTTCCAGTATAACTTGAAGTAATTCGTATCTTTCGCCTCTCACCACATGACCCAAGTATTGCATTTTCCTCTCTTTGATTATTCATAGTCTTTTTGTTTACACATGCGACGAATGTAGCACTTTTCGATAATTTTCAGGATCTCTTGGTCATAATGGCAAGAATAGCAAAAATATTCCTCGCTCCTGTCTTCAACTTTCGTTTTAGAACTTTTAGGCTTTAGTTTTGTTGTATTAGATATTTTTTTGGTGTTTCTTTTGAAATAGTTTTGTTTAAATTCCTTGGCTCAGCAATGCTCGTTGTGTGTTTATCTTTCATTTCCCTTCTTTTTTGCATTATTCTTCTTGTGTTTTCTATGAGTTTTTTCCTTTTTCTTTTTTTGCTTGTCTTGGCATTTTTCTTATATGACTTCTTTCTATGTTATTGGTTTGCTAGTTTTCATTATTATTATCTAATATAATCACTATCACTCATAAAAATTTTTATTGAACTAATATCTGGATAACAAAATAACTCTTTTTTAATTTTTTTGTACTTTTCTTGAATTCAATTGATTTTTATTTTCCACCTTTCTTTATCTTTTTGTGTTCCATTCTACTAATTTTCCTTTTCTATTTTTTCCTCTCAATACCCAAACTATTATTACGCTTTGGACTTTATTTATTTAAACTTCAACATATTTTGAAATTTTCGCTCTTTTCGAATGTTAGCATTTTCAATAATTTTATTTACATTATGACTTAAATATATTTTAGTTGTTGTCCTGTTTCAGGTGTATACATCGTTATTGGTCGAATTGCTGTTTTCTCCTAGTTCTCCATAATTTAACCTACATTTTAAAGTACTTTTCTTTTCTAACGATCTTCTCTTTTACTAGCTGATGAATATGGAAACCGGTTCCTTTCTAATTTTTGTGATGTCCATTGTCATTTACATTTTTGATTTTTTGGTTGGCAAGAAGTTACGTATTTCAGATTTTCTTACCTCTAGATATCTTCATAATCGGTTTTATTATTTTTTTATTGTTATTTTTAACTGTTGTACAAACTGTATTTTTTAGATTCCTTAATAATTCTATAAAATTTTCAATAATATCATGCTTTGCACTTCCATATAAAAAATCTTAACCACGAAAGTGACCAAGCGTTAATAAAAAAATTTCACGGTCCGCCTGAAATGTTAATGGCTAAGGTCTCATGGTAATATTATTTAGTAAAATTAAACCCTTTTCAAGCGCTCCCTTTTTATCTTCAGAATAATTTTTTGCCAAAACTCGACCTGAAGTGGTAATTATCAGAGAAGTTTATGGAGTAATTTGAGTAACTGTGTTTGAATACCGTAATTTGTCTGGGGAATTAAAGGAGCTCACCATATGGGAGTAGAGACCATAAAAATTGTGTAAAATTTTCGTTTATTTTTATGGCAACAGTGGGATTTGGAGGCGTAAAGGCCGTTTCTAAAATTGTTAAGCGAACTTAAATGGAAGCGAAATAAACACCAGATGAAAATAAACAGACATTGTTGAGTAAATATAACACGTTTCTAATTAAACGCAAATATGTACCAGGTGTTCCGAATGATTGCTTTAATGCGATCTTGGAGACTGGACTTTATTTTCTTATTTTTTTTTACAAGTTTGGAAACTGATAAGAACTACTTTTACACTCGAAATAATTAAAACACCTATACAAGAGCTAACAGCAGCACCCGCTAAATTAATTAATGATATAAGCGAAACCATTTCAAATAAATAAATTAAGGAAAGCCGTTAGCTATTAGTTTATTTAAAAATTATTTTAAAAAAATGGCGCAACGGATATTATGAAGAACATTAGAATTTGGTGTAGTTAGTTATCTTTTGTTTTTTAGCACGAACTCAATTCTGCGAGGCATTAGTTTCACGAGACTAGCCCAATCCTCTGGTGTAATAACTCTAAACCAGTTTTGAATAATGGCTTCTACCAGTTCTCTCTTGTAACTACTTGGGTTTCGGCGGGACACTTTCAAGGTAGATTTAGATCGGATTATTTTTAGGTCAAGGCAGGACAGTAACGTCATGGTTTCTCAAGTATTCCACAAAAGTCTTAGCCGTATGACAGCGCTCGATTTCGCTGGAAAATGCATTATTGAACACCTCATTTAAACAATTCTCTGCTAGTTGGTAGCAGTTCGGCATCATCACCATAATTCTACAACCCTACCTGGGTCCTAGCCTCCTCAAAAATTTCTCTAGGGTCGTTCCTATCGTATTCCCATATTTCTCATGTCTTCATCGATATTATACAAAGAACCTTATTCTGGGTTCTTCCTCTTGTTCTCTGACCAATGGGTCTGTCAAGTTTTTGTAGCTGGTTAATTTTGTTACATCCGCATTACACCTCAGACGTCATATTAATATGTTTTACGATATCTGGTTCCTGGTATTATTCTATATAGTTCGAAGTTGTATCGTCTTCTCCACACTTCATTATCATTCACTGCTCCATAGATTCATCTTAGTACTTTTCTTTCGAAACATCCTAACATGGTTTCATTATATTTTGTTAGAGTCCAGGTCTCTGAACCATATGTTAGGATTGAGCGTATTGTCCAAGGGTTATGGTTTCTTAACTATTCCATAAAAGCCTTGGCCATATGACAGGGCACTCGATCCTGCTGGAAGATGCATTGATGAGCATCCCATTCAAACAAATCTCTGCTTGTCAGCAGCAGTTTGGCTTGCGGTATTTCTTTCTGATATTTTGTTTTGCATTAATGCCAAACGTCCACTTCCGTAAGTTTGTCGTACAAGCTCATACCATGACACTAACAGCGTGCTCCATTGTGACCGTAGTACACTGAGTAAAAAGGTCTTCCCCCGGTCGGCAGCGAACAAACCTCACTCTATCACTCCCGAAGTTCGAGATTCTGGTTTCATCACTCCAACTTTCCTTACTACACTGTTATTCTGTGCACTCTCTGTGTGGAAAACCCAATCAATGCATGTTTGCCTTTGTTTTTTATTCAAGAACGGCTTCTTTGTAGGGGTACTTGCTTGCAATTCATTTTTACACAGCTTTCTTCTGATAAGCCGGTCCGGTATTATTTGTAGCCAGTTGATTTGACAGTAGCATTAATGTATTACCGATCTGCGAAGATCTTTTAAAGATAGGAGGCATATTCTGAGCTCATTTTATGACTTTTGGTTTTCTGCCTGTTCTTTTTGCTGATTTTGTCGTTTACAAACTGTGATTTTGTGACGACGCTACCTTCCAATTTGTTTCTTATCTATTGATATGTGTAACTTTCTACACGAGGGGTAGTTCTTCGAGGAAAGAGAACTTTGGTTCTCTCTCCTTGCGACCAGTAAATACGTTTTTTATTTCTAGGAGCTTTTGTTTCCTTGAATCAACACTTTGAACACACTTTTCGATGTGTTCCTCTCCGACAACTAAAAAATATAACTTTAATAAATAATTACCTGAACTCACTAATAAACACTGAAAGTCGCACTTAATTCCGAGGCTTCTGTTCGGTTCTCTGAGCATTGATTTTTTTGACAGTAGGTAGGATGCTGAACTTGATCACCAACCCCCTTTTCGGAGGACCATTTCTTACTTCCTCGTTAGCCCTGACCCTGCCTTCCATTGGGGTTGGTTACCCAATCTCCAGCAAGGTTGCTCAGGTTTTCCAAGCTTCACCCGTGTAGACCAAGCCGCACTTCGTGGAGGTTTCATTTTTCTGGTGTAATTCCTTCAAAGAGGCAGCCGTTATATAGACTTTTATGACATATTCGCCTCTTAGTTTTATAATTTCACTTAAAGTGCCATTTTCTTCCAGGTGTTTAGTTGTTCTTACCTTTTAACGCCGATTTAGTTACTTTTTGATATGAAATCATCTCGACTATATAATCTGTTGTGTGCTAGACACATTGGTCCTGCGACTCTTTTGATATCGTCGCTCCAGCGCACGTTGGTTATCCAATCTCCAGCAAGGTTGCTCAGGTTTTCCAAGCTTCACCCGTGTAGACCAAGCCGCACTTCGTGGAGGTGAGGATAGGGATTGAGTAGGAGACGCTAGAGAATGCTAACTGGAAACAGCATCTTATATTGCGCTAAAATCGAGGAAAAAGCGAACATGGCAGATGAAACAACAAGGCTTCCGGAAGAATCGTAGCACAATAGACGCAATTTTTATTATCAGACAAATAATAGAGAAGTCTATTGAATATGGAAAACCAGCATACATGTGCTTTGTAGATTTAAAAAGTGCTTTTGACAGGGGAAGCGAAATGACATCTTAAATTTATTACAAGCTGAACAAATAGACCATCAGATAATAAGGACAATTAATGAAATTAACAAGAACAACAAGACCAGAGTTATAATGCCAACAGCGGAAACAGTTGTTATTCAATATGGTGATAAATCAAATAATTCACGAAGTAAGAAAACGACACGGATACCACATGAGATTAATATGAGAATATCATTGGAAAAAACTAAATGTATAGTGATCAGTAAAGAGCCGCGTAGATAGATGCAAACTAAAAATAGACGGCAAAATAGTAGAACAAGTAATGAAATTCAATTACCTAGGAGTAGAGATCACTAGTGAGAGGGATATAAGAACAGAGACCACAAGGCAAAAGTGGCAAGAGTAAGTGGTTGCCTCCGAGAAACCATATTGAAAAAAAGTATCTGACCACGGAAAGCAAAATGAAAGTATACAAGACAACAGTAAGACCAATCCATATAACAAAATGCACAAACATATGCAGCGGAGACAAGGACCGATACAAAAAAGACGAAACAACAAATCAACAATATTGAAATGAAAGTATTAAGATCAATAGCGGGCATATCATTAAGAGACAGACAAACCAACAGAAGTATACGCGAACAATGCAAAATTCAAAATATTAACAGGTGGAGAAAAACAAGAAAAAAAACTGGAACGAACATGTAAACCGAATGGGACCAGATATATTAGCGAACATCTGTAAAAACAACAAGCCGTATAGCAGAAGACTCGTTGGAAGGCCGCCAAAAAGGTGGAAAGATAATGTACAGTCAACAATGACTGAAACAGAATAAGAGGCAGACAAACAGGAGTAATCCTAGTCGCACGAAGAAGAAGAACAAGAAGAAGAAGTCGCACTTAATGCTTCCAGTTAGACAACTAAATCACGCCACTCTTCATTAACTAACCAACAAAACACTGACGCGATACAGTATTGCCGATGTTGCCATTCACAAATCTCAAATTTTTGGAGTTTCGATTAAATCTGTTTCTATATTTTATTAAAGTATTAAGTGAATATATATACATACGTTAAATATTAAGCAGAAATATAAAAGATTAAAATACAAATTTGATTGTAGCGATAAACCATATTGAGACCATTGAGATCTCGAGTATTGCTGGAAAAACAACAATTGTAAAGTTTACAGAGTTCTTGCCTAGTGGTATATATTTATAATATACGCCATGGCCAATATATGTATACTTAGTTGAATATTGATCAACAACAATATACAGCTATGACATAGGTATATCAAATATTACAAAACATTAAAACTTTTATCACTGTTATTTAATTTTTACAGCTGTTTTCAGATATCAAAGCAATTGTTTACTTGCATTTAAGAAGTACTCGTTATTTAGATTACGATAAGGATAAGATGTTTTCAAATTGAATACGCTACGTTGTTTGAATAAATATTGGTACAGATGATTTAGAAAAGATCAATACTGTAGATTACAACGTTGGATACATAATGCTTAAAGGGTTTGTTACGAACGAATTATCTGATATTTATTTCTACTTTTAAA
The DNA here is from genome assembly GCF_040954645.1 of Diabrotica undecimpunctata. Taxonomy (NCBI): domain Eukaryota; kingdom Metazoa; phylum Arthropoda; class Insecta; order Coleoptera; family Chrysomelidae; genus Diabrotica; species Diabrotica undecimpunctata. The sequence goes on from NC_092809.1 coordinate 150,760,760, forward strand.
TAGGGGATTATAAGATCATTCAACTGTAATAAAGTAACAATATACACTAAATATAGTTTTTTCTCCGTACTTGGATATTTATTTCTAGAAAAAGTTAAATTTGTATCGTGCTAACTGATCGGCTATACTCACAATATTATGAAATAATTTTATACACATGAGATGCAGAGACGTCAACTGCGACGTATACGCATTTCTGGTTGATTACGAGAAAGCGTTTGATCGAGTACAGCACGCCAAGATGATGCAAATACTAAAAGAAGCAGAAATTAACAACCAAGATCTGAAAATAATTAAAAGTCTCTTCTGGAATCAGACAGCAAATCTCAGAGTTGAAGGTGAACACACTGACTATGTGAAAATCATGCGTGGAGTGAGGCAAGGCTGTATTTTATCTCCTCTAATCTTCAATCTGTACTCTGAAAGAATATTTATCGAAGCTTTGCACGAAACTGAAAAAGGTATTCTACTAAATGGTTACCGGCTAAACAACATCAGATACGCAGATGACACCATAGTATTTGCGGACAACTTAGAAGACCTACAAGTTCTTATGAACAAAATCACGTATTACAGTCAACAATATGGACTCAATATAAACGTTAAGAAGACAAAGCTTATGATAATTAGCAAGAAAAGAATAACAGAAGGTCAACTCTACGTCAACCAATCCCCTGTAGAAAGAGTGACGCACTACAACTACCTCGACACCATAATAAATGAAGAATGGACCAACAACCAGAAGATTAGAGCACGCATCGGAAAAGTTAGATCCACGTTCAATCGGATGGGGGCCTTCTTCAAGAGTCACAACCTCTCTCTTGATACAAAAGTAAGAATGCTGCGATGCTACGTCTTCTCTGTCCTTTTTTATGGTGTTGAATCGTGGACCTTCAACGAAGATATGTGCAGAAAACTGGAAGCATTTGAGATGTGGCTATATCGGGAATGCTTCCCGCGGACTGACCGAATCACAAATGAGGAGGTCCTCAGAAGAATGAATAAGAATCGAGAAGTACTGACCACCATCAAATCTCGAAAGTTACAGTTCTTCGGACATATTATGCGAAATGAATCCAGATATACTCTCCTTCAAGCCATCCTGCAAGGAAAAATATTTGGAAAACGAGGTCCAGGAAGAAGAAGAACATCTTGGTTAAAGAACCTCAGAATCTGGTTCAATACAACATCTTTGCAGCTTTTACAACATTCCTATCCCAACATTCGTAACGGATAGGCACATCAAGAAGAAGTAGATGTGAAATGTATTTTTACGTTATCTGTTTCTTTTCTCTCTCCAGGGCACTGGAGCTGTGGAATCTCATGATTCGCTTCTTACATTACACCCAAATGGCGGATTATATAGAACTGTGTGTCAACCTGGCGTTGACTATAAAAATTCTGCAAGTGGCTGACCACAAGCCAAACAGATTCCAAGTATATCGTTAAGAATATTAGGGCGGTGTCCACAAGACCGTATTAGTTGCCTAACGAGAAGATATACGCACACGTTTGTTAAACTAAATATAGAAGAAAATTATAATAAAGTACATGGAAATAATGAAACGAATTAATGGAAAATATTCTGAAGGGCTATAATAAGGACTGGAAGAGCAACTACATATCATTACTAGCAAAATAATTACTGTTGTGGTGGTGTAAATATAATTGCCACTTCATCAGTAGCCAACAATTACTCCAAGGGACAATGCCTTCCAGTTATGCTCTGTGCGTTTTTGGAAGAAACGGACAAACTTCCCCCAAAATAGGTACATACCTATAGTTAGTTGTCTTCTTTCCTTTAACGACCATAGGCCATCAGGAGATTTCACTAGCAGTCTCTATTTCTATCCGAATTTATTAGCTTGTCCTATGTGTTGCCAATGCTTTATGCTTCCTTCTTGTCAATGGTCCTCCTCCAGGCACCTCGGGATTTACCTGACCTTCTCGTTCCTTAAGGATTCCAGCTCAAAACTTTCTTTTCAATGGTAGTGTCTGGTTTCCTAAGAGTGTGGTCATACCAACTCCACTTTCGTTCTCTTATCTGCATTTTTACGCTCGTGTCCTGTCTCCCTTCACAATTATTCGGACACATCACACACGGAGCTGTGATGTTATTTTTCTATCTACTTTCCAGATCTCACAAGCCTACAACAGAGCAGACTTACTGTGTTAAAGATACGAAGCTTCGTATTTCGGGAGATGTACCCATTTCTCCATTTATGGTAGACCTAAACAAATGCATGCCGCGTTTTTTTACTTTTTTTTGTGCCACATAAATGACAAAATATTTCGTCTCTTTCATCTCTTCAATAAGATTATATTAATTAATCGGTTTCTCCTGCTTAATTTGTGCTTTTTAATTTCACTATAACATAAGTAACAAATTAGCAAACAGAAAAGAAGGTTGTAATCAAAGGTTATAGCCGTCTCCCATTATAACTTAATTAATCATAGCCATTCCGAGGAAAATGGTACCCAACACTTATTCCACTGCTTTACGTTGAACGATTATTGCTTAACGATCGTTTAGACTCATCCCTAGGAAAACCGAACTTTGGCGATCTAATAAAGTCGCTAATTTATTTGTGTTTGCAATCACTCTTAAATTCATTGGACTGCGCAGGTCAGAGGAACGGATATTTGTGAAACATTGGAACTTTACAATCGAATCTCCAAAATTTTGACGTAACTACGATTACGTAATTTTTTATGGTTAATAACTACAGTAAGCTTCCAAAACACATTTTCTTTCTAATAATCGATTGGTTCTGTAAATGCAAATTGTTACAAAATTAATAGATTTTATTCGTTTTCAAATAATAGAACGCACAAAAAATGTGTAGTTTGGCACTTCGCCCGCATGCATAGTAAATGTTGCATACTTTAGTGAGATGTTTATTTTGAGCACTTCCTCAACTACCACGCAGATTTTAGGTCGCTACGTTGAAAAATAATTTTAACAACAAACCTTTAAAATAATTTATGATAATGAACATTAGTATGAGCATCCTGAAGGAGTTTTCGGTTTTTGAAAAATTAGATTAAAAATCAGAATTAGAAATATCAGAAAATTCTAACCAACGATAACTTTTCACAGTTTTCGATGAATAGAACAAACAATTATTTATGTTTTCCACTAAGATCTAAATCCTTAAAGTACCATGGCATACAAAAACAGTCAACAAGATTAGATATAGTGTAAATCTGTCCCTATCAACTCTGGGAGTCCTGCGCTACCATGCAGTAAATATGTTTAAACTTCTACATAATTTAAATTTATCAAGAAATATGTAATAATTAACAGATCTTCCTCACGTTTTTGTAAAATAAAACACGCCATTTCTGGTCTCACGGTAGTTCTTTCATTTCAACAATAACACAAATTACAATACCACGTTCTAATTATTTTTCAGATACATCTCTTGTACTCCTACGACATAGGCAACCTTTAAATCTCAGTGAACTAGGCTATATTGGATCTTCTTCTTCTTCTTCAGCCTTAAGTAATCCAACTTTGGACATAGGCCTCCCCCAAATCCATCCAGTGTCTTCTATTTTGCGCCACTTGCTTCCAGTTGTGTCCTCCTATCTTCTTAATGTCATCATCATCATCATCATTGGTGCTATAGCCCTATAAAAGAGCCTCGATCTTCCCAAGTCTATTACGCCAGTCAGTTCTATCCATTGCCAACTGTTGCCAGTTTGCTGCGCCTATTTGTCTACTATCCTCATCTACACCATCCCTCCATCTGAGTTTTGGCCTACCCCTACTTCTACTTCCCACAGGTTGCGACATAAGGATTCTTCTAGGAGGGTTGTTCTGCTGTGATCTTGCCAGATGTCCTGCCCATCTTAGTCTTTCTATTTTTATAAAGGATACTACGTCTTTACCATCAAATATATGTTTATATCTGTGATATATCTCGTAGTTGTACCTCCTTCTCCAAACACCATTTTCACAGATGCCACCGAATATTCTTCTCAGGATCCTTTGTTCAAATATAAGCAGGAGATTTTCATCTGCCTTGGAAATGGTCCATGTCTCCGACCCATATGTCAACACTGGTTGTATAAGGGTTTTGTATATGGTTATTTTTGTTTTTTGGCTTAAGTTTCTGCTTCTCATATGTCTACTGAGTCCAAAATAATTGAGAATTCTTCCGTCATGACGTTCTCCTTGGTGATCAGGGAGCCTAAGTATGTGAATTTATCCACCACTTCAAAGGTAGAATTATCAACCGTGAATTGGTGGCCTATGTTTCTGGTTCTATTGTTGGGTGTTGATGCCATTATCTTAGTTTTACTTTTTTTGCAGATTTACTTGCAGGCCCATATTTTTTGAGGTGTTTGACAAGGTGGTATACATTTCTTCTAGCTTGCATGTTGTGCCGGCAACTAGGTCGACATCATCTGCATATGCCAAAATTTGGGATGATTTATTAAAAATGTTTCCTCTGTTGTCTATTTTGGCATCCTTGACCGCCTTTTTCAGAGCTATGTTGAAAAGGAGACACGCCAGCGCATCTCCCTGTCGCAGCTCAACATGCGTTTCAAATGCCTGTGATTGTTCGCCCTGTATGTCGACTTTGCAAACAACTTTACCCATTGTAGCCTTAACCAATCTTATCAGTTTTCTTAATGTTATCAGCCCATCTCATTTGTGGTCTTCCTCTGTTTCTTTTTCCTAACCATGGCGTCCACTGTTGTATTTCGTGGTTCCATTCTTATCCTTCAGTCGGGCTTTGCGTCCTGCAAAGCTCCATTTTAATTTGGCAGCATGCTCTCTCATGTTTTTTGTCTATAAGTCTAACCCCGAGCATTGATCTTTCCATCGCTCTTTGTGCTTTTACTATTTTATCCATATTGGACTTGGTGAGCGTCCAAGTCTACGAGTCTTTGAAAGAAAAATATTGAGGACCATCTATAGTGGAGTAAACGAACAGGGTCTGTGGAGAAGGCGATATAACTTTGAACTCTATAGACTTTTTGGTGATGCAGATATTGTGAAGACCATCAAAATAAACCGCCTAAGGTGGGTGGGCCACGTTATGCGGATGGATGAGAGTGATCCCACTAAAACAACTATGCTAAACAGGCCGGTCGGAAGAAGAAGAAGGGGGCGACCTAAACTCAGATATCTGGATGATGTACAGGAAGATCTGAGGAAGATTGGAGTGAGGGGCTGGAGAAGACAGACACTCAATAGGGAAGGATGGAAGAATGTTTTGAAGCAGGTCAAGGCTCACGAAGGGCTGTAGCGCCAACTGATCATGATGAGCGTCCACGTCTGTGAACCATACGTGAGTAAGGGAGGATACACTGATCGTAAATTCTGGTTTTTCGAATACTGTTCTATTTTAGAGCTTTTCAAGATCCAACTCAGTTTTCCAAATCCTGCCCAGACTATATTGGATAGAACAAACAAAATCAGTGAAATTGTAAAGCCTGTTAGTTGAAACTTGAACAAGATATATACCATCTTTAACTCGTATATAATCACTGTTGACAACAAAATATACTTTTTTTTTACCGACGGAATGAAGTTAAGAATGTTGATGTATAAAACGCCACTTGCAGTTTCATTCTTTATGCAAGCCGAAACATTTTAGTAACTACTAAAATTTTTAATTATCTCCCAGTTTCCACAAAAAAATAGCATGGAAAAACTTCTTTGCTGAAAGTAAAACTTTCGGGACAAATTAATTAAAAGTATAAATCATAAAATTCTAAAACAAGTTTATGTTATAATTAGTAAACTAGCTAACGGAAAGGTCGATGAATTCGAAAATGGAATGTTTTATAGGAAAAGCTGTTAGCTTTTTTCTGTTCGTATAAAAATGTAAACATAAAAAGTCGTCTGAAAGGTTTTCAATTTGCCAAAGTTTTAAGAACTTAAGTAACGAATAATTTATTTTATTTCAATTAGACCTAAATTATGAAATACTTCCTTCAAAAATATTTTATTTTTAGTATTTCTGACTACCTAATGGCAGCTAATCTGAAAAGCTTAACTTAGGTGGCGCTTGTGTAGTTGGAGGTCACGTCAACTCTTCAAATCAATTTACTTGTAAGTAAATATGTATTGCGTTTATTTGGCTGTGTGAATTTAATTTGAGAAAATAAAATATCTCAATGTTGTGTTGTGCCGTTGTGCTCATCGAGAACATCAGGACACAGGTTTCCCAAACATATTCTGATGACAAAAAAGTGGATTATAGCAATAAGAAGGGATAAATATGTACCGACAATAAATGCACGTATTTGTTAAAATACTTATGTTTTTCTGGAATATTTAGTTGCAGCCATATTTAATAAGAATTTAACAGGGAAAACCCTGTAGTTGGCTGTATGCCATAGGTATAACATATTAATATGAAGGAAAGACTTCTGTTGTATGTTTTTATATTAAATTAATTTATTATACTAACATACAAAAGAAGTCACCACTGTTACGTTACATGACTGTATGAGCTCAAACCCAAATACAAATACTTCACTATTAAACTCAGATGAACATAAATATTTTTATTTTGGTCTGAGCTATAGAAATAAAACATTAAGAAGATGATTAATATAGTTTACCTTTCGATAAGGGCTTTTTTTTTCCAGTAACTTTGACATTCCTTCTCCTTAATTCGTTTTTTAACGCACAAACAGTCCAAGATCCGTATTTTTCTGTCATAATTTATTATTTATTAAATCGTAAACAAAAACACCATATACAAACTTCACGAACGTTAACCATAGATAAATAATATTATATGACGTTGACCCCCAACTACACTAGCGCCGCCAAGCGGGAGCAACGGCGTACATAGCTGCCATTTGATTTTGATTTAATTGATAAATATACGAGCTCCGGCTATTGAATAAAGAAACTGCCAGCGCAGAAGGCGTCCTAGAGGAGAAGAGTGGGAAACGAATGCAGCATTGGATAGCTGGAACTGTCTTCTCTTTCTGTACGAAAACACGTTTTTGTGGCTGTAGTAGTATTTTTTCTGTAGAGGTTAATAAAGAACGTGTTTTTTTCTCGAGACTGTAAACGCCGATAAAGAAACTGTCAGAAAATTTTACATGAAGAAAGTCTGTGCGAACTTGGTCCCAAAAAATTTGACCCCTGACCAAAAGCTCGTCTGTCAACAGATCTGCTCAGATTTTCTTGAGAGGTTACATGAAGAGCATGAATTGAAGAAAGAATGAAAAAAGCAAGGATGTCGAAATTAAAATTTAAAGCCATGCTAATGAATGGGTTCCAGAGGGTCAAACTGTAAACCAAACTTACTATTTGAAAGTTTTGGCAAGGCGGCGAGAGCGAGTTCGTAAGAAACGGCCGGAGTTGTGGAAAAACAAGCCGTGGATCTTGCATCAGTACAACGCACCTGCCCATAACGCGTCTATGAAGCGTTATTTAGCCGCTAGAGGCATTCCAGTACTCGAACACCCGCCGTACTCGCCTGATTTAGCACCCTGTGACTTTTTCCTGTTTCCGAAGATCAAGTCTGCCTTAAGAGGAATCCGGTTCGAGTCGATGGAAGAGGTGAAGCGAAAAACGGCGGAGCTCTTAGAAGCTCTAACAAAAGAAGACTTCCAGCATTGCTTTGACCAGTGGAAAAAACGAATGGAACGGTGTGTGGCGAGGGAAGGGGAATATATTAAAGGATTGTAGAATAATTTGTAAAATAAAACTCTTTTTCATAAGCAGTCTCGTAATAATATAAAATAATATGAGCATTTATTTATGTTATTATGAAAAAGAAGATTTTATATATATTAAGTAAATAACCTTTTAACATTTTCAGACACTTTCACGAAACTAAATCGTCATTTCCGACGTATCAATACAAGAAGTACATGTCGAATGACATATAAAATTACCATTTTACAACCGAATCGTTACTGCACCTAATTTAGAAGTCTTGTTCGTTTCTCTTTAACGGAAAGAATAAAGAGGCTTGGGTTACATACAAAATTGAATTTCTTGTTAAATTATCATTGGATTTCTTGCTCAATTAGCATAACTAGTAGTTTGTTATAATATATACAAGATAAAAATAATAAAAAACTGACATAAAGATGGAAGTTGAAAACAGGAATTAAACAGAGGTATGAAGCACAGATGAAATGGCATGGGTTTATTTCTCAGAGACTAGGAAGGATAGATATTCAAAAAAAAGAAAGGCTTTTCAAAAATTCCGTTTGTTTCACTATTTTGTTTAACAATTATCAAGTTTTGGTAATGTTTCATTTCTTTTTTTTGTTTTATGTTTTTGATGTGAAACATATATCGATGGCTCGGCAGTAACTCATATATTACTCGTCAAATCTAAAAACGACTTTTGAAATCTTGGCCGTCGACGCAGGGAGCAGACAGAGTAAGTAGTCGGAGAGACAGAGTGGGAACACGCACTTTGCGGTAACGGTACAATCTTCCTTAAAAGTTTAATTTGTTGTAATTTGACGATATGATGATCTTGATGTTATAAAAGCGCATAGAGCCTTAGGAATGGACAGAAAAGTAAGTATATTTAAAACTTAGAGAAGACGTAGCAATAAGAAATAATAATTAAGACGAGTAAAATGTTGAAAGTGCCTCGAATCCTAAAAAATCAGATGGGAATTATCATTACTGAAATCGCTACTAATACCTTCCTTCCTAAAGATTAATTAAATTATTATTTGATCGAAAACTAGCTCTAAAACAGGTTCCTTTTCATATTCGAAACGTTTAGTCTGTTCAATAAGCACTTTCTAAAAACATTTTTTATAATTTTCATAATTCTTTTTACTGTGATAGTCCTCTGATTTTGTGTTTTGATTTTTTATGAGAGAAAGCCGTTCTGTATCTGTAGAGTAGGTAGCACTTAGGCCACAATTGGCCCATTGTGCATCCTCCCAACGAGCTGTCACACTTAGCTCATTGTCCATCTTGCCATTTCTAGGAAGGTGGACAAGTCACCAGGAGACATCTCCCTTATGTGGGCAGGTGTGGGCCAGGACTCGCCGAACGCGTACTCTCGTATTAACGATAACTCCGGGCATTCACATAGGACATGCTCTACAGTTTCGTCTTCTCGTTCACACTTCCTACATAGAGGTGTGTCTGCTAGCCCCAGTGTGTGGAGGTGTTTGCTTAGTTGACAATGACCAGTTAAAAAACCAACTGTCAAACGTAGCTTTTTCCTGATTATTCCCAAAAGTACTTCTTTGATGTTGACTCTTCAAGGTTACTTAGTGTTACCCTGGCAAGTTTACATCCTTGCCCTTCTTCCCATCGAGAGAAAGCCGTTTTCTCCACCTGCATTCACTATTATCAGTCTCCGATCTTTTGAAATCATCATCATCATCAATCAGCCAATCTCGTCCACTGCTGGACATAGGCCTCCCTCAGTTCTTTCCAGTGTTCTCTACACTGGGCCGCTTGTAGCCAGTTTCCCGCTACTCTTTTTATGTCGTCGGTCCATCTAGTCGGTGGTCGTCCTCGGCTTCTTTTATAATTTCTGGGCCTCCATTCCATAATTCGTCTTGTCCATCGTCCATCTTGTGTTCTGGCTAAGTGTCCTGCCCAGTTCCACTTAAGTCTCGTGGTTCTTTCGATGACGTCTTGAACTCCTGATCTTTGCCTGATTTGTCGGTTTGTTATGTGGTCTCGGAGGCTCACATTCAGCATTGCACGTTCCATGGCTCGTTGTGTAACTCTTAGTTTATTCGCAGATTTCTGCGTGAGTGTTAAAGTCTCTGCTCCATAAGTTTGTACAGGCAAAACACATTGGTTATAAACTTTTCGCTTGAGACACATGGGAATTGAACTTTTTAGAATATGGCTTAGTTTGCCAAATGCTGCCCATGTCAGGCCTATTCGCCTCTGTATTTCATTTGTTTGATTGTCTCTGTTTATTTTGATCTCGTGTCCCAGATATTTGTAAGTGTCTGTTTGTTGTATGGTATTATTGTCGATAGTTATATTTCCACTCATTACGAGATTTGTCATAAGTTTAGTTTTCTCAAAGTTTATCTTTAATCCTGCTCTTTCAGACAGACTTTTAAGCGAATGTAGCATAGAAACCGTATCCTGTAAGTTATCTGCGATTAATACGACATCATCTGCAAACCTCAGATGATTTAATCTTTCTCCATCTATATTGATGCCCATATCTTGCCATTGGGTGTTCTTAAATATTGACTCTAGAGCTGCCGTGAACAATTTTGGTGAAATATTGTCTCCTTGTCTTACTCCTCGACCTAAGCTGAATTTTTCTGTGTCTTCGTGTAGTCGTATACTTGATGTAGCGTTCTCGTAGATGTTTTTGATTAGTGACGTGTACCTGTAATCTATTCGGCTTTGATTTAGAGCTTCCAGTACGGTTTGAAACTCTACAGTATCAAAAGCCTTCTCGTAATCGACAAATGCAAGAACCAGTGGTATGTTGTACTCGATGCATTTTTCAATTAAGATCTTTATGGTGTGCAAATGGTCATTTGTGCCATATCCTCTCCTAAAGCCTGCCTGTTCTTTGGGCTGATAGAAATCTAGTTTAGGTGTTAGTCTCTTTGTTAAGATTTTCATAAAGAGTTTATACATATGTGTCAAGAGGCTGATGGGTCTATAATTTTCTAATTTAGTAATATCACCTTTTTTGTGTAACAAGACTATCACTGCATTGTTCCAGTCTTTAGGAATCGTACCCGCATGTAAGCATTTATTAAACAGTTCGCTTACTGATTTTAATAGAATTTCTCCTCCTGCTTTTATTGCCTCAATAACGAGTCCATCGTCACCAGGCGATCGATGGTTCTTCATTTCCTTTAAAGGTGATCTTACTTCTGACACAGTAATGGGTAAAAGTATTTCCGATCCCTGATTTTGAAATCATAGCACGTAATAAATCATAGGCATTGGAGTTGTAACTCCAAATTTTTGGAGTGATTATGGGAAGAATTAATGTAGGCTTCCTCCATGTATAATATAGGTCGGTTCTCTTCTCTATATTTTTCAATATGTCGAAGAAAGTTTCTTGTCAGTTGTTGGATTTCCGGTTTTTTTTTCATTAAAATTTTCTATTATTTTTTGGTTTTCTTCACAGAATCCCATATTCCCGTGACTTTTTACAAATTTTCGCTGTATTCGTCGTAGAGTAGACCTTTTTCTCGGTAGTACAAAAATTAATAATTATAACTTGACGAAGCATCCCTTTGTCGCCCTTATCCCGCTTAGATTTGGTCGTATGATCGTTTTTGTGTTTGATTGTCTATTTACTTATTGCGCAATTAGTATATATTTTAGTTAGTTGTTGTTTTCAATATTTTGCTACATTTTATCTTGTTTTTAAAAATCATAATCACTTCAACCAAAACATTTATTTATATAATAATTGTAGAAACAACCTTGAATTGTATCATCGCGTATTTTTCGGTTAAAAACAACTTTTTTCGTCGGAATTTACCCCAGACCATTCGTGATCAATACTTTAATGTTACCAAAATAGTTCGATATGTATACAAACTTTCGTAGAAAATAGATTCTCCTGCCAAAATTTATCTTAAACAAATGGTTTGGAAAATTCGTTGTGGTTTTGAAGTTATTGATCCTTTATATTTGACAGACAGTTACTTAATCATGTTTATCGTTGTTTTCTTATTTAACAAAGTGTTTACTTAACAAACATATGCTTTATGATATTTAGAAATGCTTGAAAAACATTGAATATTTAATCTGACAAAAAAAAATGTTCTTAACCCCGACACAGCTAGCTGATGGCTAATAGAAGAAGTCGTACCATAGGGTACAACCGGTGAATCAACTGAGAACATGGCATGTGGGCTACAGCTATGTCATTACTGTTAATTTCACAAATGAACACGGCACAAATACATACACATAAAACATATTCACGCATATTCACAGACAACAATCATCACAGACTTGTTATACAGTCAGATTCGTTGTTCTGCAACTACCGCGCTTCCTAATCAAGATGTGTAGTACCATCGTATCCAGGAGATGCATGGCACATAGAAGAAAGTGTTGCCTTAAGCGATGCCCCACAGAGCTGATGGATTATAGCCTTAACACTGTAATGGCACACCGATATAGTTCCGAAGGAAATAGACTCTGCGCGAAGTATAAAAAAACGCCTCTCTAGAACTCAAAAAAGGAGGATAAGGTGAGAGGCAAAAACGGCGGCCGGGACATGAACCGCAAATCCCAATAAAACCAAAGCGAGAGTATCGGAAATATCCCAGGGTAAAAAGAGACCTCGAGAAAATATCATCACCTCCGCAACTCCGTAACGGAGTTGCCAAAAACGAAGGAGCTCTCTCTAATGAACAGACTAGGTCCATATTTCAACTTACCAAAAGTATTCAGAATGGTGGTGGCACACACATACACACCATCCTGATTCTCAACTAAATCAGGCTCAAGCAGACCTGATCAACTTCTGTAGTTCCATATTATGCAGTTCCAAGACTATGGAGGGCTTATAGAAGAGAGGAAACTTAAAAATATAGTTCATCCCAACGATATGCCTAAGTGCCCTTGGTACTCACCCGCGTCCCCGAGAAAGAGGCTAATGAAGCAACTATCAGGCAAGACTCGTCTGAAGAGGCAAAATCCAGACCCTAAGATGGAAGACTGGTTGTTAAAATATCTACAAATCTGAACGGACGCGCAAACCTTGTAGTCTACACGATTGACGAAGAAGTCGTATAAAGCATTAAGGGCTGTTCATTTCAAAGCACTTAAAAAGGTATGCAAGGCTTCGATGGCTTTAATCATAATCCTGCAGGCGTTTCAGCATAATGAAGCAGCTTCAACACAACTTATCGTTGCTATTGTATATATGTAGCCTTTTGTAGACAAGGCCAAAATAAAATCTATAGGGCATTTGTGGAGAGCTTATATATAGCCTATCTGTTCGAAATTCTGAGGACCTGCATCTAACGTCTAACGGCATCATAAATTACTTTCGTTGATAGTAGATCATGGAGGAAAGAAGTAGAAGGGGCTAATTCCCGGCACAGCATATCTCCCATATAATGATTCCGTACAACCATCATCAAGAACCAGCTAGTGAAAGATTGTGCACCTAGGACACAAACACCAATGAAGGAGGTAAGTCGTTAAAATAATGTTGTAATGAAACATAAATATACTAAACGTAGGAAGCAAAACCAACTTTCATTAATTTACAACGAAAGGAGATAATTGATATATCCAAGGCTCACGTCACTATCAAAACTCAAGTGGATAGAACTGTTAAAAAATAGCACATCGGCACATCTGTTTTAAAATAACAGGCAATGAACCTATCAAGGAAACTTATTAAGTTCCTCGTAAAACAAACGAGGAAGCATACCAAACAGACCTAGAGTAGTTTAGGCAGGGACAAATCATACATTGAACTTAGACATGGCCGCCGAACAATTTGAAGAGGTTGTCAAAGCGTTCGGAGATAGTGAGGAATTCCAACTGGAAAGTACGCTGGTGGAATGACAACCTTGCAAATCAAAGAACGGAAGAAGTAAGACGAAAATTGAATTTCGCGAAAAGAGCAGGTGAGTCGGATCGCAAAGCTCTGACTGAATATAATAAGGAATTAAGATGGGCAAAAAAAACCAGGATAAAAGCATTGCTAGGAGATAGAACATACTACATTTGTCTCAAAAGACCCTCAGATAAATATTACCTCGCTCCAAATAAGAATCAGGTGAATACACTCTAAATAGTGAAGAGACCCTAAAGAACTTTTCAGGGCGCATTTTCCTGAGTCTCAAACAAAACTGATACTGCTACACACGTGGTAGCAGGACTCAATACTTACAGTTCTAAGGGAAAACTGACGTGCTGCAAAAAACGTGTGAACTATGACAAAATCAAATGAACAATTAACTCATTTGAGCCATATAAATCCACCGGGTCTGGACGGCATAGAAGGCAAATGTCCTTTACAAAAAATTATATATGATGATACTGTGGACTAGTCTAGGACTGGGGCTTATACCAAGAGTATGGAGACTACGTATATAATTTTTTTAAAACATTAAGTCCTTCCTGTTTTAAGCTTTGCTTAGCAAATATTCAGTAGCTAATAAATTTGGTACAGATTTATGGTAAGAAATGCCAAAGTGGAAAATGTTAAACCTAAGAATGAGCTTCAAAATTAGCAATACATTAGAAATAAACAGTTTTTATGAGAATCCTTTAAATAATCCCACGAAGCATTTTAATGAGTTCAATACTCCCTCATGGACAGCCGTACACATGGCATAGAGTTTATCTAATTGTATAGACAAACAACAGTAATAAATGGTAAAGTAATGGCAACTGCACTTCATCAATCACCCAATTACATTCGAGGTCAAGGTGGCATCGTCATCGGTTTGTTTATCCTACAACGTCTGCAAATCTCGAATGAAATAGGTCAGTAATGAGTTGATACGATTAGTAATACTTTGTTGTATAAAAGAATCAAGGATTGACAAAGTAAACAAAAATGCAATTGCTTTTGTTTTGGTTAAATACAAAACTAAAAAATAGACTGACGACTCTTTAGTTTTTCAAATATTTATTAAGATAAATTAAGGCTGTAAAACGACTGTGTCTTCAGATGTAATCGAGTTAAATCTAACGTAAAGTTTCAATTTGTTCAGTTTTTCTGTATTTTTGCCCAATTTCATTATTTCTAATTCTATTATTTGTGTGTGGTCCTTTCTTACGATATTATTTTTATGGCCCCTTTGCAAATTTTTGCAGATATGAAAAATTCCGTTTACCATAGATATTTATTTTAAAATATTCTAAATAATCCCTAACCCCCCTTTTCAACCACGCGACTAACAGCTGTAAAATAAAAATGAAATTTTTCATTTTTCATAATGACCATCAAACGGAAATATTCAGCTCAATAGTTATCTGCTAGAGCAAAAGGGAAAAACTTACTGTGAGTTCTTTGTTTTATTTAACATTCCACTGTAGATATGCTGGTCCTTTAAATAGAATAAAGACTTTCCCAATAATAACCAAACCATGCCAGATTTATCAGCGCTCAAAATCCAAAAAAGCTTGTTTCTGCCTCCACACTTTGTCAAGTGAACGAAGAAGACCTTTTCACTTAAATTTTTACACAATAAACTCGAAATTGTTGGTTCTAAGTGCTCAAAACTCCTAGAACTGGCGAAAGAAATGTCAGGACTACTGCTTTAAACTATGCGACTTAAAATTTTATACATTTTTTTTGAATCGTTATAGATTACATAATTCAATATTTTCGTCAATATTACCAACCAAAATCGTTGAGAATAAAATCAGAAGATTAAACATCATAAAAAGATAAGTAAATATTAAAGGCGGTTTTCTGTCGTCGACAAAGTGAAAACTACTCGTACCACAGGGGAGGCGTTCTAGAATTATAGCACAATGATTTTCAAACTTGACTTTAAACTATTTAAAGACCATCTTCGTTGCAGATGTGGCTTAATCCGCCATAATAACTGGTATCAAGTCCTCCTCTAGATAACTGTTCTCGTTTTTCTTTTTATATTTGACCACAGAGCCGAACTGTACTAATTTTTTTACTAATATAACAGCCATAAAAAATCCTCATCCCTTATGTCAAAATATTTAATATTGCTGCTTGTATGTACCATTTCTATTTTTGTCCAGGCGTTTTTTTTTCAGTATTGCCACTTATTCTGTTGGAATATTTTCATTGTATCTCTTTCTAGGTCCACCTATGCTTCTTTTTTCGATAGGTAACTTATCTCTGGCTTCTGATGAAGCCAACGATCATTTGGCGAAATATTAAGTGACAAAAAGAGAATTGTTTGAATTCTAGACCGACAGAACCGTCTTTCGAAATTACACTCATTTATTTATGTTGGCGTGTTTCTGATGTCGGTACTTCTGGATCTGTCCTTCTTTAGTATATTTCCTTTTAAATTTTATTACTTGAGTTTCATATTTAACTCATTAGCTTTCATGTTAAAGTGAGTAGCATTCAAAGTAAATCACTCTCCGCTTACAAGCGAAGCAGTAACATCTCCAGAAGATGCCAACCCTTAGTGTTGACGAAATGTCGAGAACTAATCTCAGAAGACAACGGCCTAACTGCCCGAACAAACAGTTTAACAAGTTAGACGATGGCCGTGAAAGCCTGACGCATTTTATCAATATAATCAAAGTCATTCATGAGCATGAAAACATTTTTTACAAGATCAGACCTTAGTCTACAGCTTAGAATCCGAATGATCAGATGTTACGTTTTTTCTGTCTTACTGTATGGCTGTGAAAGTTGGACAATGGACTTTGAAATAGAAAAAAAGAATAGATGCCTTTGAGATGTATAAATACAGACGAATGTTGAGAATTCCATGGGTACAAAGAGTTACTAATATTGAGGTACTTTCGTCACAAAAATAATCAAAGAGAGGAAAATGCAATACTTGGGTCATGTGTTGAGAGGCGAAAGATATGAATTACTTCAAGTTATACTGGAAGGAAAAGTACAGGGCAAAAGATCAGTAGGAAGACGCCAGAACTCGTGACTGAAAGACCTAAGGAGATGGTTCGACCGCTCATCCGCAGAAATCTTTCGCGCAGCAGTTTCCAAAACTACAATTGCCATTTGGATCGCCAACCTTCAAAAGGCGACGGCACCATGAGGAGAAGAATCAAAGTCGTTCTAATGAACGAATCTCTATGAACGGGTTCTGCATTATCATTCATTCATATACATACGCTCAGAAAGATAACAATAATAAACTCGACACACTTGAACTTTACACAACAAATTTAATTGGTCGTTCATATGAACGGATCATTTTAATGATTGACCTGGAAGATCCGGATCCCCGAAACGAACCAGGTCTTCCCATCACTAATTTGATCACTGGCCAGTACATAAACATAAGAAAAATCCTAACACTTGTCTAGAATCCTGCCAAAGTCGATCAATGCATTAAATGCAACAAATACTTATGTTGCAGAAAATCCAAACTGCTTTAAGAAGTTTCATATTAAGTAATTTTCTTACCTAAGACTAAACGTTTTCAATATTTGTACATATTTGTATTTGTATGTAACCTCATTTTGACTCGCGAGCGTCCCAGAAATCCTGTTTAACGTCAATTTTTGTTTTTAAGGAAAATCAGGATTTCTAATAATGTAATAAGTACTACTGTAAAATTTTATCTGCAAATTGAAAAAATGTTGGCTCGGGAGCGTAAGGGTTAAAGTGATCAGTAAAGAACTATCACATTGTGTAATTTAGTCAACCTGTACATATTTTATTAATGAGTTATTGCAGTAGCATAACCGTTTTGGAAATAATACAACATAATAATAAATCTCCAAGAATACGGACCTGCGTATAATAGTACCATACACATAAATCTGAGATAGCCATCTAAAGTAGAAGTTATAAGCATACTGGTATCCAGTGGCCTCCTTTAATACGAAGAACAAATTATACAATTACGCGGCATATATGTAAATTATTGTAGCAGCTATAGATCATCAATAGCTTGAAATTACTGCTAAAATCTATCATTATCTAGATAGCCGTTTAAATTGTAATTTCTTTCCCTAGATAGTGCTAATTTTGAAGTAATGAATGCTACTTTTAATCGAAATCGGTGCATAAAATCTAAAGTACATCACAAGTACTTACACAATATATTTTAAACGGTTTGAAATTTTTAGAAAGTGGTACATATTGGATTAATCCAATGACTTGTATAAAAAACCTTGATAGGTTAAAGGAGGGGGTAAGAAGTTTTCATCAAAGTAATTAATCTCTGTCTAAAGTGTCTTATTTTTCACGTATTCCAGATATGTCTTTTTTTAAATTTTTCTTTTCAAAACTTTTACTTCTTTACTGTTTTACTGTTTACATCTGTTAATTGATGAAAATAGATTTACCTTTCCGGGAACTATATGTCCTTACTCGAAATAGCACTCAAATCAGTATTGGTCTGCAATAGCCAGCCAACTCCAAAGTTAAGTCAAGTAATAAATTGAGTTATTTATAAGGAGAAAAGAGCTACCCCTAAAATTAGGTCTCTTAACCACACCCTTATTTTTCCCATTGCACATTTATACCCTCTTTAATAATAGATTAGAGGTTACACAAAGAACGGTACTAGGCTCGGGCTTCAGTCTGGTAGAGGTATCTTGGTCGGAGCTCTTATTACAGCTCAAATATAAAGAATCAGATAGAGAAGTACTGAATATACAGAGACGAGAAGTTAGAAGATAAGAGAAGAGAAGTTGGAAGATAAGAGAAGGGAAATATTTGGGCACCACCCTATTTTTAGAGGAACAGGGAAACCTTAAGACATAGAGAATACGATAACAGGAAAGGTAAGATACAGTTAAGATACGCGAGAATAAAGTAAACCGTGAGAGAAAAGGTATTATGATCGTGCGATACAGACTTAATATTTCGACACATATACACTAGTTATATGATAAAACAAATAATAATATAAATCAATAAAAATGCCTGAAAGAGATATACCTTGCACAAAAATATATATTCATATCATAGCAAAAAGTAAAAAGCAAATATGTCGTTAACAAAGTTATATTGAGGTACATTAGAAGAAAAAAATGCACTATAACAATTACGGTACTTAAATGTCACGAGATAAGTGATTACCCAATCTATTATCGAATACAACAACAAAATATCTTTTTTGAAAAATAATACTGATGAATGTAGTATTCTCAAGAATAAAAAACAAGGAATATTATGATTGTCAATATTCGTCAAAATAAAATATTATTATGCCTTGAGAATACGAAAACATTTATTTTTTTTAAATGTGATCACCTCAAATCTATTCCTAAAATTTATCATAAAATTTATCATAAATATAACCTACTTTAATATCAAACAAATGGATCGTAATTTATACGTATGATATCGTAAGTTTATACCCGTGATAGTTCATTCGGTTATACTTAACCATAAAGCAAAGTCACTGAACTGGATGTTATAAATCAATTTGTTACTATTTAGGTATTGAAGTTGAGCTTTAGTCAATGAAATTTATGGTTACTCACAATACCGTAGTAAACAGGTGGACACACAGGTGATGGCGTTACGTCCTCAATACAGGCACTTGACACTGGGTCCTGGCAACAGGTATTGGACTGCAGGTACAGCAAATTACTGTCTTCGATCCGTAATCCCTCGAATTGACTTCTTCTTCACGTGCCATCTCCGCGACGGAGGTTGGCAATCATCATGGCTATTCTGATCTTAGATGCTGCTGCTCTGAATAGTTCAATTGATGTGCATCCGTACCATTCCCTCAAGTTACGCAACTGACTTAGGTAGTCGAAAAGAGAAACAACCAGACAGGAACAGCACAGGTAGTAGTCAGTAGTATAGATAAATGAAGAGACAAATGAACGTAAAGTTGAATGAAGGCGTCGAACAGCAAAGACGAATGAAGGTAGAGATGAACGATCGGCAAACAGAGGTGACTTCGTTCCTTCGAATTGGAATACGTCTGTTTGACAAAAGGGAAAATAGTTAATATAGGACTCACTGTGTAAAGATATTTTATATAGATAAGGGTAAATTGAAAATACACTTACCGCCGTGTGATGGAGAACCAACCGCTTGCCACAGGAAACAACTTGAAAATTAATTCGAATTTTGATCTTAGGCAAGCTAAAGATAAAAAAATAAGTGGGAGTATTGGCTGAAGAGTGCCACGCAAAATTGATATTTAAAAGACAAGGCTAGTGGAGTCATTTTTGTAACTTAAACACTATCTCCTGGCAGGAATTATACGTTCACCGAAAACCAACGCTTCTATTTTTCTGAGAAGGTAGACCGGGGATTTCACAATAGGCACTGACTCCTTTGTTCCTAGGAAAGATTTCTATTAAGCAAAGGATAGATAAAAAGATCAAGGAACATTTGGCGAAATATTTCATTGTTAAAAAAAGCATAGCGAATCGCTCGTTGCTGTTGGGTTATTTTTACGGCTTTTAATAAAATATATGGACATAGACGGCGTGAAATTAATTTTCTAATGGAAATAATTTAAAGGAATTTTAAACATGCTTCACATTCGCAGCCAAAACAAGGACTCTCAAAAAAAATCGATAGGAGTATGATCGAACCTAACCTAACCTATAGAAAAATTTTACGCGAGGCCTGGACAGAACATAGAACCAAGCTGTCAATTGTGGAAGAGATATATAAAAAAGTCAACCTATTAAAAAAAGTAAATCGAGCATACCTAATTTACTTCGGCTACATAGCTAGAAGAAAGGGGGCCGGAAGATGGGCCAACACGATGAGCAGACCAAATGAAGACTCTGGTGGGAAAATCCCTACAGAAAGCCGTCCATATGGCACAGGATCTCAGCCAATGGAGACAGCAAGCTAATAAATAATATTTAAAATGTCATCACGCCGTGACAAGAGCTCAAAGAGTGAGGAAGAGGAACCACAAAAAGTAAAACAAGGGATGTTCCATTACCCAGGGCATCCAAAGTAACGCTCAGTACAAAATTCGTTATGTCCTGCAATGGAGAGGGGTGGAGAGCTTGGGGGTCAGATAGGTACCTCACCATTAAGGAGTGTGACCGGTTTGATCCTCGGAAATGTGACTCCCACTGATCAATTGGAACACACATGTCACACGGAGCTGGGCGAAATAGCTGTAATGATAATAAATTATAATAAATTTTGTAGAAGTGTCGAAACCAAAAGTTTTCGG
The DNA here is from genome assembly GCF_040954645.1 of Diabrotica undecimpunctata. Classification (NCBI taxonomy): domain Eukaryota; kingdom Metazoa; phylum Arthropoda; class Insecta; order Coleoptera; family Chrysomelidae; genus Diabrotica; species Diabrotica undecimpunctata. The sequence continues at coordinate 150,781,502 of NC_092809.1, forward strand.
TGTTTTATTGATTTATAAATGATTTTTAAAATTATAGTATCTTACGCTTTTGTTGAGTTTGTATACTAACCTCGTCTGTTAATCTACTCTTTTTAGATTCGTCAACTACTATTCGTACATTACGTACAATACTAGGTATTTATTTATTTTATTACTATCCGTTTTATTTTTTTGGGTCGATTTTACTCTTGTTTTCATCATTATCTAACAAGTCTTTATGCTCCGTTGAAAAATTTGCGCTTTCTTTAATAGTAAGAGTTTTTGAGAAGACTTACTTTACGTCTGATACAAGAAGCGTAGCTTACAGTGTACACCTTTTCATGATTTCTGTTTAGTAAATTTCGTAACATCCCCTCTTACAAAGTTTGATTACTTTTAAAAATTGTACAAAAACAAAAACTGTACTTTGTGGGTATGTTAATAAACATAACCGATATTATAAATATATACAACAAATAAGTGAAAGTAAGCTTCCTGGTGAAATAAAATACATATATATTATGGTTAAAAATCTAAAATTTGGATTCACAGGCAGGCCATGTTTTAATTGTTTTTTAATATAAATTTTGTATGATGATAGCCAGCGTATATGACTGATCTTTGAAACACACAGTTATGTTAATTAAATATTTTCCGTGCATTGTTTTTCAATTAATTATCTGATAATGAAAACCAACAAAGTGGTAAATGTCATTATTAAGTAATCAACAGTTTCCACCACGCCCCTCGTTTTTACCGAACACCATAATGTAAGAGGAAGTAAGTGATAAACAGGAAGTTATTATCGAAAACAGTCGCTATTTTTAGAAACCAACGAAACCCTTTTGTTGTTATAATTCAGCTGTTTTTACACACGTCGCAGTTTCTAATAGTAACCTTCACATAAAAATAAGGCAGGTATGGTATAAACGTCGGATTTACAAAAGCGAGGAATTTGTGTTCTTTCTCAAGGTTAAATTTGTTTACATCTTTTTCAGCGGCGTAGTGTTTGGGTTTTTTTAAACTCTTCGTACATTTTTACAACTGCATCTTTTTAAAGATTAAAGCATCAATAGTATAAAATTTGTCAAATATAGAATATATTCTAAATATTCTATTGTTTTCAATTAGTCATCCATGCGTGATCATTTTTAAATATCTGTTATACCAAGTTCTTTAATTTTCTTTAGGTTTGTCTTTTGTATCTCTGAAAATTTATTATTTCAATTTTAGTTTTTCTTCATTTATTTATATTTCTATTTTTTATTATCTTAGATTTTAACATTATCGTTCATTTGTTTGACTCTTTGTCAAAGTCTATTCCAAATTCTTCCAAAACTTTCCATTTATTTTACAAAGTACTTTATATGAAAACTACTAAAAGAAAAACCAGCTCAGCAAAATGGTAATGTAAAAATTTAGAAACAAAACAAAACTAAACTTTAGAATGAACTAACATCATAAGAAGCATCAGAAATAAGAATTTTGTATTTGACACAGATATTAATTGCAACCCTAAGAACAGACTAGTTCACCAGAAGATACACTTAAACTTGAACCATAAAAAGTCTCCAGGATACGACCTGATTACCGCTAAAATCCTCAAAGAACTCTTAAAAAAAAAAGGAATTCTGTACTTGACACAGATATTCCATGCCAATCCTAAGAACGGGCTACGACCACCCCATTCCATAGAAAGTGGCACAAATTACTGCAATTCCAAGTCAGGTAAACCAACAAAAGACAATTAAATCATTTTAGACTACTGCTGATGATATCAAAGTTTTTTGAAAAACTACTGTTGAATAGGTTACAACCAATTCTTGCAGAACGCCAAATAATACCTAACCAGCCAGTTTAACCACCAGACAACAATATGCCACCTGTAATTTTAGCTCTAGAAGAACGGAAATACTGTTCAGCTGCCTTTTTGGATATTTCTCAAGCTTTTGATAGAGTCTACTCTATAAACTTAGAGAAGTCCGTCTCTTAAATTATTTCCTTATCCTTAAGTCCTACCTCCATGACCAGCATTTCCTAAAGACATTACGATCAATACGCAAGTCTAAATCAAATCAAAGCAGAGAATTTACAGGTTGTGGGACCTATTCTCTGCAGCTGATCTACCTACGAGCAAGGATACAGCAACGACAAAGCAATTTTAGCTTCACACCCAAACCCCAACGTTGCTTCCCAGTTACTACAGGCCAATCTTAACAAAATACAAATTTGGCTGAGACAGTGGAAAAAAAGTAAACGAGAGCAAGTCAATCCATATAAGATTCACTAATAGAAAAAACATATGGCCACCAGTGTCTTTAAATAACCAAGAGCTACAACAAAAAGGTCATGTCAAATACCTGGGTGCATCTCGACAAGCGGTTAACATGGGAAGAAGCATACATTTATGAAAAGAAAACTCTTAAGTTAAGCCTTAAGCTTAGCAGACTTTACTGGTTACTAGGTGAAAGATCACAACTGTCTCTACATAACAAGGTATTAGTGTATAAATCAGTCATAAAACCCGTAGATCATGGGGTCCAGCTGTGGGGATCAGCGTCCACGCATAAATGCATCATCATCATGGTATGTACCTAATCAGTTCATTACGAATGACCTTTAAAGAAGAGACACAAATTGCCGTGCTCAACTCAGAATCAACACCCAGCCGTGCTCAACTCAGAATTCGCAACCCCCCCACGATAAGTTTTGGTTATGTGGAGGCTTCAACGTTAAAATTTTGTTTTTGTAGTATTATCTTTTCTTGTCATCATAAAAGTTCTGCAGAATTGCTTATGATGAAAAAGCTTGTGATTAATTTAATCTCTTATCACTTATAATTAAAAGCATTATTGAACATTTCCCAGAATTCATGTAACATATTTAATAGTGCCATTTATTTCAGATATTAGAAAAGGTCTTTTAAACATCATCACGATTATTCCTTTATAAAACTATTGAAGAGACTCATTTTTAAGTCTTCTTTGAAAACCTGGTTTCAATTGAAATGACATGTCATTTACTTTTTACAATAATTGTTTAATCAGTTTACAAAAAAGTATTTCGTGATTTTTTTTTCTAAAACTATTGATTGTGACAATCAGTTTTTAAATACTAAGCCCATTGCCATCGAAAAACTTGTTAACTGTTTCTTAAACATGCCTTCGCTGTAGATAGTTTGTAGTGTAGAGATCGTTAGTGTATGTCAGAAAACTTTAATATTTAAATATGTGTTGTTTGTGTTTGTGAATGATCTTGTGCTACAAATATGGAAAACGCCTCTAGTTTGCCGTAAGTAGGTTTTCAAAAATAGTTTTTTCATTGTTAAATATTTTATTCTAAATATAATTTACATTTTTATCGCAATTTGCGGTAAATGTGGGGACCTTATATATTGAACAATTCATAACAGATAACTATAAAGCGCGATGTTGCCTATCTCAGAATTATTTCCTTAGTAGTCATTAAATTTTAAATAATTGGTTGTATTCGACTCGACATATTGGTTGTAGTTAAATAAAATTTGATGTGTTACTTACAATTATCATAAAACACTAAAAACATGATCATATGGGGTATGATATGTGTTGACAAGAAAAGCCTATTGCAGATAAAGCTTAAAAAAACGTATTGCATTTGAGCCGCATTGAGCATATTTAACATGCATCTATTGCTATCAATTTTGAAACATATTTTCTTGCAAAATAAGCATTTTTGCCATTATTCTTCTTTTTTTAGTCTTTATTCCAATTTCCTTTCATTATTATCTATTAACACACAATTATTACCACCTTGGAATTTCCCTCTGATTTGATGGAGTACTAAAGAGGTAGATAGCCACCATATCAAATGATATCAGACTGCTATATGCATTTCTTACCATAAGTTCGTCATCCAATTGATAATATATCTGTCACAATCTTTAGTTTTGACCGTATTTGTAAGATCTAGATGTAAGATCTCAGTTTTTCTTTCAGATTTCTTTCTTGAGTTCTTTCCAAGGATTTCAATTGCAGTATATTTGATAAAAGAGAGCCATTTGAGTCTGTAAATTATCTTATGTAAAGCTTATTTGAACTAAAAGTATATTTTAATATTTTACAAGTATGTACATATGTTCAGAACTGATATATTTAAGTAAGCAACTTGCTTTATATTTTTACTAATCGTCATGGCCAAATTTCAATTGAACTCTTTCATTATACATTAATATACATTAATTACATACAAGTAATAATTTTTATCTGAGATGAAGAATCTATGATTCCGATAACAACTATACAAAATACTATTAAAAAATTACAATCATAAATTGTACACTAAAATGATGTCACTCTAATTTTAATTGTACACTGTAATTATAACTTCATATTTGGGTATCCACATACCAAATATTAAAGGTAGACCTATGCAGCTCCTTCTTCACATTTGAATTACTTTGTTTCTTTATTTGTATATGTTACAAAAGTAATCAAAAGCTCCCGAAGCTCTGTTTTCTTTAGCTTTTTTATTTTCTTTAAGTTGTATTGTAATGAATGCAGAAAATTGTAAAAATGGTAGGTATTTGTGTATATTGATGTCGAAAGTACCTTCCAACCAAGAAAGGCTTACTGCATATTCTGCTTAATTTCAATTTTTTTCGTGGTTCGGTACTTGTCATATTCTTAGCGATCAAAATTACATTAGAATTGTCCTCCATGTTCCAATTTCTTGAATCTCAAGCTTATATACTGGCATTTGTATTACTTATTTCTCTATAGTAAAATGCTGAGGCGAGCGTCATGGAAGTAGCACCAGGAAACGAAATAGCGGTTCATGGTGCGCAGACACAAAAAAAATGGAAGAGTTCATGTATTCCACGAGGGGAGTCCGTTATACAACATGTAAATCTTTTCAATTTTATTAAAATCTATAAAAAATTATAAAATTACTTTATTCAATTCATTTGATAGTATGTGACTTTGTCTGATATTTTGGGTTCACTTGGCATCTTGCTTTCATATTCAGTTTCCTGATTCCTCAGCCCGATATTCTGCAACAATAAAACACTGAAAACTTTGTTTTCAAAACTTCCACAAAATTTATTTTAAATTCTTATCACTACAGCTGTTTCGGCTGGATTGCCTTTCTCAAGTAATCTGTTTTTGGCATGGGTTTACACTTTATAGTCTCTAATGAAATAGGTTGAGGAGGGGAGAACTGTTTGTCTCAAGCTGGTTATTCAGAATTATATCTGTGTTTTTTAATTTGTTGATTTCCATAGATTCTATCAAAGATAGCTTAAGGCCTTCATTTTGAATGTGGAGAATTTTAAATTCGTCATTAAAAGAATGATTATGATCTAGAAGGTGAAGTGCGTACGTAGAATCTGTTTTTCTATTATTGAAAGCCCTTTTATGTTTTGCTATTCGTTTATTAAAATTTCTACCTGTTTGACCAATGTAAGTTTTTGGGCAGTCGCCACATTTAAGAATTGTACACTTGTACACACCACTGTGTAAGTGTTTTTTATGTTGGCTCTTGTTGTTTTTAATATATTTGCCTAGGTTGTTATTTGTTCTGAAAGCTGGTGTTATTCCTTTCTTTTTTATGTGTTTGGCTATTTTTGTTGATATTTTGCCTGTATATGTAATCGAGCAGAAGGTACTGGGTTTTTTCTCTGGTGGTGGAAATACTAAGTTCAGGGCTTTCTTGTGTAGTTTTTGATTTAACATTTTATTAATTGTTTGTTCGTTGTATCCATTGTTTACTGCTATTTGCTTAATGATATTTAATTCTGTCTCAAAATTGTATTTTGACATAGGAATTGCTCTTAATCTATGTAACATACTATGATAGGCTGCCAGTTTATGTTGTGTGGGATGGGATGATGAATTGTGAATAGTCGTGTCAGTATGGGTAGGTTTATGAAATATGGAGAAGTCATGTTTGTTTTTAAGTTTGGTAATTTTTAAATCTAAAAAATTTATGGATTGATTTTGTTCTGTTTCTATTGTAAATTCAATATGACTATGAAGAGAATTAATATACGATAAAAATTGGTCGAGTTGCCTGTTAGTTCCTGTGAAACATACCAACCAGTACGTCGTCTACGTATCTCCACCAATATAAAAACTGTTTGAATATGGGATGTTTTGAAATATTTATCTCTAGATGATCCATAAAAATATCTGATAGCAATGGGCTGATTAGCAATGCGTTTCCCAGCTTTCTCCTTCCTTGTATCTTTCCTTAAATAATCAATCTAAAGATGTAATAAATACATTGAGTATCTCTGTTTTTTGAGAATTTGTAGTAGAATTTTTTAGAATAAATTTAAGTTTACACAACTCGTCAAAATAAAATAATATTGTATAAACGTCAGGAAATACATAAACCTATTGTTAATCGAAATTTGGGAATAAGAAATATGTAGATTATTTAAACATACGAAAAAAATCAGAATAAAAACAACAGCACAAACTCCTTCATAACTGTGACACATCCAAGAGCAATAAACAAGTATAGTTTATTGTAGACAAAAAATCGTTTATTATACCTACATAATAATCTTGATTACAGCAAAAAAAATTACTCATCGGCAGACTGTCTCGTATTATTCACGATTATGTAACAACCGCTAGAAGCAACGTCGAGTTAAAAAACTATGCCATCTTTTTTTTTACCCGTTTTCAAACAAATTCTCATTCCATTTGACCTTGACAATGAATTAGATTCAAAATAAAAGGCAGTGGAGCATTCGCGCAACGAAGAACTTGGCGGCCTTGAATGTGCCAAACAAAGTAGAATCGCTTCAGTGGTTGTTGCGGTCTGCAAAGTCAAAGCAAAACTTTGTTGGCGAAAGAACAATGAATAGTGTAAAATTTCAACGGCCAATGGTTGCGTGTAGGCAGATCAAAACAATTTCGCTTTTATTTTGAGGATGAAATAAATATATTAATCATTAATATTTCTTAGCCAAACTTTTTTCGTAACGTTTGATTTTGTGTGTCCTATATTCATTTTAACTTTATAATTTATTGAATAAGAAAATTACGAAAATTGGCTGGATATTTTGTTGGCGACATTTTTATTGAAAACTATTTTTGTGATTCACGTTTTGCTTATTCCGAGCCGAATTTTTATATGTTAGCTTGGAACTATGTAGGAATATTTTTAATTAGTATTAAGGTTTAGTAGTAGTTAAGGAATATGCAAAACTACATACTCCTTTGAAAATGCATCATTCCAACCAACAAATCAACAGAACTTAACAATAAAACTATTTACTAAACTGTTATTAACAAAAGAATAGTCAAAAATTTGGAAGTGTTAAAAAGGAAGAACACGAGGACGAACCATACCCTATAACTTAACTTATATCCTATTGCAGATATTCTGTTGGATATAATATTTACATTGCCTTGTTTGCTCAACCTTCTCAACTTATCCTTTTATTCTATTTCCTGTCTCTCATGGCTCGTTTTAGTATCGTTTCATTACTTCGGTTTTCCAGGATCTAGGTCGAATTACCAACCATATGAACAGGCAGGTTTTAGAAAAGGCTATTCAACTTCCGATCACATGTTAACCACAAAAATATTAATCGAAAAATGTAACGAATACAAGTTTCCAGTTTTCCTAGCATTTGTAGACTACGAAAAAGCTTTCGATACCATAGAACACACGGCCGTAATAAACGCAATGCAAAATTGTAGAATAGACAGCAGGATATATTAACTTAACAAAAGAAACTATGAACCAAGCTACAGCTACCTACATACTACCTAAATGAAAATGAACACACGAACCCTGTACCATTAAACAGGGGAGTCAAACAGGGAGATACTTTATCACCCAAACTGTTCACCTTAGTTTTGGAGGACGTTTTTAAAAACCTAAATTGGAAATATAAGTATAAATATATTACCTCAGTAATCTACTATTTGCAGATGACATAATTCTGATAGCTACTGACCTACAAGAAATGCAAACCATGCTTTTAGAACTACATACCGAATCTTCTAAAATAGGACTGAAACTGAATTTAAACAAAACAAAAGTCATGCACTCCGAAGACACCGTGACAATAATAAACGATAAAGTTATAGAAAAAGTTGTACTTAGGACAAAAAATAATACTAAATAGGGAAATTCAAACTGAAGAAATAAAAAGAAGAAGAAAGTTAGCTTGGGCAGCACTCGGTAAACTGAATTATATACTCAGAAATCAACAAATTCAATTACATCTTAGATCTAAAGTTTTTGATGCATGCATTATTCCGATATTAACTTTGCGGCACAAACATGGACAATCACAAAAAAGAATATGAATATACTTAGAGTCACTCAACAAGCGATGGAAAGGGCAATGATAGGTATATCACTTAAGGACAAGAAAACAAACACATGGATAAGACAGAAAACCAAAGTCACTGATGTGGGGCAAAAAGTTGAAATGGGAATACGCTGGACATGTAGCTAGGAGCGATCTAAACAAATGGCACAGATCAATTTTAACCTGGAGACCATACCAACACAAAAGACCCAGAGGCAGACCTCGTATGAGATGGACAGATGATCTGAAAAGGACTGCCGGGAAAAATTGGCTACAATAAAAAACAATGGAAAGGAAGACTTGAAGAGGCTTATGTTCAGATGTGGACGTGAATGGCTAGACGAAGAAGAAGAAGAAGGTCGAATTCTCTACCTTACATAACATAGAAATTTGTGGTACTCAAAAAGTCATCATTATCATAATCATTAACATCTTGGCAGATGTGTGGTTCATTATTGAGCTTCAGCTCGGATAGTCTGATCAATGATACTTCCATCGGTCACGGTTATGTGTTACATGTACTGCAGTGCACTGCTTGTTGAGAAGCTTTTTTGCCAACATCAGAGTCAACGCCGCGTTGGCGTTGACTCTGATGCCTTGCTTGGAACATCAACCGCTCCATTTTATGATTACTTTGCTAGATATGGCCAAAGAACTTTAAAATTTAGAGTAAACAATACTAAAGAGATGCTGATTATTGGGTTTCATCTAGAACGAGACATTCGTACGGCGAGCCGTCCATGGAATTCAAAGCAGTCGTCTTCATGTCTACATTTCAAAAGCGTCTATGCGTCGTCTATCTGATTCTTTGACTGTCACATGTCTCGCATGCGCAAGAGTTGAAACGAGTCTCTTCTTGTTTGTCATAGTAATGTGACGATCACGCCAGACCCCGATAAGTTCAGTCATAGTTCAGTCTTCGAATTTCGGGTTTACAAGATATATCATAGAGGAGACTACCTCTCATCCCGTAATAGTTCGGGTTTCAGGAAACTGTTGTTGGCGACCAATAACCATGATTTTAATTTTGTTCTGGTTAACTTTGAGTTTAAATTTAGCACTTTCTACCTCGAGTTTTGTTAAGCTCGTATAAGCTAGTAATTTGTTCTGGAGTAGAGGCAAGAATTGTAGTGTCGTCTGCGAAACTCAAGTTTGATACCGCCTAGGTTTATTCCTCCCTCTCAACCATCCAAGACTCGGCGCATTATGAATTCTGAATAGATGTAATCAGTTTGTAGTGTAAGATGTAATAATTCTGAATAAGAGAGATACAACGCATCCTTGGCGTACGTACTTCCTTCTCCAAAGTCGTCAGATAGGTAGGAATCCGTCCATTCAACTTAGAAAATTGTCTAGACGACATTGCAGGATGTAGTATATCACCTTACCGGCGTGTGATATTAGAGCTAGTAGTCTATAGTTTTTCCAATTATTTTTTGAACCTTTCTTATGTAGAGATATGATTATGCTCTTTCCCCAATCCTCACGCCAGACCTCTGTGTGCCAAATTTCAATACACAATCGATGTAATATTCTTACTCCACATACCCGAAGATGCTTCAAGGCATCCGTATTAATGAGATCATAGCCTGCTGCTTTGTTTAACTTAAGTCTTTTCAGAGCGAATTCCACTTCAAAGCTAGTGTGTCTGCTGAAAGAGAGTCTGGAGTCCTGGAGGCCTGAAATTTAGTTCCATAGGGGGGTCCGCGGGCATCTGGTCCATATCGGCGTATAAAAACTTGCCCTATAACCTTGTCCAAATCCGTCTGTAAATTGCGTTCGTAATCTCTGATAGACCAAGATTTCTGCTTGAATTTACATGTGAGTAGTTTGACTTTTTTAGTGTTATTTGTGTCGACATGTTGTTAAATATCACTGCAGATTTTCTCTATTATAGACTTGTTCTTGTCTCGTCAGCAAGCAGCCTGAACAGCTCTAGATAGCTGTCGGTACTGGGAATTCCTAAGATAGCAACTATAAAACAGTAATAAAAAATGGATTCCTACAAAGAAATTGCCCAATTGTTAGACACCTTCTTCTTCTTCTTCTTAAAGTGCCTATCCGTTCCGGATGTTGGCGATCATCACGGCTATCTTTACTTTGTTTATTGCAGCGCGGAACAGTTCAGTGGTAGTCGTGTTATACCACTTTCGTAAATTTTGAAGCCAGGAAATGCGTCTTCTTCCCGGTCCTCTCTTACCATTTAGTTTCCCTTGGAGAATCAGCTGGAGAAGGCCGTAACGTTCTTGATTTCTCATTACATGTCCTAGATATTCCGACTTTTTAGTTTTGACGGTCATGAGAATTTCACATTCTTTCCCCATTCTACGCAGGATCTCCACATTAGTAACTCTGTCAACCCAGGATATACGTAAGATGCGCCTATAACACCACATTTCGAAAGCTTCGAGCCGATTCATAGACGCAACAGTCAGTGTCCATGCTTCCATTCCGTAGAGCAGAACTGTGAATATGTAGCAGTTCAATAGACGGCATTTTGTTTTTAATGATATGTCTCGACTGTTGAAAATGGTTCTCATTATAACGAATGCTGCTTTTGCTTTTATTATTCGCTGTTTAATTTCTGTTGAGTGGTCCCATTGGCTATTTAAATTGGTGCCTAGATATGTATATTGCTCGACTCTTTCGATATTCTGTTGGTTGATTGTAAGTTGAGCGTTTAGTATTGGTTTTTTACTAATTGTCATAAATTTGGTTTTCTTTATGTTAAGAGCTAGTCCGTATCTGTTGCTGACTTCTGTTATGCGATTTGTTAATATCTGTAAGTCATTCAGATTATCGGCGAAAACTATAGTGTCATCTGCATATCTAATGTTATTCAACCATTCACCGTTTATTAGTATTCCTTTCGCACAACCGTCTAAAGCTTCCTTAAATACCCATTCAGAATAAATATTGAACAACAATGGAGACAAAATACAGCCCTGTCGTACTCCACGTTCTATTGCAATTTTATCAGTTAACTGGTCTTCTATTTTGATTTTGGCCGTTTGATTGTAGTAAATGTTTCTGATAATTCTAAGATCTTTGTTGTCAATTCCAATTTCTTGCATTAGAGTCATTAATTTGTCATGTTTTACTCTGTTAAATGCCTTCTGGTAATCTATAAAGCATACGTATAGGTCACAATTCACATCCCTGCATCTCTGAAATAGCACCTGTACAGCAAAAAGGGCCTCCCGTGTTCCCAGAGCATCACGAAATCCGAATTGTGTTAGACACCACTGGACATAATTAAAAGAAAAATATAAAATCATAATTGCAGAATATTAAAGTGAAGGAGAAACACGCAAAGTAGATTGGTTCAGCATTTTACACATAATTTGATTGGCTAAAATACAATGAGTTTTATTCATGACATAAATGCTTTTTTCCGAGCACTTCAGTATCTACCAGACGCAAATAAAAAAATCTTTCCTAAATAAACATGTTGGTTGGCTATTGAAGAAAAAACTGTACTTTGATTTTCACCAGACAACCAGTGGAAAAGGACCGCATACAAAATTGAAACAAAATGTCGTCCGCTTGATGGAAACAAGAGTTTTGGGTTTATTTTAGTTTTGTGTGTTTTCAAGTTTAAAGAAAATACAAACAAAACAAACTCAACGGTCCGTTTAAAGGAAAAGCGCCTTTATCGTGTTATAAAAATATACTTTGCTTTTCTTTTTCATCAGTGTGAAAATAGGTCTATACGTGAACTACGCTGGCTTTATTTTTTCTTTCAGTATCGTTCCATACAGTCTGCACATTGATGATATTACGATTATACCACGACTAGTCTGCATACACATGTTTGTATAAAAACTTGAGTTTATATCATAGTCGTAAACTGTCACTTTTGTATTCCTCATGATGATTTTTGCAAATTTTTAATTTTGATTATCTTTTAGCTCACTTTTTTAAATTCTGTTTTAGAATAGGAGCAACAGATCGTTAAATTTATGATTTTTTGCTAGAAAGTAACACACAATGTGTGACATTTATCTTCCTGGACTCATAAGGCCCGTTTTAAGTCCAATGCAGGATATACCTTTCCTGTTTGTATCTAGAGCGCACGGTGTTGTGCAGTATGGATCCAATTTTTCGTCATATTTCGCAGGTCATCATCAAATCATCGTGTAGCAAGTCTCCCTCTGTTTCGTTTATCTGTTCTTGGTCTCCATTCGGTTAACTTGCGTGTTTACCTTCATGATATTCTTCATCCTTGCCTCGCGGCCAGCCCATCTCCATTTCAATCTGCAAACTCTTTCCACAACATTTTTAACTCTGGTTCTGGTTCGTAGCTTTTCGTTTGTGATCTTGTCTTTTATTGCTACTTCTTTCATTGAACGCTCCATTTTGTTAGGAACAGTGTTTCCGTACCTTAGGTCATTATTGACAGAATACACTAATCGAAGACTTTCCGCTTCAGAGTAATCGGTCTTCTAATCAGAGTAATCGGCCTTCTTTAAATATGTTTTTAAGAGCTCCATCCATGCACGTGCTTGATACTATCTCACCTGTTTGGTTGTCATTTTCTATTCTCATTTCGCGTCCGAGGTATACGTATTTATCAAGAAGTTCTACTTCGTTTTTAAGAACTTTTAAATAATTACTGGGCACTAGGTTCGCCCTGGGCACATGTTTTTTGTTTTGGGGATATTTATTTTTAAACTGATTTGCTTTCTCTGCAGGCTGTTTCCAGTTTTTCTTACATGGTGTTGATTTCGGCTAGGACAAAACTATGTCATCGGCATTACTCAGTTGGAGCAGTCTTTCCCCGTCAACACTTATCCCTGTATAATCTTAATCAAGGGTTTTAAAAGCACATTCTAGACATCTTTGAATTTTTATTTCGTTACTGTTTTCGTGTAACTTCATTTTTATAACGTTTGTCGCATTTCTATAATTATTGTATACTAATCTGGAATAACAACTATCAATGATTGATCAATCCATTTATTTTCGTTTGACTATATTATTATTAGTCGATGGCGACTAAATAAAATCAAGGCGCATGCATATAAAACTCACATAAATTCTTATACGGCCCATCAATCAAGTCCGTCAGAGCACTTGGAATAAAGCGAACATCTATAAAGGAAAAGGGGATATTGAAAAGGTAATATCACTCATTTTCCTCTTTATAGCTGTAAGCGAAATTTTCCAAAGTAATGCAAGAAAAGTCGCACATTCAAGTGTATGATTCACCGTTGTGTGAATAAAGATAGAGCACCATGATGGGTGATTGTATAACTGAAATCAACTTAAAAGACGTACAGCTGGGAGGGTTATCTTCAAAATTATTTTTAAATTCTGCTTTATTTTTAATATTGTACGCAACAAGAGTGTTGTAAAATTGTGTGTGGACAAATTAATGTTGTGTCTATTTAGCTGAACATTTCGTCTTCCTCTTTATAAGCAATTATGCTTGTTCATTGGCGGATTAATACCTCTGTGGTAGGTTGTCATTCCATCTTTCGCGCGTTTCGCGCATATTTCCTGCAATTCTTCTAGTATTCACATCTCTACCGTTTCCAGTGGTCTTTGCAATGTGGCTGTTGTTGCGTTCTGCACATACGATGACCTCACTATAACAATTGGGGTCATCCTGAAGGGGGAGGGAATGATATTCTGTTCAATCTAGAACTCGCTGGTTTCCCCCTTTCGGATTGGGTATGTATATTAAAATAAAAGAAAAGAAATGAAAACCAGTGGACTGTATAAAACTCTATTTTAAACAAGAAGGTGAAATTAAACATAAATACACATAACCCAATATACAACTATAAATAAGGAAGAATATATTACTTAAAAGAAGAAGAATACAATGGGTACAAACTTAAATATTAATCAATACGTAACGACACACAAAAAGAGAACCATAAACAAACCATAGATAGAAATAATATTATACAAAAAAGAAATAAAAATATGAATATATATGTCATATAAAAAAATTGATATTAAACGTGAAAGAGTGAAAAATATACGCACATATTATAATATACTTAATTCGTAATAAAATGAATAAACCTTGTTAATACAGTTACACAAAATGCAATCAAAAATATCATATATGAATTATATCAAACTCAACTCAAATTATATATTCAAATACAAATATTTAAACTCAATTCAAATTATAATCGGGAATGACATATTACAAAAAATAAGAATAGAGTAGACAACGTTTAATGTTCTGAATAAAGTTCAAAAGTTCAAAATCGCGACACAATTTGTAATAATTGGGCACCAAATAAACTTACTTAGCCCATGCTGCAACGAAATTATGGTATTGTTCCTTACCCAATGAGAAGATGGCACTCCGGCCACCGCAAAAAATATGTCTTCACCGACGAATAACAGGAACCACAAAATTCCTAATGTAACTTTTCTGCATCAAAACGACTTCCTCGGTCAAAGGACCGATGCCAAGTGTCTTAGGTACCTTTTACCCAAACGCCCATACACATGTGTGTTGTTTGAGAGATAAAACTCGACTCTGATTGTGTAGATGCATCGCTTATCTCCAATACACATCTGTGTCATTTTGCAGATTGCCCGTCTCGTAGCATGTAGTTTTTAACCCAGATGCACCCTTATACATGAAATCTTGATATACGGGGAGAATCAAAACTACCATAAAGTCTTAATATTTAATAAATGTTTATTAACAGTTGCGAAACTGCAACAGCTGTGTCGGGTGTTGCTTCTGAGGCATATGTCATTATTGGTCTCACACTGGCTTTATAAATTCTTGACTTCATCTTAGTGTTAATGTGCCTGTTTCGCCATATAGGCATCCTGAGAGTCTATTTGCTTTTTGTACTTGATCATGGTGGAAATATATGGTAAGTAAATAAGAGGGTAGAGGTAGAATACGAAGATAAGAAAATGATTGAAAAAAACTTTCATTCCACCAAAACTTACAGACTTATAGATGTGTATAGAGTAAAAGATGTGTATAGAGTATAAAACTTATTGTATAGGTATGTTTTAGCTCAAGAAAACCTGTTTACGAATGGGTTTAATTTATTTTAAAAAAGACATTTCGCACCTTGAAAACCATATGGCAATATCTGCAATTTTTTCGTAAAATGACCTTTTAATGCAGTCTAGTAGAAAAAAAAAATTTTTTAATGCTATTTAGCAGCATCTGCAACGAATTTTAAATTCGGCACCAGAAAGATACGTCCTTATGGCTTTTGTAAAAAATCTATTCATCTTTTTATACCATCAGGCATTATCTGCAGTTGTTGCTCTATGGTTCTAAAATAGGAACAAAAACTCAGCCTGTACCTACTTTTATCTGTTGTGTTGTGAGTTGATTTCCATTGATCTTCCTATAAAATTCCACAAAACAGTGAAAATTTATAGGAAGATCAATGGAAAAAACTAATGTGAAATATAGAAGAGTAAATCCAGACAGTAATCGTGGAGCAAACTATGTCTATTTCTTCGAAGTGGAAGGCAAGAAATATAGAGTGTGTAAGCACAATTTTATTGCAACACTAGGAATAAGCGACAAGACTATAGCAAATATACAACGTCGTACTGTAGATGGGTTTATCCCAAAAGACAAGCGAGGAACTCACAAGAATGGAAAAAGAATCGACGAAGTCTTGAAACAAAACATAATGAGTTACATCGAATCCATTCCTAGAGTGGAATCCCACTACTTAAGAAAACAAACTACCAGAGAGTTCATCGGTGGTGACAAAACTCTGGCTGATATTCATCGCGATTATATAAAATTTTGCGAAGAAAAAGGTTCGGTGTTCGGAAATTACGCTACGTTTAGGACCATATTTAACACGGAATTTAATATAAGTTTCTTTAAGCCCAAAGAAGACCTCTGCTCGCTATGTGAATGTTACAAAAATTCATTAAATAAATCTACATTAGAAGCAGCCTATAATACTCACCGTCAAGAAGTGGAATTTTATTTCAAAAGGAGATTATCAACATTTAATTTCACAATTTTTGACCTGACCACAAATGCAGGACACTGCTACCTTTGGTTCGACGGAATTGCCAATCGTGGTCCAAACGAAATAGCCTCATGCCTGTTACAATTTCTGAGAAACCATGCCAGAGAACAGGAAATAATGTTATAGATAACTGCAGTGGGCACAATAAGAATAAGTATATTGTCTGTCTTTATCTCTATGCAGTACAGAAATTGAACATACCTAAAATTACCCACAAATTTTTGATAACAGGTCACTTCCAAAATGAGGGAGATAACATGCATTCTTTGATTGAAAAACAAAAAAAAAGGGCATTAAAAGGAGAACCAATTTATGTGCCTGCGCAATGGGTCACAGTAGTTCAAACAGCGAAAAAAACAGGTGTACCTTACAAAATTAATGAAATGTCTACATCGGATATATTGGACTTTAAAAAATTATGTAAGGAAATGGGAAACAATTATAATATTGACGAAGAAGGAAATCGGGTCGTCTGGAATGAGATTAAGATGATCAAGGTGGAGAAGACACTTGAAAATAAGTTTCAGGTTAAGACAAGCTACAATGATACAGAGTTCAGAACCATTAATATAAGGCGAAGACAACGAGGGTTGGTGGCTAATATGGAACTAAGTAAAGCATATTCGCATCCACCAGGAATATCTAATCTAAAAAAACAAGATCTGCTCTCACTATGTAAGGCTAATGTTATTCAAGAGCACTACCATAGGTTTTATGAAGATTTACATGTGAACAATGGAACAGTAGAAACCGAACAAACAGAATACAATATGCATGATTTTGATTAAGTGTTAAAACCAAAAAATTGTAATAAGTAAGTACAATCTTAAATAAAAAAAACTTTTATTTGATATGAATTTTTACAGCATCATTTTCCAAAATTGATATATATTTTAAAACCATATGGCCGTATGTGCTAAAATACCTATTTTCTGAAATAAATTTCACATACTCCCTACTGCATATAAAAATATACAAAATTAAAGACAATTATGCTAAATATCAGGTTTGTAGCTTAATTTTTGGAATAACAGTAAATAATATTAACTTAAAAAAAATTGAAACGCTCATAACTCAACATTATGATTTTTGCAGTTACTGCCCTATGGTTTTCAAGGTGCGATTTGATAAGTTAAAACATTATTCGAAAAATATTTTGAAAAATTAATTTAAAGCAAAGGTTCAGTTAAAGAAATCGACTTTATTTTTTTCCATACTATATAAAATTTATCTTAAGAAGTTTTGGGCGAAAAATAGAAAGTAGTGTAAACATGTGAAAAACCCCTGAGGTAAGATATATTAAATGTGTACAATGTTTATTTTCTCGTTGGCCCTCAATAATTATACTGTCTTTCCATTTCGATTTCTTGCAGTTTTCTTCTATTATGTAATTTTCATCAGAAAGTTATTACATCCTCACTTTTTCCAATCGTGATATTCTTATTTATATATAGTCCGTCTTCTTCTTAGATGCCGTCTCCCTACGGAGGTTGGCAATCATAATGGCTATTTTTATTTTTGAACTTGTTTCTCTAAACAAACCAATCGATCTGCATTGATACAATCACATAGATTCTCCAACCATGAGTTCAGCCTTTGGCCAACAGATCTTCCTTGAATCTTTCCCTGTATTATGAGTTTTAAAATTTCATATTTTGGTCCCCTCATCACGTGGCCTAGGTATTCCAGTTTTCTGGTTTGTATAGTGGTGATTAGTTCTGTTTCTTTACCAACCATCTCCCTGGTCTTGGCTTCTCCCGTGGGTTGTAGACAATGTTTGTTCGAAATTTGGTAAGGTAAACACGAACACTGAACAATTTCGGAAAATCCTACTGACTGCGCCAATTAAGAAAATCAAAGCCGAAAGCGGGTTTTTAAAAAAATATTGTAATACATTTATTTATTGAGAACATGCAATTTCAAAGTATGATGACAACTAAAAAAAACACAATATAGTCTCTCTATATAAAGTCACACATTAGATAACCCAGGGTCGTAAATCGAACGCCAGCGTGTTAATAGTAAATAAGCCAACAGGATGATTAACGAACAGCAAAGTTATGCTTACCAAGAGATAATAAATAAAAAACTATTTATTGTTCAATTATTCAACGACGATTATTTTAGTATTTAGGATCTAATAATAGAATTAAAAATCAATAGAATAAAAACACTTTTTTAGTCCTAAGTATCAAGTAATTCGAAACACCACACAAAAAAAACATATAAAAACGTTAGTCTACTTTATGATGTGGATGAAATATATGTATGCGCGCCTGTGGGTATAAAATACGCATAAGACGTTTTCCCAGACTACGGAAAATGACAGATCCGATTTTTACGGTGCAGATATACTAACCCACGGCATTACGGGATTTAGGGTTTATATTTCTCTTTTCGACAATCCTATTCCGAATACACCATTCTTGTGTCTAGGTCGACCGCGATTGAATTTGCATTGATTTTTGTCAAATGTCAGGGTTGAATCCATATTTGTACGAATCGTTTGCGTTTTAAAATTGAATTTTGAAATTGTGTACGTTATATTACTGAAGTCGTTTGGAATTCAAATTTTATATAGCATGAAAAACACAATATGCACTAAAATTTCAGAAAATTTGGACTCGACTGGAAAATTTGAATATCATAATCACTTTAATAGATGAAGCGAGTTGTTCCTTTTTCGTTATAGCTATTAAGGTTACATACAAAGTAAGTAAGCGAAGCTACTGAAGAGTCGTTCAAAACAATCTTCGTAGGTCAAAGAGGTACAGAACAATAAGAGGCTTATCAATTCCACCGACTACAAATGGTATTGAGGAAATCTATTGAGGGGAAAGTTTTATCAACATTCATTAGTTTTATGTTTTTTTTGAAAATTGACCATTTTTAGTGCTGAGAAAAGTAGTCTATTAATAAAACATTTGTATGTGGGAATTCTTACTCCAAATTATTTATCTTTCAATGACGCTACAGACCAAATTAAGGCTTGTCCTCCTGTAATTTCTGCTTCCAATATTCCACTATACGCGGTCCTACGCAGCTCGGATTTCAATAACGTTCAGCAAATTGTGCGCATCTATCTTCCTTCAGCCCATCGCAGTCCAATCGAAGTAATAATAATATATCGATTTTAGCGATCAATACTACTTCTACTCTACTAGAACCCAAACGCCTCTGTCAGAACTGAAATGGGTGATACTGAAACCATAAACATTCAAAGAGGAGTTAGACAAGATTGTATAATATCACCATTATTATTCAACTCAGAGGACATCTTTCCACATGCTCTAGATGAAGCACAAGAAGGAATAAATGTCAATGGAAAAATCGTGAATAGTATCAGGTATGCCGATGATACAGTACTGATTGCTGGCAGTGAAGAAGAGCTACAAATTCTGTTAACCAAAGTAGTGCGAGAAGGAGAACTATACGGCCTTAAGGTGAATATAAAAAAAAAACCAAAACAATGGTAATTTCAAAAAAAAAACACACACCAGTTATAAACATACTAGTCAACAACAATCTAGTTGAACAAGTGAAAAAGTTTAAGTATCTAGGCTGTTGGATACATGAAACCTTTGACCAAGAACAAGAGGTTAAATGTAGAATAGAACAGACAAGAAACACCTTCTTAAAGATGCGACAGTTACTCACTACCCGTAATCTTGATTTGTCCCTACGATACCGCATGATAAAGTGTTATGTATATAGTGTGGAAGCGTGGAAGCTTGGCAGTTAACAGTCGGCTCGTTACGACGTTTAGAGAGCTTTGAGTTGTGGGTATTTCGTCGTATGCTGAAAATTCCATGGACCGACCTCGTTAGAAATGAAGAAGTTTTAAGGCGTATGAATAGAGAACGTGAACTCACAGAAATTGTCAAGAAGCGTAAAATGTCTTATCTTGGACACATATTTAGACACGACAGATATATCTTCCTTCAGCTTATTATAGAAGGAAAAATAAAAGGCAGACGCGGTCCGGGTAGACGACAAATGACCTGGCTGCGCAACATCAAAGATTGGACAGGATAAGACTTTCAAAGTTTAATAAGGAAAGCCCAAAATAGGGAAGACTTTGCAGAGGTCATCGCCAACCTTCGCTAAGAAGACGGCACCTAAAGAAGAAGAATACTACTTCTGGAAATAATGAATGACTTTCTAGTATTTAAGGAGCAGAAGAAGCAGGCATTACTTATTAAGTGGTAAGAAACGTGTTCAGAAAACACTTATTATTAGCCTGACCACGTTCAGATTACGTACATATTGTAAGATACCAGAAAATCAATAACGACAACAACTTGTATTTTGTAGAAACATTTCGAAGAAGAATACATAAAAAAGATAAACAAATGACTAAACAATTATAAAGAGGCTTTCACCTTTTCACCTTAATGGTGAAGCTTTTTATTAGGTATCTGCAAGATAACTGGGATTGGGCAAAATTTTATTCAGCTTCGTCAATTCATTTCAATGGGGCAGTTCAAGTTGTGGATCAATCATTATTTTCTTATAGTACCTTTTGTAATCAATGTAATTGGGGTTTTAATAACTACATATGTTTCTATTTATTATACATTATCTTATATACATACTATAATTTTTTTATAAAACTAAAAGTTTAAAAAATTAAAAATTTTTTTTTTTCATGATGGCCCACTGTAAATTAAATATATTATAGAGACGATCTTGTAATGGGATTAACAGATTTTAAATCCTACAATTTGGTACTTTTCTTGCATATCGAATTTAATTTGCATAATAATAAAATCTCCTTTAGTAGCCTTGAGGTTGCACCACCAAATCCACAACAATAAGATCAACATCTGTGTGCCATTAAACAGATATTAATCAAATGAGTTTCTTTCAAACGCAGAACCGGTCATCCGTTTTATCTAAATTGCCAACTAAGTGACTACTTTGTTTTTTCTTGCTAATAAAACGATTATGTTATAAAATAAAATAGTACATGCCTATTATCCTAAAATCTTTAGATCTTTAAAAATAGTTTGTATTAACATAAAACCCATACCTATTTACTTATTTTAATTTAATTTTTTAAATATTTAGCACTTTTATCTTACTGATATAATCAACAAGAACTTTCAAAATACGTACCGATGACACTGATTTAACGGTAGTGGAAATTGGTGTACCTGGGAAACGTTAGCACATCCATTTGATAAGGCCGAATTCAGATCAAGTCGCTTATAACTTACTGCTAATTTATTTCCGAAAGAAAAAATTATTACCGTAGCCGTTTCCGAAAAACAATGGTTATGCTAACTTAATGATATCTCGGCAAGAAAAAACGCTAAATTGCCCATCTTGGCGACATATTTTATCGCTAAATAATAACCTCCAAAAACAAACCCATCATCCCCTAGTGCAAATGTAACCCACATGAAAATCGAGATATCTACCAAAAACGTTGAAACTAGATAAGTTTATCAAGCATGAGCATGATCTATTGAAAGCTTAGCACGGCTCAACTCAGGGTATCAGGACCTATAGGGTTGTGTCGGTAATGGCCATTTATTCCCTAGCTTCTTGTATGGTCACGAAACGAACACAACAAATAAGGAAGAGGAATAACGTAGCACTCTTTCATGGAACTGAAACAAAGATGAAAAGGAACTACTAAAAAGTGGTCAGGACAACTATGATGAAGATAAGCAAGAACCGAGAAAGGTCCAGCTCGCAAGTATGACGAGCGCAGCGAAGAAATGTTATTTTCTATTGAATCAATGCCTTCACTCAAAAGAAACATATATGTAGGGTACACAAAAGATCTTTTAGGTCGAAGTCTGGAAATGTCAAGAGACTAAACTTTATCTATTATCGAGCACCTGGGTTGAATCGGACGTGTACGAACTCATCACTGTATAGCCCCCCATAAAATTATTAGATCCTGCTACCAAAATGATTAGCGGTATCCATTGGAGACCCATAAACTGATCACCGCAGATAGGTAAACTCATCACCACCATTTTTGCCCAAGACGCTGGTTTCTAATGAGGAAGATTGCTTGTTACCTGATACACTTTTTGTTTGTGTGGTAAAATTACTTTAAAATTTGACTGATATATCGGGTGTCTCATTAGACGTATTAGACAATGAGCAATTCACTATGCATGTTGAAGGAACAAGAGCAAATGAAGAGACGTTTTTCTTTTCTTGTAGTTTTAGTTAGATAACAATATGGTGGAATTTGGTGGAATGCCCAAATACCAGCCAATGGATTGCAATTTCCATTTAATACATCCGGACTTGGATTATTCTTTTAAATTATTAAACGGTTTGCAAACATTTTATGGTCTTTACCTGCCGTGGGGTACATATAGGCCAGTGATCAGTTTGCAAATATCTCCGGGTCTATTTTAAAAGCCCTGGTTTTATTGCGACGATGAGTTTATACTATCCACAGTTCATTTATGCTAATTGGCGATTAGTTTACGTGGTACCCGTTGAAGCAACTAACCTGCGGTGTTAACTTTACGTTGAAGATTGAAGTTACTTCTGAAACTATCACAGTTATTATCATACTTAAGTCATTGTAGGTACACGGAAGGAATCAACAATCTTTTTTTTTTTTTTTTTTTTTTTTTTTTTTTTTTTTTTTTTTTTTTTTTTTTTTTTTTTTTTTGTGGCATTGACTTTCGTCATTCAGCCAGTCTCGAAAGGTTATAATATATTCCTTAAAAAAGTATAGACAGATAAGTACAGATTATTTCTCTCAGACAAATGCACAGCGATATCCCTAAAACGAAATAGACGAATAATTAATAGAAGAACACGTCGAAGGAAAATACAAGGACACTCGCTTCTCGTCTAGGGGTCCGTCAAGACATTTATTTTAACAGACAAACAATACTGGACCACGGATAAGGTATTGTTACATATAGGATAAACAAAGGGTACAAGTCTAATCCTATACACGCTCATGAAAATTTTCATGAACGAGTACCAGGTTTATAAAGCTATGCATGTGTCTGACAAAAATTCTATAATTAAATTATATATTGTTATAGAACCTATGGCTAACAAAGACTGTATATTATATGGAGCGTATGTATTGCATTTAGTTAATTTTGTATACAGGGAGTTTGAATGCTGAATAAATTTAGGACATTCAAAGAAGATGTGATCGAGGTCACCTAGCTTGCCGCAATGTTTGCAACTATCATCATCGATGACTTTAATTTTAAATAAATGGCATGGGTAGCATGCATGTCCAAAGCGTATTCGATTTATAGTAGTAATATATTTACGAGGAGCTTTGAAATTCTGAAACCAGGTTGTTTGAGGTAGAGTTGGTTGTAAAGAGGTATACCTTTTAGAGTTTGTAGAACAGTAATGTTTCCATTGCTCTTTCCATCTAAGTTGCTGATTTTTTTTGAAAATCGTAGTAACATCTGATGTGTTAAGCATATATTTCAACGTAGAGCCAGTTGTTACACTCATTTTAGCCAAGTGATCTACATATTCATTGTGTTTGAGACCAATATGTGCTTTGACCCAAATAAATTTTATGTTGACTCCAGTCGATGAGAATCAACAATCAATTAATAGAATATCACAACGACAATTAGAAGTCATACATAGGTAAAAAAATATTTCACTTTCCAAGTTATTGGTCTATTGTAGAAATAAATTGCTACACATTCAAAAGACATACTTTTTTTGTTAATCTAATAAGATCTACCGATAAATAAATTATCATTGTCACAGAAAAACAGTAAAAGTAGTCATAATCAACTTTATCCAATATAACGTCTTAAAAAAATGCGGACTTCGTTAAACTTTCATCCGAATACCGAAGTGGGGGAGTAATTTAACTTTGCGGTAAAAGACGGTCGTATCGAAAGTGTCTTAAAATTAAATTATAACCAGACAGTATGACACTTATTAGACTGGACTTCGATCACATGCCATTAGATACTGCCAATAAAATCCATACCGACAGCTCTCCCTGTCCATTACTCGACTGATTCATGTAAATTTTGCAGAAATCAATGACAATGGCAAGGGCAGTTAGGCCAGTCAAGAGCTAAATTTCAATGAGAATTTAAACTGGAATATTTTCGTATGTTTCTACGAATATATATACGATATTTATTTTGCACATATATATACAACAAAACAGTATCTTTATGTTATAAATAAATATACTCTTTACCTTCCTTGTTATTGTTCTATGCTGTTTGAATTCGGGTTGCTTCAGTGGCGTAACTAGCATGGGTGACACCCGGGGCGGTAATCGATGGTGTCACCCCAAATCCTAAAAATAAAGATTTTTAAAATCAACGAAAATCCGATAAACATATGTTTTGAATAATGAAAAAAATAAGAATTATAGTTAATGAAATTGCAGTAACTAGTATTATTATCATGCAACCTCTTCTGTGCACTTCTGGACATAGGTCTCTCCCATTTTTCGCCACTTTTCACGGTTCTGTGCTTCTTGTTGCCATTTCTTGGATATTCGTCTAATGTCATCCCTCCTGTTGGTGGTCGTCCTCTGCTGCGTTTGTCGTCTCGTGGGCGCCACTCAATTAGTTTTCTGGTCCATCCTGTGTCTTTCAGTCTCGCTATGTGACCTGCCCAATTCCATTTCAGCTTGGCTATACGTTCGACGACATCACTGATACCTGTTCTTTTCCTTAAGTCTTGATTCCTTATTTTGTCACGCCGAGAACTGATCTTTCCATGCGCCTTTCTGCCACTCGCATTTTTAGTGCTGTTGTTATTGTGAGCGTGAGAGTTTCTGCTCCGTATGTCATAATAGGAAGAACGCATTGGTCAAATGTCTTCCGTTTCATAGCTATCGGGATAATGAACCATACGCCGCCCAAGCAAGTGTTATTCGTCGTTGAAATTCGCAAGTCTGGTTGTCCTTGCCTATTCTGATTTCATGACCAGGATATATGTATTTTTCTGTCAATTCTACCACTTGATTTTGGATGATTAGGTGTTCGCTGGGAACTACATTTGTCATAAATTTGGTCTTACTGATCATTTTTAGACCTATTGTTGAAGATATATATATATATATATATATATATATATATATATATATATATATATATATATATATATATATATATATATATATATATATATATATATATATATATATACCCGGTATTTAGGCGGCACACGCCCTTCCGGTAGGGATCTATGGAGGAGTATCACCAAGCCGCAAGCCCTTATCTCTTGCCGTACTGCTCCACCATTGGCCGATCAGATACCAGCATATTCTAGACTAAGCCGCAGATTCATTTAGAATTTTAAACTGCTGCGTTAGCCTTTTTGTTTTCTGTACACCGAGCTGGGGATTGAACTGACATCTCTCGCAGTGAAGCGAAGGAGAAGCCAACCGCCCAGCCCGCTTGGCTATCCGATCCTATTGTTGAAGATACGTTTTCTAATTCTTGTACCATTTGTTGTGCTTCACCCAGATCTTCGGTAATCTATGTCGTCGGCAAAACGCAGATGATTGAGCATTTCTCCATCTATTTTTATTCCTCTATTTTCCCACTTTAGCATTTTAAAGGCGTATTCGAGGACCGTTATAAATAATTTAGGTGAGAGAGTGTCGCCCTGTCTCACACCTCGCTTGATATGAATTTCTCTGGTGGCATCATGTAGTTTTACCAAAAATTTACCATCATTATACCAAAATGCCACAATGCGTGTAAAACTACATGAGTAACTAGTATATAACAGTTTATTTGTTTATGTGAATGAATTAAAATATTTTTTTCTGGCTTTAATAGCGACAAACTCTGAAATCACATGTTCTATATTTATTTTTTGTGTTGTTTGTTAAAAAACCAAGGTTATTTAGCCTTGTTTGCGTCCTTGTTGCTCGCAAGTAATTTTTGATTAATTTTAGCTTACTAAAACTTCTCTCACATGGATACAAACCGATACACAAATGGTCATTAACAATTTTAATGCGACTATAAAGTTTGGGAGGGATTCCATGAAATCTTATTTCACAATGAATTTTTAAAAAGTCTAAATATTGTCCTAGTCCTAGTATTGGCCGCTTGTAAATGTTTTCTGAGTCTTGGTATTTCTTATAGTTCTGCATGTTGAAACTGTTTACTGTTCGCGGAAAACAAACTGTGTGTCTGCACAACCTCGAACAATATCATAAATGCCCTTTGATGTGGTTTCGAGTTCAACCTTGAATCGGTCAAAATATTCCAACATATCTTTTTGAAGTTCGGCTCGAAGTATGAGTCCTGTATCGGTAGCTAACTCACCATTCATTCGTTTTTGACGTCCAATTCGTCTTTTGGTAGGAATGTCGTAGTCCTCACATTGTTTCTATTGCTCCATCTATATGATCACGTCTTTCTTCAATATAAAGACGAAGTCCCCCTATTTTGATCGCTGATTGAACAACAGTTATGCCCTGACTTTGCAATTCAATCTGACAAAAATTTATTTCCCTTAGTACATTATTCCAAAAGAAAAGAATGTGAAATTACACACAGGCGACATAAGGTTATGTGCAGCACCTCTTGTGTCTAAATTTTCTTGTTGATTCCTCAATTGCAGCAACAACACCATCAAAATGTTCTGCCAATACTTTAACCTCAGCATAGTGAGCACTCCAACGTGTTGTATAAAGTCGTTTAACAGATGCTTTGCTGTATTTAATAAGCACTTCCCAGCGGCTTGTGAAAGCAGAAAAAAAATTAAAAATTGGTGTTCACAAAATAATGTCGAGTTGTATTTTGATTGTAAAGTGAGTTAAGTTTGTGATTGGATCTCTCGAGTCACTCCCAAATGGGTGACACCTGGGCGGACCGCCCCTCCCTCCCCACCCTAGCTACGCCAGTGGGTTGCATGTTGTTTGATTACTGGTTCCGATCCTTCCGCAAAACAATACTTTAGCGTGTCTCTAATTTGCTGGATGAGTGTTGAATTGCAATTAAGTTTTTGTTCGTTTTTATTTATCAATATGTACTGTGAAATAAGGACTTGTTTTTGGCACAAAGAATTTTTTTATCTAGGCTTACATGGTGTAAAAAATATATTTAGCATACGAGTGATGTGATGCGGTTTTAAACATTTGTTTTTATTTAATGCTTGTTTTAATTGCCACCTTAAACGAAGATTTATTGAAGAGCAATGGAATGGAGTGAATGATATATTGTATACTGTATACATACTCTTGATCACTTCTCTCGTACCTCTTGATCACATCTCTATCACATATATCAGTCACATAAGAGGAGAAAAAGACTGTTAACTATTCTATCTTCTTCTTCTTAAAGTGCCTATCCGTTCCGGATGTTGGCGATCATCACGGCTATCTTTACTTTATTTATTGCAGCGCGGAACAGTTCAGTGGTAGTCGTGTTATACCACTTTCGTAAATTTTGAAGCCAGGAAATGCGTCTTCTTCCCGGTCCTCTCTTACCATTTACTTTCCCTTGGAGAATCAGCTGGAGAAGGCCGTAACGTTCTTGATTTCTCATTACATGTCCTAGATATTCCAACTTTTTAGTTTTGACGGTCATGAGAATTTCACATTCTTTCCCCATTCTATGCAGGACCTCCACATTAGTAACTCTGTCAACCCAGGATATACGTAAGATGCGCCTATAACACCACATTTCGAAAGCTTCGAGCCGATTCATAGATGCAACAATCAGTGTCCATGCTTCCATTCCGTAGAGCAGAACTGTGAATATGTAGCAGTTCAATAGACGGCATTTTGTTTTTAATGATATGTCTCGACTGTTGAAAATGGTTCTCATTCTAACGAATGCTGCTTTTGCTTTTATTATTCGCTGTTTAATTTCTGTTGAGTGGTCCAATTGGCTATTTAAATTGGTGCCTAGATATGTATATTGCTCGACTCTTTCGATATTCTGTTGGTTGATTGTAAGTTGAGCGTTTAGTATTGGTTTTTTACTAATTGTCATAAATTTGGTTTTCTTTATGTTAAGAGCTAGTCCGTATCTGTTGCTGACTTCTGTTATGCGATTTGTTAATATCTGTAAGTCATTCAGATTATCGGCAAAAACTATAGTGTCATCTGCATATATAATGTTATTCAACCATTCACCGTTTATTAGTATTCCTTTCGCACAACCGTCTAAAGCTTCCTTAAATACCCATTCAGAATAAATGTTGAACAACAATGGAGACAAAATACAGCCCTGTCGTATTCCACGTTCTATTGCAATTTTATCAGTTAACTGGTCTTCTATTTTGATTTTGGCCGTTTGATTGTAGTAAATGTTTCTGATAATTCTAAGATCTTTGTTGTCAATACCAATTTCTTGCATTAGAGTAATTAATTTGTCATGTTTTACTCTGTCAAATGCCTTCTGGTAATCTATAAAGCATACGTATATGTCACAATTCACATCCCTGCATCTCTGAAATAGCACCTGTACAGCAAAAAGGGCCTCCCGTGTTCCCAGAGCATCACGAAATCCGAATTGTGTTCTTGTTAGTTGTTCCTCACATTTTGTATATATATTCTTTTGTGAATGACCTTTAGAAATGTTTTAAGTAAATGGCTCATAAGGCTTATAATTCTATAGTCTTCGCACTTTCTCGCATTGGGTTTTTTTGGAAGATTTATAAAAGTTGACACTAACCACTCTTGGGGAACCACGCCCGTATCATATATACTGTTAAATATATTTGTCAACCATTTTATGCCATCATAGTCCATAAGTTTTAACTATTCTATATATTGCGAAATCGTTTCGTTTTGTGTTTACAAAACAGCATCATCTGTGAAGAACAAAGCTGCTCTTAGAAGGAAAAACAGTTCTTTTAATTAAAAGGAGAATGTCAATTGAAAACATGGCATCTCCAAGCAAAGTAAAAAGAGATAAACAGTGGTAAAAGACAACTTATAATTGAAGTAATTCACTTTACGAACATTCCGTTAGTAAAAAAGCAACCCAGTTTTACTTGTAATTGCCACCTTGTCATTGGATTATTGCTTATCATAATTTGGTCTTTGATTTTATGCATGCATTTAAAAATGCGTTTAGGCTAAAATTCGGAGAAGGGAGAAACAATTACGTATATCACCTGTTGCAATGCTGAGGGTAACTTCCTTTCCCCAACCAGCATATTTAATGTATTTTGATAACATTTTATTTTAAGCACAGCAAAAAAAGTTGTGTCGCACTGGAGGCTGCTAGTATCATTCTGGTAAACTTTAGGGAAAAAAGGGAAGAGAGAACGTTTATTGTTGAGTTAAAAACGGAAATTTTTATTGAGTGAAATTGTTTTCGTAAAGTTGTTTTTTATTTTGTATTATCGCTTTAATGACGTAGCGTCGACAATATTCATTGGCACTTTCTTTTGCGATTTCTGAATTTATAGTTTCATTGCTAATCTTGACATAATCATATTGTTCTTCGACTTCAATTGCCATACCCTCCTAGGAAATTGACAAGTCTTCATTTTATGTACTGCTGTCCCCATAATCACGTATCATTGACGCACATTTTTTAGCCATGATTTTTTCTTTGTCTATTTTGTTTTTTTTTTCAATTTTGCTTTCGTAGTATATTACCATGTTGAGGTGGACTAGGAACTAAGAGTTTTGTCAATTAACTTGTATTTATTTTAATCGAATGTTTTCCCTTTTATTACGTAAGTAACGAAACTTTATTCTAAATGATATATTATTTAAACATATTATAATAAAACTAGTACTTTAGTAATAAAACGTCATCTTTATTTTTAGAAATTTCGACCAATGACTTGCCTAAAAAAGGGAAAAGGGAGAAGAGCCGTAAACCGCTCGGTGGCCCTAGCCCTACGCAATGCAGCCAATGTTGGACCTACTATGGCATAGGCTGAACACAGAGCCTCTCGTGCCCTTTTCCAAGGTCATAAAGGTCATTATAAATTCAATAACACAGACGCCTGCACAAAACGCGTTGCGGCCTATCGACCATTGTTTGTCTGATGCATAATTATTGATTTTGGGGTGGACTTTTTTATTCATTTGTGCATTAATTATTAGCTTGGATTCCATACTGTCTCAAAGGGTTTTCCGGAACTCATTCATATTTAATGTTCTTTAGGATTAAAAAGAATCTGCAAAATATACACTTTACAATATCACATTTATTATTGCACTACATCATTTTCAATTTTTAATTAGAGGTGATCACATCAACCTTTTGTACATTCTCTGCATACCCAATTACATCTTAGATATTTCTAGAGAAATATGTAGTAAAAAATATATAAAATAGTAGAAACAAATACAACTGATAGTAGAAACTGCATAACAGTCTTCTTTAACACGCGTTTCAAATTTTAAAACTTTCCAATGTCTTTTTCGCAGTCAAATGCTAATAGGGAACGTCCTATTGGTATGCAGAACCATAGGAATATTCACATAGATATCTGTGGATAAACTACGAATATGACTTAGGGCGACATAGGGCTACTAGATCATTAATTGTAAATTTGTTGATTATACATGACACACGGAAAGAAACTCACGCGCACACACCCAAACACACACATACACATATATATGCACATTTACACCATGTTCAACCAGAAAATCTCCAAATAGCCGCACATATCCCTGTTGGTGATCTGCGGTCCCCAATTCCGTGGTGCCATATGTTCGTGGGTTGCATGGCCCAGAGGAAAAGTTTTTGCTTAAGCGATGCCACAGAGAGCTGGCGAATTATTGAGGATTATGGCCTTGTCACTAAAATGCACACACCTGACGTGCCTGACTTTCCATTGGTTCTGACTCGTGGGACGAGTGAAAATGAAATGAACATGGGACAAAAATAGATGTCCCCGAAGAAGACTCAAATATGAGTGATTCTTCTGAGTCCACAAAGAAAATTTAATGGAAACGAGCAAAGAGGCGACCCCGGTCACGGATTCTGTCTGTCCGAAATATGTTTCAATGACCCCAGTGAGGGTACTACAGGCGTACCTTCAGATCAGTAAGGTAGCTTTCGCATAACTTACTGAGGATTCGATGTCGCCTTGAAACAACGGCTCTAGGACAAGAGCAAAATAAAAGGTGCATCGGGTGTTTGCTTAGAGCTTATATATAGCAGGTTTATCAAAGTTTCGTGAACTTGGATAATATAATAGTTAATGGAAGATTTACGTTTAATAAGCCAACTGGCTGCTGTATGACCGCTTTATAACAGACGGCTTCCCAAAAAAGAACTATGTGTGTATGGGGCGAATGGTGGTAGACAAAGAATCTTTTTAACACAAGACTTCAAAATATTGAATAAGGGTTTGTCTGAAAAATATGACAGATTTCTGATGTTAAAGGGTAGATTAATACTATCCATATTTATTATTGCATGAGCAGAAGAGAATTTTTAGACTACGAGCCCATGGGAGATTTTTAATGGGTCATAATATAACTTAGGTAGGTAATACAAAAATAACGACCGGCGATCTGAGACCGTACAAAATATCTGTACCAGCAGGAGCAGGGAAAATGTTTTATTTTCGGAAAATTTTCCCCCGATTTTCGGCAATCTTTTTCCCAATTTTAGTCAATTTGACACAGTATGGCATTCATACACAAAGTTTTAGATCTGTATATAGTTTTTTTTGCAATGCTGTACATTTCTGCTGGAACAGGAGTGAGAAATTTAAGGCACAACCCTTATTTTGAACCCCCATGCTTTGAATACAGATCAGAATTGACGTTAAGTTTTTATTACACATTGTAGTATTGATTTATGTGATTCATCTTGGATGAAATGACACCCCAAAATGTCCCATGGGTTTGTAATCTATTATTCTTATAAAAATGCTGTAGGAAAAGACCGTGGTTGAATTTTAATCCGATTATGAGGAAGAAATGCAATTTGTTCTAATTAAAATTGAAATGTTAATGAAATGTTTACGAAATGGTATTTCGTAAACATAAATAAATAGAAAAGTAATGATTTTTTCATATCTTCTGGATCTTTTACTATTTTCCTCTTCAATACATAGAATCATATGATACATATGAGAACACAAAATAATATTGCAAATTTTTATAACTTTCGGCATGTCGCGGGTCTTTTTGACTATGTAATCGACTATTTCGTTTCCAATGACTCACAGTGTTATTTGACTCAAAGTAAAGTAACTATTTTATTGGTGTCTTTTAGACCATATAGTAATTTTGCAATATTACAAATGATTAAGTTTGGTAACTGATCCAGTGGATAGTTACCAATAGCTTGTAATAAAGAGTCAGACTAAAGACCAGCCACTATAATGATCTCATGTGAATTACCGACACACAAACTTAGAGCTTTCTGTATAATAGCAGCCCCTCCTGTAAAAATTTAACAAAAATCAGAGATGTGATCTTTTTTTTTTTTTCAAAATTAATTTCTCAAAAACAGAGAATTTCTTTAAGAGCCCCCTTTTATCTCTGGTCCGTAATTTGTGTATAGGTAAATAAGGTATATAGGAATAGGTAGATGGAATGATCAACTCTTTTACGTCGATACATTCAATAAATCTAGCCATATATAATCCTCATTCCATCCTCCAAATATGGTCGGATATGGTAATTGTTTTAAAGTGATTTTCTTGTAAACTGTAAATCCTGATGTTTCTGCCGCAACTTTTCTTAAGTATTTATGCAATTGCAATTAATTTTTAAAATATTTATCTTAAAAGCAACATTTACAGCCAACTATTTGTAGAATATTGTAGTTGAGAAAGATGGAAATCGTATTTTAAAAGAACAGTGCAGTACAGTCTTACTAAAAATATTCGTCATGTATTACAGATTATATTAGCTACCCAGAAATGAAAAATATGAGTTCAGAATGCGTCTGCATTGTAGTTTCCAATGTTTCCAAACATAATAAATATATTTTTTTGCAATGATTTACAGAAATCTTCTTACGAAATTATTTACAATAAAAACTCTAAAAACTAACTAATGTCTTCACTTTAAAGTGATTTTTCCCCAAACTGCTTTATCTACTTATATGTTAGATTAGGTTACGAGGCTAAAGTCATGTCACTT
This sequence comes from Diabrotica undecimpunctata, assembly GCF_040954645.1. Lineage (NCBI taxonomy): Eukaryota > Metazoa > Arthropoda > Insecta > Coleoptera > Chrysomelidae > Diabrotica > Diabrotica undecimpunctata. Next base: position 150,814,824 of record NC_092809.1, read on the forward strand.
TATGTTAGGTTTAAATTCCAAATATCTATAACGTCAGGAACTTTAAAAATTTATTTGTTTTTGCATAAAACAATAATGTATATCGCAAAAATAGTACACAAAACCATAACATTGAAAAACTACATAAAAAAAATAGAAAATTAGGAGAAAAACCATAAACAGAATTAAGACCGGCGAAAGCAACACGTTGCAAATTGAGAGATTATGAAACACATAAGCAAAACAAAAAATAACCGTGCGGGAATTAATGCTAAATTGTTTGCAAAACAACAAGGAAACTAATAAATTGGTTGTAATTTCAGCCACGAAGTTTCATTCTTAGATAGATAGCTTTTGATTAATGCACATCAGCGGCAAGATCTTCAATTTCTCCTTACTCATTTGGTACCCTAATCAAGTGGTACCTTATAGTTTGATGCGTTTCTAAAGAGTCTCAAATGCGTCGTAAGCCAAAAGCTTCCTTGGCAGTCTGAAATAATCGAGAATGTCTACCCTACAAGTATATCACTGCTGAAGTATTCCTAGGCGCTGTGAAAGATAATTGAGATAATTTCCGCCCTTCAACCATTACTAAAATAAATATTTTGATCCCTTAGCTAAAAGCAGTGATAATAGCAGACGGCTAAAGCCATCCCAGTTAACCTTAACCTATTGCTACATTCTTCTGTGGATTTAAAAGGTACTGCTTTATCCATTTAACATTGGATAAAGCTAGACTGACTTGGATAAATCAAGAAGTTATCAGTCTCTTTTATCCAGTCAATTTGAATAATACCCAAAGCATCCGGGTGAAACTAGTTATATCCAATATAATATGTAATATCAAGGAGTGTAAACGGAGAGTACAGGAAGAAAAGATAGCGAAAACAATTGAAAAAAATAGAAACATGAAGTGCTTAAAGCAGAACCCTGGAAACATACAAATTAGTAGCATAAAGCAGTAAGCATAAAATATATATATATATATATATATATATATATATATATATATATATATATATATATATATATATATATAGAACAAAGAAGGAGAATAAAATATTGAACACAAAACAAATACCCACCACATGGAACGAGGCAATAACACACTATTACTATTTAAGAAAGGCGATAGAAAAGATCTGAAAAACTATAGGCCCATAACGCTACTGGGCCATAACTATTCAGTACAAGCTACCATCTGCTTCTTCTTCTTCTTCAGTGCCTTATCCGGTCCGGATGTTGGCGATCATCAAGGCTATCATGGTTTTGTTGACTGCTCTGCGAAACAGCTCCGCTGAGGTCATCCCAAACCAATACCATCTGCTTACGATAAAAATATTAATTGAAAAGGCCAACGAATATCAAATCCCAATGTATATGGCATTTGTAAATTTTAAAAAAGCATTCGATAAGGTGGAACATTGGGCAGTAAAGAAGTCTTTACAAAATGGGAGAATAGACTATAGATATACGGACTTAATTTCCAATATATATGATCAAGCAACAACATCCATCAAAATAGTTGAACAAACGGATCCCATTAAGATACGGCGAGGAGTCGGACAGGGTGACACTATATCACCCAAACTATTCAATCAAGCTTTGGAAGACGTTATGAGAAAATTACAATGGGAAAAACGGGGTATTAACATAAATGGCCAATATTTAAAACACTTGAGATATGCAGACGACATTGTATTAATAACAGATACAAGGGAAGAATTACAAAATATGAATCAACAAAAATAGGTCTACAAATGAATCATAATAAAACGAAAATTATGACCAACCAACCAGAAGAATTAATAATTACAATTGCACAAACAACTATAGAACAAGTAAAAGAATATGTATATTTTGGGACAACTAGTTAAATTAAATAAAGAAAATCAGACCGGAGACATAAAGAGAAGGATACGGTTGGCTTGGGTATCCTTCGGAAAACTTTCCTATATACTAAAAAATAGAAAATACCCCCAATATTTAAAAACAAGAGTCTTTAACCAATGTATACTTCCTGTTCTCACCTCTACGGTTCTCAAACTTGGACGTTTACAAAGGAAAACATTGAAAAAATAGCAAAGACCCAAAGAGCCACGGAAAGGCAAGTGCTGAACATCAGGCTATCAGACAAGAGAAGAAATACTTGGATCCGCAACAAAACAAAAGTGGCCGATGTATTAACGCAGATAGCAAACCTTAAGTGGAAGTTCGCTGGACATACCATAAGACAGAAAGACGACAGATGGAATAAGATGATTATACACTGGAGACCATATAGTTTCAAACGAAAAAGAGGAAGGCCACAAATGAGATGGTCAGATGACTTAACGAAACACGCAGGCCCGAAGTGGATACAAACTGCCTACAATAGAGAGACGTGGAAGAAGGAAGAGGAGGCCTATGTCCAAAATTGGACAGCAAGGGCTGTATAGATAGATAGATTATGTAACATATATTATGATATTTGAGTATAGCTAAGTTAGAACTTAATATTTCATTCTTTTGGCATTTAACTAATATTTTCTATACCACAATTACCGAACTTAAGAAGCAATACAACTACGTTATCAGATGGTTGAGATCGATAGTCGGGAATATTAGTTATGACGTCATTCTTGCTGCAATTGCGCACGTTTGCCTTTTGGGATTGAGCATTTTTGTATACAGAGAGGATGTCGAAAGCTCGGCGCAGTGATAATTGACGCGGTTCAACCCGGAAGCATAGATATTGTAAAATGTTAAAACTTTGTAATCCCATTGTGTTACGAGCGTAGGCGCAAAATTTCGGGCCAATGCTTTTTAAATGCATTTATTTTTTTTTTTCGAATCCTGAGAAACTAATAAATATTTTTTAAAAATTTAAACGCAGAATGAAAGATTACACCCCTGTAACTTACTAAAATAAACATTATAGAAGTTTTCAGGGGCTTTCGGCCCTCGGTAATAATGTAATCTTTTATTCTGCGTTTAAATTTTTTTAAAATATTTATTAGTTTTCTCACGATTCGAAAAAAACGACTGCATTTAAAAAGCATTGGCCCAAAATTTTGCGCCTACACTCTTAAACCGAACCACAAAATATAACCATAAATATAACCATTCTATAACGTCTGACGTACCTATTTTGTAACAAAATGTCCGGAGTTGTCTTTAGTATTTATTCTTTAAAAGCTTATTAGAAAAAATTCATTACGGGCGCCACTGGTTCGTCTATCTTATAACGTTAACGCACTTATGTGCCAGTTTTGTTAATTTCTTAAATGATCGTTTCGAAAACCGGTTGAGGTATGCAATTACACTTCGGGAATATTTAGAATTGAATTTTTTTTATTATTTATAAGGACCAGTTTTTTTTCTCAAATGTCATCTCGATGTACTTATTGATAAGCCAGGTCATTAAACAGTGTTAAATACTGACAACATTTCGTTAACCAGTTTGGGAGCCAATATGAAAAGATTGGAATCGTTGATCTTGTTAAACATATTAGCGAAGAATTTTATCAATGGCTACATGGAAAAGAATGAAATAATAAAAAACTTACATATTTATTTATATTTTATATTAATTTCTGCTGGATCAAAACCTTTACGGATCACTGGATCGGTTATTGTTACGAAAACCAATATTATTGAGATAGCGAGACAATAGGGTGACTAGATATCAAATTTTTGCATATATTTTACATATTGTTTATATATTATAAGCAAACAATTTTACTTTGTGTTTGTTTTTAACAAAAGCAGTGTTTATATTTGTCTTAATTTAGTGTTTACATTAAAAAATCGTCAAGACATTATCATAATCATTAAAGTCAAAAAAGACGATGGTATTAGATCGTTTGTTACAAATTGGGTTTTCACAATTTTTTCGAGCTTTTCGGTCCTTTCTCTTAGGATAAGAGGTACATTTATGATTCCCGTTTCATTTCTAGAGACTCTGCTGTATGTTGAAACGACACAAATTAAAAATGGCTATGGCTTCCTAACCTAACAACAATAATATTTTAATGGAATCTTAAACTTGCACAAATAATATTAAACAAAAACATTAAAGTTTTTTTTAAATTAGAAAAACGTGATCGCACGCTCAGTGAGGAGTAACCTCCACCTAAAGAGGGCTCTCACTTCGATCAAGTACCGCCTCGACCTGAGATATTCTGTAACGTCTTGGGAACGATGCTAACGAATTCCTTGATGGTCAGTAAAATAAAATAAAAATAAAAATAAAAATAAAAACGTTTATTGCCTTAAAAATATATATTTACATGTCAAACTTAAAAAATTTCAGCCTTCTTTCTTCGGCGTACCGCTTTTGCACCGCCAGCGTTTGTTGTTTCTTCCTCTCGGTTCCTGGATTTTCCTTGGTGGTGTCCTCGTCTGCTTCTGTAGGTACTTGTATCGGCAAACGTACCTACTTCCCTGCATGCCTGGTTTTCTAGACCCTGATCAGGTGGTCGATCAGTCTATGGGTGGATCTAAATATCCTCTGGATCCTGTTCTTCTCGAGGATATCCCTGGTCTTACGTAGTCTTCGTGTGGCCTGGTTGAAGAACCACCGGGTTCTGTTCTCGGCCACCTCCCTTAGTGGCGTGTATCCTAATCTGTTCCTAATTGTCGCGTTGGTAACTCTATCCTCCCATGATGCTCCGTCGATGATTCGGTAGCATGAAACTTTTTCCAGTGTGATTCCGCAATGGAGCTCAACATTGGTACTGCATACAGAATCACCGACCTAACATATGCTTGGTAGAGTTGAATTTTCTTTGCCTTCGAAAGTGGACTGGACCTAAAAATGAAAGGAAGTATTAGTTTTTTAGCTGTGTTAGCTTTTACCTTTGTTTTTTGTGTATGCACCCGGAAGTTGAGTCTTCTGTCGAGGTGGACTCCTAAGTATTTGACCGTCTCTGATTCCTGAATTCTGTTGCCTCCTACTGTGATCTCGTTCCGTGGTGGTCGTTTTTCCTGGGTGAATATGATGAACTGCGTCTTTTCGGCGTTGATCTTGATTTTCCATTTTTCGGTGTAGTCCGTGATTTTTTCCAGATGGTTCTCCATGTCATCTATGATTCTTCTTTCGTCTTTTCCGGATGCATACACTGCTGTGTCGTCTGCATACAGGGCTGTAGAAGTCCTTGGATCTGTTGGAAGGTCTGAAACAAAAATGTTATATAATATAGGAGATAAAATGCTGCCCTGTGGCATTCCTTCCTGGATTTCTTGGATCGTCGCTTGATGGTCAAGATTATCGTATTAGCTTATAAATAAATATGGTGAGGGATTTGCTCATAGCGCGTGTAACGGTGGTTAAAAAAACAACTGTCTAAATTGAAATAAGTCCCGATTTCTCTTCAGAATTTTGAAACTGAATGTTTAAACTTTAATTTAGGCACTTAATAACCTCAAAAATAACAATTTACATATGTTTTTAATCCTCGAAAATGCGCATTTTCGCATTTTTCAGATTTTAAATCTCATGACTTAAAAACATCGACTTAGAATCTATGGAGAGGGAATCACGTAACTAAAAACGACCTCACTTCGGCCATATTGTTTTGACACTTTTGACAGATCGTATATGTTTATTTACGTTTGTTGTTTTTCGAATATTTTTAGTTTTATAATACTTTTATAGAAACTGTAATAATATATTGTGATAGTGCATAATAATGGTTTCTTGTTCTCAACGTAGTTGCAGTGGCAGAAGCAATGTTAATAAAAAATCTTCAGGAATAACTTTCTACAGGTTAGTATACAAATATGTAAACAAAGTAATGGCCCGTACTTCAGAGAATAAATTAATAGTATTTGACTGTATTAATTTATCTTTATGTATAATATATCGTGTTTTTAGTGTTTACCGCGGGATAAATAAATCATAGTTTATTAAAAATGTATTGCACTTTTTTAGATTATGATTAAATCTTTTGAATAACTAGTCATATTTTTATAGTAGTTTTAATATTATTGAGTCCGGCCATGATCCCACCGCCATATTGATATCACAGTTAGCCACGCCCACCTACGCCGTTTTTAGTACATACGTTAATATGCTCATAGCTTCTCCATAGATTCTAACTCGATGCTTAAAAAACTATCAACTTTAGAAAAGACAGGAGGGGAGACATATTTTATTTTTAATTACCCAAAAAATCTAAAAAAAAATAAAGCAAAAAGGTGATTTTTTGAAATTTGTTTAAAAAAATTGTGTAAAGAATTTCTGCCCTAAAATTTGGCCGGCACACTTCAGATTTATTTATTGGGGACATTTTTGAACAGGAATCCGCAAAGAAACCAAATCAGAAACATTTTTCCTACGGGAACGGCCGCACAACCTGGACTATAAAGATATTTGTAGTTTACCCTTTTCACGATAAACAATATGCAAAGGGAATTTCCCTTTTGTATTTTTTTGTATATAGAAAAACAAATAACAAGAACACCAGCAGAAGCTTTTTTAAATGATTTTTTACATTAAAATGAAATATATCAATTTACTTGGTATAAATTTATTATCTTACGAAATAATGATATATACTAAAAAACTTAATTTAATTACTTTTTGTTTTTATTGCAGTGTTGGAGGAGGGGCCAATGGTATTTTTACAAGAAGACTTGATTTCAGTTCATTTAATGCTCTTCCAAAGAATAAGCTGAACTCCTATCAAATAAAGGTAAGTTCTTTAGACATTACGAATATACATTTGTATATACGAACAGAAATATTAATATCCCTTACAACTTGCCATCCATCATACGGATTTCGTGCTGTTTGACTTCATTAGATAAGACGATTCGCAAAAAATGCGAGGTAAGAAAATACTTGTTTTCGTATATCGATGGCCGTGACAAAACCTTTGTAAGTACGATATTGGCACCTTCTACATAAATCAAATAGGGACCAATCTAATATTGAAGGTCACTAGTTGGCATCAGATATTTTTGGTAAAACAGCCAAACAAACGTCATGTAAAAATTCTTATACTCTTAACAGTTAACCTAGTATAGGTATCGTAACATAATGACTGGTTGAGCTGATCTTTCCGATATTCCCCCATTTCTCTCCATGAGGGTCCTTCTCCTTCTGACCTATAATTGTCAATGTGGTTCCTGTATTTTGTCGGGACTCTGCCTCTATATCTTTTACTTCTGAGCTTTTCATAATTGGTAACAGCTCTGCTATCTTTTTTCTACACGATAAGCAAAACGAAGATTTTACCTCCAAATCAAATACCAATAACGTTTCCTGTTAATTTTCCAAGCTTTTCCAGAACATCTCTTCGAAAAAACTGCTCAAAATAGTATATTATTTGTTCCGTTACTTGCGTTCTTGCTCTTTTTTTTTACTATTTTGTTAAATTGGGTTTTATTATTCTTCGGGCCACCAGTTTTTCTAAGCAATCAGCTCCAAAATAACACCATTTAGAAGCATAAAGGAAAACTATGAAAACCAAGCTTCTCAAGAGACTGGCAGCATATTATGTTTCTTTTAATTGCTGCTTAGACTTCACTTTGAAATATGCCAAATTGTTTAATGTTTGAAATGAACAAACATGAAATAACGTACTATAAGAAATACAAAATTTTAACAATAAAAACAAAACTTTATATAATACATCTACTCATCATTGCCACTTTGAAAATCCTATAGAAATTAGTAGATAAAACCAGAAGAAATGCTGGAATTAATTTTGCAATAAAATAAAGATTCCGATAGAAGTATGGAAAATCTCAATTTTGTATTAGTTTTTATATCGTTTGTTATTTCGGAGTATTTTGTTTTTCTCACACGGTTCTTTTTATGTTAGATATAAGGTCGTTACAAGCTCTGTTTTTGATCTTACCTCCAATCAATGATCTCTACTTTGTTTTAACGGTTCATTCTGATATTGTATTATTAATTAATGCTTGGTTTATTTCCTATCACTTCTACCAACGGTTATATGGCATACTACCAACTGCCATATAATGTTAACTTCTTAATACTACACTCAGTAGATACTGGACCAAACTACTTTGTAACACTTTGTCCATAGTTGTCTCTCTAAGGTGATAGACTGAAAAAATTCGATGTTATTATCGTAAAACCATTTATATTTGGCCTGACAATACACCTGTTTCCAAATACGTTCTCTGTAACGTTCCCCATAAATCCCTGTGGCTTTTTTTTAAGATCTGTAGTAGGGTAAGGTAGTAAAATGGTCAAATCTGAAGGATATTATGCGCGCATTGTGAAAGAGCAATGTTTTGTTCTTCGCAAGTTGTCATTTCCTCGAAATTTCGTTCTTCAAAAGCACCAATAACGCTACACAACATTAACTCATGATGATTTATTATTTTTAAACGTAGACGAGGAAGAAAGTTCTTTGCTGATCCCAAAATATGGAAGCCAAAGTCCTGCAAGCTAATATTTGCTTCTTTGGTCTTTTTTAACTGTTATCTGCAATCCGCTCAGTTCTTCTGTTTTGATTTTGGAGTGGAATGTGGATACATGTTAACAGAAATCTTATGTTTAGTATGTTCAAACGGTTAAAAACAACACTAGAGATCATAGATTCGTGGCTGTTTTTAATCGACTACTATGAAACCTTCCCACTTTGCAAACAGTAGAAATGTACAATAAACAGAATGGTTAATTAATACGCTGTTTTCTGATATCTTATATTTCTCTACTACATAACGTAAATTTTATTTATGATCGGCGAAAACGATTTTGGGAACTTTTGTTATGTTTTCCGGACAGCTGCTGAATTGTGGTAACAACAGCAGCCAGCATCATTTGTATCTATGGGGCCATGTTTTACAAGTTGTTTTTGACAGGGCAGAGAACAAATAATACTTACAGAGTTGTTATTTTATTTGAAAATATTTTTCTGCATAAGAAATCAATGCTTTTATCCATACACGAAATTAAATTTTTCAACTGTTTGAAAATTATGCCCTTATATATAATTGTCGGGCCTTATCGAATGGTGTGGTCTTCTTCTTCTCTTCTTCTTAGCTTTCTGTCGTCCATGTTTGGACACAGGCCTCTCCCAACTCCTTCCATCGGTCTCTATCCTGAGCAACATATTTCCTAAGTGGAGCATAGAGCTTCAGTGAAAACGCGCCATCGGGTTCTGTTTTGCGCTAAGGCCTTCACCTCATTCCAAGACTTTCCTTGGCCTCTTATCTCGTCCATGATGGATCTTCTCCAAGTTTGTACTGGGCGACCTCTTTTTCTTTTTCCTTGGGAATTCCACTCTAGGGCAGTCTTTGCGATACTGGAACTATGTTAATGCCATAGGTTGACCAATTTGTAGTTTTGAAGACGTCCTAGGTTGAAAAGCTTTGGCGATATTACGTCTTCTTGTCTCACTCCTCTCTTAATGGGGATGGGATTTGTATTTTCGTCTAGTTGCACGATCCTAATAGAATGGTGTGGTATGTTCGTTTAATTTATTAATTATAAAAAGATCCAATTTTAATTATAAATCTCTAGGTCTAAAAGCAGTTTATAAAATTAAATGCAAACAGAATAGTTTATGTACATTATATATTTACTTTTTTTTTTAATCATTTAAAGTCAACTTAATTAACATATTATAGAAACGAATTAATAAATTGAGTTTTGAAACCGACTACAAATGAACAGCCTCCTTTTATCATATCATTTATCACTTTTATGTACTAATAAAAATAACGTAATAGGAGCAAAACAAATAAATCATTGTAACAATAAAACTATTATAATCAAATAGTGAATTAATTAACAACCTTAAAACTAATAATTATTCCGGTGAATATACATTATGGGTTTGTGAAATGTAGTTAATTACTACGTTTGAGGTTGTTTGGTTTAGTAAACAAATTGATAATAATAGATCGTGGTAATATTACTGTGTCTGATCAAATAAAAAAGAGTTATCAAGTTCAATGTTAAATATATTTAATTAACGAATTTAGTAGAAATAAATACCTAGTTATAAAGTTATATCAGTAATATTTAAAATATTAAATAAGGAGTTTGGTGTTATTGCTAACAACGTTTGAATCGAAAATGAATAGTTGTTGTTTTTACAATCTAATATGGGATTTATGATAAACCTTGTACGATTTGATAAAACGATAATAATTAATAAAAGCTATAAGCCCTAGAATCTTTAGTAAATCAATAGTAGAGCTGAGAAACCTAATGAACGTTTTGATAAATTCGTGAATAATAATTATTATAATAAACGAAAAACACAATAAACTGAAAAATTTTTCAGGATGCATTACTAAGGCTACTATTAACGCTGTACCTATATCCTTATTAAACACGCTTTTATGTTACTTAAAAATATCTTGTTGATCTGTTAGTATCATACGACACCGTTCGGTGAGAAGGAATAAGGTGCTATGCGGGGGGTCGTGGAGGAGTGCCTGGGGAGCATTTGGGCTCTCTCGGATGATGCCCAAATATTCCTACGGGTATGTAAGTCTCCATGTGTGTGTTCCTTCTTCTTCACTACAGGGATTGTGGCGACCGTAGGACCGTAGTTTAGCGGTCAGGATACAGAATTCTAAGCGAAAGCCCTCGAGTTCCGATTCTCGGCACCAACGCGGGCATTTTAGGTCCATCTGGGCTAGTGTGCATCGACACTAGTTACCTGAAACAGGGTTTAAGATGATGCAATTGGCTTCAAACAATTCGAAAAGACCTCTCCGGTAAAAATGACATCGAATTTTATTATTACATTACTTTGCCTGATGCGTGTTCACGATGGCAGTATGACCATTTTCTCATGGCCATCGTATATGGCCTTTTGCCTCTTGGATTGATTGAGCAATTTTTTGGTAGTATTTGATTTGATAGTCTTTGACAAGCCTTGTAAATTTTTGTCTCCATGATAGATACTATTCAATTTCTCTTCTACAGCTTCTCGTAAGTGTTTGTTCCAGAATCGTAATTTATTTTTTTGAATATTATCTTGCTATTATATATATATATATATATATATATATATATATATATATATATATATATATATATATATATATATATATATATATATATATGCAAGCTATTAACATCGTGTTAATAAAGATCAATCGGATGTTATTGTAAATTCTGCAATTCAACACATATTGGGCAAACACACCAATATCTGCATAGTAGAGTCGTTGCACACAGACATCAAACCAACAAATTAAACACAACACCCTAAGGATTATCTGGAAAATAGCCATTCTTTTGATTTTGAAAATGTACAGATTTTGGTAGTTAAGTTGGCTCCAATATTTATTTCTGGTTCATGGGTTTTGGTATTTTTCTGGTTGTGTGTTGGATATATTATTCAGGTTTGGACTCTTGTAGCTTTTTGGCGTATGACTTTTAAATACATTGATGTTGATCGTTTGTAGGTTTGTTGTATTTATGTCCTCCCTCCTTAGATTTCATATGAATCTCCAAACCTCCGAAGACGTAGTTCCACCTAGACATGAATCCATTTCCTCGCATTTTCGTTCCCATATTTGATTTTTATGTCTTATAACCATTCTTTTAAAAATTCTTTGTTGATTGCTTTATTGGTTGTTATCGTCTACTTCTTATGAAGTAAGCCATTTGTGATACGCTCGTTGTTTTATCTGCTACTTTCGTTCTAATTCCCCACTTAATATTATGCTCTGATGTAGGTTCTGTTTTCAGACAGCAATACGCAGCTCCCTTTAGCGATTATTCTATGTGGGCATTAAGTAAATTTGTGTCGTGTTTTACATATATGCATTATCAAGTCTCTGGTCTGGTCTGTTTTGATATAGTTTTCGTGTGCTTTCATCATAAAGGCAGTTTATATTAAAATTTGTTTCCCTCTCAGTTGTTTTGTAGTTTTCGGTAAATTTACTGTATAAGTACCATATAATGCATACTATTGCAATACAATATTAAAACGAAAACTTGTTGAGCATTACTAACTGGTTATCAGAATTTAATTTGAAACCGGATATCGTACATCTTACATGGTTTTAACGTATTGTAGCGAGATAAATAAAACGAGCGGTTCGAGTTTATATAAATATTTAAATATTTATAAGTTTACAGCACGAAAATATCTTATCAACTGAACTCAAGTCATAACAACGTTACATATATATAAAAGTTATTATGTACTAGAATTTTCTGGAGTAGTCCATCTCTAATTCGCTTCTTTGACGGGTCGATCTCTGCCGCGCTCGATATTGCTGGAAGCTTCTAGTCGCTTTCGAGATGCAACCGTTACATGGGAGTCAGGCCGAATGCATGTTCGTAACAGTATTATACGAGTCAGCTAAGTGAGAGTCAGCAATAGAGTCGAAGACACGAATAAGGTGGATAGGCATCATGCCAATGATGTGTATTTACTGTGGATAGAAGAATTTTTTGTACTACCAACAAAACAAATTGTTTAATTTATATTTGGAGCACGATTTCCGAAGTCGAAATCGAAACGTCAAAATAAATATATTTAAACTGAAATTTTGTTTGTTATGAACATTTATTTTTATTGGTAGTTTTGAGTCCATCATAGTGGATGTGTTATTCCAAGTCCGATTTCTTGTTTTCTTCTAAATGTTATCCTTTTCTAGAGCTGTGATTTATGAAAGTCTATAAAGTGTATATTTAGTTACTTTCCGTATATTTTGTTACTTTTTTATTTTTCTTCACTGTTCACGCAAAAGGTTTGCAATTTTCTTTTTGGGTTTTCTAAAAAATATTTTTTCTCATTTTAAATTTAAAAATATATATTTTTATATTTCATAATAACAGATGTATGGTTGCTGAAATATAGTTGT